>NC_045705.1:32847839-34130339 GCF_009834535.1 Camelus ferus
GTTTAATGTATTAATGAATTTGATTATTGAACGTATATTTTTAAAGCAGTTTCCATCTATATTCACAAGTGAAATTGGTTCTAGTTTTTTTCTCAGAATTTACTTAATTGGGTTTCAAGGTTGCACTTGCCTCATGAAATTAGTTGGGTAATATTTTCTTTGAGACTTACAGGAAAAGATTATATAATGCTAGACTTATCTGCTCCATAAATGTTTCGTAGTAGTTTCTGTAAAATAGTTGGGTCTAGGGTCTGTGTGTAAATTTTTAAATAACAAGTCAAATTATATAATTGTTTAAAATATTTAAGTATTTTGCACACACATACAGAGACTCACATAGAATACAGTAAGTATCTTCTTAGTCTTATTTCTTTTGTAAAAAAATAAATATTGAGAGAACACAAACATTTATCAAATTATTTGTATGATATGAAAAGTCATAATGCCACAAATAACATATGCCAGCAACGCAGTATAAAACAGGAAAAAAAAGTTTTCTTATTGCTTTTTACTCTCCTGGAAAAATAAGCTAAGGAAAGAAATGACCTTTATTCAATTATTTTTTTAAAAGAAACTGTAAGGGAAAAAATGATAGTTATTTTAAATTTAAGTATTTCATTACAAAAAGGATATCATAGACAAAATTAGTAGATGGTAGAATGTGAGAAAGATTTAAGTCAAAAACTGACAAGTGATTCAAATCTTGGATAAACATAGACCATCTGCAATCAACTCAAAAGAAAATTTTACCAAAAAAAATTAACAAGCAATTTACAAAACAATAGAATCCCAAAATTCTAGGAACATTAAATAATGATCAAATTTACTTGTAATTAAAGGGAAAAAAAAATAAAATCAGATATCACCTATTACATCTATTTTCCTGGCTAAAAAAAATTAGGAAAATACCAGTATTCACTAGGAAGTGAGGGTGTGGAATCCCCATACTCAAATAATAGGAGTGTGCACTGGTGTAGCCATTATGAAAAGTGATTTGAAAAAACTTGGTTAAATCAAATATGTGCATATGATCAGACTCAAAAAATTTGTCTGTAGGAAAATCTCCCAGAAAATTTTTCACACTGAGTTATTTGTAGTGAAGACAAATTGCTGGCCATCTGCTATCCTTCACTACGAAAGCACATAGATAAATTATGATGGATGGACACCATAGAGCAGTGCTACTCAATGTGTGGTCCATGTACCAATACCAGTCCTTGGACTCTCTGCTTTCACTGTATGATGAGACACTACTGAAAGTGAGATTGAGCATTCAAACTATCACAAAATTTTGACAATTTTGATACATTTTCACTGTTTTTGCAAAAGTATGGGGCACAACAGATCATAAATCTTACAGAGAACATTATCATTTACCATTAATACTTTGATAAACACTTCTGTGAAAGACTCTATGTGCCCATGAGTCCATCATGGCACAGAAGAGTTACTAAGCAAGGGAAAAGGATAAATGAAAATATAAAGATAATTAAGAATAAGATAATATAGAACTTCATGTGTATGCCAAGATTTTAAATATAATGATTAGTATTTTGGCAAATTAGGGTTTCTAACTGAAACATAGAGAGTATAAAAGAAAGCACAGGTAAATAAAATATGTTCTAACATGTTCCCTAATTGATATATTTATTAAATACCGTCAGTTTGCACACTGAGAACATAGCTAATGGTCCATGGCAACTTCCCCAAACTATAGATGAAAATATCTAAGTCAGGTTCAAGGTTCAGCCTTTCAACTCGAGGTCAGTTATGTCATGGAAAATATTCTCTGACTTACCTGTAAAATTAAATATACCATTTCCAATTCCATGATTAGATAAATATTCAGAATGGTCTTACATTCTCTGCTCTTCTTTCTTTGCACCTTTTCAGCTAATATTTCATCTTTGCTACCCATGGAACAAAACAATGGCACCAAAGTCACTGAATTCATTCTCCTGGGATTTGCTGGTCAACACAAGTCTTGGCATGTCCTCTTCATAGTATTTCTAGTGATCTATGTGCTCACCCTAGTGGGTAACATTGGCATGATCCTACTTACCAAGATTGAGTCTTCCCTTCACACTCCTATGTACTTTTTCCTCCAAAACTTGGCTTTTGTTGATCTCTGCTACACCTCTGCTATCACTCCCAAGATGCTGCAAAATTTTGTAGTGACAGAACAGTCCATCTCATTTGTAGGATGTATAGTGCAATTACTTGTCTATGGTGCTTTTGCAACAAGTGACTGCTTCATCCTGGCTGCTATGGCAGTGGACCGTTACGTGGCCATCTGTAACCCACTCCGCTATCCAACAGTCATGTCCCAGAGAGTCTGCATTCAACTTGTAGTCGGCTCATACTTCATGGGTTTCCTAAATGCTTCTGTAAACACAAGTTTTATTTTCTCACTGAATTTTTGCACATCCAATAAAATTAACCACTTCTTCTGTGATGAACCCCCAATTGTTGCCCTCTCCTGCTCCAATATTTACTTCAGCGTCACGCTACTAGCAGCCTTTGTGGGGTTTAACTTGATGTTCACTGTAGGCGTCGTCATCTTTTCCTACATATTTATCCTGGCTGCCATCCTGAAGATCTCTTCAGCTGCAGGGAAGAAAAAAGCCTTCTCCACGTGTGCCTCCCATCTGACAGTGGTCACCATTTTCTATGGGATGCTTTCTTACATGTATCTGCACCATAGTACCATAGAGTCTCAGAGCAAGAAAAAATGGCTTCTGTGTTTTATGGTGTTATGATCCCCATGTTAAACCCCTTCATCTACAGCCTGAGAAACCAAGACATGAGAGAAGCCCTGAAAGGGGTTAGAAAGAAGTTCTTCTAGATTGAACATCAGTTACTAACTCAACGTGGTTCAACAAGCAAACCAATAGTTCTCTCTCATTTCTCCACCACAGAAGAGATGGCAAATATCTGTGGGTTACAAAGGCATTCCTTGATTTTATCAGTAGATCTGAAATGTAATGAAAACATCTTAAATGAGTAAATAAGTTTCTAATTCATGTATTTCTTACAGAGAAAGCATATGAAAAGGTCTTTTATATTGCTTTTGTATCCTTTGAGGAGCTCTCTTTTCAAATACCTGCCTTTAAAATAGAAAAGAAAAATAAAGGAATGTGTGCAATCAATGTTATAAAATACCCCCAACAGCTGTAGTGTAAATACGCAACAGAGCAAAAACTTTTCTGATTTCCCTTAAGAGGTACTGTTACTCTTGCTATTACTCTCTAAGCCATTTTAGTATTGCAAGGAATTATTTAAAGAAATTCTCCATTTCTTTGGAGAGAATGTACAGAAAAGAAAGTGGAAAATAAGAACAGTTTGATGGATTCTCAAAATGTTACGGAAAAATGTGTTACAGCTCCGTGTTACAGCTCAGTTGTGACAGCAACCTGGATCCAGGCGAGAGACCAAGCAGCATTCGGAGAATTGGAGAACTCAGGTTTATTACACCAGCGGGCCCAGAGGAGTTAACACTCCAAGCTCTGGACCCTGCTTGTAGGTTTACACGGGCCTTTATAGGCTGCCAGTTTTACACTTTGCAACATCATATGCAAATAAAGTATAACAGAAGTTGACCAACCAGGAACAAGCTTTGTAGAAATAGACCAATCAGGAGTGAGAGAAATAACCAATCAGGAGTGAGCTCCATGCAAATAAAGTACTACAAATGGACCAATCAGAAGTTAGGGAAGTGGACCAATCAGAAGTGAGAGTAATAACCAATCAAGAGTGAAGGAAATAACCAATCAGAAATGAGCTCAGGGAACCAACAGAATTTTAGGAGTAAGTAAGCCGTTTCAAAGGCAAAAAGAGAGAAAGCCTCTGGGCCAGGGAACTGGATGGTGCTGGCAGGAGAGTAGTGGCCCTGCTTGGGGGTCCTGCCTGTCGTTTTTATAGGGCTTCCCGCCTCAATACATATTTGCACATTAGGGAGCAATATCCCTCCTTTCTATGCATGGTCTCTAACCAGCTAGAAAACTGGCACAGTAAGTAGGCAAATATGGATCATATCAATTCATTATCAGTAAAATTTTATTTTAAATATAACCCTCTTGCAAAAGTACAAATCTAATGCAGAGTTTGGTGCTACAGAATAAACTCATTTATCTAGAATTGATGCTTTATTTCCCTCAATCTCCAAGAGTGGGGAGGGATGAAAGAATCCAAGTTAAATATGAGAAGTCATACCTGGGCTTGGACATGAGTGTTCTGTTGACTTGGGAGAAGATAGAATCAAGCACACACCCATCATATGGAAAGGCAGTGTTAACAAAAAGATTGAGGTCACATATATTTCTTCTCTCCACCTCACTAATCAATTAAACTGTAGGAAGTTGTGAGTGAGAGGATTGGCAGGATGGGAGTTCTCTGCCTTTCTCAACATTTCCAGAAGCTCCAAATAGATGGGCTGATGCCATATCACTGTGATTTAGAGCCAGTCATAACCCAAACAATACCAATAGAAACCAAGTCCATGCAGCAGGGTGCAGTACCAGAGAGGACTCCCAAAATTTGGTAACTGATTTTTCTTAGGGTTGCCAGTGACCTGCCCATATTTCCCTCTGCAGAAAGAGACTCCGTTTTCTTTCTGTAAGCAAATCCTTTCCTGCGAGTGGAGGAGAGGTCTTCATCCTTACTACCCTGAACCATCCCTGGAGATGGGGACAGTTCTAACTTTCGCTATCCTCTTGTGACTCCTTATAGAATCATTCTAAAATGCACTGTCTATAAATGCCTTGAAGAGGAATTGGACTGTGCATAAATATGAATGGAAAAAAATATATGCTTTCAATAATATTCATAAAGTGAAAAGTAGGAAATACATGGATGAAGAAAAATGCAATAATAATAGTAAATTTACTTCTTCCAGTCCATGACAGATCAAATTGAGAAAAAAAGTTTTTAAAAAGTTACAGAAGATCTATTTGAGATAATTAGTGAGAACAAACCCACATACAGAAATTCTATATTATTAAAGCCCACCAATCAAACATGCCTGGAGTCGAAGTTTAGGAGACACAATTTTGCTTCCGCAACACACACTCCATAGGGGCTGTGGACAACTTAACAAGAGGGTATAGGAAGGAGCTTTTTATAGGGTGTGGGCTTTGCTGAATGTTTCCAAGTATGGATTACAAATGCAGGTACTCTCTCTTTTGGATACTGTCAAAGAGCTGGGATAGATCAGCAACTTGGTATCTCAGTAAGCATTGCTCAAGAGGTGGAAGGAATAAAGTAGAAAAAATTATGTCATTGGCAAGAAGGAGTCTCAGTCACTTAGAAGAAGGAGTTGTTAGTCTTTTTATCGTTGCCTTGTGGACAAGGGAGGTCCGGTTAGAAACATTTTCTCATTGGCTTTTTGTGACCATTAACATCGTGTTAGATGTACCACAGTCTGATATATTGGCAGAACTGATTTTCATCTTCATAATAACTTGAAATCAGAAAAACATCTTTTTTCCTTCTCTTCTTTTTCTTTCTTTCTTCCATTCTTTCCTTTTCTTCCTTCCTCTCTTCCTCCTTTCCTCCTTCCTTACGTATTTTCTTTTTATTGTGTGCCCATGGAATAATTATAGAAATACAATAAATTGCAAAAGTCAGAAAGAGTGTATAAAATTTCCTCTGCTTCAAAGACCTAGAACTAGAGTTTAATAATAAAGCTTGCAAGTGAAAACACCTAAAATTCTACACCTTATAACTGAAAAGTCTGATTTAAACAAAACTTAAGTGAAGATGAAATAAAAATAATATTGCCAAATATCTATAAAACAATAATTCAGAACCATTACATAAATATCTATAAACTACAAGAGGTTTTCAAATAAAATTTTATAACTCTATAAATACTACTTTTAATAAATAGGAAATAATAATAAATTAAGTAAGCATACATTTTAAGACGAGAAAATAATGTAAGGAAAGGAGAAGAGAGTAATAATTATTTTTACATTAACATTTAAAATCTCTTAAATTACAGAAATAATAAATCCAAGAACTTATTCTCTGAAGCTTAAATTAACAATAAAATATATAAATCATTTGCTAATTTATCAAGCAGAGTAATACTGGAGAACAAAGAAGTTTTTTAAATGAGAGAATACATAACAATATACAAATGTATTACAGAATCTGATGGAATTTTTCTAAAGGATCACTAATTGCAAAAAACAATTACCATTGAAGAGATTCAAGAGGAATTAATTTGTAAGGAATAAAGTAGTGAAAGTGCAACTCTCTCCCCAAAAAAACACCAAGCCCTGGAGTTCTATACAAATATTAAGAAATAGACAATATTTCTTACAAGAGAATGATGCTTGAACTGTTGGAGAACGTGGGAAAAGAAGGAATGTTTCAAAATGATTTTTATAAACTAAGCAAACAAAGACAGCTCAAAAACTATAGCCCAGTGCCAGTCTCAAATATTAATATAAAAATTTATAATAAAAATGTCAGCACACACAAAGAAAAAATTTCAGCAGCATATTAAAAAAATAAGCCATAACCAAGTTTAGTTGTATTATAGGAGCACAAAATAATTTAATATTAGTTCATATAATAATGTATTAATTAATTTTTAAAAGATAAAGCATGAAATATGTTCAAAGATACTGAAAAATATTTGCTAAGAAAAACATTATTCTTAATCTCAGTGTTTAAGTAAAAGTTAAAATACCTCAACCCAAAGACTTGATTACATTTATAGGTAAACACTGAGAACATTCCACTTAAAGTCAAAAACAAACAAAATATGGTCTTGCTCAAAATTATCCTCAAAATTGTTCTGGAGCTACTGATCAAAGCACTTGGATTATAGAAATCAATAAAAATCAATAAATCAAAAAGGAGTGAAAATTATTATTTGAAGATGAGGATTTTTTTCTGGATATTACAGAGAATTAATTATTATAAACAACATAAGTCAATCATGTGGCTAGACAAAATTATTGTACATAAATCATTAAATTAATTAGAAAAACAATAAACTATAATAAATGAAAATATCAGTCTTATTCCTATACAACAGCAAATGTGGAAATGAATTTTTAATACCACTCACAATAACATCCAAAAGCATGAAATACATAGTGTTAAACTTGACAAAATATGTGGAGCATCTATGTGGTGATACCTCAAACGTTTCTGAGAACATCAAGAAATCCTGTATAAGCAGAAAGATATATCATGTTAAAAGAATTGGAAAACCCAATATTGTTAAAATGCCAGTTCTCACAGGATTGATCAATACTTTCGTGAAATTCCACCCAAAATGCAAGCAGGTTTTCTACAGAGATTGATAAGCTAATTCTAAAACTTAATTGGAAAAGAAAAAAACCTGGAATAGTCAAAAACATGTTTTAAATAAAGAGCAAAGTTGAATGATCTTTGCTACCTGATTTCAAGATTAACTAAAAGATGTAGTACATAAACCAGTCTTGTAAATCACAAGGAAGGTATATTGGCCAATGGGAAAATATAGAGTGAAAAAAATATATCAACAAATGCATGGCAAGTTAATTTTCAACAAAAGTACTAAGCCAATTCCATGATGATATTGGAAAAAAATAACTGTACAGTTGATCCTTTCTGCAATTTTCGAATTCATGAATTCAATCAACCACAGATAGAAAATACTATTTGACCCATATGGTGATTCCCTGGAAGACCATACTTGCAAGGCTGTCATTATTTGACCTAACTCAAAGCTCATTCAATGCAAAGAGACTTTTTTCCTGAGGGCATTTGTTAAAAACAAAATGATACAAGTGAACTAATTTATAAACCAGAAATAGACTCACAGACATAGAAACAAACTATGTTCCAGGGACATAAGGATGGTTCAACATATACAGATCAATCAGTGTGATACACCACATCTACAAAAGAAAGGATAAAAATCATCTCAATAGATGCAGAAAAAGCATTTGATAAAACTCAACATCCTTTTTATAATAAAAATTCTTACCAAAGTGGGTATAGAGGGAACATACATCAACATAATAAGGGCTATTTATGACAAACCCACAGCCAGCATAAACTCAATGGTGAAAAATTGAAAGCTTTCCCACTAAAATCTGGAACAAGACAAGGATGCCCAATCATCACTTCTATTCAACATAGTATTGGAATTCCTAGCCATAGCAATCAGACAAGAAAAAGAAATAAAAGGGACCCACATTGGAAGAGAAGAGGAAAAATTGTCACTATATGCAGATGAAATGATATTATATATAGAAAACCCTAAAGAATCCACACAAAAACTACTAGAGCTGATAAAAGAATTTGGCAAGGTAGCAGGATACAAGATTAACATACAGAAATCTGTTGCATTTCTTTACAGTAACAATGAAATATCAGAAAAGGAAATTTTAAAAACCACCCCTTTTAAAATCACATCAAAAAATGAAATACTTAGGAATAAACCTGACCAAGGAGGTGAAGGACTTATACATGCAAAATACATGCATTAAATAGGAAATTAAACATGATTTAAAGAAATGGAAAGATGTCTCATGCTCTTGGATTGGAAGAATTAATATTGTTAAAATGGCCATACTACCCAAAGCAATCTACAGATTTACTGTGACCCTATCAAATTACCCGGGATTTTTTTCACAGAAATAGAAGAATTCTAAATTTATATGAAATTACAAAAGACCTAGAATTGCTAAAGCAATACAGAAAAAAAAAATGAAGCTGGAAGCATTATTCTCCAAGACTTCAGACAATACTACAAAGCTGCAGTAATCAAAACAGTGAAGTATTGGCACAAAAGCATATGGATCAATGGAATAGAATAGAGAGCCTCAAAATAAACCCACAGACCTAGGTCATTTAGTCTTTGACCAAAGAATCAAAAATATACAATGGAGAAAAAACAGTCTATTCAGCAAGTGGTGTTGGGAAAACTGGACAGCCACATATAAATCAATGAAATTAGAACAAACCCTCATACCATACACAAAAATAAACTCAAAATGGCTTAAAGACTTAAACATAAGACAAGACACCGTAAGCCTCCAAAAAAGAACATAGGCAAAACATTCTCTGACATAAATCATAGCAATGTTTTCCTAGGGCAGTCTACCCAGGCAATAGGAATAAAAGCAAAAATAAACAAGTGGGATTTAATTAAACTTATAATCTTTTTCACAGCAATGGAAACCATAAAGAAAATGAAAAGACAATCTATAGAATGGGGCAAAATATTTGCAAATGATGTGACCAACAAGAGTTTAATTTCCAAAATATGCAATTCATACAACTCTGTATCAAAAAAAACAAACAACTCAAGCAAAAAAATGAGCAGAAAACCTAAACAGATATCTCTCCAAAGAAGACATACACGTGGCCAAAATACATATAGAAAGGTGATCAGTATTACTAATTATTAGAGAAATGTGATTCAAAATGACAATGAGGTGTCACCTCACACCAGTCAGAATGGCTGTCATCAAAAAGTCTACAAATAAATGCTGGAGAGAGTGTGGAGAAAAGGAAAACACTGTTGGTGAGAATGTAATTTGTTGCAGTTACTAAGGTAAACAGAATAGGACTTCCTCAAAAAACTAAAAATAGAGCTACCATATAATCCAGCAACCCCCCTCCTGGTTATATATCTAGAAAAAGTGAAAACTCTGATTCAAGAAGATTTGTGCACCGTTGAAAACTCTGATTCAAGAAGATTTGTGCACCCTAGTGTTCATATCAGCACTATTTACAGTAGCCAAGACATGGAAACAACCCAAGTGCCATCAACAGATAATAGTTTAAGAAGATGTGGTATACACAAACAATGTAATATTACTTAGCCATAAAAAAGAATGAAATATTGCCATTTGCAGCAACTTGTATGGACCTAGAGAATATCTTACTAAGTGAAGTAAGTCAAGGGAGAGATAAAAATATTATATAGTATCATTTATATGTGGGAAATCTAAAAAAATAACACAAATGAATCTATGTAAAAAACAGAAACAGACTCACAGACATAGAAGACAAATTTATGATTACCAAAGGGGAAAGGAGGAGAGGCATAAATTAAGAGTATGGGATTAACAGATACAGATACAAACTACTACCACAAACTATAGTAACAGATACAAACTACTATACATAAAATAGATAAGCAACCAGAATTTACTCTGTATCACAGGGAACTATATTCAATATCTTGTAATAACCCATAATGGAAAATAATCTCTGTGTGTATATATATATTTCTGAATCACTTTGCTATGCACCTGTAATTTTAAAAATATCATAAATCAACTTTACTTCAATTTAAAAAAAAAAAAAGTATCTCTGTTTGCCTGAAGGCTTTGGCCACTGGACAGTCTAACAATGTGACTTATAATGGAGCTTTGGGTATCGGTTCCAACCTCCAGAGGGACGAGGGACTAAAGGTATAACCCTGAACCTCCAGGAGGGAGTGAGAACTAAAGATCAGAGACATAAGCAATGACATAGAGCCCCAAAAGGAACTGTGGACACTGAAGGCTGAAGTGAGCTTCCTGAGGTGGCCCACTCCATGCGTATTACCATATGTTGACACCCAGGTGGGAAATGCATCCCTGGGGATGATGGAAGCTTCAAGTTTGGAACCTCACAGACCTTACCCTCTAAGTATCTTTATTTAGGTGGTGATAATTTGTATCCAGTAGCTATAATTACTGTAGTGGTATGTGTAGTACATTCCAGACTTTGTTAGTAACTTCAGGCTCAGTTACAAATTACATAGATTAAGTGGCTTCTAAACAACAGAAATTTATGTCTCACAGTTCCGGATGTTAGACGTTTGAGATCAGGGTGCCAGCATGGTTCAGGTCTGGTAAGAGCCTCGTTCTGGGTGACAAGACTGCCAGCCTCTCATTATGTCCTCACGTGTTTGAGAAGAGCTGGAGAGCTCTCTGGAGGCTCTTTTATAAGGACACTTGTCCAATTTATGACATCTGCATTCCATGACTTAACTACTTCCCAGATGCCCCACCTCCCAATACCATCACACTTGTGGGTTAGCATTTCAACAGATGAATTTGGGAGGGACACAAACATTCAGTCCATAACATTGATTTATTATAGTGAATTATCAACCTGAGGGTGACTGTAGAGACCCCTAATTGTAGACAGGTAAAAATGAGAGCAATTTCTGGTGTACAGCATAATACATATATTGTTTTCATATTCTTTTTCATTATATATAAGATACATGATGTTGTATGAGCTATTTATATATTCTGGAAATTAAACCTTTGTCAGTCACATTGTTTGCAAATGTTTTCTCCCATTCCATAGGTTGTCTTTTTACTTTGTTTATGGTTTCCTTTGCTGTGCAAACACTTATAAGTTAAACTGGGTCCCATTTGTTTATTTTTGCTTTTATTTCCATTGCCTGGTAGACTGCCCTCGGAGAACATTGCTAAGATTTATGTCAGAAAATGTTTGCGTACGTTTTCTTGTAGGAGGTTTATAGTGCCTTGTCTTATATTTAATTCTTTAAGCCATTCTGAGTTTATTTTTGTGTATTGTGTGAGGCAGTGTTCTAACTTCACTGATGTATATGTGGCCGTCCAGTTTTCCCAGCACCACTTGCTGAAGACACTGTCTTCTCTCCATTGCGTATTCTTGCCTCCTTTGTTGAAGATTAATTGACCGTAAGTCTGTAGAATTTTTGTCTAATATGTGAACTGACATCAGCCCTGTGGAAAATGTTCTCTCAGACTATGCAGTTTGCCAGACTCTTTGAAAGGGTTTATCCCAAGCAGCACAGAGAGGAGCAGGAAGAGTGAGGTACAGAAGGACAAAAGCAAGGAAAGAGTGAATAACTAGCTGCCTTACACCCTGGGACCTGGACCTCAATCCCACAGGGGACTTTGGTAAACTACGTAGAATGTCCCCACAGCTGTCCCTCTGAAGGACAACGGCTGAAGACAGTAATTTGCTTCCCCTCCCCCATTGCTTGGTGGTCACCCAGCATCTTCCACAGCTTCTGAGATACTCCTGAGGAGCAGGGAGCAGAGGTGCCACAGGAAGCCTGCCCCGGGCAGCACAGACACGGCCGCACACACGGATGCACTGAAACCCAGTAGCTGAGGGTCTGTGGTGCGGGACAGAGATTTCTGCTGCTCCGTGTAACACAGTTCACGCCAACGCAATGGAAGTAGAAGTCCACTAGATGTGGGCAAAGCTTTTGTCTTCCTGATCAAGAGTGTGCATGTGGTTGTCACCCTGTCCTCCTGGATCTTTAGCTCCCGAACTCCTCTCACCTGCTTTGAAAGAGTGTGTGATGTCTGGCACCGTAGCAGACATGATAGACTGTGAGGCAACCAGCATGTGGGAGAGACCAAGCACATCACAGAAGTGCGAGTCCTGACTTCCAGGCTGTGGCTATGAAGGAAAAATAAGTCCTTGTTTTTATAAAAATAACAGCCAAAGTTAAGTTGGGTTTTTCTTTATTGCAGTCGAACATATTCCTAACTAAGACGCTGGTCATGCAGGAAGGAATAGTGAGTGTCAACTCACCAGACTTTTAACAATAGCTCTCCTTCACAGGTATACTTGTTAATCAAAAAGTTACAGACTTGGTTAAACTGCTTTCTCCTTTCACTGATTGAAGGTTTAATCCTCGCAGCATTATAGCCAAACAATACTCAAGATCTCTTTCTCCACAAATGACCAAAATATTCTGAAGCTGTAAACTCTAACCAGAAGAAAAGGTGTCTTTATCCAGGGACGGTTTTTTTAAGATACACATTTTTACAAGAAGTGAAGAAGGGATCAAAAGTAAATTTTTTCTTCAAATAAATAAACAATGGTCAAAATGATAATAAAAAATATATTTAAATAGTAGTGACTT
The DNA here is from genome assembly GCF_009834535.1 of Camelus ferus. NCBI lineage: Eukaryota > Metazoa > Chordata > Mammalia > Artiodactyla > Camelidae > Camelus > Camelus ferus. Next base: position 32,860,717 of record NC_045705.1, read on the forward strand.
ACATTAGGAACATAGGAACTTAAATTTAGATTAGCTTTGGATTTCTTTTTTCCAGATAGCCCTATTTGTTGCTGATTATGGTGACAAGGTAGATTTTCTAGACCTGAACACAAATTTTTAGACATAATAAAAATTGCTCAACCTGATTCATAACAAGAAAAAGTTTTAAAGGAGTTATTCTATAACAAGGCCACACAGACAACAAGAAGTCCCTGATGACAGTAACATGATTAAATGTATTTCTCTAGAGAAAACTTAAATGTTCTTCAGCTGAAAATAACTACTGAACATTGTTTATTCCAATTCCATTACAGCCCCTGGAAGCCCAGGTTCTCAAGGGAACAAGTATTGATCCCTCAGGCTCCAGCTTTAAGCTCCCCAGTTAGAAGGAAGCACACAGAGAGCCTGGTGGCCATCAGCCTGTACCAGTTGCAGAAAGAAAATCTGGATGCAGCCCCAGTGTAAGTAAAACAAAACACAGCCCATTTTTCAAAATGGGCCGTGTGCCCTCCCAGTGTGTGCTGGAAACGGTGGAGCAAAGGGGTCAGAGACAAAGTTCTAGTAAGTTTCAGCCAAGACCAGGGGTAATCACTTCTCCCTGGTGACAATAGAAATGAATGGATGAATGAACGAATGAATGAATGAGTATTCTATGGCTTTTGTGTGTTATTTGTAAGTGTTCTGACCAACTTTGAGTTCCCATTCAGTGCCTGGCCCCATGCTGGGGCATTTACATAAATCACCTCACGGCATTAAGAAGCAGACTTTACTTGTCTCCCTTCCTCTTCCTTCTTAAAACAATTAAAGCTATTTTAAAATGAAAGGTGACAAAGTTTACAAGTTTAAAGAATTTCTCTCCCTACCCCTTTGCCCAAGGATAACCATTAGAAGTTTGGCATGAATCGTTTCAGAGCTTTTTCATGGATAATTAAAGAAAATGAGGAAAAGAGAACACGGAAGTAAAAGAAAATTTTATTTTAAATGGGTCCAGGTCTACATATTATTCTCCAACTTGCTTTGTTCTTTTGACAATATGATATGAGCTCCTTTCCATAAGAGCATATTATTTATCTTGTAGTTTTTGGACTACGTATTCATCCATAATATAAATCCACTCTGACTTATTTAACTCTATTTCCAAACTTTAACTATTGTACACAGTGTTACAATGAGCATTGTTACCTTCTCATAGTTCTGTGACCCCCATTTTGTAGAGCATGGAACTGAGACCAAAGGGAGTTACATGCTCTGTCTATATGAGGTGGTGCAACCAGAATCCAAACCCAGGGCAGTCTGTTTCCCTTCTGCTGCACAGTGCTGAATATAAATGAAGCCCCAGAAGCACAGGGTTCAGTACAGGATAAGCACGTTCAAAATGCTGGGTACTTGGCTTGAGTGCATGTGTTTGTGTGTGTGTGTGTGTGTGGATGTGTTATGTGCCTTGTACTGGTTTTCTTTAAAAATGCCCCATGATGTCATACGTTTTATTTTAATTCGAAAGGATGGTAAATTACCTCATCAAGATTCTAGTTTAAGTGGACTCACGACCAATGCTAGCTTCCCCTGACAAGTGTTTTTACCCACTGAGTGGAAGCCTCCTTGAAAGGATTGCATTTGCTCTGTTTACAGCGAATTTACTTGAGGAGGCAACTTATACTTGTTGGCCCGTGGCCATCACTAAATGTTGAAAGAAGAGAGTTGTTTCTTGTTCTGGCACCACAGAGTTAACCCACTCTGTTTATTTCTCAAGATGTTTGAAAGAACCAGATTGCCCACATCCCCACAGGTGTGTTTACCGTACTCCCCACCACTAAAGGCACCTTCTTATCCCAAACTGACCCTCCCGTCCATGGAGCTACAGCTCTGCCGGGAGTTACTGACATCAGAGTAAGGAGATGTCTACTGATGCGTAGGAGCGTGGTATTTTTCTTTGTGACAAAGCATTTAAGGTGCATAAAAATGTATTTAAAGTAATGTATTAAACATTCGCGTAGCCATCATCTAACTTCTACAACTTGCTTTTTATTACTCAACATCCTCTGAGATATTTGTCCCACAGATGTTCTAGCACCAGTGTACTGAATTCTCACTGATTTATTTAATAGCTTATACTTTTTCTCTGTTCAAGAATGCTGCTGTGAACCTTATATGTATATATTTACATGTACACATATTCATAAAAATACAGGTGTATGGATGTGTATGTGTGTCTGTGTATCCTTGTTCATGTGGTCATAGATTTATCTAGAATGTGTACCTATAATGGAAATTTGGGACCATAGTGAGGCACATATTTAATTTTATTAATATTTCCAAATTTGTCTCCAACATGACTGCCTAGTTACCATTCCACCAGAAATATGTGAGTTGACATTCTCACTTAAAATTTACATTTGAGACTGAGGAGTATAAAACTACATTTCAATGCAGTATTAATATACAGTTATGTGATTACTAATGAGTTGTGTGTATCTCCATATTTCTATAACCATTTAAGTTTTTCCTTTTATAATTATTCTGATTGTATCTGTTGTGAATTTTTCCCTTTGGGCCATTTATAGAAATTACTTAAATGTACTGGCCACTAATTCTTTCACATTTATGTGTTTTAAACAAATTTACCCGAGTAAATTTCCAGTCAGTATCTGTTCTTTCTCTTTTTTATAATGTTGATTTTTTACTTCAGATACAGTAGAATTTTCAGTGTTTTCTGTTTTATGTACTCACGTCTTATTTAAATTTGTTTCTGCATAACTAGATCATAGATACTCTGCTATGTTTTACTCTCCCAGCTTTACAATTTCATACTGTGATCCACTTGGAATTGTAAAATACAATATAGTTTTTTCATATGTATGAGCATTTTTAGCACCACAGTTTATGGGGCCATTTTTCATGGATGTTCATGCTACTGCTGTTATACATCAACAGTCCAGAGACTTGTGGGCCTGTTTCTGGTCTTTCTCACAGTTCCATTGACCTGCTTGTCTCTCCTCACACCAGTGCCACACTGTCTCTATTACTGTTGCTTTATAATAAGTTCTGATTTCTGATAGGGCAAATCCCCCCACTTTTATCCATTGAAATTCTCTTAGCTATGTTTAGCTCTTTTCTCTTCCATATAAGTTTTACAAGTTTGTGAAGGTGTACGTGAAATTGTCCCAAGCATTTCATTGAAATTACATTGTAAATTAATATGAGGGGAGATACCATGTTGGTACAACTTGGTCGTGACTGCTGCTGGAGAATACTTTTTCCCTGCTCCTGCTGTTTCTTTCCTGTAAGCAGAGCTCAGTCTGTGTAATCATGGCCACCCTGTCCCCATTTTATTCACTTGGTTCCTAGAAAGGTGGAGGGGCTTATCTGATTGTTAAATCTGAGAACAACCTGGCACGCCCTGCTCTGCCCTCACCCTCAGGAGCAGAAAGGCTGTTGAAGCCCACGGGCCCCTGCATTTCAGAGGTGCTTCCCCACAATGTGCAAGAGGGCTGCCCCATCACTGCCACCAAGACTGGGTGGATAAGCCTGTCTGTTTATGGTGTTCATTGGGAGCAAGCAACTTGATTAATAAGCTTGAAGTTTTCCCCCAGGTGTCTGAAGGTGATATAATGGTCTCCATATATACACGCCATCTTTTATTTCTCAACTTGTTCAAATCCTGGGAAAGGAAGAAAATACCTATTCACTGAAGCGTCCTTTGAAACCCTAGCATTGCTTGTTTATTGGATGGATGGACTTGATTACTGAATGTGTATTTTCTTAAAACTGTTTGCATCTGTTTCCACAAGTGAAATTGGTTCTAATTTTGTCTCAAACTTTACTTAATCAGGTGTCAAGGTTGCACTAGCCTCATGAAATGAGTTGGAGAATGTTTTCTTTTGAGACTTATAGGAAAAGGTTGTATAATGTTAGAATTATTTGTTCCATAAGTGATAGAACTTTCCTATTACATAATTGAGTCAAGTGTCTATGTGTAAATTTTTAAATAACAAGTCAAATCACTTAATGGTTTAAAAATATTTAATATTTTGACCAAATACCCACTGACTACTATACTCTAAATCTTGTCAGTGTGCTTTCTTTATTAAAACATAAATATGGAGAAAACACAAACAACATTTATCAAATTATATGTATAATATAAAATGTGATAGTGCCACAGATACCACACGCCAGCAATTCAGTATAAAATGGAAAAAAGAGTTTTATTACTGCTTTTTACTATATGGAGAAATAAACTCAGGAAATAAATAAATGTTATTCAATTATTTTTTTCAAAATAACAAACTAGAAGGCCAAAAAATTGAATTACAATACAAAATTTAAGGATTTCTATTCTATGAAGGCTATCATAGGCAAAATTAATAAATGATAAAACATAAGAAAGATTTGTTAAGTCAAAAAATTACAAGAAACTCAAATTTTGGATAAACAAAGAGCATCTGCAATCAACTCAATACAAACTTTTACCCAAAAATGCTAACAAGGAATTTGCAAAACAATAGACTCCCAAAATTCTAAGAACTTTAGACAGTGATCAAATTTACTTTTGGTTAAAGGGGGAAAAACAAAAATAAGATAACACTTCATACCTATTTTTCCAGCTAAAAAAATAATTTGAAAATACCAATATTCACTAGGAAGTGAGGACTTGGAAACCCCATGCATAATTAGTAGTAGTATACATGGTACATCCATTATGGAAAGTGTTCTGGAAGAACTTGGTTAAGTTAAATGTGTGCACACCTCCAGACTCAAAAATTTTCTCCCTAGGAATATGCTGTAGAAAAAGTTCACACTGAGTTCTTTGTAGTAGAGACAAATTGTAGGCCATCTGCTATCCACCACTAAGAAAGCACATAGGTAAATTATGATGGACCGACACCCTAGAGCAGTGCTACTAAATGTGTGGTCCATGGACCAGCTCCAGTCCTTGGACTCTGCTTCCATCCTATGATGATATAACTACTGAAAGTGAGATTGAGCATTTAAACTATCACAAAATTTTGACAATTTAGAGATCTTTTTATTGCTTATTACAAACATACTGGGTCACAACAGATTGGAAATTTTACAAGGAAAATTATCCCTTATAATATATACTTTGATAAATACTTGCATAAACAAGTCTACATATCCATGAGTCCACCATGGCAGAGAAGTGTTACTAAGGAAGGAAAAAGGATAAAATGAGAATATGGAGATAAATGGGAGCAAGATCACATAGAACTTACTGGGTGTGTCAAAAATTCAAATATAGTGTTTAGTATTTAGGCAAATTAGGATCTATAATTAAATTATATACAGCAAAAAAGAAAGCATAATTACAAAGTATATTTTTAAGTATATCCCATTGCTTCCTGAATTGATAGATTTATGATATACCAATCACTCTGGACCCTGAGAATACAGATACTGATCCATGACAGCTTCCCCAAATTATAGATGAAAATATCTAAGTTGGGTGTCAAGGCTCAGCCTTTAAAATCTAAGTCAATTATATCACAGAAAATATTCTCGGACTTACCTATGAAATTAAATATTATGCCATTTCTAGTTCCACAATTAGATAAAGGATCACAATAGTCTTTGATTTCTCCATTCTCTTTCTTTGCAACTTTTCAGCTGCTATTTCATCTTTGCTACCCATGGAACAAAACAATGGCACCAAAGTCACTGAATTCATTCTCCTGGGCTTTGCTGGTCAACACAAGTCTTGGCGTGTCCTCTTCGGAGTATTTCTAGTGATCTATGTGGTCACCCTAGTGGGTAACATTGGCATGATCCTACTCATCAAGATTGAGTCTTCCCTTCACACCCCCATGTACTTTTTCCTCCAAAACTTGGCTTTTGTTGATCTCTGCTACACCTCTGCTATCACTCCCAAGATGCTGCAAAATTTTGTAGGGACAGGACAGTCCATCTCATTCGTAGGATGTATAGTGCAATTACTAGTCTATGGTGCTTTTGTAACAAGTGACTGCTACATCCTGGCTGCTATGGCGGTGGACCGTTATGTGGCCATCTGTAACCCACTCCGCTATCCAACAGTCATGTCCCAGAGAGTCTGCATTCAACTCTTAGTTGGTTCATATTTCATAGGTTTCCTAAATGCTTCTGTAAATGTAAGTTTTATTTTCTCACTGAACTTTTGCAAGTCCAATAAAATTAACCACTTTTTCTGTGATGCACCCCCAATTGTTGCCCTCTCCTGCTCCAATATTTACTTCAGCGTCATGCTACTAACAGTCTTTGTGGGGTTTAACTTGATGTTCACTGTGGGGGTCGTCATCTTTTCCTACATATTTATCCTGGCTGCCATTCTGAAGATGTCTTCTGCTGCAGGGAAGAAAAAAGCCTTCTCCACGTGTGCCTCCCATCTGACAGCAGTCACCATTTTCTATGGGACGCTTTCTTACATGTATCTTCACCATCGCACCATAGATTCTCAAGAGCAAGAAAAAATGGCTTCTGTGTTTTATGGTGTTATGATCCCCATGTTAAACCCCCTCATCTACAGCCTGAGAAACCAAGACGTGAGAGAAGCCCTGAAAGGGGTTGGAAAGAAGTGCTTCTAGATTGAACATCAACTTCTAACTCAGCATGGTTCAACAAGCAAACCAACAGTTCTATCTTATTTCTCAACAGCAAGAGATGTGGCAAGTGTTGTAACATACAAAGTCATTCCTTAGTTACATCAGTAGCACCTGAAAAGTATTGGAAAATGTCTCAAATGATTAGATAAACAATCTTCTAATTCTTCTAATTCATGTGTTTCTTAAAAAGAAAACATCTAAAAAGAAGATCTTTGATTTTTTTTGTACATTTTGAGAAGCCCTCTTCAAATACTCAACATTAAAAAGGAAAAGAAAGAAAAAGATGATTCAGATGTACAATTTTATGAATTTTGATAGCTGTATACACCAATGAAACCACCACCAAAATCAAGATAGCTAACATTTCCATCACTCCCCAAGAGGTGCAAGTTTCAAATTCCCAATTTACTCCTTCCAACCCCCTTTCCCCCCTGGTAACCACAAGTTTGTTCTCTGTGTCTGTGAGTCTGTTTCTCCTTTGTAAATAAGTTCATTTGGGTCCTTTTTTTTTTTTTTAGATTCCACATATAAGCAATATCATATGATATTTTTCTTTCTCTTTCTGACTTACTTCACTTAGAATGACAATCTCCAGGTCCATCCATGTTGCTGCAAATAGCACCATATTACTCTTTTTTATGGCTGAGTAATATTCCATTGTATAAATATACCATAGCTTCTTTATCCAGTCATTTGGGATGTTTCCATGTCTTGGCTATTGTAAATAGTTCTGCTATGAACAATGGGGTGCATGTGTCTTTTCTAATTATATTTTCCTCCAAATATATGCCCACAATAATGAATGCCAGGGAAAAGGATAATCTGATTTCCTGAAATGCCGCATTATATTATTTAAAATGTTCAGTTTTCACAACAACAAAAATATATTTTGACATGCAAAGGAAGAAGTATGAACCACACACGAAGAAAAAGATAGTCAATGAAACAGTCTGAATAGCACAGATGTGAGAATTACTAGATAAGGCTTTAAATCAGCATTTTGAATATGTTTTTAAAACCTTTTTAAAATCCTGAAGTACTAAAGGAAACTGTGAGAATATATTCCACCAAAAAGAGAATATCAATAAAAATGGAAATTCTGGAGTTAAAAAGTAGAAGAACTGAAATGAAAATTTCACTAGAGAGGCTTACCAGCAGATTTGAACAGATAGAAGAAAGAATCGGTTAACTTGTGGAAATACAGCAACACAGTCTTAATCAATGGCCAAAAGAAGAAATCAGAGGAAATTAGAAAATACTTTGATAAATGAAAGCAAAAACACAATATTACAAAACTTATGGAATGCAGTGAAATCAGTGCTCAGAGGCAAAAGAAAAGAAGGAAATAATAAACACTTGTCATTTGATCCATCAATTCCACTCCTACTTATTTATCCACTAGAAATAAGAATGGCGGGGGATAAATTAGGAGTTTGGGATTAACAGAATCAAACTACAATATACAAAATAGGTAAACAGCAAAGTCCTACTGTATAGCACAGGAAACTATATTCAACAGCTTGAAATAACTTACAGTGAAGAAGAATATATATATAATGTATAACTGAATAACTATGCTGTATACCAGAAACTAACACAACATTGTAAATCAACTATATTTCAATAAAAAAGAGAAAAAATAAGAAGTGAAAATATATGTTCACACAAAGACTTGTATAAAAATGTTCATAGCATTTTTATTCATTATAGCCAAACATGGAAACAATCAAAATGTTCATCAGCTGGTGACTTAAATATAAAAACAAACTGTAGAATATTCATTCAATGGAGTACAATACAGCAATTAAAAATGGAATGTACATACAACATATGGCTACATATAGTATATACAACAATATGACTAAATCTGAAATCAGATCAGTGGTTACCTGAAAGAGTTAATGACTGGGAAAAAGCCCAAGATTTTTTTTTGGATGATGAAAATATTTTATATTTTCATTTTAGTAATGACTACATGAATATAAACACTTTTCACAACTCAAAAAAATACACTTCAAATGAGTATGTTTTATTGTATGTAAATTATACCTCAACAAAGATGATTCTTTAAATATCTTTATTTTAAAATGGCATGATTCTTTTCTAGAACACCCAGAGAATCAACTGTTACAAATAATAGGAAAATTCAGCAAGGTGACTAGATTAAAATTACAGCACATAAATTAATAATAATGTTGAAAACAACAAATTATGTTAGAATGTAAATAAATTTCTCCTTGGAAAGACCTAAAAATACACTTAGCAAGAAATGTGCAAGATTTCATCAGGAAATCTATAAAAAGCAGACTTCAGATAATCAGAATACTCTTCCATTCTTTGACAAGGCCTCATATGTCAATATATACATTTGATATGAACTCAATAAATAAGTTAATAGAATATTTTGTTGGGTGGGTGATAATATATTATAAATTGGTTCTATACTTTCATACAAAAAAAAATGGCAAGCAGTTGTGGTCAGAAAAATTTCAGGGATAAAAAGGAATAATATGGTGAAAATAACCCTGCCAGCTACTAACACATTATAAAGCTATAGAAAAATTGTGTGGTACATAGGAAACAGGAAGATTAATACAACAGATATGAAAGTCCAAGAATAGGTCGAAATCCGTAAGATGACTTATTATGTGATAATAGTAATATTGCAGTCATGGGGCATAAATGGACAATGTAATCATTGAAATAATGAAATATTGACTATTTGAGGTGAGGTAAAACTGGAAACTTACCTCACAAACTGCATAAAAATGAATTTAAAATGGTTCAATGACTTTAGTTTAAAAATTAAACTTTAAAGACAGTAAAAGAAAACACTAGATTTTTTTAAACTTTACAGTGAAGAAAGCCTATAAAAATATGACACAAAACAAAAAATAAATTTGCTTCATGAAAGTCAAAGTTTTCTGCAGAGCAAAATACACCATTAGCAAAGTAAGACAATTAATATTGAGAAATAGATGTTTGCAATACTTACAAGAAAATACCAATATAAAAGCATACAAAAATCCTTTTTAAGAGGGCAACATATATCAACAGATATATACTGATTTTTTTTTTGTGGAAATATGGAAGGATGTTCAACCTCACTCATGGAAGAAAAAAGCAAAAGAAACTAAAATGTATTAATTACACTTCAATTAAAAAAAAGAAAGAAAACAATGGTTTTTTTCCTAATATGTTTTTACTTATCATGATGACAAAGTCTAATAAAAGTTTCTCAGCATTGTGTTGAAGATTTGGAGAAATACTCCTTCTGGAGCATTTGCTAGAAGTGATTTAAATTGATGGAGCCTCTCTCTGAAAGGCAGTTAGGCTACATCTATCCAAATATACCATGCCATCCCCTTTAACTCAGATTCCTCTCCTAAATATCTTCTAATCAAAAATATATATTCACAATTATGCACACTAATATATTTACTATAACATTGTATTGATTAGTAAAGATTGGGCACCATAATTGTCAAACAGTGCTGGGGTGGGGCCCTGATTAAACAATGTAAGGAATGCTGCTATTCAATAAAATATAATACAACCAAGAAAAAGGGTGAGATTCCCTTTTCCATACTGATCACCCAGAAATATTAAGTGAATGTACACTGAGGAACCATGTGCATAGTATGCCGTCATTTGTGGGTAGGAGAAGAAAGGACAGAAATGTTAGCATATTTACAATGCAATGCACAGTTTATATCTGGAAAAATAACAGATGATAACAGTGGTGATCTTCAGGGAGGGAAACTAGAGATTGGGAATCAGGGGATATAAGGAGACAGGTTTTACTCCATAAATTTTTGCACATCTGAATTTTTAACTATATGACTGGTTTGTTATACACCCCCTCCCCCCCAAAAAAAGAAAGCAAGGAGACAGGAAGGGGGAGAGGCAAGAAGAAAGGAATGAAAAGGGAAGGGAGGGAAGAAAGAAGGAAGGAAGGGAGAAGGGGGAAAAGGAAGAGGGGAGGAAGAAGTCAAGCAGGAATGATAGGAAGGGAAGCAGGATAAAAAGCAATTTGTCAGAAGCAGGACAACTGTCAAAACTGAAAGCAAGAAGTCCCTAATGACAGTAACACAAAAATAAATGTGTCCCCTCCAGAAATCTGAATTTCCTTCAGCAGAAAATAACTACTAAATGATGTTTTTTCCAATTCCATCTCAACCCCAGAACCTCAGGCTCCCAAGGGATCCAGTATTGATCCCTTAGGTCCCAGCTATAAACTTCCCGATAGGAAGGAACCACACAAAGAGCCCTTGGTAGACAATCAGCCTCCATCAGCTGCAGAAAAAGAATCTGGGGTCAACTCCCATGTAAGCAAAGCAAAGTAACTCCCATTTCTCAACATCAGCTGTATAACTTCGCTGTGTGTCCAGGAAGTGGCAGAGCGGAAGGGCCAGAGCCAAAATTCCACCTGCCCAGGGACCAGAAGGAATCACTTCATCACTGGTAATGTAAAGGGAATGGAGTAAGAGAAGTCTGTTGGGCTGAAAGTTGCCCAAATAAGGACATAAATGAGCACATAACTGAATGGCTCAGTCAGTAGGTCAACCAAACAATATTAAATGCCCTTAATGTATTGTGTGTATGTATTATTATGGTTATTTGATGAGCACTAATTCACTATCTAGCCCTTAGCTGGAAAGTTTGCATAAATTTGCTCACTTGACCCTCACATAACTGCAAAACAGGCTTTACTTTTCCTTCATTTTTTTTAAGTTTTATTTTGAAATGAACATGCATTCACAGAAAGTTGCAAAGATAGTACAGAGAGCTCCCATGTATCCTTCACCCAGTTTTCCTTCAATGATTATATCTTATAAAATTATGTTATTTATGGCATTCAAGCAAGATATTTTTTATTGGTGTGTATGACTGTGTGTGTATGTCATTTTATCACATGTGTAGATCTGTGTCACCACCACTACAATCTAAAGACCTATTCTATCACGGATGCCAGCTATCGCATAGATCTCGCTCATGCTACCCCTTAGTGTCACACCACTTCCCTCCCTACTACCCTGACCCCTGGCAATCCTTTCTCCATCTCTATTTGTCATTTTGAGAATGTTAGATAAAAGGAAACACGTGACACTAAGTGATCTTTTAACATTGTCTCTTTTTCACTTAGCATAACGCTCTTCAGATCCGTCCAAGTTGTTGAGAGTACCAATAGTCGGATCCTCTTTACTGCTGAGCAGTATTCCATGGTATGGGTGTCCCAGAGTTTCTTTAACCCACCACCTGTTGGAGGACATTTTGGTTGTTTAGTTTGGAGCTATTACTAGTGAAGATGTTATGAAATAATTTTTTGGTATTGTCACTTTTTTATTTTAGCCATTCTGTTGGATGTGTAGTGATACCTCATTGTATTCTTAATTTGCATTTTCCTAATGCCTAATGATGTTGGACATCTTTTCATGTGCTTACTTACCACCTATGTAGCCCTCTTTGGTGAACTGTCCACGTCATTACTCATTTCCTACTTTGTTTTTTTTAAAGTTGAGGTTGAAAGCTTTTTATATACTCTAGCAATGAGTCCTTTGTCAGATATATTTCATCAGTTTGAGTAAATGTAGAGACCTTTTTACCCTTTGCATCCTTTACTCTTCCCATTTGTAATATACTGGTCTTAAATATTTCCTCCACACTATACTGAGAGCCACATTAGACAGGGTCAAAATTTTTGCTTCAAGTGTCAAATATGGTTTAGAAAACTTAAGAGAAGTTAAGTCTATTGTATTTATCCATATTTTTGCTCTTTCCATGCTCTCTCTTCTTAATATTCCAAGAATCCTCCTTTTAATATCAGTTAAAAGAAAGAGAAAAAAAGAATAGCCATTATCTCAAAATGTATAAGTCTTCATGGCAGAGAAAAAAGAGAAAACTGGAGTGTTTGCATCAACAATTAAATATTTTAAGCCTGAAATCATTACATGAACAAGTCCTGGGTAGTCTGATGAAAGATAAGAAACCATATGAACCAAAGATGAGTCAGTCCAATTTCCCTAGCCAAAAATCTCAGGCGTATGAATGAACCAGTTGAAAACAGCAAAGCCAACCACGGAGCTGACCACAGAGACACAAGGGAGCCCTTTTGAGAAAAAAAAAAAAAATCACCCAGCTGGGTCCAGACTAAATTGTCAATTCATGTAATCATGAACTAAGTAAATATTGGCTTAAGCCAATAATTTGAGGCAGCTTGTTTCACAGCAGTAGCTATAATACATGTTCAAACCTAGCTATAAAAGAGGCAGTAAAAGCAGTAACATATTGTGCCCAGAAGATGGAGAGCAAGAGAACTTTGGCAAATAGCTCTAAAGACTACCATAAAAGGGCAGTGCTCAGCTCTTTTAGGATACAACAAAGTTTAAGACAGAGTTTCCATGCCCTGGAAGTTATATAATATTGATTGAAAGACAATGAATAGTGAAATATGATATGAAACAATATAATATAAGGATACATAGAATTATCCAAATTGAACAGGAAGCTGGATCCACTTTTTAGAAACCTTTCTTTACCTATTCTTTAAACAAGTTGTCTTAGAGTTTTCCTTCATCTGAGAATGTTGTGATATCCCTTGCATTCCAGAGGGATATTTTTTGCCAGATATAGAAAATGTAATTGACAGTACTTTTCTTTCAGCTCTTGAAAAATGTTGTGCAACTTTTTCCTGGACTCTGTGGTTTCAGATGCTAAATTTGCTCTCATTCTAATTGTATGACCCTATAGGTAAGAGTTCTTTTCTGGCTGCTTTCAAGATTTTTTCTTGGTCTTTATTTTTCAGAAGTTTAATTATGAAGTGGCTTGGCATGAATGTCTGTGGATTTAGCCTATTTGGGGTTCACACAGCTTCTCCAATCTGTGAGCTCAGCTGCCCACTTGGCCTTGCTGACATCCGGGCAGGGAAAAGAGGAGTGCTTACTAGACCCCACTGGCCCTGCCTTCTTCAGTCTTGTTGAGGCTGAATGGGGCAGATGGGAGATGAGCTCACCTCTGCACCCGACTAACTTTACATTGGTGAGGGAATCAAAGGACTCTGGCTACTACTAGGTGGGAGGTGGAAGATCAGCTCCCGGCCCTGTACTCCTACTGTCCCCTCCCCAAAACACACTATCCTGGAAGGGAAATCAGACCTCCATATGGTTATACCAGGTGGAACATAGAACAGATACCCATGTGATCTACTGATATCAACTGGCAGGGAAATTGTAGTACAACACCTGCATCAGTGGGGTGAGGAAAGGGAGAGGGATGAGTGGAAGATCTAATTCTCTCATGGCTCAATGAAATTGCATGGGTGAGTGTGGTTTTTCCTTAGGGGTTTGGCTAAAGTAGGGAAGATATTCTTTAAATTTACATGCCAGGACCCATCAGTTAACACTTACTACAAGTGATGAGGTCTTCATCATATTCTCTACGTTGAGTGACAAGGTTCAGCCGCTTGCATGTTTGCCTTTAAAATTTGAGTCAATTATGTCATAGAAAATGTTCTTTGATCCTGCCATGAAACCAGATATTATACTGCTTCCAATTCCAAAATTAGTTAAAAAAACACGACGGTCTTAGCTCTCTCTGTTCTTTATTCTTTGATTCTTTTCAGCTATTTCATCTTTGCTGACCATGCAACAAAACAATGGCACCAAAGTCACTGAATTCATTCTCCTGGGATTTGCTGGTCAACACAAGTCTTGGCATGTCCTCTTTGTAGTATTTCTAGTGATCTATGTGGTCATCCTAGTGGGTAACATTGGCATGCTCCTACTCATCAAGATTGAGTCTTCCCTTCACACCCCCATGTATTTTTTCCTCCAACATTTGGCTTTCATAGATCTCTGTTATGCATCTGCTATCACTCCCAAAATGTTGCAGAATTTTGTGAGCACAAAACAATCCATCTCGTTCATCGGATGTATGGTGCAATTACTAGTCTATGATATTTTTATAACAAGTGACAGCTACATCCTTGCTTCTATGGCAGTGGACCGTTACGTGGCCATCTGTAACCCCCTCCACTATGCAACAGTCATGTCCCAGAGAGTCTGCATTCAACTCTTAGTTGGCTCATACTTCATGGGTTTCCTAAATGCTTGTGTAAATGTAAGTTTCACTTCATCACTGAACTTTTGCAAGGCCAATAAAATTAACCACTTCTTCTGTGATATACCCCCAATTCTTGCCCTCTCCTGCTCCAGTGTTTATTTCAATGCCATTTTACTAGCAGCCTTTGTGGGATTTAACTTGATGTTCACTGTGGGGGTCGTCATCTTTTCCTACATATTTATCCTGGCTGCCATCCTGAAGATCTCTTCTGCTGCAGGGAAGAAAAAAGCCTTCTCCACGTGTGCCTCCCATCTGACAGTGGTCACCATTTTCTATGGGACGCTCTCTTACATGTATCTGCACCATAGTACCATAGAGTCTCAGAGCAAGAAAAAATGGCTTCTGTGTTTTATGGTGTTATGATCCCCATGTTAAACCCCCTCATCTACAGGCTGAGAAACCAAGACGTGAGAGAAGCCCTGAAAGGGGTTGGGAAGAAGTGCTTCAAACTTGATCCTTGATTTCTAATTCTCTACACTTGTACATAACCAGACTGAAAGTGCCAGCTTTTAGGAAATCAAAACAAATAGCCAAATAACTTAGGAAAAGTTGCTCAATTTACTAATACGGAGCTGCAAATTAAAGTTGCGAGATACCACGTTGCACTAATATGACTGGTGAGAATTAGAAAAGAGTGATGATGCCTATTCATATCTGTGATGTAAGGAAAATTATCCTCTCACAGATTGTGAGGAATAGGAAATTGAAGTGTTACTTCACTTTAGAAGGAATCTGGCAATACCTTTTTAAAAAGAAAAAAATCTTCACTCCAGAATTTCAGCCTTGCAGATTAATCTATGGAAATAAAAGTTTTAATCAATAAGGAGATTATATATATATAAGGATGTTTATTGTAGCATTGTTTAGAAAAGCAAGATCAAGAAAGTAAATATTGCTCATGGGGAGATAAATCTGTATTGTTGCCATTCTAAATTGTGTCTGTTGCTGTATAACAAATTTCCACAAGTGTAGGAGCCTTAAAAACACACAATTATTATCTTAAGAGGTTTATGGGCCAAGAATCTGGATGCCCCTTGACTGGATCCTCTGAGATGCTATACTCAAGGTATCAATCAGGATTGAGAACTCATCTGGAGAATAACTGGGGATAGATTTGCTTCCAAGCTTCCTCGTTTATTGACAGAATTCATCTCCTTGCCATTGTTTAAGCCAGAGATTCCTGTCTTCTTGCTGGCTGTCAGAGCTCTTAGAGGCTAATTCACAATTCTTTGCCACAAGGTCCTCTCCACAATCCCTGTCATAGCATGGCAGCTTACTCATTCTAAGCCAGAAACCCACACTTGGTTATTCAGTATATACACCACGCGGAACAACATACCTTCACGTGCGCAAATCCTACAACCAATTCAAGAGTCAGTCTCTCCCTGAAATTTTCCTAGCTCAGTATTTGTTTCCTGACAACTTCCTGCCCCTGGAAGTAATTTCTTCTTCCACTGAATACCCATCACCCTTCACTTGCATCAGTAAATATTATTTACTACTTATAACTTCCTATCTAAATAATTTATTTACATGTAAGACCTTCACTATCATCTATAAAGCTGTTGAAATACATTTTCTTTCTATGACCTTATAACATCTGGTATAGAGCCTTGGACACAGTAGGTAGGCTATAAATATTGAATGAATGGATAGATGGATGGTTATTTAAAAAGAAAAAAACAATAATATGGGCAGCTTTCTAACTGGAAGTCATGGGACTACATAGCTACACTTGTGGTCTCTAAATACCAGTCTCCAGACAGCAGCATTCAAATGACCATGGAAAATTTTTTAACGTGCAAATAACTATAGTCTAGCCCTGGAGATACTGATTCAGTAATGTTAAATGCAGCTCAATATCTTTAAGTATCTACGTATGAAGAATGCTGCTTTGATTGCATGCTCCACTGGAAAATACTTTTTAAAAACACAGGATTTAGAATCTTTTAGAATGTGGTGTATGCCCTAACCCTGCCACTCCCCAGCGGTATCTTTTTGGAAGTTAATTGCACTTTAAAACCTTATTTTTCATAATAATACATATCTCATGAGATTTTTTAACGTGTTTGTTTGCTCGTTTGTTAGAAACAGGTAAGATAATGCAAGCATATCATAGTGCTTGGCACTAATAAACTCTAGATAAATGTTAATTAGTAGTAGTAATAAGGATTATTTCAACATGGATGTGACAGGTATTTCGAGAACCTCATCACTCACACACACACACACACACACACACACACACACACACACACATATACACACAGTCAGTCAGTCTCTTAAGATTTGCAACATGAAAACTTTCCCTTCTGGGAAGCTCCTCTCTCGTTCAACAGAAACTAATAAAACTTGTTTTCTTTGATCCAGTATCAGCACCTAGAGTCATAGATCCTCAAGGGAGCAGGTAGTAATCCCACAGAACTCGGCTGTGCACTTCCTCCATGGAGAGGGCATTTGATGGGCAATCAGCCTGCACTAGCCTGGGAAGAAAAGCTTAAACACAAACCTCCTGTAACTAAAACAAACTGCGTTTTTTTTTTCCATTCAGCTGTGCA
Source organism: Camelus ferus (assembly GCF_009834535.1). NCBI lineage: Eukaryota > Metazoa > Chordata > Mammalia > Artiodactyla > Camelidae > Camelus > Camelus ferus. The sequence goes on from NC_045705.1 coordinate 32,877,992, forward strand.
TTATTCTGGCATATAAGGACCACAGTAAAAGCTTTAAAATTAGAGCCGATATGCCAACATCATTAACTTCAAGGTTGGATAGAGTCATCTTATCATCAGCAAAACAGAGCTATAAATGGAGAGAGGAAATTATTGATGGTGGGGAGAAGTTATAAATGGCCCTGGAGATGACATATCTGATATCTGACAGACCTGATATATTAGCTATAATGTTCCCAACTGAATATAAATAACTCTTACAGAATACGAGCAATAATTCGACAAGGCCACTCCATGACTGAGATGGGACAAGATAGAAAAAAGGCCACTCTGTGAGTTGTCTGAAATAAGACAGGAACCAGGACTCTTAGCAACCAAAAAGAAAAAGAGCTACGCCTTCCCCTCTTCCAGCTAAAATGAGTAAATTCTCCTTCTCTACCTACTTCAATTTTCTCACCTCTTGGGTGTAAATTACCAAAATATTCAATCATTGAATTCCTGAAAACACTCAAAACAAAACTTACCTTCGCCTAAATCTTTCTTATTGGCCTTTCCGATCTCTTCTTGTCCAACATTCTGGTCTGCTGGTGTGTGCTCTTCCTTATTATGAAATAAGCCTGACTTTGCTTGACTACGTATATACGTACTCCTGGTGCTTGTTGGCTGTTGGGCACTGTGGAGTGAACGGTGCCAGGGACATCTATTATCTCGCTTGAACTTTGCTTCTTTTGTTATTCATTTTTTATTGCAAAAAAAATTAATATGTGTCCATTATTTTTTGAATACAGTTGTTTTTAAGGTTAAAAAAGAGATTCTCTGTTTTCCTCAGTCCTGCTCATTAAGTTAAAGTGTTCATATATTCCTTCTAGCTGGTGTTTTCTTCATGTAACTACACACACACACACACACACACACACACACACACAGATTTTCTTAATTAAAAATCAGTTCACACCCCACTTGTTTTTCTGCAAAATGCCTCACTCACTTAACAGTATGTAATTAACATTTTTCCTAAAACTACATATAGATTTCTCTCATTATTAGGTGCTTCATGGAAGTACAAACTATAGATTAACTCTGATTTGTTTTAGTGTTGCCCTACCTATTGCCCACATTTTGCTCAAAAAAACAAAAAACAAACAAAAAACCAATATGGCATAGAACCCCTTGTGTTTAAAGTTAATTTTTTCCGCCTCATTTTATCAAGGATTAAACTGAGGTTGAGGGAACTTACATCTCTTGCCCAAAATCAGATTACCTATTAAATGGCAGGTACAAGAGTCAAATCGAGATCTTTCCAAGTTCAAAGCCTATCTGCTTTTCATTGCAGATAATATAAAATAAAGTTTCAAAGTGGATTTGAATACAGTATAATTGGATACAATACAATTTGGGCAACTTAAAAACACAGGTATTATTCATGAAACTAGAAGTCATTTCCAGAACTTCCACTTTTGCCCAAGATAGAGAACTAGAGATTGGATTTACCCTCCTACCTAAAAAAAGAAAAACTGGACAAAATATATGAAATACTAGTTTGCAAGATGTACATTAGGCAATAAAGACAGTGGCTCCTGAGAGGCAAGAAACAAACGAGGACTAAAATTGCCCCAGCCTTTCTGTCTTAAGAAAGCTTCTAGACCACAACAATGCAAAGAGTGAGTACTCAGGAAATGGTTCGTGGACCTCCTAGAGGAAATGGAGATGAAAATTTGGAAAGAGCAAGGCAACTAAAGTTTGCAGGACAGAATACTGAAGACAGGGAGTTTTGCAAAGAAAGAACCCCAAGATCTGCAGAGGATCCTCCTCAGTTATTTGGCTCTAAGCAGCACCCACACGAGGAACCAATTTGAGGGAGAGAAGGAAATACTGAAAAAACTATAAACAGTGCTTGATACTCACACGAGGCTGGGAATGGTGCCTGTTCTAACCAGCCTGACTAGAAAACTAGAAACCAAGATTCATGATGCATTGAGTAGAGTGCACAGGAAGGACTTGCCTCAGTGGTGGAAATGATCAGCCTATGCTAAGCTCTGCTCCAGTTACAACTAGCAAATCTACAAAGCAAGACTCAAAGGGATCAGACAATTTCCAAGTAACTTAATTGTTCACCAGAACAAAGCTCAAGAATATTTATAAGTTTACGAAAATACCTAGCAGCAAATACAGTAAAATTCACAATGCCCGGCATCTGATCTGAAATAACAACACATGCAAAAAGCAGGAAAACATGATAATGAGAAAAAAAAGAAAAAAAAAAAAAACCAATGGTCAAAACAGATGAAAACTGTCAACAAAAAGCAGAATTAGCACTGAAGGACATTAAAACAATTATTATAGCTATGTTCCATATCTTCAAAAAGATAAACAGAGATGGGAAAGACAAGCTAAAGACTATGGTATCTGATGGTTTAAAAAAAAAACGGATGGGATTAACTACAGATTAGACATTCCAAGAAAAGTGATTAGTAATCTTGAAGACATAACAATAGAAACTATCCAAAATAAAAGAAAAGGGAATCAAAAAGATAAATGAACAACACATCAGTGAGCTGTGGAACAATATCAAGAAGTTTCTAGATGCCTAATTTAAAGGACAGGAGAAACAGTGTTGATGTAAAAATTTTTTTTAAAAAAATAATGCTGAAAATTTTGCAAATTTGGCGAAACTGTAAACCCACATATTCAAGAATCACAAGAAATCCCAGACAAAGCAAACATGTAAAACTACACCAAGCCATATCATAATCAAATTTCACAAAACCAGTAATAAAGGGGAAATCTTAAACGTATCCAAAGGGGGGAAAAAAGACACATGATGACTAGCAGAACAAAAATAAGGATAAAAAAAGATTTCCTCTCGAAAACAATGCAAGTGAAACCACAGTGGACCACCATCTTAAAGTGCTTAAAGAAAAAATGCTTTTATAATAAGCTAAAGAATCTCATATCCATCCTTTCCTTCACACACACACATACACGTGAATCCTTCTGACTTTGCAGTGAACTTGAAAAGTGCCCATCCAATGTTAAATCACTTTTCACCTTTTATTTAAGTTGTTCAAGTGACTTAATTTCAGAATTGTTAAAGACAGTATAAGACGGTTTAAACAAATCCAGTCATGCTGGTATATCGTCTTGCTCTGCTTCCCACTAGATTCAAAACTGCTTGAAGGAAGAGACCAAATCTTACTCATTTACATTACAGACTCTCCTCAAGGACACATCTTGCATAAAGATTGACTTAGAGTGAAATTGTCGCTCATTTTCTTGCTAAAAAGTTACTTGGCTGTGAGTCTCTATTTATCAAAGGATTTGAAAGAAACAGAGATGCTAAGACCAGACGACTTAGTTTGCATTATGCCCCATTTACCATAGTCACATTCTGACTTTACCTTAATGATAAAGCATCAGTTACAAGGTTTTTGATGTTAATGAAGACAAGACTTCTAATGATATACCAAATCGTTGTATTGTTTTCTTATCTACAGGCAACCTCTTAAGCTGCCCACAGAAACCCTAAAGCTATCCCTAAGGCTGGTCAGAGCCAGACAGGAGAAGCTATGAGTGTGGTCACATTCAAAAGCTTAACAGTTCCTACAACAGTGCATGAGGATTTAAATCATCATAAAAATAATATGTGAAAGTAATTTTCATGTTGAAAGACCCATTTAATAAGTGAACATAAACTTCCTATTTGGGGCAAATTATTCTGCAAAACTTCATCATAGATGATCATAAATTGAGGCAGCAGTACGTACTGGCACCATAATCCAGTGACTTATATAAGAATGAAATGTGAGGACTGCACCTCCTTGATCCTTGTGGGTTTTAGGCAAATAGTGAGCATAAAAGGAAGAAGGAAAATTGGCAGGAAAAAAATGGGACCTTTGCCCTAAGGATTGTAAAGGGAGAAGTTGGAGTGAATCAAACATTGGAAGGGTCTCTTGCAAAATCATTTGATGGAAGAACCCTTGAATCACCCTAGCATCATTCTACGAACAAATGCCACGTATGGTCTTCCTTCATGCAAGAAAGTTTATCATAGGCCTGGAGAAGGAATTAAAATTATTATTACCTAACATTAGTATAGGCTTTCTAGGTGCCAGCATATAGAAAGTGCATTATCTCAGTGAACCTTGACAAAATAGTCCCCATTTTTAAATTATTAAAAATTTGTAATCCCAATTTTCACATTATATGACTCAGGGCAGTTAAATAATCTATCAATCCACATATCTAAGTGGTGGAACCAAGGTTTTAATTAAATTTTACAACCTGTACTCTTGACCAACACAATACACATTTTTTTTTAACTGAAGGAAAAATAATTAACTGGAACATTTTAATCTGACTATGGGCTCCACTGTTTTAATTCTTAAATGCACATTTCTTTCATGGTTTAATATTTCTGATGTTAGGATTATTTTAAAATCATGTGTACATTTAACAGAGCAATGAAGCTATAAAATTGATGGTGAATTGTTCAATCTGTCTAAGATAAGATAGGAAATGCATTTTAACAGCTTAGAACCCATGTTCCCTATATAGTATAGTTTGAAAATACCTGTTTAAAAAAAAAAAGCTGGCTAAGTGTTTTATAAAAGTAACTAGAGTGAGCAGATTATTAAAATACTAGAAAACATCATTTAAAGAGTATCGTCAGCTCTAAATAGAATACCACATTGTATATCAATGATCAATTTTCTATTCAGTCATTAACCCAAGTGCTTTAATGATTTTTACTGGGAAGCACGTCATTTACCCTGTTCTAGTTTTTGTGGATGGATATTAAATGTCTTTATTTCTTTGAAAAGTATCCAGTGATTCAGGCTGGCCATTTCATACAATCTACTTATTTTGGTGAATTCTTAGTCCTTGAAAACACGTATTACTGTCATTATTTACTAGCTTTAATATGAGTCAGCTTTCTCCCTCGCCTAAGGGAAGTGAACCTTGTAAACACTTTCTGGAATCCCAACTCATGTTTACCCAAAGAGTGGAAGTGAAATCCAGCTGTGATCTACTTAAGTTTCAGGAAGGCTTGGTCATGCCTACGCATCACCTCGCCCTGACCATTCCGTCCCATCAGGGTACCGCCAGTGGCCTTGACAGAGCCAGTGTGTTCCTATCTGTATTCCTTTGTCAGAGCCACTGTGACAGTGTATCACAAACTGGGTGGCTTAAACAACAGAAACTTATTGTCTCACAATTCTGTAGGCTGGAAGTCCGAAATCAAGGGATTGGCAGGACTGGTTCATTCCGAGAGTTGCAAGAGAAGGGGCTGTTCCGGGCAGCCCTCCTTGGCTGGCAGATGGCTGTCTTCATCTTCACGTAGTGTTCTCTCTGCACATGTGTCTGCCACCAAATTTCCCCTTTTTATAAGGACACCAATCATATTGGATTAGGCCCCACACTAGTGACATTTTAATTTGATTAATCTCTCTGTAAAGACTGTATCTCCAAATAAGGTCACATTCTCAGGTACAGGGGGTTAGGACTTGAACACATGACTATTGAGGGGAACACACTTTAACCTGTAACACTGTCTAAAATAGTAAAGGGCACTCAACTCTTCAGGACGCCAAAAATCTTTTTTTCATACAATTTTTAAAGGTTACTTTACATTTGCATTTATTTTAAAATTTTGTCTCTATTCCCCATGGTGTAGAATACATCCTTGAGTCTATCTTATACCCAATAGTGTGTGCCTCCCACTCCCCAACCCCTCACTGACCCTCCACCCAACTAGTAACCACTGGTTTGTTTCCTGTATCTGTGCGTCTGCTTCTTTTTAGTAATATTCACTCGTTTGTTGCATATTTTAGATTCTACATATAAATGATATCGTACAGCATTGGTCTCTCTCTGTCTGATTGACTTCGTTAATCATAATGCCCTCCGAGTCCATCCATGCTGCTGCATAGAGGAAAATTTCATTCTTTTCTGTGGCTGAGCAGTATAAGAACCTTACAAACATCATCTGGATCTAAAGCAAACCCAGATCAAGCCTATATTTTCTCTTCCTTTCTTGATAGACGAGTCTCTGCCTGGCAGCTGGACCTGTCATGGCATTCAGGAATTATTGGAATTGCATTTTCTCGTCGCCAGGATGCCTCTCACACCCATCGGAAGAAAGTGAGCTCTGGTTAAAAAGACCAAAACTGGATACTAAGAGAGAACTGAGCCCTGATGTGTTCTCAGGGGTATGACAAGCATAAGGAAGATAATAAGAAGGTAAGAGATTATTATTATAAAAAGCTCAATTTCCAGTTTAATCACTACCTTCAATGGCACCAAACCTGAAATCTAAAATTCCACAATAATAACAAATAATAATGATAATCATAACAGCCATTTATCAAGCAGTTACTATGTGCCTGGAATAGGTTCTTTAGTGTGCATGATTTTACTTAATCTTCACTACCACTGGATGAGGTTGATTCAATTTGATATGTAAGTAAAGAGCCTTCCACAAACTCTGACACAAGGTATGTGTTTAATAACCAAAAGTTAATGTACTTGCCCATTTTACAGATGAAAAAACTGAGCTTCAGAGACACCTAGGATTACACTGATAGTGAGAGATGTTGCTTGTATTTGAATCTAGGTATGTTAGACTCCAAAGCCTGAGATCTTATACACTAAACTATGCTGTAGCCCATTTCTATCTCTATCCCAAAAGTTCAAGATTATATAAAACTCTGGAACCATCATGTCCTCTGTCCTCTCTGAGTCACTGAAGACTTTTACAGCTGCCCCTATTTAGTCCCCAGAGCTTGAGAATTACTGTTTTAAGATTAAACTAGGACTTCAGAAATGGGGTTTGTGAGCTTCGTCTTTTTCCAGGGTCCCTTTCTCCTCCTCCACGCAGACACCTAGGTAGTTCCAGAAACTCACTGTAAGCACCAGGAAGGGTCCCAGCTATCTTTCACGCACTCAGGTGGTCTATGGCTCCTGCTTCCCAAGAGCTAGGTGGCTGGTGAAGGAGACCATCCCCTGACACAGAGAAACCGAAGTCACTATTTCAACTGCATTGCTTTCCTCTTTCCCAGCATCTAGCAGTCCTGGGGACTACAGACCCCAGCTCTGTGCTTGCCCCATAGCTCAGTTACCCGAGCTCTTGAACCCAAAGTCAGCATGATCCTGGAGTCTTCAAAGTTAGTTTGTAGGAGTTTCTTCAGGTTAAGAGAGCTGTCTCAGCAGAGCCTCTTCAGTCAGAAAGGCCAGCATATAATGTGGCCTTTCCCCCCCATCCCCAAGGCCCCCCTAAAACTCTCATCATCAGTACAGGAGACACTATGTCCCAGCGCAGCACAACATGGGACACTTTTGAAGATGCATGCTCTTTACTGTGACCTCAGCTGGTGAATGTACCAGATAAGACCTTAAGATCTCCCAATAAATGAGTCAGCTGATTGAGGAAGGGCCCTCTACTTGGCTAGTTTCTACATCAAATGCTCTTCTTCAACTCACTTTAGAATTACCATTTCCTTTTCTCAATTTCTGCACCAGAGATATGTACAGTGTCCAAAACTACACAGAGCACTTTTACAAAGTACACCATCTTATCTGACCTTCACAGCAACTCTATGAATCCACTTTGTGTCACTGAAAAAAAAATGATACTTAGGGGAACCAGATGGCTTTCCAAACCCCTCAGCCAGGGAATCTCAAGCAAAGATGGGCATTTAGAGGATTTTTGGTACAATTCTACTTTCTCTCCACTATAACCTATTGCATCTCTGATTCTCAACACCCCTCTTCAACTCTAATGTCAATGATTACCTTACAGAAGTCTTACTTTAACCATCCAAGCTCAGTTTTCAATCTTACTTGACATTACCTAATCAATTTTTAGAAATTCATTTCTTCAGCAAATGTTTTTGGGATGGATGCTCCATGTCAGATTCTGGGCTGAGTAGGGGCATAAAAATGAGCAAGACAGACATGACTTCTCCCTTCATGAAGTTCTCAGTCTAGCGTTAGTGTCACAACCAGTCCAGAACTTAGCTGAAGATGTCAAAATCACTGTATCAAAGAAGCTATGGTTCGACCATACTCAAGACCAGGGATAAAGGGCCTTTTACAAGGAAAGTAAAAGGAAGTCAGAGTTTAATTCCTGAAAGTGTTCACCAGGAAGAATTTGGGTACTAGGAGAAATGATTCAAGAGACTAAAGGGAACCATCTTTAAAGAGGATACCTAGCCTTCTGATTGCAAGAGTTAAGCAAGTGTGTGGAGATGAGTTCATTAGGAGAACATTCTTATCTTCCCTTTTTAACATGTGAAATTCTCAAACTGAATCAGACAGAGGAGGTCTGGAGTCTATGTTTTTATAACAACTTATTCATAACAATGATGAGAACCAGAGTCTGTCTGACTAATGCAGCTAAAGCACTGTCTACACTGGGGAATAGGCCCCAGGCTACTGGTGTCTGGAACCCTTGTCAACAGGCCTGTATCTTTAAATCTCACAGGGTGGTCATGCTCTCGTCTGTAACATGGGGATGTAATAACCTGTCAGAAATGATTGCTGGAGAATTCTTTGAGAAAACGTAGTCCATTGCACTATGAAAACTCTTCTTATATATCCCTCCTAAAGGCTCTGTCTTAAGACGTTTCCTAAGCTCAAAGAGGGACCATTTTAGAGTAATAAGGACGTTTCTGCCATCTGGTTTGAAGAATAAAATTTGCCTTTGCAAGAGTCTGTTGTTTCTGGAAGAAGCTTTTTAATTAGCACATTTAGTTTTGCTGATGTTAGGTGAGCATTCATTCATTGTTTGTTTTTGAGAGGAAGACCTGAGTGGAATCACTTTAGATTATTGGCTCAAAAAGACAAACACTCCAAGGACTGAACTGGCTTCCATTGCAGTTTGATCCAGAGGCTCAAATAATAGCGTCCAGACTTAGTTTCTTTGCATCTCTCAATTCTGCCTCCTTCATGAGTGGTCCTCAGCCCCGAGCTGGTCTCCTTTCTGATGGTAAATGGCTGTAACAGCTCCAAGCCTCACAGGACCAAATCCAGTGGTGGAGACAAAGCCTTTTTTTCCAGGCACCTCCCCCCTCCACAGAAAATACCTCCTCGGAGCTCACTGGCTCTGCTCGGATTGTGTGCCCCTCTCTGACACAGTGGCTGAGGGGAGGCATGATCAGCTCATGCCCCTGACTCTGGAGATGGAGCCAGTCATTCCCAAGCAAAAAGACTAATGTAAGACTTTCAGCCTTGACCGACAGACATGGCCTCCTCTTCCCCACCTCTGGGCCTCTGTTCGTACTCCCTTCCTCTTGGAATGCCCTTCCATCCCATCCCTGTTCCGCTCTCTACATTACCCTCTCCTCCTTTCAAATTCCATTTTAAATGCTGTCTTCCATCGGAAGTCTTTCCTAATCTCTCTGCTGGGAATGAGACAAGCACCTCTGAATTCCCACAGCACCCTACCTCTGCTACGTCAGTGATGAGAAAGTATTCCGCTGAAAGAGATCTCTGCTCAAACCCTGATTCCTCCATGATAGTCAGCCTCATTCTGGACCTTGCTGAGAACTGGGCCTGGTTCATGCCTGCGTAAGTGACAGAACACTACGATAATGTCCAGTATCAACAAGGACTTTTCAATCTCTTTCTGTACATGTGGTAGGCAACCTCTGACCGTCTCCAGTGAGCCCTTCTTCCTGGTATGCATGCCCCCTGTTAATTTCCCCTCCTTGACTCCTTGAGCATAAGTAGGACATAGAGACTCCCATATAGTGAATAGAATATTGTAAGAGTGATGAGATGCTGCTTCCAAGATGAGAAAGATTAGAATTAGGAAACAACTCTGGCTTCCATTCTCAGTCTCTCAGTCTCTCTCTGTCTTTCTTCCACTCTCCCAATAAGGGCAGTCAGCTGCCATGTTTTGCATTTCCCTATGCAAACATCTATGTGGCAAAAAACTGATGTCTCTGGCCAACAGCCATGTGAGTGAGCTTGGAAGAGGATCTTCCCCCAGTAGGGCCCTAAGATAAGGCCACAGATCTGGCTAACACCTAGATAGCAGCTGGGAAGAGGCCCTGAGCCAGAAGCACTCAGCTATCCTTGAGACCCAGAGCAATTGTCAGATAACAAATGTTCCTTATTTTAAGTCATTTCATTTTGGGGTAATTTGTTATACAGCAACAGATAACTCATACAGTGACTAATCAGACATACTTTTCAGAATCCTCCTTTTTTTTGGAAAAAAATGTCTTTGTTGCCCTATATCCATCCCTCACTCCACTCTTTGGCATTTATTATTCTTCGAAAAGTCTATTATTTTCCAGGCAGTATGCTGATCTAGGGAATTAAGCTCGGAATTTGATGATTCCCATGAAATTGGCTCTTTTCCAAGAGATGGTATAGGTATCCAAAACTTCGAACAATCCTTTCCTGCTAAAAATGTCGTCCCTGAGATGTTATGATAAATTATTTTATGCATATATATTTCCCACATGATTACATCAGTTCAGATAAACACATATTTTGTACTAATAAGCCTGGACTATGAGAAGAACAAAATCCACTCAAATGTCTTGAAACAGCTGGGCAATGAAACCTTCTTATGAAGCCAGCAGACTCCCAAGTGAATCACTCTGCGGTCATCAGCTGACATTTTTAACGTCCTTTTCACCTATTCATCATGTCCCTGCACAAGCCCCAGCATGACCATCACTGGTGGGTGGCTTCAGTAGCTGAAAAGCAGGGGGCCTAGCCCCATAGGAAGAGTCCCCGTGGTGGTTCTTAACTCTTAAAGGTCACAGCCGCTGCTGGGAGAAGAGATACTATTCTCACTGAAAAGGAATCTATTAATATTTTATCAAAGTCCTTGAGGCTTCCTTCTGTGTCTGAATCCCTCACTGGTTTGGTATTAGATGAGTTCACTTCAGCCTTCCAATTCTTAAAAATTAATCCATGGATTTTTAGTCGAATCAACTCTAAAAACATTTCTTGTGTCTGCTGGGTGCAGTGGGAGTTGGGGAGAAAAGAAAAGTGCAAAGATGACTAAAACAAGAGGTTGTTCTGACAAGTTTAGAGTCTGTACAAAGATTCAACAATAGCTTTACAATCAATGACCTCAAATAGCACTGAAGTAGGGAGCTGAAGACCAGAGCAAGAATTCCAGCTGTGCCAGCCTTGTTTTTTTCATCTGCACAACAAAAACTTGGACTAGACCAAGGCTGCTATACTAGGCAGAATGCTAGGAAGGCTTCCCAAGTTTGCCATCCCCTGATGCACATGCCTCGTGTAATCCCCTCAACAGTGTGGGTGAGATCTGTGTATGTGCTGGGACCTCACTCTTGTGATTAAGTTATAGTGCAAGGAAGAAATGAAGGGATTTTTTTTTTTAAAGAAATAATTAAGGTCCCAAGTTAATTGGTTTTTTAATTAATCAGAAAGGAGATCATCTGTCTTAATCAGATGAACGTCCTTAAAAGAAGTACCAGGCCCTTGCTGAAAGGAGAGATTTTTCCTGCAGGCCCAGAAGCATGGAGCCGCTGTGTATTGCGGGAGCCTGTGAGTCGACCATGTGACCAGGACTGTGTACACCCTCTAGAGCTGAGAGTGGCCCCAGATGACAGCCAGAAAAAAAAAAATCTCAGTCCCACAACTGCAAAGAAATCAATTTGGCCGACAAGGAGGACCTGAGCCCCAGGAAGGAACACAGTCCAGCCAAAGCCTTGATTGCAGCTCTGTGAGACCCAGAGTTTCCAGCCAAGCCATGGAAACTGTGAGATAACAAATATGTTGTTACAAGCCACCAAATTTGTGGTAATTTGTTACACAGTAATGGAAAACCAACATAGATTTTTGAGTTCCATCTTGCCTGCTAACTGCAGTGATTGAAAATGTCTGCCTGCAGCACCATTTGGAAGAGGATTCAAAATCTGCATCTAAGCTCAGCCACCAAAAGCACCATAACTGATTAGTAACATCCACCATGGGTATCCATCAGTTAGGACTCCTCTGGTTGTAAGCAACAGGAAACACCCCACAAAGTGGCTTAAGGAGAGAAAAAGAATTGTTAGAACTGGTATTTATTCAGGAAATTCTTAGTGAACACTACTGTGTGGTGGCGAACATGGTTCTAAGCACTGAGGTTTCCAAAGAAGTGAAGTCCTTGCCCTCACAGAACTCACACTGTAGTCACTTATTAAAATGAAGAGTCCAGGGGTAGAGTTAGCTTCAGGCAGATTCTGGAGTTCAATGTATAATGTCCATGTTAGAGCTGCTTTAGGCTCCAGGCTGACATTCTCTCTGCTACACATCAAATGGGAAAAGATTATTCTTAATCTGGCTACTCAGGCAGATAGCCCAGGATTCCCTCTTTATTGGTCCTGATTGAAAAGGCTTGGGTGACACATCCATCCCTAAGCCAATCACTGTGCCCTGGAAAGAGTGGTGTCCTACAGGGTCAAGCTGGATGTTATGGACCACATATCTGTGTCCCCCTCATCCCCACCAAATTCATATGTTGAAGTCCTAACACTCAATGTAATGGTATATGGAGGCGATCCTTTGGGTGATGATTAGATTCAGATAGAAGCCATGAGAGCTGGGTGCCCATAATGGAATTAGTGTCCTTATAAGAAGAGGGAAGCAGACCAGAGATCTCACTCTCTCTCAGCCACGTGAGGACCCAGCTAGAAGGCAGTCATCTGCAAGCCAGGAAGAGGTTCCTCACCAGGAGTAAAATCTACTGGCATTTTGATCTTGGACTTTCCAGCCTTCAGAAGCATGAGAAATAAATATCTGTTGCTTAAGCCACCCAGTCTATGGAATTTTATTATACAACAGGCCAAACTAACCAAGAAATGGGATCAAATACCCCTCCCTGAGGGGAAAAACAAAGTCTGCTCCAACCAATGCACCTGGGACTGTGGGAGAGGGGATTCTTGAGCAGGAAATCAGGGTGCTGCTCTCAGAAAAACAGAAAATAATCAACATCCAGCAGGAATAAGGAGTGGCTCTAAGTTCACCACATATTTGATCTCTGGATAAAAGGTGATCCCTAAAGTCCTCTAAAATTCTAAAATTGGATGATACTTATCCTTCTATTTTACTAAATGTTATCAACCTGTAATGTTACATGAAATAAATGTTCAATGTAATAAAAGAAAAATCAAAAGATGCAGCAATCTAAAAAGCAGAAGGCACGTTCTTCACGAGCCTCCTTAACTGTTATCTTCACTCCTCCTAAAAAAACCATCCTGAAAACCTGCCTTCCCTCCTGGTGACATATGTCTACACACTGCATGTATTTGGTTTTGCTGTGCATGTAGACTTCTTGGCTGGGAGAGGGAGGGGAGGGGAGATAAAAACTCAGGTTTGGGAAAAGAGACTCCAAGCCTCCAGAGTCAAGATCATAGAGAAAGTCACAGATCATGGAAGAACTCCCCTAGGGCACATCAAAGCCAGAAGAACCCCTACCTTTCCACCAAATGCCCATCAGTTCCCAGTAGATTTAATGACTCAGAGTGGTGAGGACCTCAGACTCTGCATGCCCTCTCTGGTAACCATATGATATGATGGAAGGAGCATGGAAGTTAAAGTCAGTCAGACATGAGTGCAAATCCTAGCTTTGCCACAAACTCTGAGATCACAGAAAATTTACCGTATTCTTTGGATCATCAGTCTCCTGGTCATTAAAAGCCAGGATTACCCACCTACTTCAGTGTGTGACTGAGTGAGAGAACAGCTCTCATGGCAACACCTAACACATACCTAGTAATGAAAAGAATGCATAGAGACTGAGCCTTGAGCCTTCACTGTGGCATGGAAAGCCCACTGAACCGGGAGTCCTAGGCAGTCTACAGGCTGTAGAAGTGGGCACTTAAGACCCTGGACCCAGACCACCTCCATTAGAACCCCAGCTCCGCCATTTACTAACTGGGTGAGGTCTTTGAATTTTACAAGTTACGTGAACTCTAAAGTTACCTGGATGTGCCATGTCTTAGTTTCTCTTTCTGTAAAATAACAAGGAGACTAATTGTCTCTCATTCATAGGGTTGTCGTGACAAATGATTCAATAAATATGGAACATTTAGAACAGGGTCTGACATAGTTTGAATTCAATATATGTTAACTATTATCATTATTACTTATACATTCAACACACATTTGTTGAGAATAAATGTTCCAGGAGCTATGTTTGGTGCCAGAACTGCAAAAATGTATGTACGTTAGTCTCTCCCATGGAGAGCTCAACACAAACAGATGGATTTTTTTTAATTGCAAAGTGAGATCATTATTACAGTAAGAGAAAAATGAAAATGCCTCTGGAGCCCAGAAGAGGGAGCCTGACATTGGAAGAATGAGGGAAAACTTCCCAGAGAAGGGAATATTTCAACCACACCTCACCTTAATGAGCCTGGTAAACAAGAAGGCCAAAGAGAATCGGGGAGGTAGATAAAGCACTAGCAAAATTAAAAACAGCTATATCTGAGAAACAGTGGGGAGAGTGAAAAAATACAAATGAGATTTATAACACTGAACAGTTTCTGTAATATAAAGACTGGGACACAAAACAACAACCGACATTTTGCAAACACACACACACACACACACAAAATGCTCATGAAACATACTGCATGGGATTGGAGAATTGGGACATAAAATCGTAAATAAAATTTTTAAAGGCAGATAAGGCAAGGTCATGAACACTCAATGGTGATAACGTACCATCAACTAAAAACCAGAGAGGGGGGCAGGGAGAGTGGGGTCAAGGGAAGCAAAGAGACCAAACACAGAGTACGTGGGGATTTGCCAGTAGTATATTGCAGCTGAAATTCTAGAAGAATCCTATCACTGCTGGTAGAATAAGGTCTCGGGTTATTTGATCTGAATTCTCAAAAGTAGTATTACAGGCAGTGTTCACATGCACGTGCACACAAACGCACACTCACAAGTTTACATGTGCAGAGGAGCCTGCGCTAGCCAACCTGGCCCTTTTATGCAATTGAAAATAGGAGCCTCTTCCTTGGGACAAACACAGACAGGCACAAGCTGGATTTTAGCACCACTCATACCCTCATCAGGGCACCCGTGTGCAGGATTCACCTACACAACCCTGAAAGGAAGTTACTGCCTTTCATCAAGCCTCCAGAAAAAAAAAGACAGAACAGCCCTAAACTACACACAAAATGAGGAGGCAAAGGCACAGAAGGTGTAGATAGTGAAAGTCCCCCCTATTGGCAAATTCAAGAGTGCTGAGCAGGAAGGTTGCCAACTTCAGCCTCCAGCATTAGAGCATCCCCTGGGCTTGGGAAAGGCTGTCTCTTACAAAACAAGATAACATTCCATTTTGTTCAAATGGAACGTCTACAGTGCTGCTTTAGGAATGTCCAGGTCAGCACATGACTCTTTAACCTCAAATTATTTTCCTTCTGGCCAAGACAGTTAGACCCCAATACTTCCTTTCTTTCTCTGGTGTGGGATCCCACGGAGAAGTTCTAACCTGTGAAGAATGGGTGGATATTAACATGCGGCAAAGGGAGAAAAGAGTAATGGAGGATTGGATGAATTAATAGTAACAAGCAACCTGAAGTGCTAAAGAACAAATCATAATCAAAGCGGTTTATTTACTTGAAAAAAAAAAAGAAATTCAAAATTTGAAAAGGAACTTTATATCTGACAACCATGTTAAAGGTACAGTCAAGAGCTTTTACGTCTATGAGTTCACAGGCTCTTCACAACAATCCTGTAGTTGGAACTAAAATCGTTAGTAATGCTGGAGGAGAAAGAAGCTGGGGGGCATCACAGGCAAGGGGTGGGAGGGTTCAAGTCTTAAGGTAGGGAGGCCATGGCAGACTCCTTACCAGAGGACAAAGCATTTTTAACTGTAGAAGGACATGACAGGCAATATAACATGCGTATTAGGTCATAGAGTTTGCAGACAAATGGATCTGTATTTTACCAACTAGAGGAGACTTGAACAAGTCCATTCACTATTATAACCTTATTTTCTTACTTGCAAAATTGAATATAATAATAATACATTATAGGATTGCCAAGAGGGGTAAATATTTATAAAGTGCTTAATGGAATGCCTATCACATAGTAAGTGTTCACTAAGTAGAAGTTGTTACTCATTCACGTATTCGAGAAGTATTACTGAGTGTTTATTTTGAGACAGTCACCAATCCAAGCCCAGAGGTACAATGTTCAACAAAAAAAGACGTGGCATTTGTGCTCATGAAGTACACAGCCTAGTGGGGTAATAGGAAATAATGAAATAATCACCAAAAATACAAGTTGTGAATTATTCTAAGTGCTATAAACTCACACAATGACAAAGGATTGTAAAACTCAAAGCAGCACAGAGTGAAGGAATCTGAGACTTACTGGTCCAGGGGTATCTAATCTAGAAGGGGTCAGAAAGCAAAGCAAAATTTGAGTTGAGCCATGAAGAGTGGATAGGCACTAACAAACGTGTGTAGGAAAGTACTCTACAGAGAAGAATCAGTGCCTGCAGTGGAAGAGGGCATGGCGCAATCTCCAGGAAATAAAAGATGAGTGTGGCTGAAGTAGTGAGATAGAGAGAAAGAGGAGTGTAAGATGAAGCTGGGATGAAGAGGGCTGAGTAGTCAGGGGCCGCACCTTGTGGACCGTGATGGGAATCATTGAGAAGCCACCAAAGATTTTCACTTTATTGGAGTTGGCTTGTCAGGAACATGAGGAAGACTGTGATAATGAGTTCACCAGAGGCTTTGATGACATGGCTCTTGCAATTTATGTGGAGACTAGATGAGAAAGAAAAGATAGAATGGATACTGGGAAATTGTTTTGCAGTAATAGTGGTCCAAGCTAGAGATGATGATGGCTTGGGATGGCAATAGAGGAAATTGCACAAAATGAAGGATCCTGAGATTTATTTAGTAAATTGAATTGACAGGACTAAAAGATGGACTGGGTATGGAGGGTAAGGAAAAAAGGAAGAACCAAGAATTCCTTGCAAGTTTTTGTAAGAGCCAGTGGCTAATATCAGGAACACTAGAAGAAGTTCCAATTTGACAGAAAGATAGTACATGAATTTCTTTATGGCTGAGTTGAGGCTAAAATGCCTTTGGGATATCCAGGTAGAGATACTATACAGCTGTATGTTTCTAGAACTCAGAGAGACGTCTAGTTTGTGGATATGTATTTAATTGTCATTGGCATATGAAAGGAGTGAATGAGATCATGGAGGGTGAGGATATAGAATATGTTTAAAAAAAAAAAAAGTGGCTTTGGACTAAACCCTAAGGAATCCCAACATAATGACTGGATAGTGGAAGATAAGTCAGCAAAGAAATGTAAAAAAGGAGTATTCTAAGGTAAGAAGAAAACCAAAGAAATGTTCTGTAATAGAGCCTAGGGAAGAGAGAGTTTGAAGGAGTCAACATTATTCAGTGCTGCTGAGAATTATGTAAATTGAGTGTCATAAATCACAGGTCTATTTGTTATCCAACAGGGTAAAACGGCACTCTTTTAATCAAGATTAAAAAAAAATCAAAGGCTCAAAAATTATTTGCCGAAGTTTTTGCAGCCAGAAGGTGGTGAGCAGGGTTTCAAATCCAAATCTTGCACCATGGCCCATTCTATGAAGGTTCTCTTGGGCCCTACTGACTTCCCTGGGGATTAGACATAAGGATTACTCACCACAGCACTGTGATTTGCAAAACTAGAAGAATCTGGCACTTAGAACTTGGCAGCAACATTTGCCTCCTCTCCTCCCAATGACTGCACATCTAGATAGAAGAAAATTATTTGTTGTCTCTATGTAAGTAAGTAGAGAAGAGAATGGCCAAAGAGACATGATAAAAGTTATAAGGAGATTGTGGTGTGTGTTAGGATTTAACTCGGTTATGTAGCTGTGATTTCATTTTGAACGTAGACTGGAGTCAAGTGCATCTGGGAAACTGGTAGACCTCCTGACCACAGTCTTTTGTCACAGCAGCTGTCAAGAATCCATAGAGAAACCTTTAAAAGACAAGAAAGATCCCAGCCCAAAAAACAACTCAGAAACAAAGTAGTATTTACCAGGAAGAAGCCACAATGCTAGTTCAGCATAGTTGCTATTACTCAGATTCATTCCCATCCCAACCTGCTAGATCCCAAGAAATGATCGGATGTCAAGAGTGAAAGAACCATTTTTTATCAGTTTTCCTCTCCTTTCAACACTCAGCTTCTCTCTCACCCTCTGCCTTAGGGCCATTAGGACCGTATTACTATGATTTTATCCTTTTCATATCAGCCACCCCAAGAAGTCCAGACTCCCAGCTCACCCCTGTACACTAACTCGAATGTCTGTATCGTCTGTCATATTTTCTGAACTCATCCTCCACCCTTCTCCTTCTGAAATCATTCACCGTGACTCTGGAACTCAATGTCTCTCATCAATAAACTTCCCTGTCTCCTCACTCTCTTCTGATAATATTCCCTTTCAACTTCTTGCTGTAAGTGAAACCTGGTTGAGGTTTCTGTCCCTGAGAACACTGCAGCCATCTCAAATGACGGTTACTTTCCCTCCTACTTCTGGTAACACTGGAGCTACGGTTGGGGAAAATACCCTCTTTACTGCTTCATTGATGCTTCCAGATCATTCTTCCTCCTTCCTCATCAAAAAAAAAAAAAAAAAAAAAAAAAAACCGAGCTTTGACTCTCGCATCATGAAACTGCGTACACTACCCCTTTAGGTTGTGGTTACTTTCTCTCCCCTCCAATCTCAAGTCACTACTCCTCAGTTCTTGAAGATGTTAGCTCTTGGTCACTGTCATTCTCCCCAACACAACTCCTGTCATAGGTCTTATAGGTCAGTCTCCCCAAAGAAAATCCTTCCCATATTCCAGCATCTTGGTATTTTGACCTCCTCTCCACCATCAATCCTGTCTTCTTCTAGTCCTACTCTAGGCCTCTCATTAGCAATATTTGCAACCCTTGCCCAACCAGTAATTCAACCATTCCACTCTCTACTACCTTCTGAGCCCCAGCCTCAACGGTTCTTTGACTGCACCTGAACCTTCAATCTACTTCAATCTATTTATCTTACCACTTTTTCACTGTCGCTTGTGTCTCTTTCTCTCCCTATCTTCCGTGATCAGTCATCGTCATCATCAGCCCCTTGAAACATCCTCAATTCCTTGTCTCCCCCCTACTTTGTCATAGTTACTTGGCTAAATCAAGGTTCTAATTCAGTCCAACTCTCTGGCTTCTCTACAGTGGTATCCATTCAGCTACTAAAAGGACATGCTTCCAAGCTGGCTGATCTCGCTCTACCCTCTCATTATTCTCAAAGCTCCAGTTGCTGCTTGGCAACCAGACTAAGTTCCCTTAGTCCATCTACTCTCTTGGACAACTGTTTCACCCTGTCTCTTCTCTCCTTAAACCCCTAACACTGCTGCTCCCTCCTTACTCTTCTTCGCTAATGAATTTAATGATTTCAACTAGAAAATTAACAAGAATTTCCACAACTTTTCTTCACCACATCTACCCACCTGCCCGATCTTGTGCCCCCCTGCTTCTACCATCCCTCTCACACTCCTGCTCCTATTGAAGACCAACCCCCCATTTGTATTCCATACCCCTCTCCTGTGCCTAGTCAAGGGCATTGCTCTTCCAATTTTCCCTTCTCTTTCTTGCAGCTTCAGCTTCCCCTTTACTATCAGCTCATTCCCATCAGCATACAAATGTTTTCCTTTCTCCCAATATTAGCATAACAACCCCCCCAAAAAAAATCCTTCTTCTTTCCATTCCTTTTCTTCTCTTTAAAGCAAAACTCATTGAAAGAGTTGTCTAAACTCACTGTGTCTAAATGTTTTCCTCCCATTCTCTCTTAAACCCACTCCAATGAGGCTTTTGTCAAAACTGTTTTTCTCAAGGTCACCCATAACCTCCACATAGCTAATTCCACTGGTCAATCCTCAGTCCTGGCCTTACTTCACTTTTCATTAGCACTTAACAGAGATGATGACAATTTTATCTCTCAAACACTTTCTTTGCTTGGCCTCTAGGACTTCACACTTGCCTGGCTTTCCTCGGACCTCTCTAAGGCTGTTTCTCAGCCTGCTCTGCTGGTTCCTCCGTACGTCCCAGAGCTCTAAATGAAGGAGAGTTCTAGGGCTCTGTCCTTGAACTTCTGTTTTTATCCATATACACTAGGGCTTTAATAGCATTTAGATGCCTATAACTTCCTAATTCATACATCTAGCCAGGACTCCTCCCCTTTAGTCTAGATTCCTGTACCCAATAGCCCACTCTGTGTCTCTACTTGAATGCCTATTAAATTTCTCAGATTTAACATATCTATTACAATTCCCCAGATATCCCCCCTAAAACCTGCTCATCCCACAGTGTGTCCAATACCATTTAAGGGTGAATCCATCCTTTCAATTGTTCAGGTCAAACACACTGGAGTCATCCTTAATTCCTACCTCTTCTCACATCCAATGTGTCAGCAAATCCTCTCAGATACAACCTCTTCTTTTGTCTATATCTTCAAGATACATCCAGAGTTTTATTGCTTCTCACCATTTCCACTGCTGTGACCCTGATCTAAGCCAACCTTCTACCATCACTCCCCTGTATCATTGCAATAGCCCCCTAACTGGGCTCCCTATTTCTGTGTGTGTCCGACAAGCTATTCCTCACACCAGATCCAGAGGATTGTGTTAAAACATAAATCAGATGTTGTCTTCCTCTGCTTAAAACCCTTCAGTGGGTCCTAAGCCATAATGTGCTCCAGAGCTCTGCAGGGCTGACCCATCTCCCCTCTGACCCCAGCACCCACTACTCTCCCTTTCCCACAGTCTGCTTCAGCCATGCTGGCCTCCTTGCCGTTGCTCTGACACGACAGACTTGCTTCTGCTTCTGGAGCCTTGCCCTGGCTGTATTCCCTCTGCCTGGAATTATCTTCTCCCGTATTCTGGCTATCCTCACTCCTTCACTTCCTCCAGATCTTCGCCAAATGTTGACTTCTCACTGAGGCTTGCCCTGAACACCTTCTCTAAAATTCACCCTCACCCACACACATTTGCTAGCTCCTGTGCTTTCTTCTCATTTTCCTCCTTGAGAATTGCTACCACTTGCTGTGTATTTCAGTTGTATTAAACCGTGAGCTTGATGAAAGCAGGGAGTTCTTATCTGTTTCCTTTATTATCATCTCTCTGGAGGCTAGAACGGTGTCTGGTGCACAATGAAGTTTGAATGAATAAGTGAATGAATAAATGAATGGACGAGGAACCTGAGTTTCCAGAAGGCTTAGTGATTTCTCCCCAGTTATGAAATTGGCAGCTACTACATGTCAAAACCAGAACTGAAGTCTCATTTCAGGACCCCTGTGCTTTCAAGATGGAGACCCACCCAAGCCAGGCTCAAAGTACGCTCCCTCCCTGGGGAGCAGTCCACCCAAGGTTTTCATTCTTCCTGACTTCCTATAAAATATTCATAATTCCACGAAATAAGCTTTCCCAGTGCCCTTGCTGGGACTTCCCACTCATCTCTAATTTGATGAATCCAAGCAAACAGGACAGAGGAGGGTTTGCTACCCTATGAGTAGAGAAGCAAGTAAACAGCTTCCTAAATTTCACACTGCAGTTAGCAATTCCAGAGAGCAAAGGGCTTTTAGATAAACCCAAATGGCCATTATTGGCCCTGCTACAAGTATTAAGCCCACTAAGAAGACTATGCCTTATCTCAACTCCCAGGGCTGCTGGGAAATAAAGGCCCATTTATGGAAATTGAACTTGATACAACCTTCTCCTTCGGGGCACAATTACCTAGAAGCTCAGTGTTCTGATTGGCCTGGAAATTTCATACTCAAACTAATAAAATTTACACATTTGCTGAGCACTAAACCGCATGCAGGGCATTCCCCTCTGTTGAGAGATGAGTGAAAAGATAAAAATAAAAAAAAATACCATTTGTTGAACTTTATGACATGTTAAACTTGAATTAAGAGCTTTGCAATCAGGATATCATTTAACCCTTACATCAGCTCTGCAACAAAGTATAATGTCCACGTTATGACTGAAAATGCCAGTTTAGTCCATCTTCCTAAGGCAGTGGGATGAATAAATAACATCATGGAAATTATGATCCAAGTGCCTCTGACTCTAAAGCTAAGGCCCTTAACCAATGTGTCAGACCACCTTCAGTTAAGATTAAATTTAAGAAGGGGTAAGATTCAGACTCACTCCTTGTCTCCAGGAGCTGAGATTTTCAGAGGAAAAATGGAAAAAATATCTAACTCTGGTTTAAAAAAAATTATGCTGATCACTGTAATGACAGATGCTGGTAGGGAGAAATTTATTCTGAAAAGTGGTAGCTAAGAATCCTCTTGTATAAGGCATTCAAATCATGTTTAAATTATAGGTAAGGCTTAAAAGGTTGATTTGAGGCAAAGGGAATTCCAGGGGGAAGAGATTTTTATTTGAAAAAAGATCTTAAATCAACTAAAGCAGCAATTGTAGTAAGTACAAGACTCTGAAGCTACATTAACAGCCTCATTCTGCAGGAGAAATCAATAAATAAACCCCAAAAGGAGGACTCAGACATTCAACTCGCACTTATGTCATCTTTTTGGAGTTGTTACAGGAATGAAGAGAGGGTCTGCCCCAACAGTCCTCCTCCTTTTGACCTGAAGAATTCCATCTCCTTACCTTAATACCTATGCTTCTGAGAGACACTCAAAGGGTTAACAACTTACTTCTAAAAGCTAAAAGCCTGTAGGAAAATTACAATCTATAAATCACACCTCACTCTGTATTGATTTACTCCCTCGGCTTCCTCCTAATTCAGCTGAGAGCGAGCATGTGATGCACAAAGAGTATTGATGGGAAGGAAGGAGAGGAAAGGAAGAGGAAGAAGTAATTCTGGAACATGGGGTAGACAGATCTCAAGGGGCAGGTCTGAATGAAGTCCTGAGGCTGAGCTGTCAGTCAGTAAGTGCTTAGACACAGGAAAGAATGAAGCCAACGGTAGAAGGAGGGAACCGTTAAAACAGACAGAAACCCAACTCAAACCAGCTAAGCAAATTAAAGAATTGATTAGATCCTGCCCCTGAAGGAAATCCAGGCAGGTTTGTGCAGGGACTAAACTTGCAGACTCTGTCACAACATCATCTGAGCTCAGATCCACGCCCAAATCCTCTCTCACGGTAGGACTTGAGCATGTTACTTAGCTTCCCCGGGCCGTACTTCCCTCATCAGGATAAGGGTGTGATGATAAAAATCATACCTACTTCATAGATACTCTATGGGAATTGTCAGTACATGGGTTATGGGCTAAATAATGTCCCCCCAGAATATACGTTGAAGTCCCAACCCTCAGTACCTCAGAATGCGACCTTTTTTGAAATGAGATCTTTGCAAATGTAATTAGTTGAGTTAAGATGAGGTCATACCGGAGCAGAGTGGGCCCTTAATCCAATATAATGGCCGTCCTCATCAGGGGAGAAGAGACAGAGAGACACGGGCACAAGGGGAGAATGCCAGGTGACGGTGGAGGCAGAGACTGAGTGTGGTAGCTGTAAGCCAGAGAACGCCTGGGGCGACCAGAAGCCATAAGAGGCAGAGGAGGATTCTCCCTCATGGGCTTCAGGGGGACTGCAGCAGTTTGCCTGGGCTACCAAAACAAAATACTATGGACTGGGTGGCTAAACATTAAAAATTAATTTTCTCACAGTTCTGGAGGTTGGAAGTTCCAGCTCAAGATTCAGCAGGCACAGTCACTGGTCAGAGCTCTTTTCCTGGCTTGTAGATGGCCCAGGCTCACTGCTGCTTCACGTGGTGCAGAGAGACATAAGAGCCCTCTGGTGTCTTCTTCTTAGAAGAGATCCAAATCCTATCACGAATCCTATCAAATCAGGGCCCAACCTTATGACTGTTTTTAACCTCAGTTACTTCTTTATAGGCCCTATCTCCAAATAAAGTCACATTGGGGGTTAGAGTTTCAACATATCAATTTTAGAAGGTGTTGTGGGGGGACACAGTTCAGTTCATAATGGGGAGCCCAGCCCTGCCAACACCTTGAATCTGAGCTTCCAGCCTCCAGAAGTATGAGACAATAAATTGCTGTAGTTTTAAACTTCCCAGATTATAGAACCCACAAACTTTTGGTCAACTAATCTTCGACAAAGGAGACAAGAATATACAATGGAATAAAGACAGCCTCTTCGGCAAATGGTGTTGGGAAACACTGGACAGCAGCATGTAAATCAGTGAAGCTAGAACACTCCCTTACACCATACACAAAAATAAACTCAAAATGGATCAAAGACGTAAACATAAGACAAGATACAATAAACCTCCTAGAAGAAATAGGCAAAACATTATCTGACATACGTCCCAAAAATGTTCTCCTAGGGCAGTCTACCCAAGCAATAGAAATAAAAGCAAGAATAAACAAATGGGACCTAATTAAACCACCCAGATTATAGTACTTTGTCACAGCAGCCCTAGAAACTAAGACGACATGTGAAATGCTTACACCAGTGCCTGGCATGCAGAATTTAATACATGTTATTATTACAACTCAGGCACAGTTCAATCCAGATCCCCAAGCAACGTGTTCAGGAATTTCTTTCTCTTCATTGCTCAGCTTTGCTTTCCTCCTTATGGGCTCACCCTCAAAGCTCTCAGGTCAGTGGCCCCAGGGAGATCCAGCTTTATATGCTACCAGCTTGGCAGCCCCAGCAAAAAGACACATCTCTTTCTCAAGGGTTCCAGCCAAAGTCCTGGGACTGAATCTCATTGGTTGGGATGAGGTCACATGTTCACCCCTGAACCAATCGCTGTAGCCAGAGAGAATGCAGTGCTTTGGCCAGACTTGCCCACCCTGCAGCATGACTGGCCTCCACTCCACGTGAACCACATGAACTGAGACTGGAGATGGGTGGTTTGGAAAAGGAAAACCAGTCAGTCTGCTGGCACCAGAATAGGTACCAGGGGTTCTTAGGGGGCATGAACAACAGACCATCATTGTGTAGCATTTCAGCAAACTGAAGTTCATGAACACCTCTGAAGTTCTCGTTACATTCAAGGTACTATCCTAGTAAGAATTATTGGTTGCAAATAACAGCAACCAGGATTCATCAACTTAAACAGAAAAAAAATTTTCTGGAGAATCTCTGGTTGTTTTCAAAGCTGAAAGGAAGGCTGGAGAATCAGGCTTGGGCATGAATGAGCAATGCTAACCCTGTCCAAAGTCTTCCCTGTGTTCTGCCAGTCAAAGGACAGGAGAGTGGATTTCCTCAGCCCTCGTCCAGCTTCTGTGGCAAGAGGCGGGACTCTTCCACCTCCCTGTCTAGAATCCCTCCACCCCAGGCAAGGAGAGTATTTGGACACTGAGCTGGCAAAGACAAAGATGCTCTGTTGCTTTCTACTTATGGACAGTGTGGACACAACCATGAATCAAACAAGGTTTTAGAATCTTCCAGAACTTGTGATCAAGGTGGGAAGACACGTCTTTAAAACTAACCAACACTCGGAGTGCAACACCAAGCCGGTAGAATGAGATTTACTTTGGCTTGGGGGGGGGGCCAGAGAGAGCTTCATGAGAGGAGTAACAGCAAGCCAGCAAGGATGATTTTGACCGGAGGGGAAAAGCAGGAGTCAGGGAGAGAGGAGCATCCTAGGAGACACGACAGCCTGAGTAAAGGCATGGAGGGAAATAAGATCAGGCGAATAACATAAGACTTTTCTTGAATTCAAGGAATTTGCTTTTTCAGCAGCATCTCAGTGCCTCAAAGATTAGCTTTGAAAACAGCTGTTACCCAACAACTACTGAAGGCTGGAAATAAGGAAAACTTTCCCACGCCAACCCTGCACTCAAAATAGACGCTGAAGGGATACCAGAATACCCGGGCCACTGGGGCAGTCTAGTCGAAGCTTTTTAGGGAACAAAAAGCTCCATGGGCTCCTGAAGGCCTCGCTCCTCCTCCTCAGGCCATTGTTCTGTTTCTGCCAAGCGCCCACAGCCAGGGTGGCAGGGAGGGACCTAGGGCCAGAGCCAGCCTCCAGTTCCCCTGCACCCGTGCGAGCGGGCTCATCCCAGGAACAGCCACAAGAAAAGAGCAAAAACGTGTGTCTAGCATTTATCGTGCATTTAACAGGCCTAGAGCTATTCTGAGGGCTTCATGCCAGTGACATCCTCTACAACAACCCTTTTGGAAGTAGAAGCTGCTCCAGTCCCCTTTTACAGATGAAGAAACTGAGGCAGAGAGAGGTTATGTCATGCGCACAAGGTCACTTACGATGCCCTACCATCCTGCCCCTCACACTGCACAAAAGAGGACTGACTGAGAGCATCTCTCAGCATCTTGGAGTTTTCGAAGACCGAGATAGCAGAGGGCCATGAATGAGGGGAGGGCAACTGCTGAACGTTATTACGCCTTGCAATGTGCCGGATTTTGTGCTGGGTACTCTACACAGTCTGGGAAACAAAAATGAACTTAAAATCTGTTCAGTAAATGTACAATGATGTGAATGTACTTAATGCCACTGAACCGGACATTTAAAAGTGATTAAAATGGGGATTTTGATGCCATATTTATCACAATAAAAAAAGATCCATAGCGGGGAGGGTGTAGCTCAGTGGTGGAGTACGTGCTTAGCAGGCACGAGGTCCTGGGCTCAGTCCCCAGTACCTCCATTATAAATAAATAAGTAAACCTAATTACCTCCTCACCTCCTCTCCCCCCAAAAAAATCTGCCAGGTAATACTCTGTGGCAGGCTAGTGCTCTCCAGCCATCAGTCCACTTAATCTTCTCAGCAGCCCTAGGAAGCAGATGCAATTTATTATCCCCTGTTGACAAATGAAGAAATAGAGGCTCCCAGCGGTGAAGTAATTTCCTTGGTTAGGGTCACCCAGCTAATGCACTCTTTCAATTCCTTTACCCTGTGCTTCAGGTAGTACTATTAGTAATAATACTGCTAGTGCTGTTAGTATTAATTAGAATTATTAATTACTGATAGAATTATTCTTAGAAATAATATCGTTACTAATAGTACTCTTAGTATTATTAGCATAAGCTTTAGAGGCAGCCAATGTGGTCTTGCATCCCAACTGTATTAGTTACTAGCTGTGTGATCATGGGCAAGTGACTTGACTTCTCTGTGCCTGGCGGCCCATTCATAGAAGAGAGACAATAATGGTGCCCCTTTCATAGGGTCATCAAGTGGATTGAAGTAAGATAATCAGATAAAAGGGCTGAGAGCAGTGCCCAACAAATAGTAGGTGTTAAATAAAAAATTATTGCTGCTGTTAAGCTTTTCAAGAGGTAAATTAAGCTAAGGGAGCTGTGAAATTTGCCTGAGGCCATGCAACAAATAAAAAAGTGGAGAGTCTCACACCTCTGCTGGCCAAGGTGGACAAAGGTGGACAAACAGGGAACAGCATGATACTTCCCACAGCCATCAGTGACCGTTAAGGAGCGGTTTCTGGAACAGATCTTAGATCAGTGACGACTCAGACATCTTACTGGCTAAGGGTCTCTTTGATAAATCTGTAAAAGTTTAAAGCTACAGACACTCTCAACCACAAAAATCCAACATGTGAAATGACAAAAACTTACCAAAAAAGTTCCCAGATTCTTGAGTCCCTGAATTCCCCCTCCCCATCCAGGGAGCTCTCCGGGTAAGGACTCCTACCCAGAAGAATCCAGGCCGAACCCCAGTCCATTCACACTGATTTAGAAAGAGAGCTCCCAAAGAAGTCATGGTGGCAGTTCCCATTTCGGTTTCTGGTTCCTTAGTCTGATGTGGGATGCAAGAACATAAATTTTTAACTCTTTTAAATTTTCCCAAGAGATTCTGCTGCAGAGAACCATTATCCAAGGAGACTATAGATTTATGCGCCTTGCCCAAAGTCACCAGATAAAATGAGATTGAGACAGTATTAGCCCTAAGACATGATTCCACCTGAGGAGTCCAGACTCCAGCCAGTGCTCTTTCCACTTTCTACGCAGCCTAAAAATATTTTCAAATGAATTCAGCTTTTTAAAGCTTTCAAAATAGCTATGTAAAGGAAAAAATTCTGCAGAGAAAGAGAAAACTAAAATGCAAAACACCAAGATGTTTACAGTAGTGGAGACTCTGAGAAAATGAAGTGAGATTTTTTTTTCCCCTTTCATTTACTTTTAGTATTTTCCAACTTTTGCATAATAATATGTATTCTATATAATAAGACATCTTTGAAAGTAAACCTCCTGTTTAACATGTATATTTTTATATCTTAGTTTCCTAGACATTTAATTTAGAACATTAATGCACTTAATTTATATTTTTCCTGGCTTCTTACTTTCAAAAGAAAATTACAGATGGGTTGCGAGCACTGCCACGAATTTACTTGAAAGGGAACCAAAGCAAAGATAAGAAGGGAAAAAATGTGCTGTTTGACGAGCTACTTATGTAAAGGATTACAGATGCAGACCTCAAATTTTTGGACTATTCTATCAACCGTAAAGAGAAAAAGAAATTAATAGTGCAGCCCTGCATGATTTAATAAGGCATATGTTTTCAGATCTTTGGTGCTTTTATAAGAATGTCATTAGGAAGAAGAAGGTCAGGAAGACAGAAAACGCCTGCATCCTGGGAGTGTGATAACAAAAGAATAATGATGGAGCCTTGCATGTGTCTAGCCCTTACCAGTTCTCAAAGCCCATTTATAATAATTAGCGATTGGAAAGAACCCAAATGGCCAACAATAGGGGACTGGCTAAACAAACAGTGGTCGATTAACTGGATGGAATACTTCATAAAGAGAGACAATGGTGAACTCTCAGACTGAGCTGATTCTGGAAATGTCTGTATGACCTCATGTTAACTAAGAAAAAAAAAGAAATACAAAGTAGAGCCTTGGGACTTCGGTAAAGCATTTTGAGAGGCCTGTTACATTAGCTTCTTAGACAAGATGGAACGGTGAGGGCTTCCTTGTTAGAGAAAAGAGCTGATGTCAAATTTTGGCTCCACCAGTAGCTAGCAGAGTAGCACACATTGGTTAAAGGCAGTCCCCTATTTATGGAGATAATGCACTTATGTCTTCAAAACTTTTTAAAAGCTAGAGTTGGGAAATTAACTTACATGTCATAAAGAGGATTCTTCTAAGATGAAAAAAAAGGAAAATCTCTAATACATTTTGCCTCCTTGAGACCATCTTTTCGGATTTACTTTTGGCAATGTATGCAATCTTTAATTTTATTCTTTTCTTTCCGATTGAACCTGAAGTCTGAAGGCTTAAGCCCAAAGAGAGTACACTAATTTTGACATTCCGAATAAGTTTTATTTTAGTCTCAATGTGCGTTGAATGTGAAATTGTAAGTTCATTCTTCACCAACATTAGAACTTAGATCTTTTCCAGTTTCCACACAAATTTAGCAAACTGCGTGTCAGCCGTGAGAGTCTTGGCCTGGCCTATGAAACGTTTCTGTTTCAAAGGTTCAACGAAGAATAAATTCCAATGTATGTAAAAGGTCTTAATGTGATGCCTGACACATAATTTGTTCTCAGTAGATGTACCAAATGTTATTCTGGATGTGAGTAAGAGGATTCATGACAGTGAATAATGGTGCAGACAGAATGCAATCTTAAAAGCAGAACAGTGTATTCCTGGAGGAAGGCCTCTGATAACAAGCACCAAGCTTTGCTCACCATAAAACTTTTGTCTCTGCATCAAGCAGTGTTATAGAAGCTCAGAACATCAAGTTTGTGAGTGGGAAAAGCCAAGAAAGGAAGCAAATATCTTGGATCATTAAACAAAAATCTGAAATAATTTTGCTAAATTCTAAGGTATCGTTTAAGCATACCAAGATGAAAGTTAATGAGAGGATTAAAAGACTTTCCGCTTATATTCAGAAAGACTAATTGCCCAAACACAGATTGAAGAAGAAATAACGTACTCTGGCATGTCTGGAATGGCTTTCGGGAATTTGGCTAACAGGAAGTCTGCTGTGAGTCAATAGTATAATTTGACTCCACAAAAACTTAGTATGACCTCAGGGTGAATGTATAGCATTATGATATTTAAAATGAGGGACAATTACGCACTGAGAGTTCTGAGCTTAGGTCTGCACAACTTACCTTAAGAAGGAAAAAAGTAGAATACGGTTTTGCTTGGAAAAGAGTGACCAATGAGAGGACTCTCAACCTTATTATCTTCAGAATTTTTGAAAGATCTGGTCCCCCCCACCAAAACAATGTTTCTGGGAGATGTAATAGCCTGCTTCAACTGCTACTTGCTGTGGACAAAGAATGAGCATTTACTGTGTGGACCGTCAGGGTAGGGCCAAATGGCAGAAGGTGAAGTGAGATATCCCAATGGTCAGAACTTTCTAGAAATGAATCACATTGGCAGATAGCAAGTTCACCATCAGTAGAGGTGTTTACGCATAACCTGGAGAATCACCTGGTGGAAAGTAGTAGAAATGTAGTAGAAATGGTAATGAGTAAATGTGCCCTTGAAAAGATCCCTTCTAATCTTTTTCTCTATTTTAATCTTTCATCTGTGAGACTTTGAATTTAAGTATGTGAAAACAAGTGTGTGCAAGGCTAAAATTAGAAGCAAATATGGAAAGATGTGAGCAATTGACAGTTTAATGTACATTAAGTTCTTTCTTCATTTATTCATACTCCCTTCTTCATACCATATAAGAAGTGTGTGTGTGTAGATAATAATCTAGACCAAGGAAAATATAAATTACAAAAGGTCAATTCTGAGAGCAAAGAGTGAGGAACTATATTAGACTGCAAGTCACTTAAGATTCTATGCAGTTACTAAGTGAGCCATGGATTTGGCATTGAGCTTCCCGGTTGCCAAAGCGAAAAGAGGAAATCAGTCACATGATTCTCAGTGTTCCCAAAAAGAAAACATATCAGATCTCTGGCACAAGCAAAACTTCCCCTGGCAGCCCCTTCCCCAAAAATTCCCCTAAGCCCTGAAGGGAACTGTTCTTGTGAGAGCACTAATTAATGTTATGATGAGTGTCCTTAACAAAACCCCTGCAGCAAATAGAATAATGTTAGCCTTGAAGCTGTTTTTTTGACAGTGTTCCTGAGAGAAAACCCAAGGGCACAATGGAGTGAAAACAATTCACACAGACCAGGAAAATATGGTTTGAATTTTTTATAGTCTAGAGAAATCTAAAAATTGATGTCTAAACTCTATTTTTTAACTTGAGTGGGTGACAGCTTTCAGGCAATCCTTTATAAATATTACTTCTCTAAACCAATCATAGAGTTTGAGCTTATTCTCTGCAATAAGGGATCAATCCTTTTTAAGTTTATAAACATTTGCTTTTGCTTTAACTCTTTTCTTTGATGTCCAAAATATTAGGCAGAGTCTTTCTCTTCTGCCAGGGCTGTCCCCCATCCCCAGACTCTCATCTATAGCCT
Source organism: Camelus ferus (assembly GCF_009834535.1). Classification (NCBI taxonomy): domain Eukaryota; kingdom Metazoa; phylum Chordata; class Mammalia; order Artiodactyla; family Camelidae; genus Camelus; species Camelus ferus. Next base: position 32,909,351 of record NC_045705.1, read on the forward strand.
CTATATACAGCTCACTTTTCCCTTTGTGGTACTAGGCAGCTTGTGTGACATGGATCCTCCCACTGGGAACTAAATTAAGGCATCAAAATCTTGTCACATCAGGCACCTAATAATCACTAGTTGTTTGCTAGCACTGTTCATTTGGGATGAATTCAAAATTCCGATCCTGAAAGAAAGCTGCCAGTTTCCATTAACAGTCAATTCAAATATCTTAATTGGTAGCTAAGGGTAGAAAACTCATAGGACAAAGGGCTAATGGGACTTCACCTGTACCTTGAACTAGTGATCTAGCATTTAAGGATTGGTGATCCTTTCCATTAATATCCACTATGTATGAGCAGCTAAACAGAAGTCCTGGAGAGGGGAAAGAGGCCTCAGTAATGACCTAGACATTGTTATTGTAACCTACATGAATGGTACCAACCATGCCTGGTCCCTCCCTCCCACTATCTCACTGGCCTTCTTTCTAATCTTATCTTTCCTCTTTGTACTTGTGAATGGTCCTCCCCCTCCAATTATAATGTAAAATCTTTAAGTGCAAGGACCTTGTCTATCTTATTATCTCCAGGGACCAGAACCATGCCTGGCACTTAGTAGATACTCAATAAATTTGTGCTGGGCTGGTTGAATGAATAATTGAGTAATTGAAATTTCCCAGCTGGATAGTGATGGAGGTGAGTCATTTTCCCTCTATGGGCTTTGGTTTCTTCCTCTTTAGAAAGAGGGGTTGAGGCCAGTGTGGCTGGGATTGTGGGCTGTCCATCAAAACGTGTTCTTCCATGGTAGAAGAGCTAGCTGAGCACGTGACTGCCCAGCAGTTGGGCATGTAGCTAAGTTCCTGCCAATGGAACATGAGTGGAAGGGATGGAGCCCTTAAGACAATAGATGCGCTTCCTACATAGTCTCTTTTCTTCTTTCCTACCAGCTGTAACTGAGCATAACACCTACCCAGCTTCTAACAGGCAGGCAGTGGAGATACCCAGGAAGATGCCAGAGTTGTCCAGTCTGGAAAACTGCTAGCCTGGACAGAGGCCAACCACTTACCTCAAAGGAAAATGAGCCATCGCATTTGGGGTCTCTTGGTTACAGCAGTTCAACATCCTCCTTTAGTGAGTTCAACTAGATCATCTCTGGGGACCCACTCCAGTTCAGAAGGGCTTGACTGGTGATTAGTTGACTTCATCCCGTATAATCACTTACTTCATTTAAGAAATCTGTATTCTCAAGGACTCTCATTATGTAAAATGGATACACTTAACCCTTGATCTTAAGATTTTTCTCCATTTATATGAATGTGTGTTTCTTGGAGACAAAATTTAGGATGTGTTTGAAACAACCACCTTTACCAGCTGGAGAGAATGAGGGTTGAACACCTGGCTTCTTTGTTAACCACAAAAAGTACAGTAGTGATAATCATACAATCACCATCATTTCACATACTGAACACTACGTGCTCCGTCCGTCATGGTTTAGAGTGTGTTCAAGCATCTTAGTACTTCCCAAACGGTGGCAGGAACACCAGGAACAGAAGAGATGTTTTAAACAGGGCATAAGCTATCTTTAATTTAATAGCTACGGATTGTTTTAATGTATATTTAATGTACCTGCAATTTATGTTGAATGACTCTGCTTCCCAGTTAACAGGCTAATATAGTTTTCCGTAAAAACAAAATTTATGTAAGTAACGGATTAACTCAAGGGAGATTACTGACAGCTAGCTATCATAGGCACCTTTATAGTTTATAATACTTTTTCACATTAATACCCCTTTTAATTTCTTAATTGAATGTGTTAAAATGCATTATTAAAGCAAATGGAGAATAACACAGAGTTCTGTTTTTTAGAAGACTATATATTGTGTTTGTCTTACAGCATTGGTAAAGGAGACATTTTATGAGCTTTTTATGGGCTTTGATAATGGAAGAACTAGGCTCAGAATCCAGGTCAATCATTCATCAACGGTGGGACCCAGAGCAAGCCGTTTATCCAATAATCAGCAGACATTTACTGAGCACCTATAATGTGAGAGGCGTGGACCTAGGTGCTTGGGCTACATCAGCGAACAGAACAGCAAAGACTCTTGCCCTTAAGGACCCTAACTTCTAATGAAGGAGACATATAAATAAACAAGTAAGCATAAACAGGTAAATTATATAATGCATTAGAAGGCAAGAAGTACCCTTTAAAAAGAAGGAGAGCGGGTGGAAAAGGAAGGAGACTGTATAAAATAGAGCAATCAGGGCAGGATACATGGAGGAGTTGACATTTGACAAACACTTGAAAGAGGTAAAGGCATGAGCCAACTTAGAGTGTGGGAGAAGGAGGTCCAGCAGGAGGACTTCCTCAGGGCTTTCTAAGGCCAAAGTCCACCTGGTGTGTTCAAGAAACGACAAGGAGGCCGGTATAGCTGTGACAGAACAAGCAAAGGGAAAAGCAGCAGAAAATGTGGTCAGAAGGATGGAGGCAGAGAGCGTAGATCACGGAGAGCCATAAGCCTTCGTATCATAACCTCAGCTTTTGCCCTGAGTGGACTAGAAAGCCACTGCAAGGTTTTGAGCATAAGAGTGACATGAATTAACTTATACATCAAAAGGATGATTCCTACTTCCCTGTTAAAAACAGATTGTAGAGGAGCAAGGGTGGCTATAAGAATTCCTTTTCAGAGACTTAAATAATCCAGGTCAACAATGATGGTGGCTAGGATCACGGTGGTAACAGTAGATGTGGTGAGTAGTTGGACCCTTCTCGGGATATACGTTGTTGATGGTAGAGCCATGGGAATTTCCTAACAGACTGGAAATGGAGTGTGGGAAAGAGGATGGAGTCAAGGATGACTCAAGGATTTTAGTTTGATAATTGGAGGGATGGAGTAACAAGAGGTGAGCTAGGAAAGACTGAATAGAGCGGCATCTGTTTTATGGTCTTCTGCAACGGCTGTAAGCATTTAAATGTTAAGCACATTTTTTTAAGTTACTTTCCTTTCATTGTTTTCTTTCCTTTAGAGTTAGAATGTTATATTGACTTTTGCTTTAAAAGGATACATGTAGGTAGGTTGTGCCATTTTATTTCAGGACAGTTAAAGAGTTGTACTTAATTATAAATTGTTATTAAAAGGGTCACTTGGTATGATAAAGCTGTGATCACCATTCTGTAAAATGAAATCTAGATTCCCTGGGATAGCATTTGAAATCCTTCACAGTTTTACTCCAATGTATCTTTCCGGTCTCCATGCCAACCTTCTCCCATCTCACCTGCTCCAGCCTCGGGGGGCTCCTGGCTGTTCCTGGGCCCACCACGTTCTCATCCTTTGCACACACTCTAACTTCCTCCACCTGGAGTATTTTTGTTACCTTCTGTTGAGTTCTCAGTAAGCCCTGCTCAAATATCACCTCCACTCTAAAGTCTAGTTCAGCTCCCTCTTTGTGCCCTCCTGGCCACCGTTCATGTCGCTGTTTGCAGGCACGAATCCCTCCTGCTGTCATTGCTGGTCCACATGTCTTCCTCTCCCTGTGCGTCGTGTTGGTTGAGGGATTTAGCTTTAGAGTCAGACAACTGGGTTCAGATCCACCTCCAACACACTCCACTTGGGTGATTTTGACTTTGGGCAAGATAATTACCTGTCTAAACCTCAGTGCTCTCATCAACATAGTAAAGGCAATAATACTTACCTCTCAAGGAGATTGAAAGAGTTAAATAAAACACTGTACAGACAGCACCTAGCACGATACCTGTCCCTTACTAAGTGCTCAATAAATAGTGATTCTCACCATCATTGTTATTCATTCCTTACCCCTATCATATAATAGAGCACATTGTAAAGGTTCAATACGTGTTTACTGAGCGGATTAATTTGATCCTAATGTACTACTCCTCTAAAAATAACTTCATTACTCCAATGGTGGGATATCTAACCTCAGAAAGAGCTACTGAGAGAGTTGTCAGGGGATTTTCATGGATCTCGCCAGTCGCTTCATGTAGACAATTCACCCAGCCAAGCCCTGTCTGTGGCTCATGACCATTTATAATTAATCTGGATGGCCGAGATCTCAGACGAAGGGAAATAGTCAGGGAGGAAAAAAAAGAGATGGTTGCTCTTTTTATTCATGCTGCTGTGCCAGAATATAGATAATCCTTTTAAAGAGGAATTTTTAGACTATGTGGGAGGGACTGCCTCATCCTCTTCTCCAATTTAAAACAAGCATTGCAGTTGGAGTGGCGCCAAGGACACTGACATGGGTGGCGGAGGAAGCGAGCTCGCTCCTCTTCCCCGTAGCAATGGGCAGAGGGAGCGGTGGGGATTCTTTACATTGATAACCACCCAGAAGGAGAGATTTTTCTATTCCCATCCCCACTGGCAATTACAATGATGAGACTGGTTCTAATTCTTCACCCCTAAAGTATGTACTGTGGATTCAGAGGACTTTTTTTCCTCAGTTACCTAGAAATATCAACCAGTTATTTAAATAATTATTGTATTCTACCTCAATAAAGCCTAGATTTTCAGAAACGTAGAGAGATCAAGTTTTGAAAGAGCCCTAGGTGATGACTCCCTTCTGTTACTGTCTTTATGTTTCAGTGTCACCCGGGGGGCATTTCTGGAGCTACCATTACAAATTTGATAAGAAAGGGTTTTCTGGGGAACCCATTTGGAAGCTGATTAGTTTTTCAGATGTCTTTTGCCAGCAGTTCCATTAATTGGCAACACATCGTGCAGTTATCAAGCTACAAGACAAAAGGACTGAGCCAGGCCGTACTTGCTCCCTATTAAAATATGATTTATTACAAGTATCTTTCCACCTCATGCCCTATCTGCTAGCTATAAATGCATTTCAGCGATGAGTCAGTCACATCAGACAACGGTGATCCATCACTAACTAGCTAATCATTGTTTTCTTTGTTTACTGAGGGAGAGGCTTTCTATTTCTCATGCTGATGCTTGGGATCTGTCCACCAGTCCACTTGCTGTTTGTCCTCCTTGAATAGCTTGAGAAGCAGACAAATCTCCAGACTAAAACTCCTAAACTGAAACTGGCCAGAGCACTTCTTGGCCTCAAATCCTTCATAATCTGGCCTTGGTTTGTCTCTGTAACTCCAGCTCTTTTTTAGCCCACGTTCCACCCTTTTCTGGCTGTATCCCATTCCTTTAAGTTTCTCAAACACGCCTTACTTTCTCTTGCTTCCAGCCTTCGTGCATGCCGTTCCCCCTGCCTAGGACACTCTTCTCTTTCCCTTACCCACTGCTGCTCATCCTTCAAGTCTCGATTTAAATCTTGCTTCTTCCTAAAGGCCTTTCTTGAACCCTGGACTAGGAAAATATTCTTGCAATGTGTCCTTGGGGCACCCTGTATTTCTCTTCTTTATGTAACTAACCTGTTTCCTCCATTGAATAATAAGACTCACAGCATCTGCCTTGGTCACACTGCTTCCCCATTATTGAGTAGATAACGTATACATTCAATAGACCTGAATTTGTAGACTGATGGATGAATCAGCTGTTCCAAACACCTCCACGTGGTAGGACAACATTCCCTCTCGTGTGTGAATTAAGGAAGGTCTAGTGAGTTGAAGGGATTTGCCCGTTACTGCTCTCGCATCGTGGCTTCAGAGCTAGTGTTCAGGTCTTCTACTGCCAATGACATGCTACTGTCACTATTTCATGGATTACAAACTAAAATGTCCACTAGGGTAATAGTGAAACGGGAGGGGTATCAGACCACATGTGATGGAGGCATCTGTGATAAACTGAAGGACACGCACCTCATTCGAAGGGAGCATCACTATTTGGATCCAGTTAATTTTTGCCGTAGGACAGGGTCTCGTGTAGACAGAGCTTTTTTTTTTTAATGGGAAATCCAGAACTTTATATGAAATAGTTTGATTTTTTTTTTTTAAGTACTGGCCCTCAAAAAGTGTTTTCAGTGTATTCCAAACAAAACAGTCCTGTGCTAGGCATAACCTCTAAGCCCCGTTCTGCCATCACTACATCACTCTAGTCTGAGCTGCTTCTTTCTGCACAACTCAGCCCCACCTTTGGAGAGACCCTCCTGTGATTCAACAACCAGCACTCAGGCAACTCCACAGTCATCTACTGTAGGAAGATTTCTTGAGAGTCAAAAAAGTCAATAAAAGACAATTGCCTTTTTCCAGTAAGAGACACTCAGCTCCCACCTCTCCAATTGCTTTAGAATTGATCGACCAAATGGTACTAAGTTCAGCTCCCACACAGGTTATGATCACTCTTACAATCTTACATGACAGAAACCCAAAGGCTGCAAAAGGAGAAAACCAATTTCTTTTCACAGGAGGGTCCAAATACCACTTATATGAAGACACAAGACTGGGTTTCATTGCTGGAGGGGAGATGGTACCAAAGTTTCTACTTCATCCGCACTTCATCGGGACTGAGAGACTGCTTGCTAGCATCCCACTCAGAGGGGTTCGGTCTGCGATCTGGCCCTTGCACTGGCAGCTCTGAGATCCCAGGTACAACCTGCTGAGAACCTCAGTGTCCTCATAAAACAGGTAGAATGAGAAGAAGAGCCACCTCCACACCAGTCTGAAGCACCGCTAACTGGGCTTCATTGTTCCTGTGCATCTATTCGAGGTAGAAATGCCTGGTCCCACATCTCTTCTCTGCACCTGAGTGTGGTACAGATTGAACCACGATGATCCAGAAGAAAATTAACTCGCCCAGAAAGGACAACCTACTTTTGTAGTCTTGAGCCTATTTGGCTAATTTCCATCCAGCTGCTCTCCTCTCCTTCTCATTTAAATGTTGAGAGAAACGTCACGGGTACTCACCAATTTCTCTAACTTCTCAGGAGCACTGACTAACGTTTCTCCAGCTCTTCCAGGCACCATTCTCTGCACTTACCTGTGTTTGCTCATCTGACCCTCACATCCAGGCAACTGAGTCAAATCACACAGCTGGGAAGTGAGAGGGCCAGGATTAGAATCCTGTTCCTCTGGCTCCAGGTCTTGAACGTTTAGCTACCATGATTGTTTCTTCCCCCTGGACCCACGGGAATCTGGCTTTTGCCCCCACCATTCATTCACTCATTCAACAGTTCAGACTAAGTGCCTACAGTGTGCCAGACTTTCACGATGCTCACAGTTCTGGGGGGGAGAAAAACAATAAATAAAATAAATACATGAAAATAAATAAATAGATAGATAGATACAGTAGGGAAGCCAGTAATTAATATTAAAGGGGGAAAATTAAGCAAATAAGACAGCTATGATGACAAGGGCGGGAAGGCAGCCAGTCTAGCAGCTAGAATGTGGGCTCCCCAGGCAGCTAGCTCAGCGCCAGGCAGAGAACGCATGCAAATTGGTGAGACATGGGGGATTCGTAGGAAAGGAACCTAACAATTATTACGCCCCAACTTCACACAGAACACAACATGTACACCGTAAGTCGTCCAATTTGTCTCTATTTATCTTGCTTATCTGAGGTATTGCTCTATCAACTTATCAAGCCAGAATTTTGAGCAACTTTCTTTCAGTATTATTAACACTAGCATGTGCCAGGCCTGGCACTAAGCACTCTGCATGTGTCTTATTTGAACCTCTGAGAAAGATACTACTTTCCCCTTCCACTGACAATGAAGTGAAGATTAGCGAGGTTCCCGAGTTTGCTCGAGGTCTTGCTTGGCAAGACCAAGGTTCAAACACAGGAAGGACTTCACTGCCATCTCCCTTCTAAGCTAAATTATCTGCCTCGGAGACACCAGTGCACAAGGATCCACTTTGGAAGGCAGTGTCAGGGGACGCGGCGGCAGGTGGCGGCAGGCGTCTCACCTGGCTAGGGCTGCCGCAACAAAACGCCGCAGCCTAGGTGGCCTACGCTCTAGAAATTTATTTCTTATTATTCTGGAGGCGAGAAGCCCAAGGTCAAGGTACCAAGAGTCAAGGTTCAGTTTCTCCTGGAGCCTCTCTCCCTGGCTTGCAGACCACCACCCTCTCACCGTGCCTTCACGTGAACACATCCCTGGACTCTCTCTTCTTAAAAGAACACCAGTCCCCTTGGATTAGGGCCCCATCCTTATGACCTCACTTGACCTTGATTACCTCTTTAAAGGCCCTGTCTCCAAACGCAGTCACACTGAGGGTTAGGGCTTCAGCATATCAATTTGAGTCCATAATAGCAGGTGGCAGAACTCCAGTTCCTTTGGGAAGAGAGAAGAGATGATTGAGAAATTGGAGCACCGTCCCAGCCCTGGTAAAACCAGAGTGCAAGTTTGCCAGAAGGAAAGTGGAGACAGTGGAGCTGTGGTGTCAGAGGAGAGTGGGACGAGCAGAAGATGGACCCCGTCACCTCGGGTCCCAGCTGTGGGGCTGCGAGTGGGCGCAGGCGCTGCCGGTGTGGGACGGCAGCCGGAGGGTCACCGCGCCACTGCTGGAGCAGACGGGCCCTGGGACCCCGGCAGCTCTCTGCCAGCTCACAGTCCTCTTTTTCAGCTGCTTTTTCTCTTTCATTCAAAAGGGGTGCGTGCGTGCATGCGTGTGTGTGTGATGTCATCCTAACTGGGACCTGGTGTTTCTAGGTGCCCAAAGCCGGTGTACCTGTTCCCATCATCAGTGGGCTCTATCTAATCCACGTACATCACCCTTTATTACTTGTGTGCACGTATGTATATGCTTCTGTCTGTCTGTCTATCTGGGAGTTAAGCAGGAAAAAAAAAAGAGATAGAGACACAAAATGTGGAAAAAAGAGAAAGAGAAGAGAACAAATTGAGGATTGTAGCAGAGGGCAAAGTGGAGGGAGTAGAGAGAATGGAAAAGTCGGGGCACCGTGCAGGAGTTTATTGGAAGGGTATGGAATGATCTTACAGAAGCTAAGGGCAGGAATGCCAGACAGAAAGCCATTCAGGGGCCAAGCTCTCCAGCCTTCTCTCTCCCTCTCTTTCTTCCTCTCCCTTGCTTCTCTTTCTCTCCATCTCTTTTTCACTTTCTTTCACTACATCGTCACTCAATTTGTTTCTAATCCATTCTCTCTGCAAATAAACTTTCTCTGTTGTGCTCACACAAGATCCAGCATGACCCTCTCAGACCTCAAGTCTGCATTGCCCGAGAAAAGCAAGACCCACATACAGCAAGGGAAACAGTTCTCTCCGTAACTTAATTCCAGATTGTCCAGAGATGGTCTGAATGAACAGCCCAGCCTCTGGGTTGGTTTTCCTGAGCCAGGTGTCCACCTCTTGCCAGATCAGCTGTGATTGGAGAAGCGAGAATATGTAATAAAAACGTTGCTACCAGAGTCCATTCCTGTATGTGTGGGATGGAGGTGGCAAGACAGAGGGCTGTTCTCAGGTTAGACTGTGAGAGCTGGGTGTGGCCTCCAAAAGATGTCTAACACGTGATCTTTAGAGCCGTCTTCCACCAAGAAATTCTCTCTTTGGGGAGTTTTAGTGATGGCATTACTCTGCCCAGCCCTCTCCCTTCATTTCTCAAACAGAAGAGCAAACAGGCAGGAGAAGGGGATGAGAGGGGACACTTGGCCCTGCTCTTTGGTCCCGGAAACTGGGCCCCAGGGCGGGGTTTCCTCCAAGGAGACACATGGGATGGGAGTGGTATCTCATCTCCAGCCTAAGCAGGGAAGCACGTCGCAGGAGTTTCCTGGACACCTGCCCTCAGCTAATCAGCATTTTCACCCACCGGTCTGAGCTCAGCCCCAGGATTAACCCTTTCCCTCTCGCCATGGGTTCTGTGACTCAGGTTTCTCAGATGCCTTTTGGCAAATACATATCAGGAGTGGGGCAGTGCTCTGCTCAGACCACTCGCCTAAGTCCACCACCCACACTGACTACAGAGAGAGTGTTCTAAAATGGAAAGGTCATCTTGGCACTCCCTGCTCCAAACCCTTCACTAGATCACCTCTACGGACAGGGTACGCGTCCTTGGCCCAGCCTGCAAGACGCTGCACAGCACAGCCCTGGGTCCCCCTCCAGCCTCATCTCGAACCACTCGGCAGGAGACACAGCCCAAGTTACTAAAACCCTCGCTGAACGCTTTGCTGTTTCCTAACACGCAGTGTGCTGTTCCCTTCTCTGTAGCTGGATGCGCACTGTTCCACCCACCTGGCCCACACCTCTCCTCCTTGGTCACCTGCAGCTAAGCCCTTGCCCTTTCTGTGGCATTATTGCACCTGAAGGAAGTTATTTGGGTTCATGTCCATCTCTTCCTATTGAGCCATTAACTCCTTAAAGACAGGGTCTCTGCCTTGCTCTGAGGCATATCTCCAGGGCCCCAGGTGGTGCCGGTGCATCAAGGAATGTTTGAAGGAGGAACATAAGTGATAAGGCAAGCAAGAGAGGGAGAGAAGCAGGGAAGGTCCTTTAACAACGTCCCTGACCGGTTTATCCATGGGGCCTGGGAAAAAGAAGGCCAGTGGTGATAAAGCAGAGCAAAGTCTTCCATCTGTCACAGGCTTCAGGCTTCCAAAGCCCTTCACAGACAAAGCTTCATTTGATCCTCAGATCATCCTTGTTTGGTTACCAGCACTTCTCCCCATTTTACAAAGAGGGAAACAGGAGGGAGAGAAGGGAAGTGACTTGGAAGGCCACCAGTCATTCTCGGCGCCCGGAGCCAAGGGCACTCCTTCACCCCAGTAGGACTCCTCCGGGTCAGCGGAGATGCAGCTGTGCCAGAGGCCGGTGGTCCCCGAAGGGCCCCAGGCCAGGCAGCCTTGCGAGGCCTGGAGCAGGTCCCACTTTGAGCAGCCACTCGGGAGCCTGAGTCCCCGCTCACTGCCCAGTCCCTCCCACGGCACAAACACCACTTTATTCCTCTGCGCCCAGCAGCCTGACGCCGGCTCAGCTTCCTCCTGGCCTCTGTCTCTGCCCTACATCTGGGGAGACAGTGAATAATTCTTCCTTTCTTTCTGGAGCTTGTTGCCTTCCAGGTATTTATAGACGCTCCTGGCCCTGCTGAGGCATCCTTTCTCCCCCGTTTAAATTTAGCTCCCTTTGTCTTCTCCCCCTGACTTATCTCCTGAGCCCGCCTGGGTTTCCTCCACTGCCTTTGTTCTCCCTGTGTTTGTTCCACATCTTCTTTCATCCACTGAGCAGAAACAATCTCACCAAAGAGTTTCTCTGAGGCCTTAATATAACTTCCTCCTCCACACTCGGACCCCTCCACGCTCCTCTCTCTGCCCACTCTCCACTTTCTCTTGCCCAGCCTTCACCTTGACCTTCCCCCCACTTACAGAAAGGGAAAGTGGACACGGCTAGTTTGCAAACCGAGCCAGATCCGACGCCCTCCCAATCTCATCTGCCCAAAGCCATTTTCACTTTTAAAAGCTCCTGGTTCCCATGTCCCTAACTTGAATCTCAACCTGGAAACCTTTTGTCTTCCGCCTGGCAAGATATGTCAAGGTTTTGCAAATCTTTGTTCTTTTAAGCCCTGAAACTGAGCCTAATCCTGCCTTAGTGCCGGAAAGAGATGCTACCATCAAAATCCGGAGAGGGAAGTGCACTGTTTTGCCTGTAATAATGTTTAACGGATGTGACGCAGGTTGAGATTGGGTGTCCCCAGTCCAAATCACACAGGGGTGTCCAATTCCAACAGCTGCAGGAATCAGGCAAGTAAATCAATGGAGAGAGCGGGCCTGGCCGCAGACGGGAAGGACCTGCAGTACGTACACTGCGTCTTAAGGAAGTTTCGTGCTGCATCACCCAGATTTTCTGATTTTTTTCAGAGAAGTCAAAAATCTGGACTTTTAAATAACGGCAATTAATTCAAAATTTGAAAAATACTATATGAGCAGAATAGAAGGTGCATCACTGTTGTGACCTCTGCACCCCACCATCCCCCCACGCCTTCACACGTCAGCCACAAGCCTTGCTCCTCACCACCACCCTGGCTCTGCCTTACAGACCAAATGGCCCTTCTAGTTCCAGTTGTCATATCCATGGCTGTCAACACGTATGGCTCCACTTCTGCCCCTCTGTTATTCATAAGACTGGATTCCGAACTGATAATAGCAGAGATTTGCCTCTAATTCAAGTTCCATTTCCCCTCTGTTCTCTCCTCATGCTTGGCAAGAGTGATGTTCATTTTCGAAATCATCTCCCAGAAGCTCTTCTATGGTACATCAGGCAGGGTGAGCTAGGTTATGCTGTAACAACAACCAGCATTAAAATCCCCATAGCTTAAAATCACGAAAGTTCCCCGCTCACCTATGCTACAAGTCCATGAGGTCGTCTGGGGCCTCTGCCCCAAGCTACTCCCGCCCTGAGGCTGGTGGAGTGGCCACCATCTGAAACATTGTCATCATCGTGACGGAGAAAGAATATGATGAACTTTACGCTGACTTTGACATCTCTTCCCCAGAGGTAGCACTCATTCCTTTCAACTCACATTTCATTTCCCAAAACAGATTGTATAACCACATATAATTTCAAAGAAAGTGCGGGAATGCCATTTTATCACGTGCCTGGAAGGTGGGAAGATGGAAGTATTTGGGGAACAGCACTAAATGACTTCCACGTGTGCTGTTTCCACTTTCCAGGGAGGTTTCTAAGTTCTCTTCAATGGTTGCGAATTCATTTAACAGTAATGACTGAGCAAAGCTCGGAGGTGGGCAGTCTGAGCATAGGGGTAAGAACTGGTCTCTGCCTTCAAGCAGCTGTGATTGTGCAGGGGGCATCCGTAGACCTGTGCCAGTAACTTGGACACAAGATACACACAGGAAGTGCCACAGGCAAGCGTTCACAAAGCACTGAGCATAGAGAAGTCAGTAAACATGGAGAGGGTGGCATCTGAGCAAATCTCTGGAAGGAGGAAAGGCAGACACAGGAAGGAAGGACGCCCATGCCAAGTGAAATCCCTCCGCCCCAAACTTGCGACCATTCGGCAGATCCAGGCAATAAACAGGATCATCTTCCTGGATAACGAGTCCTACACTTGTTTATAGGATGCGAGCAAGGAGAAATGCATATGGCAGCCAAAGCAATCCCTACCCCTACCTAGATTCCAAGCCCAGACTGGAGCCAATTGCTTAGATTCAAACTTCAGGTCCTCCACTCCTTTGCTAAATGACCTTGGGCACATCACTGACCCACCTCTGCCTGTTTCCTCATCTGGAAAATGGGGTATTAATAGTACCTACCTCAAAGAGTTGATATGAGAATTGAATATGTTAACGCAGGTAATGTTAAGAACTAAAGGTGGCTGGGTACCATGTCGGTGGTAGCTAGCATCCTTCTCCTGCCCTTGCCATGGCCTCAGTCTGGTTGTCTTCTTCTTGTTTCTTCTTCCTTCAACGTCTAGGTTGCAAGAGTGCTATTCCTAAAGTGTGTGCTCTCGGGCACTGATTGAGACGGCTCTTAAGTGTTCCTTGGAAGGAGATTTCATCTACATGGAAGCACCAGGCAACAGGAAATGGATTCTATACCTTCAAAGTAGGTCCCTCTGAGTATGTGTCTGCATTTCACCTCCGCCTCATCAGCAGCAAACTTCTCCTAAATCTATTTTCATACGTCCCCACGCAGCACTCTGTGAACCAATAGCTAAAGTCTCATCTTCTACAGGTGTGCCAGAGAACACAAATCCCACAAGATGGACTCAAAAGGGAAAAAATTAAAATTTCTGTTATATGTGACTCATGGAAAACTGCCCCTTGGAGATGAGCAAAACACAACACAAAAATCAATAAAAATCAAAACAAAAAACAAAAAAAGAACTGTTTTATTTTATTTAATCCAGCACTTCCTGGGTTAAATCCTGAGCATGACAACTATATTTTGCATGTTGTACACTTTGGGAAATGCCGTGCAAAGATGAAAACTATTTCTCATTGATCCACTTATGCTCAGAAATGCAGATAATGCTTGGAGTGTAATAAGCATAAGAAAAGAGCCAATATATTGAACTAAATTTCTTATGTAATCTTGGGGGAAATATTTCCTCCCTGGGCTTCAGTTTTACCATTTTTAAAATGAGGAAATTGGACGAGAGAGTTGCTAAGATCCTTTCTATCCTCAGTTGCTAGCTAATCCTTCATTAGATGTTTTTTCCTTGCCCTCTGCCTGGTCATTATCGAGCCTTGTTACTTGATTCAAGGTGAGAGCAAAAGCAAAACCATCACCCCCTGAGCAGGAAACCAGCACAGGAAATGACCAAAGCTGACATTTACTGTGCACCGGCCACCACGCACAGTGCTTTACAGCGGTCATGGCATCTAGTCGCAACAAACCGAGCAGATCATCAGTACCACTGTTAAAATCACTCTCTTTTACTAAAAAGACTGAGGCACAAGGAGACGGAGCTATTGCTTCAATAACTCTACCCAGTTGGCAGAAATGGGATTTGAACCCAGGTCGTTTGACCCCGAACCCTATACTCTTAACCTTTAGGCAACACTTCCTCTGGGATGGCGTGAGATACAGGAGCCCCACGGCTTCAGTCTAGTCCACTCTGTCTCCTGTTAAAAGAGGATTAAAAGCTTTAAAGGTTTGCTTCATTTCTTCAGATCGATTCAACATGTTGGCCAGTGTGATATCTGTCCATCCCTAGATTCTCCCATTCTTTTGGCCCCAGCTTTCAGGAATGAATGCAGGGAATAGCATATTCCATGCACTTATTTTTATCAATTACCATTATAAGAATAATTACCTACAGTATTTCCAGGAGGGAATTTCAAATCTATTATCAAGTATGATTTTTCCCACCAGCCTTCTGAAGCACAGAAGGAAAAACTCAGTGTCACCGTATTGATTTTACTATCGAGGACATTGAAGTTCCAAGAGGTGAAGAAGTTTACCCAAAACCCCACATCAATAAATAAACTATGGATCCTGGATTTGAACCTGGCCTTTGAAAGCCTTCGGGGAGAATTACTCAGGGGCTCAGTAAGATCCAGGGCACTTGGCTCTCAACAAAATCAGTCCCAAGTTGGGGGTGGGAAGTAGGCAGAGTTAGTGAAAACATAGGAGTGAATTCATGGGGAAATTGCCAAGGAGGCCCCGGAGCTAGGAAGGAAACCCACCGTGACAACCAGAGGGTAAGGAGCGTCCACTGTTCTCCTTGAGGTTGACGGGGGCACATTCAGGATTTCTGTCCTTCGTGTATCTGCTTTTATTCTGCTTCCTTCTCTCTAACATTCTGCCTCTTCAAGTCACTTTCCATCCACCATCCTAGCCACCACCCAAATCACAGGCCTGGGGACATTCATGCACTCACCCAGAAGTACTCACTGGGTGCCTACAGTGCGCCAGGCCATTGTTATTAGACATTAAGGCGAGTGGGATGAGATACGTACAAATCTTTGAGCTCCAGGGAAGGTGACTGGCTTCAGACTCAGGAAGATTCACAGAGGTGGTGTATTCAGTCTGCGTCTGGTGGGTCTATCGGGGCTCTCTAGAAGGATGACTTGGGCCAGAGTGAGGACTGGGCAAAGAGTATCCCAGGCAGAGGGAACGTGTGCAGAGATGAGGAATGCTTTCTGATTGAACGTGTGATGCTTAGAGGGGAAGCATCAAGAGCTGAGGCCAGAAAGGAAGGTGCAGCCAGACCTTGATGCTCCTGGAAGTCCAGCTGAAGATGCTGAACGTTACCTCTCAGGCAGTGAGGGAGCTATGACTGTTAGGGACAGCTACCCCTCTGTGCTCGGGAGGGTTTTGAACCTATCTTTGTTGCCCTGTTCTCTCACTGGAAGTCCTCCCAAGAACCCAGAAATGAATCCAGAAATTCTCATTATAATTAGAAAAGAATCAAACCATTAAAGTGAGAAAAATATCACTCCCCATGGTCCAAAAGGTCAGCAGATCTAAAAGTGCACCTGCCACTGGGTCAGGATGTCAACAGGAGCGGGCAGAGGTCACTGCCCCTTGCCTGGAGCCCAGGAGGCTGGCAGAAGCAGGTCCTCCGGGTAGACCTGTCCAGTCACCTCAGTGTGACTCCGTGAGTGGAGAGGAACACAAATGCTTGTCCTGATGTCACTGCAAATGAAATCAGTCTCCCAACCGAAGACTGAGTGAATAAGAGCATCATGGGACGTGACTGACACCCTGAGCGGTCCACCCGCTTCAGCCTTGGGGGAGCGGTTGTGCGGAGTGCTATGCACAAACCCAGCACAGGGAGGCAGTGTGTGCTCACCGTCCGTCCCAGCCCAGACACCACGGAACAGGGAACTGGGGACAAAGGAGGGAAGTGAACCCAGATAACAAAAGTGGGAGGAAAAGGAGGGGAGTTTCGAAGACAAATTTGCTGAAATTTGCTCTTAATATAAGAGATTTTCCTCTAGCAAGTGCCCCTAATCTAATCCAGGCCTCTGAATCTTTCATCAAATGCTTAACAAGCAGAAATCTTATTTATAAGAGTTCTCCATCCCTGCTCATTTCCTGGGACGGGCACTTAAGACTGCTGCCCCCTGGTCCTAACCTGCTTTCCCAGTCTTCTTTCCCCATTTCCCTCTCCTTGCAGGATGCTCGGGTCAACTTCGCTTCACCATCCAGGGAAGATCTTTGTCTGTGCCTGTGTCCATGCTGTTCTGTTCAGCTGGAGCAGCCTTTTTCAGAAGACCCCCTCCTCCATTTCTGATCTAATTCTAACGTCACCAATGCCATGAAGCTTTCCCTGACCACCACCACCCCAAGCCAGAAGTCACCTTTTGTTCTCTCTCTCTCTCTCTCATTCTCTCCAGGGCTTCCCAGAATTCTCTGCCACTCTCTGCCACCTGCGACCATCTACCTTATGCGGCCGTCATGTGTATAAATGGGCAGAAGCACTACCTTAACATTTTTGTAGAGCACCTTGAATGTGAGCCCTGCTCACAGAACCTACTGATTGCAGGTACAATAAAGGAGGTTAAATTCAATCAGAGGAGCGGCCGGGGATGTTCCTGCTTGTCAGGTGAACTTTGGTCTTCTAATCTAGAGAAGCCTTAAGATAAAGGGGTAGATCAGTTGAGAACTGATTAACTCTGTTTTTAGTTTTTTAAGGAATTTCCATTCTGTTCTCCATAGTGGCTGCACCAACCAAATTCGATTTTTTAATTAACTTATAGATCCAAATAATTCAGCAATCCCTAAACAGGAGCAATACAAAAAGGATGATTCCTAGATATATCGCCATCAAACTGGAGAAAATGAAAGATAAAAAGGAAATCTTAAACACAATCAAAGAAAAAATAAGAAACAACAATACAAACATCAGTTGACCGCTCATAGTAAACAAGAGAGCCAAGAAGACAGGGGAACAATAACTTTAAAATACAGAAAGAAAAATAAGTCTTCCCAAATTGTACATTCAGTAAAAATATCCTTCAAAAATGAGAGTGAAAGAAAGTTATTTTTAGGTGAGCATAATGTGAGAGAATTCATTGACAGTAGACTTGCACTATAAGAAATGCTAAAGGAGTTGTTTAGTTTGAAGAAAAATGACACCAGATGGAAATCTGGGTCTACAAGGAAAAAATAGTAACATTTCACTGTGTGGTAAATTACGTATGTGTATTTAATGTATATGTCAACAATCGCACAGGAGATCGGTTGGGGTAAGTGGTATTTTACTTTTGTAAGGTTCTTATATTTCACATGAACTAACGCAATATTAACTCAAGGTAGACTTGATAGATTTAGGATACTTGTATTGTCTACAGGAAGGCAAAAAAAATGCAAGGAGTTGTATTCAAAAAGCCAATAGAGAAATTAAAATGGACTGCTAAAAAATAGATGATTAACCCAAAGAAGGCAGGAAAGGAGGAAGAGAGGGAAAATGCACTGATGAGAAAAATAGAAAACAAATACCAAGAAGGGAGGTTTAAAGCCATCCATGTCATTCATCACTCTAAATGTAAATGGATTAAACCCTCCAATTAGAGCAGGAGGTGGGACTTCTACTGTGGCAGATGCCTTTTCCCCACAAAAGCAACTATAATACTAAAAACAAAATTGCCAAAACAACTATTTCTGGGCACTGGAAATCAACCAAAACCATGCAACCTGTTCATGATAAACTTCTAAACCTTAAGCATGAATGGTGGGAGTTTGTGGTGTTCCTGCTTGGAAATGCTTTCATCCTCCCCCACAACTCAGCTTGGTCAGCAAGGTAGTTCTAGCAAAGTGGGGCTGGCTGTAAGGACCAGCAGCTTTGGTTTGGGAGCGGAAGGTCAAAAACCCACACCCACCAGCATTGTCAGTAAAACCACCTATCTTGGTGGCAAGTGAATGGAGAAGCCCAGTGGTTCTACTACCCTGAAATTTTAGTCCTGGCTGAGGCAAGCAACAGACCAGAGGACTAACCAGAAGTTTAACAGGATGATCCGGGAAATAAGACAGCTCCAAAAAAGGCTTGATAAACCATCCATATATCCCCAGCCGACCTGGAGACTGGGCGCACAGAGAAAACACAGGATGGCTTATTTGAGAGTAAAAGCCAGGGTAGACTTGAAAACCGCCCGAACTTTGAGATGCTCCCCAACCCACACAGGTACGACAGAAGAATGTGGAAGCCTTACTGGCTTTGAGGGGCTCAGTAGACCCTGATCCTACAAAGATATTCATGTCTTAATCCCAGAACCTGTGAATGTTACCTTACGTGGCAAAAGGGACTTTGCCAATGTGATTAAGGTTAAAGACTTTGAGTTGAAGGGATTATCTTGGATTATCTGGGGGGGTTCAATCTAATTCATGACTCTTTCAGAGCAGAGAATGGTTTCCAGCTGGGTCAGAGAGATGATATGAGGTTAGGACCTGACCCTCCATGCTGGCTGTGAAGCTGGAGGAAGTAAGCCATGAGCCAGGGAATGCTGTTGCCCTCCAGAACCTGGAAAAGACAGGAAATGGATTCTTCTTCCCTAAGGTCTCCAGAAGGGAAGGCGGGCTTGTCGACCCTGTGATTTTAGCCACAGCAGAAAACCAGTTGAGCACAACAGGGGAGCAAACGTTGGCTGACCACTGAACTATGAAGAAACAGAAGGAATCTATCCGAGGCATTAGGATACAGTGAAAACCAAGACAATGTCCCCAATCTCATAGCATTTGTTTCTAGTGGAATTGGAAACAACCAGAGTAAAAGTAGTAATAATAGTAATCGGACAGTGATAAGCACAATGCAGAGACTTAAAGGAGAGCAATATGGTGGGATGACTGGATGTGTAATTCAGACTGAGGAAGGACTATTTAAGATAATATCTAAATTACAAGAAGAGACAAGCACATGACGATCAGGGAGAATGGTAATGGTGGTAGAGGTAACAGTGCAAAGGCCCTGGGGGCAGGAACAAGCTTGTTATGTAGGAGAAAAGGTCACTGTGGCTGGAGATGTGGTGTGGGCACCAGGGAGAGCAGTATGATATGTGATTAGAGAGAAAGGATGTAAGACTTTATAAACCAGAGTAAGACATCTACATATTATCCTAATGTGATAGGAGACAGTTGGAGGGTTTGCAGTCAGTTAGTGATGGAATGTGATGTACATTTTCAAAGAACACTCTCACTTCAGAGAGGAGATTAGAGCACAAGGCAGCAAGAACAAAGGCAAGGAGCTAGCATGGGAGTCACAGCCACAGTCCAAGGAAGAGGGGTGGCAGTCCTTAAAGAAGGGCGTTGGCAGGTCAGGTGGAGAGAAGTGGACAATTTGGGGCTAGATTTTGGAGGTAGAGCTAATTGGGTGATGGATTGGATTTAGGATAGGGGAAAAGAAAGCGGAGAATCAAGGATGAGACTCCTAGGTCTGGGGCTTGAGCAACTGGGGGATGATGGTGCTGCCTACCAAAAAGAGGAAGACTGAGGGAGGGGCAGAACTGCTCAGGGCAAAGATAGAGGTGGGGGGCGGGGCGTGGAATCAGATCCCGTTTCAGCTATGTTAGAGTTGAGAATCTTATCAGACTTCTTAAACTATTAAGTCTAGTCAACAATATAAAGATGCCAAGACAGAGTTCCCATAATCCAGGAATTCAGTCTAGTCGGGGAGAGAAGTAGGTACGTAAGGATTCAAGAAAAACTATAAGTACTTTTTTAAAAAGATAGTATGAAAGTGTGGGAAGGAAAGAGAGAAGAGCCAACAGGCAGGCGGGGCATAAACATCTAAGAAATCTCCATAGAATACGGGGGCTCTGAATTCAGATTCTAAGATGGATGGACTCGAACGCGCATCCCTGGAGTGTGGGTAGATTCTGGGGGGAGAGGAGAAACCTGAAGTGAGGCTCTCTAGACATAAGGCACGCTCAAGGAAGGATGAGCAGACAAGTGTCAGGAAGGTTTAGTGTGTGTTAGGGGAGGGCTGTGGAAGAACCTGGAAAAGTAGGTTAGAGTCAAATTATTAGAGACTCAGAAGGCAGGCTGGACCCCTGGATTTTATCCTGTGGCCTAGAGTGGATGGGGAGATACGAGGACTCCTAAGCAGAAAGTGACTTGCTTGGAGATGTGCACTAAGGTCACTCTGGCAACCGTGTTTGAAAAGAGGTGGTGACGGATGGCAGAGAGGGAGCCAGGCAGGAAGAAACCAAGCAGGAAGCCGGTTCAGAGATTCTCCTGTGGTCCAGGTGAGGGGTAAGGACAACCTGAAGGAAGGCATTAGGAATGACAATGAGGGGATGGATGAGGCACCACGAGGCTTACAGATAGGATTTGGCGATTGATTGCATGTGGGAAAAACAGTCCAAGATAACTCTGAGATTGAGCATGATGGTCTGGGAGAATCATGGTGCCTTGAACCGAGATAAGGGACGGGAAAGAGAAACAGGGTGGGGGAGAGAACGCGGAGTGAGGGAGATGGTGAATTCCATTTAGATCTGTTTATTTGGATGTGCCAACGTGACATCAGTTTCAAAGACATCTGAGCCCATGGTCAGAAGCTGGGTCTAACCTCGAAATAAAGTTTTGAGAGTTCTTGGCACCAATGATCATAACCAGTAGTGCATCAGGAGCTGAGTTAAATCCTTTACATAACGATCTCACTTCCTCTCCTGCAATAGCCCCGTGAGACAAGTACGAATATTATTCTCACTTTACAAATGAAGATGTTCAAAGCTCAGGGAAGTTAGGCCACTTGCTCAAAGTTACATATTAACAATTAAATGGCGCAGTCAAGATATAAGCTTATGCAGTTGGGTGCTGTCCTGCAAGCTACAACCAGGGGTTAACAGGGGTCCATGGGCTCCCAGGGGCCCCTCACTGACTCTGCTCAAATGTCCATGGAACTTTAGGACCAAGTGGACCTTAAAGATCTCATTCTCCCAGCTTGCAAATGACAGTGACCAAAATCCAGAGAGGGGAATCCATTCAACCAAGGTCACGTGACATTCCAGCTGGCTTCCTGCCTGCTCTGGTCTCCCCACCTTTCCGACCTCACTATTTCACTCTCTCTCAAAAGCCAAGCTCCCTCCCACATCACTGGAGTCCCCTCTGCCTAGAGCGCTCCCCCTACACATTCTCACAGCCCCTTCCTTCTAATCAGGAGACCTTAGCCCCAGTGTCACCTCATCACAAGCACCTGCCCCTCCCACCAGCCAACACCGTCCCACTCCCTGTCTTTGCACGCAATTCGGTGTTTCCACGTCAGTTACAGGCATCTCAAAGCACCATATTTATCTGCTTGATTGGTAATACTCAGTCTCCATCTGCCAAAATGTACAGCAGCCTCTCCAGTCTGCCCAGAACCAGGAGTAGAACTTAGCAGGGTGAGTGCCAAACGGATGAGATGAGAAAGGAGGGAGAGAAAGGAGCGGGGGAGGGAAGGGCCCTCCTTTGGACAGAGCAGGCAGGAAGGAGTCTGTCCTGTGCCTTTACTAACAAAGGACCAGACCAGGCCTCCTTTGAGCCCCACCTCCTCCACCGCGGTATCTGTGCCCCAGAGACTGAGAGTCACAGCCGGGAAAGCCGTGGGCTCATTTTCAGAATGAAGAAGAGAAGGTCGTAGCAGACCTCGCAGGCAGCCCGGCCATCTGGGACCAGAACACCACTGCTGCGTGTCTCTGTGCGTGTCTGCCTCCACCCCTTCTCCTCCTTATCTCCTTCTTATCTTCTTATCTCCTTCCCCTTCTAATGCACACACCCCCATTCCCCACGGGCCACCCTCACCCTGCTCCTATCTTCTCCCTTTCATCTCTCCCTTCCCCTTATCTTACCCTCGCCCCCCTCCAGCCCATCCAGACCTGCTTCCTTTCGGCTCTGCAGTATCTTCTCAGATGCGCCCTCTCCCCCACCACCCCCTTCCCCGCTCATCCTCTCACACACTCGCGCTGTTATTTTGTGTCATCTCAATAGAGACCCACAGTAAACAGCAGGAGCTCAGAGACTTGACAGACGGGCTGAGGGAGTGAGTGGCCTGCGCTCAGAGTTGGGGAGGACAGGACTGCAGGGAGCACCACCCCCGAATTCACACACAAAACAGGACGGGCACTTGGAAATGGGTCTGGGTTCAAATTCTGCGTCTGGAGCTCGAATCATTTTTCCACCACATGCTGACTGAGAGACGTGGGGCAGATAGCTTCAGCCTCCCTGCGCCTCTGCAAAACGGAGCTTGAGAACATGCCGTCCAAGGGTCGCTGGTGGCGGGATGGATGACAAGTGCTGGACACGTTTAGGAAGCTCGGTGCTATTTCCCACCACCACAGCCATGTGGAGGTAGCTGTACTGACTCCTAGGACCGTCTAACTCCTATACACCTGTGTAACTCTTAGCAACCCTCTGTGATGGTTGACATGTCACAGATGATGGACCTGAGACCCAGAGAGGTTGACTGACTTGCCGAAGATCACAAAGTCTGCCCCTGGTTGGCCTGCAAGGGACAGAAAAGCAGCTCTCACAAATGTGGGAGGGGCCTCTCAACACCCCCACCCCTCCATCGTCCTCCATGACTCTAAATTCCAAAGCCACATGAAGCCTGCGATGGCCTTGCCCTCGCCTGGGACATCTGCTGGGTTCCCAGGACAAAAGGAGGAGGCGAGAACTGAGTTTCCTCTAAAGAAGTGGGAGGACCCAGCTTCTCCCACTGGGACCGCAGGAAATGACTTCAGCTGCCCCACTTGGCCAGTTTTCTGGTGTTAATCATTTTCTCACACCCAAGAACACCTCCTGAGCCATCTCCACCTCCTGAGCCCTGCTCTTCCTGACTGTAATTAAGGACGTCACCCGGGTGTTGCTGTGGAAAGCGACACCCGGAGCCCTTCTCACGCCTGTTCTGGGAGGCAGTGGTGGCCCAGCAGAGAGCCAGCTAACCTGGAGGGGACAACAGGCTCTCGGGAGGTGTGAGCGTCATCATCACCGCATAATGAAGCAGCAACCGGCAACTGGAGCAGCTGGTCACACTTCTGGGGCCAATCTCGGGGCTGCCAGAGAGAAGGGTCCTTGGGGACTGCCTACTGCCACCAGCCACCTTACCTTTTAGAGGAGGAAACTGAGGACCAGAGAGGGACATGCCTCGCTCAGAATCACACAGCACTAAGTCTCTGGTATGAGAGAACAGGGTTTCTGACTCCAGTCCGTATGCCCCACTCCCCACGCCCACCTGCATTTAAGAGAGTAGCTCTTAACCTGGGTGACTTTACCTCCCAGGGAACATTTGGCACTTCAGGAGACATTGGTGGTAGTCTCAGGAGGGGTGGTTAGAAGGCAAGGATGCAGCCAAACCTCCTAGAATGCACAGGACAGCCCTCTATACCAGCACGTACCTTATCCAAAATTTCCATGGTACCAAGCTTAAGAAACCCTGATTTAGACGCACTCCACAGGGGCCCATGACTACCAGTCACATTAAATGCCCTTTTACAAGTGTCCATCAGGCCCTCTTTGGCAATGGTCAGATTTGGGTTATAAAACTGGAAACAGGGACAGAGTACATTGTCAACACTGGCTCTCGTGTGACCCAGTGACTCCGAAGAAAGATCATTCTGGCACTTCCCTACTTCTGTGGCTTTGCTTAAGCTGTCCTATCCACCTGAGTGACTATCCTCTGGCTCTGTCTCCATGTGTCAAATCCCACTCGTCCTAAATAGCCAGTCCAGCGCCACCACCTCCAGGAAGGCATCCCTGGTTTCTCCTGCTGGGAGTCATGTCTCCATCTCTGAGCTCCGGCGGCACTTTAGCAACGCCTCTTCTGACATATAGAAGAGCTTGTCTTGTATTTGAGTTAAAAGGCAAGGTAATTCGATGTCAAGTTTGTGGGCTCTGGAGTCTAAAGCTGCAAGTTCATATCCTGGCTCCCCTACTTCCTAGTCGTGCAACTTTAAACAAGTTAGTGAACTCCTCTAAGCTACAGTTTGCTTATCTGTAAAATGGAAATGAGGGGAGTAACAGTGCCCGTCTCATAGGAGAGTTGTGTCCATGCAAAGCACTTAACACATCCCCTAACACATGGTTAGTGAGCAGTGAAAGTTAGTGATCATGATTATTACACAAGAATTCATCTTGCCCCTAAATAGACCATGGTCTCCATCAAGAAATGTCTCTGCAAACAACAAGGATTTACTGTCTAGCACAGGGAACCATATTCGCTATCTTGTAATAAACTATCATGGAAAAGAGTCGAAAAAAATATATAGATGTATACATATATATGATAACCAAATCGCTTTGCTGTACACCTGAAACTAACATAATGTTGTTAATCAGCTAGACTTCAATAAAAAGAAAGAAAGAAAGAAAGAGGAAAGGGATAAAGATTTTTATAAAAATTTAAAAGACTCTATAGCCCCACCCCACTGACACTTTGCGTTAACACATGACCCTGTAAATTACAGTATTTTTTAAAAGAACGGCAAAAGCCATGACACTTAAGCATCCTATATCGTGGTCCTACCAGTGACACATGATCTCCTTCATGCCTGGCCTTGCCCTATGCCTGTCGGAAGCTGCCTTGACCCACGCTGACACACACACACACACACACACACACACACACACACACACACATAGAAAAAGACGCATCCTGGTGTCTCTCCCCACTTGTCTGATCACCAGGGCACAAACACTTCCTGAGCATTCTTAGGTAAGGAAGGAATGCCCTACAGCAAGTTTTCTCAGCCTCTTCACCATTGACATTTTGGGCTAGATAATTCTGTATTCGGGGTGGGGGGTGGGGGCAGGCAGGGGCTGTCCTGGGCAAAGCAGGATGCTTAGCTGTACCCTTAGATGCCATGAGCAGCGAGCCCTCCTCTCCACTGTGACAACAAAAACGTCTCAGACATTGTCAAATGTTTCCCGGGGTGCAAACCCCCCCCCGCCCCCGATTTGAGAACCGCTGCCCTAGGCCAGACATTCTCAGTTGGGGCCAATATTATCCCCCAAGGGAAAAACATTGGTTCTTGGGCAACAAAAAAAAAGTATCCTTTTTATGTATAAAGCACAGCTATCGTACACAAACAGCTGTGCAGTATATTTACGGTAATAAAATTCATGCGAGGAGGCAATTAGGGGGGAAAATGTCCAAAAATATTCCTGAAAGAGTGATAATGAAAAAAGATCAAGAAAGACTGATCTAGGCATCTTTGTAGAAAGTCGCTGAGCTGAACCGAACCATGCTGTTAAGTGCCTAATAATAGTGATACCTGCCAACTCCTAAGCCCTGTGTGTTTATCAGCTCAGGGAAGCCACAGTCTGAGCCACAGTGTCAGTGCTTCTGCATCCACAGTTTACAGGCACAAGCTCGGAGGCCCAGAAATGTCCTTTCACAGGATCTGGGTCACAAAGCTACAATAAGACAGAGCCAGGACTCAAAGACAGGCCTGTCCAACCTCCAAGAGCCCGTGCTTACCCACTAGGCTTCCCAACCTGTGACCTGCTACAGTCGGTCACAGAGCATTTCCTGATGGCCCCACAGCCACTGGCTCACTAACGCCCAGCCAAGTCTTGGGACCACTCTTCAGCGCTTTGAGAAGATAATATTGGCTGATAATCACCGACTGCTTTCTCTGAGCTAAGTCCTCTCTTGGAAGGGAGATTCTGTTACTGTTGACTTTCCGCAGAGACATTGGGTTACCTGCCCAAGGTCACACCACCGACAGGTAGAGCTGGGGCTTGAATCCTGGCTGTGTGGATCCAGTGGTCCCCACCTTGGGTCTCCCTGCCGTCTCCACACCTTCTGCACAGGCACCCAAGGACCCGGAGGACTCCGGAGGTCCTCCAGATAATATCAGCCTGGACAAGATGGTGTACATTGCAATGTGTTTGTGTTGATGCTGTTACAGGCTGGAGGGGAAGGTTTTTTTTTAACATCTTTAGCTCCCGCAACCCCAGAATTATGCACTATTCGTATTTTGGGAGATACACTTTCAGAAATGTTTCCAATGTAAATATACAAATCTGAGGCAGAACGTCTCCCCCAAATTATACGATACAAATTTTAAAGGAGGAAAAAAATTAATAACAATGTCAGCCTGTTGTAGTCCCAGTCGGCCCATGGGTGGTGGGGGCCTGGCCCTGTAGGTCTGCCCACAGCCTGGCCAGGAAGGTCGGGAAAACAAGATGGTGGGAAGGAAAGGGAGGCTGAGCAGATGGGAGGGGACAGGAAGGTGAGCAGTGAAGGAAGGTGGGGTGGGGGCAGCAGGCCTGGAAAACGGAGGGAAGAGAAGACAAGAGGAAGGAAGCTGATGGGAGAAGAGCTAAGCTGCTGGGAATGAGGGAGGGAGGCAGAAGCAGCGACGCTGAGCTATTTTTATGAACCAAGTGCTGCTGATTTGCATATTTAGCATCTCTTTGCATATTGAGGTCAGAAGGTCCCAACTCCATGTGAGGAGCAATAGGAATTCATTAGTGCAGCTTTCTGGAAGGCTCTTCAAGCACGCTGTGCCCAGCTCTTCCCTAAGGGAGGAAGAGGAAGGGGAGAGGGAGATCTGATCCACTGTCCTGTGAGGGTAAGGCATGTGCTGGAGGAGGGGGCCCTGAGTTGGCGGCAACAGGACACCCACACTGCCCCCACCCACAGCATCTCCCTGGGCAGGTGGCTTAGCCTCTAGGGCCTCGGTTTCCCCATCCACAAAAGGAAGGGAAGTGGGCTGTGGGTTCTGGGAGGAGCCCAGCCTAGTTAGGGAAATCACTCATGAATAAATTCATGAAAAGAGCCCATACTTCAAAAGAGGACGGAGTCATGGGAGTTGCAGGAAAGTGGCCAGGCATCTCAGACGCCTGACTCCTTGTCCTGAATCTTTGGGTGCATAAGAGGACGGAAGACAGGAAGGAAGAAAGGGAGCGAGGGAGGGAGGGGAGGAAGGAAGGGAGGATGTTTGCTTGGTTTACCAGCTAACTTATGCACTTGTCCTTTACATTATCCTCAAGCCGTCCTATGAGGTAGATATTCAAAGAATCCCCATTTGTAGATGAGGAAACTGATGCATGACTTACGCCTGCGCACAGTAAGATCAACCTCCTGACACCGGGCTGTGAATGTGAAGGAGAGCGCAGAGTTTGTTGTAAAGGCACCAACACAAAGAGGAGGGGTGGCTCGACCTCTGAAACCCAGAACTCCCCGGAGGGTTTCAGCAAAGCATTTTTAAAGGCCAGGGGAGGGAGGGGCGTCCCAGGGCATGTGCTCAGCTCCAGCACAACTCTCTGATTGCTTGATAGTGATCAACCGTTAGGCACCAGAAGGTCTCGTGATCATCAAGTAGTTAATTTGTTCCATTCGGTGGTGGATTTATCATCTGAAAAAAAAAAACTCAGGAAATACTCAGCAGATACTATTATTTAGATATTTCAGAGAGGAGCTACAGCAGAGGATGTGGGGAAGGGATCTGTCCCAGGAAGGCCCCACAGGGTCCTGCTTGGTTCTATGACTGGGCTCAGTTACTTACTATTAGTCATAGTATTAGGGGCAGAGCTGTGATTTGAACCCAGAGATCCTCTGCATCCATAGTGTTACACTAAAGTGACCCAAAAACATAACAATGACAGGCAATAAAGCAGAGTTTGGGCACGTGAGACGGGACCAGCAAGGAGAGGAGTCTCTCATGACCCACACTGTGTCTCCCGCTCTCTCTCCCCCTCTTCTCTCTGCACATTTACTCCATTAGCCTGGAAAAGACCAGTTTGGGGAGTTTCTTAGGGCTCTGCTGTGCCCCCAAAACTTGGCTTACATGCAGTTTTAATTTGTCATGTTGGGAACTCTGACCCCAGTTCTACGTGACCTCTCGCTTCAAGTCCCACCGTCAACAAGTTGATTTAGTTTCAGTGTTTCTGCACAGACAAGATGCTACACATCCAGCCCAGCCTGTGGACTGGTTCCCCTTGGGAGGTGCCTCAGATGTCAGTCTCTGGTCCACTTAGGTGTAGCCTGGAGGAACAAGGACAGGGAGTCCAAACAGGAAAATTAGCTGCCATGGGTGTACCAGGAAGGGTAGAGAGGATTGCAGCGGGGAGCAACGGTTGGCTTCTTCAGGGGTTCCCTCTGAAAGACAGTGGCCTTTGCTCAGGGCAGACTTTGCTGAAAGGAGGATTAAGTGTCGGAGCTCAAATTCATCTGAAGGGGAACAATAAGCAGCAGAGACAGAAGTTCAGCAGGAAGAGTACTCGAGAGCCCTTGCCAAAAAAATATCTCCTCTGCCTGCGGAGTGCCTGGAGCTCTCCCACGAAAGGTCCCTGTGCCTGGGCTCAGCTCCGGCCCCCGCTCAGAGCCCCACTCTCAGAGGTCTCCACTTCCTCTGCTGGGGAGACTTTGTCTTATGGTCCCCAAACCAGAACCCAGAGTCTGACAGAGGACTGGGAGGCCTCCCTGGGGCACAAGATGCATTCTAGGAGAGACAGACTAGACGATAAAATGTGGGTATTGATGGGCTATTTCAAACAAGGACAAGAGCACTAGTAATCAGATGCCGAGTTACACTCAAAACCCCAGGACGTGCAATGTTTTGCTTGGGAAACACCTGTACTCCCAGGCCCTGCCCTTCTCTTTCGTCCTCCACGGCACCACCTCTCGTATATCAGGTACTTATCTGGACCATGAAGGCGTTAAGTTTACAGACTCTAGTGTCAGTGAATCAAGACAGAAAGTGGCCCCAAGGAAGAGGCTAGGCCGCAGGGACCCCAGCTTCGACTGGCCCATGAGTTAACCGACTCAGGCCCCAATGACAGGCTCTCTATCCATCTCCATGCCTCTAGCCAAAGACAAAATATTCAAAGTCCCAGGGAAGGAGTATCTATTTGGCTGGGGTCAGACATCTGCTCATCCTTGGCTTTTCCTAAGAGTAGAGAAAGAAGTAACTGGTTTTCTAGTACAGGGAACTCTATTCAATATCTTGTAATAACCTTTCATGAAAAAAGAATATGAAAATGAATATATA
This sequence comes from Camelus ferus, assembly GCF_009834535.1. Classification (NCBI taxonomy): domain Eukaryota; kingdom Metazoa; phylum Chordata; class Mammalia; order Artiodactyla; family Camelidae; genus Camelus; species Camelus ferus. The sequence goes on from NC_045705.1 coordinate 32,938,569, forward strand.
TATGTAAATACACACACACACATATATATATGCATGACTGGGACTTTGTGCTGTATAACAGAAATGGACACATTGGACCTGACTATACTTCAATTAAAAGAAAAAAATAAGTAACTGGTTTTCCTTGGCTTCCCTAGAAAAAGAAGGTGAATACCTGGAATCATTTTCCCATCAAAACCCATCATTATATATATAAAATGATGGAGGGTTATATATAATGATGGAGGGTTACTATATCATGAAGATTTAGGAAATAATCTTGGGAGAAAGCAGTGGATTCCGGGTGGCCAAGAAATAGAAAAGCACCCGCTAAATCCACATCACCCTCCCAAGAAAATAAAAGAAAAATCAAATAAAACAAGAACAGAAAAATAAAACCCCAGAGAGAAGCTCTGGAGCCAAGGGAATTTCCTTTCCTACAGAGATATTATCACCAGTGGCATAATTTTATTTTCTAGCAATCTCTGTGATTCAATAAAAGAGGAGTGGACAATGTTAGGAGCACAAGTCACAGGAGAACAGCATCAGGGTATAACCTCACTGACATCCTTTGGAGGAGAGCCTGGAAAGAGGGGGAAAATGGTAAATTTCCAGGTGTCAGAGCCAAGGCAGGGCACGGACCACCTAGGGAACAGCACTGGGTGTAATGCTCCATTTATTCTATTTTCCCAGACTTAACGCTCTCTGGCAAGGCTCCACGGTGCCCTCTCTTCCACCTGGACCTAGTATGATATCTCTAGAAATGTAGTTTAGCTCATTACACACCTGAATGCCACTCAGTTGTTCCTGCAGACAGAAGGGACCGTGTTTCCTGTCATTACCATCTGGCCACCTACTCCGCTTCTCAGTAATGCCTCCTAAAAATACCCTTCTCCAGTATCCCCTGTGAATTTATTTAGCAGAATAAAGAGAAAAGTTAAAGCTGATCTGCTCAGATTGGCTTCCCATCAACGGATACTTTTATGATTTGCCAGAGAGTGGGAAAGCAGAAGCATTCGAGACAGACAGATTTGGGTTAGAATAGTAAGGATAAGTATTTTTATTATTATACCTAAGATGGAGTATGACTATATGCTGGCTGCTCTTCTGTTCACTCTAGATGGACTATCTCATTCCACCTCCTCAATAATCCTCTGAGTTAGGTAACATCATTATCGCCATTTACAGATAAGAAAATTGACACATAAGTAATTTAACCAATGTCACTCAGCAAGAGAATAGCAGTGGGTCTGACTCCAGAACCAAGCTTGCAACTCCTCTGCAAAATTGCCTCCACACAAATGTTAGTGCCTCTCCCATCTCTCAGATCCTCAGTTCAGATAGACTTGGGCATGTGACACTAGCCGGATGGGGAAGGGAAGGAAGACACAACCTGAGAGGACAAAGGGAGGGGAAACTGACAGCCTGGTTGTCTTGAGGACAGTCCGACAACAGGAAGCACGTGAACAGGGGTGGTTTGGGCAGCCAGTGGTACTCATGGAGAGCCTATGGGGCAGCAGACACTTCTCCAAAATTCACAGTTCCCAACATCATTGGCTCTGGGTGCTGAGAAGGGCCAGTTAGGAGACCCATTGTCGGGGATTCAGGGAAGGGTGGAACCAACACGGAAAGTAGATAGATAGATAGATAGATAGATAATAAATAGATAATTGATGGTTATATAAGTAGAGAGATAGAAAATTTATAGATAGATAATAAATGCATAAATAGATGATAAATACATAAGTAGATAGATAATTGAGAGACATATGCAAGATGATTGATAGATGATATACATAAGTAGATGGAAGATAGATAGATTGATGGATAGATGGTTACACATTGGACCAGCATGCTATGTCACATGCTCAGCCACAGAGACAGAGCCATCTATGAAGCGGTGGGCACATGGATGGCATGGGCTGGTACAGCATTGCCAAGTACCAGACCCATGGCAGAGGGCGGACTGAGGCTGCTGGTACACCTGCCCTGATCAGGGTAACCTCTGAAACGTGGATGGGGCTAGGCCTCCTGACAGAAGCATGGGTGACTCCAGCCAAGGAGAGCTTAGCTAGTGTGAGATTCTACCTTTACACCCCTTCCCACTTCTGGGTTCAGTGTGGGGCTCCTGCCACCTCTCTGGCCTTAGAGGCCAGCATTGCTGCCATCAGCCAGATGCCTTGAGCATTTACTTTGTGCCTGGTTCAAAATGCCTCGCATCTGCCTTTTCATTAAACTGTCACAACAGGCATTTATTTGCAGTAGTGTTGCCATTTTAGGTTCTCAGGTTGCAAGTGGCAAATCCCATTGCCTTGTTCCACTGTCTGTCTCTCTCCTTCCCATAAAGTCCTTGGGGGCCACATGTTTCAGAAAAGGAAGGTAAAAAATGGCCCAACTTCCTTCAGCCTTTAAGAAAGGAAGAAGAAGACTTTTATTGCATTAAGTCACCGAGGACTCAGGATTGATGTGTTATTGCAGATTTGCCAGACTAATACGCTACTCGTGACCTCCCAGGTTTGTTGTGAGAATTGAGTTTACGCATGTAGAGGATTTATAGTCTTGCCAGAAGTTTAGTGAGCTCTCCATAAATGCCAGCCATTGTGAATATCATCCTTGGACAATGGAATGCTGATATGGATCTCTAGAGAGCTTGAGTTCTTACTGATGTTGGCATTTATTGCCCCGGCACAAACATCCACACAGCTCCTGTTCATAACAGCATAGCGCTGGGGCTGGAGGTGTTTCATATTTGCAAAGGGTTTTATTGGTGTCTTTAAGAATTACACAGTAAGCTCAGACTCTCAGAGGTGGGAGGGATCTTAAAGGTCATCTCGTCTATCCCTCACCTGGGGCTTAGCTCTCGTCTCCAACTTTCCTACTGAAGATTGCTTTAGACTTATCTGACCACCTAAAGAGCTCTTGCTGCTGGAAAGTTCTTTCTATGCTCACCTGACTCTATCTCCAGTAGCCCATGCCCTGACCAGTCCATCCAGTGGCCCAATGGCCATTCATCCAATTCACTCATCAAACAGTCATTGATTTCCTACCTTGTGTCTGGCTTCAGGCAAGTTACTCACCCTCTCTGAGCTGCCAAAGCCTCATCTATAAAATCAGAGGACAATAGCCCCTAATTGTTTGAGTTGTTGGGAGGATTAAATAAGGCAGTACATACAGAGCCTGGATATCATGAGTGTTCAGTAAATATTAGTCTTAACTGTCACTGTTGTGGTTGCAAAGTATTAGGAAAATGGAAGTTGAGTCAGTATTTATAAGTCTGATAAGGACTGCAGCAGACAAAGGATGGGGTGCCACAGAAACACTGAATGGATTTGTTGGGTTTAACTACTTCATATGAAGAGAAATGCAGTTGGTTATCAGCAGACCCTCAGAAAGGTCTGGAAAAACAAGCTAAGAAGGCCACAGCAGAGAACTTAGTAGATTCCTCCCTCAAAAGACCCCAAACAAACATGACAAGAGAGCTGTTTGGGGGGGTAACAGCAGTTTGGGTTTGGTGGCACCCCAGCCAGGGGAAGCTCAGGACTGAGTGCAAAGGGTGACCCAGGAGCAGAACGCGGTGGTGTGTGGGACTTGTGTTTAGGTGGCTCAGAGCAGTCCTAGCAGCTTAAAGGAACTGGGCAGGACAAATGCAATGCACAGAAAACTGGTGAGGCAGAAATGACCTTAGAAATGACCTTGCATCACCTTAGGCTCCCCAGAAAGGAAATAAGCACACTGGAGGGATGAAGGACAACCAAGAGATAAGAGATGGAAGTCAGGTCCCTTTGGTGCTGTCTGCAAACAGGGCTCCTGCTTCTGAACCACTGCTTCCCCTCCCGCTAAGAGAGAAGTGCAGGGTTGAGGGTGTGGGTACAGGAGTGATGAAACCACCCCCGCCCCGCCTGGCCATCATGGCTCAGCCTCACTGCGATGTCAGACCAGCCAAATGGAGCCCACATCCGGGAGGCGATCCATCGGCCCACTCCCCGCCAGCGCCCTCCTAGAGCCGGGTTTGTGTCGTTGTTGTTTTCATTGCATCTTCTCTCTGAGGCGAGACCAGGAGGAAGGCTTTCTCTCCTCCCTCTGTGTGCTGCTTGCTGGCTGGTTCCTTGATGGCCCCTCACACTTCCTGGCTGCAGCTTCCTGGATGCGACCTTGGAAGGCAGGCAGCCCTGCTGTGGGTGGAGGCGGCTCCTCATCTGAGTCACAGAGGATCTCCCCCACCCCCGCTTCATTGCCAGCACGACAGAAAGCACCGGCTCTCCGGCTCTCCCAGGGACACGGCAAAGCTTTTTTATTTTTTTCTGTTTAGGATTTTGTTTTAATAATCAGGAGGGAAAGACTCTTCCCCTTTGTTCAATGGAAGCTCCCTGCCCCTTGCAAGGACCATGAGCCAGTTAGGCGCAAAGTAGAAGAGGGGATGTAGTGGAGAATGTCCACCCATCACTCCACATTGACTGGAAACGGGCACTACTTTCCAGTTGTCAGCTCTCTCCAACGTTCAGGCACAGGGACAGGCCCCAGTTAGCCAGTTACAGTGACAGCCACTGACTGTCCCCATCAAGTAACCAGCATGGCTCCATGGCTCCATCAACAGAGTAGAGTCATAGAAAAAGCCATGACCTAAGTTTGATTCCCAACTCCAGTATGTCTATTCTGTGTGACCTTTGGCAAGTTGCACCACCTCTCTGAGCCTCAGCTTTCCCATCTGCAAGGTGAGACCAATGATAATGATCTGAGAGGGTTCCAGGGAAGCTTACCTAAGATGAACATATATTTAAAAAGCTTAACACAGTGCTGAGCCCATCATAAACAGTCCAAACTAGCAGCTTTTAAAATCTCTATCTATCATGAACGTGACTTTGGCTGCAGAAAGCTGGTCCCTTCAGAAGGAAACGGGGGCCCGAAATGTTCGTCACTCTGGAGAGTGATGACTCAGCTCCTAGAATTCTAGAGACCACCCCTTGGGAAAATGACAAAGATTCATCTTTGTCTCTCTCCATGTTACAGTTTCCTTGGACTGAAGACTCCTCCCTCAGGTCACTTCCTATTACTTTTATCACAACAATATCAAAGGCTGGTAAAGACCCCCAAATAGGTGGGTTGCCAAATGGTGGTCTGGCAGATGCCCTTGCAGCCTGATGGAGCAGAGGACGTAGGGAATAAAGCATCATGGTGTGTCTGTGTGTGTGTGTGAGCGCTGACTCCTGTGAGTGTTCTTAAAGACCCGGTGGCAAGAGCTCACAGCATCTCAGCTGACATTTGCAAACAGAGCTAAATTGAGAGGTGTCACCTTCTCTAGCAAAGTCAAAAGACTCATGCCTGCTAACCCGGAGAGGTGGGAATTGCAGGCAGCAAACAAAATCACACTGCCACTTGGAAACCTGCCAACTGCTACAATCAGGGTAAAAATAATTGGAAAAGTCAGTCAGGTGTGAGTCAGATGCTGCGGCGCCAAGTGGAGGTACAGAACACTGTTGTCTACCCTCCTCCTGCACGAGCTTCTAGGACATGGTTCTTACTCAGTTGCTCTTCCGGTTGCCAGCCATCGCTGTCCCCTTCTCTGTCTTCTCATTCCTTTCCCTTGCTCTCAGGTTTGGTCCTTGGCACCTGCTTCTCTTCTCGAATGTTCTATTCCCTGGAGGATTTCTTTACTGGGATTCATCTCCATCCCACCCCAACCTCACTGCAGCTCACCACCAAGATAGACTGTCTAGCCCAGAGCCTTCCCTGCCCCAAGCTTCCCATGACTCAGAGGCCACTTGTCTTGAATATTCATGAATAAGCCACTCATTCTCTGGTTTATTCCACCAACGAATAATTAGTGAGGACCTGCTATGTGCCCAGCACTGAACTAGGTGCCAGAGATAGAGAAGTGAATCTTACATCCTGTTGGACATTCTACTGCAAAGAAAGAAAATGTAAAAGAAATGTGTAACAATTAGAAATGGTGGGAAATGTTATAAAGAATAGAGCATTGCCAAACAAGGACACAATTGAGGGTTGAGGAAAGGGGGTAAAAATCTACTTTTTATAAAGTAAGGCCACTTGGGGACAATAATGTTGAAGATAACACCTCAAGGTGAGCAGGAGCTAGGTGTGCAAAGAGTGGGGAGAGACTTTTCCAGAAAGACAGAAGGCTCTCAACAATTTCTTTGCAAAATAATTTGTGTGGGACGTGAAATGGAGGGTCTCCAATTTGCTGGCTACCAAGCAGAAGTTAAAAGCAGACAGACAGGAGCACCGTGATAAAAGATGTGCATCCTCCAGACATCCAAATAATTACCTAAATTGTCCCCTCCCCGGCATCTATCACCAGCCCTTCCCTCCCAGGTATGGAGGAAAATTACGAGAAGAAAGTTATTTTGTAATTACCCAGCATGAATTATGATTCTGAGAAGCTATTTCCAGGGGTGCTTTAGTGTAATTTAGTTCAGCATTTATCAGAGTTCAATTCAGTATGAAATTATCGGTGCAGAGCACCTCCGGAACCAGATTCAAAAGAACAGGAGTTTCAGCCTGACATTCCTGGTAGAGCGACTGTGGATCCCAATCCTGTTAAGATTTGATTGCCTTCTCTGTGATGTGGGAATAATAATTCTTGTTTTACCCACCTCCCAGGAGAGTTGGAAGAATCAAGTGAGACAATGGATGCAGAAATGCTCGGCAAGCTGTAAAGCACTGTTCATGGGAAGGCTCATTCTTCACGCCTTTCATTGAGGTTGAAAGACTCCTTTTGGCTGCATCTGATAAAAGAAAACCTAACTCACTCTGGTTTAAGGGAGGAAAAATGTACAGGCCACATTAACGAAAAAAATCTAGGATTAACTAGCTTTAGGTATAGTTTGATCCAGGGGTTCAAATGATATCATCTATACCTGGATCTCTCTCCGTCGCTCAGCTCACCTCTTCTCCAGGCTGGCTTTCTTCTTGGGCTCTTTATGGTGCCTGACAGTTACTCTCGACTTATACCCTCCCTGTTGAAATCCAACAGGAAAGAGAGAATTTCCCTCTCTTTCTCTCTCTCTCTCTCTCTCTCTCTCTCTCTCTCTCTCTCTCTCTCTCTCTCTCTCTCTCTCTCTCTCTCAACAATTCGAGGTAAGTTATGAACCCCACTGGCCCTATGGGATTATAGGACCATCCTGGCACTGATCCCTGTGCCCAGAGCCTCCATCAGCCATGTCTGAGTCACACGCCTAACTCTCGGGCAAGAGCACATGGACCAAAAGTGGGGGAAAGATGAATTTCTAGAGAAACCAAGGAAAGTATGAAAGGAAGCTGGACAGCAAAACAGCAGATACTCACTCTACCCGCATATCCTAGGTCCCTTCACAGGAGGCTCCCAGGTCAATCTTCAATGCCTCAGGACCAGCTGTTACTAAAGGCTGATGGGATTACGTACTTGAGAATGGATCTAAACCCTGCTTCAGAATCAAGTCCTACAGAAACGCAGAGTCTTGAGCTTTCTCTCAAAGTCCAGCCCAATGTCCAACCTGCTCTTGAGCACCTCAGCTTTCCTTTCAGAGCCAGTGGGCTTCCTTCCACTCCAGGCTCGGTCCTGCCAGGCAGTCGCTGATGCCTGCAAGGACCCACGTTGCGAGTTTCATCCACGTCTCCTACAGGGATGGATTCCATCCATTAATCAACAGTGTTGGATTCCATCCATTAATCAACAGTGTTGACTCTGCATCTTTTTTGACCCTGGCTTCTCTCCTTCTCCTCAGCATTTTGTTTTGTTTTGTTTTTGATTTTGCAGGTATCTGGGCATGTAATAGATATGATGGAACACAAAGGCATGATAACTACTTGGTGGGGGGTGCTGGGTAGTGATTGGAGGGTGTGTGGCAGGCAAGGGAGGGTCATGGGGAGCACTTCACAGGGGAGAACTGAACTAAGCCTCAAGCAATGATGAAGAATTTGCTCAAACAAGAGGAGGGAAGATCATTCCAGGCATGAATCTTCGGATCCAAAGCTATTTCGATCTTTCTTTACAAAAAAAGAAAACTCTTTTCTCAACCCAGGAGTTGCGAACCGGTGGCCCGCCGACAGATCGGGCTGACAGATGTGTTCAAGTTGGCCCATAAGGCATTTGGTAGAATTTAAATTAGTTGCCAGCATTTTAAAACGGTGAGATTTTTACATAAGGATCTGGATTTCCAGCCGCTCTGGAAAACTCAGGCATTCTGGCAGCCCTGGACCTGAGTCCCCACTGGGGCAACGACTGACGGAGTTGGGTGACACCTGCCCTCTCGAGACACAGCGGAGGCCACACAGCCTGCTGACCTCCTTGTTCTTCTATGTCAACCACCTGGCCCTGTTGGCACTTGAGTTTGGGACCCAATCTCAACCCAAACGGTTAGCCATTTACTTTTTAGACCATCTCCCATTATTATTATTATGTTATATTACATCATACTATATGCAGCAATCTTACCTGTACACCTTCCTCCCTGACTTAAAAATCTCCATTGATTCTCCAAATCAACACAACCAAGTCTAAATACCTAGTACAGACTGGGTTGACCACTACCACCCACATTGTCCATCAGTTTCCAAGCCCCAAGCCCTCTACTCTGAAATTTCACCATTTCTTAATCCCATCCTTTCTCATGACTGCATACTCTGCATACGTGCTGTCTCTCTGAGCAGATCTTCTGGGTGAGCTCTCCACCGGTCAAACTTCCCTCCTCCTTCAATGTCCAGCTGAGAGGTCACCTCCTCTCTGTAGCCCTCCCTGCCTTTTCTAGGTGAAACCATCCCTCAGGGATTTCCCTGCAGCACTGTACTCCTACCTCGATTTCAGCACCTGCCGTGTTTCTCTCTAATTATCTGTTTACAAGGCTGCCTCCTCCACACCCACCCAGACTGAGATCCTTGAAAGCAGAAACCATGACTGATTCATCTCTGTAGCTTCGGTGCCTTTCTGTATACCTTGGCAGATATCAGGTACTCAATAAATTCTTGTTAAATGAATGAAGAAAGGAACAAACACACCGGGAACAAATTGGCATGTGTTCATGGAATGTCGCACCTCAGCAATTGTAAAGAGAGAAATCCTTTCCACTGAAGCTTGCCTGTCTACTCCGCCACAAGGAACCCTCTTCTCTGGATCCTTGTAGAAACAGGAGTTTATGATAGATCTTAGGTGAGTTATTAGAAGAAACTAGGAAGAAAGTCATACCCCTTGGGTGTTGACAGACGCAGAATTAGAGAGCCAGGGAAGGCCTTGGTGCTGGTCTCTAACTTTCTAACCCCTAGCAGCTACGCACATCAAAGCTCTTGAAGTTGTGGCTCAGACCCTAACACCAGCTCTCATCCAGGCAGAGTAACTCTACAGCTAAGACAGCCCAGAGGAAAGGGCTAGAATGAGTTACTGCTTTCTCATTCAGCTCCAGCCATCCGTGGCCTCCTTTCTCTTCCTGGCATATACCAAGCATCCTCCTGCCTCAGGGCCTTTGCACTTTCTATTCCTTCTGCCTGGAATTCTCCTCTCCTGTGTACGTATAGGGCCCACTCCCTTACTTTATTCAGATACAAGAGCACATTTAATCTTACTAGAAAAGCCTTCCCTTGATCAGGGAAGTGGAACTATGAAAGTGTCCCCCATGCCTTGCCACCCCTTACCTTTTACTCTGCTTTAAGGGAGAACTGGAGGAGCCAGGGCATGAAGGGCCAGAGACAGCCAGGACTTAATGTCACCTGTCTCCTATCTCCTCTCCATTTCTTATATTTGTTTGTTCTACCCGGCTCCATTCTTTTCTTTCTCTACATGAAGGAGCAGTCATGAGTCACATCCTCCAAGCTCACAGCTGAAAGGAGAAGAGATCTTTCCCACTTGTCCCAGTGAGAAGAATCTCAGAGAAATAATGTGACTATCCCTAAGCCACTGGGAGAAGATGTGTGTTCTTGTTGGTCAGGTCTGGGTCTGGCCCCAGGATTGGCTCTGATGGGGTCTGTTTGGTTCTATTCACCCCCTAACCTGTCACTGTGACCAGAGGAAGAAAAGTTCACCTGCCCAGGCCTGGGTCACATGCAGGAGTGGAGTGAGCTCCATCTGAGCCACGTGGTTAAGGATGGGTGAGTGGAAATCAAAGTGTAATTGCTCCCCAAGACAGAGGAGACAGAAACTAGGCAGACAGGTGGATCAGACATGGGATGACAGCTTCATGGTTCCCAAAACACTGGTTCTCATCCTTTTTTCCCTCCATTGACCCCCACACCAGTTCTGTGCAATTGCCCAGGTATTATTACCCCTGAGGTGATACTCAAGACACTGAACAACCCGCATGATGTAGGCACTGGTCAAGCAGAAGGCTCCTGTCTCAGTCATTCAGAGAGAGGGTCAGGGTCTCCTCACTACCCTGGGGGAGTAGGGCCTTATACCACAGACTAGGTGATGTATAAACAATAGGTATTTATCTGTCTTCTTGGAGGCTGGAAGTCCAAGATCAGGGTGCCAGCATAGGGAGGTTCTGATGAGAGTCCTCTTCTGGGTTGCAGACTGCAGACTTCTCATTGCATCCCCAGGTGGCAGAAGGAGAGCTAGCTAGCTCTCTGGCAACTTCTTATAAGGGCACTAATACCATTCATGAAGGCTCCACCCTCATGACCTAATTACCTCCCAAAGCCTCAACTCCAAATGCCATCACATTGGGGGTTGGGGGGCAGGTTAGTATTTCAATCTATGAATTGTGGAGGGACCTGGACATGCAGTCCCTAATAGGACCCCAGCTCTGAACCACTAGGATGGCCAGCCACCCTGGTGAACAGCAGTGAAACAATAGCCTGATTACCCTTACCTTACCCTCCTTCTGAAAGCAAGAGAGATATTTAGGTTTGTGCCCAGACACATGGTGAATTGGTGGCAAGAACTCAAGACCCCTGGAACCAACTCTAGTGCTGTCTTTCCACTATGCTAAACTACCCCTGTGTCCGCAACCATTGGGAGGTGAAGTGAGGCAGGATGGAGGAAACCAGAGAAGAGTTGCTTTTATGATCCCAGCCGCTTGGAGGAAGAAGCCAGCGTGCTGTAGCACACGAGGAGAGCTGCCTAGTGGGTGCCACAAAAACCTGGAAAGCAGCGCCTGCCAGACAGCAAGATTGGGAGCTGCCGAAGGGATGGGAGTTTGCAGCCAGGATGGCAGATGCCGGGAGGGCTGCAGCTATTCTGGGATGGGAGCCGCAGCTGCTCCCTCACCCAGGCCCTGCTGGTCTCCACTTCCCCAGGGTAGTAGGGAGACCCCCACCCTCTCTCCAGATCCTTACTGAGGTAGGGTCTAAGACCTGAGGCTTGAGAGCCAAGAAGCTGGGCCAAAGGGAATCAACTCCTCACAGAACAAACATGATTCAATATCACCTTGCATCATGGTGAATGCTTAGTCATTGTCCTTATTAGAACTCGAAATTCACCCAGTCGACTCAGAACTCAGCTGGTCCAAATGCTCTGTGTCATTAGATGAAGAAACTGAAGCCCAGGGTGAGGATATGATTAGCCCCACAGTCCCACAGCAAATTTGAAGGAGAGTTGGGTGTTGCCTGATTTCTCAATTTATGACTCCTTCAGCTGAGTTGCCCAAGATTGAGAGGTCACGTGTTTCTTGGGGTCACCCTTCTTCAGCTTCATGGGGCCCACTGAGCATGACTTTAATGCACTCCCCCAAATCCTCCAATAAAGGCCATGCTATAGCTGCAGGCATGGATTCCTGCTCCAGCCTCTCTTCTGGGTTCTCATGCACTGTAATGAGGACCACACAATGCAGGCTTGGGCCCCTCTCTCTCATCCCGACTCAGAGCCTGAGCCAGCTGGAAGCATCCAACCACCACATCACCTTGATATGGTCCCTTTCAGCAATCTGGGCAAAGGCACCTCGCGACCAGAAACACCTTAGCCCCAACTGTCTCTCCTGGAGAGAGAAAAACAAAAAAATGGGTAAGAAAGAAATTCCTTCCTTTCTGCTCCTACACAGATCCCAGCCTTCTTTCCACTGGCCCCACCTTCTCAGCCTGGATGGACAGCCAGGAGTGTTTCACGCAGCTCCATCATGCCCTCTATGTCAAGCTTGGTGGCCGGGGCTTAGGTATACCAGATATACCAGAGTTAGAATCAGCTCTGCTGATATGTGACATGAACCATTGCTTTCACCTGCCTGTTTTCCCATCTGAAAAATGGAGGTATGGTGGTATCAACCGCAAAGGGGCGGGAGGTTTTAATGACATAAAGGATTTAGTTCTGTGCCTGGGATGGAGTCAGCATTCGGTGCTTTTTAGTGACGGGATGACGGCAATGTCTGCACAACCTGGGGTGAAGGGGGACTGTCACTGTGACTACCACTAGCTTCCCTGACCCTCCCAGCCCATCCCAAGCCCTGCTTCCGCCCGGAGGCTTCTCTGATTACTCTCATCTCTCCGTCAATTTCTCTTTTCAGAACTATCTGCTTAGTGATGAATTAAATGTCATGTCTAATGACACTGTGTTGGTGTTAGTCTTGTCTCTTCATCTAAAACCCTAAACCACTATCAGGCGAAACCAATGGTTTTGCTGTTCTTCTCCCTCTGGCAGTGCACAGCCCAGGACCAAGCACGTAGGAGTGCCGGAAAAGTTAGCAATTAAACAGCTGCTTGGCTGCTTGGTTGCTTCCATGGGGATGGAGTAAAGCCGTTTGTATGGACTGCATCTCTTGCTCCTGTGATCAGTAAGGCTTTAGCCACCCAAGGCACATTCATGTGGTTCTGGGGCCAGACCTAGAAATCTGTCAGGTGGGGGACCCAGCATGTCTCATCCATGACCCAGAGAAGGGAAAATTAGCATCACATGTCTAAGGCACTCAGGAACTTATGAAATTCTCTCGGCAACTCCCTGAGCGAGGAAGGGAGTCTCTCCCTTTCTGCAGAGGGTTACAGGGCTCAGACGGGTTGGGAGTCTGCCTCCCTCACACCGCGGATAAGGAGCAGTCCAGGGATTGTAGACCGGTGCTGCTGGCCCTAGATCGTGAACTCTGCCCTCTCCACCAGCTGCCACGTGGGGAAGCCACACCAGCGGCACTCCTACTTGGCCACAGGTGGACTCTAGAATCCCCTTAACCCAGCAGGAGCCTCCAATGGCTGCTTTGTCCAGTGTGTGTTTCTCTAAGGCCAACTCCACTGGGATGTTTAGGACAACCCAACACAGCTGGAAAAGACCACCCCTGTGACAGGCACCTGGAACACTGCTGCCGCCCAGCTTCTCCCAGTCCCCGCACACCTCCTTTCTCCCGGGTCTGCTTCACAGCTCTTCACCAGAATGACGAGCCTCTGCTCCACTTTACAGATTCTACGGGAATGTTCCTTTGTGATCGCCGGGTGGTAACCAAGAGAATTATCATCCACCCTTCACAGAGAGGAAGGTTCAGAAAGACAGCGTGGGCTTCGGCTTCAGAAAAAGAATGACCAGGTTGAAGTTCTTTCTCTGCCAGTTACACGCTGCGGGACTTGGGACTTGATTTCTTTGCTCCTTAATTTCCCTGTATGTGGAAGATGAGGCCATCATATTTATGCTTCAGGTTATTTCAGGGATTCTAAAAGGTAGCGTTTGGGAGGTACTGAACACAAAGTGAGTGTTTAATGAGTGTCGGTTATCAGTTCTTCTACCCCGTGCATTACCTTCGGCAAATTACCTAATTTATCTGGACATAGGTTATTTTTTTAATCTGTAAAATTGTGATATAAAAAAAAAAGGAAACACTTCCCTCATAAGGCTGCCCTAAGACCAAGATCAGCCCGTCCATGTAAATCTCTTACCCTAGTGCCTGACGCAATGCATTGCCCTTCCCAGGGGCAGACAACCAGAGAGGGACAGAGCTACAACTCCGGCCAAGGTCCCTGGCTGTAATCCAGCAGCTCCTGGGTGAGGGTGAAAATGGTGAGGGGAAAAAAAAGGAAATCAGTAACGGTGGCCTCGCTGACACAGGCAGGAATAAGGGATTCCAAATATGGCAGTTTTTCTGTGCCCGAAACCAGAGCGAGATGGTGCGCGTTTATCCAGGCGGACAGGTGAGACAGAGCGAGAGGGCACAGGTCACAAAGGTGGGCATGACCTCACTGCAGTTCCAGGCTATTTCTGGAAGACACTTCCCTTGGCAAGACTTACCAAGAATCATCTTATAAATAGATCTTACTTCCCAGGGCCCTAGAAGAAAGCCCGCAGCTGTTCCCAGTTCCGGCATCTCATCTCTTCTTCCTTCCAGACTGCGGCTCTCCTTTTCCAGAGGATCCCAGGGCAGGATCTGGACATCCTCTGGCCAGAATTCTAAAGGGTGCCTGGGAGAAGACGTCTGCCCTGAATGAACAGGTCAGAGGGATGATTCAGAGTCAGTTGCTGGTTAAGGGAGTGGCTCTGTGGTCTGGCTGAGGAATCCAGGACCCGCAAAACGTGTCTGGACAGCATCAGAATCACAAAGGGAAGAGATCTCGGAAGGGCTCAGCCCCAGCCAACACTCACGAAGGAAGAATACATAGGGAACCAGACAGGCAGGGGTGATGCTCTTCAAAGTCAATGAGTTTATATTATGCACATTTTTTACATTTCTCTACACAGCTAGAGAAGACAGAGGGGTGGGATATCAAGCAGGAGTCAAAGGAAACTTCTAAGGAGAGCATTTTCTACAGGTGAGGACCAGAGTCATGCCATCAAGTGCTGTATCGAATGTTGTAAACAGCGGGACAGTTTGAGCAGTCAGTACTGCAGGGCTGTTTTTATGAGCCCACTACGCACATTGCATTGTATGCCTTCTTGATTCATGTTCAGAGGACGTGGGAGAAATAATGCCTTCCTTAGCGTTGCCTCTCAGTTCATTAAAATCTGTATTTCATAGCATGAAGCTAATTATCTCACCTGAGAGATGCAAGACTATAAAAGCATCTAAGGAGTAAAACAACCCCACAAGGTATCTGTAACTCAAAGAAAAATAACCAAAATCTATGAGCTTATGAGAAACACCATCCCCACAGGGCATAGGAGGGGGCCCTGACCAAACCCGCTAGCTAATGCATGGCGCGCTCAGGAAGGTCTCCCCCACCACCTCATGTTGGCAGAAAGCTCTGCTTTTACCACCCTGGACCATCCTGTACCCTCCCTCTGAAGCACTTTTTATCTTTACAAGTATTTAAGACATTTTTCCCCACATCCTCCTTCCCCAAGCAGGGACCTTGCCTGTTTTCTTGACTGCTGTATTTCCAGGGCTTAGCGTGGAGCCTGATACATAGTAGGGGCTTCTTAATATTTGATGGCCAACTTATTAGACAGTCTCTCTTTCCAAATCTCCTTAGGGAGAACTGGAGGCTCGTGGCCACCTGCTTCCACAATCCCTTCATCAGAGGCTGTGTGGATATGGATGCCAAATGGTCAGCCTTCCAAATCCATCAAGCCCAGGCTCCACCTCTTCTTAGCCATGAGATCTCAGGCAAGTGACTAACCTCTACCGCGGTACCCCAGGACCCTGAATTTGTTTTTCTGCACCGCGCTTATCATCACCTGCTCTATACGTGTGTGTGTGTTTATCATCTGTCTCCTCTGACCGGAAAGTGAGCAGCAAGGGATCGGGGACTTTGTTTTGTTCACTGCTGAATGGGGGCGGTCAACATAGGTACCCGCCAGCCACCACCGAGTCTGACCGGTCAGGAGGGATGCTGGCCCCATATGATGTACAGGTGGATGTCATCCGTGTGTCCACCCTGGCTGGACTCCAGTTCCTAGAACAAGGTTTGGAACACAGTGGGAGCTTAATAAATATGTGGTAAATAAGTGGACAGATTTCAGTCATCCTGTCTGGAAACCTGGGTATTACAGCAACTCAACATACAGGGGCTCCTTTCTGCCCCCAGGCTGGGCCACTCTGGCCAATGAAGGAAGCAGTCGGTCCCTTTCCTCTGGCCCCCAGCCTCTCTCCCAGTAGAGCAAACGTCACCTCTCTCAACAGGACCTCAGAGTGGCAACATCTGCTGTTTCCACCTCCTACTCGGCTGGAAATTGAGCATAAAGTCCGATCTGTTACTTCACCCCTTTACATCCACTTCTCTCTTCTGTCAGCCTCCAGAAGGCTCTCTTGTCATTACTGCCAGTGGTACAGAGTCATATTCCTAGACAGACACTTATGCTACAAGGTTATTATGTCCCCAACACTAGAGGGAAAAATATAAACAAAGCTCTGCCCCTGCCCGCAGGGGCCATGGAGACAGACAGGTAAAGATCCCATTGCATTGAGAAGTCCTAAGAGAAGAGAGTTTAAGAAGGCAGAGAGCCGCAATTCTTAACACACTTTTGTAAAATTAGCTTTTCAGAGAAACACACCTGATAAGCACTCAGCAGCTCAGGTTTTATATCAGCGGGAACAACTGTGAGCTTCGTAGCTGCCTGGGACCGGCAGGACAGCTGCAGGGGCTCCAGGAAAGATATGACCAACAGAATACTAGGTGATAAGCAAAACGACTCTCTACCCACTCCTCAGTCCTTATCTATTATTATTCAGATATTCCTTATATGCTTCCCCTCCCCCTTCCCCCGCCTTCAAGGTTGGGGCAGGGGCAGAGGGGCAGGGCAGGGAGCAGGAACCAATTGATAATCACATTATATAAGAATGTACCTTATCTCGAGGCATGCAATTGTGAGATTTTGCTCTTTATGTCTCCAAAGTATGCACATCCACCCTCTCTGTCCCCTGTGCCCCCCCCACAACACACACATGCACACATACACACACACACCCCTTTGGATTGGCCAGAAACAACGCAGGATGTCAATATCCAACTCCAAAGGATGCTGGCATGGAGGGTCACCAAGGCAGGGGCAGGAAGCAAACATCAAAATATCACTCATATGTAGAATCTTAAAAATAAGAAAGAGAAAGGGGACACTAATGAACTCATCTACAAAACAGAAACAGACTCACAGACATAGTAAACAATCTCATGGTTACCAGGGGAGAGGGGATGGAAGGGATGAATTTGGGAGTTTGAGATTTGCAAATGTTAACCACTATACATAAAAATAGATTAAAAAATAAATTTCTTCTGTATAGCACAGGGGACTCTATTCAATATCTTATAATAACCTTTAATGAAAAAGAATATGAAAAGGAATATAGTTATGCATGTGCATGACTGGGACATTGTGCTGTACACCAGAAATCGACAAACTGTAACTGACTGTACTTTAATTAAAAAAAAAAAAAAAAAAAAAAAAAAGCTCAAGAACTGGACCAGGGATCCAGGAACCAAGAAGCAGAAAGAAACTGTGAGCTGGTCACAAGTAAAAAGGATGCGCTGGGGTTATTGTCTGAGAGCAAATGCTGTGATCTGAGACATGGTTCCATGCTCACCTCCACCAACCCCCTCCCAAAGTAATACTAGTAAAAATAGTTAAGGTTTCTTGAGAGCTGACTGTGTCCCAGGTATTATGTACCATTTTGCCCAGGTCATTTAATTCTTACAATAACCCTGAGTGTGGTTTATTATTATTATTATTACTCCATAGCCCTTGCTGTAACCACTATGCTCCATAGCCTCCCACCACGTAATATTGCCTCCCGGGTTACATCAAGAGATTTTAAAGAGTAGGAACAGAAGACATTCAATCCACTTTTATATGATATGAAGAATAGTGGTAATAACTAATTAACTGAGCTTTTAGAAAGGACCAGGAACTATACCAGGTTCTACAGGCCTTGCCTCTTTCAAATCTTCAGGCAGAAACTAAAATCACACCCATTTTTTAAAGAATTTTTTTAACCTTTTTTTGGTGGGGGGGGTGCGTAATTAGGTTTATTTATTTATTTTTAGAGGAGGTACTGGGGACTGAACCCAGGACCTTGTGCCTGCTAAGCACGCGCTCTACCGCTGAGCTCTACCCTCCCCGCCTCACACCCATTTTAGAGATGAGGAAACGAAGAGCTGTGAGGATATGTAACTAGCGTAAGGACACAACACTAATGAGTGGTGGAGTGACTGTGAGTTCACTGTTGCTCTGTTGTGTTCGGTTAACATGATTCTACATGCTTTCCAGGCAGCAGTGTTACCCATCAGGTTACTACAATTAATAATGTTCTCCATGGAATTTCTTTTATATTAATATGGTGTTTGCTTAGCACCCTCTGTTGCTGAGCATTCATGTTATTTCCATTTTTCATTATCATAAAGACTCCTGCTATGAATACTTTTGTATGAAGTAATTTCTTGCTAATTGCCAGGTCAAAGAGAACAGTAATTTCCTAAGTAGGTCTGAGCCAACGCCCAGCGCCTGCAGGAAGTGTACGCATATCTGGCTCACCCTATACTCAGCTCACAGAATATTGGAGATGTATTTATTGCCACTATTCAAATATATTATCACAAAATGGTTCCTATTTTCATGCATTTAACTGCCAGTGAAACCAGCCTTTTTCCACATGACCTTTGTATTAGTCTTCTACGCTGCATAACAAATTACCACCAATTTAGTGACTTAAAATGATGCTCATGTATTAGCTCATAGCTCTGTGGGTCAGAAGTCCTAACACAGAGTAGCTGGGCTCTCTACTCAGGATATCCTATGAGGCTGAAATCAAGATGGTGAACATCTGTGTTGTCACCTGGAGCTCCAGGTCATCTTCTAAATTCATCAGCAGAATTCAGGTCCTTGCAGTCAGAGGACTGAGATTCCTGTTTTCTTACTGACTGTCGGCCAGGGTACATCTTAGCGACTGGGGGACTCTAAGGTCTTCTCCGTGTGCCTCCTCCCCCATTTTCAGAGCTATCAGTGGAGAATACCCCTCAAATACCTGTTCAGGAAGGGCCTAGGCCCTTTTAAGGGGTCCCCCAATTAGGTAACGCCAACCTGGATAATTTCCCTTTTGATTGACACAGACTCAACTGATTATTGGGATAATCATGGGAGTAATATCTCATCATAGTCACAGATTCTGCTGAAACTCAAGGGGGGCGGATTATATGAGGTGCACACACTGGGGGATTTAGATTCTGCTAAAAGTTTCATTAAATTATTATAATGTAGAAAGCAGAGCCATCTTACTGTTAAGCTTTCTTAGCAACTGAAGAGATTAGCTTCATTCTACTGTTTGATAATTTTCCGTGAACAAATTTCTTATGAGGTAGATTAAATTAGTCCTCATGCATTTGAAGGTTTTCTATCATTATTACAACAAATTTACCATATGTGTCAAAAAATCGTAAACAGTCATGAAAATGGTTGTTCGATTCATTTGTATCCACAACTCTTGGATTAATTTCTGTGTGTTTTCGTGGTAGAGTAAATTCTTGACATTCATGATCGAACAATCATGGTTTCAGTACTTGCAAGAGACCCCAAAAGGCTGCACTTTGCTGGGGTTAAAAACTGAATCACTCTGGCTGCAAGGCTGCTATGTAGGAGACAGGCATTTTGCTAAGGGGAGAAGCCAGCCCCGCAGCGTAAGGGCAATGCCAGATATTATAAATCCTTCACCTTCCCCAGCCCTTCCCCTTGGTGAGTCACCATGAACATTAAAGCCTCTGAGAAATCTTGCATTTTGTTTAACTTAATGTTTCTCAAACTTAACTTGAGAACAAACATTTTTCTTACGGCACATGGTGTACCATCAGACACCTGTCTGAGAACCAACGGTTTAATACTTAACTTAGAGAATACTTATGGGTAAAAAGTCATTTGAAAGCTATCTGCCCTCATTTTTTCTTATCTGCCCTCATTTAACTTCATTCTTACACAAGGCATTATGTGCAGCGATGTTTCTCGGGGCTTGCCAAAGGTTTTGTGAGTTCTCTTTACACAGAATACATTCAAATCATCGGCAAATGCGGTATTTCCATTTCTTCATTTCCCATTTTTTGTGCCATTTGTTTCCCTTGCTGCATAACTATTTCAGCAGTTTTATACTCTGTCATTTATTTTTTTGTACTTATTTTATTCATTCATTAAACAAACATATGTGTAGTGCTTGCTGTAGCCTACTCTGAACTCTCTTAATAACAACTCATATAATGTAAAAATAACCTATGACTTAGCTGTCATTCTTATTATTCCTATTTTCCAGGTCAGAAAACTGTAGTTTCAAATGGTGACAAGGCATTCCTGCCTAGATCCTATTTTTTTTAAGGAAATTGTCACAAATATTTTCCTTTAATTACATTATAATTATAAACGTAAACATATTCTATAAAGGAAGAAAACCTCTACTCTTTTTTATTTTTTTCATGTGCCTTTAGTCAACATTAAATACTGAAATGTGCTGATTACCTTTCTTAGCCTCCAATGAGATAATTATATTTTCTACCGTTTTTCAGTTAATGTTAATAAGGTTTTATGATGCTTTTGCTTTACTTGTTTATAGTGGGTCACTTGTTTCAATGTGTCTCTGTGTTTTATGCATTAAGATTTTATTTCTAAGCTCATACATGAGTTGAACGACCGTTCCCTCCTTTAGGGAGGGAGGGCGACAGAACTCGTATTGACGTCAGCCAACTCAATATGGGAATATCAATGACGTGGCTACCCTACACTAGACACCACAGAACATGAAAGATTCAAAATGAGCTTAATATGCAAGAGGGCAGTGGACAGGGTAGCAGACCTTCTATGGCCCTACAGGAAAAGGAATCGTGTTAGAGAAGACAGTGATTTGGAGAACTTTGTAAATGCCTGGAATCTGTACAACTCAACACTTGCTTTCTATTACTTCGTCTGTTTCCCCCCAAAGATCTAAAATATTACTTAAATGAAAGGCGCTCCTGATCAGCTGAGTGAGCACACCGGGCTGACATCAGCTCTGTCTTTATTTATGAGTTAGCCCTTACAAGGGCGGGGTCTACATCCATCTTACTGGTGGCTGTGTGCCCACCAGGTAACCAGGTGCCTGGGGAACCGTGAGTGCTCAATCACTAATTATTAAAAGAAGAAATGACATAGCTCTTTGACCAAGCCAAGTAGTCAAGCTGGTTTTTAAAATGCAGGGCAGCTAGAGACTAGTTCCATGGGTCACCAAGAAAAGAGGTGTTGCAAAGACTTCACCCTCATCTGAAGTCACTCGGGGGTGGGGGAGATCAGGAAGCTTGGAGAGAGGGAAACAGGACAGCAGAGTTCCCTGGACCTAGAGAAAGAGGACAGAATCACAAGGTTTTCTGGCAACTTTCACTCCCCCAGAGACAGCTCTGAGCCTCCTCCAGCCCCAGGTACCCTGCCTGGAACTGACAATTGGCTCTTGGGATCCAAACGATTCTCAGAGCTCTTGGGGTCAAGACTTAGGGACAATTAAGAAACACAGAAAAGATCTCACCTCCTATAATTGTCCCTGACAAGTCCAGTCACCTGCTACCTAGTGACCAAAATACATTCAGACCCAGGGAAACTGATGCTCTAGGTGGATTTAATAGATACATCCCATCAAGTGACCAAACTTGTCTCATGTACTTCTCTTTTCTCATTCTGTCTTTATTCATATCTCCATTGCTTTCCCCCCATTTTCCCCTCCACTCTCCACTAAGTTCCCTTCTCCATTCCAAGCCCTCTCTACTTTTCCTTCTGGGTCTGATGCCCTTAAACTCCCCTTCCTCCATCTCGGATTCCAGGTGCATGCCTTTGCCCCTACTCCAGTCTCTCCCTGCCTGCTTCTCTGCCCCCGTCCCTGTCTCACCCTGTTTACCCTTCCTCCGCCCCTTCTTCCCCTTTGCCCCATCACTAGGACCCTGCGGGTGGCTGTGGATCCTGTGACTGCTTCGTTGGCTTCATCTTGGTGGGGTCCATAGCCAGCTCTCCTGTTGCTCAGAGATGTGGAGGCAGTTGCTAAGAGACAGTGAAACGTCAGTACCTGGCCCTCGAGGAAAAAAAGGGAGAGAGGAGGGGGAGAGGGGGAGGGAGGGGAGGACCTGGCAGAAGCCACATACTCCAGCAGCCTCAGCACCAGCTGAGTTTCAGGAAGAAGCATTCGGATTCTGTGAACTTTCTTCTAAGCATCCTCTCTCTGATTCCGCTTTTGAGTAAAAGAAGGGGAACAGCAACGGGGACCAGAGGACGGAAAACCACAGAGGATGCTGCCCCGGGATCCAGGAGCCATGGAGGAGGAGAGGCCGGGGGAGGGGACGAGCCTGGGAGGCAATCTGTTCTCCTGAAGCAGCAAGCGGGGATTCCAGGACAAGGAGACCCGTGTCTGCTGCAGATGGATGGCTGTGTCCTTGGAACAGAGTAAGTGGGCTCCTGAGGGCCTCTGGGGGTGCAGGGGGAGACCTTGGGGCTTAGAAAAATGAGTCTGGTGAAGGGGACTCGGGGTGGTCTCCCAGCAAGCGGGATCAAGGCTGGATGCAGTGAAAGAAGCAGTGCTGGCCGGGGGGTGAGGGGAGAACAAGTGAGGACAGCAAGTGGGCACGAGAGAAGCGAGGGGCCAAGGAGGATGCGAGCTGGACAGCGAGCTGAGACGCTGGGTGTGTCATCACACTCAGCCTCTCTGCCTGACCAAGTGTGGGTGTGGGCTCAAGCCGGGGGCAGAGGGGAGAGCGGAGCATTTGTGGGAAAGGATGCTGGGATTAGGGGTGTGCCCTTGGGGGGAGGTGAGGGCATCTGGGAAGGGGGCTCTGCAGGAGTGTGTGTGCAGAAGGGAGTGGGAGAGAAAACTGGGGAGGCGTGAGTGCAGGGCAGGGCAGAATATGGGGGAGTCACAGGAGAAGAACAACACGAACGTGTGTGTGTGTATGTAAGAGAGATGGGAGTGCTAAGAGTGTGGAAAGCGGGTATGCAAACGGCTGGTGTGTATGCATTTTTCTTAGAGAGTTATTCAAAGGTGGGTGTTTGGTGCTGATGGGGGCGGGGCCAGGAGAAGAAAATGCCCCGGGCCCAGGACAGACCCCTAGGAGCAAGGCAGGACGGCTGCAGGGCGAGGTGGAAGCTTTGTGGGAGAAAACAGTGTGAGGACGGGGTCTGTGGAGAACTTTGTGGTTGCGGTAAGGAGCCTAGGAGAGAGGACAGCCGGGAGAAGGGGCACTGGGTTTCTCTGCCTGAGCCCCTTCCTTGTCGACAGAGGGAATTCTGCTTCTGCCTGCTGAGCACAGAGCCCGGCTGCAGGAGAGGTGCTGGCTCGGAGAAGTCGCCTGAGCTCTCCTCGCTGCCCACCGCCCCACCCCACCTGTCCAGCACCTCCGGGATGCATGGCTCTTTCCAGCCTCAGTGGCCGACAGTGGGGCTCCCTTGGGGTCCCTCCCTCCCTGGGAACTTCAGTAGCCATGGAGGCTGAGGACTGAGGCTTTCAGATGCCCATGGAGAACGCCCCCGGCTCCCTTCCCAAACACCCACCCCCAGGACCCTCCTGGGATTGAGCCCTCTGGGCCACCAGAAGAGATGGCCTCTGAGACCTTGAGTGTGGGAGACTCGGATGCAGCCCTGGCCTCCTAACCAGTCCCAGGCTTGGGACAGGGCTTAGGGTTTTTCAGACATGCCAGGACCTTTACAAGACACTTTTCTTGCCTTCCACTGCCCCTCCCACCTCTCAGACACAGTCCAGAGAGGAGCACCCAGCAGTCATGGGTGAGAGGGACACAAAAGGCCTGCAGGGACCCTTCCACAACCTGCTGGCAGTTGGTCCAGCCACATCCTCGTCTCCTTCCTTTCTCAAGTTTTGATTAACTTTTCAGACCCTCGGGGACATCTACTGGGTGTCTCACCCCTGAGGCTCCAAAGAGGACTCCCTGTGGATCTCACCGAGGGAGCCCTCTGGTACTCAGAGGCTCCTGGGAAAGGCTTGAGCCATGAGACCACGTGCTCCAAAGCCCCACCTCCCAGGGTTCTGGCCCCCAATGGAGCTGCCTTTCTGAGCCACTGGCTCTTGATTCCATAGACGCAGCCCCAGCCCCGATGGGCTCCCTTCAGCACCGTCGTTGCCAGCAGCCTAAGATGGGTGATGCCTGGTCCCGGCTGCCCTGGCCTGGGCCCCCCTGCCCAGCCATGCTCCTGGTCTCCCTCCTCTTGGCAGCAGGGGCGATGCACTCAGGGGCCAGCACCAGCTGCCCCGTCCTCTGCACGTGCCATGAGCAGGTGGTGGACTGCAGCAGCCAGCGGCTCTTCTCGGTGCCCCCAGACCTGCCTAGGGACACGCGCAACCTCAGCCTGGCCCACAACCGCATCGCGGCCGTGCCGCCAGGCTACCTCACCTGCTACGCGGAGCTCCGGGTGCTGGATCTGCGCAACAACTCCCTGGTGGAGCTGCCCCGGGGCCTCTTCCTCCACGCCCAGCGCCTGGCGCACCTGGACCTGAGCTACAACAACCTCAGCCACGTGCCAGCCGACATGTTCCAGGCCGCCCACGGCCTCGTGCACATCGACCTGAGCCACAACCCGTGGCTGCGAAGGGTGCACCCGCGGGCCTTCCAGGGCCTGGCACAGCTCCGGGACCTGGACCTCAGCTACGGGGGCCTGGCCTTCCTCAGCCTCGAGGCCCTCGAGGGCCTGCCGGGGCTGGTGACCCTGCAGATCGGAGGCAACCCCTGGGTGTGCGGCTGCACCATGGAGCCCCTGCTGAAGTGGCTTCGGAATCGGATCCAGCGCTGCACGGCGGGTAAGGGAGGGGGGCCCCGCCCCACTGACAGCAAACGCTCCGCAGGAAAGGGAGGGGCTTAGAGACCCTGAGTACCCTGAACCGGGCTCCCTTCTTTGTGCAAGGGTCTCGCACTGTGTAGGGCTTTGCTGAGAACCTGCTGTGCGTGTCAGGTGCCGCCAGGGACCAGGCATTAATGAAACAGGCGCCACCCTTGCCCGTGTGGTCCTTATGACCTCATGAGGCAGACGGAGAGCAAACAGTCAGAACAGCTAATTAACAACAGTGTTCGCTGAGTGCCCACCATGGCTGCGGAGCTTGGCCGGCGCTACCTCGTTAGACCCCACTTTTACCGTCCCCATCTTACAGGTGAAGCACCTGAGATCGAGAAAGATGAAAAGACTTGGCCAGAGTCACTCATTTAGAAAGTGGCAGAGCTGTTTGCCTTCCAAGTCTATTTGACCTCTAAGCTCTGTTCTATTCCAGCAGACTCTTTTTAAGTGCTGAGTGCTGGGAGAAATAAAAAAGACTAACCCTATTTATTATAGTACTTACTGTCTGCCAGGCCTGATCCTAAACATTACATGTTTTAGCTTATCTCATCCTCACAGGAACCCTAATGAGACGCACAAACACGCATACACACAGGGAGGAGGAAACCGGGGCACAGAGAGGGTCAGTAACTTGCCCAGCATCCCACAGCTGTTAAGGCTTGGAGGCAGAATGTGAACCCTGGCTCTGGTGTCCTGAAGGGTCAGTTCCCAGGCGAACAAGAAGTGTCAGGGCTTAGGTTCTGAGTCAGCAAAAGAGCCTCGGAGTTCTGCAAGGTTTGGGTGTGGGGTATAGATCTGAGAAGAGAAACCGGGATGTGGCAATTTAATAACTGGGGACTGAAGGGGCCAGAATCATACAGGTTCGAAAGGCCCTGGCCTCTCCCGGTGGTGTCTGAGCCTGGCCCGCAGGCAGGCAGGCAGCATTCAGCTGTGGCCGCCAGTCAGCAGCCCCACTGTGTGGCCTCACTAAGCCTCGGCAGTCGTAGCTGGGGACACTCCCTAGGGGCTGTCCCAGAGCCCGGGCTCAGAGTGTGATACAGAGAAGTGATGCTGAATGAAGTGGGAGGGAGAGGAGGACTGAGTGGGGAGCCCAGGATCAAAATAGTTTGGGGGGGGGAGGGGGCTGTGGGTCACGATTCCATTGTTCCCACAGAGCTGTGGGAGGAAGTTCTCTGGGACCAAAATAGCTGGGGACTGAGATGGGACGATGGTAGGGGGCATGAAGAGGGGGCTGCCTGGAGCGATCTTCCCACCAGCTTCACCTCTGCCGGCCACACCTCCGCCCCTCTCTCCTGTGCACTGAGGACAGAAGGGGCACGCGGGGGCTCCTCCATCATCTCTGAGGTCCCTGCTGCCCTACACACTCCCAGCAAGCGGGAGTGGGGTCCAAGGTCCCATCAGCACAGCCTCAGGGCACTACAGGTGAGGGACCCGAGCCCCAGCAAGGGAATGGGACTGGCCTCTGGCCACCACTGGCAATGCAGCATCCCTGTTCCTCCGCAGAACGCACTTTGTGCCACGTCACACTCTCTGAGATATTTCCTGTTGGGGGCAAAGAACTTGCCAGTGTAGGTAGGACAAGGGGACCTTCTTCACTTTGTCTTTTCCTGCTTCGTCCTTTTTCTTCATGAGATTCCCATTACTATCCCTAATTTTTAGACAAATCCCAACAAAGAGGGCCATAAGGGCACCTGTGGGATATAAGTCAACTTCAAGACTGGTCCCTTGACTTGACCAGAGGGCTTTGTCAGCCCCAGGCTCCCATCCTGCACTCCTGTGGACTCTGCCAATTGCCCTCGGGGTCCCCACCTCCCCGCCTCGCAGTGCCTCCCCATCACCCCACTCATGTGCACAGTAGACTTTGGGGTTTGGCATCTTCCAGTTCCAAGAGGAGAGCCCCGTGATGGCCGACGCCAAGTGTGACCTTGTCCTGGGCAGGGTCTGGAATTCTGTGCAAATAGCCTACAGAGACCCTTCCACTTGGGATCTGGGGCAGGGTGCACCCTTCCTCTGAGCCTGACTCCCCACTTCTAAGGGGAATAATGCTCACCCATTTCTCACGAGGGTCAATCCAAATCCATTATTTTCTTCTTTGCCCTCAAAAACTCCAGAGTGAATAAACAGCATGTAGGCACCACATAATTTTTAAATCTCCTTCACACTGACTCTCGTAGATAATTGGTTAAATTATCCCCTTCTTACATATCTCCTTTCTTCATAAGAGCCATAAAAGAAAACTAGACTTGCCCAAGGTGAAAGCTTGGTTAACCTTTCTCCCCTGAGTGAAGGGGTGGCTGGCTGCTCGGAAGCCAGTGGCTGGCGCTGCAGGGCAGAATGCTACCGGCCTGCCTCCCCTCCCAGACACAGTAAGACGAAACCGCAGACAGCCAGCATGTATTTGTACAAGTGACCCTGGAAGGATGTGGTGGGACCATCAATGCTGGAAAGAGCAGTAATCCCACTGATGGTGAAGCCTCTTCCTGCAGAAGTCTGTGTGCGGAATATGACCCCACTGCTCCGTCCAGGGAGCCCAACCTAGGATGATAGTAAAAACCCACACACCTACACAGTCCTTACTATAAACCAAGAAAACACCGTTATACACGATGGCTCACTGGACCCTCACTGAAACCCTAAGACAGAGTTAGTTTTATTATCCTCGTTTTACAGATGAAGAAACCAAGGCACAGAGAGGGTAAGTGACTTAGGTGCAATCACACAGCTAGGGAGGGATAGAGGGGGATTTGAACCCAGGCCACCAGCTGCAGAGCCCCATACGCTTAACCCGACCCTCTGTGTATCTGGAAAAGCCACATGGGGTAGGAAAAAGACCCAATCCTTCGGAGTTGGACAGAGTCATTCATTCATATATTCATTTAACCAAGATGCATTGAGCACCTACATGGGCAGGACCCTGTTCTGATGCTGCTTACCAGTACCACTGGAGGGAAGGAGACGGACAATAAACTGTGAGACAGTGGTAAATACAGTGGGGAAAACTTAAGCACAGTAGGTAAGACAGAGAACACCTAGAGGAAGGTGGAATGGGGGTTGCTATTTTATAAAGGATCACAAAGGGAGACCTCCCTGATAAGGTGATATCTGAGCGAAGTCCCAGAAGAAGTAAGGGATCAAGCTGTGCAGAGATCCAGGGGAGAAGTATCCTCACAAGGGGACACATACAAAGGCTCCTCCTCCCCACCCTGAAAGGGCCACACTCAGGGTGATGGGAGAATGGCCAAGAGTAAGTAAGGTGAAGTGCAGATGGGGCAGAGTAAACAAGAGAGCGGACGGGATGAGGAAGGTCCGAGTGGGAAGGAGGAGATGCCAGGGGAGGGTTTCCAGCCGAGAGTGATGCGGTGGGATGTCAGGTTTGAAAGGATCGCTCAGCGAGCTGTGTCCCGGTGGTTTAAAGGCAGAATCCTACAAACCAGCTCGGAGGCTATTGCGCAAGATGAAGATGATGTCCCACAGAAGCCCCGGGTCTACCGTTAGCAGTGACAGTTGGACTTGGGGCAAGTTACTAACCTCTCGTAGCGGCGATCGCCACATCTATGAAAGTAGAAATAAAATACTTGCCTTGAGGGTTGTTGAGGGCACTAAAGAAGCTGGGTAAAACATTTGGTACATGGAGGAAACTCAATAAAAACCCAACTTCTCCTGGGAGGGGTGGGGGCTCTCCCGTCCTGCTCTCCCCTCCAGGCACCTCACCCTCCCCGGGTTGTATGTTGCAGATTCTCAGCTGGCTGAGTGCCGAGGTCCCCCGGAAGTCGAGGGTGCCCCCCTCTTCTCCCTCACTGAGGAGAGCTTCAAGGCCTGCCACCTGACCCTGACCCTGGACGATTACCTCTTCATAGCCTTTGTGGGTTTCGTGGTCTCCATCGCATCCGTGGCCACCAACTTCCTCCTGGGCATCACCGCCAACTGCTGTCACCGTTGGAGCAAGGCCAGCGAAGAGGAAGAGATCTGACATGGGTGCCTGGTGGCCCTCCACGCTGCTGACCGCCACTGCCGCTGACCACCGGGCACCCACCCTGGCTGCCCGCTCTGGCTCCGTGGTGCCAGGGGCCACCTCTGTGCAGAATATGACTCCCACTGACTCAAGCAAGGTCAGGAAACTACTTTCGTGTGAGTGTCTGCTGTGGGCCAGGCACCGTGCTAGGAACTGGGACCATTAGATGAATCAGACCTAGTCCCTGCCCTCCAGCACTCACCTCTAATAGAGGAGAGAGATTCAAAAACTCTTGCCTTTAAGACATTTGTCAGCACTCTGAGCACATAGTGATGGAAGCCCAGAGCACAGGTCATCAACCGTGCCTAGAAAAGCCCAAGAGAATTACAAGAGTGGAAGTGCTTTGTGAACTGGGTCATCTAACAGTGTCTGCTTTGTCAGGTAGATGAAGAATGGCAGACATAAGCAAATGACAGAGGCCAGAGCGAGCCTGGCGTGTTGAGAACAGTGGACACTCCCTGGTGACTTTAGTATACAGAGTGGGAGTGGCAGGAGACCAAAGCTTTCCCTCTGGCCCGCCATCTGCCAGCTCTTGGCATTGCCCACCCCTGCCTCTGGAGGGTGAGATCCCCTCCGAGCCAGCCCCCTGAGCCTCTTCCTACCCACAGCTACTAGGTGAGACCGCCTCCTGCTGGCTGGCCCCATCCTACATGGCCAGTGTTGCCTGCTGGCGAGGCCCCGGGTAGCAAACTGAGGATGGACCCTTTCTCCTGCCCCCGTCTCCTGCCTCTCACTGGAGCGTGGGCTTCAGAGAGGGGACCAGCAGCGCGGCAGCAGGAGCCCTGGCACCCTGGGAGCCCTCATCTTGCGACTGTTCTTGCCACGGTGCTCACACCACGGGGCCCGACCAGGGAAGTGCGCGGTAGGCTGCAGCCCCGGAGCAGGACGGTACCCAGGACCGAGGGAAGAAAGAATCACCACAGTTGTGACCAGAGGAGGATTTGCTCTTCCTTCTAAGCGACTGGACTGTCAAGCACAAGGGTGAGAGAGCTGTTAATTACCAAACACTTGCCAGTGTCAGGCACTGTGATAAGCTCTCTCCACAGATAGTCCCCTTTCATGCACACAGCATCTTCCCAGGCGAGCATGGTGGTCCCCATTTTACAGAACTTAAGGAAGTAAGGCTCAGAGAGGTTAAAGTCACATGCTACTTAACGAACAAAATAAAGTCTGTGCTCCTTCTGCTACCCATCCAGGCTGGGGAGCCTCAGAACTCCCTCTAACGTTTGTCTAAGTTCAAAGTCAATAGTGCTAATGAAGCTCCCCAAAAAGACCAGGCACTCTCCTGGGCACGTTTAACTCTGTGGACTCGTTTATTTCAATTCTCCCAGCAGCACTGCCTAGTGGTTTTTATTAGTCCCATTTTACAGAAGAATTCACTGTAGAGGGCTGAGTGTCTTACCCCAAGTTATCTGGGACAAACTCTAGAGGGAAAGTGATAGGCAGCTCCATTCAGGGAAACTGTGTCTAATCCGTCAGTCAAAACATCAAATAACTTCACGAGCAAAGCACAATTGTCATCATGATGTCATCGTCTTCACCTTGGCCATCAGTTTCATCATCCTCACGATTATCTTCCCTGCGTTTGTTCAGCGCTGGACAGTTTATGAAGTACTTTGACATCGTTCTCCTTGACTTTTCATGCCCCTGTGTGGGAGGCAAACCAAACATCATCACTCCTGTTTTACAGATGGAAAAACAGAGACTCAAGAGCGGGTGGGACTTGACTCCGTGGCAGGGTGGGGGCTCAACTCCAGCGCTCTCTTTCCAGTGCCTCCCCAGGTGCTCGAGGAGGAAGATGCCTGGGAGGGCTGGGTAGGGGGGCCCTGGGATTCAGCAGCCATGAAGGTCCTAATGGATCATCTAAATAAAGGGCAGTAAAGCTGGCTGCCTTACTGACTGAGATACACTCATGTTAAGGCAAATCGCAGCCTCTGAAACAGAAGTAGCACAGAGCGCATCTGAAAAGGAGACACCCACCTTGCAACATGTAAAGAACACACCAGAACAGGTGGCCTTGGGGGCAATCGTGCAAAAAAAGGTGAGATCTCTGGGAAACAGAAGAGGAAGCTGTGTTAACCCATCCGACTTGAGCTCTGCTGTGCTGTGTTGGAAGAGATACAAAGGGAGCAGGAAAGCAGCAGGGTGAGGACCTCAACAGGAGATGGGGGGGCCTCCAGGCACAGCCCAGCACGTTGGCAAGGCTGGTGGGGACTGGAATTAACACAGGGACTTTCTGCTTTGCCCCTGGCTCCAGCAAGCTTGCATCACCCATCCTCCAGGCAGGCTCACAAGGAATGAAGCAGCAGCCTTCCCCTCCTCATGCTTCCCTGAGCTGGTCAACCAAAAGCATGCCCGAAGTTTGCCAGACCTGGGTACTTGAACTCTGTGTCTCCTGCATCTCACTTACAACATCTGGGAGCAGAACTGTGTCCTCTTTTCTGCCGCTGTACCCTGGGACGGCCAACTGGGGCTGCTCTCCACCAACCAAGCTCACAGCCTAAAGTGTTTGGGGAGGAACTTATAGAAATGATGGTTCTGTCATGAATAGTTAAACCTCCTGCAGAGGGGCACCATATACATCTATCATACTCTCTTAGAGACTCTGGTTTGCTGAAATATAGCTAATATATTTTAAGACATGTAATCTTTTTTCATAGAACTAGACCAAACAAGCCAGCCCTCGAGATCAAACGTCCTTTCTAATAATACTATTTAGCTCCCATCAATGGCAAACTTTTCTGAGTAGGATACAGGCTTTTAAAGAACAGATGCTTATCCAGCTACTAGGATGTCCCCAGTTAACTAAATCACACTGGAGAAAGCACTTAACTTCCCTACTGCCAAGGGATTCCCTGCTTCTCCCCTGCCCCGCACCAGCCCGTCTTGTGCAGGCTGGCAGAAGCAAGCTTCTAGAAGTAATCGAACAGTCTTGGTGGGAACTGTTCCCATGACCCTGCTGACCAAGGGCCATGGTGTTGCTCCTACAAGGTTTCATCATGCTTTTTCCCGACTGGTTAACATGTAAGTGTTGGTGTATCTCTGAGTCCCTGTGCGTGTTGATGAGGTTTCATGGATGTTGGGTGTCTACTGGAGAGGGGCCAATGCCTCTGGAGCCCGAGTTCATGTCTCTGACACCGTTTACTCAGCTATCAGTTTCTTGTATCACTTACTACACTAAGATGGAATCCTCTTAGGGTTGGGGTTGGAATAGCTGCTCAGAAAATACAAGATTCATAGACGTGGTTGGGGCAGTCTAATGACAGTCAGGCTGCTTCCCTCAGTTCTCTGCACTTCAGAGGTCTGTCCTCATCACAGAAGCTTTCTTCACTGAAAGGATAGCAAAGACTCGCTAACCAACAGGGTTATGATGGTCAAGATCTGGGCCAAGCAAATTGTTCTTTAGAAAAGACCAGACATCTATACACCACTGCTCTGGACCAATTGCCTCCGGTCCCCCTATGACAAACCCTCATCTGTTACTCTACTCCTGCAAAGGATCCCAGGAAACCCTGCAGACATAGGTCCCCTGAGTTGCTATAGAGTTTGCTGGCTCCTTTCAAGGAGCTTGGTGTATGGTGGAATTTGAACAGACCAAGACAGCTACTTCTCCATCAGGGAAGACCTAGAGCTCTCATTCGCCCCTCTAGACGTCTTTTGTTTATATCACTTTGACATCCTTTCCAGACCTAGAAGAGTAGGAGACACTTCTGTCCATTCCTCAGAAGCACATCTTCCCAAAGCTAGAAAAAGCCATCCACTGTCCCCACTCCAGAAGGAGGCAAAAGGGAAGCGAAGGAGGCAAGTTGCAAGGCCCTTCGTAAATCACCATCCTGTTTGCCACAGCACTGGGTGGCGAGCTCTGGATCCGCAGAGCTCAGTTGTGGCATGCTGATGTCGGGGGTGGGAGGGTTAGGGCGGGGTAGGGAAAGGGAGGATGCTAACCTTTGTATGGAGATGATTTTATAACCATGCACTTTTGTAACTGTGAAAAATTTTTCATAAATGTACATTAATAATAAAGAGTGTATAGTTTAACAAATTTTCTAAAGACTTGTGAAGGGGAGGGATGGAGAGGGAGGCAGGGAAAGAAAGAGAGAAAGGAACTGGGCGTAATCAAGAGAATGTGTGTCAAAATATACACACAAAGGGTCTATGGGGAGGGAGGAGATGGGCATCATTAGGCGATGTGCCAGCCATGGAGGGGCATGTGTGGGAGTGGAGGGAACATCACAGAAGCTTATTTCTACCAGGCAAAAAAAGAATACGCGTGCGTCTGTATGCACACACCCCTATGTGTAAGCATATTTTGGTGCCTGAAGTTACACAAAGAAGAGAGCATATGTCTGGTACATGTTGGTGTTTGCAGCTTGGGTCATCTATAACACATGCCAAGGCAAGTGGGTGTGCCTGCTTAGTTAGCTTCACTGAGGAGTGTGCTGGGGAGACGGCCCAAGCCAGTCCCGTGCGCATAAGGACACTAGCTCAGGCATCCAGGTAAACCAGGCAGCTAAATGCATGGTGTAGGGGATGGACGAGGCCATCACTGGTATAGGTTCAGTCTCTGTTCTCATAGGTTAGTTTAAAAAAAAAGAAAAGGGAGGGATTCTAAACCTCCCAAGTCTTACAGGTGTCGCCAACACACCATTAGAAGTGAGATGGTTGGGCAGTGTACCTTGGGAACAGAGGCAGAAAAAGAAGACAGAAAGTCTACTTCTCTATGCACAATGGCAGCCATTTTTGTCCCATTACTCTAAACAGGAAGTGGCTCTAAGCAGGAAGTGGCTCCTTCCACCCATGCATATTTTAACCTCCCTGCATTCCTCCCACTCCAAATGCCAAAGTGTACAGTCAAACACTGCACTCACTGAGTAAAGCCACTAAAGGGAGCACAGACACTGACTCAGAACACTCAGCTGGAAGGACGAAGAACGTGCACAACCATAACCAGTGTTTTCTGGAGTCGTTTGGAGAGAGGCAAAACATTTCTTTTAAAATTGATACTTAGTAAAGACTATACTGAGCAAGGGCAAAATCAAAACATAAGGGTCATGAAATGAACAAATATCTCACAGAAGTCCCAACCTTGCTTGTCTCATTCAGGGCTATCTATCCCTAGTGCCACACGTATACCTGGCAACCGATGATGATGGCGATGACGATGACGATGATGAACCCCTATTGAGCATGGAGTGTGTGCCACCTGCCATGCTGAGCACTAGGCATGAATTAATTTACTTAATTCTCACAACAACCCAAGACAGATACTCATCAAACCCACTTACAGATGAGGGAATGGAGGCTTGGACAGGTGACACCGCTAGTAAGTGGTAGATCTGAGTTTAGGCACTCAGTAATCCCTAGGACTAACTGACCTCAGAGGGCAGGAACAATATGAGACAGCAAAGAAAATTCCAGTCTCAATCAGAAGTAAGCTTTTAGCCACAGAGACCTTCTACAATTACCTGGTGAAAGAAACTTAACGATGACAGGTAAAACCAACACATATCCTGTGAGTTTCACTCTGTATAGCTTTGATCACTGCATTGGTCAAGGTAGGCTGGTCATGATAGCAGGTGATCCCAAAACCTCAACAGAATAAAAGTTTGTCTACTGGGTTATTTAACATAATAAACCCTTGTTTCTTGCTAATGTCACATACTAATGCATGTCAAAGACTCTGCTCCACACCGGCTATTCAGAGATCCTTGATGCTTCCATCTAGTGGCCTTGCCATCCCTGAGGCCACAGAGCCCTCCACTGAATTGTCTGCAGGGTGGAGGATCTCAAGGGAGATTTAGAAGGTCAAAGCTAGAAGTATTGTCCATCAGTTCCAGCCATATTTCACTGGCCAGAATTCAGTGCCATGGCTCCACTTAACTTCAAGAGAACAGACTGCCATGTACCTAAGAAAGCAAAGGAAACAGGATTTGGTGAACTCTGCCAGTCTCTAACACCATCTGCTCCACTGGTCACCAAATACTTGTTTCAGTCTTCCTCCCACACTTATCTTACCCTGTCACCACATCCAGCTCACAGCTCACGATGGACAGTGATGCAGTATTCTCTGTTAGGCCTCCTTATGGTCCAGTGACCTATGAACTAAAAAAAGAAATTTACCACCCACCCACTCTACACATAGCCAGTAGACAATGGAGGCACAGGGAGAAAGCAACAGCAAATTAAACCCCGTTTTTGGAAAGAAAGGGGGACAACAAAAACACACAGCTGTCATGGTCCATAGCAGTTCTGAAATTCTGATGGGAGACCATTATGAAGGCCTCAGGTCAAATTCCTTGATTAGACCCTGATTCTGCCTTTCTGGTAAGAACTCCTCTGTCAGTCGTTCTCTGTAGCCTCTGACTCATCCCTCTTCAAGGATCTCCTTTTTCCATTATCCGTCCTGGCCATATCTAAAGTGGGTATCAGGGCATAGGTGTCAGGGTGTAGGCACTCTTTGGAGGTTGCCCATCTTCTGCAACCAGCCTCCTGTTGGTGCAATGTGCTGGCCTAAAATTTGTTCTAGGCATCAATAGTCTAAAGCTTTTGGAATCCAGGTTCATGTCTTCTTAGCAATTCACCTCCCTTAAAAATTTGACAGACTTGTGTTCTGTTCTCTTCCACTAAGTTCCAAGCTTCAGTACACACACAAAGGTCTTTCTTAAAAAGTGTTTTCAAGCCCACTTCGATTCCTTGCTTTCTCTTCCCAGGTGTCTTCCCTCTTAATTGCAACCTTGCAATTATCTGAAACAATGGATGAGAAGTCACGTTCTTATTCTTGTTTCCACTTGGCTAAGTTACTCTAACTGCAAAATTACAGTGGGCCTCCTTGCTCAAAGCCTTTTGCAGTTTTATCTCTCATGATGTAGGCCTGGAAACAGTTCCAATCCTCCAATTCTTCAATGCTCCAAATTTTTTTACTTTCTCTCTTCCTTCTTGTTTCTACTTTTGAACTCTTCTAAAACAATGGACAGTGGATTTGGATCAATCTGGGCTGCGAACCAAAATGTTTGAAGCACACAAGGCATAATGCAACATGACCTTTGTGAAAGAAATGAACTTCCTCTTGGAGAAAGATCATTGTGATGAAAGATAAAGAAACTGGGGGGAAAAATACACTACTGAGCTAAAGAGACAGCCCATGGCATGCAGATTTCAGAATGTCTACCAGAAATCACCACTGCAGGAAAGGTTTGTGGTTGGAAGGATGAGAAGGGTTGGATGCAAAGGAATTACTGCTCCTTAAGAGGCAGAAAAATTTCTCCTTTGAGGAGAAAATATTGGGTCTCTTGTGTCACTCGTTAACCCCAACCTAGTCACCAGGGAAGGCAGAGATGACAGAGAGAGAAAAACACCATTATGAAAGAATTATGAGAAAAAGGATAATATTGTGTTCCCCCCAGCTTGACACGTGGCTCATGGAATCGTTTAGGAGTACATCACATGAAGTTCTAGAAAAGATATAATAATAGGGCTGATTTTTACAAAACTGAGGATTCTACTCCTATCGCTGAGCCAGTGTTCAATAGAGATCTCTGTGCATGTAAATTAAAAGCCAAAGCTATGGAAAGGGTTGCTGTAGGAAGTTGGAGTCCCATATAAAGGAGCAGCTTATGCCTTCATTCATTCAAAAACCCACGTGACAGGTGCGTGTTTCAAGTGCTGGGCATCTGACAGTGAGCAAGATGAATTCTCTGCCCCTTGGTGTCTATTTTCTATATGGGGCAGGAATGGGGTAGATCAGACAGTAAACAAGAATGATAAATACTTCCAGATAGTGGTAAGTGCTGTGAAGAAAACACAGCAGGAAGAGGGTTGGGGGATGAAGTTGAAAAAGTACAGCCAGATCAAGTAGGTCCTTGACTCTGGTAGGATCTCACATCAGGTAAGTCAGTGCCATGGGAAACCACCACGGGAGGGTTTTAAGGAAGGGGGTGACATGGTCTGATTACGTTTTCAAAGATTGTTTCAAACGCAGTATGGAAAGTGTTCCAATGGCTGGGACACCAGGGAAGGGGCTTCTGCATAGTTGGGTTAGAAGGTGTCTGGAAGGGGTACCGGCATTGGCAGTGGGTAAGGAGACAAATTGAGGACGTCTATTTCAGAGACAGAGCCAATGGGACTTGCTGATGCATTAGATATGGGGAGAAAGAACAAAAGAGGAATCAAGAATAGCTCTTTTTTTTTTTTCTTTTTACTGACGTGTAGTCAGTTTATAATGTTGTGTCAATTGCTGGTGTACAGTATAGTGTTTCCATCATACATAAACATACATACATTCATTCCTTCTCATATTCTTTTTCATTATAGGTTATTAGAAGATATTGAATTTTTTTTAACTTCAGCTATAGCTATGCTCAGCCAGACCCAAGTAACAGAAAAACTGTCTTAATCCTATGAAGAAAAACAAAAACAAAAAAACAGACAGCCAACAATGAGGAAGGTAGTAGGGGGAGGGAGGAGGCAGATAGACAAACAGATTCCTAGCATCAGGAAACAGTCAAACCTGAAAACCAAGAGACAAGGGTAGAAAAACCTGAACCTACAATGTTGGTTTAAATACTCTGTATCACTCTGAGGGTCCCAGGGGCTCTTACACAGGATGATGGAGCTTCAGGTACCAAAGCCTAAATAATCAGCAGCATTTTCAGAGTACAGATAGATTTTTACCCACAGTGACATGCTAGATGCAGAGTATCGATCCAAAGTGATTTCCTAGAGGAAAAACTAAGACTTCCCCAGCCGCAGACAAAGAAGCAAATCCAGGAAACAAATTATATTTGAGATGAACCAAGATATGTTCGAAATGGGAATATTCCATGGAATCATCTCTTTTAAAAAAAAAAAAAAATGAGAGCGAACAGTCTGTACTCATTTTAGCCAAGGAGTGAAAGACAGCAGTGACAATTGGGTTTCCTGGGATGATGCTATACTGTGAATTTTCATAACCACTGCCGACTTTGCACATTTACCTCGTCCTCCACCCCACACTGAGCACATTACCTGCAATAGCTCATTGGCATCCCACTGGGAGAGGGTTACTCTTGAGAAATGCAGGGCGTAATTAAGAGCATGGACTAGGAGGTGAGGGAGGGTACAGCTCAGAGGCAGAGCGCAGGCTTAGCATGCACGAGGTCCAGGGTTTAATTCCCAGGACCTCCATTCATTCATTAAATAAATAAGTAAATAAGTAAATAAGTAAATGAATGAATGAATGAATGAATAAATAAATAAATAAATAAATAAATAAATAAATAAATAAATAAATAAATAAATAAATAAATAAATAAATAAATAAATAAATAAATAAAGCTAATTACCTCCTACTCAAAAAAACACACACAAAGGGCATGGACTAGGGAGCCACGCTGCCAGGGTTCAAATCCCACTGCTGTTGCTTAACAGCCATGTGAATTTGGGCAAATGGCGTCATCTCTTCACGTCTGAATTTCCCTGACTGTTGATTTGAAAGGGCCGTCCGTGGTAGCCACTTCGAAGGGCCTCTGAGAGGAGTAAACGAGATCATGCCTGGAAGGTGCTTAGGATGGCGCCTGGCACACGGGGATATTCCATAGTGATGATGACCACTAACCACCAGCTTCCTGCTCTTACAGGGAAAGAGTTAGATGCTGAGAGATGTTTGAGTAACTTATCTAGCACCACACAGCTGGAAAGCCAGAGTTTTAATCCACAACTGCCCTCCAGACCCAGTGTGCTAGGCCAGATAGGTCATGTTGGCCAGCGGTGACAGCCGGTCTCCAAACGTGGGACCGGGTGAGCCATGCCTTGGAGTGGTCCAGCCGCACACTGAGTCTGTGCTGGCCCTGCAACTCAGTGTAACCGAAGGGATGCCATGCCGGAATCAGACCTGATCCTTAAGAGGGCCTGGCAGCTCCTGCTTTTGTGCTCTTGGGAGCCCCGAACTCCCATGGGTTGTCCGATCCGTAGAGATGAATGAGGAGTTCACATGGAGAGACCATGTGGAGAGAAGGAGGCTCAGCCACTGCAGTGAGCCAGCTGAGCTCAGCTTTCCAGCCATACCCTCGGGGCACCAGACCTGTCAGTGGATCCGTCCTGAACATTCCAGCCTCGGCCACCCTCTGACCACAGCCCCATGGGAGAGCCCAAGCAGGACCAGTAAAGAACTGTCCAGTTAAGCTACAATGGTGATGACTATCAAATTAATTAGACAAGGAGGCCATTAGACTGAGCTGGCTTCAATGCCTAGGTCGCCTACATCAGCAAACCAAAGCCTAAGTAAGCCTGAGATGCCTCAAGGTTAAGAAATCAAAACTTAAGGACAGCCAATCACAGTCAGCTAGGCTTTTCCAATTAAGGCAACTGCTTCAGCGATAGCCAATCAAATAATTTTCTTGCTTTGTTTCTACAGCTTCTCTATAAAAGTCTTGCCCCAGCCTCAGTTGGTGGAGTACCCCAACCACTCCCGTTATTCAGATGGGTTTTTGCTCAAATCAACTTGAAAATTTGAATATGTTTATCTTTTAACACAGGCAACTTATTGTCTTAAGCTTCTATGTTTGAGGCTACTTGTTATGTAATAAAACACAACTGAAACACTAGTCTGTGAGGAAAAGGCTTATTGTGGATAGAGACGTGTGACAAGGTAAGGCTGAAACCCAGAATCACCGTCCCATCCCAGGAGGAAGCTGCAGAGAGGGTAGCAGCCTATGCTAACAGCCAACGAAGTTCAAGTCCTGCTGTTGTCACTCACCAGATGAGCTAGAAGTTCCCTGACTCATCCCCTTCCCTGTATAATGGGGACATTCCCCACCTCATAGCATTGTAGAAGTCATTCAACGACATGATCCCAATTCATGAGAGTCGAATAGTGTCTGACATATAGTAAGAAATCAACAAAAATTTCAAAACTGCCATTTTTATTATTAAAAATAATATAATTATTCTAGATGTGATGAAATCAGCCCATGCCAAGAACAGGGGTATCCCTCAGTTCTTCTTTTGAACTTTTCCAAGCATAGAACCACTGGAAACTTGTATCACTTGGTTTAGGAAATGCCAGTGGACAGTATTTTACAAGTTTAACAAGGACAACAGAAATGAATAAAGAGGAGGCGATTACAACCCATCTCACACCGGTCTTGAAGTGTACTGACAACTCAAGCTGCGACTGCAAAATAAGATTGTTCCAGAGAAGAGTGTTAATGGCAGCATGTTTTTCCCCCAACTGGAAAGTCATTTTCAACTTGGACACAAAGTGGTATGTGACTCCTTCCACGCAAAGAAGTTGAAGACCCCATCCCCTTGGAGAGTGGAATATTGAGCTTTTAGAAATAAGACAGCAACCAAGGGAAGCAGAGGTGCAGTTACTGAGCCTATGACTTGCCAAGGGGAGGGCAGCTGCCCCACACCGCCACTGTTCTGAATGGACAGAGAAGGGAGAAGCCAAGTTGTCCTCAGGAACAAAGGTGGCTTCAAATGATTAAGCACATGTTCAATCAGTAATAAAGCCCCTAATGGAAGAACTAGACATTCCAGTAGAGGTCAGACTTGAGGGGAAAGGGGCAACATGGAACACCCAGGAGACATCCAGGCTGGACAGAGCAGAGTCGCCAGCCACAGAGCTGAGAGCTGTCACCAGATCTCTGGTGAGGAGGAGCCAGGCACTGATACTGGAACCCGCTCTATATCCTATGCTTCATCAAAGACGTCTAGTCGATTGGAAATCGTTCCTTGTTTGGGGGCAGACCCTCCCCCTCCACCATTCGTGACAGGTGGATTACCGGATTGCACGAACCTTTTCTCATCACTTCAGTCTGGGATTCTGCTGCCCAGAGGTCGTAAAACCAAGGATGCAGCCCGCTCTCTGAATTCCTCCTTAAAGGACTTACTTATTCCTGTCTGAAAGCACTACGCGTTACTCATGGAGGCTGGTGATTACAGAAGGCAGCTGGCGTGAAGTGGAAGAAATGCTGGGCTGGAATTCAAGAGTCTGATTCATTCAACAAACACTTGCTGAAGCCCTGGGGTGGGCAAGGCAGTGTTAAGTGTGTGAAAGAATTACTGAGAACCAAGGAGACCAAGATCCCCACTGCAAATTTCACCCACGGTGCCTAGCGCAGGACTGAGGTGCAGCAGCTTTTCAACAAATGTGTGTGAAACCAAATCAGTCTTGCCACTAACTCATCAGTCAGTTCTCCTCTTCAGGGTTCAGGTACCATCTCTCTCTCTCTTTTTTTAATAGTTATTTATTTATTTATTTATTTTAATAAGACTTTTTTTTTTTTAATGGAGGTATTGGGGATTGAACCCAGGACCTTGTGCACGCTACACATGCACTCTACCACTGAGCTATGCCTCCCTTCTGTCTCTTATTTAAAAATAAATATATAAAAGTGAGTTAGAGTCCCACTTCTCAAACTTTAATATGCAGAGCAATTCCCCGGGGACCTTGCTAAGGTACAGATCCTGTATCCTTAGGCTTGGAAGGACCTAGGAGTTGCATTTCTAACAAGCCTCCTGCATCGCTGGTCCATGGACCACACTTAGAGTAGCAAGGAGTGAGATGATCTCTCAGGGA
Organism: Camelus ferus; assembly: GCF_009834535.1. Lineage (NCBI taxonomy): Eukaryota > Metazoa > Chordata > Mammalia > Artiodactyla > Camelidae > Camelus > Camelus ferus. Next base: position 32,979,708 of record NC_045705.1, read on the forward strand.
GAGACTCTGCACACAGCCGAGGGGTCCGCCAGCTCTACATTTTTCAAGTGTGGAAAACACTAGAGATTCCAACTGTGGAAGGAAGAGGAAGAAGGGTGAAGAGGGCTGGGCACGGTGCCCGGAGTGGACCCAGGTTAGAAGAGGCTTCTTCCCAAAGCCAGCAGGAAAGGCCCACTCTCTCGTCACAACGCACAAACAAAGCTTTTGGTATCTGCAAAAAGAATCAGCCTTAATTTTGCTGGCTCGGAAGGCTCAGTCCCTTAATGATCCTTCCTGTTTTTCTCAGCCTGATCCAAGAGAATGAGAAAACAGCCCTGGAGAAGGTCAGCCGAGGTCAGGGAGGTCCCTGGAGAGGGCTGCTTTCAGCCCACGCTTGTGGAGAGGAGGCAGATGGAGGCCCCCCACCGAGCCCTGTGTAGTTCCAGCCCTGCTCCCTGACCAATCCAGCCCAATGCCAGAGTGTCGGGGTGACAGGGGACCCGGGATGGGGAGCTCTGCACCAAGTCAACTCCATTCAGTTCCACATTCATCACAACTGCTCTGCGTGCCAACATGCCAGGTGCCCCAGAGGATGCAAGACGAACAGGGTCAGGGCCTGCTAGGAGCTCATGGTCCCTAAAGGGAGGAAGGCATCCCAGGAAGACAGATTGCAATGCCGATGCGATCAAGGACGTACCAAAGAGACCCGCAGGGAGTGCAGAAATATAGAGAAGGAGAGACCAAGTTCCCTTAAAGGCATCAAGGTAAACATCATGGAGAAGGGGACACCTGGAGCCTGTAGGTGGGCCTAGGATCCTCAGGAGAAGAGAGAAATGAGAGTATTCCAGGGCAGGGGAAAGTAGGAGAGAAGGGCCAGAGGGGAAGGGAAGTGCATGTTCAGCCTGGAATCCAGGGGGACTAGAATTTGTGGAAAATAGCGTGGTGAGGAGAGGCTGGGAGGCCAAGGGGGGATTCTCATCTTTAGGGCCTTAAGTGTCTCCCATCATAGGGTCTGATTCAAGCCCCACACACCCATGCACTTACCTGGCCATAGGATCATACCTGCCAAAACGGTACCCTGATGATCCCTGGCCATTCATGGGTCCAGCAATTTTTAACTGAACCCGTCATATATATGAAGCACCGTTCCAGGCACTGGAAATACAATCAAGGGATAAACCGGACAAGTTCCCAAGAGCTAGACAGACAATAAGTAACATGAGAGCGTAGAAAGGACATAGGACCTGAATTCAGAGACGTCTGGGATGCAGATCCTAGCTGTGCATTGTAAATGAAAGATTTCACACCTCTGGACCTTGGTCTCCACCTCCCTGATGGAGATAATTACACCTACTGCCCAGGATTGTTGTCGGAAAGAAACTATGGAGAGAGAACTTCCTACAGTGTTGGGTAAACTGTAGGTGTTCATCACTGGTTTGCTCTGTATTCGGCCATAAAGAAAGGAGTCTGGAACAGCTCATCTCCAGGTCCCTTTCAGCTCTCATATTCTGCCTTGGCAGTTCCAAGACTCCATGGCACCTGTAACTGTGCTCATGACCAGGGTTCTGGCATGTCCCAACGAGTGAGGCTCTCCCCATCCCTGGGCAAAAAGGGTCGCCCGGGGCAACCTGAGATGAGGCCCGTGAACAAGGCAGCTGTTAATCAGCCTGGACCAGGCGCCGGCAGGCCAGGCAGCGTTCCAGCTGCTTAGCTGCCCCGACCAGCTTCCTCGCCACTCTACCGACCCGTTGCCATGGCAGTGAACCCCAAGAGACAGCTCAGAGTGGCCAGAGCCAGAGAGGAAGGTTCTGTACTTCTGATTCAATCTGCCTCAGTCTTGGTTGATTTCAGGGGGGTTCCCAGAGTGAGAAATAACAAGAATTTAAATTTACAGAGTGTTTTTTCAACACTAGACCACGTTTTGAGTGCTTTTTGTCAGTTATCTCGTTTCACACTCACAATGACACTGTGAAATGGGATTTTTCATCACCACTTAGCCAAACAGGAAACTGGAGTTCAGAGACATGAGTGCCAATGTCACCTAGATAGTTAGCGAAGCCAGGACAGTGTGCCCCCCACTCCTGCCCCCAGGGTTGTCTGATTCCAGAAGACTCTGCCTTTCCACATGCCACAGGCTCCCCAGCCACCTGAGCCTCCTCGAAACCTGGCACCATTGTCCCCACTGCCTGAACCTTCCTGGAACTCAAGGGAGTAGCTGCAGAGAATGGAGACTCTGAGTCCTTCTGGGGCCCCCAGGATTCCTCAGGGACAAAGCCAGACAGCTGCCCAAAAATATGTTTGGGAATTTCCTAATGCAGTCCCAATTTCAAATATTCAACCTGCTTTTCACAAAAAAAAAAAAAAAAGAAAAAGAAAAAAGGAAAAGAAAATTCCAACATTTTGGCATCTACATTAACATAGCTCCCAAATGAGCTCTTACATCTGGAAGTCGCCAAGCATTTAACATCTGTCAGACCCAGTCAGAACATTCAATTCTAAAAACCAGGGTCCCCGTGTTTAGGCACAAGGGGGAGACTGGTACGTTCTGTGGCTTTAGCTGCAGGGCTCTGCCTGCCTGGAGGGGCACATCCCAGGCACCTGGGGAAATCAGCCTTCTCCCTCAGCTCAGATACTGGGAAACTCACTAAAAGACCAGCGTGGATGTCCTTCCCTGCCACCCGCCCCTCCAGCATGGCTGCTGACCTACTGCGTCCAAACACTGGGAACCCATGACGTGGGAAAATCCGGCTGGCCGCGGTGGCCCCAGACATCTGGATTCCCTAACCCCAGACAGACAGCTGAGATGGGAGCCAGAGGCGCAAGCGGGCTTGGGAAAGCAGCTGGAGGGACTGGGGCCAAGCTATCTCCCTCCTGAACAAACACATGTCCCACTATCTCGGGGTCAGCAGAGCTGTGTTTACGAAGGCCTGGACCCTTCTATTGATTAATTAATTAACTCCCTGGGTGGCCTTTGGCCCCTAAAGCCTTCGCGCCTTGTGGCCTCAGTTTCCTTAGCTCTAAAACCTAAGGATCTGCTCAGCTGATTTCTGAGGCTTCTTCCAGCCCTGGCTCTGGCTCTGATGCTGATTCTACTGGGAAGAAGCAGGAGGGACAGTGCAGGTTCTGGGCTGGCTCCCTTCTGCCGGCCTGGGCAAGCCCCTCCCGGCCCCCGAGCCTCAGTTTCTTTGTGTCAGCGGAGGGGTGGGCGAGATGGCCTGGCGGTCCTCCTCAGCACTGACCTTCCAGAAGGCGGAAGACAAGCTTGATGCCCTGTCCCTTACCGCCCGTGTGCACTCTAGCTCACTTCCAGAACTGACACCAGCTCAGCACCTCCACCGCCACCGCTGGTCCAGGCCTGGTCTCCGGCAACCGCTTCTGAACGGGTCCAGCAACAGCCACCGCCTCCTCCTCCACCCACCCTCCTCCAGGCATCCAAGGTGATGTTTCTTTTCAAAACACAAATCCGATCCTGTTAGCATCCTGCTGCTATGGGTCCCCATGGCTTTTAGGGTAAAGAACAAAAGCCTCAGTGCAGCCAGCAGGACCTGCAGGGCTAAGCCCAGCCAACCCTCCAGCATCACATCACCACCCACCTTTCCCTCGGCACACCAGCCACCCAGTCTTCACCCTCCTTAATGCACAAGGCTCTGTAACCCCAGAGGCTTTGTTTGTGCTATTCCTTCGTCTAGAACCTGATGTATTTACTCCCTGTCTCACCCCATTCTTCAACTAGAGAATTTCTTCCCTTCCTTTAGATCTCACCTCCAGCATCCGCACTCAGGTGTCCTCCCAAAACCTTGCCAGCCTAGCTCAGAGTCCTGCTTAGACTCTCCCGTAAGACCACACACTTCCCTGCACAGCATTCCTATCGGTTTCCAAGTGTGTGTTCATTGACGAGATTATTTGTTTTCTCTCACTCCTACTCGCCCCATAGTCAACACTCAATAAATATTCCCAAGATGGGCAGCTGGAGCTGGGAATTCTGCCCTTAGGAAGCCCTCCTGGGGGGAGGGGAGCATCTCTTCCAGCAAACCCTGGCAGACAAAGGCTAAGTCGGCTCTGATCTCAGTCTTTGAGGCTCCCAGGGAGACATCCTGCCGACAGCTGGAGCACTCTGCCCAAGGCAAGCCTATGACTTTAAAGTCGACCGTGGGCTGTGCTCAGAGTTCATTCCAGCAGAGGGTGCTCAGAAATCCACCCTAGAGACCTCTGGTGCTGGCTGCCCTCCCAGCAGCAGGCAGACAGAAGAACTTCTCCAGGGCTTCAGTGGGACTCTGGGGAGGGGGAGGGAGCTGGAGATTATGCTGAGAAAAGCAAGATGACTGGAGAGATGCCTTGTTCTTTGGAAATGTCTAAAGTGCTTTTTTTCCCCTACCACCAACTGACTCACACTGATCATTCAAATGTGAATAGCGCTGCCTCCTCCAGGAAGCCCTCCTGCACCTCCCTGGCTAGACTAAGAACCCTATGTCTGTGCCTGTATATCTTCCACCTCACACCCCACTGTGACAATGTACTCAGTACACTACACTGCAAGTATGTGTCTCCCTACCAGGCTGAAGGCTGCCTGAGGGAAGCAACCTAATCTTTTCCATCTTACATCACCAGCATGCAGGGCCCAGGACCCAGCTAACACCTGGAAAAACTGTCATTGTATAGATGAGGAAACTAAAAGTCCCTGTGAGGAAGAGTGGCATGTCCCCAAGGGACATGACACGTCACTGACTGGCAGAGCCAGACATATAACCCAGGTCTCCTAGTTCGGTTTACCATCATGTTTCCCCATTGCCTCCTGGCCTCCACAGGAAGGAGCCATCTTCATGATTCAAAGATTCAGAATGGGAGTGTCCTGAGGGCAGGATTCCTGGACTGCCCCCTGGGAAGAGCACCTGTAGGCTGTCATATCCTCTGCCCACCGGCTAGAAAGGCTGACCCCACTCAAGACTAAAATTCGTGGAGAACCCAACTTCAGTTCCAGCAAGCCGTGAGCTCATGGGGGCAATCCCTCCCTCCTCTGCGTGCATGAAATCCATTGTCCAGGGCACAGAGGCTGTGGTCCTCCCTCCATCCCCTGTCCCTGAGACATGCTCTCCGAAAATCAGCTGGCATTTACCAAGCATGCTGTCTCACTCCGTCATGCACCTCCAGACCATGAGCTTCTTGAGGGCAGGGAAACTCATCTTACATTTGGATCGCAGAATATATTATCCAAAAGGGCCTTTCAGAGTCATCTGGTTCCATCAGATATAGATACATATGAACCTGAGCAATGGGGTCCAGAGAGGGGAAAGTGGCTGTCCCAGGTCACTGTGTGCACTGTGTGAATGCCCGGCAGGCCGGGGATCTGAGCCCTGCTCCCCAACCCACACAGATCTCTCTCCGCCACTTCACTGGACTCCGGCCCTGACAAGCAGCTTCCTTGGATCTTCTTCCAGCCTGAGAGCAGAGCCGGTCTCTGGGAAGGTTTGTTCATTGATAGGAGGGGACAGGTCAAGATTCAAACCACAAATCTGATCGGGTCATTCCCCTGCTTAAAAGGCTTTTGTGGTTTCCCATTATCCTTCAGATGAAGTTCATCCTTCTTGATGTGACCCGTCCTCAAAGCCCCAGGCCCTGGCTTTCTCTCCAGCCACAGACCCTTGGTACCCTGAGCTGCTGTCCGGGCTGAGCCCACCTCAGCTCCTCTCACACACTCAGGGCTATTCCCACCTCTTTGCCTGGATGACTCCCACAGGTCCTTCAGCTGTGTGCCCATCTTCCTCCATCACGAAGCCTTCCCAGTGCTCCCCCAGCTCCCCATCCAACCCCTAGGCACCCTGGACCTTGGGAATTCCATTTGGCTCACTGTATTTGCTCACCACATTTGCATATCCCACCCCCGCCCCACATGGTAAACTCTCCAGGGACTGGGACGGTCTCTGTCTCCATCCTCATTGTATTTCCACATACAAGCTCTGTCCTCAACACACAGAAGACCTTCAACAATATTCGGGTCTTGATTGGCAACTGGGGACCACTCCCCTTCACTGGACCTGCTCCTGGGCTCAGTGGAACCATGGGAGGCTCATGAGCCTGGACCCTTAGAGCAGTGGCAGCCAAGTCAGGGACAGCGGTGGGGCAGAAGCAGATCACATAGAAAGTGCTAACAATCTACCCAGCGGGAGGGCCGTCCGAGACAGCTGCTATTCCAGTCTCCATATCAGTCCAGGATGCATGTGGCAGGGGAAGTCTTCATCTGCCTCTGATCCCCGGCTGCTACTTCCTGAGCTTCCTTAGGGCTTGGGGACCGACGGGCGGACGGGTGGGCAGTGGGGCTGCCACGCGCTCCCACCCCCAGCACGTATCCTGTCACTGCCTCTTCTGGCAGGATGTTATTGCAGAATCCTGGGCTGTTTTTGTCAGGAGATGGGCTTTCCTGAGCTCATTAAAGGGCTTCAGTCCCTTCTCCAGGACCAACCCCCCCCTTTTCCTGTGTCCCCAAGTCAGCACTGAGAGAAAGGGTCTTGGAGCGACTCCACATGGAGTATGACAGCGCCCCCTCCCCCGGCTCTGCTTCTCTGCTTGGCTGGCTGAATACTGTGATCAGAGATGGTGGTGGCTCCCATCAGAAAGCTTTTGTGCACCGGGCAGTGCTTAGCACTGACGGCCATGGTCTAATTCAACCCTCACAATAATCATGTAAGACAAATGTTAAAATTACCCTCGGTTTTATAGTACAGTAGAGCTGGGGCTCAGAGAGGTTAAATGACATGCCCAAGGTCACACAGCAAGAAGGAAACAGTCCAGGAATTCAAATCCAGGGCGACCAGACTCCAGCACGCATCCACTTGAACCGTCCCCTTGCCACCACCCAGGCCACAAGCTCATTTCCATTCTACGTGAAGAACTGCAGAGAATGAAGGGGGACAGGTCTTCCCAGGAGTCAAGCATCTCCCTCGAGGGAACCTAGAGGTCACAGGATCTTCCCTCATCCCTGGGAAAGAACAAGAACTAATGTGGGATAATGAGATACCTCCCTTCTTGTTAACCAAATCTCAGTGTTTCCACATGCCCTTGGAGGAAAAATGCTCCTCATCATTCATGAACGAGGCAGGAGGGTGAGGAAGATGAAGAACGGGAAATAGTAACAAGTGTAACTCGTCTTCGGTGATGTTGTGTTGGGAAGAGGAGAGATGTGGCAGCCAAGAGACCACGGCATCATCTGTGTCTCACCAGCTCTACTCCTAACTCGGTGCTGGGGTACCACACCTCCCAGGGGCCTCATTCTCCTGATCCGGGAATTGGGATCACTACCCCCACCACACAGAGTGTATCGTAAGAATCCTGTGATTTTGTGTGCATGGAAGTAGCCTATAAGTGAAACTATAAAGTGAAACACAAAACTCTGTTTCCATTACTTGGATGTTTTTCTCTTTCTTCTTTCCATCTGGTGACAACCCAGAGTAAGAGCTTTGGGGCCTGAGACTGGGTTCAAATCTCAGTTCTGCTAGTTACTAGTTGTGTGACCACAGAGGGATGTTTTAACGACCCTAAGCCCCTGTTTCTTGGTATGAAAAAAAGAGAACAGTAATGTCTGCCTCAGCATTTGGGGGAAAGGATGAGACACGCTGACATCTAAGGACTGAGCACGGTGCCTGGAGTTCCTGCTCTCAGTAAACGGCAGCTGCTACCTTATTACCAATGATTGTTCTGGTTTCGATTACTGTCTTGATCATTCTGCTGAAGCTGCGTTGGCCGTCCTGCAGCACAGCAGACTGACGGCGAGGGGGCAGCCTGGGTCCATCTGGCCAAAGCATGGGGCCCTCCTGAGTCCCCACACCCAATGGCTAGAGCCATACAGCATGAAGGAACAGATCCATCACCTCCCTGCCATAGAACAAACAGACAGACAGGCAGAGGCAGACAGACAGACAGGGAGATAGTGAGAGAAGCACAAAGGATCCTCTTGGAGGGGGAAGGATAGAGCTCAGTGGTAGAACATGTGCTTAGCATGTACGCGGTCCTGGGTTCAATCCCCAGGGCCTCCATCTAAAAAATTAAAATAAAACTTTTAAATAAATAAACCTAATTACTTCCTCCCCCTCCCCATCAAAAAAAAAGAAGCAGAAGCAGAAGAAGAAGCAGAAGCAGAAGAAGAAGAAGAAGAAGAAGAAGAGGAAGAGGAAGAGGAAGAGGAAGAGGAAGAGGAAGAGGAAAGAAAGAAAAAGATCCTCTTGGAATAAAGATGTAATGAAAAGAATAGACCATGTGGAGTGCCATCTCTTTGCCACCAGAGCTTCATCTATGGGACACTAGTCTGATGGCTGCAGTCCCACCCGGAGTCCTTTACCCACATGATCTCATCTCGTCACCAGCTCGTGCCCAGCAGGCAGTACCGCTATGATTCTCAGTTCACAAAGAAAGAAATTGACTTTGTGAGGTTTAGGGATTTGTCCAAGGTCACTCAGCAGCAATCATTTAAACCCCAAAATGATTCCAGAGCCCACTTGCTGTAAGACTCAGACAGGGTCTGAAAGCCAGTGCCACCGTTTACTGGCTGGGTGGCTCTTCCTGACATTCCATTTTCCTCACCTGTGACATGGGCAGAGAGGAAGCCCACCTTGCTGGGCTGCTGTGGCCTCAGGGCACTGTGGCCGAGGCCCCAACACGACGCCTGACCTAGCAGGTGCCTGCCGAGTGATCTTCTTCCTATTGCTAGTCTACATCAATTTTTTCCAAACCTGTTTGACCGCAGGATGACTTGACACACTGCCCAGCCCTGCTGAATCAGAATCCAGAAGGAAGCTTCCTAGGGCTCTGTATTTTTTTTCCTAAACCTCCACATGATTCTTATCACTAGGTGTGTTTGGGAGTCGGTGGACCAGCACTGACTGCACATTAGAATCACTTGGAGAACTTTTGAAAAATTCCTTGGATCTCCTCCCAGCCTGAGAGCAGAGCCCGTCTCTGGGAAGGTTTGTTCATTGATGGGAGGGGACAGGTCAAGATTCAAACCGCAATTCTGATCAGGTCATTCCTATCAGACAGTATCCCCAGACCCTGACAATATCCAAGTCCCAGAGGGCCGCGCACTGTGGGATTTCCCACCAGGACTCAGCCAACCCTCCCAGCGCTATTTTCTGTTCAGATTTTTAGCTCAGCTTGACAAACATTTGCTGTGTTTCCCCAGGACGTGGAGTACTGCAGCTCAGATTTTGAAAAAATCTCGATGCCAAACCCCATTCTAGACTGATAGACTTTGAGTCTTGGGGGTAAGCCCCAGCCAGGCATCAGGACTTTTCAAAAGCTCCCAGGTAATTGCAAGGAGCAGCCAGAGTGGAGAATCCTGGCTCGAAGCCAGTGTTGCCCAAAAGAACATTCGGCAATGTCAGAAATGTCTTCTTTCTGCACTGTCCAATCTGACAGGTCCTAGCCACGCATGCCCAGTAAGAACCTGAAATATGGCTAGTGTGGCTGAAGAACAGAAATATTAATTGTGTTTAATTTTAAATCATATCAGTTTAAATTCGAATAGCCACGTGTGCCTCGTGGCTGCCTTCTTGCACGTGCAGCCCCAGACCTGGGAGTGCACGCTGCCCCGCTGGCGGACAGGCAGGGGCTGAGGAATGAGAACAAGAATGGTCCTCCCCACTCCCTAAAAGGAGCGGGGGTCCTCTCTGAGACATTTCCTTGGAAATCAAAATGTTTTCATGGGATCCAAGACAATCACTGGTCCCAGGGGTCTGTTCCACTTGGTCGATTTCCCACCTGGCCCCTTTCTTGGCTCCACTGGAGAAGGAAAACAGCCATCTCCAGGCTTCCAAGGAGAGCCTTGAAGTTGCAGGAAAAGCCGGGGGTGGTGGGGGGGCGGGCTGAGGAGGCTAGCTTCTATTTTAGAGATGTTTTCCTCTTTGCTATAAGCTTCATCCTCCAACGGTGTGGACAGGGCAAAGGCTGTGGCTGACATTGTGTGGCTGGACATTAAACAGCCTCTGAGGTCACCCGGCAGCTGGTGGGCACGTCCTGACAGCCGGTTCTTAATCAGACTCGCCCCTGCCCCTGGGAGGCTTGAGGCCCGGCGGGGAGGGGGCCAAGGGAGGCCAGCTGTTGGTGTTCACCAGGTGATTTTCCCATCCCCCCTCCACACTCCCTGCCCCTCGGGGTCACCCCATCCCATGCCCTGCGGTGACGGATGTTTGCGAGGTAAGTGGACACACAGACAGGCAGGCAACGCAGACCACAGGGCAACCACACAGGAAGCTCTGCTGGGTTTCTTCTGCCCTGGTGTGAGCTCATTCTTGGATGACAAGCTGTGATTTCCAACCAAATGTTTTCTTACAGTCACCACACCTATTGGTTTTCTCTCCCCAGGGAACATTCAGCGAGTCTGGCAAGGGGTCATCTTACTCAGGCTCCATTAGGGCAGTGGGACCTCAAGACCTCAGTCCAGGGTCAGGGAGGGAATATGGAGCTGTGGAGGAAGTGCAGGGTCCGGGCGAGTCCGGTCACCCTTAAAATGGGGATATTAACATCCACTTCCCTGAGATGATTGAAGAAACAAAGCCAGGCGATGACTCGTAAACAAAAGTGACCAGCAGACAGCAGGTACCCAAGTACCCTTAGTAGAGCTTCCTGAACCCCTATTCCTTAGGATTTCTTAATCTTCCCTTCCCTTCCCTAAATTTCCTTTTAATAATTGCAGTGCCCTAGGCTCCGACCTTGACCCCTGCAGATTTGTTACCCTAAGAAAATTCCCCGAATACCCTGACAATATCCAAGTCCCAGAGGGCCGCGCACTGTGGGATTTCCCACCAGGACTCAGCCAACCCTCCCAGTGCTATTTTCTCTTCAGATTTTTAGCTCAGCTTGACAAACATTTGCTGTGTTTCCCCAGGACGTACTGCAGAGACAGCCACATTATCAGTAAGACGTGCTCCCTGCAGTCAGAGGACTCTGATCAGTGACCGTAGCACATCTTCCAAGCACTGTCTTGACTACTAGTTCTTAAGGTCTTCAAAACAACTCTATGAGGAGGAAAGGAGGGGAGAGGGGAAGAACACGGGAATGGTTATTATAATGCCCATTTTTCAGATGAGGAAACTGAGGTTCAGAGAGTTGAAAAGTCTTGCTCAGGTTCGCAAATGCCAAGCCAAACCTCAAACTCAGATTGGTTTTTTACTTCAAATGATACTTTGCACACAAGGCACTCATGACAAGAACTGAAATATTGATTTGTATTATTCTTATCCAAATTCCATGCCTTTCCAGCAGGAGGGAAAGAGCTGTGTTTTTAAAACAAACAGGCTGTGATTAAACACAGACACGGGCGTCCAGAGAAACCATCTATTAATATGCATTTGCAAGCCAAGGAGCTGTACACGTGTTTGAAGACCTTGGTAATGAACGTGGGCTGTGGACACTTCATAGAGAAGGCAGGACTTGAGCTGAGCATGGAAGGCTCATATGGAGAAAGGGAAAAATGAAGGCTTTCCAGGCAAAGAGTGCTGTCAGAGCCAAGGCTCCAGGCAGCGAGCAAAAGCACGAACACTTTATCACACATTTTATCAATTCGCTCAGCTCAGCTCCGGGGCCAAGTACTGGAGATGCAGAAGTAAATAGGACAAGGTTGCTGCCCTGGAGGAATTTACAGCAGCAAGGCCAACACTTGCTCTGTGGGACTGTTGGAGAGGAAGTCAAGGTAAATAAACTGCTCTGGTGGAGTTAGATAGTAGAAGAGCTTTGAATGGCAGTCCAGGGAATTCAGGGTTTATCTCACAGGCAAAGGGGTGGGAGAGGGCACCTAGTCCAGTCCCTGTCCCAGTCTCTGAATCTGCTCAGGCCCCAGGACACAGCCACAGGCCCTTTCAGCTTCCTCCCCCAGGCCCTGAGGCTCTGTTATCCCGTTATCAATATGGAAAGCCTTAAGTTAAAGACAATAAATGGTCCAGAGTGGCACCCCCGTGTTCCCTCCCCCGGTCTTCATCCCTCCCCTTTGTCCAGAGAGGAAGCCTCCCACCCCAAGAGCGGCCAGGCTCTCCCCTCCCCCACCTCTCCTCCCTCCAACCCCCCTCGTCAAATGGGCTTTATGGTTTCCATGGAAACCAGAGAGCCCAAGCAGCCAGGGGTCCCTCAGAAAAATACTGTTTTGTGCCACCATTTGGGATGGAGGAGACAGTGTGAAAGTGAGAAAACAGCTCACAAACGCCTTCCCCGCCTGCGGCCATGCAGTCGCTCTGGTTTGAGAGGAAGGAGGAAGTGCACTTTCTGATTTCAACTTCAAAGGGGCTTTGCTGGGTTCAGTCCAACCCCAGCCTGGCAGCCCTAAAGGAACACACACACATATACACACACACACGCACACACGCACACGCACACGCACACGCACACAGACACGCACACAAAACACTTAACTACTTACACAGGCACGCACTCACCAGCCCCACCTTCCAGAAGAGGTGGGCTCCGTCCACTAAGAAAACAAACCTCCCTGTAAGCTGACCCTGCACTTAGAATTGTCCCTTCTCAGCATGTAGAAACCCTCTGGTGACCTCCCAGAGCTGCCACGCCCTCTGGATGCCCCAGCCCCCAGCACCTTGTCCCGCAAGCCCCCTGGACTCAGGATTCATAGATTAGAAACTTGCAGCCTTTTTAAAGGCCTGGTGACAGGAGAGTTACAGATGCTGCAGGCTGGAAGGCCAACATCCCAGCAGGCTTTCCCACGGGACCCCCGCAGAAGCCATCAATCCTGCTCAAAAAGACAAAGGACCGTGGGCAGGTGATAAGAGAGAACAGGAGAGAAACGCTTCATTTCCCACTTTGCTGGGTCCCCACTTGGACATCCAGACCCCTGGGAGGGCACTCAGGTTGGGGAGGGGTCCCCAGGTAGTAGCAGCATGTCCGAAAGCAGCCAGGTAAATGAGAGCCCGCCAGCCCCACCTACAGAACACATTGCAACGTCCCAGATTGTTCTCAGCAGCCACTACAAGGCAGTCCCGAATTCAGTAGGTAGTTTGCTGGTTTCAGATTGAGTTTTTGGTAAATGAGGCAATCTAAGGGTTAGCTCTCACTCAACACATTCTGCCTGGGAGTCCAAACAGTTCTGAGCACAGCGGGGTTGGTGGTGGGTCAACGCTTTACACTGGGGCCGCCCACCGTCCTCAGCGAGCTCACTCCTCACCTCTAGCTGATGTTAGTTCTCTGCCCTTCGGAGGAAAAACACACGAGACAGCCCACCTTTCCCTCTGCCTAGGTCGCAGTCCAGCCTGAGGAGTGGAATACAGATCTAGTCGTCTCTCCATCTAAATTATGTGTCCAACACCTCGAGGGAAACTTCAGCAATATCGCGCCTAGAGGAGGGTTCTAAGTCTTCCAGGTGCCTAACCTGACTCTTCCATTTACACTGTTGTTCTGGGAAAGTCAGCTTAACTCTAAGCTTAATCTGTAAAATGGTCATAATAATACAGCACCCTCCCCCAAGATAGTTACAATGATGGTAAGAAAACTGGTAATAAAAAGCCTGGCCCAAGTGTGTTCAGTGCACATTACTTTTCTTCAGCGTGCTGGATAAATGTGACATGACATTAACTATGATCTCTCTTGCCATCTTTTGTATCTCAAGGAGGCAGCAGATCTTACATACGCACATTAAAGCTTCGTCTCTCTCCACCGGCCCCTCATTACTGACGACGCTTAATTTTGAACTCATCCATTTTAAGTGTCTAATATATAGTCTCTGCATCAAGACTCCAGCAGAGATATAAAATGAGGGGGGAAAAATCATCATCACTGACATGAAAATCATTTACTGAGCAATTGGACCTCTAGGTACCAAGCCTTGCACAAGACAAGAGGATGAGGAAAACGCAGTGCCTGCCAAGGGTTTCCACGGCAGCAGTAGCGCCTTGCAGTGGAGAAAGCCTCCTCCCCGGGTCCCTTCCACTCAGGGTTACATCCCGACTCTGCCTTGCTGACTGTTGTCTCATGCTTGGCAGTTTATGTCGTCCTTCTGAGCTCAGTCTTCTCATCTGGAGGATGGGGCTGATCACAACAGCACCGGCACCTCCCAGGGTTCAGCGAAGTAAAGCCCATGAACTGCTCTGGCCCAGGAAGCGTCTAGCTTAGGAAGTGCTCAGCGAACTTCAGCTGCTGCGGCTGCTGCTGCTGTTATTATCATGATCATGATCATGATCATTATCAATGCATCCAATTATAGGATAATTAGATCACAAATAGCACAGGAGATGGGGTGACGGGTGGCGCAAAGAGTCCAGTTGGCCCTGGGACCCTGTTTCCCCTTTAAAGTAGGCCTTTGTTACGTAAAGCAACGTGGAGAGATGTGACCCTAGGATCCTTTCTCGATCAATGACTTCAAGAGGTACTCAAGAACTGAAGTTCACGGGGGGAGGGTGTAGCTCTGTGGCAGAGCGCTTGCTTAGCATTCACGAGGTCCTGGGTTCAATTCCCCAGCACTGCCATTAAAACAAATAAATAAACAAACAAAGAAACCTAATTACCTTCCCCTAAAAATAAACCAAAAAATAAAGAAGAAGAACTAAAGGTCACAAACAAGCAATAAAGCAACAGCACAAAGCACAAAGCAGCCTCTTCTTAAGGCTACCAGCGCCATTGGGGTCCTCCCACTCACCTTGATTCTCTGACAGCCAATTTTTTTTCCCCCCGGAAAGCTCTATTTTTCCCATTGCTCCTCCCTTTGCCCCCCCTCCACCTCCCAGCCTCCTTCCTCCTCCCGGGGAAGCAGAAGTTCCTGAGGACCAGAGAGAGGGTCAGAGGTCTCCACCAGCCTGGCCAGGAGCTGCAGGGCTGCTTCCTGCCAGGAGACTTCTGTGAGCTGCTATCCACCCCAGGGAAACCCAAATAAAGTCACCTCCCCAACATGAGAGCATTTTGCCCTTTAAGGAAAGGCTGTGTTTGGAGCCCTGAACGTATTTACCGCTTTCTGAAGATTTTCTCCAACCTTTTACGGATACAGTTAAGCATCAAAGGGGCCCACCCAGGCCGTCTGCTACTGCTTTCACGGGCAGGACTGGCCTGCATCCTGAGTATGTTACCGAGTCACTGAACATCCCTTCTGATCATCTCCCTCTTCTTTCTTCCCTCCTTCCACCTCCCGAACCCAGCCAAGTCTTCTCTGCCGTGGCCAAGTAGCCTTACAGTCTAACCCCATCCATCTTTTCAAAGGTGAGACTGAGGGTAATTATTCAAAATGACCATTGAATGTGGCTTAATACATTTCCACCCCAGGAAAGTAAAGCTTAAAAAAGAGACACCTGTGTGCCCAGAATTTTACAGACGTCTTGTTTTATTCTCACAGCAGCCTGTAAGTAGGTACAATAACCAGCCCTACTTGATGGACAACTGGCCAACCGGCCAGCTGAAGCTCAGGGGCAATCTATAGCTCGCTCAAGGCCCCAGTCGCCGGTGAGGACAGAGCTGGTACTCAGACTCAGTTCTGGATGAACTGTATGCGGGGCACCACACCACAGCAGACTGAGAGGCAAAGGGTTTCTGGCATCGCCGAGAGACTGAAGGAATCCACAGGGAGACACCGACGTCTGAGGAATCGATCACACACGGCAGGTTGCTCTCGAAACTCCCTTCCCTTGGGACCAGTTCTGGGTCTGTCCATGACTGAGGTGGCAGGCAGGACACCTCACTCCAGGACATCTTTGACGACCACAGCTAACCACATTTCTGCTTCCCCAGCCAGAAAGGGCAATGCACCAGAATTCCCAGAGATTTGGGGAACAGAAGGCAAGAGACGTTGAGATACCGGTAAATGTCTTCCACTCCATTAGATAAATAAGTAGGTAGAGATGGTAGAGTGTGGTTACAAATACAGAGAGAGAGAAATATATACAGACAGCATTGCATGTCACAAGTTTTCATGTCAATTAGAAACCACGCAATGGGGCTCAGGCGCCGGGCAGGGCGAAACCAGCAGAGATTTTACAGTGAGGCGAACCCGGCTTTGACTCCTGCAGGGCCGGCTGCTGGTCACATGACCTTGAGCAAATTGCCTCACATTTCTCAGCCTCAGTTTTCTCTTCTGCAAAATAGAGATGATAGTATCTGGCTTTACAGGGTCACTAAAGGGATCTGGGATTATTTAGGTCAAATACCTAACACTGTACTGAGGGTGGTAGATGTTCAACAAATGGTGTTATTCCACATATTCTTGTATGAAATAGTAATGGCGTTAAGAAGCTCCCCAAGACCACCAGCCATACAGATCCCCAGGCTGAACACAGGCCAGGAAACAGCGCCCCTCTTCCATCCTTATCTCTCAGAGCAGAGACGTGGAGAACTCCAAAGCCCAGGGCAATTCTAAATAAAAGAGAAATGTTTTCACCAGCCAAAGAGCAGCTGCTCTGGTCTTTGGGGAACAATCCTCTGCCTTAAAGCCCTTCATTGACCACCCACACTTCCAGGAGAATGTTCAGACCGCTGCATGACCACAGAGCCCTTCACTCCCCCTCCAGCCTCACCTCCAGCCAGGCCCCTCTCCCCACTCCCACATCTCCAACCAGACGTTCAGTCCACCAGTCCCCAAAGGCAGTATTCCAGGCCTCTGAGCATCTGTTTCCTGAAGCCTTTTCCTTGCCCTCCATCTTCAGGACCCCCTGTCATCATTAGGAGCTCAGCCTGAATCCACTGGGCAGAATTAACCAACACCTTCTCTGGGGTCCTTCTCTGAAAGGAGAGAAAGAGGGTGTGGGGGTGTTGGAAGAAACTACGCTGGCTGTGCCCACTGTGGGCCAGGCTGAGCTACTCCCCCTGCATTTTCCTGGTCACACTTCCAAACAACCGTATGAGCTAAGTCGTCTTATCTCCACTTTGCAGATGAAAAAAAAAAATTTCCCAAAACCCAGGACATGAGCCCAGGACAGGACCCCAAGGTCCTTTTCCTCTACTCCCAGTACCCCACTGACACACAGTTAAGTGTAGGCTGTCTGTCTCCCACACGAGCATGCATTTCCCGTAAACAATCCATGTCTTACTTGTCTCCCAGGGCCCTCAGCCCAGGCGTAAGCCCCAGTACCCGGCACCTAGTAAGCCCTCAATCAATGCCCGTCCTACAGACTGCGAGTTTGAGATTTGTGGATACTGACTGGTATATATAGAATAGATAAGCAAGTTAATACTGTAAAGCACAGGGAAATATATACAAGATCTTGTAGTAGCTCGTGGTGAAAAAGAATATGCAAATGAACATATGCATATTCACGTATGACTGAAAAATTGTGCTGTGCACTTGATATTGACACAAGATTGTAAACAGACTATAACATAACAATAAAATTTTAAAAAATAAATAAAATAAATGCCTGTCCTAGGAATACTTCTCCACACGCACAGGGAGCTGCTGCGTTATCTTTCTGTTTATTACAGACACGAGGGCGAAGGGACCCCCGATCACTGAGGAGAAGCAGTTCCAGATGGGATGGCCTAGCTTTCTCCACTGGCACAGGTTTGCTGGCAGGAGGATTTGACCTTAACAACTACTCACGTGCAGGGGCTGGAAAAAACAACTTCCCGTTCCTCCATTAACTACATTCGCTTTAAAGGGAACTCGAAATTTTGAGTACGAAAAGTGCAGGTGTGCGGCGATCTCCAAGCTGGTGATCACACTCTGTGAAGACAGGCCATCGGATCGGGAAGGACAGTGGTCCTGTCACCACGGTACACCTCAGGGCGGCTTTCCCAAATTCTAGGCAGAAGGGTCCCAAGAAGCCTGTAGCCTAGGAGGCAACCGTGGCCCCATCCACGGCGTTCACCAGTTTATAGGAAAAAGTCCTTATGTTTGGTGACCTTCCCACCATCTGAACAGCACCTCCCAAGTCAGAAGCTGGAATCCCCTTTCCCTGGGCCCCCTCTGCAGCCAGTGTCAGCACAGGACCCGGGCTCCGCCAGTCGTGCACTTGGGAGAATTAGCTCAGGAAGACGACAGGCTGAGGACCCAGGAGCTGGGTAGAATCTGATTTCCAGCTGAAGTGGGGGAGTGACAGAAAATCATCCCGAATCAGAATGAGCCATGGTGGGAGTGCCAGGACCAGGCAGAACCTCACGGTACAAGCAGTGGGGTCCCTCCTAGAACCGGGTAGTCCGAGGATGGCTCCTTCCTGAAGCCTGGTTCCCAGAGATCCTCTGAGCTACCTAACATTCTTTATTAAATTCATTTTCTACAAAAATAGGTGAGGGGAGTTCTGTTGTTTGCATCTAAGATGCCAGAAGGATGCAAACCTCACACACACCAGCCCTAACAAACAAAACCTGTTCAGACTGAACTTCAGCTGAGTCCCTCACCTCAATGGGGAGCTCGTGGGCCCGGAACATGCTGAGTGCAAAAGAAATACATGTTGAGATAAAATGCAGAAAGACCTAACGGCAGAGAAGGAAAAGGACGGGCCCCACCCCATGTATTAAATAAGATTCTGCAGTGCAGTGGGCTGACTTGCTGACTCAGAAGCTGGCTCTGAAGAGCCTTTCTCCGAAGGAGTTTCCAGAAATGGCTGGAGCAATGGCAGCACACTAGAGAGAAGGCTGCCGCCTCCCACGGAAGCAACTTTGAGGGACAACATGTTTTTGAATTTGCAATTCTGGAGCATTTGCTCAAACATCACTCGCATTATTGAGATATTTCCCTTACACGGGCCTCAGTTTCCCTGTCAGTAAAATCAGAGGGTTGATCCTTGCCCCACACTGCCCCTTTCAGAACATGTCTCCTGCAAAAAGCTGGTTCTTTGGCTGCCTAGGCCATTGAACCAGGGCTACGGGGCAGGGCTGTACAGGTCCTGCAAGAAACGTGTGTCCTGCCAAGGATGCCCACCTGAGGGGTGAGGAAAGCCCAGACTGCACACCCTAAGCTGTGCCCCCTGGGGCGGGGCTGCTTCCCCCAGAGGAGGGACATTTTTCCCTGCTTTGCACTAAAGCATCTCCTGGGCTGCCATGGCCCTACTTCCAGTTACTTCCTACCAGTGCCCTCCGCACTGGGGTCATTCTACCCTCTTCTTAGTCATCACCCCTCCTTCACTGCAGACTTTAGCTCCTGGTTACAGTAAGAGTCACAGCCCTCTTCCTACAATAATCCTCAAAACCTCAATATCAACATGTGTAACTCATCCGGCGGCTTAGCCTCGCCATTCCTTGATGTCCTGTACCCCAACCGTCTTTGCCTGCTCTCCCCTCAGCCACCCACTCAGCAGTCACACCACAGGCCATGTCATTACCAGAAACCCCTGTTTTGAAATCCTGCTCTTTGACCTGCACTTCCCATCCTTCCCAGCTCACTTGCTCCCATACCCCCAACTCCCACGTTCCTCATCTCTTATCCTGACCACTAATCCGTTGATCCCCCCACACGTCCACCAGCCAGAGCCACCTCCAGCCTTGGTTTCCATCCTTCCATAAATTAAACTCCCCAGTTCTTCTTTATAAGACTCTCCTGCAAACAACCCTGATACCCTGGCATCTCTCTCCTCCATCAAGGTCACCTTGCCAAACTCCAGCTGAGCCCCTTCTCTGTACCTATGATCGCAGCAGCTCAGCACTGACGGAGAACATCACACAGCCTGCTAAGTGATTTCACTATCAATTCACGGACACAAATCTCAAAGTGGAGAATCAGCACTGAATGCTTCCCTGGAATTTTTGTTTTTTCATTGTTCAGGATAATACTTGATGCCTTCAAAACTTGATATACGCCTCCCTCTGCCCAGCTGCTGCCCTCGTCTCATAATTCACTTAGAAATTAGAAGCCACAAAACCAAGACTCCCCTCCTCATCCCACCACTGAAGTTGAGCAGCTTGCCTGCGTCTTAGCTCATCCCCCCTACTTCCTCCCTAAGATGCCAAAAGAACATTCTCCCTTCTTATCAGGCCGATCCTTCCACGTGTGTTCCGGCTGGAATCCTCTCTGACCTTCTCGAAGGCGCTTCTCCTCCAATCACCCCCTCTCTGGGGAAGCATCACCCTCTGTAAGGCTCACTCTTACTCTCAGCCTCACAGGCAGTCTTCACCTTCCTCCCGTCATTGCTAGCACACAGATGGGCTCCTGAATCTCTGATTCTTGAAAGGCTTTCTTTCCATCCTGCATCCTTCTCTAGCTCTTGCCCATTTCTCTGCTCGCTTTCCCAACAAAACTTTTGGAAAGTGTTGTTTCTATAAGCATTCTCCAGTGTACCACCTTCCATCCACCCTGCGACTCTCTGTCTTCTACCAGCACAATCCATTGTGATGGGTCCATGTCATCAATGGCCTCCATGTCACCAAAACCAGTGGACGATTTTCTGGTCTCTTACTTGATCTCTCAGTAGCATTCTTCACAGTTCCATACTTAGCAGGCTCAGATTTTTGTTGCCAGTCCGGACTGCTCTTCAGAACCCAGATTTGCATATCAAACTGCCTTCTTGACATCTTCACTTGGATGTCTTATTAACATCTCAGGACTATTTACAATAGCCAAGACATGGAAGCAACCTAATGCCCATCAACAGATGACTAGATAAAGAAGATGTGGTGTATATATATATACACACACAATGGAATCCTGCCCAGACATAAAAAAAGAATGAAATGATACCATTTGCAGCAACATGAGTGGGCCTAGAGATTATCATACTAAGTGAAGTAAGTCAGACAAAGAAAGACAAATATCACATGATACCACTTACTTGTGGAATCAAAAAAAAAAAAAAGGCACAGATAAACTTAGTTACAAAACAGAAACAGATTCACAGAAATAGAAAACAAACCAATGGTTACTAGGGGGAGGGAGGACAGGATACATTAGGAGTTCAGGATTTGCAAATACTATTATATATAAAATAGATAAACAACAAGGCCCTACTGTATAGTACAGGGAACTGTATTCAATACCTTGTAATAGGTTATAATGAAAAGGAATATATACATATGTATAATTAAACCATTATGCTGTACATCAGAAACTAACACAATATTGTAAATTGACTATACTTCAATAAAAATGAATTAATTAAATTAAATAAAGAGACATCTGAGAAATTCAAAAAATAAAATAAGTCAGTCATGGGGATGTGATGTGCAGTCAAGGGCATACAGTCAATTATGCAGTAATAACTTTGCATGGTGACACTTGGTAACTACATATATTATGGTGATCATTTATACCTGTTCTTCAAACTTGTCATGTTTTTCCCTGACCTCTTGCCTTTGCTCACACTGTCCCCTCCATCTGGATAACTTCCTACCATCCCCATTCCACATTCAAGTTGCCAAAATCCTAGTCCCACCTTCAAGTCCCATCTTCAACCCTAATGCCTGGGATTCCACCATTAGCAGTTCTTAGAATCCTAGAACGTCTGTTCCTAGAGATGGTAGCTCAGAATTGCATTTACTGATACAACTGCCCAGAGTGCTGCACTGAGGGCGACTCTGGGATCTAGGGCCATACGCAAGCACAAAAATGTCATCCATGACGGTGGGAAGGGTTGGCTGCCCTGATGTTACAGCTGGGGAAATTGATCTTCAGGCTGGTGGGGTGACTTTCCAGGGGACACACTTAGTTGGAGGCAGTGCTGGAAACAGAATCTGTGTCTCTGGACCATCAGTGTGGAATTATAGCAGGCTGCCTATTCTCCCAGACAGAGAAGCTGAGACTCACACCAACTTGAAAGATTATTGATATTATGAATTTTACATTTAAAAAATATATATATGCAGTATTTTTTTAATCTTTCTTTCCCAGCCAACCTCTGACCAGATTAATTTTATATGTCAAAATTGTCCAGTTTTATTTTGTTGTAACCACCAAGATAAGAATATTTTAAACACAAGGAGAAGAATTACCAACAGCCACAGTCCTGGAGTTAAGCACTCCTTTCTTCCTTATGTTCTCTTTCTAAGTGCAAAGATCTTCCAAGCCCTCTGCAGTGGAAAGTTCATCAAGTCTCTCTTTTTGTAACAGAAGAGGTGAAAATGCAGAATGGGAGAAAATTAAAACCCATTTGCCATGGACTGCATGTGTACCCCCCAGCAAATTCATATGTTGGAATCTAATCCCCAATGTGATGGTGTTTGGAGATGGGGACTTTGGAGAGATCAGAGCATGAGGGTGGGACCCTCATGGAGACCCCAGAGAGCTTACTTGCCCTTCTATCATATAAGGTTACAGTGAGAAGACAGGTATCAATGAGGAAGTGGTGGGTCCTTAACAGACACTGAGTCTACCATGGCCATGATTTTGGACTTACCAGCCTCCAGAACTGTGAGAAATAAATGTTTGTTGTTTATAAGCCACCTGGTTTATGCTATTTTTGTTATGCCAGCCCTAATGGATGAAAACACGACTGATTACTTCTCACACGCTAGATGCTGTGCAACACCGTTGCACACATTACTTCATGGAAACTTCAAAACAGTCCAATGGGTAGCTACTGTATTATTCCATTTTACAGATGAGAAAACAGCCCGCTGGTGAGTGCTGTGCCCCAGATCTTTGCTCTTCTGTGTGTGCTCCTTGGACCCACCTCATCCACCATTGCCAGACGTCTTTTAGAACAAGATACTCAAAACACACTGTACGCCTCCTGGATCAGAATCTGGATTTTAACAACGCCCACACTGCCTGTGATTTTTCGATACACTGAATCTGAAGATGCACTGGTCTTGATGATGCAAACAAACAAGAGGAGAATTAGCAGGATTCAGACAAGAGCTGTCTAACTCTTAACAGAATGAACAACAGAAACACAAATGTCACGGTTTTGAAGAAAACAGAAGTCCTCACTGACACAGGTGGACAGGTCGACACTATATTTGGATGCCTGTCTCTGACGATCATCCCTTCCCAAACCACTTGCAATATAGAAAGGAGACAACTTGGTGACAAGCAGGGCTGCAAGTCAAGGGAGTTACACCAACCAACTCAGCCATGACTGAGGAATGACGTTAAGAAAGTCGCTCACCCTCCCAAAGCCTCACTCTCTTCACTAGTGAAGTGGGAACGTAGGAACACTGCTTTCCAGGTCGGTGGAGCTGTGTTTTTCACACCAGCATGTTGGGCTGCCTGGGGTCCCGACGCAGAATGGAAACCACTTCCTTCTCCAGCCTGAAACATCTATCTTTAGTCAAATCTTTGCTAATTGCTGTGTTGCTTTCTTTTCCCAAACATACAACTAGCCCCTGATTAGCACAGTGAATTGCCACCACTTTCCAGGGGCCCTGACAACCTGACAGCACCCCAAGGCAGGACTTGCAGCCAACTGGATCCCAAGGATCCTCCAGGCTCTCAGGTCTCATCCTAGAAACCCACTAACCACCACCATTGGTGCGTCCTTTTCCCTAAGGCCGAGGGTGGCCTTGATGCTCTTCAATCCTGGCTCCTTGGGATAACACTTGTCCCTGCTGCCAAAGTCCTTTCTCTGCCAAAGAGACCCAGCGAGAGTGAAGCCTGGGCCTCTCTCTTGTCATCAGAGGCCACTTCACCCACATCATACAGACAGACCCCTTGGACTCATGGACATATTCCAGACCCAGAAAAATATTGCCAAGTCTTCTTGGATGCCCTTAAACCCAGCCCAGATTTTCTCTGGGACTGGAAGAGAAGTTTCCCTGAGTATTTTTATAGAAGAGGAAGTCCAAGGTTTTATTTTCTATTCAATCGGTACATCCCCACCATCAGGACAGTCCTTCCCTCACAAACGGTGGATGTCCAGACATAGATTCCCAGAAACTGTTTGACTCAGTGCCGGCTCCCGTTGGCTCACAGATAATTTCCCCCGGAAGCCAACCAGCCCTGTACACCATCATCTGGCCAAAAAGACTTGAAGACATAATCTCCAACATAAACCCTGAAATGGGTCACTGCAAAGCTTTAAGTAGAGGAATTTCTACTCACAAGGATATTAGAACTGCCCCCCTCCCTGGAATATGGTCCAACCAGTCCTGGGTTCTGGCTCCGTGGTTCCCAAGGGGCAGCTCTAAGAGGACCGGGCTAGTTGGTTTAATTGAGTCAGTGATTAGTAATCTTAGTACTGCTCAATCCCAGTGTGTCTCCTCTGTTTACTGCATCTTTCTGGGCTCTTAAGAAAAGCAATTGATTTGTTTGCTTTAAATAAAAATCTGTTTTTCTCACTTCCCTCCTGCACTTTCTTTATCGAGTTGTTTAATCATTTAAGCAAACACCCTTTGAGCATCTGCCACATTGCAGGCACTGGGAATACAGAGACGTGTAAACACAGCCCCCACAGTAGGGGAGCTGCCCAGAACGCAGAGGAGACAGGGAAGTACACAGAGCTGTCACAGTGCAGCCAGATCGGGGCTCTTCTAGAAACATGTCCCCAAGGCTCAGGGGACATCAAATGGGGAAGTAGGGTGCTGGCCAAGTAAGGTAGTGCAAGGAGATTTGGGGAATCCATTTCTGATTCTCCTCTGTCCACGCAGGAAGCAGCCTCAAGTAGGCAAGAGATGTGTTACACAACTAAATAGTAAAGAACAAAGTAACGTGGGGTAAGATACCTATTGAACACAAATATGCTTTTGTCTCATGTCCCCAGGTTTCCAGTTGAATAAGAAAAGGAGCCCTGGGATGACCTTGCAGATGGGATAAAATGCCAGACATTGAAACCCTGGGGGCACTGAAGGTGGACCTGGGCTTTTAGCCAGTGCATTAAGGAGCCCTGTCTGTGACCACTTGGAGGTTCACACCAGAAGATGGATGTTTCTGCCTGCACAGCATCCTGTACCTCTCTTACAATGATTTACAGATGACTGGATAAAGAAGATGTGGTGTGTATATATATGTGTGTATATATATATATATATACACATACACACAATGGAATACTACTTAGCCATAAAAATGAATAGAATAATGCCATTTGCAGCAACATGGATGGACCTGGAGATTGTCACACCATAATTCATTATTCATTTTTAAACTCCAAAGGATCAGGAATCACTTGTATATTATTTATTGCCCTATCCTTATCATCTAGCATGTGCCCGGTATATGGAAATAGAAATAGATTTGTTTAAAAAGCACGTGGAACAGAATACCGAAGCAGTATTCCTCAAAACAGTCAGGGTCATCACAAACAAAGCCTGAGAAACTGTCGCAGCCAAGAGGAGCTTAAAGAGACACAGTGATTAAATGTCATGAGGTATCCTGGATGGCGTCCTAGAACAAAAAGGACATTAGGTAAAAAGTAAGGAAGTCTGAATCAAATGGGGACTTAGTTAAGAGGAGTGTATCAATTAATTGTGTATAATTATCACGTTAATGCAAGATGGTAATTAATAAAGGAAACTGGATGTGGAATTTTTAGGAATTCTCTGTGCTAGCTCAGCAACTTTTCTGTGAATCTAAAACTCTTCTCAAATAAGAAGTTAACAAATGATTGGATAACCGTCTTCAGTCCCATTTGCACCAGCCCACTGTCCAGCTAGCGGTCCACGTCTGATCCTCTCTGCTTGTTCCCCTATTCTCCATAGAAGACCTTCTCTCTTTTCTAAGCCTGGAACCATGGAACGAGCTCTTGTCTGGCAGTGAGAAGCCTGAGTTCCTCAGCCATCATCACACTGTATGAACTTGTATAAATCATTTGCCCTCCATGAGCCTTGGTTTACCCATCTATTCAATGGGAAGATAAGACTAGCACACTCTTCAATGTACTCCATGAAGACAAGGATGTTGTCTGGTTCACCTCATAATCTGCAGGGGGGGGTTTTCTTAATTGAAGCATAGTTGACTTACAATGTTGTGTTAGTTTCTGGTGTACAGCATAGTGACTCAGTTATACATATATATATATTCCTTTTTCAGATTCTTTTTCATTACAGGTTATTACAAACCATTGAATGTAGTTTTATGTGCTATACAGTAGGACCTTGTTGTTTATCTTTTTCTATGTATAGTAGTTTGTATCTGCTAATTCCAAACTGCTAATTTATCCCTCCCCCCTCTTTCCCCTGGTAACCCTAAGTTTGTTTCCTATGTCTGTATGCTTCTGTTTTGTAAATAACTCCATTTGTGTCATTTTTTTAGATTCCACATATAAATGATATTATATGGTATTTTTCTTTCTCTTTCTGGCTTGCTTGGTATGACAATCTCCAGGTCCATCCATGTTGCTGCAAATGGAACTATTCTATTCTTTTTTATGGCTGAGTAATATATATATATATTATACCACATATATATATGTATATATATATATACCACATTCTCTTTATCCAGTCATCTGTCAATGAACATTTAGGTTGCTTCCGTGTCTTGGCTATTGAAACTAGTGCTGCTATGAGCATTAAGATGCAGGTATCTTTTCAAATTAGAGTTTTATGCCCAGGACTGCGAGAATCCCCAGCTTCTAGGGCAGCTCCAGGCACACAACAAGCATTGAATAAAATTTTGTTAAATGAATAAATCAATGAACATTGCTTGATACAACTCTAACTCTGAACTGAAACTTCTAGAGTCAAAGGGTCTCCAAATCCCCTTTCTTGTGAGCTTGATTTTAAGCTTCTTTTGCGTCTTTCCACGCATTGCTCGCAGCAGCTTTATAAGCCACTTTACAAGTGACTTGAGCAGTCACTGAGAAGAGTAACTGAGAAGGTCAGGCCTCGCAGGCTTTGGGCTCCCTGGAGTTTGGACGCAGTGGAACCGGCATGAGACGGCGGGGATGTCCCATCTGGATCCTGTCTCTCTGAGTGTCACCCGGGCTTCCGGGGCTGGTCTTCCCAAGGGATCCATCAGCACCTTCTCAGCGTCTTTCTCCAACAAGGCCCAGAACTCCCAGTGCCTGTTTAGGAGACCCTGGCAGATATCTTACAAGAAGACAGCTCAAGCCCAGGGAGGAGAGAAACTGGAAATCATAAAAAACAAAAAACAAACAAAAACAAAACTCTGGCTCCCCAAACTGTCTAGAGACCTGGATTTAGTCCCAGCCCCCAGTCTGCTCCTCATTCACACTCTGCGACCTGGGCACGTTTTCCTCTGTGCCTCTGCCTGGCTCCCTTCCCAGGGCTGCGGTGGGGATGGGCGCAAACAAGGATGAGCGCTCTTTCCAGGCCCTCCGAGGGGCTGGGCTCTCTCCCACCTCTTATCTCAGTGTTTCCCTCTGCACTGAGAATTCTCCCCACTCACTGCTCACCCTCCACCCCTCGGAGCGGGCTCCTGGCAGCTACCCTGTCTCTAGTCTCCCCTGACGCCCTGCCTGGACTCACTCATTGTCTCCACCAGGCCCTCAGAACATTTCGTACACTCCCTGCCTTAGACCTGACACCACGCCGATTGTCCCTGCTCATCCAACTGTCTCCATCAGCAGACTGGAAACCCCCTGGGTCCTCTTCCCCATTTGATCCTGTGCCCAGCAAGCTCGGAACATCGGTAATAAATGAAGACTAGTTGAATAAGCAGATGAGTGAGTGAACAAATGAAGAAACGTGTGAACAAACAAAA
The DNA here is from genome assembly GCF_009834535.1 of Camelus ferus. Taxonomy (NCBI): domain Eukaryota; kingdom Metazoa; phylum Chordata; class Mammalia; order Artiodactyla; family Camelidae; genus Camelus; species Camelus ferus. The sequence goes on from NC_045705.1 coordinate 33,007,123, forward strand.
TCATGAAGAACTCTATAAATTAGAATTGGGGATAACTTAGCTTAAATTTCCCTGGAGAGTTGGTGAGATTCTGTGACAGCATATGTTTTAAAAAAAAAAAAAAGAAAGAAAGAAAGAAAAGAAAAGCAAAGCTCAAGGCTTGTTGTTACAGTTGTAAATCCCTGCAGGTTTTCCCTGGTGTGTCTCAGAAGAGGGAAGACAAGCACAGACACCCAGGCCTCCAGCTCCCTCCCTGCCTCCCGGTTTCCCCCTCCCACTCCCCTCCTCACCCTCTCTGCCCTTCTTTCTCTCCTCCCTCCTTCTCCGTCTCTGTTTCTCTTTTGCTGTCTCTGTCTCTATTGCTCTCAATTCTCACTGTCTCTCTCTCTCTCCTTTTTTGCTGTCTCTTCTTCCACTTACCAGTTGTGTAAACTTGGTCAAGGGACCTGATGAACCTCTCTGAGCCTCAGCTTCCTTATCAGAAAATGAGGTGAAAATGCCCCTCTCAGAGAGCTGCAAGGATTCACGGGAGAATGCGTGGAACATGCTTACTGCAGGGGTAAGACGCTACTATCTACTCTACTGAGACGATTGCTTTTGCGTCATCTGCAAACTTTATTAGTCTTAATGGAAGACCATGACCACCCCTGGACTGAACATTTCCCCCCAAGGATCATGAGTCCCTTCCTCCTCCAAATCAGGGACCACCCAGAGCCTGGTTTCCTCCGGCTCTGACGCTCTAGTCTTGTGCCCACTTTAATGCGGGTCGAATCTGTGTGGATGGACACAGCCACAAACCTGGCCTCCCCCAGAAGTCATCTGATGGGGTTTTAGTGATTATGGACATCTGGGGTGATTCCAGGAAATTCTGACTCCACAGGTCTGGGGTGACACCTGGTGATGGATATTTTCAAAACCATACAGATTGACTCTGAGTGGAAGCTAGGCATTTGAACTTCTGGTCTAAACTGAATGGATGTTCACTTGATGTTGAAGGAAGGAAGGAAGGAAGGAAGGAAGGAAGGAAGGAAGGAAGGAAGGAAGGAAGGAAGGAAGGAAGGGAGGAATGAGTCAGTGCAGATGGTAGATGAATAAAGGGATGAATGAATGAATGATAGCTCTACCTCCATGGGAAGAAATGTTGGTGTTCCCCCCAGATCTGTGCCCACTGGTTCCACAGCCCTTCAGAGCACAAAAGCTTAGCTGTTCCCTGTCCCTTTATTTCCTTTGTCTTCCCTCATCTCACCTCCCCATCCTTCCCCTTCTCTGGTGTGTATTTTCCCCATCTTCTCGTTGGCTCCCTCGATTCCATTCCAGTTTCCCACTTGCCTCCTTTTACTTCCCCCTTCTCCCCACTGCTCCCCCTCAGCCCCCTCGCCCCACCTCCCATTGTAACATTTGCAAACTGGGGTTCCTTTCCTCATCTCAAGACGCTGGTGTGAGAAGAGGCTTCAGACACAATCGTTACACACACACACACACACACACACACACACAAGATTTATTTGATGAACCACAGGGACTAACAGGGTCAGAAAATAGCACAAATATTCCAAAGAAGGGGGTGAGGGGGGCAGCAGGCGGCGTCCTCCACCATCTGTCCAGGACTATCGATGGGGCCTCAGAGGGGCACCCTCTTCCCTTCTGGAAGCCTCCTCCAGCTTTGACTGGATGCTTTGGGGACAGCGCTGGGCAGATAAAGTGAGTCTGTGGAAGTCTGGGAGGAGCTGGGAAAGGTAAGCGGAGAGAAGGCCGGGGCCTTCTCTCGCTCCCCTGCTCCCCGAGCTGGCCCCATTCCAGCCATGGTCAAGCATCCACTGACATCACGCTGGGCTCTTCCTGCCTCCACAGATCGTGTCTTGTCCTTCACGTCCAGAGCCCTCCAAGAACAAAACCCGGAATATACACACCCCGCCCTCCGTGCACAAAGGCCCAGCCATCAATTCCATCCTCAAGGCCTTTCTGGCGGGCAGAGTGGCCGTCATGCTGTCAGCCCTGCTGTGGCTGCTTCAGTCACCGTTCCCAGCCCCCCAACCTAGCAGGAGAAGCCAAGGGATCCAATCCTGATGAGAGATGAGAATAAAACCCACCCAGTGCTTTTTACCCCATGGCAAGCAGGTGCGCCCCACCCCCTGCCTTAAGAAGACAACCAGTGACCCTGGAAAAAGGAAGGGTGATGAGGGAAACGCTCATAAATTCAAAGCAAGTTTGGCAGGCGTGGGAAAGGGATTGAGGAAATAGGGACGGCAGAGGGACTTCCTGAGTCCCTGGTGGAATGCCTCAGGCTTTGGGTGCCAGCTGCTCTGGGGAGATATTTCCCTGTAGGGAACCCCGGGTGCAAACACAGACTTCTCTCTTCAAGCACGGACCAGCCGTCAGAGCCCACAAATCCACTGGGGGTCGGGGGTGGGCTCATTTTGATTCTGTATTGTCTCAGACTGTCCCTTCTTCCCTTGAGGACGTTGGGTGAAGAGCAGAGATACGGTGGAGAGCAGGCAGTGTTCATCCAAGTGACAAGTGACACAGGCACCCTGCTCTTACGTTACCCTCATCCATGCTGACAGATATGTACACACACACAAAGTAAGCGTCCCCACCCCCACCAAAGTACCAGCTGGCACCAGTGCCAGAGAAAAACATCCTGGAGACGCTGGGATGGGGCAGAGAGACAGGGAAGGACCTGCAGCTCAGGGCTCTGGAGGAGGCTGGAGGGGTGAGGATTTGGGGAGGGAACTCGAGCAGCATTTAGACTAAATGCTGATGCTCCTCTTTGTCCATTTCCCTCCCCAACTCCCCATTCATATCATGAAACCAAGGAGCCTGCTGCCCCATCAACCCCATTGCCCCCCAGTCCCCACCATGAAAACAGACAATGGATGAAAGGGTCCAAGGAAATCTGTAGAAAGTGTATCTCGTGGTCATTGTGCAGGGGCTGCAGGAAGGGAGGTCCTCTCCTGGGGTTCGCTCTTCCCCCAGTGCCTGAAGTTGCAGCAAACTTATCCGATCTGGAGGGAAGTTCTGATGCGCCCAGCTGCAGAGACTGGAGCAGTAACTCCTTCTGAGACTCAGCCCACCTCCTGCCCCGGCCCGTTCCCAGCTCCCTCCCGGGACTCCCAGGGAAAGGGGTAAAGAGATTTGAAGGCAACGAGTTTTGCTTGCGAGCTTCAGGATTCTTAACCCCTAGGAGCCCTTCTGAACAAGGTGGTTAAAGGGGTTACAGAGGGATTGAGGGAGGGGGCGAGCTGTGGGAGAGAGGGTGGGAGACAGAAAGTGAAGATTCAGAGTAAAAATTGCAGAGAGAGAGGGAAACGGAGGGAGGAAGAGGGGCGGGAAAACTAAAAGAAACGGGGAGAAAAAGAGCTGGAGATCCCAAATGGGATGGGGGAAACGAACTTCTATTGAGCCAGGATGCACACATCACTTTAGTTTCTCCGTCTTCTATAAATGGAGAAACTGAGGCTCGGGGCGGTTAAGAGACTTGTGCAAAGGACAGTCTCCCAGAAACTGAGTGGCCGGCCGAGCATGGGACCTCAGGGCTCATTCTCTTTCCACTAAGCCACAAACCTCTGCACAATAACAGAGGGAAAAGGAGGACAAGACACAGGTGGGGGCTGGAGGCAGGGAGCGGGGAAGGGAGTCAAGTGCAAGAGAGAAGGTGTCCTTGCCGACCTGACCTTCAGAGACCTGGGGCAAAGGCTGGGGCGGGGCGGAGGGCACCAGGCTCCTGGGGCCCCGGCCCTAGTCGACCACGAGGGTCTCTTGGCTGTAGGGGATGGATTTCTCCTGAGTCTGCTCCCCGCCCTTCCCCGTGCTGGGACCGGGCCCCTGGCTGTGCCCGGACGAGTAGCTGGCCGACTTCTCCCCGCTGCTGCCGGGGGAGGCGCCCCCGCACCGGCTCTGGCGCCAGCAGAGCACCGAGGCGCAGGCCTGGCGGAAGCGGGGGTCGAAGAAGGCGTAGAGGAAGGGGTTGAGGCAGCTGTTGAGGTAGCTGATGCAGGTGCAGTAGGGGAAGACGTTCATGAGGAAGATGTCGAGGTCGCAGGGCCAGTGCAGCAGGCTGCCCAGCATGTAGAGCGTCTTCACCAGGTGGTAGGGCATCCAGCACAGCGCGAACGTCACCACCAGCACCACGATGATGCCCAGCAGCCGGCGCCGCTTGCGCAGGCCCTCGATGCGCTCCTTGCGGAAGTGGCCGGCGATGGTCTGGGCGATGAAGAAATAGCAGGTCAGCATGATGATGAAGGGCACCACGAAGCCCACGGCGGTGGACGAGACCCCCAGGCCCACCTCCCAGGCCCACTCGGAGCTCGAGGTGGCCACCACAGAGTAGTCCATGTAGCACTGCACCTTGGTGCTGTTCTCCGCCTGGGGCACGGCGCCGGTGGAGCGGAACACCATGACCGGCATGGCCAGGAGCGTGGCCAGCACCCACAGGACCGCTGTGGCCACGGCACCGCTGACCCGCAGCCGCAGCCGCGCGTTGGCCACCGGCCGCACGATGGCCAGGTAGCGGTCAAAGCTGAGGCCGGTGAGGCAGAAGACGCTGGCGTACATGTTGACAAAGATGAGATAGCTGCTAAGCTTGCAGGCGAAGGTGCCGAAGGGCCAGTCGTACTCCCGGTACGTGTAGGTGGCCCACAGCGGCAGGGTCACCACGAACGTCAGGTCGGCCACCGCCAGGCTGGCGATGAAGATGTCAGCCGAGCGCCTCTTCTCACGGCTGCTCCGAAACACGGTCCAGAGCACCAGGCCGTTGCCCGTGGTGCCCAGCAGGAAGACCAGCATGTAGATGGCAGGGATGAGGTCCCCCGAGGACTTCCAGTCCATGTAGTCACACTCAGACTGGTTGTCTACCCCGTAGTAGTTGTCAAAATCGCCACCTTCCTCCATGCTGGGGTGCGGAGAGAGGATGGGCAGGGGGTCCCGGGGGTACCAGCTCCGTGGCTGTCACCAACTCAGCAAGTGCCCTGAGCTTCTGGCTGGAGCCCCCGAGGGCAGGCGACAAGGGCTGAAGATGTCCAGGGCCCTTCCCAGCAGCAGGAGGAGCTGCCTCTGGATCCTCAGGACCCTGGAGGATGCCCGCACTCCGCAGACTTCCTCCACTGTCTCCTGCCCTGCCCCAGCCTCAGCTAAGACACTTCCTTGCCCCCTCCTGAGCCTCTGTCTCCTCCCTTGCCTGTCACTCCCTCCTCCCACCTCCAGACCAACCCCTTACTTGTGAGTCTTAAGATCTTTAAGTTACAGCCCACTTTTTTTTCCTTCTTGTCACTGGGCAAGTGGACCAAATTGACCCCTGCCGTGCTGGGCAGAATGTTATCTATGGTTTGCAGCCTGCTCTCCTCCTGGCCCAGCCTCCTTCCCTCTGATTTCCTCTTCTCTTTGGAAAACCTCTCCTCAGTCCTCTGCTCTCTCCTGTTCTCACCCCCTCCCATCCTCTCTAAATGGGGTGAATTATGCAGATTGAAATCCAGCCTGCGCTGGAGCCAGGGAGGGTGGGGGCAAGGAGGGTGTGAGATTTCGCAGGATGGTCTGAGCATCTGGCGTGCCCTCCTGGCAAGCAGGTCTGGCCCCTCGGGTCTGCCCTCCAGCCTCCACCTCCTGCCCTCCCAGCCGCCACCCAGACCCTGCCCTTCTCTGTGCTTCCGCTCACATTGGCCTCCTTTACACCTCGGCTTTGACCCTCTCTGGGAACTTTCGTGGTTTACAGACCCAGTTATAGAAGTATTTCTCTAGAACTCAGAAGCTGTTAGCAGATTGCCGCTTGCAGATGGCGTAGGGAGTTTTAGAGGGTGGAGGACAGAGTCACAGGAGGAAGAAAGCCCAGACTGAAGGATCTCTAATCAAGTCATTAAGTCTGTGGGAAAACTGAGTCTGAACAAGCTAAGTGTCTTGCCCAGGTTCACAGGATAAAACTTGTTTTGCTGTTCTTTGCTTTTCTTCTTCTCCCAGCACCTAAGACAGCACTTAGCACGGAGCAGGTGATCCCCAAATGGTTGCTGAGTGAGGAAGTGGATGGGTGACGCGGGGAGTGAGTGAAGAGGAGTCCATCTGCAGAAGATGGACTGTGAGTTACCGTGGGTTGTGAATTACTGTGCAATGAGAACATGGATGCACTTCAGTCCTCGAGTTCTTACTGCCCTGCGTGGACCAGGCATTTTCCATAAGACCATGGTGGGGCGGGAGGTGGGGAGGGTCAGGAATTCATAGCTGGAAGAGGAGGCAGAAAAGGGGGGCAGCCCCTGAGGAGGTGCCCGGGACACAATCCCATAGAAACTCAGTCTGCCCTGGCTGTTCACCTCTCTAGGACCTCCAGGCAGGAAGGAGAGAACGATGCACAAGGTAAGATTAAAAATATGCACCCCTAAGAGTCGGGGAGGCCATCGAACGCTGGGCAAGCGTGAGAGATGCAAAATCAGGAGACGGGTCTTGGCCACATCCAAAACAAAAGGCTTACAAAATTAGAATCCATTGTTTCAGGGAAGTTGAGGGGTGGTCAGAAAAATCTTTTCTGGGTGTCTTCGAGCAGGGACCCCAAACTCAAATACTCACAAGGACCAGGCTAAGAATAAATATGGATAAAACAACCAGTTCAAGACAACAGGGAGTGGTGGAGACTGGCAAACTGAAGCAAGCACACCCCCTCAGGAGGAGGCCTCCTGAGAGCCAGTCTCTGAGTACCACACAGAAATATGGGACCCAGCACGGCCTGCCTTCTGGTTTTTCAGATCATTTCAAATTCTGGATTTTATGAGAAATGTCCAGATTTGTGAATTTAGGGAATTGATTCCATTTTCAAAAAGGACAGGGCAGGACAAGTGGAACTTGTCCTTGGGCCCCCAGTGGGTGCTCTTTGAAGAGGAGCTTGCCAAGAACAGAAGGGGACAGAAAAACGTGCAAGAAGAAACATAAAATGCAAAGATAAAGAAATGAAAATAAGGGTAAGCACGGCCGCAGCCTCAGGGCGCAATGCGGGGACAAGAAAGGCGTCTGGAGAGGAAGATAAGAAAGATTCTGGGGATCTTGGATGACTTTTCCCTAAAAGTGATGTGCAGATGAGAACACGTTGGTGTTTCACATGAGGATTACATACTGGGCACTTAACTACGTGCTGGGCACTCTTCTAAACAGTCTAAATTTTACACATCTTTATCATCTCTTTCAATTAGCAGGGCAACTTTAGAAAGTAGGTACCCTCATTCATCTCAGTGTACAGATGAGAAAACTGAAGTACAGGGAGATGGAGTGACTTGGCCGAGGTCAAATCAGAATTTGGACCAAGGCCGTCTTGAGTCATAGACATAGAAAACAAGCTTATGGTTACTGTGGGGGAGAGGGGGAGTGGAGGGATAAATGGTGAATTCGGGATTTGTAGGTACTAGCTACTGTAGATAAAATAGATAAACAAGAAGGTCCTACTGTATAGTGATGTTCAATACCTAATAATAGTCTATAATGAAAAAGAATACGAAAAGGAATATATATATATATAAATAAAAATAAAACTGAATCACTCTGCTGTACACCAGAAACTAACACAACATTGTAAACTGACTATACTTTAACTATTAAAAAAAAAACTGTTCACGATGTGCCTGGATAAAAGCCAAATTTGAGACCCCCAGTGAATCAAGAGCTTCTCTGGTTCTTCCAGAAAGACACTGGCACCTGTGCCTTTGCAGATAGGAGCACAGAAGGAGGGGAACAGGCGAGCTCGGAGTGTCCCCCAAATCAGGTCCTTCCCCAAGCTGTTCCCGGTTGTTGCCACTTGGTTTCCCAGCCGGACAGGAGCCTGGAGACCTGCTGGGAAAGGATATGGACCCATCTCTCTAATCCGCTGGCCTCCAGGCTTTCTGACTCAGAGAGGGTAAGAAGCAGTTAATCTCGCCAGAGGAACCAGAGTCACTGATGGGAGGAGATGGGGAGCCGAGGCTGGGGGCAGTAGGAGCCACTGACTGGGGCCAGAGGGGGTGTTGTGCTGATAAAGTCTGGCCCCCCTGCCAAGAGCCAGCTGGGACCAGATGGCCTAAGTGCCCCCTGCGATGGCAGTCTGACTGAGCAGAATGGCGAGCCCCACTCCTCCCCTGCTCCTGACATCCAAGATGCCTGGTCACCCAACACGGAAGATAAAAGTTTAGTAAATGGGACCAGCAGCTGAAGACCGACCTCGCGTGCCCCCACGGCTCCGAAGTGAGCCCTCCCCAGACAGAGAGTACCTGGGGACAGCCTGCTTTGCGTTTTGGCACCCCCCTCAACTTGGTGCTGGTGTACGTATGCTGAATTAAAACCCAAAAAATGCGCTTGGGGAAACGATAGAAAGAGACCCAGGGCTGCTCTTCTGCCTTCACAAGGGCACCTTTTTGCTAAATTGGTCCAGAATAATGTACCCTGAGCCATCTGGCGAACCAGGAGCGAGGGCCAAACTCTTGGCCAGCATCCCTGGGGCTGCTGGCCTGCCCTGGTGAGGCCGAGCAGGTTTCCCGGGGAACTTCTCTCTCTCCCTGGTGATTTCTTCAGGGTATTGTGATGAGCCTGGCAGACGGGACCGGCGCCCCAGACCTGCTGCGGGCCCTTTGAGCAGAGCCCAGACTGCTGGTGGCCTGTGGAGTGAGGGTACCTACTTTCATTCCACAGCCCTCTCTCACCCCACCCCTCGGTTTGTTCCCGGCCTGGAAAGCAGAGACTGGCTTGGCCCCGTACCCGTGCTGCGAGTGGCTGTGTGCACTTGGATGCAGGGCTCACGGGGCCATGGGGCTGCTTGTGAGCAGGTGGGACACGTGTGTGCTGGGTGCGGCTTTCAGGCAAGCAGTGGATGGTCAGGGACCTGCATCAACAGCCTCCTTGGAGGACAGGACAGGCAGTTACCTGGATCTCTCCAATGGCTTGGGATGAGGGGCAAAGCTAAACCTCACCCAGCCCTGGCCCCCAGCATTGGGTGGAGGACATCAGATGGAAACTTGCCTTTCTCCGCCCCTCGCTGACTTCTCACCTCCTCCCTGCGGCTCCTGGTTCCAGCCCCCTCACTTCACAGGTCTGCTTTGAACTCACAGCTTCAGAACTCACCCAGGGCAGCAGGGCCCTTTGCTCCCCTGCCCAAGAGGCGGCAACAGCTGTGTCCCTAACAGCTGGTGGTGTCATCTGAGGGGAAGGGGAGGGGAGGACAGGGAAGCGGGCCGGCTGCCGAGCCCACTCCTTGAGATTCCTCTCCCTTTCCTCCGGCCACCCTCCCTTCCCCATCCCAGCTTCTCTGACCAAAAGCAAATGGTCAGCTGCCTTCTGACCATTAAGGCAGACAACCCGCCCCGCCCCCAGCAACCCCTTGTCTCCCTGGCCATTTGGTGCTCCTTCAAACTCCCAGGCCATTCTCCGGAACTCCTGGCTCTCCCTGGGCTCTGGGGACAGCAAACACAGGAAAGCCCACTGCGCTGGGAGCCAGGAAATACAAGGTCCGGCTGCATCTTGGTTTTGACTTCATCCACTCATCAAATACCTATCGAGCAGCTATTATTATCATGTGAACAGTTCAGACCGCACCGCTGGGCTCCTGCAGGTACATTCTAGAAGTGGAGAAGAGACCTGAATAGATAAGCACTAAGTAAATGCAGTGAAATCTGAGAGTCCTGAGCTCTACCCAGAAAGTTACGCATGGGGGAGGGTAGAGCTCAGCAGTGAAGTGTGTGCTTAGCAGCACGAGGTCCTGGGTTCATCCCCAGTGCCTCTATCTAAATAAAAAAACACACCAAATTACCTTCCACCCAAAAAAAATTTTTTTAAAAAAGAAAATTATGGATAATGACAGAATAAATGGAAAGGGGGCAGGTTTTAGACAGGGTGGACCAGGGGACTGCAGGGCCCTCTTGGGAGTCTCTGGCATTCTGCCTGAAACTTGAAAGACTAGGCCTGCTGTGTGACCTTAGACAAGGCTCTCTTCCTCTCTGAGCCTCAGTTTCCTTGTCTGTACAAGAGGGCATTGGACTAACCGGAGCTGCCTTTCTGAGAACTGTGGAAGTGGCTCCCAGAGGTGGTTGGCGAAGTGGATTTCCTGCTATAAGGGGCAAAAGAGAGAGGGACACTGACCCCCTCGACGGAAGAGGTCAGTGATGGATAGGATCAGATCAAAATCCATTCTCCCTGCCACGGCACCAAGCCACAAGGAGTGTTTGTTCGACTGTGAGTCGGAGGAGTCTGGAAGCCTCTCCCTATCTCCTCGCCCACCCCTCGTACCTCTTCGCCCATCATTACCCACCCCCCCCCATTACTTAGCGCAGCACCCTATACACAGTGGGCCTCTAATTAAAACACGGGATCATCTGGCAGCAGCTGGTGGGAGCAGCTTTTCTGTAAGCTCAGAAGCAGTCAGGGCTTTCTTTAGGACCAGTGGATGGAGGGCTAGCTTCCCGTGACTTAGAAGAGGAAAGACGCCTGAAGTGCTCGGAGATCTTTGGTTCCCAAGCTGAGACGAGGGGCCCCAAGAAGACAGTAATGGGGGCAGAGGAAGTAGCACGGGGCCAGCATCAGCAATTCCTAAAACTTTTTGGAAATGGCATCTCCTCCCCCACCCAGTGAGATAACCCTCCCTACACACTGAGCCTGGATTTTCACACCTTGAAGCGGTGACTCTATTGACCCCATGCTGCTCGGAACGTCTTTGATGAATAAAAGCTGAGAAGACGGATTCATCATTATTTAATAAACGGAGTGGGCGAGACAAACAGAATCCTCCAAAGTGATCACTCATTAGTGGGGGGAGGACAGGAAAGCAGGGAAGTGGCCTTTGTCGATGAAAAGCTTGCAGCCACTAATCTGCTCCACACACTTGACTTTGCTGAAGGGGAAAGTGAGGAGGGGAAGGGAACTCCCCCAGGTGTCCCCAGCGAGTCAAGCACACTGTCCCCCATGCCACTCTGCCTTCCCTCCCATCCCTAAAGATCGCATCCAGAAGAAGCCTTTCTCCTCGGAGCAAACACGCCTTTGTGAGGCTGAGAGGAGGGCCGTGGGCAGGAGGCAGCCGGGACAGGAAACAGAGCAGAGGCCGGAAGGAGGTCAGGAAAAGGCAGACGGGACCCTGACCCCCGGCTCATACCCAGCCCTATTAGCCTTCAGGAGAGCAACATGGTGTTTCCAAAAATATTTACAGTGAGTCTAAATTAACGAGGTCCTGAATCAGTGCTGACAATGGGAGGATGTGGGGCCCAGCCCTCCAGGGGTGAAGACCAGCGCAATCAGCCCAGGGGCTGCACAGGGGTGCCTGGAGCTTGGGAAGGCCAGCCTTGCACGGCTAACCGAGGAAGTCAAGCCCTTCATCCTGGGGCCAGAGCAGGAGACAGTGCTGCGTATCCAGGCTGCCAGGATTCCACCCTCCCCGGGGACAGGAAGACAACCTATGTTCTCGGAATTGCAAAGGGCATCATTAACCTGCCCCAATCCGCCAATCTGGTGCAGAAATCTCCTCAACCAGTCCAAGGGCCATCATTCAGGGGCTTCTTGAATACCTCTGCTGACCAGACACTCACTCCTGCCCCTGGTAGCCCATCCCCAGTCCAATTTGGGGTGTCACTGCTCCTTCAACAGTGTTACCCTCAACAGAGCAGAGAGGTTCAGAGCACAGTGCTGCCACTCGCAAGTCACATTGCCATGGGCGCACAGCCCAAATCATTCTGAGCCTCAGTTTTCCCATCTGTACAATGGGAGTCATTATAGTATCTACCATACGGGGCTGGTATGAGGATCCATTAAGAGAGTAGACATAGAGTACCCAACCTGAAGGGAATGCCACGGAGGCAGAAAGACGTGGGCAAATGTGCAGAGATGCAAAAGAAAGAGCATCAAGTGTCTTGGGGCTAAAGGTAGACAAGGCTGGGAGAGCCAACCACCATTTTGTTGCCATTAAAGTGACACTGAAGAGCTGGACCTGCGCTGCCCAGTGCATCACCCACGCACCACAGCAGCTATCAAGCACTTGGAAGGCGGCCGCGACCAACGGAGATGAGCTGTAGGTGTAAAGTATGCACTGGGTTCCAAACTATGAAGAAATGTGAGATATCGCGCTGGTAAGTTTTTATATTGATTACATATCACATGATAGTATTTTAGATATATTGGGATAATATATAAAATCAAATATATTATTAAAATGAATTCTACTTGTTTCTTTTACTTTTTTAATGTTACTACTGGAAAAATTAAAATTTCAAGTCTAGTTCCCATTTTACCCCTAGGGGGCAGCGCTGAGCTCAAGGATCAGCGCTAAACTTTAAGACTTCACTCTGACCCAGAGGGTATAGCTCAGTGGTAGAGCGAGTGCTTAGGTGGCATGAGGTCCTGGGTTCAATCCCCAGTGCTTCCAACAACAACAAAAAATAATAAAATCAATAAATAAACCTAATTACCCCACTCCCAAAAAAAGACATTTAAAAAAGTACAAAAAAAGACTTCACTCTGGGGGCATCTTAGAGGGGAATTGGAATGAGGAGGCTCATTGGGAAACAGGTGCAGTTGTCCAAACCAAAGGTCTGTGCTAAAGGGAGGGCTCTAATTTTTTTGGTTACAAGGTTGAATCGGGAGGGATTTGAATCCTCTCCTCCCTAAGCCTGTGCTCCTCATAAACACAACCGTAGATAAAGCTTACCACATCCTGACAGGCAAAGTTTATCAGGCTCTGTGTAAGTATTTGCTTTTCCCAATGTATTTCCACAAAAGCTTTTAAAAATTCATAAAAAATTGTATAATTTATACTATGGCACCCATTTTACAGATTAGTAAACTGAGGTTCAGAGAGTTCCATCACTGGCTGAGGAGCACCAGTGATGTCACATGGAAGTGGCTTACATGTAACAGAGAGAGGGTTTGAACCCCCAACTTTGACTCCAGAGGCCTGAGCGCTCTACAGCCAGGCTACCCCACCACCCCTACCCTGCAAGGCTGGGCTCCGCTTCTGCACCCAAACAGAGCCTGCTGGTGCTTCTCTTAAGGGAGATGTCAGAGGAATCTCCTGCACAGAGCCTGCTTTCCCCTGGACTGCTGCTTCAGCCTAATTGCGAGCAGCCTGTCTGGACTGTGAGGTTAATTATAGGAAAACTCACCTAGGGCCTTCATCCAGGGCTCACAGGAGTTCCCAGGACTACACTAGCACAAGGATAATTTGCAAGAACAAATTCATGACGATTTAAAAAAGTAAACTCTGAGGACGAAATGCCTGTTTTCAAATCCCGGCTCTGCTACTGTACCTCTCCAAGCCTTGGTTTTATTAACTGTAAAATGGGGGTAATAGCAGGCAGCAGTGGTCAGAATTCTGAGACAAAAAGATTTAGGTCTGTGCCTGGCACAAAGTAATTGCAGTAAATGTTGCCTATTACAATGAGCTCATTTAATTCTCACAACAACCCTATGGGATAGGGAGGGTCAGTTACGATAAATGGGGATGATAATATTCCCAGTTTACAGATGCAGAAATTGAGGCACAAGGACTTGTCTAAGTTCCTAAATTTCTAAGTATTGGAAGTAAGATTCAAGCCTAGGATGGCTGGTTCCAGGTCTGCCGTCTTAATCACCATGGTCTACAGTTCATGATCCTGAACAATTTGTGAAGTCATATTTTTTTTTCGTTCTTCTTTTTTTAATGATGCTTTCTTAGTTTCTTGAGGTAGGAGAGGCACCTGATCTACCTGCCCAATGCTAGTGGGATAATCAGCAGCTTGGTGTGAGCAGAGAAGGGTCACTGCCTCTGGATGCTCCACTGATGAGTTACCCATCAGCCCCTGGGCTCCATGGGTACCACAGGTATTCAATGGCAAATATTTTGCCAAGAGGGAACAAGGCTGGTGCTACAGCATCTCCCACCCTTGTGACTACTGGGGCCCAGAGATGGTTAAGGAGATGAAAATAAGCCCTGGGCATGGGTACCTCTGCCAGAGATGCCTCCCGAGGTATACCCTGGACTCGGCTGGTAGCCCCAGTGCTTCTGACTGCTGAGCGATGCTGACCTCTGGTGGACATGAGCTGGTAGTCAGCCTTGACCTTTCTCTGAGCCTGCTCCCCAGCACTGGCTTCCTGGCCTTGCCTTGGGTGCAGAGACCCCCACAAGCTGAACTCCCAGGGAGCTCAGGTAATCCAGACCGCTCCTTCTTCCAGGCTCCCATGGCATCCGGAATTGCCAACCCCAGAATGTTGCAGCTCTGGGGCTGTGCTGAGGATCCTTGGCAAAGAGAACTTACCCACAGTCAAATCAGCTGCTGATTCTGAGGCTGAGCGAGTCTTAGAACCCAGCTCGGGCCCCCGGTCTCCTGGAGAATCAAGCACTAGGTCCCTAATACAGCTTAGTGTTTTGAGCTACTCATTCTCTCTTGAAATGTGGTTACATTGCGCTGCAATTATCCAATATCATATTATGACACTGATGTAGGAAGAGAAATGTTCTTGTCATTTTCTCTTCACAGGAGTAAAACCAAGAGACCTTGAATCATCCTCAATGTTATTCATGACTCTTCGTCAAGCATGTCACTCTGTAAAGATACACATGAAAGGGAAAATGTAATTCTGTTTTATTAAAGAAAATTATGAACCAGAAAGAGCCTAAGGAATCTTGGTTAAATAAAATGACAATTGACAAGGAAAAAAAATTGTCAGTCACATCCCCTGGAGACCAGAATCTGATTGCTGAGCACCCAGCGCCACCTTGTGGTTGCTCACATGACAGCAACCGCGGCCTCCACTCCACCCACTTCCTCATCCACCATAAATGGACGTATTGAAAATTTCTTATCAGAGCCTTTTATCTCTGTCAAATTTGTGCTGAAATCTCTCCTACTAAAACCTCCTACTAATTGAAGCACGAAAAAAAAAAAAAAAGATGGACACAGAGTTGAAGGCCCAAGCAAGAAGTGTGAATCTAGAAACACTTTTCATTCATAACCCTTCCAGGCTGTTTCAATCTGAGCCCTGGGACCCTGAAGGCCACACAGAAACTGAATTCATCATAGCTCTTAAAATGTGTGCATGCCTTTTCTCTTTTCCTCTTGCTCTCTCTGGAAATACATTTCCCTATTTCTCAGGCACCAGCCACTCAAATAAGAAGTAAACCTCAGCACAGACAGGTGGGGAGACAGGTGAGTGGCCAAGCCAGGCTGGAGCTCCAAGGTCCTGTGACCCACTCATGTGATGAAGGTTGATGGCATTTCTCCTCCATGGGAGACCCTGTGCTCAGCTCACCGGTGGGTCAGAACCCTTCCTAGGCCTCTACCTTCAAAAGACTGAAAGCCTTGTGGGGGAGACACACACCTACTAGCCAATGATGTGAAAAAGTAAAGCTGCAACTGTGGGAAGTCTTACAAGGAGAGTTATTTTCACAGCCAGAGTTTTAGAGTCTGACTCTTCGAGGTTTTAAGTACTGAAAAGTTTATGACCTCCTCCATAATCAATTTAGAATAAAAACAAACAGAATCAAAAGATAAGCCTAAAGAAGTCTTGTCTTTCCCATGATGACTTCTTTGAAATGAGAGCCTTATGGAAAGGAGTGACCCTGTTTCACTAATGCCTGAAATACAAAGTACATACTTAGTCTGCCTCTTGGGGAATCCAGAACTAAATACATATAGTTTGACCTAGTCAGGAAAATCAAGAAAGGCTTCCCTGAGAAAAGGGTAACTGCCTTGACAGCTTCAAGATGAGAGAAGGCTGATAGGAGATAAAGATGACAAATGATTACAGCAAGCACTGGGCAGAGCATGTGCAAAGGTCCTGTGGCAGCCCGGAGCTTCAGAAAGCCCAGGCCAAAAGTAGGTGGATGAGGCTGGAAGAGAGGACAATGGGGACCATGTTCTAAGAGGAGGCAAGGGGCCAGGTCACACAAGACTTTGTGGGCCACCTTGAGGCATTTTGTCTTTATCCTCCAAGCAATCGAAAGCCATCGAAGGGTTTTAATTAGCAGGGCACAGTGACAAGATCCATTGGTGTTACAGAAAAGCCACTCTGGCTACGTGTGGAAAATGGATATGAAGGACTTCAGTTAGGAGACATTTGTCCCCGTGGAAGATGATAGCTTTGATTAAGAGGGCCGTGGTCCACATGGAGAGAAGTGACTAGATTACGGAGATATTTTGGATCAGGTGCAGGTCTAAGGAAAAGGGAGCTGTCCAGGGGCCTCTTAGGTGTCTGACTTGCTGGAACTAAATGAATAGGAGTGTCATGCATGGAAACAGGGCGTGGCAGAAAGTGGTACGTGAGCTCCAGTGTCTACTTTCTCCTTCTTCCTTTAGCGACTGCATCCAAGTCCAAGTGTGAGCCATTCCTCGGACTCCTCTGCCTTTTGCTCCAGGCTCTGATGGACCTGCAGGCACAGCCAGATGGACAGCTCCTCACCTGCTGGCCCAGACCATGCCTCCTCGCCTCCCACGCTGCGGCTTCCCCAGTCCCCACTGGTGCCCACATCCTAGCATGCAAAGTCAGAAAAACAAGAGGGTTATCACCCCAGGCGACCAACTTTTGACCAATGAGAGACAGAAGCCAGTGGAAAAATTCTTCCTGCGTCCTCTCCCAGAAGGGCTGATCCTAAAGGGATGTTCACACAATGTGGAGCAGCAGTTCTACAGATGGGCCAATTCATAATGTACATCCCCATCTTAACACTTCCTCTTTCCAGCTTCACTCCTCTTGTTACTTCCTCCTATTCCCTGAGATTTTACTCCCTAATAAAATAAGAGCGCAAAAGTCTCCTGCCTCAGACTCTTCCCTGAGGGAAACACAGTCTAGGCAGTAATATAATCCCCCAGATTTTAATTGGGGTCATGACTAGAGACAGGCATGTCCAGCCTCAGGCACTACAGCTCACTCCCTAGCTGCAGCCTCTGACTGGTCCACAGGACATGAGGAGACATGATATGTCTTTTTCTGGGTCACATCTCTTAAGAAAGAACTCACTCACTCTTCACGTCTTTTCTTTTCCCTCTCCCCTGGGCTGGGACATGAACATGAGGTGGATGAGCCAGCTTGGATGATGCAGATGAAGACCACAGCTGAAGGAGCGACAGAGCAGCTGGACATCTTGTGGAGGAGAGCGGGACCGCCCATCTGCCTCTCTGTTGCCCTTCTTAGCCTGTCCCACAACCAGCACACAGGGAATAGTGGGACAAGACCAGGTTTGGAGAAAACCCATGAGTCCTGTTTTAGACATTTGATATTTGAATAGCTGTTGAGAAGTCCCAGTGAAAGGGCAAGTGATCAGATAAGATAGATGTGAGCCTGGAAGGTCTGGACTGAAAATACGACCTCTCATGGGTGGTTGGTAATCAAAGTCTACATGTGTCCAAGGTGGTCTAGGAAGGAGGTAGACAGTGAGAAGAGAAGGGAGCCCATGGCAGGCAGCTTCTAAGATGGCCCCAGTGTAATCCCCACCTCCTGGTCTTTATACCCTGAGCAGCACCCCTGGAATGTGGGCTGGACCTGGTGATTCACATCTAAAAACTAGGGTGTGGTAAAAGTGATGAGATGTCACTTCCAAGAGCAGATTACAAAAAGACTGGCTTCACTATGGAGGACAGTATGGAGGTTCCTTATAAAACTAAAAATAGACTTACCATATGATCCAGCAGTCCCACTCCTGGGCATATATCCAAAGGGAACTCTAATTAGAAAAGACACATGGACTCCAACATTCACAGCAGCACTATTTACAATAGCTAAGACATGGAAACAACCTAAATGTCATTCAACAGATGACTGGATAAAGAACTTGTGGTATATATATATTACTCAGCCACAAAAAAGAATCAAATAATGCCATTTGCAGCAACATGGATGGCCCTGGAGATCATCATTCTAAGTGAAGTAAGCCAGAAAAAGAAAGAAAAATACCATATGATATCACTCATATGTGGAATCTTTAAAAAAAAAAAAAAAGACACAAATGAACTTATTTACAAAACAGAAACAGACTCACAGACAGAAAACAGGGAATAGGAGGAAGTAACAAGAGGAGTGAAGCTGGAAAGAGGAAGTGTTAAGATGGGGAGGGGTAAAAGGGGTGGGAAGGGATAAATTGGGAGTTTGAGATTTGCAGATACTAACTAATATCTATAAAATAGATAAACAGCAGGTTTGTACTGTGTAGCACACGAAACTGTATTCAATATCTTGTAGTTACCTATAATGAAAAAGAATATGAAAACGAATATATGTATGTATATGTATGACTAGGGCATGGTGCGGTACACCAGAAATTGACACATTGTAACTGCCTGTACTTCAATTTAAAAAAAATGACTGGCTTCCATCTGGGGTGCCGTCTCTCTCAGTCGTTTAAACCCAACCATTTAGTCTCTAGAGGCAGTGTGTATAGCTCAGGGGTAGAGCATATGCTTAGCATTCAGGAGATCCTGGGTTCAATCCCCAGTCCCTCATTAAATAAATACATAAACAAACAAACAAACAAACAAATAATCTTAATAACCCCCCCCAAAAAAAACATAAATAGAAAAAATAAAATAAAATAAAATTGTCTCTGGAAATGGTCTTAAGAGAGTACGAGGAAACATTTATTCAAGAACTAAATCTCTGTAAGAACAGCAAGAGTCTGTGAACTTTAAGCCATGCTCCCTCCCTTCCTCCCTCCCTCAACAGGACAATGGAAGCTCCGATCTGAGCAAGTGTGGTTAAGAAAAATGGGCCTTCCTCTCCCCTAAGTCAAGAGATAAAGTTCTCACTCCCCCAAACTCCAAGTTGAGACACCACACTCCTGGTAAAGGCAGCCAAAATGTCAGAGGCTCACTTCCTCCACCCAGCCCCCACTCAGAGATCAGACGCTCAACCCCAGCACAGCATTCCAGAGCATGGGGACCAGATCGCCCTCACCCGGGTTCAGCTGTAGGATGGTGGTTCTGCGTCAAGAGAGGCGAGCTAAACAAGATTATACTGTATAGCACAGGGAAATATATACAAGATCTCATGGTAGCTCACAGCGAAAAAAAAAGTGTGACAATGAATATATATATATATTCATGTATAACTGAAAAATTGTGCTGTACACTGGAATTTGACACAACATTGTAAAATGATTATAACTCAATAAAAAATGTCAAAAAAATAAAAATAAAAAAGATAGGCGAGCTAAGGTGGGGGTGGTATAGCTCAGTGGTAGAGCACAAGCTTAGTGTGCACAAGGTCCTGGGTTCAATCCCCAGTACCTCCATTAAAAAAAAAGAAAGAAAGAAACCTAACCATCCCCACCCCCAGAAAAAAAAATGTCCACACAAAAACATGTACACACAAGTGTTCATACAAGAATTGTTCATAATGGCCAAAAAGCAGAAACAACCCAAATGCCCATCAAGTGATACAGCCATACAGTATTATCAGGCAATAAAAAAGAACGAAGTACTGATACACGGTATGACAGGGCTGATTCTTGAGAGCATTACGCTAAGTGAAAAAAATAACAAAGAATCACAAGTTGCAAGTTGCATGAGTCCATTTATTTTAAAATGTCCAACTGGGAGGGATATAGCTCAGTGGCAGAGCGCATGCTTAGCATGCGTGAGGTCCTGCATTCAATTCCAGGACCTCCATTAAAAAAAAAAAAGTATAGAATAGGCAAATCTATGGAGACAAAGTGACTGTGACCATGACTGTGTCTTCCCCTAAGACTGTGGGGGAGAGGAGGTAAGAAGGGGACAATGGCTAACAGGTGTGAGGGTTTTCAGGGTGATGAAATGCTCTAAACTTGATTGTAGTGATGGTTGTGTAACTCTGAATATACCAAGAACCATTGGCTTGTACACTCACATAGGTGAATTGTACAGTGTCTGACTTGCGTCTCAGTAAAGCTATTATTTTAAAAATAAAAGTCAATGGAAGGGATCCTGTTGAAAGAAAGTAAAACAGATGACGGCAAAAAGGATAAAAGATAGTTAAGGGGAGGAGGGGTCCAAAGCAGAGGCGGAAGGGGTGGCCTCAGGCAGGACAGAAACTGCTCCTTTGGAGGGCTGGGCTGGACGCAGACATCAGGAGGTCGGAGGAGCTTGGGTTTGAGAAGACGGCTGTTCTCATCAGACGAGTGAACTGGAGGACAGAGGTCGGAAGAGAACCAAGGGGGTTGGAAGGAGCTGTGGGGACAGTGAGATGAGGGTGGCTGGGAATGCTGCAGCCTGATGTGATCTCACACTTGTCCCCTGACTCTCCCTTTCCTGTTCTCCCTTTGGTCCTCATGCAGTTCATGAAGGGCTTTGCAAACATAAGCATTTGTGAGGGAGTGGAGGGAAATGGTGGTCAGGCCAATGAGAAATGGACAACTTTATTCAGATCTGGGAAGCCATGAGCGGGGAAGAGCTCAAAGGAGAGGAGGAAGTCAGTGTGAAAGGCAGAGGAGAGGGAAGTGCTAGCCAGCCTGGACTTGCCTGAACCAGGGGTTACCTACACATGGGGCCGGCTTCCCAGGCACGTGCCTTGTCCCGGTGCACAGTGCCCAGCACACGTAATGGCTCCGTGCTTGGCCAACTGCTTTTCTGGCCCTGTCTTGAAATTGTTAATAATTTTTTTGTTTTGTTTTTGTTTTGTGGAGGGATAGGGGGATGAGGTAGGTTGGTTGGTTTGTTTGTTTTTATATTTAACAGAGGTATTGGGGATTGAACCCAGGACCTCGTGCATGCTAAAAATGTGCTCATCCACTGAGCTATACCCTCCCTTCCACCAAAATTGTTAATAATTTTTGAACAAGGGGCTCCTCATTTTCATTTTGCAATGGGCCCCACAAATTACACAACCTGTCCTATCCTGTAAAGTAAGTTCACCCATCCAGATTATGGCCAAGATTGGTTACACAAGGAAAAACGGTTTCCATACAACCAGAAAAAAAAATTACAAAGATCAGACTTAGATTAACCCAAGAATGACTCCCCAGAGCATCGCTCTCCCTACTACCTAATGCATCTCCCTATATCCCTAGCCTGCTTACTCTTAGTTTATAGAAAATCTTGGCGAGGAACTGTAGTAACTTTGCTGTTCAGAAACATTTACTTCCACTCCTGGAGAAGGGAAAGTTATGCTTCCCCACTCCGCTGACATCTGGCTTGGTCACAGGACTTGCTTTTAGCCAAGGAAACACGTCACAGCTAAGGAGAAGCTGTAAGACCCAGCATGCATTTACCGTGTTTTCCTATTCCTCTGTTACAGGAGCAGTAACGTCCCAGATCTCAGCTCATCCACCAGCTGACCCTGGAGTGAATACACCGTGGGGTAGTGCTACCCTGGGCGGGACTGTGAAGTGAACGAGATAAATCTTTGTTGCTTTAAGCTACTGAAATTCTAAGGTTGTTTGTTACTGTATCATAATCTAACTTGCCCAGACTAACACAGAAAGGCCTCTGTTTTCTAGGACACATCAACTGAAAATCAGCAAATGTTAGCGATCACTGAGGGCTTTCCTCTAACCTCTAGAACCCGACCTGATACATATGTGTTTGCTGAATTCATAGTAGGGGATCCCTATTTCCTCCCAGTAATATCCAAACTCCTTTGTCTGTGTTCAGAACCCTGCATGGTCGACCTTTACAGCTTTATCTCCGAACTACCCCCTCCAACAGCTGATTCACTTACTCATCTCCATACTTCTCATTTTTTCATTCATCCATTCTTTTATCCCATATCTACTGGTGCCTACTCTGTCCTGGGGATTGTGTTAGATGCAGAAATGTTTACCAGACATGGTCTTTCTGCCCCGGTGGTCCTCAGTCCCCAGACCTTGGTCATGCCATTTCTCTCTGCCAAGAGCATCCTTCTGATGCCTTTCTGCTTATTTAAGCGGCTAACCATTCTACCAGACACAACTGACACCCCACCTCCTCCTGCTAACCTGCCCATCGCCCCACTTCCTCTAAAGCATCCTCCCCTCCTCTCAACTCCTACACCAGTCACGTTCTTCTGAAGTGCTTGACAGTTATATCGTGCCTGACAGCCTCTCTCTTGTTGTGTTTTGAAGGGCTATTTAAATCCCATTAGTAAAAGATTTATGCTTTGTGTCTTATGTCCTTAAATAGGCCCATAAAAGCAAAGCTTGATGCAGACTCAGTTAATTAAAGTCAAGCCTTAGTTATCTTACAGGTCTTGTTTAAGCTCAATCAACTTTTGTTCTAGAAAAATGGCCACTTCCTATGGTTCATCCTAATGGTTCTACTGGGAAAAGTAATCTGTTGGCTTCGGAGGTCTCTGGGGGAGCACACATGTGACCCTTCCTCACCAGGGTCCTGCTGGCCGCCCAGCACGTGCTGACCTCCCTCAGAGAGTGCCCCTAGGTACCAGCGGAGAGGATTGCTTCCGGAACATCAGCTCCTCTCAAGGTCCTAACCAAGTCGCTCACTCCCATCCTGCACTAGGAACATTCCCAAAGATCCAGCAGAAAGACAAGCGAAAACTAAAAAGTGATCATTGCTGAGCATCTGCTGGGGTCCAAGGGCACATTTACTCCTCCATAAGGACCTTAAACGGTGAGTGCCCTCTGTTTTCCAGAGAAGGAAACAGACTCAGAGACAGGAAGGGCCAAGCTCATGAGGGTCGCCCAGCAGCAAGCGCCAGCGCCCCCTTGTCCGAGACATCCACGCGGCCGGTCTAACCGGCGTTCTCTGGGAGCATTGTAACCATCTCGCCGACCCCTCGCAACCGTCCTCCCGGGTGGGTAAGGCCTCCGTCCCGCAGAGGCAGGGCCTCGCCCCTCGCGTCACGCCGGGCACGGCGGGCCGAGGGCTCCTCCGCGGGGCGCACCAGTCATCGCGCTCAGCCCTGCGGACTTGGCGCGGCCCAGCTGGCAACGCGATGCTCATGCTGAATAATCAGAAGCAGCGCGGCCTGAGCTTTAACCACTGTCATGTTAAAGATTATTATTCACAGTTATTTCAGCCAATTAAGCCTTGTGCGCTAGCCAGCTCGGCTTCCAGCTCAGAGAGGGAATGAATGTAGGCGCCGCATCTCGGCTTCCCTCCAGTCTTTCTCTTGTGGAGGAATCAGCGCTCATAGCTGGGGGCTTGTAAGGACCAGCGGGTACCCGGAGCAGGCAAGGGGGCTCTATCTGCACCGGCACCTCCCATCGGGGGAACAGGAAGCCTGGTCCCCGTCGCGGAAAATCCCCTGACCTTTGCCATCTCTGAGGAGCGGACAGCCCGTCCTCTAAAGGCCCAGCAGGGAAGAGTCAGGACTGGCTTGAAGTCAGGGGTGAAAGCCAGGAGCAGCGAGCTGGAGTCCCAGCAACCTGGCTTAGGAGCTGTGAGAGTTTGGAGAATCCCCTTGTCCTCACCTGCAGGCTGCCTGAAATTTAGCTTTAGAGCACGAATCAGGAGGCAGTGTAGCCCATTCCTGTGCCCATCCAACACCATAGCCATGAGCCAAACACAGCTACTTAAATTTAAAGTAATTAAAATTAAATGAGATTAAACATTCAGTTCCTCTGTCACACTAGCCACATTTAAGGTCTCGGTAGGGCTCCTCTAGAGGCCAGGGCAGCTATGGAACATCTCCATCATCACAGAAGGTTCTGCTGGACAGCCCTGCCCAGTGGTTAAAGGTACAAGCACCGATGTCTGACGCATGGATGCAAATCCCAGCATCACCAGGTACTGGTGATCTTGGGCAAGTTACTTCATCCCCTTGTCCTCAATTTCTTCACCTATAAAATGGAGAGTTACAGGGCCCCGCTCATAGAGTTGTTGTAACGACTAAATGAGGAATGTATGGAAGACACTTAGAAGAATGCCAAATAATGGTAAGCACTTAAATGTTAGCTCTTATTATGTCTGCGGGGGGGTATGCTCCCATGGATGGGCTTCGGTTTCACAAAGTGATTTCACAATTGTTCTCTAATTTATATTTCACAAGGGCTCTGTGAAGCAGGCAGGGGCAGGAAGAGCCAGCTGAGCCATTTTATAGACAGGTAAACCAAGACCCAGAGTTTACCCGACCTCTCGAGTGGCTGGCAGATCAAGCACTTGCACTAGGTTAGTAATTCAACACTAACACTTGTGGATTCTTTCATGGCCTATGTCCTGAGACATCATGAAATGGCCTATTTCAGCCTTAGCCCAACCTCGTGAGGTCAAGAACATTCCTCCCATTTTAAGAGTGAGGTTCTGAGAGGGGAGGAATCCTAATGCTTACCAGCACCTGTGGAGCACTTACTCTGTGCCAGGCACTGTTCTAAACACGTATCTCATCTCCACAAACCCCCAGTGAAGTAGGGACACTTAGTATGCTCACTTTAGGAATGAGGAAGAGGGCGCACAGAGAGGGTAATTAACTTTCCCAAAGTCACACAGCCAGGAAGTGGTAGAGTCAGGGTATGAAAACCCAAGCAGCCTGGCTCCAGCCTGGTTGGAGATCTTACACTTTACTCACCCACAACCCAATACAGGTGAAGGAAGCAGGAGGGGGACAAAACTGCTTTGTTCCCAGGGCCTCAGTCTTTCCCTCCAGCTCTCTTCCTGTATTGCCTGTGAAAGGAGCTTGCCGGCACCTCTCCCAGCCTTAGGCTGCAGGAGGGAGGTAGGAGGTGACGCATCTAGGAGCCCTCTGTCAGGCATGTGGCAATGGCCTGTGGCCTAAATGCCTTTCTGTGCCTGTCACTGTCGCCCTGTACTAGTCTGCTCAGGCTGCCTTAACCAATTTTACAGACTGGGTGGCTTAAACAACAGAAATGTATTTGCCCAGTTTGGGAAGCTGGAAGTCTGAGATCAAGGCGTCTGCAGGGTTGGTTTTTTCTTAGCGCTTTGAGAGAAGGATCTGCTTCAGGCCTCTCTCCTTGGCGTGGAGATGCCCGTCTTCTCCCTGTGTCTTCACATGGTCTTCCCTCCATACGTGTCTGTGTCCAAATTTCCTCTTCTTATGAGGACACCAGCCATACTGGGTTAGGGCCTCCTCTAATGGCCCCAATTGCATTTAATTACCGCCGTAAAGACTCTGTCTCCAGATACAGTCACACATTCTGAAGTCCTGGGGCTCAGGACTTTAACATAGGAATTTAGGAGTGAGGGGACACAATCCAGCCCAGAACATACCCTGTCTCTGGCCATGCTGCCCGACCCCTGTCTTGGCCACCTGGGCGAGCCAATGAGAGCAGGTGATGGAAGCAGAGCTGTGCGGAGCTGTCAAATAGGGAGGAAGGTTCCAAAAGGAAAGCGAAAATTCTAGGCATCAAATGACAGCCCAAATCACACTTCACAGGGGATGACCGGGATGGAAACTGAGGGGAAGGAAAACGTTATTTGCTGACTACTTTGTCTCTGCCAGGCCTTCTAACACATCATCTCATTCAATCCCCTCAACAGGCCTGCAAAGTGAGTATCATTACCCCATCTCACAGATAAGGAAAATGGTACTCAAGGGGATCTAAACAACATCGTGGGTCGTGGGGAAGGTACAGCTCAGTGGTAGAGCGCGTGCTCAGATGCACAAGGTCCTGGGTTCAATCCTCAGGACCTCCATTAAAACAAATAAATAAACCTACTTATCCCCTCCAAAAATAAAAGTAAATAAAAAAAATCATGGATGAGAAAGCCATGTATTAAAGAATCATGGGTCCTAACTTCTCAGTGAAATAGCCAAATCGATCGTTCTGTTTGTCTGGCTGCCTGGCTCCTTCCCACACGGAAGCCGTGCTGATGCCCTCCCCTCCTGCGACGGTGCTTCCCTGCCTTCTCCCTCCATTTGTTCCCACCCCACTACCGCCCCCTTCCCAAAGCCAAGCTCCTCGCTTATTTGTTCTCACAGCACCAGTGATCCTCCTGCCCCCAAAGGCTTTTCTGAGAAGGCTGGTGCCCCTGTTTCTACTAGTCTACCAGCCCCTCGAGATCAGGGACCACATCTGTGTATCCCCAGTGCCCAGCACAGTGGATGACGCCTAGCAGATGCTCAATACATACCTGTTGAAATGAATGAGTATTACCTCCTCTTAACAGCCTTGATTAACACTCCTCTCCCTCTGAGATCCAGGCTTCTTTTTTATTTTATCTCAGCACATCTTTTTTTTTTTAATTAAAGTATAGTCAGTTTACAACATTACGTTAATTTCTGATATACAGCTTAGTGATTCATTTATACATATACATGTATTTCTTTCTATATTCGTTTTCACTATAGGCCATTAAAAGGTATTAAATACGTTTCCCTGTGCTACACAGTAGGGTCTTGTTGTTCATCTGTTCTATACGTAGAGTTAGTATCTGCAAATCCCAAACTCCCGATTTATCCCTCCCCATCCTTCTCCCCTCCACCCCGGTAACTGTAAGTTCCTTTTCTATGTCTGTGAGTCTGCTTTGTAAATAAGTTCATTTGTGTCTGGTTTGGGGGGAGGCTTTTTTTTGGTTGGTTTTTTTTTTTTGTTTTTTGTTTTTTTTTTTGGATTGCACATGTAAGTGATAGGGTATGGTATTTTTCCCTCTTTCTGGCTTACCCCACTATACCTCAGCACATCCTAAACTGAGCTGTTCTAGTTGTTTGTCACTCCTTCTGGATCATGACTCTCTGAAGATAAGACCCAGCTCCTATTCATTTTTAATCCCGGGAGCCCAGATCATAAGCTACTGCAGAGCAATTAATCCATTGTGAATTAAGGAAGGATGGAGAGTGGAAATGCCTCCTGATGGTGAAGTTTTTCCCAACCTATAGAGTTTAGAGAGCCAGATATGTTTTTTGGAGAACTAGTATATCTATCAGGACTCTCAGATCACTGAAAAATTGAGTCAGCCTTCAGGTATGGTTGGATCCAGGGGCTCACATACATTGACATCAGGATATGGCCTCTGTCCTTCTCTTAGCACTATGTTTTGCTGTGTTAGTGTTAGAGAAATTTTCTCCTGTACTTACTAGCTTCCAAAACCTCTGGAGCAATATCCTCCCAGCTGGGAGTCTAGTGAAAAAAGAGATTCTATTCCCCAACAGTTCAAACAAAAGTTCAGAAATCAAATCCCGTTTGACCAATGCAGTCACATATCAATCCCTGAACCAGCTCCAGTAGCCTGGAAGAATGGATGCTAGGACTGGTCAAGCCCAGGCCACTTGCCTGGCTCTGGGGCTGGTGATGGAGTCAGCTCTGCTGAACTTATGGCTTTAGAGCTGGCTCCATCACCAGGAGACAGGGCAAGAGATGCTGGGCAGGAAGGGCCTACCGAGTTCACTCTGACCGGTGCTGGCAACTCAGTCCACCTCACACTCCTATGAGGCTGCCAGCGATGCTGCTGCAGACGGTGGTACTTCCCATTACTCCTTGGCTCTGAGACGTAATTTCGGCGAAGCCCCATCTGGCTTCCCACCATCCTGCTCCCCTCAAACCAGCCCTGAGACCTGGTGGACTGGAAGCCAGAGACCTTTGGACGGTGGTGCCCTGGGATGGGGAGTGCCCTGCCCCTCCCCACCAAGCTCTCCACACAGGGGAGACCTCGCCCCACGGAGAGGCACTTAGCCTTGCTGCTGGTTTCCTGTCACTGCCCTTCCTACCAAAACGTCATTGGCCTTGGCTCCCTTCCTGACTTTTTTATTTTTTCTAGCTCCTATTACGGAGGCAGCAGAACCATAATAGAGTATCTCCAATCACCCAGGTATTTCAGGCTTTCTCTCCCTGCTGGTTAGAGACATCCTTGCCAGATTCAGAGAATGATTTTTTTTAGATTGTTACATGGATGGATGTTTGTGTGAATGGAATGCAGGCTGGATGAATCAGTTCTAGGTATCTTCAGAACATCCTAACTCCATGTCTTTTATTTATCATCTTAGGCTCCAGATTACTATAAGGATAGAACACATTTCTCTTTGTCCAGAAATCAGTTCACATTACCCTACATTAGGCACTGAGTTAAGCACTCATTCAATCTTCACAATACCCCCACGGGCTGGTCTGGGCACTGTTATTGTCTGAAATTTATGTTCAGGAAACCAAGACTTAGTAGTAATTTGTTCAAGGCACACAGCCAGTCAATGGCAGAACCAGGACTCAAAGCATGTGACTTTAACCCCTATGTTACAGGTCCCCGTGTGCAAGGAACTTCAGCTCCGTCCACACTAGTTTTCTCACTCTCCCTTTAACATGGTGTATCTTACTCATGCTGCTTTGCCTAGAATAGCGTCTTCCCTCCACCCCTCTACGTACACTGATAGCAGGAAATACACATTTCGGAGCGATGCTAGACTACCTTGCTTAACAAATTTATTAGTCCCCACGTCTCAGTGGTATTTCTTATAGATAGCCTCCAACGAAGAGGAAAAAGAGATGGAAGGGGAACATTGGCTGTTAACTGCTTCAGCCTGGAAGGAGCACATGTCCTTTCTGCTTACATTTCACTGGCCCCAACCAACGAGGGTGTGGACATTTGGTGAGCACATCCTGTCTCTGCCATGAAGAAACACACCACTCTTGCCAAGGGGCAAGCAAAATGTAAAGACCGAGCCAGCTCAGCCAACCTGTGCAGATGGGAGTAGGGGATGAAGGCAAAAGGACCAAGGTGCGGGCTGGTGGTTGGGAAGTGTGGAGCAATGGGTAGGATTCAAGGTTTAACCAAGGACCACAAGCTCCAAACTTGAAGGCTTGGGCGGTGCCTCATTTCTATTGTCTTGAATATTGCTCAGAAAAGTGAGCCAATGCTGAACTTCTTGGCTAAGACACGGAATTCTTGTTATCTAGGTTTGGGGCTGCTAATTACAGGATCTGACCTGAATTAAGAGAACAATGTCATAAGAATAACAATTCCTGACTTTTCAAACGTTAGCGTTTACAAATCCTTCTCGCAGCCATAATCTCATTTGACCCTCACAATAACCCTATGACGTGGGTATGTAATCTCCATTGTACGGTAAGGAAATCTAGAGAAGGATGATGTAATGGACCAAAATCTCACAAAACCTGAGCTTGCTAGAGTCCCTCTCAGTGCCAGTTTTGTGAATCCAGGCTCAGAGATTCTGTCTGCTACAGCTCAGCTGCCTCACATGCAAATCTCTATGGAAATTGACAACGTGGAAATAAACACCAGCAGGATTTGGACTCAAGAGCTTGGGTGCTCTGGGTATTTGAGAAGGAGGGGTTTAAGGTGCAGGTGTTGAAGGCAGACAGCCTGGGGTTGAATCCCAGCCCTGCCACCTGCGAGCTGGGTGCGGCTTGGCAAAGTTCATCCATCTGGGCTCACTTCCCTCATTTGGAAAACAAGAATGAATTGTGTCTCTCCCACAAGGTTATGGTGGGCACTGAATGAGATAAGGGGTGTAAAATGCTTAGCACAGTGCCTGGCTCAACGTGAGCGCTTAATGAACATCGATCGGATGATGCTGGTGAGATCCTTCTTGAAGACAGAACGATGACCCATCCCTTCCTTCCTCCCCAGGGCATGATGCTACCTCACTACATTACGTTCTTGGCTTCAGCCAGAGAACAATCTGACCCCTAACCAGCTTTACAGGCAGCTGCCTGCAAGAAGGGAATGTTCTTTCTTTTGTCTTTGTTTTTGTTTTTGTTTAAACCAATTTATTGAGGTATGATTGGCACACAAAGTGCTGTACATATTCAACACATACAACCTGAGGAGACTGGAGGTATGTACCCATGAAACCATCACCATCATCTATGCTACTGCCATAAATATATCCCTCACCGCCAAAAGTTTCCTCCTGTCCTCATTAGTGTGTGTGTGTGATATAAGAACACTTAACAGGGGGGAGGGTATAGCTCAGTGGTAGAGTGTGTGCTTAGCATGCACAAGGTCCTGGGTTCAATCCCTAGTCCTGTCATTTTAAAAAAAAGTAAATAAACCTAATTACCTCCCCCACCAAAAAAAAAAATTTTTTTTTAAAGAACCCTTAACACAAGAGCTACCCTCTTAGCAAATGTTTAAGTACACGATACAGTATTATTAACTATAGGCACCATGCCATGCAGTGGCTCCCTAATGCTTATTAATCTCATATAACCTAAACTTTGTACCTCTTGGTTAACACCTCCCATTTCTCCCTCCCCACCAGCTCCTGGCAACCGCCATTCTACTCTCTGCTTCTATGAGTCTGGCCATTTTAGATCCTTTATATAAATGATACCATGTAGTACTATCCTTCTGTGACTGGCTTATCTCACTTAGCATAATGTCCTCCAGTTTCACCCGTGTTGTTGCAAACAGCAGGAATTGCTTCTTCTTTACAGCTGAATAATATTCCATTGTCTGTGTACACCACATTTTCTTTATCCATTCATCCATCGATGGACATTTAAGTTGCTTCTGTGTGTAGGATATTATGAATGAGGCTGCAGGGGACATGAGAGTGCAGATATCTCTTCGAGAGCCTAATTTCAATTCCTTTGGCTATATACCCAGAAGTGGGGTTGCTGAACCACGTAGTAGTTCTATTTTTAATTTTTTGAGGAGTCTCCATCCTGTTCTTCTTGTCTGAGGATCAGCACTGGCCATTGCTGCCGATCCCTGGGTCTCCATCTCAGTTTTGCTGCAACCCAGGGGCCTTTTCATGCCATACCAGGGTTACTCTCAAATCATCCCTCTTAGGACAGTGGTTCTCAAAAAAAAAAAAAAAAAAAAATGCAGGGGGGTTTGGGGTGGAGGGAGAAGGGGGAAGCTCATCTGACTCTGGGGAAAGGGGGAGGCTTGTGAGGGGTGAAAGGACCCCACAGGTGCTTCCGATCTGTGCCTCCACCCTATGCCACTTGAGACCCACTGACTGACGCGAAGCTCAAGAAAAGAGAAATGAGGGGAAAGGAAAACCAGAAGGTTCCCGTCTGTCTTCACCAGCACCAGGAATGTATGTTGCGTCCAAGAGGTGTCAGCTCTGCCTCAGGAATGAGGCAATGTCTTGTTCCTGATGCAATTCTCCAGCTAGTAAACACAGGATCAGGGAAGTTATGAAACAGACTTTCCTAAAGATTCTTAAAATTAAACCAGGGGCGGAGGAGGGTATAGCTCAGTGGTAGAGCTCATGCTTATTAAGCAAGAGATCATGGATTCAATCCCCAGCACTTCCATCAAATAAATAAATAATAAAAATAAATTAATTAACCTAATTACCTCCCCTCCCCAAAAAATTAAAAATTAAAAAAAATATATTAAATGAGGATAAAGGACTCAAATGGAGAATATATAAAGAACGCTTATGACTCAATAACAAAAAGACCAATCAGGAAAGGGTCTGAATAGACATTTCTCCAAAGAAGATACACCAAAGACTGAATCCAAATAAAAGAATGGATCAACATGGCTAGCCATCAGGGAAATGCAAGCCACAAAGATACACCCACCTCACACCGGTGAGGATGGCTAGAATCAAAAAGCCAGATGTCAGCGAGAATGTGGAGAAATCGGAACCTTCACACACTGCTAGTGGGAATGTAAAATGGTGTGACTGCTTGAAAGACAGTCAGGCAACTCCCCCAAAAGGTTTAACACAGAGTTACCATAAGACCCAGCAACTCCACTCCCTGGGTATGTACCCAACAGAAGTGAAAACGTGTGTCCTCACAGAAGCATGTACACAAATGTCCATAAAAGCATTCTTTAGGACAACCGAAGGGAGGAAACAATCCAAGCCTATCAAATAAAATGGAGTAGAGCCACATAATGAATATTATTTGGCAATAAGAAGGAAAGGTGTGGGGGGGGTATAGCTCAGTGGTAGAGTGCGTGCTTAGCCTGGGTTCAATTCACAGAATCTCTATTAAATAAATAAATAAACCTAATTACCTCCCCCCAAAACAAAACACAAACAAAAAATAAATGAATAATTTTTTTTAAAAATGAAAGTTACCTGCTGCAACATGGATGAGCCTTGAAAACATGCTAAGCGAAAGAAATCCATCACAAAAGATCACATGTATGATTCTGTTTATGCAAAATGACTAAAACAGGCACAGCCATAGAAGCAGAAAGTAGATGAGTGATTGCTAAGGGCTGGGGGTCAGGGGAGGGGAGAAGATGATGGCTAAGTGGTGCAACTGTGTCTTTATGAGGTGACAAAAAAAGTACTAAAGTTGATTGGGGGTGATGGTTGCACAAGTCTGTGAATATCCTCAATGCCACTGAATTGTACACTTTAAATGGGTGATTTGTATGAGCCATGCGTTATATTGCAATAAAGCTATTTAAAAAATAATATAAATCTGATTCTTCCTGCCTGAGCACCTGTCTGAGCAAGAGCAGTTCCCAAGCCCCTGCATTCAGTCTAGATCATGGAGGTAAAAAACAAACAAACAAACAAACAAAAAAACAAAAGCAGAAACAAAACAGAGCCGTCTGGAAGGCAGGACAGTCGTACTGCAGGGCAGCCTTCTGGACCCAGAGGGCCCTGCAGGGGCTACAACCCAGCGTGGCCAGGCTCACGGGAGCTGGCGGACACACTGCCATTGGCTGCCACCGTGCCTCCGGGAGAGCAACCCAGCTCTACCAGCCTTAGACATGGCTGTGACCCTGGGCGGGGCGTGAGGCTCTGCAAGGTCATGTGTGGGTTCCAGACCTACAGGCACCTGCTCTGAAGACAAAGAAACA
Source organism: Camelus ferus (assembly GCF_009834535.1). NCBI lineage: Eukaryota > Metazoa > Chordata > Mammalia > Artiodactyla > Camelidae > Camelus > Camelus ferus. Next base: position 33,039,591 of record NC_045705.1, read on the forward strand.
GAGCGGAAGGCACATGAGCTTTGGCAACAGACAGACCCAAACTGGCACCACGTCTCTTCCGCCTATTAGCCCCATGACCTCAGGACTTTTCTTCATCTGCGAAAAAATTCAATAATGCCTATCACATAAGCGCCCCTCCCCCCGTCCCATTTTGTTTTGTTTGGCTAACATTTATGAAGGCTTACTGTGCACCCAGCACAGGCTGTCCGTGCACTATTACCTCTTTCACTCTTGGCTGCAGCCCTGGGCAAAGCCAGGATTCTTTATTATTATGCCCTTTTTACAAAACTGGGGACTGAGTCTCAGAGAGGTCAGACAACTTCTCCATTGTCACACAGCTCGTAAGTGACAGAGCCAAATCTATTACTTGAAGTGCCTGCCACTCTGTACTCCATCCACACAGCAAGGATGATGATTTCCTAACGTAGGTAAAGAGCGTGACACAGAGCTTCACCCTCAGAAAAGAATTCCAAGAGCCACGGTGCCAAAGTCCTGCTCCCCAAGCTGTGTCCCCACCCAGAGGCCGCAGAGAGGACCCTTGGTCAAAGCAGTCACAAGCCCACCCCGATTCAAGAGCAGGGACATCGTGGCAGGAGGAAAGGCAAGGAATTTGGGAGCCATGTTTCAGGGAGGAGGCAAACTCAAGGACATATGTGGAAACGACTATCTGTGCAGCATCTGCCCTGTTTTAAGCAGAATCCAGCGGGAGCCTCTCTTAGCGTAGTAACAATGGACAAAAGAAGCCAGACACAAGAGTGCCTCCTCTGTGATTCCACTTACGTGGCTTTCAAGGGCAGACAAAACTACTCTATGGTCAGAATAGTGGTTACCTGAGTGTGGGGTGCGAGGGGTATTAAGGAGGAAGACTTCTGGGCTCTGAATGCTCTGTATCTTGATCTGAGTGGTGGTTGCACAAATGTATTCACACATAAAAACCCACCGAGCCCTACGCTTAAAATTCATGAACTGGACACACTAGGTCAATAAAGGATTTTTTTTTCCTTTAATTACTCCAGCGGGAGTAGCCTACCTTCCATCCCTGCCCCAGCCAGCTTTATTTCCCCTCGAAAAGCTGACTCCCAGGCCTCCCACCCAGGCTGGTGGATAGGGCGGGGAGGTTCTCCCCGGAGGCGGGCCCGTCCCACCCACCTCAACTGGCCCTGAGGCTCCCATTTCCTTCTCAGTTTCACAATTCTCGGTTTGGAGCCAGAAGGGCCAGGCCTTCGTTTTATGGAGGAGGAAGCAGGGAGCAGAGAGGTGGAGGGAGTGGAACGTGCACAGCGTGGGACCTCAGACCTCCCAGACCGCCAGTCCAGGCCCCGCAGCCTTCGCCCCTGCACGCCCACCCCCCTCCCCCAGGAACGGTGAAAGCTCTAAGCGCAGAACCCCGCCCCTCCTCCTCTCCCTGCGGCTGCGCCCTGGCTGCCCATCACACTCGCCTTAGTGAGGTCATTACAACCATGCCCATCCAGTTGGTAGGTTCCCAAAAGCAGGAAAGTTTCCTGCTTGAGTTTCTGGGACCCACCCAGCTGGGCGGGGCTTCCACCTTCCCGGGCAGAGAGCCGATGCTGGGCCCTCCTTGGGGCGTGGCCCCGTGGGCCAGCCCTGAGGGCTGTAGGTCTAAGAAGGTCTCACCCCTCCCAGGATTTCCAGAGTGTTGGGAACAGGAAGATGAGATGCTTTTGCGTTCCAACTACGGAGCAGGCGCCAACACTTTAAGTCCTAAAATGTGAAGCTTGACCCTGACAGTCAGGCCTTTCCTGAGCCGGCTCTGTCCAGCCTCACCCCTACCAGCCCCGTTTCCCCCGTTCCGGTCATGACAGCCTCACATGCTGAAGTCCTGCAATACCGCAGAACGTGACTGTGCTTGGAGACGGGGTCTTGAAAGAGGTACTTAAGCTAAAATGAGGTCACGTGGATGGGCCCCATCCGATAGGGCTGGTGTCTTTATAAAGAAGAGATGCCGGCACAGACACACACAGAGGGAAGACGGTGCGGAGACACAGGGAGAAGGCGGCCGTCTACACGGCAAGGAGAGAGGCCTCAGAGGAGACCGTCCTTGCCGGCATCTTGGACTTCCGGCTTCCAGAGCAGTGAGAAAACACATTTCTGTTCTTTAAGCTGCCAGCCTGTGGCATGTTAAGGCAGCTGGAGCGGACTAAGACAACTGTCATCACCAGTGCCACACATTTTCACACTGCCTTTGCCCAGGCCGACCCCTCACCCACCGGGGTACTGTTCCTTCCCTCTTCCCCCCACCGCCGGACAAGTTCTACCTTCCGGGCTCTGCTGACTGGTCAGTTTCCCTCAAGCTCCCTTGAGTCAGCAAATTGCTCTGCCCTGTCTCGCACTGTCCATATGTCACCATTATTATCTCTATGACTCCATATTTTGGTTTATCTCCTGTAGTTGTCTGCCTTGCCAGACTTTGACCCTGAGACAGGGGCTGTACCTGACTCATCTCCACAACCCCAGCATGAGTAACAGATGGCTTGATGAAATGTCTGTTGGCCTGGATGGAATGGAGGTGTTTGCTGAGTGCCTCAGCATAACCCGGGCAGGGTCTCGGGCCCTTGGACCCCTTAGATTCCCCGTCCGTGCCTCTGCCCTGCTCCCTGCGGAAACACTAAGACGTCAATGTCGGGAGAATTAGCACTGCTTAGAGATTATATATTCTAAAATGAAAGCCCCAGGTTTAGCCCAAAGGTATGGGCTGCTGGTGATGACAATGTTGGCCACCAGGGGCTGAAGATGAGCAGACTTGGGGGAAGGGAGGCTTTTCCCATCTTCCCAGCACCGCAAAGCTGGAGTCAATGGCTCCTTCTCATGCTGGGTGAAAGCAGCCCCAGCCTGTCTGTGAATCTGAGGAAGAGTGTGTGTGTGTGTGCGTGTGTGTGTGCGTGTGTGTGTGCGTGTGTGTGTGTGTGTGTGTGTGTAATGGGATGGGAAGGTGGGAGTTTATGTGTGTATCTTGGGCTGGAAAAGAGCCCAGACTCACCTGTGTGGTGAAGCAGAGATAGATACCCAGAGAGAGCACAGCGTTTGAAGGTCAGACAGACCTGGGGTTTGAAGTCTGGCTCCTTTGCTGCCAACAGAGTGAATGAGCAGAACATTTAGATGAGAGGACCCAGCACTGCTCTTTGGTGGGTCCCCTTCATCCAGAAATGTTACCCTTCCCCCATGTCTGTCTTGCCCTAATGCTGAGCCCGGAGCACAGAAGGCATCCTGTTTGGGACCGGGCCGGCAGCGGTTAACAAGAGAAAGGCAGGTTGCTTCTGGAAAACAAAGGGCCCGGTCAATAGATGTGCAGTAGCAGCCATTGATTAGTGAGGGCGAAGTCTCCGTGGGGAGCTGCCAGCCGGCTTCTCTGAAACATCTAGAACAGAGCAATCCGGGAAAACCAGGCCGAGGCTCGAAAGGCCCTGTGGTCTGTCTGTTCCTGGGGTTGATCCCCAGAGAACACAGGGCTCCTCTCTCAGGATCAGACTCTAATCATACGTTGTCAGAGCTGGAAGGGACCCCAAGCATCCATCAACTCCCTTTTCAATCTGGGGTCTATGTTAAGAATTCAGCCATCTGTGACCTGAGATTGAGGGGGAGTATGTTCACCAAGTGTTCAGTAATGCTAACCAAAATTGAGCGTTTCTTTCTATTATGAACACAGGCATAAAACCATAGCAGAACCAGACGGACCTAAGACTTCGTCACAAAGAATAATGACAAGTATTTTCATAGCTCATTACCATCATGGCAGAATTCTCAAAACAATGTTAATATGACTCCATCAAAATCGCAGTAGTGACTGGCCCTACCACCAGATCAAGTTTAATGCATTAATAAATAAATGTGAGAACACATGAAAAGAAAACAAACCAACCAAAATAAATAAATAAAAATAAATGAAAAGTTAAAACTAAATAATAAACATATATGACTATATCACAAATTTGTTTTTGATAACTATATTTTGATATAATTAGTTTCCTTTCTCATCCTATGTCCTTTAACTTCACTAGCCCACCTAAAGGGTCTAATGGCACAAAAAGGATTAAACACTCCTGCTCTGGTTCCACATGCATTGCAGATGGGGAAACAGAGGCCCAGGGCAAGCAGTGCTTTTCATGGATGGATGGACGAATGATTGGGTGGATGTGAAAATGAAAAAACTGCATAGTAAAGACAATAATAACCCTTACTGATTTCCTACCCTGAGCCAAGCATTGTTTCAGTAGTTTAATCCTCACAATGGTTCCATGACAAAGGGGATGTTACTCTCCCACTGAACAGGTAAGAAAACTGAGGCAGAGAGTGACTTACCCAAGGCCACACAGCTAGACAATGGAAGAAGTGTAATTCAAACCCCTGAGCTCCTACTCTAAACTCCCCTTCCCTATGACTGCTCTTCACCAGTCCAGTTAAGCATGGTTTAGGGCCGAGCTCTGGGGTCACAGACCAAGGTTTCAGTTCCAGCCCTGCCACTTGCAAGCTGTGTGACTCTGGACAACTTGGTTCAAACCACAGTTTTCTGACCATAACACAAAGAGAGCGGCAGCATCTCCCCCACTGGGTCATATGTGGATTAAGAAGGCGTGGAAAACACTCAGTGCAACACCTGGCACAGAGGAAGTGCTCAAATTTTTCATTTTAATTGATGAAACCAAGGCACAGACTCATTCTAAGTGGTAATATGCATCCACATGCTAAGAGCTCCAGAAACTAAGAAAACTGTCAAGTCTAGAGCCCAGATCCCAGCTCCCATAAGATCAGTAAGGGGCGGGAATTAACAAGTACCCACTGGATATTTTGCTTTCATTTTGGGAGTAAGGGGTTGAGAGTGGAAGCAAATATATGAAGATGTCAGAGTTAGCACTTCCTTCCAAAAAGTACTGTATGGAAAGAGGGGAAAGCGTAACTTCACGGTGGAGAAATCTGACAAACACTGCCTTGGCCGGCCGATCAAGGTTAAAATTAACAGTGATAAGTCAAGTTGATAGCACGTACCTACAATACGAGATTGGTGCTTTACTTCCACCTCCCAAAAATGTATAACCACTGGCTAATCAGCAGGAAAACATCAGACAAACTCAAATTAAAGGACATTCTACAAAACACCAGGCCAGTACTCCTCCATACTGTCAAGGTCATCCACAATAAGGTTAAGTCTGAGAAACTGTCACAGCCAAACGGAGCCTAAAGAGACAGGACAACTACCTCACATCGCGGGATCCTGGGTGAGATCCTGGAACAGAAAAGGGATCTTAGGTAAAAACTACAGGATATGAATAAAGTACAGACTTTAATTCATAATAATGTATCAACACTATTTCATTTGTTGTGACCAGTGTACCATATTAATGTAAAACACTAACATTACAGAAAACTGGGTGTGGGTTCAGGACAACTCTCTATACTACTTTTATAATTTTTCTATAAATCTCAACCTATTACAAAATAAAGAAGCATCTTTTAAAAAATAGTTTACCTGGGCGGTGAAGCTACAGGCAATTTCTTTTCTTAATTGTACTTCTCTGCATTTTCTAAGTAGTCTACGGTGAATATGTTTTGCTTTTGTCATCAGAAAAAAATTCAATAAACTTTGGTTAAAAAAAAAACCAAATGAATGGGGGTTTGGCCCTTTGGAGACGGAGTGCTATATAAATGAAAGCGCAGTTAGAGTTGTTCCTTGGGCAGCGATTAAAACCCACTTTATCATTCTGCACCCAGGAGGCTCCAGCCACGAGGGCCTGGCACCCTCCCCGGGGTAGAGTGGTGTCCTCTGAAGCCTGCCAGCATGTTTCCTGTCTGTGATGGCTGCTCTCTGGTAAGGGAGGGGCGGGGGAGTCAGGGCAGCTGCTGCAGTGGCCAAAGGCTTGTCCCAGGTGAGCCTACACTCTGGCTCAGAGAGGCCCCAGCGGGAAATTAGCCCCCAAGAAAATCCTGCCCACCAGTTTCCAGGCCAAGTGTCAGCCTGCTCTGGAGAGTCAAGAGAACCAAAAAAGGTCCTCTGTTCCCACCATATAAACAAACAAAAGAAAGAGGGAGAGGACAAAACCAGCCAGGACTATTTGCTCTGCCCCAGATACATTCATCCGCCACCATTCAAACTTCAGTTTCATAGAGCAGATCCTCTATTTTAAAGCTGAGGCTTAGAGAGGGTCCCTGAGGGTCAGAAGCAGAAGATGAACTCTGAGCTGCTCACTCCTCCACCTAGAGAACTGCCTGTCTCCAATCCTCTCCGAGATGGGCTGTGCCCATGGCAGATGGCTGGACCACGTTTGGGGGGCAGGATGCTGGAGGAAGTGCTGACGGTGGGCAGCAACAGTGGGAAGAAGAGTCCCCACGACACCTGCCACTACCACCCAAGTACCAAGGGGACCGTGGGCAATGGCCAGCTGTTTCTCACATCCCGAACACCAAGTCCAGCTCTGGGTGGCAGGGATCGCGGGACTGCCCCCTGGAGTTCACGCCTTTTCAGTTCCCAAAGGCTTCCTCCACTATCTGGTATCCACTTCACACGTGGATGGGCTCTTGGTGAGGGCCTCAGAAGCAAGGAATAAGGGAGAGATGGTGTTGAGATATTTCCAATTGTAACGGGATTGGGACCAGATTCTCTGCGTGTTATAAACAAAAACCCCAGGAAGGGACAGCTCAGCTTTCTAACACGTAGGAAAGAGTTTGACTCCTTTATAAACCCATTCTCTTGTTGCCTTTAAAGTGCTGCCCTCAAAGGCTGTACACTTATTCCAGACCCTTCCAGAGCTCACTCAACTCTTTAGAAATTGCGTTTGGAGCCACCTTTGACCAAAATTGATCAGCTCGTTTGACTGTCCAAAGTATTCCCCAATACGGGCATCCAAGTGACTTTTCGCTGTTTCCAAAATCCAAATCCAGGTTCCAAAGACCAAGACCTGCCCCTCTGAGGCCACTCCCAAGAACCCGAGGCCCAGCCTGAGAAAGGGCTGCGTGACTAAGAATAACACACTCTCCCAGCTGCTGTCAGACGCCTTGCCTTCACAGTCAGGTCAGAGCTCACGCAGGTTGCCCACCTCTCCTTGACTCCCAGCAAAGAGCCCACACCAGTCCTCAGACAGAGGGAGAGTGTGGGACACCCCCACCCACCCGACCTGGCTCTACCTTCTCCGGAAGCAGCCCCCCACCCCCACCCCCTCTCCTCTCCCTCCCAGGAGAGCCCAGGCTCCTTTTTCCCCACTAATGAGTCTTGAGTGTTTGGCTTGGGCTCCTGCCAGTCCTTCTCCTACGGAGAAGGGAGGAGGGGTGGGAGGGAAAGAACGGGACAAAGCTCATGCCAACTGGGCTTGCTGACCCCCAGGAGGGCTGGCACAGGGGCTGCATGGCACAGACCCACCCAGGGGCACAGTCAGGCACCCACTTGAGGACCCGTCTTTCCCCTCCACTTGAGGGAGCTTCCCAAACTGCGGACCCCTGGCACACCTGCTAGACTGGAACCCTGGGGTGGACCTAGGAGCGGGCACTTTTAACAAGCACCCCAAGAGGCTGTGATGCACAGGGAACATTAACAACCACTGCTTGAAGTCAATGATGGGAAATCCGGGCTCATTTGTGAAACTGTACACATGTGCATTTTCCTAAAGAGTCCACAGCTTTGGTCAGATTCTCCAATTAGGTCAACAGCCCCCATACCCTTTTTAAAAAAAAAACCCAAAAGGCTAAGATGCTCTGGTGAATGCGGTGCTTTCTAATTCAGCTGTAACCCTGGCCTGCTACAATTCAAGTGACTCTGTTCAGGCACCATCAAGGCAAGTCCACAGGAGCCTCTCCTTTTCCCAAGCCTCAGGGGAAGACGATGCCAGCCCTGAAAGAGGCAAGTCTGAGGCGCCCAGGATGTCAGAGAGTGAGGCTGAGGGTCAGCAGGATGCCAGTGGTCAGGGGCTGAGGTGGGAAAGGCCAGAGCCCAGGGGGCATTCTAGAATGCTTGGGTTCAAAGGACCCTTAGGGATCACAGAAACCAAGCCTCTGATGAAAAGTTTGAATTTTTACCAATACTGGGTCCTCTCCCTCTGGCCACACATCTGAACTACATTTCCCAGTCTCCCCTGCAGTTAGTTAGCAAGGGGCATGAGCTGGATCCTGGCCAGTGGACTACAGGCCTCCCCCAGGGCCCTACCCCTCTCTCCAGGGGATGCTGCAGACCCCAGGACCCCTGCAGATGACTGAGCCACAACAGCGAAGGAACCTGGGTTCTGAACGACAATAAGGTGCAGAGCGTCCCCACCACTAACCAACCTCACGGAGCAATGAATGGAATGTAAATCTTTGTGTGATAAGCTACGGAGATTTGGGGGTTGTCTGTGTCAGCAATCAGCCTCTTATAACCAATATACCCTCCTCAGGGACCCTGAGCCCAGGCTATGCAAGGGCAGTGACACATTCGCTATCAGAGCAAGTTCCCAGTGGGCCAGGGCAGGAGCCAGCACTTCCCCAGGGGGACGCAGCACCATGATCTCACACCACAACCTGGGCAGCACCAATTCCCAAAAAATTTTATTGTTTCAAGTGGCAAAATGTCATTGGCCTCTGTGGGGCACCTGGCAGGGCGGAGGGAGACCTGGGGTGGGGCTGGGCTCCACCCATTACAAAAAAATCAAAGGCTTTTATAAAAAATGCTATAAACTGGTATCAAAAGAAAACCCAAGGGAGGCTGGAGGAGGAAGCAGAGAGGGAGGCGGGAAGAGAGTGAGGGAGGGACCAAACCTTCGACCACTAAAGACTGGTTGGGAGGGGAGGTGTGGGGAGAGTCGGGAAGGTGATACAAAGTGCATAACTGTGCCTCCCCAGACGCCCCTCAGAGGTGGAGGAGCAGAGGCTGCAGTCTGGGGCATGGTGGGGCTCAGCCGCCTCCTGGCCGGGGACCCCACAGGGACGGGCACTGCCTGAGACTGCCAGACGGGAAGGACCTGCAACGGGAGGGAAGAGAAGAGGTCGGGAGGAGACTCAGGGGTTGAGGAGTTGCTTCAGTGCCCCCCACCCCCATCCAGCCTTGCTCCCCTAGTGGAGCCAGTGTGACAAAGGGTGTGCTGAGGACCTTGAACCTCGTGAGTGCCCCCAGGGGTCCCAGAACCAGAAGGGCGAGCAGACCACACTCAGGCAAGCCATGGGGCATGGGGGACCATCCTTGAGCCCAGGAAGGAAGGCAGGGGATGGACGCCCTCCTCCTCCTCCTCCTCCTCCTCCTCGTCCTTCCCAAGCCAGAGCACACCCTGCTCTGTGGGCAAAAGCTAGAGGAAGCCAGGGGACCCAGCAAGGCTCTGGAGGTGGGCTTCACCTGCCTACTTCCAGCCTCGCAGAGAAGAGGGATGGAGAGCTGAGGGCTAGATGTGGGTCTGGGGCCTCCTGAGTCCTCCAGGACAGGCCAGACTCAGCCCTGAGCCCGCTCCCAACCCCACAGTGGCCCAAGCGCAGGCTCCTGCCCTCACCTCTGCAACTCCTCAGACCTTCTTCTTCTTTAGCTTCAGGGCTTGCAGCCAGTTGGGCGAGGATCCTTCTGACCTAGAAGGCAGAGGGCAAAGGTCATAAGGGAATGGTAGGGACAGAAACACCCCTCCCACCAGGAGAGGTCGCCTGGGGCTTGGAGATCAGAACTCTGAAATCAAATGAAGAGTTGATTTGGGGCCTGTCAACCACCTCGAAGCCTCAGTTTTCCTCTTCTGTAAAGCAGGGTTTCCTTTTAAGGCTAACACAGTGAGGCCAGTTAATGTCCAATAATTAGGCGACCTACCCTGAGGATTTCTCTGGCTTGGGAGGTACCGCCAGGGGCTTTCCCAGCCCTGGGACCTTGCAGGACTTGGAGCGATGGATCGCGGACTCCTTCTGGCTCGACTTGCTCTCTGTCGGTTCCCCCTCATCAGCTGAGCGGTTCCGGGAGCGCAGCTTGGCCTAAGAGACAAGCCCAGGTGTAGACAGATGTTGGAGGGAGGCAGGCAGGAGGCTCCACAGGAGGCCAGGCCTTCTCCCCAGGGTATGCCATCTGGGGAATCAGGCTCAGACCCCTCAACGGTCCTTTCACCCCGGTGGGTGGGAAGTCACTTAGAGATGAGCTTCCCCCAAGAGCTGAGCCACACCCTGCACACAGCAGGCCCTCAGAAGATGCTGCTGAATTGAATCCAGACTAACCGGGCTGAAAAAAGCCAGTGGGGACTTCCCACCCCTGTGCCTCCACTCATTCTGTTCCCTCTGCCTGGAATGCCTCCCTACCATCCCATCGTCCACAGCCAGCTCCAATGCTCGCCTCAAAGCCATGATCAAATGCTTACATGAGGCCTTCCCCAATCTCCCCTCCCATCCCCAGCACCCTACTGCTACAAAATAACGTCTCTCTCAATCTCTGAGAGGGCCTGCCTCTTAGCTGGACCTCCCAGTGACACCTAAAGTTCTCCCTTCACCAGAGCTAATGATGGCATGGCCCACATCCCTCACTACCCCGTGAGGTTCTGGGACGTAAACATGCCTTGTTTCTCCTTCCATCCCACTTAACGCCCAGCACAGGGAGAACAGAATGAGACAAAGAACAGGAAGAAGGGGGCTGGGGGACGAGTAGATGGATGGAGAGAAGACAGGCTGGACATGTGGTGGTTACTGGCCAGATGTGTTTGCCGCATGATCAGATGGTACCTTCAGGGCTGAAGGGCTCAGGCCAGGAAAGAGGTTGACTTTCAGCCCCTTGGTCATTCGTGTCCGGCGGTTCTGAGGCTCCTCCACCACCTCCTCGTCTGAAGATGGCACTCGCGAAGCCCGTGGTTCTGCGAGGGCCCGGAGAGGGGCTCAGCACGGGCAGCAACCGCAGACCCCCCCGCTCCTGCACCACCCCCAGACGTCGACATAGATGTCATCACACGATACCCTGGTCCTACCCGTAGAGTCCTGGAACAGCCTTGCATCCGACTCTGCTGCCTCCGACAGGCCCAGCGTCCCCCCAGGGCGAATGGCCGGGGCCCTGTGCCCACGCTTGCGTCCCAGGTTGGCACGGCTCCGATACATGGCACTGTCAAGGATCTCAGTGTCCTGCTCAAGACAATGGCAACACTGCTGCCTTCACCGTCATGGTCCTGCCCCATCCCACGGGAGCCCCTGAGAGCCACGGGCCATGAGCTTCCTGCTTTCTGCCTCCCGGACTGAGACCACTCGGGGTCCACGCAGATGAGGGAGGACCCAGGGATGAGGCTCTGGCTCCACCACCCACATACCCCCGACGACAGTGCACCCACTGACCTCAATGAAGGAGAAATCCTGACTGAGGGAGCTGGTGGGAGCGGGGCGTGGGGGCGGCGTCGGGCCCCGCAAGCTCTGCCCGGCCCCGGCCTGGCCCCAGGTGCCGTCCACCTCTTCCGTCCGGCTGGCTTCACCGTCAGGCTGGGGCCTCCAGGAGGACGGAGGGTCCCTGCCAGGCTCCGGGGTCTGCCCTTGGTCAGCACCTGCTGCGGCCCCTTCCTCCTCCAACAGGCCCCTGGGGCCTGGGGCTGCAGACTCCAGGCGGGCAGCTGTCTTGGAGCTGCTGGCGGCCAGCATCTGGTCCAGCAGGCCCTGGGAGCCGGGGGGCGGGGAGCGGGCCGGGCACCCGCCGGAGCTGCAAACGAGACAGACCCCAGGACAAGGTCACGGAGGCTGTGTCTCCCTCCTCCGAAGCCCCCCTTCACAGTGCACTTTCCCCAGCCTCTCCCCTCCCTGCCCCCGGATCTCTGCGTGCTTTTCCCAGACTCCTTCAGGAAGGACTCAGTCAGGGGCTCACACAGCGCTGCACAGAAGGCCCGACCTGGGCCAGCCTGGCGGCTTCAAATCCCAGTGCACCACTTACTGAGACCTCGGGTGAGGCCTCCCACCCTTAAAAGCCTCGGGGTCTTCTAATTTTACAGACGCATCGGGGGAGTGATATGAGACTCTAAAGCATGGAGCACAGTGCCCGGCACACAGTATGTGCGCCTAAGTAACAGCTGTTCTCACCGCTGCCGTCACTGCTGCCGACGCTGTCCGCCCGCCCCTCCAGGGGCACCTGCCTGGGCAGTCACACTTCTCGGGATGAGCCAGGTACTGGCCCATCTGCCCATCCAGCCCCTTCAGCCCCCACCCTCCACGTCACCCCCGGTGCCCCAGTCTCACAGAAGACCCGCCCTTGCAGAAGGCTGTGTACCTGGACAAGCTGCTCCTGCCCAGAGAGCTCCCGCTCCACTCACTCTCCCTGCAGCTCAAGGCCTCCCCTGGAGCTGGCCAGCTCCCCATCCCCGGCCACCGCCCTCCCCTTCCCTGCAAGCCCTGGGCCCTACCTGTGCCTCAGAGTCTGCGGCTCTCTGTCCCCACTGCCCATCTGTGAGCAACTTGAGGGCAAAAACAGGGCCCCCTGTTACCCTGGTGCCCCCAGCAATTGGCCCCAGGCATGGCCAGAAGCAGGACTGAGCACCCCAGCACGTGGCCCCAGGCGTGGCCAGGAGCAGGACTGAGCACCAGCACGTGGCCCCAGGCATGGCCAGGAGCAGGACTGAGCACCCCAGCACTTGGCCCCAGGCGTGGCCAGGAGCAGGACTGAGCACCAGCACATGGCCCCAGGCGTGGCCAGGAGCAGGACTGAGCAAATGCTTGCCTAGGGAATGAGAAGCTGGGTCACTTGCACCTCAACGCAGCATCTGCATCTTCTGCCCGCTGCTCCCTCAAAACACAACACGAACGCACCAGGCACACCACACCCTCACTGGCTCACAGACCTCACACCTGGAGCTTGTGTGGTCCAGCTGCCCCCTGAAATACACAGACACCTGCACATACACACAGCACATCCCATGCAGCGAAGTGCACTGCTCCTCTGTTACTCCCGTGACATGCACCTCGTGCCTACCCCCACCACAAGCACAGCAGAGTCACACCCAACACAGACACACACACACACCCCGTGCACACCAGGCGTGGGAAAGGCAGGCAGGGCAGCTCCCGGAAGCCAGGCCACAAGTTCCCAGGATTGGAGGGGAAGAGAGTGAGGCAGGTGACTCAGTACCAGGGCGGAAGAGGGGGAGGGCAGGAGGGAGTGTGTGTCAGTCTGTCCTTCCACAAGCTGCTGACAGATGGAAATTAAAGCGGTCTAGGGAGGGAGGGAGGGAGGGAAGGAGGGAGGAGGCGGAGGCAGCAGCAGAAGTACAGGGGAATCAGGAGCAGCCCTGGATGGGGGCCAAAACCAGCTCACCCCGCTGCTTAAAATCAGGGAGGCTGGGGAGGGAGGGGGCGGCGGCAGCACCCCACCCACCCAGCCTGAGAAGGCCCTACCCAAAGCCTCTCCCAGGGGTGAGGCAGAGAGGAGGTCGAGGGCAGGCCCCTGAGAGCTAAGGGGATGTGAAACAGCGGATGGGTGGATGGAAAGATCCACTTCCAGAGCGAGACCTGGCCCTGCGCCCCGTGGGCAGAGGGCAGTGGGGGAGTTCTGTGGGCTCTGGGGGTGGCCGTGGGGCAGGGGAGGGAAGCACTGGGGATGCAGTGTACACCCTCCCTGCGACCTATCTAAACCCCTCACCCACCCTCTGCTCATCTCAGGAGAACACCCAGAAAACCTAACCTGAGCCTGTCCCTGGCAGGGAAGCAGGTCAGGAATCTGCCCCGAACACTGCCCACCCCAATACGGGTATGGGCTGCATCCCATGCCTGGGGCCTCAGCAAAGTTACTCATCCACTCTGAGTCTCAGTTTCTTCATCTGTAAAATGGGGACAACATAAGTACCTGTACCTTGCTGGGTTTATTGACAGAAATATGCACCCAGCACATAGGCAGCCCTTCATAAAATTTTAGGATAATCATCATTACCCTCAACACAGGATCCTGACCTGAGAACTTGTCTCATCTTATACCATCTCTATGCCCTACCCAACTGGATTCTGAGGATCCTGAGGGCCAGGACTCTATCCATCCCCACCCACCCCCATTGCCACTCCAGGTGCAAACATGGGGACCGGCAGGTGGTAGATCCACAAAAAATCAGTTTCCTGGGGTTCAATGTACCAAGACCCAACAAGAGAAGGCAGGACTGAAGCCAGAATGATATGTCTCAAGGGGCAGCAGCTGACCTTGACCCTAGAGAGCCAGAAAGAGGGCCCAGGGAGATGACCACAGGACTGGGGCCCGAGGGAACGGGAAGGGCCCACATTCACAAGTTGTGGGGCCTTGAGAAAGTCATGCTGCCTCTCTCAGCCTCAGTTTCCCCACCCATGGAATGAGGGAGCTGGCCTCAGGAGCCCAGAGGGTCCTCTCAGATTCCGTGAAGATTCCCCCCCACCCCAAAAATGACTGAGAGGAAATCCTCTTTCTGCATCGCTAGGGCCCAGAGGCAGGGGCAGGAGATGACCAGGAGGCCAGAGAGAGGAGAGGGCAGTGCACCAGCTCACAGGGGACCCAGGAGCCCCACTCCCTCCAGGACAAGGCACCTAGACACAGATGAGGGGCCGAGTTCTCCCCACACTGCTCTTGTCACAGCCGTATGGACAGTGGTCCAGCCAATGACCACCAGCAGGGGACAGGACAATCACCAAAATGTCTCCCAGGGCCTCACTTTTTGGACAGCTCACATCCATCCACACTTGCAAAACAGATATAAATGCTAGAGGTAAGCGTTTGGTCAGTGATTACCAGGTGCTGGGCAATTTCTATCACTTCCTGTATGTGAACTTCTAGCCCAAGAACCCCAGGAGTCTCGGGAGTCCATTACTCCCATTTACAGATGAAAACTAAGAGGGCTGAGCGGAGGAGGAACCTGCCCAAGGGCACAGAGGTGGCGTGCGGAATCAGTACCCAAACCTAGCAGGTGGGCCCTCAGCCAGCCAGCTGAGCTGTCCTCAAGGACTTCTCGTTACCAAGGGAACCTCCAAAATTTCCTCTAAAGAGCAACTTTCCAGAGGGTAGAATTTCCCTAAGTCAGATGCTCAGAACACTAGCCCCTTGGGTATTAGTTAAATAAGCTTGAGAAACATAGGTTAGAGAAAGGGAAACAGGTTTCCTGACTCCTGTGTTTTCACGTGATAATACCCATACTCCCCAAGTCTCCTGTAGGCCCACAGAGTACACGGCATTTTCCAAATGCATAACCCGGCCGGAAAAACCCAAGTGTCTTAAAGGTGTGATGGAGACCAAAGCTCAGACAGCAGAGTGCGGAGGACTGCAGGCTTCTCCCAGTACCCTCCCCTTCCCCAGCCCAGCCCCCCCGCTGGCCTCTCCCTCCATCCCAAACAAGGGGAGATACTCTCACTTTCCCCCCTCTCAAGGGCCACCCCAGTCTTCAGGGAAAGGCGGAGGGCTGCGGTTCCCGTTGCTTGGCAGTCTAAGAGTCTTGAATGCATTTAAGACACAGACGTCAGAAAGAGGCACTGCTGACTCTGTGACCTTAAGCGGGTCACACCACCCCTCGACCTGCAAACTGGAGATGACAAAATTCCCTTTCCTGCTTCTCAGGACAGGTGTGAAGGTCAACGAGAGGAGGTGCGCAGCTGAGCCCTGGCGACCATGGAATTCCGACAGCCCCGGGAAGAGGAATCCGAAGAAGCAACCACAGGGAGCCCCCCACCAGGAAAGCTGCAGCTCAGAGAGGGTCAAACTGGGCCAGAATCCAGAAGCCTCTGGACTCCTAGTCCGTGGCACTCATTCCCTTCCCTGCTGTCTCCCCTTAGCACCTGAGCCCCAAAAATGGTCCCCTGGCCCCAGGCTCTCTCCCTCCTCCTCAACTCCAAATGCCTCTCTCGACCCCTCCAAAGCCCCACCAATTCCCTCGAGGCCCTTCTTGGTCCCTCCTGTCCCCTCCCACTACCATCAGCCCCTTCCACTTATAACACAGCTCCCACCCAACACCCCCTACCACCTTCTTCCCCACATGGCCAGTGAGAAGCTCCAGGGTTGAACAAGGTCAAACCTGCCACTCAGTCGAGAGAATCAAGCCAAATCTCAATGGATGGAAATGTTAGCAAAATAGATGCAATGGCTTTTTAGCACCCTTCCCAGGTGCGAAATCACCCCACTTCGATTTAGAGCAGAAAAATCTCAGAGACAGATTGTGGTTGCCTTATAAAACTACCAGTTTGGTTTTTTGGAAAGTTCTTTTGCAGCAATTCTGTGCAGGAAGGTCAAGGTCATGGGGCCAGGAGCCAGGTCCTAATGCCCTTAGATTCTTAAAGTGATGCTTTTCTGGACCTTAAGATAGAACAGGCAAGAAGCACTGAGCTCCGACTCTCCGTGAGAAACAAGTGAGGGCAACTGCCCACTCCACCCAGACCTGGAGAGCTCAGGCCAGGAAGAGGCGGAGTCCTCCTTCCCAGGCCTAGGAAAACATCCATGTTCTCTGGCCTCCAAGCACCTGTGGCTTTAGGAATGCGAGGCCTGGGGAACAGCCATGAGAGTGGAACCCACTAGAAACCGTCCAAAGACAGGACCTATGCCACCTCCTCCAGCAGAGTCACAACACAAAACCACCACAGGAGCCTAAAGCGTAGGTTGCAAAAGTCACACCTCCACCATCACATTCATCATTCAAAATAGGAACTCACCTGTATGGGTGTCATAGTTCAATCAGAAAAAAAAAAGTAAAAAATCCAGTCCAAACCATCTCAAGTGTCCAAACACCAGAAGGCCCTGGAGGAAAGCAGTTTCTATCTGCCTTAGAAAGGCTGCAAGTTCCAGACAGCAAGGACGCCATTCCTCCCGCACTGGATGGTGCTTCCTTACCTGGCTCCGAAGTCAGGGGCTTCTTCTGTCTCCATTTCGGACTCTTCAGGGCACATCTCCAAGGAAAGCAAGGAGTTGTCTCTGCTCTGGGTCTCTGGCCCACTTGTCTCACCAACTCCCAGCTCCCTGGCCTCTGAGGGGTCTCTGACCTCCAGGCCCGGGGACAAGATGCCATTGATCCTCAGGCCTGGGTCTGGGCACTGGCTGACCTCTCCCACCCCACGCTCCCTGGCTTCACTCGGGACCCCCGAGAGCTCCACATTCCGGAGCCCTCGGTCCTGGGTCCAGTCCATCTGCCCCACTCCACATTCCCGCAGCCCCCGAGAACCCTCAGACTCTAAGTCACAGGGCACCTCCAAATTCCTCAGGCCCAGATTGTCGCCCCAGTCCACCTGGCCCGCCCCGAGCTCCCTGTTTCTCAGCCCCGGGTCAGGTGTCCAGTCTGCCTGACCCACCCCACGCTCCCTTGATTTCAGGAACTCTCCTGCCTCCAGGCCCGACCAGTCGGTCTGCCCCACGCCACTCTCTCTGGCCTGGCTGTGGCCTCCTACCTCTGCCACTCCAGCCAAGTCTCTGCCCCTCACCCCAACCTCAGAAGTCCAGTCCTTCTCCCCAGCTCCAATCCCCCTGGGCTCCTCGGACCCTCCAGTCTCCAAACGGCCAGGCAGCTCCACATCTCTCAAGCCCAGCTTGTCCGCCCAGCTCCTCTGTCCCACGGCATCCTCCCTGGCTTCACTCGAGCCCCCAGAAACCACACAGCTGGACACTTCCAAGTTCCTCAGGCCCAGCTGGTCAGCCCAGTCCATGGTCCCGGCCCGGGTCTCCTTAGGAGGCACAAAGTGGCCACCTCCCGTCTTGCCAGAAGGGCTCAGGCCAGCACCGCTCACTCTGTCGTCACCAATAATGCCAAAATGACGGCTCTTCTCAGCAGCCTCCGCACAGAAATCGCTGCTCCAGTCCCGCTGCCCTGGGCTGAAGGCTGCCTCTGGCTTGGGGACAACACCGAGGCTGAAGTCTCCGGCCCAGCCTCGCTGGCCCACGTCCCGGTCCTCCTGGTCAGCATCACCTGGGCTCCCGCCCCCTGCCTGCTGTCTTCCCTGCAGCCCTCCAACCTCCTGGTGGGCATCACCACCTTGCCAGCTGCTCTGGTCTCTCTGTCCCAGTGCCCCATCCTGCAACTGGGGGCTGCTGGGACTGAATAAGCCCCCAGACTCAGTCTTTTCAGGCCAGCTTGTATCTCTGCTGGCTTCACCCAGGCTGTCTCCACCACTCGGGACCTTCTTCTCAAACTCTTGGTCCTGCTGTTGGGCTTCCTCGGGGCTGAACCCGGCGCTCAGGGCTCTTATCCCAAACCCTCTGTCCTGGGAGCTGAGGGCCATGGAGCTGCCACTGCTGCTGTAGTCCCTCATCCAGGCACTTTTCCCGAAATCCTGGTCCGGCTGCTCTGTGCCCCGGCTGCTGTAGGTGCTCAGTGAAGAATCACTCTTCCCAAACTCCTGGTCCTGCTCGCCTGCATCCTGGCTGCTGTACCTCCCCAGCTGGTCCTTCTTCCCCAAGTCCTGGCTCTGCTCATTGGTATCCCGGCTGGCATAAGCACCCAGAGAATCCCTCTTCCCAAATTCCCAGTCCTGAAGGCTTGCATCCCGACTGCTGTAAGTACCCAGAGAATCTCTCTTCCCAAATTCCTGGTCCTGGAGTTCGGCATCCCGGCTGGAGTAGGTGCCCTGGGAATCCCTCTTTCTGAACTCCCAGTCCTGAACATCCACCTCCGGGCTCTGTGGAGTGCCGAGCTGGGCTGGCTTTCCAATCAGCCAGTCCTGGGCCTTGAGCACCCCTGGGGCAGACACTTCACTCCCATCTTGGCTGCCGACCTCCACCTCCTCCTGGCCGATGCCACACCGGCTGGCCCACTCCCTGGAGCTCCCCTCCCCAGCTCCTTGCCCACACTTGCTGGTCCAGTCCCTTTCTCCAAGGCCCCGGTCCCCTCTAGGACTCACACCCCCAAGGCCATAGTCCTGACAGGTGTCTTGGGACCAGCCGGAAGGACTAAAACTGCTGGAATGTGAGTCGGCTGTGATCCCAAATTCACTCTGCAGGTCTTTTTGGGCCCAGCCAAGGAGTCCCTAGGAATCAGAAAAAAGAGAGGGACAAAGAAACAATGCTTGAAGTCAATCAGGATGGGAATCAATCCAGAATGAGAGTAAGTACTGCCTCATGCCCAAGAGCCTCACTTTGGCTACAGAAAGCTTGGATTTGGATCCCAGCTGTGTGATCTTGGGCAAAACACTTAACCACTCTGGGCCTCAGGGTCCTCAGCCATAAATGGGAATAACTCCTACTACATGGGGTCGTACAGGAGGGTTAAACAAAGTCATTTAAACCAAGTACTCAGTATAGCGTCTGGCATGCCCTGGACACTCAATCGATGACCCCATGGTCATGTTTACAGCCCTCGGGCAACACCTGGCTCACCGCCAGGAGAAAGGCTGTCTGGAGAGTGGTCTTCACACGGATGTGGGAGTACACTTCCAGTCAGGAGAGATGGAGACTCAGAGCCCCTCCACAACCTCCTTTCCAAGGCAGAGTTCCAACACCACCCCAGCCCTTCAAGCCCCAGAGCTCCCAGCCCCTTCCTCCCTAAGGAAAGCAGCCTTCTGCCTAGGCTTCCCCAGCAAGACCTCTCTTTCAGTCCTCACGGGGAGGCAGAAGGCACAGCCTCCTCCGGCACAGGGGAAAGACCCAGCCAGGGCTCCCGGCACCCCACCCTGTACTCCCTGACTCACTGCTGTGGGAGGGGAAGCCCTGGGCTCAGGGCTGCGGAGCCGGCCAGCCTCATCCCGCAGCGCCGCGTTGGCCAGCAGCCTCTCCAGGACAGACATACTGGGCTCCCTGTCCCCAGGCTGGGCCATGGCTCCTGCCCCCTGCTCGCCCCAGGCTTTTGGGTGCGGCAGGAGCCAGGATGGGACTGCGCTGCTCCCCTCGCCCGGACCTGTCCGACGGCTCTGGCTCGGGCTCTGGCTCCCGCTCGCCCTGGCCCCGCTCCCTCCAGAGCAGCTGCGGCTCAGCTGCCCCGCCCAGAAGCCAGTTGAGTCACCCAAATCCCGGGACAGACACACCTACTGCAGGAGCCAGCTTGGTCTTAACTCCTTCCTGCACCTCCCCCTCCACCCTCTCCGCCCCCAGAGGCCCCTGGCTCCTCCTTTCTTCCAGTCCCACCCCTACCAGCCGAGGCTGGGCTGGAAAAAATACATTTCAAAGGCCACCTGGACCCCAGCCCTGAGATTCTGAGGCAGCCTGGTAGGAGAAGGGGCACTGGCCCCGGGAACTGGCACTCCGGCCCCGGCCGAGGCACCAACTTGCTGGGTAACCTTGCACAAGGCTCTGCCTCCTCTGGGCCACGGCTGCCTGTCTACAAAGGCAAGTCTGAGCACAACAGTAACAGCAGTCATAAAAGCCAGCACTCACCAAGCACCGTGATGAGCCAGGCGCTATTCTTAGTACTTCACAGGTACTGAGCTCATTTAGTCCTCGCCATCACGCTACAAAGTAGAGCGCATCATGGTTCTCCCCATTTTACAGATGTAGAAACTGAGGCACAGGCAGAAAAGTCACTTGTTCAAGGTCACACATGGGCAAACAGACAGCAGGGCCAGGAGACAAGCCCAGGCAGTCTGGTTCCAGAGCCCACACTCTACCTGGCTATGCTGATGCCCTTCGTGACATCATTCGGAATAATGGACTGAACACTCAGTACGTGCCGAGCGCTGCAGCCAGCACTGTTATTAAGAAAGGACTCTGAAGTAAAGGTTAAGGTATGTTCCCAAGACCACTCAGCTGAGGGATGCTGGAGTCAGGTATGAACTGACACTTAACCCTGAGCATCACCCCATACCCTCTGCTCTGCCAGATGGTACAGGTCTAAGGGGCACATCCATAGGTGCGTTGCTCACAGATGGATCCCCAGCTCGCAACACATAAAATCCATGCTGAAAGAAGGAAGCCCTCCGAAGCCCTGGCTTCCATCCAAAGCCCTACCCCGTGTCCCATCCTCACCTCGGAACAGGCACTTGGAGTCTGTGCATCCTTCAGCTCAGACGCAGGTCCCCGCCTTGCACCTCCAGCACTGGGTGGTGGTGAAGCCAGGAGGTCATCCAGCCAACGGGAACTGCTCTCAGGGTCTGCAGGCTCAGGGGATGCCCTACAGGGGTCTAGAACCTCTGTCCTGGGTTGGGTGGTCTCAGCCTGGGCCAGGGTCACGGCCTCCTCCTTGGCAAGCAGTGCCTGCCCAGGGTCAGGGGTGTCAGCAAAGAGGACACAGGGCTGGTCAGGGGGCGCTGGCTGCTGCTGCCCCAGGACAGGTTCCAGGATGGGGAGGGCAGCCTCCCTGGTGGCTGGAGAGAGTGGGGATTCCTGTCCAACCAGGGGCTCTCGCTCCTCGTACCTCTCCTCTGCCTGCAGCAGGGCTGGTACAGGCGGGTCCCCTGTTGTTGGCAGGGGCTCCAGGGGAACATCTGGGGACTCAGGACGACTCTCCCCATCGCCCTTTTGGGTTGGGGAGATGCCTGGATCATCCGCCTGCACACAGGAACCAGGCCTTCCCGGCCCCTCCGGAGCAGATGGGGCCTCTTGCCCCTGCTGGGACGCCCCTTCCTCCCTGCTGGACACAGCCCAGTCACCAGCCTCCTCAGCCTCCTCAGCCTCCGCGGCCTCAGTGGCTTCAGTGATGGGGGAGGGGGGCGGGGAGTCCAGCCGCCACACCCCTAGACCCGAGGGCCGCGTGGGGAAGGTCCATTCAAAAGACTGTGACAAGCTCCAGTTGGACTCTGTCCCACTCCCAAAGGGACGATCCAGCACCGACTGGCTCCCCTGGGTTTGGGGCAGGGCAGCCAGCGAGCCCCCCAGCTTCTCCTGGTCTTGGCCGGGTGGCCGGAGCACACCTTCAGAAAACCTGCGCTGAGCCAGGCTGGTGGGACGGAGGTCCTCATCCCCCCTGGCTGCCACATCGCCAGATGGAAACGTCCGAGCGAGGTCCAGAAACTCACTCCCCTCCGTCAGGGGCTGGGGCAAAGCGGCTGGGGGCTGCTCTGGGCTGTGGTGCCCTGAGACCTCCTGGAGGGGGATGCTGCCAGGTCTGGAAGCCTCTGTGGCTCCCACAGCAGGGAGCCCTGGACTAGGGGGGTGGCAGGAGCCCTCGTCAGGTGGGGTCACGGCTGGGGATGCCTGGGTCGGAGTCTCGGGGAGGCAGGGAGAAGCCCCGGAATTTGCAGGACTCTGGGCTTCTGGAAGCTGCGAGTGATGGGGGGAGCTCTCATCAGGTAAGCAAAGACGGGGAGACCCCGGGGCCGGGCCTGAGGCTTCTGCGGGGAGGCCTGAGCTGGTGGGGCCTCCATTCTCCAAGGCGTGGCCTGGGCTTGAGGGGACCCAGGGCTTGGAAACCTGCAAAAAAAGGTCAAGAGCCATCACTCACCACTCAGCTGAGTGGGGGAGACCCCAGCTGACCTCACACAGACCCCAGGTCAGTTGCTGCCTCACACTCATTCCAGAGAGGAAACTCGGGCTCAGAGGGAAGCCCTCAGGACGGCTGCAAGGGGACCCGAAATGATGTAGCGGTCACAGACCCCTCCCTTTGGCCCTCTCCCCACAAAATGCACATAGCCTTATTCACACAGAATCACTCAGACAGCTTCAGGTGGTTCAAACCCTTCCACCCACCCACAGCCACCCCAAAGCTCAGCTAAGGATATCCGAAGGGTCCATGGTTCATGGGTCAATAATGCTGGCTCTATAAAGGGAAAACTGGGGCTCTGGCTGTCTGGGTGTATGGAGAGTCTGCCTCAGAGCAGGATTCCAGGCCCAGGGCAGCTCCAGACTAGCTCCAGGGAGCAGCTCTGGGGCAGGCATGGACTCTCCACCGTGCCAGGTGCAGCCACAGGTCCCACCACCACCCAAGGAGGCAGGCAGCCTTGGCATTCAGGCGAAAGGCACTGGGGGATGACGTGAAAGCACCTGGCCTGGAACCACCCCCTCCCCCAGCACCGCCTCTTATAAGCTGTACGCCCTCCTGGATGGGGGCCACTCTCAGCTTCCCCATCTGTACCCCAGGCTACAGTGTCCCTCTCACACACGTAGGTGAGGATTAAATAAGATGTGGGGATTAAATAAGATGTGCACACGGCCTCTCGGGATAGGACTGATAGGAAAAATGGGTGCTATGGGACCCTGGGGACACGAAGCACCTGGCACTCCTTCACCCCTCCACTCTGCCTGTCCCAGACAGTGAAGTGAGTCACACTCTATCTGACCTTTGCCCTCCCAGAGGTCACGATTTCCCTGCCGCCCTCTCCAATGAGGCTGTTTCTCCCACATCATCACCTATGGGGTCTGGGCAGCAGGAAGCGTCCTGCTTGCTTCTCAAGGCCGACTTCCATTCCCTCCTCCCTCCCTCCTCTCTGCAAAACTCTGCTTTTAAAGCTCACGCCCTTAAGCTACACCCCCCGGAGCCCCTCCTCTCTGGACCCCTCATTCCCTCAAAAGTGGGGCTCCCTGCGACCCTCCCCAGTGCTACCTGTTACAATTTGTGGTCATTCCAACAGCCACACGGTCAACCCGTCCCATCCTGGACGATATCTCTGTGACCCACCTCTCCCAGGGTCACACCCTAGACTCTGTCCTTACCTGGAACTGCTGCTCATCCGTAATCTTACTTCCAAGTGTCCCGCTGGCCCACTCCCACCCCCATCCATCCAGCTCCCTCTTTCCATGCCCCCACCTCCCTTAAACTTCAACCCCTCCTTCCCTCCCATGGTCCCCTAGTCCCCTCCCACCCTCACTGCTCTCTCTACCACCACAGAAGTCACTTTTTCACACAGCTCCCTCAACTCCCTCCCTCTCCTGTCATTTAATCTGTTTAAACACAGTGCTCCTCTAGCCTAACACTGCTCCTGGGCAGCTGCACGTGGCCAGAGAAAAGCATGTAACCAGGATGGCTGGTCCCATCCTAGCCCCACCACCCGGGCCCTCAGTGGGGCCCCAGAGAGGCCAGCAATGCTGCTACAGCCCCCTCCTTCCTACACACACCCCCAGCCTCCTGGGGAATGCTGCCCATCTCGGCTCCTCAAACCACACCTCCTCCCGTCTTCCCTCAGCTGAAGGCCTGGCCCTCCTCCGCGAGAACGCAGAGCACCCCCATGCCCTGTGCCCATGCCCTGCGCCTACAGCCCCACCGCCTGCATGGGCACAATAGCCCTCTGCTCCCGGTCACGAACGCAAGCTGTCCTTGCTCAGAGCTCAGGTCAGCCGCTCCTCTCTCTGTCCTGCATCACTGATTTTTCCTTCTCTACTGGATCATTTCCATCAGCACACAAACCGCTCTCATTTCCTCTGTCTTAAAACACACACACACACACACACACAATGCTGTCGACTCCGCCTCTCTCTCCCCATTCATTTTCTTAAGCACGTGCTCCAGGTTCAGGACCCATCACCACAGCTCCTCTCGCCTATTCTCTGCTGAACCCCCTCCCCCTAGACAGGCTTCTTTTTTCACTTTGCCACCTCACTGGTCTGGTCAAGGTCACCCATGACCTCCTGCAGTTAAATCCTGTCCTGGAGGCTCACCTTCCCTGCCTGGTCAGCAGTGTCTGACCACTGACCCGCCCCCCGCCAGCCGTCCTCAGGTCCTGGAAGCTGGCATCGTTTGGCCTCCAGGACTCCCTCCTCACCAAATTTCCGCCTACCTCACCGCTGCTCTTTCCTGCTTTTTTCTAGCTCCCCAGATCTGCCTCGGTCCTCTTCCCTCCCACCCCTCGCCCACTCCCTTGGTGATCTCAGCCGGTCTTAACTACCATCTGTACACTGACAAGTCCCTGGAACTCCAGACTCAAGTATCCAGCTACCCACGTTTCCACTCGGATGTCTACATGGCATCTCCAACTCAACAAATCCAGAAGCCAACTCCTCTGATCTCCCCCAAACCTGCTTCGCCCTTAGAAGTAAGTCCCCTTCTCAGGAAAGGGTAACCTTCCGATTGTTCAGGGCAGAAGCCCTGGGGTCATCCTTGATTCTGTACCCTCTCTCTCCTCACATCAGTCTGTCTGCAGATCCTGTCCACTTCCCCTTCAAATTCTAACCAGCACCCACCACTGCTCACCATCTGCACCACGGGCTACCTCCAGGGCCCATGCCACCACCAGCATCTCTCACCTGGGTTGCTCCAACCACCCCCTAACTGGTCCCTGCTGCTGCTCCTGGCTCCCCGCAACCAAGAGGGCAGGACAACTCTTTACAACTCAACCAGCAGATGTCACCCCTGCCCTCCAATCCCTCAATGGCTTCTGCTCCTCACACAAGCCAAGGTCAAGGTCCTCGATGGCACCAGCCTGTCACCTCTCTGTCCCCACTACCACCCAACTCTCAACTCACTACAATCCAGACATCCTTGCCGGGAAGTTACCAAGAACTTCGTACTTGCAGTTTCCTCAGCCAAGAATGCTGTTCCCCAAACATCCACACAGCTCACTCCCTCACCTTCTTCGCTGCAAGGTCTTCCCCAACTAGCCTCATCCCAGGACCTCCCCAGGTGCCCCCAGGGCGCGTCTGATGCCCTGCACATCTGCTGGTTCACAGGGATGCCTGTGTTTGCATTTGCCTCCCTGCATCAGGTGAGCTCCCTGGGAGCAGGGGCGGTGTGTGCTACGTTCTCTGCTGCTTCCCCCGGCACCCGGATCAGGGTGGCTGCTCAGCAGATATTTTGGGATAGACAAGTGAAGAGTCAGGGCTCCACCATGGGGCAGACAGGATAGCCTCTGGCTAGCCAGGGCTCTGTGAGCAAGAAGGGCCATTCTCAACATCATTTACTCAGGAAAGCAGGCCGACCGTCCTCCCAGCACTCTGTGAGGAGGGGATGGAACAGGAAGCCCCCAGGGAGGGGCTTTTCCTCTCCTCTGAACCCTGAGAAGGCAGCCCAGCCAGGGAGAGCCCTGGAGTCAGACCCTTCAGACCCTGCCTCAGCCCACTGGGAGCCCTGTGTCCTCATCTCCCGAGTGGGACCAACACGGCCTACTAGCTAGGGCAGTCACCATTCCTGGACATGCCCAGCACACAGTAGGTAATCAGTGGTCGTTGTCATGGTCACAGCAAGCAGCCTCAGGGCTTGAACCACAGGTAACCAGGTGGCCTGGGAGTTGAGGAATCTGAGTCCCAGGGGCCAGCCCTTGGGCGAGTCTCCTCCACGTCCTCCATTTTCCCATCTGAACTACCAGGAGGTGGAACAGATGACCTCAAATGACCCTTCCGCCTCTAAAATACCATGGTTCTGACTCGTAACTGGAGGATAACTCACGTCAGGAGGTGGCTCAGAGCTGGCTGGCTGAGCCAGGTCCCCGTTGAAGGCCAGGTCAGAAGAGGAGTTCCTGTGAGGGAGAAGGGGAGAAAGACGGGAGATGCAGGCACAGAATGGAGACTCCTGTTACAGGATGGATGCGGGGAGAGCTGATCAAGGGTCTGCCCAAGTGCCGTCAATAGTGTTAACCGTCCCCCCTCCCCATAGGCATTTACTACTGAGCCCTGCCTGGGACCACGGGGATAGAGACACAGTCCATAGAGAAAAGTGCCCGGGAGATGGTGCCTGTTCCCCACCTGCACGTCAAGGGTTAAGTTCCCCCAGCGCCTTGGAGAAAAGCATCCAACTTGCCCAGACCCCTCCATGGTTCGTTCCCTAAAAGATAAGTCCTCCTTCCCTGAGCCGGGAAGGGGTTAATGTTCTCCTGCAGCGGGGAGAGTGCAGCTGGTCCCGCTGCCCTGCCAATACTTCTTGAGGAATGGCAGGGGGAGGGAGAGGGGAAGAGGGAAGAGTGATTTTCCAAGGTTGAAGTTGTTCCTCTTAAGTTTAGCTTGGAGGGAGGGAGGGGAGGAACCCAGCCTAGGGAGGGGAGGAACCCAGCCTGGACAGGGTGTGACCTCCTGGGAGCCTAGGACACAAAGTGTTTAGGAGGCCCTGCCTTCCAGGCACTCAGGTGAGAGAGGAGCCAGGCTGGACAGGGAAGCACAGGTAAGGCTGGGGCCATAGCTCTGCCCTATCCTTCACAGCAGCAGGAGGGGGTGGGGGCCTAGGAGCCCAGCAGAGCTGCCAAGCACCGAGGGTACCAACTGTGTCTCAAGCTGGCTCTCCCTGCCCTGAGGATGGCCTCCCATGTAGCTGAGACCCCCTCCACCCAATGCCCAAGGGGCACCTCCTGGTCAGCCTTCCTTTATACTGGCACCAACTCCAGAGAAGTATGTTACACGGGACAGTCTCCTACCTCGCTGTCCTGGCATCAAGGTGTGTTCACATCTTATCTCTCCCATCAGGCTCCTCCTCACAGCCAGACTACATCCTACTCAACTGACACACACGCAGGTGCATGCACACACACACACTCCCCAACACCTGGCACCCTGCTCCACCCAGAGGACAAGCTAGCACTTAAAAGCACATGCTGGAATCAAACAGACCTGAATTCAAACCCCAGATCTGTCCCTCACTTGCTAAGGGAACATGGGAAGTCATTTTGAGCCTCGGTTTCCCCATCTCTAAAATGGGTCTAACATTCTCGTCCCTAAACAGCATGGCTACGGATTAAGTGAGGCAAAGTTCTGCTCTCAGCATTAAAAAAAAAAAAGAAAACTAAGAATAAACTTCTGTACTGTACAAGTGAGCTCTACTACAAGCAGGCATCAACTCTATAAAGAGGATTATCGTTGCAAAAAGAGCGTAGGAATGATAACACCGTCTGCTCTGCTCAGGAAATGTTCTGTGACTTAGACCAGGGTGGCCGGCGCTCACAGCACCACTAACCTAAAAGTGAAGATCACAATCCCAGATGGGGCCACCCACTTCGTCCTCAGGCTGCAACAAAACGTACAGCTTTCCACCTCTCACCTCTCCTCGGGGGTCTTGCTGGGCTCCTCCGGGCACTCGGTAGAAGACTTGGCTGGCCCCTCCTGGGACCATCCCCTGGAGAGGGTCCCACCATCCTCATCCCTGGGACCTGTGGCCACACCATAGGTCCTGGGGCCATATCTTGAGCTGCCATCATGGTTAAAAGTAAGGCGGGAGCCCCAGAGGCGGTCAGGGCTGGCCAGGACCTCCTTCCTCGGCTGTTCCATCTTGGCCAGAATCTCTTCCACCGTGGTGGCTGCAAAGCGCTCCGAGGCTGGACGGAAGGGGGCAGGTGCCTTCCGCACACCCGCCTGGGGCAGCGCATCGGGCTGGAGGCGTCAAGGGGGGCGTCTCTTCCTTCCCAGGCTCCTCTTTCCCAGTCTCCCGGGTGGCTTCTCCTCCAGCAGAGGCCTCAGTCCTAGGCCTTGGTGCAAAGGGAAGGGGACGCTTGCTGCCACCATAGGGCTGGGGTCCCGCCAGCATGTTCATCTTCCGGGCAGAAGGCAGCTCCGCCAGAGGACCCCGGGGGGGCCGAGGCCCAACAGGCACCAGCAGGCTGGGCTTGGCAGGCAGAGCTGGCTTGGCAGGCAGGGCCCGGGGTTTGGGTTTGACAGGAGGTTTGGCCCGAGCATCACCTACCAAAAGGGTGGGTTAGGGGCTGTCAGAAGAACCAGGAAGCAGAACTCCGTCTCCCACCCTACAAACTCAGAATAATTGCACCCTTCTACGTATGAGTCAACTGTCACCTCTTCCATGAAGCCTTCCTTGATTTTCCATACACATCCCAGAAACATCTTTTCCCATTTCCAAATTGCCAAAATGTTCAATCTCCCTTATAAGCTAAAGCTATTTAGGGGTCCAGTTGGCACCTATTTCTCCCTTTGCCCACTCTGCACCTAGTACACGTTCTTATCAAATGAATGAATGAGCAAATGAGCCAATAAATGAATGCCTTCTGCCCACATCAAGCAGTCCACACAGCAACTCCCCACTCTAGTCATCCCCTCTTCTTACATGACACTGTACTGTACTACTGTCCATAGCAGTAAGTCCTATCCAGCTCAGTTTCCCCTCTGCCTCCCTGCTGCCCCCCCACCCCCGCCAAGTGCACTCCCTAGCCAGGATATCCCCACTGTCATCCAATGTGTGATCAGGAATGCAAATTTACTATTGACCTAAGCCAAACAGAAGTAAATCTGCTACAGGAAAAAAAAAAAAAAAAAAAAAAAAACCACCCAAGACCAGAAACTACCTTCTATATAAGGCATTCCAATGCCAAATAAAAGACCTTGGAATTACTCATGGCCACAGCCCTTCTAATAGGATCCTTTATCACCCACTCATTGGGCTCAGCGCAAAAAAGAGGAGTCTAGACAAGGAGCCAGGAGGCCTAGGTTCAGACCCATAGGTGCACACCATTTCCCCACTAGGCCTCAGTTTCCTCCTCTGTCAAACACATGGTTTGAGCCACATTATCTCGAAGCTTTGTCTGTTTTCAACTTCTGGAAAGCAACGACCTCAAACAGTTCTGAAGGGTCTCAACGGGAGCTGAGAACCTTTCAGACTTACCCTGCACGTCCCCAGTACTCTTCCTTCCCTCCCACCGCAACAGAATCATCGCAGGCCCAGCCCCTCCAAGGCAGAATGGGGGTTCAAGTCTCTGCCCCTCCCACCCTCCTCCCAGCCACCCCGCTCCACCTTGCACCCATAGGTACCTGGCTCAGAGCCAGCAGATACCAGTTCCTCCTCCATCTCCCGGGGCTGTGGGGAAGCCATGGCTGTGCCTTCCCTGAGAGCAGACACTTTCATCACATGCGGCAGACCTGCATGAAAATTGGGAAGCAGACGGGTGTGAGCTGGGTGGCTGAAGACCCAGGAAAAGAGAGAGAGAGAGTAGCAAAAGGGCTGGGCGTTGCCAGTCAGCTCAGCGAGGGAAGTCTCCTACTTCGAGCAGAGGCAGAGTGTGGGACAGGAAGAGGGAACTTCAGAAGGGGGGTTGGGGGAGGTCAAGGGAGGTCCCCAGCAGCCACATCCTCCACTCTTCCCAGCTTACTCTCCAACTCCTGTCTCCTAACTCTAAAGTCCAAAAGCATCAGGGAGCCACCCACTGCTCCCTCCTCTGGCCAGCTCTCCAGGGCACCCCACTTACCACCCTCAAGGCACCCCCTTGGGTCCAGTGGCCCCACTCGAGGTATCTACTCAGAAGCAGAGCAAGAGGGCTGCAAAGTCTGGAATCTCTCCGTGAATCACCTCATGGGAGACGGGAAAAACCCGCTCCTCCCCAACCTGGGGCTCCGCCCCACTGCCTGCCTGCCTGCCTCCCCCTTCCTGCTCACCCTCCTTCTCTCCCTCCCTCCTGCAGCTGGGAGTGGTTCCCTCTCCCCCCTCTTCACCCTCCTCCTTCCACATCCCTGCCCTACTCCCGCCTCCCAGAGCTGTCTCATCCAAACACGGAAAAATAAGGAATAAAAAGTAAACATCTGGAATACATTTTTTTCTTTAATTTCTCAATCGCTTTGGCTTCAGCTTGGAATTTGATGAGGTAAAGTCAGGGCCTAGTCCTGTTGCCATAGCAATGGCCTCCCACTGGATTTCCAGAGCCTCGCCAAGAGGAAGGAGGAGCCGGCCCAGGCCTGGGCTGGGAGAATGGGACAGGGCTTGAGAACATCTGGGGGGTGGTGGCTTGGGGGAAAACTCCCTGGGGTTCCCGCTTCTTGCACAGTCAGGGTGGGACAGCCACAGCCTAAGAAAAGGTGATATGTGGACATCATTCACCAGCCGAGGGTTGGCCAGAGGGGTTTGGGGGGCTGGCGGGTGCTGAAGAAATCTTAAACCAAGTGACAGCCATTATTAGAAGACGGGTGCACCTCCTCCAAGTCTGTAGCAGGGGCTTCGGGTCCGCTACACCAGGATTCAAAGGCTGGGTGCGTCTACCACGTTCTAGCTCTGTGACTTCAGGCATGTTGCTTGCTTCTCTAGGCCTCAGTTTCTCTATGTGAAAAATGGCTTTACTGAGACTGTTAAGAGGCTTATATGAGACGATGCATGCAAATTGCTTAATACAATGCCCAGTGCATAGTAAGTGTCCAATAAATGTTGGTCACTATTAGTATGACTCCCTTCAGTGTCACCAATGAGCTAACATCCTTGGTCACCACCTCCTCCTCTTCCCAAACAGACTCCCAGCATTCCAAACCTTTCCTTCTCTCCCTGAGGGCCCCACTCATGTCACCTGTTCTTCAGACACTCCACCACCTCCTCCACCCTGGCTCCTGAGGCACCATCCCACCCATAAGGGCCCCCTCCCCCCCAACCAGGTTGACAGAGCTCTGCCCCTCCTGTTTCAAAGGACGACGGATGTTCCCTATCACCTGGTATGCACACAGTCAGTGAGAACAACTCAACCATCTCCAACCTGCAATGGGCACTACCTTCCTCAAAGTCATCCACTCCAGCAGGTCTGGCAGGCCAGCAACACATCCTAAGAAAGGACCTCAGCTGCCCAGCCTTTGCAAACCACCTCCACCCGGCCGCCACCTCTCATTTTTGACCCTGCACCAGCTTGTTTCAAAGGTAGAAGGGAATATGGAGAGGGTAGGGTGAAACCCAGAACCATCAATCCCTTGGTCAACCAACTACCACGCAGGACTGCTCACCGTGGGTGGGTGAGTAACGTGCAGAGCCAGCCCAAGTGTGCATGGAGGAGGGGCACATGACAGAAAAAATTTTAAAAACACAAGATCCTTGTCCTTGAGCATTATTACAAGGGACATGGTGTGGATGGTTAGAAATGGGGACGAATTAGCCAAGGACCAAAAAATCCCTTCACCTGGGGGCCTGATGGGCATCTCAGCAGTTTGAGGGGCTGCAGCAATGAAGTGGGGGCTCGCCTTCCCTAACTGAGGAGGGGGGTCGCAGCAGCTCTGAGGCCCTAGCTAGGAAACCCAGGTGACCAAGGCCAGAGCCAAAAGCTGTAGAATCACAGTGGCTCAGAGCACTCCTCACCCGCCAGGAGCGGACTAGCTAACCTCCCGCGAGCATAGGCCGCCAGAAGAGCAGGGGAGAGGCCGGGCAGCTCCATCCAGGGAGCAGAGGCCCAGAAAAGCATCGCCGCAGGCGGGGTCGCCCATATGGACCCTGGGCTCTCTGGCCGGATCTGGGACCAGAGAGGTCGGCGGGGACAGCCGGAAAACTGCTGGAGGGAGGGCCAACGGGAAGACAGAACAGCCCGAGGCGAGGGGCCGTATGGAGGGGCCCAGTGGGGAGCTCTGGACACAGAGGGGACGGCAGCAGCCAGAGAGGAGGAGGAGATGAGGGTGGAGGAGGAGGAGGGGGCGGTGGCAGCAGAAGCGGAGGACTTGTGCGCGGGATGTGAAGCAGCCGGCGAACAGACGAGGGACTGGGGAAGGGGACTGGGTGGGGGCGGACTGGGGTGGCTGGGGGCGTGCCGATGGAGTCTGGGGAGGGGGCTAGCGCCGGCCCAGGGGAAGGGGAAGGCGGGGGTCCCTCCAGCAGCTCCGCCCGCCCCCGGCTCCGCCTCAAGCCCTCGCCCCCTCCCCCCTTTCTTCTGGCTCGGCCAGCACGAGCTCCAGACCGTGCACCCTCCGCCCCTGTGCACACGCACCAGCTCCTCTGTGTCTTCCGCCTCCCTTGCGTCCCCAGCCCCTGCAAACTTTCCTGGTGACCCCCCCCCCACCTCAATCGAGGTCCCGGCTGGAAATCGCCCACTCCTTCCATGCCTCTCCCCGGCCCCCAACCCCGGACCCCGCCCCCTCCTTCGGCCTCCTGCCCGCCCCCGCGCACTCACGCGCTCCCCCGGGATCCGGCTCTGCTCGGCTCGGGCTTGGCGCCCCGATGCCAGTCTGCGCCGCCACCGCCGCCGCTGCTGCCGCCGTCACCGCGGGACCAAGCCAGTGCGAGCCCCGGCGGGAGCCCCGCCCCTAACTCCGCCCATGGCCACGCCCCCAACTCGCCTCATGAATATCCATAAGCCGGTGAAACCCAGGAGTGGACAGCCGGTGCTGAACTCTCCAGATCGTATGCAAATAGACGCTGCCCAGGTACTCAATTATTCATGAGCCTTGCAGAAAAGGGGCCCGCCCCAGGATCAGACCCCGGCGAAACTGACGCAATCCAGCAGCTAAAGAGCGCTCGGGCAAAATGGCCACCGAGACGACTGCCTAGAGGAGACTGCCTTGGGACGGCCCAATCCTCAGGCCCAGCTGCCTGTACTGATTGCAGCACCATAGAGTCACCGCTAGAAAGAAGGTAACCGTTGGCCGACCGGAGAGGCTTCCTGTGGAAAACACCTGAGAGCCGACACAACGTGGCCAGTCCACGTGTATAAATCCAGGTTTGGAACCACCGCAGGGATGACTGGAAGCTCTGTTGTCCTGGCTAATCCTCATTTATCTCCTGGCATATTCCCAGATACGTTTCTCCCAGCCTAAAAATGCGGCATGCCCCTCTCCTCCCATAAAGAAAAGCTTCACACACACACACACACACCCCACTCATCCTCCCCAATTGTCCGGACTCAGATTTCCATTTCCCCAGCTGCAGGGAAGCTGGTCAATCTTGATTCCATTATCTAAAGCCTTGGAAGACCCTTGACTCATGGGTGAAGGATGGAGCCCAGAGCTGCCTCCCCCTCAGCCTGGCTAATGGACTGCAACTCTGAGACAGTTCCTAACCAAATCAGCTCTCATTTCTAGACTCTCAGGTGGCCCATCCCGGCAGAAGAGAGAAAACCAATGCTTGTCCAGCTGGGAAGGGAACAGGGTGTACCTGGAGATTTGCTTCCCGGATAAAGGGTCAGAAGAGTACAGTGAACAAACACCGAGAGTAGGAGCAATACAACAGGGCTAGAGAGAAGGTGTAAGGACATGGTTTCCAAAGTCAGTTCCCTTTATTAAATGTTGATTTTCACAGACCAGAAATACAAAATAAAAGTAGAAATAGGCCCCAGTTAGGAGCCACAGGCCTGACCTCACATGACCCCTGCTTGCAGCAACTTGAACAGGACAAGCAGCAGCTATATTTCAAAGGTCAGGAAAGTAGGACAAGGATTTGGATCCTGCACTGCCCTGCCTCCCACCCAGTCTCTCCCCGAATTACAAAGAGCCATCCTTGTGAAGCAGCAGAGTGAGACGCCTCCCCCGCTGCCCCGGTGAAGTGCATACTAGCAGGAAAGCTTGTTCAGGTGGCAAGGAATCCAAGGACTACGTGTCATATGAGGAGAAACTGGTACCAAAGCATGGCTGGGGAGACTGGGGGTGTGACAGGACACGCACAAGGAGAGAGAATTTTCCTCCTCTCTACTCATCCGATCCTGACGCCGAATCTTCTGAGCTGGGGGGAGTACTGGCTAGTTCCTCTTCTTCAGAATCCTGAAAACCAAAGGTCTCTTAACAGGAAAGATGTGGAGTCAAGGTGGCCCCCCACACCAGCCCCTTTTCAGTGAAGGGCCCCCAATTCCCTGCCCCCTCCCTAACCTCCAGCACTAGCCTTCAGAACCACAGAATTCCACCTACCCACTCCCCCTCATTACTCTTACAGGCCAACCACAACCCTGTCCAGAAACATCTGCACCCCTCTCCCCAACTCCCCCCACCACCAACTCAGTTGCCCCTCGCGCCTTCAGGCCCCCATAGCCCCAGACTCCTGCCGCACCTCGCTCCGCCTCCTCTTCTTTTTGCTTTTGTTCTCTCCTGAAGAGCTCTCATCACTGGACACAAACTCTTTGCTCTTGAAGCTCTCACTTAGCTGCCTTGACGAAGACTTGGACGATGAGCCCCTGGAGGGCGTTGATTTCTTCTCCATCTTTACTTTTACTTTCTTCTTCTTCTTTGACTTGTCCCTGAATTAGCCAGAGGAAAAAGAGGCTGGGCCCTCAGGGTCCCCCATTATCAAGAACAAACCTCTCCTGGCTTTAACAGGGCCTTTCCCAGCCCCACTGCATGCCAACCATGTCAGTCCCATAAATGGCGGTGCGTCCTAAGTGACTGGAACAATCAGGGGGTCCAGCCTGAAGCAGCTTCATATGCAAAACTTACTTAACATCTCTTACTTTATCTTTAAACATTCATGTAAATTATGCTCCATATTAATAATTTTTTTTAATTTCCCCCATACCTTCAAATAAAATTGCCCCTTTTAGGATAAAGAACCATGCTTACCCAAGTGATTTCAGAAATTCTCTAGCACATTACCCATACTTGGGCAGTTACCTACCCAGATCTGAGCAGCACTGCCCTACTTTGATCAGAAGCGTATCTATTATCTTTAACACCCCAGTTCTCAACCTGGACCTGCAAAAATGTCTGCCAAAAAACCAGTTACTGGGCCATTTTGTCCCCAACACTCACCTCTTAGAAGACTCCCCCCGGCCCCCCTCATATTCTTTCATGGCTTTTTCATACTCCCTCCTGGCATCCTCAGCCTTGCGATCCCACTCCTGTCACACACGCACAGAAAACAGAGAAGAATGAGACCCCTTCCCTGATGCAGGCAAAACCCCTCCAGAGAAGCTCCACCAAAGGCCCGCCCCGCCCCTCCACCAGCTGCAAGGTCCGCCGCCCGTGTCTGCTGCGGCTCACCTCCTTCTTCTCTTTGGACATTCCCTTCCAGATCTCGCCCGCCTTCTTGGAAAGATCTGTGATACTGATGCCAGGATGGTCCGACTTGATCTTCTCCCGGCTGGCATTGAGCCACAGCATGTAGGCAGACATGGGCCTCTTGGGGGCATTGGGGTCTTTGCCCTTCTTCACCTACATAAGAAAAAACCCACGTGCCTTCAGCCACGTATTTCCTACAGACACCCCGCACATTCTCCCAAGGGAATTATTTGGCTCCCCTACTTAGGGGGACAAAATGGAGAAAAGACTAAAGGCGTCAAGCTAGACTGGGAGCACCCCAAGGGCAGAGACCACGTCGTCCTCCCCTCTGCACCCCAGTGCCAAGCTCACTAGGGGCCCATTTCCTTGGGTTCCTGGGACAGAAGCAGCCGCTCCTAATTCAGATCTCCCAGAAGCTAATTATCTCGAGGACCATGGCACTCCTCAAGGCCATAATCACCGGCTACGCAAATCGGCCCAGGAGGACAAATCAGGTCCTACTGGTGGAGGACAGCAGAAGGTAAAGAGAAAGGCTTCCCCAGCACCCTCCCACTTAGAGGAGTCTGCACCTCCATGGGCTTCTTGCGGCTCTTGCGATCCTTGGCCATCTTGGCCTTTTTGAGTTGCTTCCGTTTCTTCTCATCCCGGTCACTGTCACCCTCATTACTGGAGGAGCTAGCAGAGGCGTTGCTGTCAAACCTGTCAAGGAGAGCGGGGTTTAGACTCGGGGTGAGAGGTCAGCGCCCCAGTCTCAGGACTGGAGGAGAACAAGTCCAAAGACACCTGCCCAGACAAGAGAGAGGGAGGAGGACCCGAGCCTCCACCCCCGTCCCCACCCCTGCCTCCTCCCCTTCACTGAAGCGGCTTCACCACCCCTCTCCAGACCCAGCCATGGCCATGGGTTACTTGTTGAATCAATCAGGGAAAAGCACATGAACCCATGGCCTAACCCAGGTCCTACACCATCCCTGTGCTCTTGGGGACAAAACCACCTTGCCCAGAACATGCCCCAAATCCACTTCACCACTTCCTTCAAGCTAATCCTTTCAATCTACCCCATAGTATTTTCTGATGAAGAGACAGTGAGTTTCTATGTAGAAGTGGGGAAAACCAACTTCAGTCCAACCCACGGCCTACCCATTTACCAACCAGTCCTACCCCGTGCCTGTGGAACTCCTCAGAAGAGGGAACTACCTTACACCTGAATGGCGCTCTACAGTTTTCAAGGCATTTCCACAAGCATTTGTTCACTGATCTCCATAAGCATGTGGCAGGCAGAACTAGTGGATGCCAGCAAAGTTTTTTTTTCTTTTTGCTGCCTAATACTTATTCCCAATTCTTGTGGATTAAGAGAGTTCCAGTTTTCTGTTGGGAACCACCCTGCCCCCATTCAGGAGGGCCTCACCCCAACCACAGGTTCTAAGAGTGGGTACGTGGCTCAGTTCTGGCCCATCAGAGCACATCCTAGTAACTCAGATTCGGGAAGGGCTGTTGACTGCTGCTCTGAGAGAACTGGCACTTCTGGGCGTTAAACCAGTCGGATTAAGCCTGCCCAAAGCATCTCCCACTCACTTAGTGCCGCGTGGGACAAACCTATCTGGGAAAATCAGAAGGAATAAAAACAGCCTCCCCACAACTTTGGAGCACCTGAATCCAGGTGCTTGAAGCCAAGTCTATCACCGGACTCTCCAGCTGCATGAGCTAAATGAATTACAGGAGCTAAACGAGTCACATTTCTGACATCAGCAGTCAGTCTCGGTGGACACAGCACAGGGGGAATAGTGCCACTTCACAGGTGAGGACACGAAGATCAGCTCCTGGCCAGAGGACCCCCAGTGGGTGAGCACTGGCCCTTATCCCACTCTCTCCGCACTGTCGTTTTCTGGCTCCACAACACGTCTTGCACTTACAAAGCACCTGTACATAATGCCTCCACGTATCACTTCACTGGAAGTCACTTTCCCACCCTCAGGCAGTAGCTAACTAGCACACGGGAATGTCCAGAAATCTTCTGGTCCTTTAAGCGTATCAGCCACCACCTCACCCCCATGAGGTGGGACCTAAAACTCACTCCTCTGCCACGTCTTCCTCCTCTTCACCTGGGTTGAATGATTCATCTGAAAAAGAGCACAGGACTGCATCAG
This sequence comes from Camelus ferus, assembly GCF_009834535.1. NCBI lineage: Eukaryota > Metazoa > Chordata > Mammalia > Artiodactyla > Camelidae > Camelus > Camelus ferus. Next base: position 33,076,986 of record NC_045705.1, read on the forward strand.
CTCTGCCCTCATCCAAACCCCACACAGCTGGCCCTGGCCCCGGGGGAGAGCGGACCCGCCCCCGGGCCGGGCACACCAGGCGAGCCCACCGGTCTCTTCTCCCGAGTCATCGCTGCTGTCGTTGGCATTCTCCTCCCGGATCTTGCCCTCCTCCTTCATCCGCTCCAAGTAGGCGTCATGCTGGTCTTCGTCCGAGTCGGCGTACTCGTCGTAGCTCGGGTTCATGCCCTGGCCAGGAGCAGGCGGGAGTGAGGGCTGGCCCACCCTGGCGCCTGCACACTCAAAAGCACTCCGCATGCCTGTGAGTAGGTCAGCAGCAGCGCCCAGGAGACCCTGGGGCGGGACTGTCCACACGCAGCCAACGTGCAGGGCCTGTGCCCCAGGATTCCTGCCGATGGGGTTAGTCCAAGCCCCGCCCTCTCCCAGCCCCACCGGGGCTCCTGGGGGGCTGCAGGGACTGCTCTAAGGTCATGCTGAGGAAACCTGCGCCAGGAGGGGGGAGGAGGGTCACACGCACCTCTTTTTTCTATAAGGGTAAGAAGAGAAGAGAAAGTGAAAAAGAAGCCAGAAAACCCCTGCCCCTTCCCCCAGAGAGAGAACAGGAGGGGGGCTCATCCTTTCCACACACACAGGTACCTCTTTCAATCCTCGGTTCTTGATGTTGAGTTTTTTTGCGTTGACAAAATCAAACAGCTTCCCGTACTCCTCCCTACGCGGGGAGACGCACGCCGTTACCAGACAGGAAGGGCCAACGCAGGGGCGGACCGCGTGCTGACCTGACACTCGTGGGCGGGGACGGGATGCGGGGCCTGGACCTCTTGACCATATCATCCAACCCAGGAGCTCAGAGACCCCCGGAGGACGGCAGTGAGGAAGAGCCAGACACAAGTCTTGAAAGAAACCTGCGTGGTCCAAGAGTTCTGGGGGAAAAAAGGCTGGGAGGGGTATGTACCTGTTTACCAAAGATGCACAGAGCACGGGGAGGATGCAGGGAGGGGATGTTCTCATCTTTTTACTGGTCTGTATTTCATACTTCTCAGAGTTGTTATGAGGATTAAGTGTGAAGATGTTTGTAAAACGTTTAGCCCACAGTGAGCACTCAATAAACATTAGCTGCTGTGTTCTCGGGAACAAAGCTCATTCCAGGAAAGAGGCAGATAGCATTTCCATCACGGGGGGAGCGGAGGAGAAGGGCTAGCACTAAACACATATAGGTTTTGTAATACAGAAAGTACAGAAAGAAAGCACTGGAGAGGCTGCCAGAAGCTGAGCACGCCAAGGAGGAGGACTAAAGCCCAGGAAGAAAACGAAAAATTCTGCTCAAAGCCTGAAAAGTCAGGGAAGAGCCCAGGCCTGGAGAGGGCCCCAGGCCACGCCAGGCTTCCCGGTGGAGTCTGGTCAGGACCAGGATGCCCTGGAAGTGACCGGCAGAGGCTCTCACCTCTCAATGCTACTGAAGGTATACTGAGTGCCCTGCTTGGTCTCAATTTCAAAGTCAAAGGAACGAGTGGTGGTGGTACCACGGGCAAAGTTGACGAAGGAGATCTCGTCGAAGCGGATGTGCACGGGCGGCTTGTGGACGTAGATGAAGCCCCGCTCCAACGGGTACAGCAGTCCTGAGCTGGCCTTGTAGGAGCAAGTGATGCACTGGGCCCCCGAGTGCCTGGTGGAAGGTGCAGGGAACCCGGTCAGTGCCCACCTCAGCAGCAGGGGGTGCAGAGCCGGAGGGCACAACCCTTGGTGGCCACACCTGTGTGCTCAGGCCCTCAAGTGAGTGAACCTCACCAAGAGGCTCGGATGGAGGCAGCTGACAGCATCAAGCTCCAGCCCAGCCAGACCTCTCGGGGGGCGGCCCACGCCCAGGCAGCCCAGGAGCCCAGGCCTGCACTCTCACCCCTGGAAGTTGCCCGGGACTGTTATCTTGCGGTTCACCAGTGCTTTCATGACCCGGCTGACCATCTCATAGAGCGAGCCTGACATGTTCTTGGTGAGCCGCCCCTCAAAGCGCTTCTCCACCTCCTCCCTGCAAACACAGAGACGCAGTCACGGGCCCTGCTGCCTTCTGACAGCACACCTGCCTCCTGCGTGGACCTAGGGACACACTCACTCATTCATGTTGAGAGTCAATGAGATGTCCTCATCCTTGGAGAAGAGGAGGATCAGGAAGTGGTAGCGGGTTTGGCCCTGCTTGATGGGGGGGTCCAGGCTGATCTGGGAAGGAAGAGCCGACCAAGTTCAGCACCAGTCAGTGCTTCCCAAGAACTGGCTGATAACTAACCACTAGCGAGATCTGCCTACTAAAGACTCGACAAAGCCCAGGACAACACACCCCTAGCGGTTTCCGCTTACCACAAAGAACATCTGGCGCTGGTCCTTGTGGGGCAGCAAAAAGAGACGCAGCACAGTGGTGTAGGGGATCTTGTAGTCAAAGGTCTTGCCGTGTAGGTGCAGAAAGGTGGGGTAAATGCGAATGTCGTAACGGCCTCGGGGAGTCAGACACTGCAGCTCCCGGAAGATGCAGATGGCGTCTCCAGTGGCCTGGATCACGTCCGCCTTGGACAGCACGTTCTGGGCAAAGGCCTACAAAAGCACACACTGGTGATCGAGCGGCAGAGCTCCTGCTCCTGGGCCAGCCAGGGCCTACGCAGTGCCATCTACTCCCAAGGCGACAGGGAAGGCCTCACCTCCACGGGGTCCACACCGTCCTCCTGGGTGGGAGGCACATAGAAGCGCACCTCCATGAGGGAGACCTCGGCGTCGTCGTTCTGGTGGAACTCCAGCGTCACCTCAGTTTTTGCCTGTGGTGCACTGGGACACGTTACTGAGAGGTATCTCGAAGACCGGCTGGTCGCCAATGTCAAAGGAAAGCAGCTGCCCTGTGGGGAAGAGGCGTTATCAAGCCATGAGCTCCTTCCCCCGGCTCTGTATAAACAACGTTCCCGCCGGACAGCAGGTTCCCTAAGGACAGGGTACTGGGGCTACTGTGTTCACACTGTATCCCAGGGACCAGGCACAGGGCCTGACACACCGCTGGTCCTCGATAAATACATGATGAATTACAAACTGACAGGAAACCAGAGACAGGGCAGAGAGAGAGCAAAATGAGTTAAAGGCTGAACCCTTCATCCTGCCTTCTCCCCCTGACCCCCAAACTTCCCCAGGACTCACCACCAAACTTCACTGTTCCCCAGTTCCAACCCTTCACACAGAGGTCCTTCTCCATCAGCTCAAGGCGATAGTGAGTTTTGAAGAAATCAGAGAGTTTCTCAAACTCCTGTGGGCAGAGAGGGGAGAGGACAAGCCCAGTAAACCCCCGGTGGCTGTAACACAAACTTGAACGTTCTCAGACTACCTGCTTCTGAGAAACTGCTCCAGCACACCTTTTATCAGAAATCCGTGCTGGGGGGAGGGGTGGGTACAGCACAGCAGTAGAGTGCATGCTTAGCACACACAAGGTCCCGGGTTCGATTCCCAGTACCTCCATTAACAAAAAAATAAGAAAAAGAAATCCATGCTGACTTACATAGCTCTAAGATCATTTAAAAAGCCTTTGAAAAAGGCTGTTTCTGGGGACTGGTGCGCAGGCTGGGGGAGGAACAGAGTAAGGGACTCACACTCCTGGTTAGGGCCCCACAATGTTTTCCTAACTTTGTACAGCTTTTGCTTCAGTGAAAGTGGAAATGAAGATGAAGTCCCTAACTCGAGCAGTTCAAAATGGAAAAAACAAAACTAAAGCATCAAGGTAAGACCTTGAACCAGGATAAAAGTCATAAGCAGAAACCACCAAAAAAGTCAAAACAGTAGAAAAACTTCTGGAGTCAAGGCACAAAGAAAGTCCCGAGACTCTGACGCCCGAAGCTGAACACTGATGGCTTAACGACCTCAATGGTCCTGTCCTAAGGAGCCTAAAGTAGCAGCTGCACAGTTATCAGAAGAAAGGGCTCCACTTCTCTCGAGAAGGTTGAAAATAACAAAGATGGCAAGACAAAAAGGGGGCTACGGCCACAGGACATCTCACCGACTCCCGGAAGCCGTCATACTTGTAGACGTGGCCGTTCTTCGTGAGCAGTTTAAGTCCATGACCGAGAGCCACGCGGCGCCAGATACCTTCTGTCAACTCCCCGGCCTGGATGTTGTCCACCTTGCCCGTCTTACTATTCTTGAAGATGATGCCCTGGCGGCTCAACCTCAGCCGACCATCGTTCTGTTGGAAAAAGGGGCCCGAATGCACAGGGTACACAGTACATAGAGGGGACCAGGTACAGTCCCACCCAACACCCATTCTGAGCAGGCCAGTTATCAACGCAAAAGAGGAGCCAAAGAGGAAGGGGTGAGGGCTAGCAAGGAGAGACAAGTAGCCAGGAGATGTAGATTCTAATCCAGGCTCTGGCATCCAGAACCCCTGCAGGTCTAGGGTTTCGAGATTGAGGACTGAGCAGCAGCTGTGTCTCTTCAATTCCAACACCCTCTAATTCTTGTAGTCTCTTTCAGTATTGCTTCTTGTTGGGGCAACACAAGTACACATCACACTAACTCCTTTTCCAAAGGAGTAACGTCATCACGAGCTCTTGACAAAAAGCAAAAAGTCTACTCCACCTCCCTCCCTCCACCGGTACTAGAAGCCCGAGCCCTTCTTACCATGGAGCCTTTCACCTCCTGATAGATGTCGTTGAACTCCAGTGTTTCTGCCATGCTGATCTGCCCCTGTTGGCCTCAACTGGGAGCTGGGCCCCGACTCCTGGGTAGGTGTGCAGATACACGGCAGGCTAGGGAATCTCAATTCAAGAGAGAGATACGTAAGTATGAAAGCCAACACCAACCCTAACCCTCATTCTGCCCACCGATGGAGCCAAGTGGCAACCCTTGCTGTGCGCGGGATGTCTCAGGATCTTCTCCGCCTGGGAACTGCACAGCTCCAGGGGCCAGGCCCAGCCCAGGCTGGACAACCAGGCCTGAAGGGGCGCTTACACCCCAACCAGGCATCCACTCTGTCCGCCCCACCGGGCGCCATAGCAACGAGCAGCGGAACCCCAGGGCCTGCGGAGCCAGCACCTCGCCCGCGCCCCAACCCATCTCAGAGTGCAGGGTTCCCCTCCCAGCGCTCCCACCCCGAGACCCACAGTTCTCCCCTCCCCCCGAAAATGGATTCGCCCGCCGCCCGCGGATTCCAACGCGGAATGGTCCACCCCGAGCGCCCCGCGGGGGAGCGGGGCCCACGCCCTCCTGGGGCACGGGGACGGCGACCACCCACCTTCTCAAGCTGCAGCCTCGCGACGGCCCGGGTGCGGGCGGTGGGCGCGCTGGGGGATGCGGAGGTGGGGGTGGGGACGCGGGGGATGGGGGACGCTAGGGAGGCTTTTCCCGCGTGCGCGGCCCCGCGTCCCGCCACCGGAAGCCGGGCGCAGACCATAGAGAGGGCGAGCTGGCTAGAGGGACGCGAGCCGGGCCCGCCCTAAAGGCGGTCTCCTAGAGCGTCGGCGACGCTGGATGACCTGGGGAACACCCCGTTGCGCTGAAGTCTTACCAGCTTGACATCCGACCAGAAAGTGAGAGCGCCTTGGGCTATTTAGAAATTACAGACATTTCTTCAGTGGACGCCTAGGTTTTAAAGAGAAATTGCGTAGTTGTATGTTATCAGACTTTCCAGAGATGCACGTATGTGACCCTCTCCTGCACAATGGTGGTTTCTGTGGGGTAGAAAGTCTGTGGGAAAAGAAGAAAAATGTTTCGTGTTGTGGAGAGAACGGACCCCTCCCTCTGGCTTCGAAGAGAATGCGGGTGTTGGTGTCACTGTGACCGCACTGCCCTCCCCTGTCACATGGGATTGGATCCTCTGTGAGATGAGTTCCCGCAACCCAAAAACGACCACATGGGTGACTGCGAGGTGTGAGCCGCCTGGAAGACGCTGGCCAGCGGCAGTATCAAGTTCAAGAGCGGGTGTCAGATTTACTGGAGCCGGAACTGATTGGAAATCACATCAGCTCGGGACTGCAGAAGCCAGGCCCCGCTTCCATAGTCCTAGGGTGCATCTTGCAAAATCAGAGGAGGCCAGACCTGGAAGAGACGTTTGAGTTTGTCTGCTCCACCTCCTTTTGCAGATGGGAAAACTGAGGCCCTAAGAGGAGTGGCCCAGGGTCTCAGTTGGTAACAAAGAACCCAAACCTACTTACCCCAGCCTGGTTTTCTACCATCATCATCACCATGACTCTCCATTCAGAACGACTAATGATATGGGTCGTGTATGAAGGCATTAAGACAGAATATTTAAACTCAAGATTTCTCTGACAGTCTGACCTGAAACAGTTGCACCAGCTTGCTAACTCCATCCTGAGATAAGAGAATGCGAATGCACTGTGCTCCCTGGGCTCATGGTTTAACCTCTGGGTCATGGCTAATTCCTGCACTATCTAGCATTCATCTAGATTCAATAAATATGTACTGAGCTCCAACACAGGTATATGATTTGAGGAAAGCAGTAACCAAGATGAAATCAGCTCCAGCCTTCCCGAAGCATGTAACCTAACAAATGATTCAGATAAGTAAACTGAGAGTAAAACAAAATAAAACAAAACAAAACAAAACAAACAAAAACCCAATGTGATGACGCTATGCTACAGGTAGAGTTTCAGCCACTGCCAGCATGAGTAGGAAATACCAACTATGTGACTCTTTACTCACTCCTCCCAAGGGACCAAGAGAAAGGTTCAAGAGACCCCTCCCCTTGATCCAGGCTATTGGTGGCAACTTGGGAAGGGAGGGGATGGCAGCAGAATTGAGCGGGTTTAGGAAGACACTCGGGAATGAAGAGGGTACTCAGCTCAGGCAGACTATTAGGTGGCTGAGGGAGGTGGGCTCTTGCAAGGGGCTTTAAGGAAAACATGATGCAGCTGGTGAGCTGGGACGTAAATGCAGCATAAGAGAACAGAATAGAAACCGTAGACAGAGTGCAGATAAAACATGAGTCCCAGAGGGCCCCAGCCAGCTGCATCCCAGGCAATCAGGAGCCTGGGATTGAAGACCCCACCCCTGCTGTGACATCACAGGGGAGTGGGGTGGAGACGAACAAAAAGGGGGTCCCCCACCCTGGCCTTGGACTCTTGGCAGCCCAGAGTGTCAGAAGCAGAGCGAGACTGAGCACTGGGCTAGGGTTGCCTGACTTAAAGGAACAGGCTCCCCATTCCTTGAGCCCCTCTAAGCTGCCCCCTCCAGGCCTTGATCTCTGTCTCCCCATCCTGATGACCTCTCCCTGCTAAGACCACCACTGGGTCTTTTCCGAGGGGCCCTGATCCTTCTCTCAACATGAATTGCATTTCTGACTTCTTCACCTACGAGACCACCAAGTCGGTGGTTGTGAAGAGCTGGACCATTGGGATCATCAACCGGGCAGTTCAGCTCCTCATCATCTCCTACTTTGTGGGGTGAGTCTGTGGCCCTTCAGGTCCTCGGTGCCCGATGCCTGGTGTCCTGTCCTCCCTCCCCTCTGCATTGCTGTCCAGCTTCCTGAATGTCCCCTCTCCTGGGGGAAACCGTCTCTTCTGTGGGACCACTTCCCAAGGATTGGCCTCTGCTGCCGCCACTGGGGATCTGGTTCCCAGATGAATTATTTTCCCAGTAAATTCTCCAGAGTTGGATGGTGGCCTCAAGCCACACACCCCGAGGAGGGGAGTCCTTGCCCCCCAACCCTCCACCAGGGGAGGTCCCAGGTGACCATCCCTCCATCCCGGTTTTCATCTCCCTCCACCCCTAGCCAGAGAACAGATCTCACACACACACACACACACACACACACACACACACACACACAAACACACACACACACATCTTCCCACTCCTCTCAGTCAAGTCTTTGAGAGCCAGGAAAGGAGAAGGGAAAGCACTGAAACAAGGGAGATGGTGATGGTTGATCAGGTGGATGGGGGAGGGGGAGGAGGGAATGGCTCTACCATAGAGTGAGGAACTCCCCTCAGGCAGGGGTGATGGTGAGAGAGCATGCGAGGGGAGAAGTCCTTGCCCTTGGAGAGTAGGACAAAGCCGGGGGGCGGGGTGCAGAAACAGGTGCAAATAACATTTAAGGGAAGAGTTGCTGCAGAGAAAAGTGGCTTTTCTGTGCATGGTGTACGGACCCTCCTCAGGAATCCAGAGATGCTCCCCTTTGCCAGGAAGCATAAAATCCCCATGTCTACCTGACTTTGTACCCTATGACCCTTTCTGGGAGTTGCTTAAGAGCCAGCGAGATCTGAACACCGCCTCTTGGCCCCCACCTCTTAGAGGCATCCCCACCCCACCCCAAAACACACACACAGGCGTATATGCACAAAGGTCCACGGAGCAGACAATGGCCGGGGGGAAACACGGGTTCTGTCCCTCTTGTGGTCATTCGCACCAGGGAAGACCTGCAGAAATCTCACGGGTTTTCTTTCCTGGTGATCGAGTCTCTAGCCTCACGCTCCTTCTTGAAACAGCAGGTCTCGTGTGCGAAACCGAAAGCCACTGACGACTGTCATGCGGGAAACCTGTGTGCATGTGGGCTGGAGCCGTGGGAGCGGGCCTGCTGGCCTGCAAGGTCGGAGGAGCGTGTGAGGGTGTGCGTGGAAAGGTGGCATGATGTGGATTAAGGGATTTTTTTTTTTTTTTTTTTTTTTTTTTTTTTTTTGCTATACGTGCTTGGTGAGAGTCAGTAGGCTTCATTTCTGCGGGTGTCGGAGGCAAGGCTGTACATCCAATGCTCCTGGTGGAGATATCAGAGAGGAATGCAAGCTTTGGGGCAGGACTAATGGCTTTGACAGTCCCTTCCAACTCTGAGGTTGTGTGCGATATGTTTGCAAGTGTTCCCTGTCTGCATCTCCAGCACCTGGCTCCCAGTTGGTTCTTAAAGGCTCCGTGTTCACGTGGATGGTTGATGTCGTGGTTGTTTATAGCCACAGAATGTTATGTTGGTCCAGGTGAGGGCAAACGCTGCCTCCGCGTGTTCTGGCCTGGCCTGGCTCCCCGGGCTCCAGGCAGGAGACTTATGGAGGGCAGACAGGGCAGGCTCGGGGCCCAGCCTGCTCAGCGCCCCCCACCTGCCCTTGCCTCTCCCTCAGCCTGATCCAGCCTGACGCTCCATCCTCAGGACTGGAGCCCAGCCTGCTGGGGCGGCCCGAGAGGCTCTTCGGTGTCTTGATATCCGACCCCATCCATCTCCCCACCTGACAGCTCTCCACGGAGCAGCGCCTGGCAGTTACATCGGTGCACTCTTCAGCCCAGCCCCTGGCCAGAACCCCGTCTCTTCATGCACACGAGCCCACGCACCATTAGGACTTCACGAACCCATTGTTATTAATGTAGCAGGAATGTAGCACACAGCAGCGTCTCTTTGTGTCGGGCATTCTGCACGGAGGAGAGAACAGTGGGCAGAAGCAGGAAGGGTCCTCATTCTTACAGAGCTCACAGTGCCGGAGGAAGACATTAATCAAGTTATCTCCGCAACAAATGTAAAATTCCAGCTGTGGCTCAGGGTTCCGAAGGAGGGGCCCACCGTGCCAGGAGGGCGGCTAGCACAGAGGTATTTGACCTGGTCTGGGAAGTAAGGGAAGGTTTCCTGGAGAAGTGACATTTAAACCCAGAGCCGAAGGGTGAGTTGGAGCAAGCCAGGTGAAAGAAGAGAAAAAAGGGGATTCAAGGCCAAGAAACCCAAGGGAAAGAGCCTGGTGGGTGGGGAGAAGAAACGGTCTTCATGGCTGAAGCAGAGGAAGCAAAGGTGGGGCTGGGGTGGGTGGGGGTGGGGTCACAGGCACAGACACCTCAGAGGCTTCGTTTTTACAGAAGAGTAATGGATGGGAAGCTACTGATGCGTTTTAGCCTGTGTGTGTGCACGTGTGTGTGTGTGTGTGTGTGTGTGTGTGTGTGTGTGTGTGTGAGACAAGAGAGAGAGTTGGGAAGATCACTCCAGCTGATACACCGACAGATTGGAGTGGGCAGAAGTGGATGCAGGAAAACCTGCTAAGCGGCAGTTCAGTCATATGAAGAGACATGACCGTGGCTTGGACTCAGTAGTGTTTGAAAGGATTTTAGTGCTTTGATGTTAATGCTCAACTAATACTTTGAATCTCTTCCATGGTGGCCGTGCTAGGTAGACCAGATGCACAAATTTACTTAGGACGTGTGATGTGAGCCAAATATTTCTCTTGATAAACCCACAGCCACACACCACCTAATCGTCTACACACAACACCACGCACGCACACACCCCGCCATTTCAGCTGCTTGCCTGTGGTTGACACCACTTCATCACTGGTTTCCTTACCCACCCCAGGCGCCCACAGAAGCCAGAACTCACCTGGTGTTTCTCACATCGTCTTTTCTGGGCCCAGGTGGTAATGTCCCATCTCCTCTTGGGGGGTGGGGCTTCCTAAAAGCCAATCCCCTTCCTGGATCCTGTGGGCACCTGAGGAGGAGGAAGAAGAGGAAGATCCTTGGGACCTGAGTCCTCAGAAGCGCCAGCCAGTGCTTGGTCTGAGATTGGTTTCCGGGGCCTTCCTGGAGGAAGCCATCTTCCTGCAGACTAGCCATGGGGCACCCCAGCTTTGATGCCCCAGCCCAGGAAGGGCCTGTGGCAGTTGATGGCATCCGTGACCCACCCCAGCCCTGCTCTCTCCACCCTGTTCCTCCCCCTCCCAGGCCCAATCCACAGCCTCACCGTCTGCACGGCCTCCCACGTTGGTGCTTAATACTCAGCCTCAGGGCAAACCTTACGTAAAGGCTGAGTGTGTGCAAAGGGGGAGCTGCTCTGAGTTAAAGAGAAGGGCCTGGGAGGGGAGGGTGTAGCTCAGTGGTAGAGTGCACGCTTAGCATGCATGAGGCCCTGGGTTCAACCCCCAGTACCTCCTCTAAAAAATAAATAAACCTAATTACCACCACCACCCCCCAAAAAAAAAACCCAAAATAAATAAATAAATAAAGAGAGAAGGGCCTGGAATTCCACCTTCTTAGCCCCCACCCCATCCTCCTCCCTCACCACAGCCCAGTGATGGGGAGACCTGGTTAAAAGCCTGGCTCTAACCCACAGCCAAGAGTGGAGCCTGGTCCCTTTACATCTCAGTCCCCATACCTGGAAGATGCTTTTGACAATGCCTCCTCCAGAGAGTCTTGGCACGGGGACGCTGCTAGGTCAGTGTCTGTCTGGGATGAGTGACTCGGAAAGTGATGGTAACTGTTATGATCTCACAGACCCCAGCAGGCCCCGCTTTCCCTCTGCCCAGCTCACACCTTCCTAAGATACCCCTCTCCCCCTGGCAACCCCAGCGCACACTCCTCACACCCACCCTCTGGCCTCCTCCCTGACTCCCCAGGGGTGGACAGGAGGGTGCTGGGACGCTGCTCTGGCCTCCTTCCTCCACATCCCACCGGCCAAGGAGCTGCCACCCGCCTTCCGCTCTATAAATAATAAACCAGGAACGCGAGAAAAAAAAGAAGTCAGAGCAGCAGAGTAAATGCCAAGAACTGAAGGCTCAGTCCTGCCCCAGCTCCTCAGCCCTGGCCTCTGGAGACAGACTCAGCCCCTCCACTCTGGAAATGAACCATCCCTTGGTTTTGAGCTGCCCTGGTGATGTCCTTGGGCCCCGGGGCCACTGAAATCCTCTCACTTGTCATTTAACTCAGAGAGAAACTTCTGATGTGGCCTCACCTCCCAACTCGAGGGAGGAGGAGAAGGAGAGAGGTTGGTTAATTGCCCTGGAGCCCTGGGCTCTTCCTCGTGAGACTTTCCTGAGCTGGGAGATGCTGTCCCTGGTAATGGGGCAGGGCCAGCAGGACAAGGACCAGAGTCCGGTTGGCCCTGAGCTGGGGCACAGCTGGAGATCCTGCAGGGTGGCGGTGAGCACCCTGTAGCTGCTTACTGGGGTTGGAACCCACATGCCAGCTTGGCGAATGCTCTGCTCTGTGCCTCAGTTGCATCCTTTGTAACATGAAGACAATAACGCAGCTGCCTCCTTGGGTTGGAAGTAAGGATTCAATGAATCCTCAACACCTATGACACTCAGCACGCTGTGTTGATGCTAATCAGCTCAACACTGCTTTTCGGCTGAATGTTCCCAGACTTTAGGACCGGGGAGGGGCCTCAGGAAAGCATTTGGCTGACGGACACTCAGAGGTGTGTCCACTCCGTGGCCAGGCACACGAGGCTCCCGGTGGGTGTGTGGTGCCTGTGGCTGCCGCTCGGGTGAGGGTCCAGCAGCGGCTTGGGTGTTCCAGCTGGGACCTTGCTCCCTTCACTCCGAGGGCCCCAGCCCACGAGCTGAGGATGCTCATTCGGATGACTTCACCATTTTCCACGACAGCGACGCGCCCTTCCCTTCCACCAGGGGTAAGGTGGCGGGTAGGATTTCTATGTGAATCACACTCCCTTTGGAGACCTTGATGAAACCCCTTCCGGTCTGAAAAGCAGGAGAAAGTGCTGGGGATGTAAAGCAGACCACACCACTGACTTCCACGGAGGCAAGGTGTTCCCGAAAGTGTTTCACAAGTGCTCGGACAGCTCTTAATGGTGCATGAATCAGGGTGTCGCCTGGGATAAGGCAGAAACAATAACAGAGGTGACAGGTTAGGACCTCTCTGCCAATGCTGGCTGGGGCCACCCTTTCTCTTCCACTCAAGACAGACAGCATTCAGAATTAGGCGCCTGAGGGAGGCCCTAATACGAGGATGACTCCAGATCCTCTCGCTGAAAACTGAAGGAGGAGCTGCTTGCAAACGTCAGCCTGTGTTCCCATCAACAGGACCCCACACGTGACCATGACCCCCGCATGACCCAGAACTGATCCTTTCTGTGCCTGCCAACATCGGGGGACCCCGGGGTTAGGAAGCTCCTGGGCTTGAAGTCCTAACCCTGCCTTATAAAGTCCTCAGATCAGCCCACACGCTGCCCTCAGCTGCTTCTCAGCCTCGCACCCCCCACTTTGTCTTCCCTGGGCCACAGTCTCCATTCCTTCCACTCAGTTTCATATGATGGGGCTCTCCAGCCTGGTACCACCCTGGTCAGCCTCAGAAAAGAACCCTAACCCAGCATTTCCAAAAGTGCGCTCCTAGGTTCCATGAGACGTCGCCAGTGTTTCTCCAAAGCGGAGAATGTGCAACGTTTTTGAAATGTGTTTGATGAGGCTTTCTCGTCCGCACGGGGGGGACAGTGACATCTCTCCCCGCGTGCAGTCAGCAGCAAGTAGGACTGCCCGGTGTGGCACAGAGGCCGAGAGTGGCTTGAGCCTTGAGGGCTGTGAGGCGTGATTTCCCATGGAAGGGCTGGCACCGCACAGAAATGCAGAGGAAAGAATTGTCTCCCGGGAGTATATTGTGGGCAGGCCCTTCCTGGTGCTGGGAAAGGCTGTCAGAGTCTGGGGAGGGAGGCGGGGGTGGGGTGGAAGAAGGAAAGGGGGGCCCTCCCTGATCCACGTGGTCCAGCACTGGCTTCAAGCTGCAGGGAGACGCCACTACAGGTAAATGTCCACTGGGTGGCAGCACAATCCAAGGAACAAGATTAGAAGCCCCGCCTCCCCTTCCCACCCAACTCCATTTACCTGCCTGGTGACGGCTCAGCAAGCTGGCCCCCACCCCCGCCACCCCCGTCTCTTCTCACCTGACCTTTGCGTGGAGACTGCCGAGGGCCCAGCTCCCAGAGCCTTCACTGACTTGTTTGCTGAAGACTTACTATGTGCCAGCCCTTAGGATGCAGTCGTGAACAAAGCCTGGGATGCACAAGTTCACAGGCCTAGGGTCCTCTCCCACCTCTCCCTCCAGAGGCCAAAGTAGCGACCTCCACCGTCAGTGGGAATGATAATGCGTTCTCAACAGGGGTGAAAACTGGTTCTTGGGAAATTTTTTAAAAACTCACTTTTTATGAATAAAGTGCAAATACACAAACAGTACATAAATGATATCTATAGTATTAAAATTTCAAGGAGGGGCACAACTAGGAAAAAAGAAGCCCACAGAGGCTCCCTAGGAGGAATGGGGGAAAGGGTGGAGAAGCACTAGTCTCAGTCGACCCAGGGCTCACCCGGGCCCCACGCCTCCAGCACAGACCTCCCCGCCAGGCGCCCCGTGTCCTCCTGACACTAGCAGGAAGGGGCTTCTCCCCGCCTCTGTCTGATGGGTCTCGTCCCTCCTCCGCTGCTCTCCGCCCCTGCCCTCCCGCCTAGGTGGGTTTTCCTGCATGAGAAGGCGTACCAGGTGCGGGACACGGCCATTGAGTCCTCGGTGGTGACCAAGGTGAAGGGCTTTGGACGCTACGCCAACCAAGTCATGGACGTGTCTGACTATGTGACCCCACCCCAGGTACGGTCCCCCTAACCAGCCCTGGGGCACTGTGTGGGTGCCCAGATGCTGGGCAGTTTGGAGGGGAGGGGGCAAGGCAAGGAGAGTACCGATGGGCTTCCCAAACCAGATTCTGCGGCATCCGTGATCCAGAGAGCCCCTTCCCCAGCAACTGGGAGGTGCTGGGGGGGGGGGTGGGCCGGCCTTCCCACGAGGCAGCACTAGGCACTGGCGGGAGCTGGGTTCCTCTCCAGCTCTGCCACAACCTGTCCTGTAATCAGGGACGACACACAGAGGGAGCCAGAGGGGCCAGGCGGGTGGTGGGAGAGCCTGGTTTGGATCCCACCTCTGCCTTGTATCAGTTCTGTGACCTTGGTCAGTTCTCTTAGCCTGAGCTTCAGTTTCCTCATCCGTACAGTGGGGAAAGCTGTAGTGCCCCCCTCACGGATTGGCACTGTTGCGTTTTTCCTCTCCTTTCTCTTCCTCCCAAGGGCACCTCCGTTTTTGTCATCATCACCAAGATGATCGTTACTGAAAACCAGATGCAAGGATTCTGCCCTGAGGTCAGGCAGGGAGGCTGGACAAAGCAGGTCAAGGAAGAAAATGGTGGGGGGAGGGCAGCGTGGTGGTGGGGGAGGGTGTAAGCAGAGGCCCAGGGTCCAGCCTTGGAGCTGTGTCCCAGGGCCTCCACCCTCCAGAAGCTGCTGGAAGGGGGGGCACCCCAGGGCCACTGCAGGTCCTGCACCCACCTGTCTCCCCACAGAGCGAGGAGAAGTTCCGCTGTGTATCAGACAGCCAGTGCGGGCCCGAACGCTTCCCGGCTGGGGGTGAGTGCAGCCCCTTCCCCACCCCCTCACAACCCCAGTGTTAGTGAGACCCCAGAGGGCAGCGGGCCCCCCGCAGAGGAGACCCCAGCCTGGGAGAGGGAGCGGGAATCAGCCTATTCCATGTAACTCTGCCAGCGGTGATGGATGCCCACTCTGTGTCAGACCCAGGGGAGTTCCCAGTCCAGGGATGGTGGTGACAGACAGGTGTGCTCTCAGGTGGCAGGTGCTGTCATGGAGGTATAGTGGGATGCTGGTGGGAGGGAGAGAGATAAGCTTCTGATGGGTGACCCCAGATGGCTTCCTAGAGGCAGCGCCATTTGCAATGGGCCCTGTAGGGTGGGTAGGATTTGGCAAGAGAGAGGGGCTTCAAAAAGGCATTCCAGTTAGAAGGAACAGTGACAGCAAAGGCTCAGAGGCAAGAAAAGAACATGATATGAAGGGGTCTTCAGGGTGACCGGGGCTTGCGATGTGTGAAGGAGAGCTGTCACCCCCGACCCGGCTTGGTCTAGGGCTCGGGAGGCGAAGGGGGAGAGCTCTGCAGGGCTAACAGGTCCCCAGTCCATCTCCCTTACCTGGCCTTTCCTTTCCCTCCACCTATGGGGTCCTCATCAGAGGACGTCTTGACGAGGAGGGGTGGGGAGGGAACGCAGGAGCAGGGGCGAATGGCCAGTCGTGTACCCAATGTTGTGGCTGCACCCTGCAGGGATCCTCACCGGCCGCTGTGTGAACTACAGCTCCGTGCTCCAGACCTGTGAGATCCAGGGCTGGTGCCCCGCCGAGGTGGACACAGTGGAGATGTAAGGACCCCGGGCAGACAGGAGGCGAAAGGACCTGCCACAGCTCCGCTTTGCCAGCGTGGGGAGCCTACATCTCTGAGCATGCAGGGCTCTCGTGGGCACCCCCAGTACCGTCCACTCCCGGGACCGAGAAGTGGCCTCTGGATGGCGTCTTCCCCAGCTCGCTGCACCCGCCACCCTCCTGTCTCTCTGACCTCAGACTCAGAGAGGCCATGACCACATGCCCACTGGGAGACGCCACAGAAGGTGGTCCTGGGGTGAACACTCCTCCCATTTCCCCTTCTTCCCAAGAAGCTAAGGTCTCCTGTCCCCGCCCACAGGCCTGTCATGATGGAAGCCGAGAACTTCACCATTTTCATCAAGAATAGCATCCGTTTCCCCCTCTTCAACTTTGAGAAGTGAGTCCCAGCCCCCCGCCACCCTGGCACCTGGCTTCCCCAGGGGTGAGACGCCCCCTTCTTCCCCACCCCCAGCTCCCCGGGGCTCCTTTTCCCAACCTCCCTGCCAGCCCCCACCGCCCAGCATTAGGTGGATTCCAGGGCCAGTTTCCCTGCCAGCATCCCTGCCCTGGGGCTCAGGACCCCTCAGAGGGCAGGGACAGGGTGAACCTCTGTCTAGAACTCAGATGCCTCCAGAGGTGGGGGCCGAGGGGCCCCGCCCACCTCTTTTCTCCCCAGCTCAAGCCCATGTGGGGGTGTCCTTTTCTCTTAGTTCAGCCCCTCTTCAGCCAGGCCTGGATGGGTGTCGGCCACGTGCAAAACACAAGGCAGGCAGGACAGAGGAGGAGCCAAGAGCACTGGGCTCCCGCCGCCCCTACCCCAGCTCCAGCACACAGAAGCTAATACTGGAGAGAGGGTGTTGGGTAGATACAAAAAGATGCAGGGACAGAGGGAAGGGAGTCCAAGAGATAGAGAGCCCTGAGGCTCGGGAAGGCCAGAGAAGAATCGGTGCGTGACTGTCCCCACGTTAACCCTGGGCCTCGCCCCCTCCTCCTTCGCAGGGGAAACCTGCTCCCCAACCTGACCACCGCTGACATCAAGACGTGCCGCTTCCACCCTGACAAGGCCCCCTTCTGCCCCATCTTGAGGGTGGGGGATGTGGTCAAGTTCGCGGGGCAGGATTTTGCCAAACTGGCCAGCACGGTGAGGACCTCGCCACTCTTCCCTGCCCCGTTGTGTGTGTGTGTGTGTGTGTGTGTGTGTGTGTGTGTGTGTGTGGAGTAGGGGGGTGTCCTTTGCAAGTGGGGGTGGAGGTTACTGGGGAAGAGGCGCTGTGGTGCGGCAGCGCCACCTGGTGGGAGCATCCCAGGCCTGCAACTCGCTTTGTGCCTGTTCTACCCCACGTGCCCTCGGCGGTCTTGCCTCCCTCACTGCACCCCCAGCCTCAGTTTCCCATTCCTGTCTTCACGCTTCACCTGGAGGCAGAGGCCTCAGATCTCCGACGAGGTCCACACGATGGGAAAGTGGATCTGTGGCCACTTTCCTGGGTTGTAGCTAAGGGGACTGAAGATACCTAAACAGGGATTCAAGGCTCAAGTTCTCTCTGTTACAGTACTTCTTTACTAAGCAAAGTGTGACAAATCACTTTTCTTTCTCCCTACCTCTGTCTTCATCTAGAGGACAGAAAGAGATCACTTGTCTATTTGTCACATCCACCCCCCACCACCCCTAGCCCCACTCCACTCCAGCCAGGATGGGGAGTCGGGGAGTCAGGGGCCTGTGGGAGGGACTCATATCTGCTCCCGTTCCCCATCCAGGGCGGAGTTCTGGGCATTAAAATCGGCTGGGTGTGCGACCTGGACAAGGCCTGGGACCAGTGCATCCCTAAATATTCATTCACCCGACTTGACAGCGTTTCTGAGAAGAGCAGCGTCTCCCCGGGCTACAACTTCAGGTAACCCCGTCCCCTGGGACAGCGGGAGAAGGAGGCAGGGCTGTCCTAAAGAGCCACCTCCAGCAGCAACGCATGCTGGGAAGAAAGGGCCCACATTCCCCCCTCAGGTTGCAGCTCAAAACTGGGAAGGAGTTGCCAGCCACTCAGGAGACAGATAGGGCATCCTATAAGCCAGTGGCCCCCGTCTCAGGGAGGGACCACGCAGAGCATCCACCCTCCCACTCGGCGGTTGGACCACATGACCAGGGTCTCCTGAAATCTTGGCCCATTCTTAGCTCTGGCTCTGAAGCTGTATGGTGCCTAGGTAACTCTCCGGTAGCCCCATTCCTTCTCCTGTCTTTGAATTTTCTGAGGTTTTTCACTCCACAAAGCAAGAGCAATAGCTGGTATCATTTTCCAGGGTGGAAATTTTGCATTTTCCAGGGTGGAGGGTTTCATCTGAGTCATGAAGAACAGTTACAGTGGTTCTTCAGGGACTTGCCAAACAGGAACTCATGCCAGTGTTTAAATGTTCTCTAGTTTGTATTCCCAGTGGCCTTGAGACATATGGGGTACTCCTTCCCCATTTTGAAGAAAGGGAAAGAGAAAAACTTGGGATAGACAATTGGAAACCAGCCGAAAACCCTTGAAAAGCCCCTGACTGTCTCCCATCCTGATTCCCCATCTATGAAATGGCAGCAGTATTGTTACTATCTTCAGGAGCCTATCAGCCAGTGTGTGAAAAGCTTCAGCTCTCTGTTTTTTGGGGTTTTTTTCCCTTAATTTTTTAAGATCCTGAAGTTTCTGGCAGCACCCTGAGTAAGTACACAGTGTTGTATACATGAAACAAGTTAAAGTAGATAAATAGGCAGGAACTGGGGGAAAAATACTTATAAGAACATATTTCAGTTATACATTCAAATTTCCTTTGTTATAGTGGTATCTTGCAATATAATAGCACCCATAAACAAAAAAAAACCTCATCTTTTTTCCACCTTTATTTGTAGATTTAAAAAATAATTATCCATTAAGCTTATCCCCATTAAGCTTTAAAATATGTGTTTAAAATATATGTGTATTCTCTGGAAAGAAGAATTTTTTTAAATTGAAAGCGCCTTCACAATCAACTCTAAACTTTAAAAAAAAAAAAAAAGCCATAGGAAACAACACATATTTTAAAGTAGGTTAAAAATACTGTTTGGCTCCCTGGCAAAAATTGGCATATTTATTCAGTCAGTACATCACACTGAAATCAATACAAAGGATATTTGTACGGTGGCTTAAAATAGTAGCATATTAATAAAATTCTAGTGATCTAAAATGCAAGTTTTCATCTTCATACCTTCCCTCTGGCCACTGGGGATTCTTCAGTTCCCCTAATAACTCATTTGGCAGGAGAGCTTATGAAGAATAAACTAGTCTGAAGGCCCCAACTGTTGGTCTCATACAATTTTAGAACAAAGTCTTTCATTTAAAGAAGAATCGGTTTGGAGTTCTTTATCTCCATTTTGTAGTGGCTCAGCTCACACACTCGCGCACACATGCACACACACACTGCCCCATCCTCTGCCCCCCTACCCTTCCCAACGTAGGCACAGCAGGGCATGAGACAGGCCTGGACCTGAATAAGCTTGGGTTGTATTTGGGGAGACAGGCCAGAGTGTCTCCAAGGAGCCTGCAGGCATGATTCCCAGGGGCCTAAGGGAGACCATCTGAGAGGTCTGGGCCCCCGAGGACTGACCCCCTCACCCCAGCCAGGATATGAAGAGGAAAAGCTGCCCAAGTCTACCCTTGTGGTTTAAGAGTTCCCAGCGGGCTCGGGGCATAGCCCAGGCATGGCCCTCGTATGCCTTCACGCTGCTGGCACCACACAGACACCCAAGGCTGAGCTAGGATCCCATGTCAGGGAGGCTCCAGGCCACCTTTCTGAATCCTCATTTAAGAGAAGAAGGCCTCTGCCAGGTTCAGCTGTGCCACAGGGCGGTTCCTAGGATGAGGTCAAATGAATCTGGTCTGTAGAACCCACAAGGCTCCTCCCTGGAGCCTCACACTGGCCACTCCAGGTGCAGACTGCTTCTGTGCCCCCACTTTACAGATGGGAAAATGGAGGCCTGCGAGTTAAATAATTCTCTCCAGGTCGTAGAGCCAGTCAGCTTGGGAGCCTGGATGCAAACCTGTTTTCCTGGCTGCTTTCCACCCCTACCAGGAAAGCCAGGGACATTCGCCTTCGTTAATCCTCAGAAAAACACAATCCGTGTGGTAGGTACTTTGGTCCCTGCTTAAAGACGAGGAATCTGAGGTCCAGGGGGGCTGGAAGTGGAGCAGCTGCTGGAGGCACCATTCCTAGCCTGGCCTTTGTCTCCCAAACGAATTCATCGGCCTCTCCCTCGCCAGTAGAGGCTAGATTATTCCCCCCAACGTCCTGCTGTTGCTGTTTGCTCTGGAGGGAATGGAATCATTCAGCCAAGATTCAGCCTTGTTTTAATCTGCAAACTCAGACATCCAGAGGCACTAGAGATTTGCATTTCCACCGCTAATTACTTCTGCAGTTCCTTTCCAAATGCCGCCCCCCGCCCCGCTTTGCTGGCGGAGTCAGAGACTTTGAGAATTTATAGCAGTTGAAGACCCCCTCAAAGACATCTAGGCGAAGGCGGTCATTTAGCAGATGAGGAAGCAAATCCTCCAAAGGGGGAAAATGATCAGCCCAAGGTCGCGGGGGCATCTTGGAGTAGCCTTAGAGGTCATTTGCTCCCAACTCCTGTATCAGTCTCTGCAATGCAGCCCCAGACAAGGAGCTGCTTCCCAAGAAGGCCTGTCCATCACTGACGGCTCCAATTATTCGAAAGGTCATGAGTTAAAATGTGTCGCCCTTCAATTCTCTCCCAAAGCCCCTGGGGCTGTCCATCTAAATGCATCTCCATTTGTGTGATCCCCTGGAGGTTTTCATCCATCCCTATCTGAAATTTGGTGGAAAGGTTTTATTTTTAGTCGTAGGTCTATTCTGCATGGCTCAAGATTCCAGGGCCCACTTTAACTTGGTGTCTTTATGAAGCCTCCTTCCAAGTACCTTGAGAGTGTGCGGTTGGTGGGTTCATCCACCTTAGTACCAGACAAAGCGCAGCATTTCTAAAAGTAAGAACTGGCGAGAGGCGCCAGTTCAGTGGCGCGCAGGGTGACAGGCACCCCAGCAGCAGGGCTCCTGTGTGGCGGGTGGACCCTCAGTTCACCAGCGCAGGGTTTTAACCAGAGCACTGCGTTCCCCAAGGTGCTGGGAGCAGGCAGTGTTGTTGGGTGGGGACTGAGTGTGAGTCTGCAAGTGAAACGGTGTGTGTGTGTGTGTCTGTGAGTGGGTGGGAGCGAACGTGTGTGTCAGTTGCATGAGTAGGTGTGTGTGCGTGTGAGTGTGTCAGTGAATGTATGTGAGGATGTGTGAGTGGATAGGCAGAGAGGGTGCGGAGACAAATTTAAAACACTGTATCATCAGTCAGGGTCCCAGCAGGAAAGAGTACGTGCAAATCGGGTAATTTGAGGAGAGCTGAATAAAGGAACTGCTTCAAAGGGTGTAGGGAAACCACAGAGGATAGTGCAGTGTCAGGGGGCAGTCACAGGACACTGGTGACTGTCCAGGTCTGAAGGGACAAGGGCAGGAAGCAGTTACTGGCACCCGGACATAGAGAGCTGGGAGGAGAGGGCAGCCTCACGGGAAAGGAGCTGTCACCCAGCCGGAACTGACCCCGCAACCCTGAAAGCCTGAGGCAGCCCAGGGCAGCGGTGGCGGGGGCGGGGGAGGAGCCTGGGTCAGAGGGGCTCCCCAGCACAGGTCCCACAACTGGCATCTGTGAAATCGCAGCCCTGCATTCACTTGGGAGATCTCAGACCCTTTCACGCCCGATGAAAACAGAAGCCCTCGACTGCCCACAAAAAAGTGCACGTCTTCATATACATGAGCAATCTTGCAGGCAATTTCCTTTTACAAAGGAGACTTTATTTCTACAAATAAGATTGAATCCATCCTCCAAGTAATCAATCCAGATACATGGCAATCATCACGTGGAAGCTCCCTTCATGCCCCCAGCGCTGCTCCTTTTGCAGGAAGTCCACCTCCTGAGCACTCTGTCCATCCTTTTTCTCTGCATTTATAGTCATGCAGCATAAGATTCCAGGACTTTGCACACCTGTAAAAGCTTATCCCTGGACCTCGGATTCAGAGTGCCCAGACTTAGATTTGTAAAGCGTGTTCACAGCCATTTTTGATAGGATTTACAGCTCACGGGGCACCCCCCACCCCCGAGGCAGGCTCAGAGAGACTTTGACACTTTGCCCAAGATGACACAGCCTAATGAAAAGGAATATCAGTCCTCAAACCCAGGGACCTGATCTCTAGCCATTGCCTCTAGCGCACCTTCTGCCACCACGTTGCTTGCAAAAGAAAAAAAAAAAAAAAAAACCATTTATGAGCGCTACTCCCCCACCCACCCCCGCCGTGACGGCTGGACTGAGAGCAGAGAAGCATTTAGCAATGTCTGAGTTCTTGTTTCTCCCCTGAGAGTTCCTAAGACAGCTTTGCTACTAAAAGGCAACACAGATTTGGATTTCCTCTCTCGGTGTCTGGGAGCAAAAAAAAAAAAAAAAAAAAAAAAAAAAAAAAAACCGCTCCTTCAGCTGCTAGATGTTCCTCTGCTGTCGGTGTTTCTAGTGATGGTTTCGCGTTGGAAACGTACCCACCGCAGATTCACGAAGCTCTGAAACTTGGCGCGCGCTCTGCTTCCGCGCGGCAATGTGCAGATCAGCAAGATCTTAGGCCAATTGACAGAGACGGAGTCGAAGTGCGCCCTTGGCTTTGATCGCTGTTTCTGCAATCTGGATTTTTCTCCTTCCAAAAGCCATAGAACATGTGTTAAAAGCAGCCGTTTCCACAGTCACACGTGAAGGCCCTCTTTGATGGGGCCCCCTTGCTGCTTAAATTCTCCTCGATCCAATTTCCTCTTTCTTTTGGTTACAATGAGAGGCGGGGCAGTTAGGGCCATCCTGAATTTATTCAGCCTTTTATCATTTCCGTTTCTATCCTGTCTTCACAACAACTGGCACCGTAGGTAGAAAATATTGGCTAACTTGCCAGCGAAGCCCAGGCTTAGCAAGTGCTCTTTGTGGCGTATCCCATGGACTCTGAAGAGGGAGAATTTTATAGCTGGAAATCTGAGGCCCAGAGGTTGTATTTATCTGCCCAGGGCCACACAGCAAATAGTGCTGGATCTGGCACCCAAACCCTGGTGGCCTGGCTCCAGAGCCTACGTGCTCAGCCACAAGGATCCTGGTAGGACCAGTATGGTTACTCCCATTGTGCAGATGAGGAAACTGAGGCCACAAAGTTACTCCAGGAGCAGACAGTTGGTACCCTGGCTCACAGGTACATCTTCTAGCTCTGTCCATTGATCTTTCCCTGCCTCATTAAAAATAAACTTACAGTAATATGGTCAAAAAAAAAAAAAAGATCAACCACAAATGGTATTTTAAATGTCTGCCTTTGAGGTTGATTAGATTCCTAGAACAAAAGTAAATAAATAAATAAATGCAGCTTAGGACCCTTCTGTAAGGGGAGGAGTCCCAGCCTGCTGGAAGGGTGTTGCCTCACCCCCATGCAATGAGTCTGCCAGGAGATATTTTCCCACCAGTATAAAATCAACTGTAAGAGTATATGTCGGCTGGCAAAATGACTTCTCACCAGGCAAACGCTTTACCGAGAACAGCCTCCTTCACGTAGACACCCAGATTCCAGGCCCAAGTTTTCCCTCGCAGGTCCAACCCAGATCCTGCAAGCGTGTTGCTGTTTTTCCTGCTGTTGTAACAGTTACGTGTCCCCACTTTAGGAAGGAATTTCCACCACTCCTTGGGAGATGGATCGTTTCTAAACAGATGTCCGAGAGCTTCCAAGGGATTTGCACGTGGTGATAAAAACCCTTCTCCCTTCAGCAAACGCTTCCTGACTGCCGACTGCGGCAAATGTCAGCTCACGCTGCTGAGGGTGGGAGCTGTCCAGAGCTGAAACGGGGCTTCTCCCGCAGCCAGTGAATCCCTCTGGCTGGAGGTGTTCAGACAGCAGCAGGAAACCTGTCACGGCCAAGGTGGGGAGGGCTCTGAAGATCTCCTTTCACTTCCAGTTGTATCATGTCCTGGGCTTAGTGGCTGACGGAGATGAACCAAACAGGTTCCTACGGTCAAGGAATTTGTAACTTAGTGGAAATGATCAACATGAACCCAAATAACACAAATGTTTCTACAAAACACATCTGGCGCTGGGGCAAGCCAAGAATAATTGAGACAGTTGAGATGAGGCAGAGGTAAATCAGGAGGAGGGCCAAGGCTGTGGGTCGGGAGACGTGCAGGCTGTGGTTCAGTGTTTTGTTTTTTTTTTTTTTTTGGACAAGTCTCATTCCCTCTGTGGGCCTCAGTTTCCTCCTCTGTAAAATGGGCTGGTTAAAGATGATCATATCTAAGTCCCCTTCAAGGTCTAAAAGTCTGACTCAGCACATGTGGGTGTCTGGGGGAGGGCTTTGCAAGCGCGGGCCGCTGAAGTATGCTGTCTTATTTATAGCCCTGTGATATGTCTCACACGGGAATGTAGCTTTCACGCTGCCCTGCGGAAGCACATCTGACAAGCGATTTATTCTGGTAGTTGACGTTTGGACTTACTCATCCTCTATCCATTGCCGCTCAAGGCAAAAGGTAGCAGGCCCACACGCACACATGCATCTCAGCACGGTCGGGCCTCGGGCTTGTTCAAGTCAGTCCTGTGTTTGGGGGTGTCCCATCTGGTCACAGAACAGGTGTCTCAGTGAGGGGTCTGGCGGGAAAGCACACTCAGCTGGGGTTTGTTGAAGAAGCTCACACACAAGGCCTAGTAACGTGGGAAGCTGTTCCGATCCCTAATCCCACAGCCACTGGGGAAGGGATGGGAGCCTGGCTGAGAGCTGGAGTCCCTGATGGGAGCTGCAGCCACAGAGCGACACAGCCACAGGCAGAACCACAGGGAAGCAAGGAAGCAGTGGGCAGGATAAATACCCCACCTCTCTGCTTCCCACCCTCTGGTCCCCGGACAGTACCTCCCTTTAACCAGATCCTCCCCTAGAGTGTAAAGGGAAAGGAGGACAGAAATGTGACCTGTAGAGGTCAACCTGCAGGGGGCCCAAGACCAGAGACTGGTACTGGGACAGTGGAGAGTGGTCAGCATACCAGGTGACCACCCTGCCTTCAAACACCTGGGCTCAAACACCTGATGGTTCCAGCCCTGCCAGTGCCTCTCCCAGGCACCACCCCACCTCCCCCAGCTCAGCACAGCAGGTGTCTGGGCTCTGTTCTCTCCCCTGGAAATTCTGGCATCATCATCATCACAGCCACACTGTGCTTCCCCCACAGCCGAGGTGTTTTCACAGGCACCGGCTCAACAAGATCCCTGCCCACCGTGGCTGCAGGTGAACTCTCCTTTCTGGCTCTTCTCTCAGTGATGCAGCAGGGAGTAGGCAGGAAGCTTTGGATTCTCAAGGCCCATGTTCAGATCCCAGCTGTGCCCCTTGCAGGCCCGGTAGTTGGAGGAGAGTCCAGCTGGGAGTCTGGACGGTGTTGCCTGGTGATCGATAGGTGATATTCACTGAAAGCTCTGTGCCAGGGACTGTGCTCAGCCTTCACCTCCAGCAGCCCGCAGAATCCTCTCTAACAAGCCTGCAGCTATGCTGTATCTCCATTTCACATCTGGGGAAACTGAGACTCAGGGCTGAGGCACCGTGCCCCTAGGTTATGTAGCTAATTCAAGTGGCAAAACCAGGACTGAGCCCAGGACCCTCTCATTTCAGAGCCCCTAGGCCACCAGCCACCAGTGGAAGCTGCTGTGGTGAGGCCTCAGTGAGATAACAGGTGCTGAAGCCTCTAACCGTGCCCAGCAGGAGTAAGCAGTCCATGTGTATTGTATCTCTGTTCTTCCCCATTTCCCTTCCACAGGGGCTGGTTCCCACCGATAGCACCTACTTTCCCACGCAGCCAGCTGCCAGATCTCAATGTTTTCTAATTGGTAGGGAAACAGCCGGGTGTTACCACCTTGTACTATGCCCACCTAAAGAACTGGGAGGTAAGCGGGAGGAGGCCGATGTTGCTAAGCTCCACCTGTGAGATGCCAGGAATCTCAGAAACCCATTTACCCCTCGAGCAAGCATTTACCCCACTCCTTGCTGCCCTTGGCAGACCCTCAGGCAAAGAGGGAAACAGTGCAGTCTGGCTCATAGTTGACAGTCCGAATGATTAAGTAGAGCCTGGTGTGGCAGGTACTGCCGTTGAGGCCCGGATCCCAGCAGAGTCAGGAGGGGTCGCCCAGGAGGAGTTTTACAGCCTCGGCACTACACTGGTAAACTAGCTCTCTGGAGAAAAGGAACACAGTGCTTCTTGGTGGCGCTTGCCGATTTCCCTGGTGTAAACTCTCCGCTGTGGTCAATTTCAAGCTAACACTTGAAGTCCCTAAACGTGGAAGTGGGCAGAGAGATGCACCCTGGTCCTGGCAGCAAGGGCAAGGTGGGCCCAGCCACAGCCACTTCCATCCGACCCTGTCGTCTGCTCCCCCACCTCCCAGTGCTCTCTCTGAGCTTCTTCCAGAATACCTTATCTTTTCCCATGAGAGACCTTTCACAGTTCCATCCACCGGGAAAGCTGCCCCAGCTCTGATCTTCTTACCTTTCAACTGTCCATCCTTCAAGTCTCAGCCTTAATTAAGGTCACTTTTACATGAATCTTTCCTTGACCCACCAGTCTCCATCCAATGTCTTCGCTAGCTATGTTCTTAGAATGGTGCGTCTCTCCTTCCCAGCCTGTACGTCTGATTTTCCCTTTTTATGGGATTGCATGATTCGTTAATATTTCTCTTCCTTGTGTGAGAGCAGAGCTTGCCAATGGACCAGCAGGGCCTAGCACTGTGCCTGGCATAGAGTAGAGGTGCTCTAAAGGTCTGTTGAATGTAGAAAAAATGAGAGGCCACTGTGCTGGGCCCTAATGGATGAATAGGAGTTTGCACGGTGGAAAAGGGGAAAAGAGGGGAACCGCGTGGGCAAAGGCACAGGAGTCTATGTGTGTGGAATGCGTTCAGGAAATACAGGAAGCAGGTAGCACGGTGTGCATGGCAGTGAGGGGGCTTCTGCAGATGAGGCTGGGGATGTGGACCCCTTCAGGTGGGGAGGGGCCTAGAATTCCAGGTCAAGGTGTCCAATGGTGGTATCATTCTCACCAACCCCATTTCCCAGCCAAGAAGACGAATGCCGGAGAGGTAGGAATGGGAGGATTTGGGAGAAATCAGGGCCCCAGCATGGGGTAGCTCAGCCCCTTCCCCTTTTCAGATGAGGAGGCTGGATGTCCTCCCAATGACACTTCATGGCTCTCCTATGCTTTCTGTTCTACTCCCATCCAATGACTCTGGGTCATTTTGCAAATGCAAAAGGGCCTCCCAGCTGGGGAGCGGAAAGAAATTAGCCAGGACCTAACGGAAACCAGGTAACAAAAAGAACAGTCTAGAACACTGGCTAAGAGTGTGGGCTCTGGAACAGGACTGCCCCGCTTTGAATCCCACCCATCCTCACTCACTGACTGTTGGTTTTGTGACCTTAGTCAGGCGGCTTAACGCCTCTGATCCTGACTCCTCATCTGTAAAATGGGAATGGCAGCAAGCAGCGAATTAGCATGGGGTGGTTGTGAGTATTAAATGAGCTAGGAAATGGAGAGCACTTAGCACGGTGTGGGGCTCGCAGTAAGCATTCAGCACGTGTGGGCTATTATTGTTGCTAATGTTCTTATCCAAGAAGCAGTAGAGTGTGATGGTTAAGACAAGAGTAGATATTCTTATTTCATATCCTATTTGACCTTAGAACAAGAAAGCCAAGGGGCTGACTTTAAGCACTCACTACACCTGAACAGCATCTCACCCTTCCTATAATTTCTCAGTCCAGGCAAAAAGCTCAGAGAGGTTGAGTGACTTGCCCAGGATCAAAAAGCTAGTTAAAGACCAGCTACAGAACCACACCCAGATCTCCTGGGACCTCCTTGGAGGGTTTATTCCTAGGAATGTGGCATCGTTGAGATTTGCCCTCTCTGTGTGTCTTATCTTGAATTACTCCCCAATTTAAACACACTCTTTGTCTTTTGGCAAATCATTTCTCTTCCCTGAGCTTCAGTCTTCTCAGCTATGACATTAAAGGAGTTTGTAACAGTCAGGGTAAATATTGCTAACTACTGTAACAAACAGCCCCCACGTCTCAGTGGCTTAGCACAGAGGTTTGTGTCTTGCTCATGGCAGCCTGTGAGTCAGGGTGAGTGGGGAGCTCCATGCAGTCATTCTGGGATCTGGGCTCCTGCCACCTGTTGACGGAGTCTTCTCTAGGGCCTGAGTTCTCCCCTGGCTCCTGAGCACATGGCCATGAGGAAAGGGAGGATGAGGAAGGCGCACAGCTCTAACCCACCTCAGCCCAGAGGGAACAGACCTCACGTCCATTCACAGTCCATTGATGAGAACTAATCATGGGGCCCCAGCCAGATGCCAGGGGGCTGGGAAATATGGTCCAGCTGTGTACCCAGAGAGAAGATAACCCAGATCCTGGTGAGCCCCAAGCCAGTCTCTGCCACAGGATTGGGCCACATTCCGTGATCCCCACTGGCCACACTGAGTGCAGAAGCCAGGATGCCTGGGTCCTTCCCCAGTCTGTGGCCTGGGCCTCCCTCCCAGAGTGCTGTTCCTCCTCCTTCCCCCCCCCCCCCGGGGAGAGAACCAGTCTCTGCCAAGCTTCCTCCAAGGATGGGTGGGTGGTGAGATAATGATCTTATCATGCTTATTGCCTCTTGGAAGGCAGGTGCTGGAGAGAAACCAAGTCCGCTTTGGTTTTTTCTCCCTGTTCCCTTCGCATTCCTTCGCTAGATAAATTTAGCCAGCCCTGCTTTGAATGGCAGTGCCCAGGATACGGGCGTTTTGTTCTCCGAGTCCATGTCAGAGCATGTCTCATGGCTGCAGCCTTAGGCCAGGGATGCAAACCTTAGGACCACAGTCCCCGGCTCTGCCCTGCCCCAAACATCTGAGACCCTGCCTCCCACCCTTACCCACTGCCCATATCTCAGCTGCCACGTCTCTCAGACAAGGGCCCTGAATTCTCCAGTGATGTGAAACAGAACACAGGACAGAGAAGGGCTCTGAGATCTGGCTCAAGGGCTGCCTGTGTCCTCAGCGGCCACTCAGAGCTTGGAGGCAGGACCGTACTGGGTTAAGAGTGCAGATTTTGGAGCTGTAAATGTGGATCAGAATTCCAGCTCAGGCAAGTTGCCTTCTCGTCTGTCTCTGCATCTACAAAATGAGTCAGCAGTGCCTTCTTTGTGGGAGTACCTGAGAGGCTGAAGAGAGGTACATATTTTTCTGCCGCTCTATAAATGCAGGTGTGGAGGTGGTGACTTCCACACTTTGCCTCAGGCCAACCTGAAGCCTCCTGCCCATCCCAGATACTTCCTTCACAAATTTCCTTTAAATCTCCTGAGAGGCCTCCTTGCAGAATTACATTCTGGGGCCTCCTCATCTTTGTAGAAAGGATTTCCCTGCTGGGGTCTGTCCTGTTCTCCTCCTGCTGGTGTAACTTGAGTTCACCCTATTTTGCTTTGGTCTGTGAAGCTCTCTGCCACCACCACCCAGACCACACTTACCAGATTTTTAAGGATGGTATGGCCGCTCCCCTCTCTCCTGGCCCGCCAAGCCGTTGTTCTTGGGGTTAAGTAGTTGCCTGTCTTTCAGCCTCCTTCCCAGGGCCACTCTCGTTTTTACTCTGGGTCTCACTCTCAAGAAGATCATCCTGCCTCCCTCGCCTCTCCCTCCAGCTGCAAAGCCCACAGGAAACACCTTCCCAGATCGGGCTTCCCAGACAGTGTTTTCTCACCGAATAGCTTACAGCCTTTTTATGGCCTTAGTCAGGTAACAGGTGCATCACTCGGGTGCACGAGCTCCGGCTGTGCCCAGGCACAGACAGAGGTGGACAGTGTGCCGCCCTCCTCCTGCACTCCTTTCCTGACCCAGACAAACCTCTCCAGGCCCGAGCTTCCCACTCTGTAAAATGGGGATGGTAGGGGCAGGTGTCCTGGGAGGAAACAGCTGGTGGTCTCAAAAGAGGAGACTGAATGAAGGAAACCATTTGCAAAGTTGTATAGCGAGTAAAGGGATGCTGGAAGCCCAGGGAAGGACCAGAGTGGCCACGGGAAAGCTGCCCCCTCCCAGGGTGGCAGGGCAAGAGGAGGGAGGAGTCACAGAGCCTGGAGACACGGATGTGACGGTAGGACAGGCCACTCTACGGGCCCCGGGCCTTAGGTGGGAATTCAGCTGCTGTTAGAGGAGCTGGGAGGCCAAACACCCTGACTCTTCTTCCCTCCTGCCCTCTGGGTGCCTGGGGGTGCCTCCCACTGGCTGAACCCAGCTGGAACCAGAGCGCAGGGAGCTGGGTGGAAGCGGTCTCTGCCAGCCAGGCTCCCAGCCCCTGCAGAGTAGGGCGGAGACTGGGTGTGGAGTGACAGGCAGACTTTCAACCCAGGGATCGGGACAATGCCTCCTGGAAGGGCTGGTCTCAGTGCTCGCCCCCTCCCTAATAGGCCTGCGAGGGGGGCCTGAGCACCCCTGCCTGGGAAGTGAAGCCCCGAGGGCTAAGGCACATACAAGGCCTCACAGCCGCCAGCAAGTGGTGGAGCCTGACTCCAAAGTTCCCCGAGCCAGAGCAGACAGTGGCCAATATTTTCCATTTAAGGGGGGCTCTTCCCCGCCACAAATGGCCTTCCTCCCATGCCTGCAACCCCTCCCCCTGTGACCTATCCAGGGGCTGGACGGTTTGGAATGCAGACATCCCTGGGAGGGGCGTCATGTCAATTGCTGGACACTTCCAGGGAGTGAGATTCTCAGCCCCCTTTTTGTGCAGGGGGGAGGCCTGGGACAGGCCTGGGGGATCTGTGGGGAGTGGGAGCACTGAAAGGGAGGGAGCTGGCACCAATGTCAACCCCCTCCCCCTGCCAGTTACAGAGCTTCCTGGGCCCTTTGGCGAGCACCCGCTCACTTAATCCTCACCATTTTCCCAGGATGTTGGCATCGGGCGCCTACATCACAGCCTTGGGACAGGAACTCAAAGAGACCACACTTTGCTGCTGTGAGAGTTTTGCCCACGGTGGTCAGAATCACACAGTGGGAAATGCAATGGCTTTAGAAGCCAAAAGACAAGGCATTTCGAATCCTTCCTAACTGTGAGAGCACGGGCAAGTCCCTTCACCGGCACCAGCATCTTCCAAATGGGGCTGTGAGCACCCACCTCACTGTGTTCAGTGGGAATTAAACGTCATCATTCTTCTCAGTCTCCAGCACAGTCCTAGCACCCAGCAGGCCAGACAGAGAAGGCGTAGGGGACAAATTCTTGAGCTGGGGAAAATCCAGCACTGGGTCTCAGCCAGTTGGGTAACCCTGGACCCGTCATTGACCCTGGGAGCCTCATTCGAAAATTAGAGCAGTCACGTCCCTGTATCTCACAGGTTTGTCGAGAGGGTGAATGAGATAAGTTTTCTGAAGGCACTTTTTTAAACTGCTCTATAAACCGCTCTAGAGATCAGTGCATGTCTTCAGCAATATCACCAGCCAACACGAGTGAACACTCCCTGGGTTCTTACTTTGTTCCAGGCACTGTTCTAAACCCCTCACACATGTGGTTTCAGTCCATTTTCATGGCAACCCTTTGAGGCAGGACTTCTGTATTATTCCCACTCATAAATGAGGAAATTGAGTATCAGAGAGGTCAAGTGACTGGCCCAAGGTTGCACAGCTGGCAAGTTGCTGAACTAGGCTTTGAACCCAAACCTGTAGAGAGGGAGGCCCCCGCCGTGAGCCAGGCCCTGGGACACTCAAACAGATAGAACTGAAGAAGCTGGAGTCTAGCAGGGCTCACGCTTTCACATGCATCAGAATCATTTAGGGAAACTATTTAAGAGGCAGAGTCCGGGGCCCCACCCCCAGGGATGCTGATTCCATGGGTTCGGGTGGGGCCTGGGAATCTACCTTTTTAACGAGCCCCCAGGGTAATGCTTGTGCAGGAGGTCAGCTAACCACACGGGAAGGACAGTGGCAGGTGTCCCATCACCGAGCATCAGTAAGGGCTGCTCGGTAGGTTAGGGTCGTAGGGCTCTAGAGGACCCTGAAGGTTCAGGTGGGAGAGACAGGAGCGCGCAGTGGGACCTCCCTTCCCCTCTGGCCTCCAGGTTTGCCAAGTACTACAAGATGGAGAACGGCAGCGAGTACCGCACGCTTTTGAAGGCTTTTGGCATCCGATTCGATGTGCTGGTGTACGGGAATGTGAGTCCTTGGGCTGGGAGGATGGGGTAGACAGGGGAGGAAGCCCAGACCAATCCTGGGCTCTAAAGAGGTTCCTCTAGGGGGGGCAGGGTCCTGCCACTGCCCAGCTCTGAGACCCTCGCTGGCCACATCTCCACAGCGGGTGAGGCCTGCTGACCCACCAAGAACCCTCGGGCTCCGTGGTCTCCCTGGCTGGGAGCCCAAGTCCAGCCTGAAGCCTCACCCCTTGTCTTTGTGCATACAGGCCGGCAAGTTCAACATCATCCCCACCATCATCAGCTCCGTAGCGGCCTTCACCTCCGTGGGAGTGGTGAGTTCAGCTCCTCCACGCCCAGACAGGAGGCCAGCAGGGCGGGGCTCTGGCTGGCAGAGGTGGGCGGGAAGTGACCCCGGTCAGCCCTCTTCTGCCTAGAATGTGAGCCAGTCTCCTCCACCACCTCCCTACTGGGTCCGCCCGGGCGTGAACATCTCCAGTCTGGGAGAGCTCTTTACCTCCATGCTCAGCCTGGGAGGCGCAGGCGCTCCACCTGTTACAAAGTTACTGCTCCCCACGGTGAGGACGGGGAAGGAGACGCCAGGGTTCCCAGACCTGAGAGCCTTAAACAAGGAATGGAGCCTGGCTGGCAAGGCAGAGACAGAGACCTGCTCCCAGGAACTGTACCCCCAAATCCCTCTGCTCCTCCCACCAAGTCCTCCACTCCCTCTGCATTTCGGATTGGGGCTAGTCCGGAAGACATTCTGCAAAGCCCCTGAATGTTTTTCTAAGAGGAACCAGCAGTCAGTCGTCACTGGAGAACTCACCCCGACCCCTGGCCTCTGTCTGCCCAAGGGGCAGTCCTGCCCACTGCCCGTGTTTCCTGCTGCCCTGCTCCCACCCTGCCGCCCCTCCGAGCCACCCTGCCTCTCCTCCTCCAGGGGACCGTCCTCTGTGACATCATCCTGCTCAACTTCCTCAAGGGGGCCGACCAGTACAAAGCCAAGAAGTTTGAGGAGGTGAGAGGGGGGCCCACGAGAAAGGGACAGGGCAGGGGAGGGGAGCTGGACCCCGGGACTCTCAGCTGCCCACCTTTTGGGGGCTTCTGAAAGGGGAGTACATTGGGCCTCAATGCCTCCCTGGGGTCTCGACAAGAGGGGGTCTGGCCAAGAGTGGGCTCTGTGGAGAAGCCTGGGGGCTCTGTGGTCATCACCGTCAACATCCCCACCCACTCATTTCCCCTCTCCGATTCTGGAGCAGGACAAATCCCTCTGCGGGTTGGCTCAGGCTTCTGTTTGCCCTTGAGGTGCATGAGAAGAGTCTTGGGGTCACTCAGACTTGCTTCAGCTCCCCTAGTGACCAGGCCGTGAGCCCCGACCGAGGAGCCTGTCCCCTGGGGGCCCACAGGAGGACCCTGCCCACAGTCAGAGCACGATCACACCAGCCTTTCTGTCTGCAGGTGAACGAGATGACGCTGAAGATCACAGCCTCGGCCAACCCCGTGTACCCCAGCGACCAGACCACGGAGGAGAAGCAGTCCACAGACTCGGGAGCCTATTCCATTGGCCACTAAAGCCTCTCCCCTGGGTCCCACTCTCACCCTGGGGCTCCAGGCCTCCCAACTGGGGACCCCACCTGGGCAAGGAGGGTGGGAGAGGGGAGGGGCTCTCATTTTTGCTGCTCACCCCATGAGGCCACAGCCAAGACCAGGTGTCTGGCCTTCCCGGTGCTCTACAGACAGGTCCTGCTCCCTGCTAAGACCTCGTCTCACCTTCACCCCTGATCTCGCCCCTGCCTGCTTCCCAGAACCCCCAGGGCAGGAGCACCCGAGTCATCCCCTTTCCAAAGAGTAGAGACAGTCATAGTAATAACCAGTGGCCACAAAGGCCGCCCAAGTGCCAGGCACGTCCACACACATTATCTCATTTAATCCTTAGAATAATCCTATGAGGTAGATACTAGTTTCCCTATTTTGAAGACAAACTGAGGCTCAGAGAGCCTGAGTCATTTGCCTCAGGCCACACAGCCAGGAAGCGAGAGGATTTGAATCCAGGTCTGACTCCCTCCATCACCCACACCCTACAAGGAGAAAAAGAACCCCAGGGGGCGTCTGCCCTGCTGCTCCAGCCTCATCCACCTTGACCATGATGAGTTCAGCTTCATAAAGAGGAAGCCCCATGCTGCCCCCAGCAACTCAGGCAGGCCCCATTTCAGGGGAGACCAGTCAGACAGGAGTGCAGGGGCTCCCTCTTTCTGACTTGGGCAGGTCCCAGATTCAGAAGGAAACAGGAGACGTAACTGTCCGTGAAATTTTCCTTCCCTCACCCCAAGCCAGAGAAGGGGCCGCTTTCACTCTCTCTGGGCCCCTCCACATGCTTACTCAAGTCCGGGCCCCTTGCTCCCGGAGCCCAGTTAGCACTGCCCTCGGGCGGGTCAGGACTCCTGGCGGTTGGTCTTCTAATGTCAGAAACTAAAGGCGCTTTAGGAACCGTCTTGTCTGAGTCTCTGGCTGACAGATGAGCAAACTGAGGCCAGAGAGGGAAAATGACTTGTCCAGTGCCACATAGTTAGCGGCCAAAAGGGAACCAGGTGTCCTGCTGCGCAGGGAAGGAGGCAGGAACAGGAGTCTGGGAAGGCCGTGGCTTGCCCACAGCAGAGGCCCAGGAATCTCACCAGGGCGGAGCTCAGGAGCAGATCCAGGTTTTCTGAAGCCTGAAGTGCATGCAATGTGGGTCTTTTTTTTTTTTTTTTTTTTAATCCTACAAAATTAGTATTAGAAGGGGCTTATGCAGTTGAGCAGCCTGGAGTGTAAGTTTCACTGGCTTCCCGGCAAATCCTCTGGAAAGGTTGGAGTGCAGGCCGGATCTCAAGGTCTTAGCAGAGATGAGCTGGACTGCACGTGGAGGGCTGGCCCCTCTACGAAGTTGCAGGGAATGGGGAGGGGGCAGCTTGGGGAGTAGTTTGGGAGAATCAAGCTGTCGGCACTTGAAAAGGCCCAACCCCAATCATTCCCCCAGCCCAGGGGAAGAAGGGGTTAGCGTCCCCCACACAAGGCCCACTACCCCTTTCCCCACTCAGCCTTCACTCCAGCCCCATCCTCAGGATGGTGGGGTAACACCTTCCCCAGGGCAGCCTGGGGAATCAGGCAGCATCTGGAGATCTGACCAGCAGAGGCATCAGTGAAGGCAGCACTCAGTTCTCCAATCAGGAGCCCCACAGGTATCCCCAGTGAATCCAGCTCTCAAGAGGCTGGGTCGAGGCTGGGGTCACAGGGAGGTTCTCTGGGGAGGAGACAGGCATCTCTGTTCTGGGGGGACACTTTCCTCCAGCCCCTCCCTTCCCACCGGACTGGGGTGGTCCTCCTACGGGTTCATCAGCCCATCCTGAGCCTGAACTCGTGTGTGTGCGAGCCTGACGTCCTCCCCGCACCTGAACTTGGTTATGGCTCCGTGTGCAAGACTTAGGGCTGATATGAGTAGTCACGCCGGTAGCTAACTCACTTCTGCTGCATCACTGTGTACACAGCACAATCACCAACATTGTCACATGGTCCCTCACACCAACCCCGGTAAGCTCGCTATGGTTTATCATTAATCCTATCTGATAGAAAGTGAAATTTACAATACATGGAAATCTGAACTGGAACCCTCACTCATGTCTAATGACATCTCAGCATAAAAGCAAATGTTCAGTGGTAACTTGCCACAGCCCAGCAATGGGTTAAATGTGTTACAGACATTGTCTAATTCAACCCTCCTTGTATAGAAGAAATTGAGGCTAAGGGTTCAAAACTGAAACGGTAGAGCTGGGACTTGAACCCAGACCTCTCTGACTCTGGGGTCTGGGATCTTGACTTCTGTGCTCCATCTGCCTGGGGGAACCTAAGGAATTGGTTGGCACCTTTTCTGTACGTGTTAGGCTAAGCCAGGCTTTGCTGCAATAACAAGTAAATTGCAAACCCGCGGGATTTCACACAACAAAGTAAGTAGGTCAGGCAACGCCCTCCATCTGCTAGCTATGCCATCTGAGACACATGGATGCCAGATTGCCATGTCAGGGAAAGGAAGAACTGGAGGGTCACAGATGATCATCATTTAAAGGCCAGGCCTGAAGTGGCTTATAGCACTCCCAACCACACCGCATTGACCAGACTCAAGTATCATGCCGCAGAGCCCAACTTTACTGCAAGGAATACTGGGAATACTGGCAAGAGAAGATGGGGAACACAGCAGTCTCTGCTTCATTATCTCCTTTTTAATGGCCTCCCTTCTCTACAACCCCCGATTCATGACCACTAACAGTTGCGCACATCATCTCTTCCTGTGTTCCTTCTCACAAAATCTTGTTCTCTGCAAGTTACCAATCAATCTCCCAGAGGTATTAATAGATAACACACTCAGAAGTTTCTTCTAAGATTATTTGCTTCGTAGTCAAGGGCTATTCAAGACTGAAAAGCCTTAAGCAGCCAAAGGAATGAATATATAATGGTTGAAGTTGAAGCCTAATGAGAGACCATAATGGA
Organism: Camelus ferus; assembly: GCF_009834535.1. NCBI lineage: Eukaryota > Metazoa > Chordata > Mammalia > Artiodactyla > Camelidae > Camelus > Camelus ferus. The sequence goes on from NC_045705.1 coordinate 33,113,641, forward strand.
TATTTGAGAGACGTGTTATCTACGCTGGCTTGCCTCAAGCAAGCTTCAGTTTGGAAGGGTCTGAGCACCATCCCTCCCTTCCCCTCCCTCCCTTTACTTCTGGTCTTGGCCAGGAGAATATTGGGTTACTGGGATTAGCTAGAGCCCCTTCCCCATCAGGGAGATAAGTGGAGGCTGATAAATGGGGGCTTGCCATTCAGTCCTGGAGCTACCTATGCAGAGCTCATCCTTCCCACACCGCTCCCCCCACCCCCCCACCCCCACCCCCGCAACTGTTTCTCCTTCTTTTAGAAGCAGATAATCAAGAATTAGCTTGTTGCAGTACACAGTGCAGGGACCTGGGTGGGGGCCTGACCCCAAGGCAGCCCCCCTTCCATGCCCTTGGGGAGGCTGACATGCTGTGATTTGGAGCTTCCTGACCCAATCTCCATCCAAGGCAGGTGGCCAGAACCCTGTGTTGAGGACAGGCCTCTTCACCTAGAGGCTGTCCCTGGGCCCAGCATGGGTGAGGTTCCTGGCAATACCAAGGCCCATCTTCATGCTGCCAGAGGCCAGCTCATGTTCAAGGGACTCTTCCCTGCTGCTTGGTCACCAGCCACTCCCCTTGGGGTTCTCCCATCCCATCCTGCTCCTTCAACTCCAGCACCTTTAGAAACAAAGTGCATCTGGGGAAACTGTTCATTTTGTTCCTAAAACTTCACATCTCATCAGGTGGCTGAACAGATACGCACGTGTACACACACGAATGTAGACCTGTACACAGGTATGCTCGGACACACACTGATGTGTATACACACTCCCAAACACACTGGCCAAAGACACAGAGGTACACACAAATGCATGCACACACAGATTCCGGCGCGGAAGCTACCCAGATACACACACTCAAAGAGGTACACAGGGAGGGTGAGTGTAGCTCAGGGGTAGAGCACGTGCTTAGCATGTACGAGATCCTGGGCTCAATCACCAGTACCTCCATATAAATAAGTAAATAAAAACCGAATTACCTACCCCCCCAAAAAATTTTTTAAAGAGGTACACAGGCATACAAGTATAACCATAAATAAAGATGTATAAAATGTACACACAAACAACACACAAATACATACTGACTCACACACAGATTTATGCACATTTACAAATACAGATTCATATTTACACAGATAGACACGGGTATACACACCAAGATACACACACACCTGCAGAAATATTTCTCCCTGTGCCCCACGTAGAACCACACCCTCAAGAAGTCTCTCTCTCTCTTTCCCTCTCTCTCTCCCACAACCCAGGGCTCTCTGCCCTCTGAATCCTCAGTTTCAAGTCTGAACTTCCTGCTGCATCAAGCCCAGATCCTTGCTGGAGCTCAGCCTGGAGCAAAGAGCAGCCACGGCGTTCTCTCTCAATGTCCCCAGGGTCTCAGAAAGGGAGCAGCAGAGGAGACCTGGGGCTGCAGAACCAGGATTGGAGCTGCGCGGCTACCAGATGCCCTGGCTTTGGCCCCAGGCCCTCCTTCCCAAGAGGCAGTAATGTGTGTAGGCTGGGGATGGGGGAGAGGACGAAGGATGGGGGGGGTGGGAAGGGTCACAGCCACCTTCCTGGGAATGGAGTGGGAACCCCTCTCAGAAGAAGCTGGGTCCCTAGAGCTCACCCCCATGTAGCTGGGAGAAGGAACACGCAGGCCATTATCAGAGGTGAAGAAGCCGCAGGTCTCAAGGCGCCGGCTGCCCCCAGCGACTATTTCTCCTTCCTTCCAAGTGGTTATTGGAGCAGTGGGAAGGAACTTCGCTACTCCACCCAATTCTTGAATCAGCGACAGTGCCTTCACTTTGCAAAGCCATCCCATTCCCACCCCACCCTGCACCCCAACCTGAATCCCCACACCCCACCAAAAGAGCTCATTCCCCAGAGCCTGTGGGGACGGGTGGAATCCTTGGTGCCAGGAGGCGCCAGGACTGAGAAGGGCGTTCAAAGAGGAGACTTAGTCCTGCCTAGTCCACACTTCACCCCCAAGTGGCCCTGCAGCCAAACACCCCAGGACCCCGCCCGCATCCCACCCCACCCCTGTCCCACCCCCACCCATCCGGCACCCTACTCCACCATCTTTCCTCAAAGTCCCACCCCACTCCACAAAGCCAGAGTGAGTACTTCCAGGACTTTCCAACCCAGAGGAGTCCCCCAGAGTGAGCAACGAAGAAACAGGAGTCAGGAAATGCTGTGGGAAGTCTGGCTTTATGACCTGGAGAGGCTGGGAAACAAGAGTGCCAAGGGTGGGGACAGGGGCAGCCAGGAGGGTGTGACGGGAGAGGCTCCATGGCAGAAGTCTACGTGCTTCTGGCTTAGAAGGCGCAGACAAAGGGCAGACGACGTTTGCATCGAGCTAGTCGCCAGTGACCCCCTGTGGGTAGAGAACACAGTGATGTCAGCTGCTCACCTGAGTGTGGCCTGTGCCCCGTCCTTCCCTCCGCAGGCACCTCATGTGTCTCCTTTGCCTGCCATCATGGGGCTCTCTCAGCCGAGTTTCCCCCACACCCCTCCTAGCCAACGTTTATTGATCTCTTCCCTTGCAGGGGCACTGTGCTCAGGGCTTTAATATGGACTTAATCCTCACAATGACTCCAAGAGGTCGGTACTATCATCACCCATTTCACAGATGAGGAAACTGAGGCTTGGTGGGAGGATAACTTGCCTGTATCTCAGCTGGCAAGTGGCCAAGCCGGGATGTACATGGCCGCAGTCGGACTCTAGTCCATGTGGTCCTAGCCACTGAAGTAAGCTCCTTCACATCTGGCAACCATGCTGTTCAAAGCTGGTGAATTATGTCAGCCATCCCTAATTCCCAATTCTTCCTTCATCCACACCTTACATGCACATCTGTTACACCCATCTGTCCCATACTCACTCCTTGTTGCTGTCATATCAGAGGAAGGAAAGGAGTCCCCAGGCCCTGAGCCAGCTTTGTCTGGACAGAAAGCCCCCATCTAGCCCCCACACTGGACACCCCATCATCTGAGGAGAAAGGTGTGGGTGTGGGGACGTGTGTACGGGCAGCTCAAAGGGACGCGTGTGGGAGTTCACCTCACCACCCCTTCCCCTTGCCCTGGTGCTCAGCCCTCCTCACCTTTGGTGCACAGGGCCACACAACGGCCTCTCCCTTGCCCAGGCTGCCCAGAGGCCCAGTATCCAAAATTCCAGCGACTCCCATCAGTCCAGCGAAATCTCCTGCACCGAAACTAGAGAAGAGATAGGCGGGGTCAGAGGGCAGAGGTCCAGGAAGACAGACAGATTCTGGGGCTCCAGAGGATGCCCACTGAGTGTCACTTCCTGACACTGTGTCTTCTCTCACCGCCCACTTGGCTGAGAGCCAGGTACCTTAGAGACTCATCCCTGAGGGTTTGTAGACAATGACAATGGAAGAGCAACCATCACTTTCAGCTGCCACACAGAGTAGGCGTCTCAGACTTTACTGTGTATCCATATCTTCTAGGGATCGTGTTAAAATGCACATTCTGATTCATGAGGTCTGGGGTGGGACCCAAGATTGTGCATTTCTAGCAAGCTACCAGGTGATATGGATACTCTTGGCCTGTGGACCACAATTGAGTAGCAAATATAATGGCACTCCTTCGTCCACAATCCCAGGGCCACTCTGGGAGAAGAAGGACCCCACTCAGAGACAAGGCAATTTGGAGGAAGCCATTCAGCTAGTAAGGGACCAAGCTGGGTACAGAATCTCCCTCCTGACACCAGGGGTGTGCTGGTAAACGTTTAACAACCCGCTCTTGGGGAAGGTGAGAGGCAGAAGGAGGAAAGAAACCTGGTTTGTGATGATTGCCAGTTTCCTTGGTGTAAATAAATCCACCATGGCAGATTTCAAGCTGCAAGCAGGAAGTCACTGAACATGGAGCTAGACAGAGAAGCCCACAACCAGTTTCTCCTAAGTCAGTACCAGCCAGCTGCAGTGCATCACTGCCCTACCGCTCTAAGGTCACGTCAGCTGCTGGGTTGAGATTTGATGCCAGCAAGTTCCATTGAGGCAATCAGAAAGAACTTTCAGTGCCTGGGAGTTGACCCCTCACTTACCCAGCCCCTGATGAAGGCTCCGATCCAGACCTGTGCTTGGTTGATCCCACAGGCAGACTGCTGGATGCGAATGTTGAAGCTGAGGTGGTGGATGGAGACGAGGTTGCCTCGGTAGCACCTCCTGCAGACATTCTGCACAGAGAAGAGGTGGCGTTGGGAACCCACTCTGTTTTGCCTTGAGTCCCTGAGTCTCCAGGAGAGACCCCACATGCCTTTTCAAGTCAGAAATCAGGGATCTGTTGTCCCCCCCCCATCCTGTCTCTTGCCCCTTTATTTGTTGCTAGGAACGTCTTGCAAAAAAATAATAAGACTCAGAATAACTACAGCCACCATTTACTGAAAATTTACAACCACCCGGGGACTATTCTAAATACTTTCCATGTAGTATTTAATCCTCACCGCAACTCTAAGAGGTGGTACAACACATCTCTGTTTTACAAATGAAGGAAGACACAGGAGCCCTGACAGGTGAAGTGGCTTGTCCATAGCCCATGACAGGACGTAGCACAGGTATATGTAATACCAAAGCCTTTTATATAGATCAGTGGTTCTCAAAGAGCCGTCCCCAAACCAGCAATACCATCACTGGGAATTTGTTATAAATGCAAACTCTTAAGCCCCAGGCTTGCTAAATCAGAAACTGAGGGGATAGGGCCCAGAAACCTGTGTTTTAACAAGACTTCCAGGAGAGTCTGATCCATGCTAGGCTTTGAAAACCACTAGTCTAAATGATAGGGAACAAGAGATTAATCCACTCTCTTCTCCTCAGGTCCTCCGCAGTAGCCTCCTTGCCACTTACCTGAGCACTCCTAAACCTCCTTGGGGTCCGCACCAACAGGAAGCGGCGGCAGGTCTGGCACCCAGGACTGCGTGGAATTTGAACTGTGTCCTCTTCCCTGGGGCACTGCAAGTCCTTGTCTAGGGCTCCTGGGTCTGACTCCATGGCCTCCTCATCCTCAAAGGTGTCTTGACAGCTGGAATTGTTGGCCTCTTCTCCCTCTCCTTCTGACTCAAGCACCACATCTTTCAGAGCCAACTCTCCCTCCTGTTCCCCAGAGATTTCCAGATCCTGGCTCATGTCTGCTTGTGTCTCTTGGCTGCCCAGATGAAGGGCATCATTCTCTGGGAAGAAGAGGTAACGGCCATCAGGTTGAGCTCTCCCTTCTTCCAGGACCACGGACAGCTCTGGCAGCCCCACTCAGCCTTCCCAGAGGTGCCATCTGGAACCAAAACTGGAAGGATTTCCAGGGGGTTGGACAAGGGGAGAACTCTCACATCGCACAAATGCAAGAGAACGTGACACTGGCTGACACCACATGTGTATTTTGGGGGTGGGAGGAAGCACCTGTGAAAAGGCCTTCATCTTCTCAGGTGGGTGTTTTTCCTTGCAAAGGAGCCCTGATAGAAAGTTCAGGTCACAGTTCTGAGTCCAGGAGAAATCTAACTAGAGATGGGCTGAGTCAACTGAAGAGGGGAGGCTATGGCCCTGGCCCCACGGGAGCCAAAAAGATGCAGGAAACAAGAGAAAAGAGAAAGATGGATGAGAAGGGGAGGGGAGGACTTACCCAGATACAGAGCAGAAACTGTCCCCAGCAGGAGGAGGGGCAGGAGCAGGTGACCTTTCATGTTCACTCAGTCTCAGACAAAGACACAGCTTCACCTTCCCTCCTTGGGGATGTTCTGTATGTCTGCACAGACCGTGGCACACAGTGGAGACACAACGTTTGCTTGACTGGTTGATTAAAGAGCAAACTAACTAAGAAGTTAAAAAATAATAATAAAGGACAAACTAAAGGGCTTCCTTCTCCTCCAGTGAACAGCCCCTGAGCTGGAGAATCAGAAAAAGAACAGCGGGGTGTCAGCTTGAGTACAGAAGTCCTGAAAGGTCTGTCCCTGGTTCCCGGAACAGCACTCGGCTCAGACCCTGGCCCCTGCGGGAACAGGTCCGATCACACTCAGGGCCAGTTTCACTCACACAGCTGAAGAAGAAGGAAGGACAAATGCTATTATGGTCCTAAGGACAGGCCTTCCAGGCCGTATAGTGTCCAGCTTCTTCCCAGGCCTGGACCCTGCTCCCTGGGCAGCTGAGGAAATGCTTACCCCCGAGAGTCTGAAGCCTCCACTCTCAGTGCCTCTGGCTGCTGGGGCCCAGAGGTGGCCCTTATACTGGACTTTTGCGGAAGTAGGAAGAGGCCAGGATGATTGCCCCAGGCTTGGGGAGGTGGGGGGCAGTAGAGCTGATAAGAGGTTGCTCAGTCCTCTCACCCCTGGGCTCTGCTCTCTGCTGGGACTTTGAGGACCTGCCTCCTGCCATACATTGGTGCCCAAACACCCTAGGGTGCTTGAGAAAGCCCCAGATGACTAGGCATTGTTATTGTCTAGGCATAATTATTATTAGTGCCCTTAAAGTATCCCAGTCTGCGTTTTTTGTTTTTTTGTTTTTGTTTTTGTTTTTTGCAGAAGGAGGTAATTAGGTTTACTTATTTATTTATTATTTTGATGGAGGCACTGGGAATTGAACCCACGACCCCGTGCATAGTAGGCATGCACACTCCCACTGAGCTATACCTTCCCCCACTAAAGTATCCCAGTCTGAACGATGCTCTTTAACCCCAGGAGCAGCCTTCCTCTGGTCAGAATTCCAGCAAATGAAGGGAGACCACAAAGGGAGGAGAGAGGAGATGAAGGGAAGCCGCAGCCTTCCTGAGCATTTATCACAAGACCAGGTACTTTCTGTGCATCACGTCCCTGAGTCCTCACCTTCCTAACCTCAGTCCCACGAGAGTATATGATTGGCCCTACTTCGCAGGTGTGAAGGAGGAGATTCAGAGAAAGACAGTGACTTACTGGGGTTACGCAGGAAGTGGGGGGACTGGGACTTCTAAGTCTTTTAGGCTCCAAAACATCTCTGTGTCTCCCCTTCCCTCCCTCCTTCACTCTCTTCCTCTCAATCACTCTCCTCCCTTTTCTTCTCTTTCTCACTTTTAATATGTGAAAAACTTAAGCTCCTTCCTTTCTCCTGTGGCTCTATTGTTGTCGTTGTTTTGGGAGCAGGGAAGGTAATTAGGTTTGTATTTATTTTTAGCAGAAGTACTGAGGATTGTACCCAGGACCTTATGCATGCTAGGCACACACTCTACCACTGAGCTATACCCTCCCCTCCCCTGCTGTGGCTCTAGATCGAGATTCTCAACTATTGAGAGCACTGTTACTATTTGGAGTCCAATAATTCTTTGTTGGGGGTAGGGGGCTGTCCTGCATCTTGTAGAACATTTAGTAGCCTCTCTGGGTCTCTACACACAATTTCTCAACCATGCCTCTCCCAGTCACATCAATCAGAAATGTCTCCCCAATTTTCCAGGTGTCCTCCAGAAAGCAAAATTGCCCCTGTTGAGGATTGCTGGGCTAGAACGTGCTCTTTTGTCCAACCTCGAAGCCTGTCTTCTGGCCAGGAGGCAGCAGCTGGATTGGAAACCTTCATGCAGAGTCATTTGGACACTCTGTGGGCCATCCAACCCCCGACCCCAACTCCTCATCTCCTACCAGCCCTTTGTCACCACCAGGGCCAGGACTGATGGGAAGTGAGTGAGGCATTCATCTCAGCTGCAAAACTTATGGGGACACCAAAGAATGCAGTAGTTGGGATAAGTAAATATTTAATGCAGTCTTTCTTAAAAATCAGAATCAATGCAAAAACACCACGATGAACAAAAGTGTCAACATTGTAATCAATCAAGTTCCAGACAAATGTACTGCAGTCCCAGGAGAGGCCGGCCAGCACTGAGCCCTGATTTGCTGGATATCACTTCCAAGAGTTAGAGGGCTTGTCAGGGTGGGTGACTCAACTCTGTCACTAGCTGGGCGGTGCATATTTGTTCCTTGGATTCCAGGCCAGCCCTCCAGTGCTCAGGGCACCAGGGACAGACAGCCCAGAGGGTGAAAAGGCCTGGATCTCTTCCCCTCCTCCCAGGGGACCTGCAAATGGAGAAGTATCTGAGAGGTCACTTCTGAGCCTGATTGCAGAGTAACGGCCTTGGTCATTATCTCCCCAGCCCAACGGACCCGACCCTCGGCTTATCTTGGAGGATGAGGGAATTGGCCAATTCCAGGGCCCCAAAACCTGGTCTCCGGATTTCAGGCTAGCCCCTCCTCCCCTTTGTTCTCCTCAGTCCCGGGCGCAGGTCAAAGGCATCACTTCACTCAGTGGTTGGGATGACCGAGAAGCCCAGCTACTCTCTTGAGCCAGCACCACAATAAGCTTTACAAGCATTGTTTCATATAAACGTCCCTCTTTTACACATTAGGAAATGGCATCTCAGAGAGCTTAAGCAAATTGCCCAAGATCACACAGCAAGTCAGAGACAAGCCCGAACCTAGGACTTCTGACTCCTTATCCACCTCATGGCTGCCTCCTCTCACTGACCTCCCTTCTCTCCAGCCTGCCCCTCCCCCATGTTGACCCTGGGCAGAGACATGCCGGTGGCTTCAGTGATCTCTTCAGTGACCATGGTGATGTCTGTCTGACTGAAAACTGGAAATAACATTTTTGAAGGTCCACCACGGATCTACCACTATGCTTCATTAAGGCTTTTATATCCATTACCCTACTTAATCTTTGCCATCATAGTACAGATTAGACCCTGCCACACTAGTCTGCGTTTCTACCACGAAAGCTCAGGGAGGTTAAATAACTCGCCCAGGTTTACATGAGTAGTAAGAAGCAGCACGTCTGACCGCAGTCTGACTCCCAGGTCCTTGCTTTCTTTGATTTGCCCCAATATGTTATACCTCCAGACGGTCTAGCCAATGGTGCCGACACTTTCAGCATCCACGAAATGCCAACTCTCTGGCTTACTGTTTGCTTTTATATTCATAAGGGTTTCAAACTCTGCCTCTTGTCTCAAGCTTCCATTCAGCCCCCGCTTTGCAGACGGCAGGGTAGTATGATGTGTAATGGAACTGTCAGTCCAAGGCAGCCCCTCTGTGCCTCAGTTTTCCCACCCTGAGGTAAACTGAGGTTAATGACAGGACTTACTGCTAATGAGAACAGCTCCAGCAAAGCTCTCAGAACAGTGCCCAGCGTGTGGGGCTGGGGGTAACCCTAGTCAGGAAACCGTGACTGAACTGTGCCCCTGGTCCACAAGCAAGCATTGAGAGTTGGTTGAGCTCCCGCTCTGGGTATGTGTAAGGAACTGCAGGGATTCCTGTAAAGAACACGAGCTGAGTTTCCTAGAGTTTAGTTAGCATCTTTTTGGGCAGGAGAAGTGATACATGAACCCATATTTGGGCATGAAAGGCCGGTCCTTTCATTTATTTTACCCTTTAAAACTTTCCTTGAAGACGTTTAGCATGCAGCCTGCAATGTGCACTGCAGCATGGACCGCTCAGGGAATTGTCACGGGGGGGGGGTGCACCCACGGAACCGGGCCCAGATAGAGATACAGAATATCATCAGGAGCCCAGTGCCTCCTTCATTCCCCCTTCTTGTCATCCCCCAAAGGGGACCTCCATGGACTGGAAGTTGCACTTCTGCCACAAAAACGCCACCAACAGAAGAGATTTATGAGGAACTAGACAACGTCCATCTTAGCACAAAGGCTCTTGGCACAGTGCCTGGCACCTGTTAAATGCTTAATAAATGGGAGATTCTGTTACTCTTTATTACTGACATTGGAATAAAGAGAAGCAATGTCTTCCCGCACCAGAGTGCAGAGCCCACGAGGGCAAGCACTGAGAGCCCTGCTCCATCTGTGTCCTCCACGGCACTCAGCACTGGGTAGTGTTTCAGAATTTCATTGTCATTGAAATCAAGACTGTTGTGGAACAACAGTTACAACGGACCCCAGTTTGATTTTTATCTCTCTCCCCTTACTGTGCAAGCTTGAGCAAGTAGCCTCTCTTATCTGAGCCACACTCAAAACATTAATGTTCTTGATTTCTCTCTAAGGCCCTGGGGCCACCTGACCTTTTTGAGGAGTCCTGGAGGAAAAAGGCTTCAGAGCACTGACACCTTACTTTCTGCCCAGAAGAGAGAGGATTCAGAATCCCCTCTCCTAACCTCTGATATGAACGGCCTCATCTCCTGCTGGGTTGGAGTCCTATGCCCCAAGATGAACCCAAGGCTAAAGAAGTCTCTCTTGCCTCCCCTCTGTGCTCTGTCCCCATATGGTCATGTCCTAGAAGCAGCCAACACCTCCAGCCACAGAATCCTAGTCGTTGAAAGAACATGCTCTGGAGAAAGTTGAATCCCATGGGTCACATTTAGATATCCACCCTTGGGCAGGTCTTTTAACAGGTCATAACCTCTCTGAGCCTGGCTCTGTGCAGTGAGATAATAATTGCTGATCATACAAGGTCATCTTTGTAAGGTCATCTTTGCCACAGCAGGGGGCACTTCGTGGGTGCACAGTAAAGCTGTGACATTAGTAGATGCTGTCGTGTTTATCTTACAAACATCTGCATGTTCCCAAACAGCAGGGGGCTGTGTCTTGTCGTATTCCCACGCCTTGTATAGAGTTGGGCAGATAGCAGCTTGTCTTATATTGAGATGCCCCAGAAACTGACCCTGAGACAAAGATTCAAGTGTAAGTAGTTAATTTGGGAGGTGCTGAGAAACTAGTAGGTAAGAGGAGAGTTCATATGGGGAAGAAAAGGCAGCCAATAAAATGTGGGCCATAAAGCCAGCTGCTTCAGTGGATAACTGGAAGTTAATCCCCGTGGGAAATCTTGGAAAACAGTGTCCAGTACCTACCTCAGCATTTTTCCGCTTGAGGGGCAAGGGACTGGGGTACTCATACACCCACTCCTGAGAGCTGTGCACTGTTCCCAGGACCATGTTAATATCCTGGCACATTAAGGCAACCACAGTTTGTGACAGGGGGAAAAAGGCCCTCAGACACGGAAAGGCAAATCCAGGACATTGAGAAGGCTGGAGAGAAATGGGTGAGGGTACTTGCAGCACCTGCCGCACATATGCCCAGTAATTGCGTGTCCTAAGAAAAGAGCTACCTGAGCCCACTCCTTTGTCTCCAAGAAGGCCGCACAGACCCCACCCTGTGCTCCATCTTCTTTGCGAATGATAACTTTTGACCTCTCTTATGAAAGACAGTAGGATGGAGAGAGAGAGCTCATGGGTGGAGCTAAGCAGAGTAGATCAATGATTGGAGGAAAAAGAAATCAGTTTTAGGAAAACAGTTTTATTGCTGGGGGCTGGAGAGGAGGGGAGGTGAGGGGGCTGCCCAGGAGGTGGCAGCACTGAGCTTCTGGCTGGATTCAGCTCAGTAGGAACAGACGAAGGGAAGGCTCACACCACAGTGATTTCGAAGCCAAAGGCCTCCAGTGGAGGCACAACAGGAAGCGGTCTTCAGCCTCTTGTTCCTTCTGACTCCACCCAGGAGGGGCCTTTCCCTTCCCTACCCCACACCGCAGTAGAGATTGAGTCTAAAGGTCCAGGAGGCCTCTCCTTTGGAGGGTCTGGCTCTTCCTAACACCTCTCCTCTGAGCTCCTCCCACATCCCAGGACTTGCCATCATTCATCCCCACTCCCACCTCACCTGGGATACACATGGACACACATCCACCACAACCGGTCCAGGGCTGGCCTAAAACCCAGGGTGCAAAATTCCAGGGACTGCCGTCAATCCAGTGACAGCGTATGCACAAACCCTAGAGGAGACAGGATGGGAAGATGTGGGCTGGGGCATGGAGCAAAGGGAAGGCAGGTGTGCAGAGCTGGGACTATCCCTGCCTGACCCTCCTGCTGCCGCCAGGAATTGTCCCTTCAAGGACCGCTGGACCACGGAGGACACTGTCTTGGTCAACCAAAATGTAGATCCACAGTGATCATCACCATTATGTTCTACGCATCCCAGTGACACACTCATCCTTCCAGCCCTAACAAGAGGTAGGGCAGGTGTTGCAACCACATCCTAAAGATGATGAACCAGGCTCACAGTCTTGCCCAAGTCATAGAGACTGAGCAGAACTTGCACCCAGACCTTCTGATTCTAAACGTGTGGCTCTTCCCAATGCTTAGGTGGCCCCCTTGGTGTCTCACCCAGCTGTCCGTCTATCCCCAGTTCTTCAGGGGATCAGAGACGGGAAACACAGACAAGTCTGCAGCAAGCTGAGCACTGGCTGGGGTCAGGAGGTGCTCCCCACTTAGAACTGGGACCCCTCTTACATAGCCTGTGACCTGGCCTCCAATCCAGACTTGGCCCTGGTTGATCCCTCTGGCTAGGCACTGGATCTGGTTATTAAGTCTGAAGTCATGGATGGAGATGAGTCTGCCTCGGTAGCATCTCTGGCAAGTAAGCTGCAGAGCAGGATGAAAGAGGAAGAATGGAGTGCCACTCCTGCAGGAATTCACATGACCTTAGTCCAAAATTCACCCAGCCTCCACTCCCGCAGCCATTTGAAGGCTGGAGATGAAAATGCAAATTCTGTTTCCACATGGCCCACACCTCTCACCCTCAGCACCTCTGAGGGCCTCTGCTGACACCCCCGGGGTCTTCAATAAGGAAAGTGAGCAGTTACACAGAGGCTGGAGGCATCCCCTCTCTGTCCCCACCCTGGGCCTCAGCCACTGGCCACTCACCTGAGCACTGTTAAAATTCAAGGCTGTCGTCACCAGGAGGAAGCGACAGGTTTTGCACCCAGAGATGCCCTCCACTTTTACTGTGTCTTCTTCCTTGGGGCACTGAAAGTCCTTGCCCACCTCCTCCAAGGCTGAGATGGACTCAACAGTCCCCTCTTCCCTTGGGGCATCTTCACCTCCAGAGCCCCTCTCTTCCTCTTTCTCCAGCAGCATCAGCTCCTCCAAAGGGGCCTCCTTTGCCTCATGTTCTGGCATCTCCTCAACCTGAGGCAGGGTGTCATCTCCCAAGGGGCTCTCAACGTTGGACATTTCAGTCCCTGGCAGGGAAAAAGGCCAAGCACCTCCTCCTTCACCTCTTCCCCTCTTCCTCCCCAGCACCACGGACAGCTCCCACCTTGCCCTAGGCATCTGCATGCTCAGCTCTGGAAAGAGACCCCCCCCCCCCCCCCGGAACAGAGCCCCTGAGAGGAGAAACCAGCTTCCCAGACAGTCGTGGGTCTGGTACTAGTTCCATTATCTACTAGCTTAATTTCTTTGTGATATGGGTATACCGCACCACATACCTCATGGGGATGCTATGACCATTAAAGGAGACAATGCATAGAAAACACTTAGCACAGTACACTCAGTGAGGGCAAAGTAAAAGAAGCCAGCATTATGATCACCATTTGCATCTTGCAGAAAGGACGACATTGAGAATGTAAGAGTAGAACAAAGATGGCAGGCATGCAGATGCCCCAAGGAGTCCCTTCAACTCCCAGCTCTGGGGTCCCTGCTCCTTTAAGTGCAGAGATCCTGAAATGGGAGATGGCCAGAGAATACGCTGGCTGTGTGACTCTGACCCCGTAAACTGTAGAAAGGAGTCGAGCAGAGAAAGAAAGGCTGAAGGCCAAGGAGACTTACTCAGATGAAATGCCGAAACTGTCCCAAAGAGAAGAGCCAGAAGTAGCGGGAGTTTCATCTTGGCTTTGTTCTGTAGGGGAGAACACAGTTGGACACACACACACATCACAGCTACACCATTAGCTGGAGTAGTGAGGTGGAGAGAGAGAAAGCATGGATAGAAGTTAGGGTGGGCCCGAAAAGCTGGTGCTGATCCCAGCCTCCAGTGCTCCAGTTCAGTGGGACCTCCTTCTGAACAGAATGAAGCAGACCATGAGGGGCAGCCAAGGCTGACTGTCCTGTGGGCCTGGATGCCAAGAAGGGAGTATTACCTCTATTTGTTTGTACTTAATGGGCTCTGAAGAGTCTATAAAACAAGAAAGGATCAAGAAACAATGATTGCTGGCCTTCCTAGGAACACGCAGCTCTTAGAAAGTGTGGCCCCTCTTCAAAGCTCAAACAGCTCACATCGTCCACTCCCTGCCTTCCCCGGCCAAGGAGAGATTTCACGTACTTCAGGAGGAATGTGAAAGGCTGAGAGTGAGAAGTCCCGCCCCAGTTCACCCCTGAAAGCCACATGGGGTGCCAGTCAGCCCTCTAGAACCTCTCAGCCTGAGCCAGGTGCCTCCCAGGAGATCGAACACTTATTTGGGACCAGCTTCACTGCAACAGGATAGTACTCACTAGCCCAGAGGTCTTCCTAGATCCTGAGGAACACCCCAAGCTCGATCCTCCTTCACTCCTTTTCACAATGACATTTTATATAGGAGGCTTGGAGGAAGTTCCCCAGAAGAAGGAGGGTTGGCACCCCCAGCCTGAGAGAGACGGGAGGCTGATAAGAACTACTTCTTCACATCCCTGGGAAGTCTGCTCATTCTTTCCTGACATCGCTTTCAGGAACTCAGGGCTATTCTGGGACGGCTCGGGACCAGTGGTTCTTATCCTGGGCACTTCAGAATCTCCTATGGAGCTTTTCCAAAATACACAGCTCTCCCACTTTATTGGTGGGGATGTGACTGCCATAGACATTTTGGAAGCAAATCTGCCAATATCTATCCAATTAAAAGTGCACCTATCATTTGATCCATTTCACTTTTTGGAAGTTATCCTTTAGAAATAAAAGTACCCGTAAGTAAGGACATTCTTACCAAGTTGTGTATTGCTTTACTGTTTATAGAAATCAAAACAACCCAGATATCCACCAATAGAGCTTTGAATAAAATATGGCCCATCCATCCCACAGAATATAATGTGGCTCTTAAAAGATTTGGACCTACATCTGTAAACCTGAAGAGATGTGTATGCTGTGTTGTGAAATGAAAAAAAAAAAGAAAGAAAGAAAAGCAAAATGCAGAGGAAAACATCTAGTATGAGAATAGTTTTACAAAGAAAAACAAAAACCCTGTGCAAGAATCTAGCTGCAAGTTTCCTTTATTAAGCACAGGATTCACATCAGCCTGTTGACCTTGGTGACTACCAAGAGTAGACAGAAGAGAGGAAAGAAAAGGGAGGGAGATTGTTCTTTCCCTTCTTTTTGTAACTGTGCATTTTGCAAGAAGTTTTGTTTAAAGATTTTTTTTCTAACGCACAAACCCCACCCTGGGAAATTCTGGTTGGCTCGTAGATCTAAGGTGGAAGGCAAGTGTCTGCATTTTTTAAGAGCTTCCCAGCTCTTATGGAGAATGTATCTGAGACTCACTGTCCTGGGGAACATCTGAGCACAGGAAATGCTCATATCTGCCTAACCCCACTTCCCTTCAGAAATTAACCACTCAGTTGGCCAACCTACCAGCCTTCATTATGGTAAAATTTACTGCACATTTTAAAATACTGTGCCTTATATTGTTAACTCATTTACAACAACCTAGTGAGCTGAGTGGGTGAAATATCCATTTTCCAGATGAGGAAGCTGAGGCTTAATGTGGCTCCTGACCTACTCAGCACAACCTCCCAACGTTGGATCAACTTCCCCTGTACACCCTCTTGTAATTCCATGAGTTTGTTCAGCGAGCTTGTTGCAGTTAGTCATTTTCTCTTTTTTGTGAGATTATCTGGTTAATGGGTTAACATCCACCCCCTTCCCTAGACCATAATCTCCATGATAGCAGAGACCATGTCTGTTTACTTACTTTTGTATTCTTGGTGCCTAGTACAGCGCCTGCCCGTAGTAGGTCCTCGATAAATATTGTTGAATGAATGAATGAGTATTTAAACAAATTGCTCAGGTACATAGCTGGGTTGGGATTCAAATCCAGTTCCCTCTGGCACCAAACTTCTCTTCCCTTCCACGTGACTGTTGTAAGTCAAAAACTGTACCATCTAGGCTGAGACAAAATCAGAGCAATGGATAATCCTTGCCCCTAGTTTGCTTTCAATCTCGCTGGTAGGAGGAAACAGCCACATAAAACAAGAAGGGATCGTTTAAGACCCAAATTAAGAGGCACTGTCCATCGATTCAGAAGAAATTCCACAGTGAAAGAGAGTGGGGAAGCCTCCAGAAACACAAGGAGCTGGCTCTCATCTAGGTGGATTGGTGGTGAATAGAAGGGAAGGAAACAGGTGGTCCAGGTAGAAAGAAGAGCAGGAGTAAGGTGGGCAGGTAGGGTGACCTTGGCACATGTGTAGGACAGGACCTTTTCCTTTATAGCCGAAGTCAATACTGCACACATTGGAAAAGAGTAGGGAAAACAGGGATCAATACATCCCATCATGAGCCAAGGAATGGAGACATCCTTTCCTCGTAACCACTGACTTCAGGAGACAGACGCGGGAACCAAGGGAGTGACTCAACAGGAGTCAAGACAGGAGCCTGAGCTGCGTTCTGCTCAGCCCCATCCCCGAGCCCTCCCTGCGGGGCCACTTCGTATGTGTCTGGACAGAGCTGTTACTGTAGTCAGACAAGGACACGATGGAGCCAATTCTTAGAGCATCAGCTGGTGGCACCCACACCCCAAGGAAAGTCTCTCCTTTAGGTCATACAGTCCACAGTCTGAAATCCACAACTTTAGTGACCCTAGAAGTTCTATTTCCTCAACATCCAGTGGAGGTATAGAGCAGAGTCTGCGAGCATGAGTTCCGGAGTCGGACAGTCCAAGTTTAAAACGAGAGGCTACCACTTAATAGCTGTGTGACCACGGACAAGTCCTTAACCTCTCTGTACCTCATTATCGTCGTTCATAAAGTGAGGATAACAATACCTGGGTAGTCAGCCAGGAATGAATGAAATAATGTGTGTGTGGCAGACATGCTGTGAACTGTCCCACCCCCTCACTGCCTTTCTGTTTCCGGAATTCCACTTCCTGTGGATCTTGGCAGGGGGCAGGCCTCTTATTATTGAAGACACACGTGACAGATTCCCAGCCTCCTTCTCAACTAAGCCTCCATCAAACAGAAGCATCCATTCAACACTTTGAATCTGGAGCTAGTGACCAAAAAGTGGGGGCCAAGCAGACCTCGCTCTGCTGGTGGTAATGACAAGATGGAGTTCCCGGGGCTACAGCGGCCACAGTGCCAGAGGATGGACCCAGGATCCAAGCCCTGCAGCGCCCTGGGTGCTGGCCACAGGGTCTGGATCACAGCAGCAGCCGTGGGGTCCCCCCCCCAGACCTGTTCTGTGGCCTGGTTTTGGCCGCACATCTGATCCTCTAGCCCTTTCTGCAATTTTATGATCTAACCCATTTCCTTTCAATAATTCATTTTTTCTCTTGGATCAGCCAGAGAGCCTTTCCTTGGCCTGCCACTAAGAGCCCTGACTGATACAGACAGCATTGAGCACAGGAACCGTCATTTAGTTATTGCTCAACAAGTGAGAGCCATCAGGTTATCAGACGTGGAAGTGACTGAGGTCTTTGGAGCTGACCCACATCAGCCGAGTTCTCAAGAGACCAATGTCTCCCTCTGGTGCCAACGACATAATTTAGGTTGCCCTGTACCCACAAGTGGCCCACCTAGGGTCCTCTGCCCGCTCTCTCCCTGTATCTCAAGCTGCAGTGTGCTCAGTACACCTGGATGTTGAACGGGGGCTCTTTAGCTGGAGATGCTGGGGCCCAGTGCCTTTGAGAAAGGGGGCCTGGTGCCCAGCGCCTTTGAGAAAGGGGGCCTGGTGCCCAGCACCTCTACTCCAGCCTCAGGCCTGCCCTCTTCCCCCAAGAAGTGTTGGACCAACACTGCAAGATCCTGAGTTTTAAGAATCTTCCTTTCTAGCCCCAGAGTTACTATAGCGCTTGGATGGCCCTAAACAGACTCAGTCATCCATTTCCATATCAGCACTCCCATGGTGGGTGCCAACAGCCCCCCTCCCCCTCCCCGGCGTTTCATCTTTCCTAATCTTATTCTCAGGGACTCATCACAACTTTAGGCTCATGGGGGAGCCTGCTGTAGCCCCGGTACAGTCTGTCCAGGGGCAGACCTGGCACTGAGGAATCTGTCCTGCCACGAGTACAGGTGCTGCGCAGTGTACACCAGTGTGTACGGGGAACTGAGCAGACGTGACTGTGACGATCGTGGTGGTGGCCAACACCAAGGAAGTCTGGTTTACATCCTTCCCATGACCAACACACAGCAGCTCGAAGGTAGAAAGCTCTGCAGCTCCAGACACCCAACTGACACTGTTCAGCCCTCCTCTTTATCTGTGCCGTCCCCACACCCTGCTCCATACCCTGGGCTCAAGGGGCCATGGACGCTGCCATCATAGACGACATAGTGTGATGTTCCTAGGATGAGGGTCCAAACCTTCCATGAGATTGTTTTACACCCGCCAAAAGGCAAAATAACCTCAAATGTTACTGGATGACTTTTTCTCAAATTGCCAGGAATGACCTCCAACCGCCTCTACCCAAAAAGTCTTGCTTGGCTCTTGTGACTGGCAAAATTCTAAGAAGTCCCCCAAGAGCCTTCTCCCACCCCCATGTACACATGCTGCATACCCCCTGGGGCTGTAAATATGGTGGGTTTTACTCCCGTGGTTGTGTTATATTATGTGGCACAGCTGACCTTACAAAAGGGAAACCATCCAGAATGAGACTGACTGAATCAGGGAGACTTTTAAACGGACTGGGCTCTTTCTGAAATCAGAGATTACAAACATGAGCAGGATTCAACCTAATGGAGGTTCTCCATGGCTGGATTTGACGGTGGAGGGGGCCCTGTGGCAAGGAGGGTGGAGCAGCCCCCATCTGACAGCCTGCCAGGAACAGCACAAGGAATAGAATTCTGCTACAACCACATGAGCTTGAAGGAGGACCCTGAACTCTAGATGAGAACACAGCCCAGCCAAGACCTTGATTTTAGCCTTGGGAGACCCTGAGCAGAAACCAAGACATGCATGCCTACCCTTCTGACCTACAGACCGGTGAGCTAATAGATGTGTGTTGTTTGAAGTCACTAAATATGGCGCAATTTGTTATGTGGCATTGAAGACCAATACAACCCTTGAGCCCCATTTCCTCCCCAGGATGAATTGGAAATTCATCAGTTGCACCAACTATAAACTATAAACTATAAACTATAGTTGGTACAGTTGATGGTCCAGCAGATTGCCAGAGGGTGAGGAATGTCACAAAGGAGTGGGCTGAAGGACCTTCTAACAAACCCAGGAACAGAAGATCAGGAAATATGGACAGAGAGAAAGAGACGTTGATTTGGGCCAGAGGTTCCATTGCCTTTCGCCTCAGACCATAAGAGGCTGGTTAGCCTCTTCTAGCTCCAAGTTCTGCCCTCAGAGAAGCGATGGACCACAGGAGCCAGAACTTCAGGGCAGATCAACTGCCTGCTGACTGGGCTGGGCCAATATTCCCCATGGGGCAGATAAGAGGTGGTGAAAGGGCTAACATCATCCCAGGGTGAGCAGCCAGGGAGATAGGGACCTGGGCCGTTGATCTGTGCAATCAACCTTGATTCACAGTTCCTTTGACTCTTCCCCATTTGCATGCCCCAACAACTGACAGAGACCAAGAATGTTAGAATTGGAAGGGCCCTTAGAGATGACCCAGTCAAGTTTCCATGTCTCAGATATGGAAAGTGCCCTGGATTGGACTCAGATGTCCTGATTCCCAGTCCAGTGCTCTTCTTGCTTCCTTGGTAAGATAACTCACCTTACCGTGGAAGGCAACTCCTCTCCCAGGGACTGCATACATGCAACAAGGTTAGAAACAATGAATTGCGAGGGATATGTCTTTGCAGTCAGTGCCCGGCTCCCGCCCCACCTTCTACCTTCAATACCTCCCCAAGCCACCTACTTCTCCCCATCTCTGCTGCCACCTTGCTAGCCTAGGCTGCCATGTTTGATAATGTACATCAGAGCCCATCATCCCCACGCTTCCCATTCAATGTCTTCCCTCTACACTAGTAATTAATCCAAACTCATTACCATTGCCTGCAAGGCCTTCCATGGTCTGGCTATTGTCTACTCATTCAACCTCACTGGTATGAGTGATCCTTGTCATACTGGTTTCAGCTCCATTGGCCACGCTAAAGCTTTTGTACTGGTTCCTTCTCATCTGATGGGTCTCAGCTCAAAGGTCGCCCAAGAGAAGCCTTCTTTGAGAACTGTTTCTAAAGAAACTCACCCAACCCACTCTCATACCTAGTTATTTTGTGCCACATCATTTATTTATCTCCACCAGAACATTTGCCGAAGTGATATGATCTTGCTCCTTTACTGGTTTCTTGTTTCTTGTCTGTCTCTCCCAGTAAGAAGTAAGCTCCAAGAAAACAGGGACTTTATCTTTCTTGCTCACTGCCTAGAACTCTACCCAGGTCACAGAATGAGTTTTTCAATTATATGTTGAATTAATTAATCAATTATTTGATTGATCGACTTGAATTTTACCCCCTGGAGAAAGCCCAGCTGAGTTTCGGTCCAAGTAAAAGTCCATTAATTTCAATTCAGAAGATGTCTTTCTGAGCTCCACCTGCCATGGACACAATCTTGGACCAGGCTCTGTGCACTGGATTATACATTCATTCATTCAGTAAATACTCAGAGCTAGTCTCTAATCTCAGGGAGGCTTAATGCAGCTGATAAAGACAAACAGAATGAACCTCTTAGGCAGCAAAACAAGGCACTGTACTGAATGGACACTTAGAAAGATTAAACTTACACAAACTGGAAGATACCAGCTTTCAGTGCTACCAGTCACATTAAGGGAAAAGTCAGGCAGAGAGGGCTTCCTTGGAAAGGTATTCCCTGGACTAGGCTCTGAAGAATTGACGGACAGGACATAGGAGAGGCAGAAGAGAAGTGGGAGGCATGTCTAGGAGCCAAACCACAGGCCTGTGCTGCTGGAATTTCGGCCAGGATATGGATGATCTGGTGTTTCTTAGAGGTTGAGTCAAAGAAAGAAGTGGCTTCTCTGCTTTGCACCAAAACTAAGCTCCTCCAATGAGCAGTGTAGACTCGCTGGCCAGCTCCTCGACCCTCTCCGTCTCCTTACACCGCAGTAATTTGGTTTCTGCCCACCCTATTGCTCCACGGAAACCACTCTTGACAAGGTCCCCACTGACCGCCCAGTTGCCAAACCCAACAGACAATCTTCAGTTCTTATCCTGCTTGACTTCTGTAGCGCATGGTACCTCTCTACTTCCTCCTCCTTAACTGCCTCCTTTCTTAGCCACCTTTCTAGTCATTTCTTCCCAGTTTCTGCTTGTGTGGGCTCCTCTTCCTCTCCTGGAAAGTTCAGCATTGGCCACCACCTGGTTTCTTGGTGGTCTTCTTTCCTAATCCTAACACACTCTCCATGGGTTACCTTATCTATCCCCGTGTCACAAGCTACCAAATATGTGCTGATCACTCCCAAATCTTCATCTTCAGTTCCAGATCTGCACCTCACCAAGTCTGGTCCCACAGCTGCAGACTCACGTATATGGCCACCCAGTAAGCTTCCCAACTTGGACATCCCTTGTGCATTATGAATTCAGCACATGTCAGATTGACTCATCACACACACACACTCACACACACACACACATCAGCTCCTCTTCTTGTGGTTACTTTCTCAAGAGAAATCATCACCTTGCACCCAGATCTGCAAGCCAGGACTCCAGGGCCAACCATCACCCGTCCTGCTCCATCACCCACACATCCACAAGTCACGGAGTTCTTTCTTCGCCATCTCACCCACCCACCCACCCCCATTTCCTCTGCCACTCTCATCACCCACTGACCATCTTTCACCTGGATCATTTTAATGGCTCTCAAATTACATTCCCTTCTCCAGTCTTACTGTAACTTCTCTGCATCTTTGATACATGGTATGCTGCCAAAACGAGCTTCTAAACCCTGGAACAAATCACACAATCAGACACTTTTCTATTACTTCTCGCTCTTGGGCAAATATTCCCCACATGATCTGGCCCCGCTTTTCCTCAACCTCAGCACCACTGACATTTTGGACTGGAGTCTTCTTTGCTGTGGGGGGGCTGTCCTGTGTGCAGTGTTGGGTGTTTAGCAGTATTGTCCTCACCCCCCAGATGCCAGGAGTATCTTCCCCTCAAGACAATCAAAAATGTCTCCAGACATTGCCAAATATCCCCTCGGGAACAGAATCACCCCCTCACCGTGAGCCGCTGCTCTACAACCACCCCTCCCCCAACACACACACACACACACACACACACACACACACACACACACACACACACTGCTCCAATCATACCAAACACCCTGCTATTTCCTGAACATGCACTCGCCCTCCTAACTGAACACAGCTGCACACACCATTTCATCTGCCCAGAGCACCCTCTCCTCCCTAACCACTGTGCTCACCCTCCTCTTGGTCTGTCTCAGCCCAGGATCAACTCTCCCATGAAGACTGCCCTAATTCTTCAGAGAGAAGTAGAAAAGAGCTTAATCAGGTTCGTCTCTAGCCCAGCCCCTACCCCATCTCATCACAGCTGTCGGCTGGCTGTCTCCCCAGAGGACCACCAGCCTTGCCTTTCTCACCTGTGTGCCTCTGGTACCTGCATAGTCCCAGAACCACGCTAGGGGCTCGATTCATTTTGCCAAGCAAAAGAATGAATGAGGAAAAGAAATGCTTTGTTTTAAGGTCGCTGCAGACTGAGTTGAGCAGATGCTCCCTGAAATGAGGTCTTAAGCAGGAATTTTAATATGACAACAGCAGCAGCTAACATCTAGGAAGCACTTTCTGTGTGCTAAGTGTCTTAAAGGCTCCGTATCATTTAATCTCCCAAACAACCCTATCAGGCAAGTACCACTGTCATCTGAAAATCATAGGCAGAAAAGACTGGGGCTCAGAAAGGTGAAGTTACCCACCATGTAAGCACCAAAGCCAGGATTTGAATGGAGAGCCTTCATTCTTACCCTCCACACCTCACTCCTCCGTGGTGGCGAACAGGGAGCTCAAAGCACTCACGTTCATTCTCGTTCATTCTCGTTCATTCTCTCATGGAAGTGGCATATCTGCAGGTCGGTGGGGCAGGTGATGGCATGAGAAGCATGAAGAATGTGCTCCTTGGACTTAAAAGGACTCTGGGTTTCCTACTAAGTGAAGGAAGTCAGAGGGAGAAAGACAAATATCATATGATACCACTTTTATGTGGAATCTAAAAAAAAAAAAAAAGACACAAATGAACTTATTTACAAAACAAAGAGAGTCACAGACATAGAAAACAAACTCACAGTTATCAAAGGGGAAAGAGGGTGGGCAGGGATAAATTAGAAGTTTGGGATTAGCAGATACAAGCTACTATATATAAAATACATAAACAATAAGCTCCTACTCTTATAGCACAGGGAAGTACAAGAATTACATGTCTTGTAATAACCTATAATGAAAAAGAATATAAATATATAGACGTAACCAAATCACAGTGCTGTACACAGGAATCTAACACAGCATTGGAAGTCAATTATACTTCAATTTTTTAAAATTATATATAAAAACGGACACTAGGGCCATTCCTGGCTCTGTCACTCGTGAGCTGGCCCACCTCGGCAGATGCCTCGATTCCCAGTCTCCGATTGCCCACCAGCAAGTGGATTTAAGGATGAGAACCTCACCGGGATTCAGGAGGAACTGAAAAGACAGTTGTGCAATGATCTAGCCTGACACGTGGGAGGTCCTCAACAAACAATCCTAAATATTGTCCCCAGTCTAGGGATAGAGAAAGCAAGGCTCAGAAAGCTTAGGTGATGGTTGAAGTTTTGTGTCCTAGCAAATAGTGGAACTTGAAAAGGAACTCTATTGAGCAGAGATTTCCTGAGGATTTCCTATGTGCTCATCACTGCGTGGGACCAGTCACAGCCTCCATCAAGAGGAGCCAAGTCATGAGCACCTGGAATGACAGCTCTGCTCTCCCAGCTGGAGGTTCAGTGCCATGATGGGAGGCTCAACCGGTAAGAAGAGCCCAGGCATGGGGTCTCACAGACACAGCAGGAGAGGCTGTGCCCGGGGAAGTGAGAGCCTGTAGATGGATGTAAGCCAACTTGCCGACTTGGCAACGAGTGGAAAAGGCGGCTGGTCATGGGGATGGTGTCATGGGCTTTCGGGTATGCTGGTCTCAGCAGCAGGCTGGACACACACCCCTGCAGCAGCTTCCGTCAGGCCCCAGGAGGACTCCTGGGGGTGACTGAGGGGTTCCACGGTGGGAGCAGGGCTGGGTACCTCAGGGTCTTCCTCTGAGATAAGCCATCCTCCCTTGGCCAACTGTGCAGGGAGGGCGTTCTGATGCTAGATCGGATGGACGCATTCTTCTATCCTCACACTGATGGAAAAAAAAAAAGAATCACTAGTCGGTCTGAGAAAGAAATGGAAAATTGTATTCAAGCCAACCTGAGGATTATGACCCAGGAGACAGTCTTTCAGAAAGCTCTGAGAACTGTTCGCCCGTTAGAGATCAAAGTAGTCACATCAGTTTTTGAGACAAGGGGTTATAAGGCAAATGACGTGTTATTGACAATTTACACAATCTGGATCATAGAGCGAGTGGTGGGCCATGGGTCAACGTGACCCCTTACAAGACTGAGAAGGAAGGTTATCTCATAAGGAGCTGTGGCCCTTTGTGAGATTAAGAAGGAATGCTGTCTCCCCAGGAGGGTCTGATCAGGGCAACAACTGATGGGAGCGGGGAGACGCCCAAGTGGGCAGAGAACACGTTTACGTTTAAATCTTCCTCATCTTGTCATAAAATAAGCATTTTATTTCATCAGCTTCCCCATCATGACACCCCCCAGAAACACTCCAAACTTCTCGAAAGCCTCCTGGCTCAAGTCACCCTGCAGTTTCCGCATGCAAGTCCCTGCGAGTGGGGAACAGACATCTCAAGGTGGTGGAGGGTTACAGAGGCTCCTTCCTTCCTTAAATCATTCATTCCTTCCTTCTCTCTTTCCTTCTTCCCTCCTCTCCCTTTCTTTTCCCCTTCTTTCCTCCCTTCCTTCCTTCTTTCTGTCTCTGTCTGTCTCTCTGTCTTTCTCTTACATATTCAGTATTTCTCGAACCTCCATTCAGTGCCAGGTAGGGTGCAAAGCCCTGAGGATATCGGATAATAAAAGATACAGTTATTGCCCCACACAGAGTTCCCAGCCTAACGAAAGCCAAGGCATCTTTTTTTTTTTTTTAAACCTGTATGTTAAATAGCAACTGTGACAAACTCTATGCTAGAGAAGTGCCTGGTGTTACGAAAACCGGTGTAGGTAACAGGGTGGAAAGGAAGGGAGATCTGAGCTGAGAGCTGGAGGAACTGTGGGAGTTAACTATGGGTTGGGTGGGACCCATTCCAAGCAAGGAGAATTAAAACCAGTTCACTTTTAAAGAGTCCACTTGACCTTTAATGTGACAGTGTGTATATAATAAAAATAATTGCTGCTGTTAATTCAGGACCTACTGGATGCCAGGGCCAAGCTCCTTTCCTGGGGAACCTCATTGATCCTTACCTGCAGTGAGAGGCTACTGACCTGCCCAAGGACACACTGCCCGAGGACAGGAGAACGAGATGCAGGGCTGTCTATCTGTGCTCCTCCCTGGGCCCTAGCTATCTCTGGCCCCAAGTTCCTGGCTCAGGAAGGAATACACAGCCCTAGCCCTGGTGATTGACATTGCTGTTACGCAGAAACAAGTTGGGGCAAAGGCTTGCAGGGTGGTTTCTGTCCTGAACCAACACAGCGACATTCCAGGCACCTGGCTCTGCCCTCCCCCCAAGAGAATCTCAGATGTTACTGTTAAGGCAGGTTTCTTTCTTTTCTTTTTTTGATTTCAGTTTTATTGAGATATAATTGACAGACAGCACTGTATGCATTTAAGGTGTACAGCAGAATGGATTGACTTACATATTATAGTTACCACAATAAGTTTAGCTAACATCCATCATCTCCCATAGATAACAACAACAACAACAACAAAAAAACCCCAAAGAAACAAAAGAAGAAAAAGAAATGTTTTCTCCTTTGTGATGAGAACTTTTAGGATCTACTTTCTTAGCAACTTTTAAATATACCGATAGCAGTGTTAACTATAGTCATCATGTTTTGACCTATAAATGTAAGTTCAAAGAATGTCTGGAAAACCCTTTAAATTTTCATTGTCACACATATCTTGGGGGATAAACAAAAAGGATCCCCACCCAACATAAGCTTGAAAAGGATGTTCTTGTGGAATTAACTGGAACTGACTATCACATCACAAACTTATCTTAGATAGGGATGAAATCAACTCTATTAAGGAACTCGAATCTTATAAGATCTATGTGTGTTGCTTCTGTATTTCTCCAAATACAAAAAAAAAAAGTGTTTTCTTATTAATAACTCAATTAACTTAAATAAAACAAAAATTACTTTGACTATTAAATATTTCAAACATACGGAAAATATTACAACCATTTATCCACTGTCTGAATTTAAATGACGTTTACATTTTGCTCTTTGTTTCAGAATATCTTTTCTCTACATAGATAAAATATTATGGATACACCTAAAACTGACCTTCTATCTCTTTCCTCTCCCTCCCCAGGGTTAGCCATTTCCTATCATTAACATGCCTTTGCCATTCAAGAGTTTACACTACACATGTATCAATCTATCTTTGACTCTCTCTATATATACATCTGTATAACATAGTTTTGTGCATATAAAATTAGATTAGATTGGATACAAATTATATCATATTGAATGTATCTTACTGCTATTTACTTTCATTTTTACCTAATGTAATATTTTTTAAACTTATCCACTTTGATACATGTACACATGATTTGTTTTAACTGCTATATGTAAATCCATTGTATGAATAATCACATTGTTTACTTCCCAGCTGGTGGAGAATTAGGCTGTTTTTACTTTATTGCTGCCTCAAAGGGTGATGTAGGGGTGAGTATAGCTTAGTGGTAGAGCACGTGCTTAGCATGCACAAGGCCCTGGATTCAATCACCAGGCAGTTTGTATGTCTAAGTGCTTCAAGTTCATGAGTTCTCTTAATCCGTACAATTCCACGATGTATTTGTATCATTATCCCCATTTTACAGATGAAGAAACTGAGGTACCATGAATCTAAGTCTCTGGGAGGTAACACTGAACTCAGGAAATGAATGCTGAGGGGCTTGAATATGGTCCTGGGTTTAACTGCCCTGCGGGTGAGTCAGCCCCACTCTGGGCATCAGTGCAGGTTGCAGTGGACCCAGGAGTGGCTGGGCATGGCCCCTCTGTGAAGGACTGAAGCCTGGACCAGAGCCTGTGCCTTGGAGCCTGGATGGAAGTGACCTTCCCAAACAGCATGGCTTCACTGCTGTGCCCAAGTCACACCCAATGCATTTGGGACTCACCTATGCCCCAGGGGGTGGCAGATAAAAGCACTCCAGGACATAACCGCTGGGACCACAAGGTTTGAATTTGGGAAAGAGGGTCAACAGCCCCTGGGAAAACAACACCTTCAGGCTGAAGAACAGTCAGCGCCAGATTAAGGGAAGATGATTAATGGATGTGATGTCTCTCCCTGGAAACTCCCACGGTGGCTCTTTTGGCTCTGTTATTATTTACACTTTCCATCTGCTGCCCTAGGCTCCTCTCCTGGTTCACTGACATCTGGGATGCCCCACTGCACAGGCAGCAGGTGGGGACAGAAAGGGAGTGGGACCACAATGCCCTAAAATGTGTGTGCGGGGCTAGGGGAAGGGGTGGAGACCCAGGGTGGGTGGTGGGTACACAAAGTGTGAATGGGGTTGTAAGCAGCTGTTTGGTCACACTTTCCACAACTATTTGATGGCATAGAGAAGCTTATATGATGGTTTCCATCAACATACACACATACTCCTTGGAAGACATGTGTCAACGTGTTAACCTCGGGTATTTCTGAGTGCTGTAATCAACAGCAATCTATGTTTTTCATGTAGTTCTTTATTTTCTGATCTGTTGTACAACCAACATTGTTTCTTACATAAGAAAGACATTCTTACATAAAGAATAACATCCGGGAGGGAGTGTATAGCTCAAGTGGTAGAGCACATGCTTAGCATTCATGAGGTCCTGGGTTCAAGCCCCAGTCCCTCTTCTTAAGAATAAATAAATAAACCTAATTACCTCCCCCACCAAAAAAATAAATAAATAAACAAAAAGATTTTTTTTAAAAGGAATAACATCTGGAAGGAACATGACCTTAGGAGTCAGACAGACCTGGATTTAAATACCAGCTCCACAGTGCACTAGCTGGATAATCCCAGATGTAATTTGTCACTCGGAGCTCAACTTTCCTCATCTGTAAACTGGGGCCGATGAAAGGAGATGGGCACACAAAGTTCCTGATTCACGCTGTCGGTCCTCTTTTGAACAAGTGCTGTCCTCTGCCCCAGGGAAGACTCTGCCTCGCCCCACCCCGCAGGCAGTAAGGGTGGGTCTGCCTGAGTCCCTCTCTGCTGAGGCCGGTAGGGGACACAAGGGTTGCACTGGGAGCCCATTGCTGACTGAAATCAAATCTTGTGCAACTCCTGGGTTGCTTGCTTCTGCGTTTGCAAGAGCAGTTGATCCCATTTGAGGAAGAGGTTACAAGAGGGAGGCTCTCGGGACAGAAATATGAGGGCTGAGCATTCAGCTGCTTCTCTCTCTCCCACATGTTCCCCAGAAACCATCCCTGAATCTCTCTGGATATGTCTTCCCTGCGCTTCCTGAGGGATCCAGGCACTTTTTTTTTTTTTTTAAATAACACTCTTGTTGGGATATAATTCACCTACCACACTACTCACCCATTTGAAGTGTAAGACTCAACGGTTTCCAGCATTCAGAGTTGTACAACCATCACCATTATCAGGTTAAGGAAATCTGTATCATCCTAAAAAGAAACTACTTGGCGGTTACAACTCAGTGGAAGAGCGCATGTTTAGCATTCATGTTCAATCCCCAATACCTCCACTAAAATACGTAAATAAATCAATCTAACTACCACCACCCCCAAATAAACAAAAATAAAAAAGATTACTTTTAAAAAAGAAAAAAGTTTTAAAATTAAATAAATAAATTTTTTAAAAAGTAAGTTTTTGAGCAAGATAACCAGATGAGGAGGGAGGGTACAGCTTAGTGGCAGAGGGCATGGTTAGCATGCACAAGGGCCTGGATTCAATCCCCAGGACCTCCACTAAAAAAAAGAAAAAAAAGATAACCAGAGGAGAGCCATCCATTAGCGCTCCAGTGTCATCTTCAGACCCAGGTCTAGGGCCCCGGAAATGACCCTCAGCAGGTCACAGAAGAGCTGGCTTCAGACCCTGGTGCATCTCCGAATTCCCAGCATCTGAAACAGTGCCTGACGCACAACAGCAGCTCAGTAAACATTTATTCCATGACTGACTGAATGAAATCTGCCCGCCAGCCCCTCCCCCTCAGCCCTCTCCTTGGCAAGAGGAATAAAACCCCTGGTATGTTCGAGATTCTCCCATCTTGGCCACCTGATCTCTCACCTTCTGTCCTTCCAGCTCCCGCCCCACTACCTGGCTCCTTTCTGGTCACGAGTAAACAAAGGATCTACACACTCAAGTGCTCCCACCAGCTCAAGTGCTCCCACCAATCGCCAGGCAGTAGAAATTGTTTCAAAAGCTCACAATCGCCCTCACAGGTGGAAATGATCCACTGCACTTTGCAGGTGAGGAAGGTATGATTCAGAATGATGAAGGGACTTGCCCGGCTGCTGAAAGGCAGAACTGAGACCCACAGCAGATCTTCTGATTCCATCCAGTGCCTCCAGTGGAGGGGGCAGAGTATTGCCGTGGGGGTGGGGCAGAGGGAAAGAGGGAGAGGAGGGAAAGGGAGGGGCTCCTGGGGGTTCTACAGCCCACATCCCAGGACCAGGTGGCAGGATCCCAGTCTTGGGGCTCCCACCCCACCCCCCAGGATGCTGCAGCCAGATTCCTCCACCCCCACCCTGCGTCCACTCCCCCTGGCTGGGACAGGAGCACGAACACACAGGCAGGCACACAACAGCCTTGAAGCATGGAGAGGCAGAGCAACAGTTGCCTTACGCAGAAAGGCTTTATCTTTTTAATAAAATTATTTAATATATGATCAATATATTATACAATTATTCCCCAGAGGACATTTTTGTATAACACCCAAGTAAATAAAGTCATTCCCTCTCCTTGAGGAGGGAAACACCCCTAAAGGCTTCATCAGAAATCCTTTGGGCAAGCAGGCCAGCTTGGTTCCCAAGGCCCTCGGGTGGCCAGACTCTTTGTCACTGTTCTTAAAACCTTCTAGAACAGGAACTGCAGAAAGAGCCTCCAACTCCAAAGCCCTCCCCTTTCACAGACGGCAAAGCTGACGCTCAGCAAGAAGGGTCAGCGCAAGGTCACCCAGCATCAGTGGCAGAGCTGGGACTCAGGCCCGGGCTCCCGGCCCCATCCTGCCTGCCCCTCCTCCCCAGGAGCACGGCCATCCTCCAACCACAGTGGAGCCTCTGAGGGAGCGCCGGGTACCACTTCTGAAGGCTGGGTGGTAAGGCTGAGGCCGTGACATCTCTCTTCCTCTGGAGATTTATCCAGCAGCACAGGGCCCACTGCACGCACGGGCTTCAGGGACAAGGAGGCCTGGAGAAGTAGGTGACAGGCCTCCCCCTCAACACATCACCCTGCAACTGCCCAGGCCACATGCTTCCTACTCTGATACTGAGAACTTCTTCGTGCCTTCGCTTCTTGACTTGCTGATAAGGAGTCTTGGCGAACAGTTAAATATGTCCTTTTTTTTGCTTTTAAAAAAAAGAATGGCTACTTAACACAAGTAGCCTGGGTGGACAAAGTCTTTCTGGGCTTCGGGTCCTCAAAGGTGGAGAAACATGACACATCCTCGGGGCTGAAAAGTGGGGGCTTCTGAACTAGGCGACCTCGGGGGAGCTTTCCTTCCGCCTGCACTCCCGGTACACCAGGAAGGGGTGGACGAACGTCAGAAGAGTGACAAGCACCAGCAACACATTCACCTGGAGGGAGAGGAAGGCATGGGGCGAAGTCCAAGTTCACCTAGAAGCACACACCACCAATGGAGGGACCAGGATTCTGCTTGGTTTATCTTTTACTTTCACTCAGACCCAAAGGGGCCCTCTGGGAGGGACTTGCGATTATTTTTTATCTGCCCTGTGGAGCAGGGTCCGAGGAAATATATGCCCATTTCACAGATGGAGAAATAGAGGCATAGAAAGCATTCAGTGACCTTCTCAGGTCACATGGGAAGTTGGTGGAGGTATCAGCTAGAGCATATATCTTGTGAATCTTAAGTCAGGATCATCTGATATCACAATCAAGTAATTCTCGATTTTTAAGTCCAGTCCTTTTATTTATTTATTTTTTTTCCCAATGACTGATTTAAACTCCTGTCCTACACTTTGCTGATCTTTTTAAAATGAGGCCAATAGGACTGTGTGGTGGTCAGAACACTGAATGCAAAGTCAAAAGACTTCTGCTCCTTCACTGTGGGCTTCTGACTTCCGAAGTCATGTAACCCAAATCTTTGTGCCTCAGTCTCTTCAATCTGCAAACAGCTGACAAGCCGAGCCCACCTCCCTGGGCTGGACCTGCGAGCATCCCTCCTCGTGTGGGGACACAGGGCTGAGGGTACAGATCTCCCCACCCCTGGATCAACCGTGGAGACCAGTGAATGCTAATATAGCCCTAAGACCAAGGCCAAGGTCGGCCCTGCTCACAAGAAGGAAATATCTTTCAAGATTTTCATTTGAAATGGTGTGGGAATTTTGCATTCTCCCCCAGAATATGTCTACTTGTTTCCACACACAGAAAAAATATCTTCTCAAATCTCTGAAATACACGGACTCTCCGGGATGCTGTGCCAGGTTCACCCTTTGGCTTCAGGAAACTCCAGCACAAGGCAGCATCTCCCACTGGCCCCAGTTTGAAAAGCAAAACCAAGGATGTGCCCATGTGCAAAAATGTTCCTGCAGGGACCACCCCCAGGCCACCCCAGCCAGATTTGGGGGAGCCTCTACTGGGACCGACAGAGTTTCCCCAATCTGGACATCCTTGCTGGTCTAGGCCAGGGTCACTCCCCACCCCACCCCCAACAGTACTCACGTAGAACGGGTCATTCTGGAGGGGACCTTTGATGAGGGTGAAGATGGGGAACTGGAGCAGAGACACGATGGCCGACAAGGCCATCACTAGCCCAAAAAGCTTCCCAAAATGCTCCGAAGGGAACCTGGGGGGCAGAGAGGACAAACTAGGCTCCAGTGAGCTCTGGGGACCCTCCCTCCATGTAGGGGCTTGGCTTTGGTGGGCGTGGGTCAGCCCCTTGCTCCCGAGTCCCCTGGTCTAAACCCACCTTCCCCCACCCATATGCACACAGCCCTCCCCCTTCACCTCTGCTTAGACTCTCAAACCACAGAGCACACAGAGCACTGTGCTCAATCCTGGGAAGACAGCATGGGCCCAGACACAGGCTGTGCCCCAGAAGGTCTCAAGGAAAAGACACATGAACAGATCGTGACACACCAGATGATGCGTGCACTGTCAGAGGGAGCAAGAACAGAGTGCCAAGGGCACAAAGAAAGAAAGATGCTTTCTTTCTACTCGTCCCTGGGAGAGCTGAAACGGAAATGGACGTCGCAGGGTGAATAGGAGTTCACTGGGTAGATAACAGGGGCAGAGGGGAGCAGACAGGGGAGCTCAGGGACCTGAAGGCTCTCTCTATCCCTCCGACTCGCCTCCGCCTCCTCTCACGGGCTCCCAGACCCCGTGTGCCACCTCTGGTCCCCATCACTCTGACTTCTTGGCCTCCAGCACACCTCCTTTTGTCCCAAGGGTGCCCCAATCACCTAAGGCACACCACGCCCACTTACGCGAGGGTGAGGAAGGCAGCGTTGCCCCCGTAGAGGAAGGAGCGGCTGATCACTTGCAGGGCGAAGGTGGCGTACTGGAGGGGGAGGACGGGGACTGAGGCACAGATGGCGAAGCCCAGGCACAGCAGAGATGTCAGGGCCAGCGAAGGCACTGCCGAGCGCAGGGCTGCCGCCGAGGCCGAGGAACCTGTCCAAAGGGAGAGGAGAGGCTGCCTTTAGGCCTGCGGGGAGGTCATCCTGAGCCCTCTCATGGCACTTGCCCACCTCCAGTCCACCAACAAACACAGATACTTCACCTACTAAATATTGTTGAAACGTATCCACTCCTCTCCAGCCTAATCTCAGGCCACCATCACGTCACCCGCTCACAGATAATCACAATGGTCTCAGGACAGGGAGCCCCCCTCGACCCAAAGCCAGATATTCCGGGCAGCACCATGGGTAAGAGGAAAAGATGGGAAACAATCCAAGTCACCACCAGCAGGGGAACGAGGCGTCAAGTACGCTGCAGCCACGGATCAGAGAACCAGGCAGTGGCTAAAGGCATGAGGAGTGGGTTCGGCTGCAGGGCAAACTCAGGACAGAGAGTTACACAGAAAGAAAACTGCAGGACAGAGTGTGCACTGCCTTGTATCTAAGAAAGAGGAATGAGAGACAGAGTGAGTCTGTCTTTAAGGAAAAAATAAAAATAACCACATACAAATGAACCTATTTACAAAATAGAAAAAGACTCACAGACACAGAAAACAAACTTATGGCTACCAGAGGGGAAAGGGTCAGGGGTGGGGAGGGATAAGTGGAGGAGTTTGGAATTCACAGCTACAAACTCCAATATGTAAAATAGATAAACAAGGTCCTACAGTGTAGCACAGGGAACTATATTCAATTTCTTGTAATAACATAATGGCAAAGAATCTGAAAATTAAAAATATATGTATGTGTATGTATAACTGAATCACTTTGCTGTATACCTGAAGCTAACATTGTAAATCAACTACACTTCAATACAAAGTTTTTTAAAAAGAAAAAGAATACGTATATATGTATGCGTATGACTGAATCACTGTGCTGTACACCAGCAACTAACGTAACATTGAACATCAACTATACTTCAATTTTAAACATTTACAAATTAAAAACAATAAAAAATTTTAAAACGACCTAGAGAAAGAGGGAAGGCACGGAGGACAGGGAACAGAGAAGGAAACTACATTTCTTTGACTCTATCTCATTTTACAGTTTTGGCTTGGGAAAAATGTACATGTTTGATACGTAAATGGTTTTAAAATAAAGCTGAATTTAAATAATAGGAAGAAAACAAGCAAGCAATTCCAAAAAAAAAAAAAATCAAACAAGATGAAACCAATGAACATAACTTTATATCAGGTTGATGGCTCTTAAAATATAGTAATTTGACAGCCAGCTCTTAGAGGATGAGAATGAAAGGAAGGAAAGAAAGGAGGGAGGGAGTAACAGCACGCAGCAATCATCCTGTTACTAACAGGACTGATGTTGCTAAAACAGTAATTATGCATAAAATGTATTTAAAAAATGCTATATACATGTATGTAGTATATGCACATATATAGTATATAAGTTAACACAGTATATATATATATATATATAGTATTTTAGGGACTATGATTTTCAGAGGAAAAGAGACACAAATGTAAAGATCAAGGAAGTAAAATTTGAATTAAAATATCAGTATTAGTTATTCATGACGTAGCTTTTCATCCAAAACATTATGTATACCTTACCTCTACCTAAGGCCTCAAAGCAATGACAACCCAGGAGAATTAGAAACCCTAGCAACCAGATTGCAGTCTTTAAAAACTATTTCTCATTTTAAGGGGCCCAGGACGATTGGGAGAAATGGCTGGTTTCAGGTCTGAGCCAGGCAACCCCAGTGAAATGGACCCGAACATCTCATTGTGCTAGAAAATAAAGACACTCTCTAAAACTAACGGGATTATTTGTAAAGGACACAGATACTGAGTTGGTAAAGTTCCCAGTGGTCCAAGCATCAAGAAGAATCATGACAGAAATAGACGGAGCGGGAGGGTATAGCCCAAGAGACAGAGCACATGCTTAGCACGAATGAGGCCCTGGGTTCAATCCCCAGTACCTCCATTACAATAAGTAATTAAATCTAATTACCTCTCCACCCTCCCAAAAAAAAAAAAAACCTTAAAAAAAATAGATTGAAATATATCCAATATGTTTAAAATGAGATTTTTAAAAGAGAAACTTTACCAGGGAAAAAGGGGTGGGGAGAGGATAAATTTGGGAGTTTGAGATTTACAAATGTTGGCCACTATATATAAAAATAGATTTTTTTTAAAGTTTTTTGTATAGCACAGGGAACTATGTTCAATAGCTTGTAATAACCTTTAATGGAAAAAAATATGAAAATGAATATATGTATGTATATGCATGACTGGGACATTGTGCTGTACACCAGAGATTGGGACATTGTGCTGTACACCAGAGATTGACACATTGTAATTGACTGTACTTCAGTAAAAATAAATAAATAAAAATACAAATAATTTGATAATCTTCAAAAAATAAACAAATAAAAGAGGTACTATGAGCAGTTACCCCTGGAAGTTGCTAAGGCACCAAGTCATTTTTCCAAAACTAGTAAACAGGATAAACCATGCACTTATTTCAGGGTAAACAAAATAGTTAATAAAGGCAAGTTTTTCTTTCTAGAGGAATTCTAGCCATGGGAAGAAAAAGGAAAGACAGAAATAGAAAATCGCTGTTCTGCAACCCTAATAAAATAATGGGTCTAGGCACTGATTATCGATAGCTGTTAAAATCATTAGCCATGCCATTGATGGGAAACTTTATCGTGGGCAGATCAGACGGACATCTGAGCCCACTGATCAATCTTAACATGATAGGAACAAAACAACCAATACCGGGGCCTGCTGATGAGAGCTCACAGGAAGCCCACAGCTCCACATCTGAATTATTCCTGCCAAAACATATTAGAGTCTCCCGGAGACTCCCAATCTGCGTGTTTCCTGAAAAGACCCCATCAAAGAGACATTTTTAAATAAGGACGTGAAAAGGACGCCAAATCCAAAATGTGGGAAATCTGACAGGACAAATAACCCAGTTTCTTCCACAAATAAACAACTTAAAAAGATATAAAAGGCACATCATTTGGACCCTGTATGGATCCCAATTTGAACAAACCAACCATAAAAAGGCATAGTTGAGACATTTAGGGGAATTTGATCAGGACTACGTTATCAGATGACAGTAAGAAATTATTGCGCTTGTTTTAGGTGTGATAATGATATTATGGTGATGTTTATATAAAAGAGGTCTTATTTGTTGGAGCTACAAACTGACGTATTTACAGATGAAATGATCTGATGTCGGGGATTTGTTTCAAAATACTCCAGCAGGGGTAGGAAAAGCAGCTCAGGGGAGTGGGGAGGGGTAGAGATGAAATGATGGGGGTCAGGAGAAACATACTCTCTTTTACCCCTCCCCACCCCAAGCCTTGCAGGTTCAAATACCTCCGCACCCCTGTTCCTCCATTCTTGTCCAGGGACCATGTCTACCTCCTTGGCGGGGCACTGCCTGCCCAGTCTTAAGTCTGTCTCTCCAGACCCCTCCCTACCATGCCTCTGTGCCCTGGCCAGCCCGAATCCCTTTCTGGGATTCCTCAGATTCCTTCGTGTTTCACCCTCCCCTTCCCCACCTTGACTCTACTGTATTCCTACCTAGGCCATTCTCCCAGGGCCCCCCTTTTCATCTGCTCACTTCTTACTCATCCTTCAGGTCTCAGCTGAGATGCCACTTCCTCCAGGCAGCCTTCCCTGACACCTACTCCATCCTCACCCAGAACAGGTTATATGCCCTTCTCTGTGCTTCCACAGCTCCCTACGGGTTGACTTCTTGGATTGTAATGCCTGACTACTTGTGCTGCTCCACTCTCTAGACTGACAACAGCTTGAGAACGAAGACATACCTGTCTTGTCCATTATTGAATCTGGAACTATGGTTGGCACATAATTGGCATTCAGTGACTAGTGGTTGGATGGATGGATGGATGGATGAATGAATGGATGATGGATGGATGAATGGATGGACAAATGCAAGGAGAAAAGGATTAAGAAGAAAAGAGAAGATGGACATGGAGGCAAACAAAGCTCTCTCCCTTCTTGGTTCCCTGACCCTCTGGAGCCCAGGTCTCACCAGTCATTCTTGCTTCCTCCTGGTACTTCTGTTTTAGCCGGTCCATGAGCAGACCATTCCAGGGGGCACACAGCACTCCAAAGAACTGAGTGATGGCAAAGGCATTCGTGTAGGTGCTGACTGCAGAGGAAGAGAGGGATGGGGTGGTAAGAGTGGTCCAGGGCTGCCTTACAGGAGAGGACTCTCCCATTCCGCCCCTGCCCTGCCTGACCCTCCTCCCCATCGCCCTGCTCAGACCTTCCTCTGGAGCACACAGCCCTCCCAGGCTTAGTACCCGGACACAGGAGGTCCCAAGTCCCCAGCTGTGGTGCAAAGACGGGCTGCCTCCCAGCCCCACCACATACCGAGTACCCTGTCCCCACTGGCCAAGTTGGTCAGCAGAGAGTTGAGGGTGCCGATGAAGAGGTAGTGCCACAGCTGTATCACGGACAGCCACATCAGGTGCCAGGCAAAGCGCTGAGAGAAAACGTAGCTCCAGAAAGAGTGGGGTTCCCGCTGCTTCCCTGGTCCTGGGATCTCTGATGGGGAGAGGAGGATGTGAGCATGAACTACATTAAAGCTGTGGGCAGGGAGAAGGGTACAGCTCAATGGTTGAGCGCATGCTTAGCATGCACGGGGTCCTGGGTTCAATCCCCAGTACCTCTATTTTATAAATAAATAAATGAAACTTTTTTTTTTAAAAGCTGGGGGGACGTGGGGGGACGTGAGGAGACATGCAAGCCTGTAGGGGTCATAATACGACAGCCTGAAGTCCAAGCTCACCTGCATGCTCTCTAACCGGCACATCCCACCTCTGCCTCCGTCATCCAGGCCCTTCCACCTTGCATGCCCCTCCCCGTGTTCTCTGTCCCCTGAAATCTGATCTTTCACAGCTTGGATTCAATGACAAGTTTCTTGCACCTAGCACTTTTTAGATCTTCCTCAGGAAGGACGGTGAAAAGAAAGACAAGGAGAAAGAAGAAAGTTAGAGATGAGATGAAGGCTGGTGAAGGGGCCGCTATTCTTTCAGCTGCTCCATCCACATCCCTTTCTTTTCTTTCGGGACCAGGATCCTGAGTCTGTTCTGGAAATCTTCCCTGCCCTATTCTTCAGGGTCCAGACGGGACTGGGAGTTAAGTGTCCTGCGCCTCACTCAAGGTTGACCAGTTTGACCGTCCTCTTAGAGGCAGACTGGCTGTGATTTTAGATGGGATGCCCAGAGGTATCCTGGCCCTACTCTTCCTGGAGCCTGGCAAGTTCATCTTTCCCTTGATTCTTGTGAGCTTCCCAGAATCCTGTTCTTGTCACTACCTGATCCAGCAGCAGTTTGTGATGTTTGTCACCAAAGACCCGAAACAGAGAGAGGAGGGACAGAGAGGGACAATTTGGTCCCTCTCCGGATCCCTGATAAACTGAGAAGGTTGAGAAGACCCTACAGGTCCTTTCTCTATGGATGTTTCCTGATTCTGAGTCCCCGGAAAAGCTCTGGAGGTGAGGAACCCGGTCAGCTGTGGGGAAAGGCCAGGTCAGGAAGGGGCAAGGGGTTAACCACCAGGGCTTACCTTCCTTTGGTGAAACGAACTCTTTCGACTTCAGCTCCAGCCTTCGGGACTCAGTGTTACTCTCCTCTGCCTCTCTGGGGCCATCCTCAGAGCACAGGCTGTGGAAGCAGAAGCCCCGCCAGCCCAACCCAAGGTCTATGAGCAGAGACTGAGATTCAGGCTCAGGGGAAAGCGCACAGGGGATCCCACGTGTCACGGGACATTGGAGTCACCTTTTCACAATCCCAATGCCCAAATCGCAGCCCAGACCAGTTAAGTCAGAATGTCCGGGCATGGAAGCCAGGTTCCATTTTTTTTTTTTTTAAAGATCTCCACATAATCCTAGCCATTCTAAAACACAGCAGAGTTTGGGAACCACTCAAGGGAAAAGCAGGGCAGGCTCGGGTTCAAATCCCAGCCCTGCCCCTCCCTGGCTGGGGCAACGCAGCTCAGACTTGATTCTTCTGAGCCTCAGTTTTCTCACTTGGAAAATGGAGCTAAGGATATTGATCTGAGGATTCCAGGGACATGAAATCAGAGGACACATGGGGCTGGCAAATTATTAGCAGCCGACAAATGCCCTCCCTCTACTGCGTGTGATGACTCACTGCAAAAATGGTCTCATTTCTCCACCTCCTCTGGTCTCCACCCTTCGCGATGGAACTTTGCAGCTCTGACTAGTTCCCTAGTCTGCTTCGGCCGAGAGAACCCAGCAGAAGTGATGCTGTGCCCATTCCAACCCTAAACCTGAAGAAACCCTGTGCATTTCTGCAGCCTCTTGGAAGCCTGAAACCACCATGTGGAGAAGCCCAGGCTAGCCTGCTGGAGGATAAGAGCCATGTGACCCAGATGTTCCTGCCACTCCAGATGATCACTGGACAAACCCCATGTGAGTGAGGCCATCCTGCCAGCCAGCTCTCAGTGAGCCCACCAGATGATCAGAGCCATGAGAAGCCCTGTCAAGATCATCCAAGCATGTCCCCAATCAGTAGAATTAGCCAGCTACCCACAGACTTGTGAAAATAATAAATGCTTGGATGTTTCAGGCCACTGAGCTTTGGGGTGGCTTGTTAGACAGCAATGGCAAACTGATACACCCCTGATCTAGTCCTCCCCTCCTGGGATGGCTTTCCTCTGCCCTCGATAACCACATCTGTCCCACCCCCTGCTGCTGACACCAGGTCAGATGAGGGGCTCTGGCCACACCATCACCAGCTTGTGGTCCTTACCCATAGCTGTAGTTGGGGGGCAGCGGGTAGGGGACGTGCCCCCGGGGCATCAGGAGGAAAGTACGCCCAACATGCCAGGCACTGCAGACAGAGATGAAGATGAAGGAGGCCTTGAGGCTGATGCCTTGTTCATAAAGGAGCTGCAGAGAAAGAAGGGGAAAAGTCAGGGTGACACCTATGGTCACGGCAGCATCATTCATGACATCTATAAGGTGGACGCAACCAAGCGTCCACCACGGATGAACGGAGAAACGAAACGTGGCAGACATACAAGGGAACATCACTCAGCCTTAAAAAGGGAGTCTTAAAAACCTAACAACCGCTACAGCATCAGTGGACCTTGAGTAAAGGACGCTAAGGGAAATAACCCAGCCACAGAAGGATAAATACTCTGAGTCCACTTACATGAGGCACCTGCAATAGTCAACTTCACAAAAGCAGAAAGCGGAACGGTGGCTGCCAGGGGCTGGGGGGTGGGGGGCGGCGGGGGCAGGGGGAATGCGGCGTTACTGTTTAACGGGTGCAGCGTTTCAGTTTTACAGGGTTGAGAAGAGCTCTGGAGATGGATGGGGCTGAGGGCTGCACAACAGTATGAATGACTGTAATGCCATTGAGCTAGATACTTAAAAATGGTTAAGACGGCAAACTTTGTTAGGCATGTTTTACCACACAAAAAATCAGTGTGAGAATCAGAGGCTAGAACCTCAGTTTCTAAGAACGAGTCTTGAGACAGGCTCTTGCCCTTTACCCTGGAGGCTGACTAGGGACACGCAGCCTCCCCCTCACCCCAAGGCTCAAGCAGCAGCACGTCACCCTCAGCCTTGTAGAGCCTCCCTGTGTGGCTTCTCAGAGATCTGCAAGCACAATGCTCCCCGCCCCCGCCAATAGCAGCAAAGTCCTCTTGCTCAAACAAAATTTTACACGGAAATTCAACTCATGAAACACATCCAGGGCCAGCTGGGGCGGGGGCATAGCTCATGCGGTAGAGCACGTGCTTAGCTTAGCATGCACAAGGTCCTGGGTTCAATCCCCAGTACCTCCATTAAAATAATAATAATAAAATAAAATAAACTTAATTAACCCCCCCCTAAAAAACCACATCTGGGGGAGTGGCCCAGTTACCCTCCCCCTCATCCTCCCTGGTGACGTAATGTCAAAGAGAACCCCTCAGTGTTCCTCAGTACCGAGTTTGCAAACCATTGCTCTAGCCCAACCTCCTCATTTTACAGAGGGTCAAAGCAACGCCCAGAGATGCACAATGAACTGCTCAAGGTCAGAGTGTGCAGCAGCAAGGTCAGATTAAACTAAGAACTCTGGCTCTTGCTCTGGCACTCTCTCGCTCTCCTTTCAACTCTAAGGAGGGAAGAGATAAAGGAAGGTGCATCCAGGAGAAGGAGGGAGAACCTGGAAAGTGGCTCTGGTGTTGGGGCACAAAGGCTTGAGAAAGTGCCCCAGGGTCTTGGAGGGTCTTGGAGGGTCTCTGGGTGACCCTCCAAGCCAAGGTGCTCACAGAACCTAGCAAGTCTCATGTCTGGGTAGTGATTCCCCAAGATCCTCTTCTCTTCCCCTAGGCCCACAGGCTGTGTCAGCTGCTTCTAGCCTAACACCAAGTCCAGAGGGAAGTCCCAGTCTGGGCAGCTTGGGGCGTCAAGGACCCACAATCCTCCATTCCTTTTGCTCAGTCATCCTTTGTGTGCTGACTTTTGACCTCCAACTTGTTGCCTCATAATCACAGTATGGCTGCCACAACTCCAGTATCACATCCTCTCACCACAACATTCAAAGAGGAAGGGTGCATAAAATGACTATAACCCAATAAAAAAGTCTAAAAAAAAAAAAAAAGAGGAAGGGTGCGAAGGGGAGCCAAGAAAGAAAGCTTTCTTTTTGCTCTGATCTTACCTTCCATCAGGGAGAGGAAATGTCCTGTAAAGTCTTCTAGTATACATCACTTCATCTCATTAACATGGACTGCATAATATGGCCACCTCTACCCAACAATCAGGATTCACCCCCTGGGCAGAGCACATCACTGCCCAGATAAAACTGTTAGCTACGAAGGTGGAATGGATGTTGGGTGGACCACGAATAGCACTGCCAACAGCTGATGCCCCAATCCCAACATCAGCCTTTTGGAGAGCTGGAGAGGCCTCTGTGTCTGCCCCTACTGTCCCCACCAGCCACCTGTCACCTCCTTGTCCAAACCAGAAGCTCACAGACGCAAACATCTCATTCCAAAGGCTTCCAGCCTCCACCCTCCGGGCCAAGTACAGTATAATCATGCCTTCCCTTGGCCTCTGCCCAAAGATCCAAGTCAAGTGGAAAGAAGGAGCTTTATCATTACTACAAGTTCAAGCTCTAGGACCAGATAGGCCTGCGTTCAAATTGAAGTGTCACGTTTACTAGCTGCAGGAGGGCTGGTAGAGAGAAATCGTGCAAAGTTCACAAGTGTCTGAAATACACATATAAGTGTTCAATACATGTTGGCAATGGCTATTTTTTACCTTAATGATAAGAAAGACGGACGAGGAAGAGTCGAAGGCTCCATTGTAGAGGGTGATGATGGTGGAACGGTGTTTGCCAAATAGGTTCCCGATCTGGAGAACACGACCAGCCTGAATCACTTATTTATTCATGAAATGAATATTTCCTGCGCACCCAGCACACGCCAGACCCATCCTCCACCCCAGGGGCTACCACCCTCCCCATCAGAGGCAGCCAGGGCAGAAAAGTGCTTCTCCCTCCCTCCCCCGACCCCAACCTCCTGCTGGGTGCCTATGATTAGGGCAGGTTCGCACCTGTAGGTTGGTGATCAGAAACAGGATTCCTCCCACAGTGAGCATAGGCATGGCCAGGAAGAGCAGCGGGGCTGAGTCTGGAACAATCAAAGAGGTGGGGTGGTGTCACAGGGCCACCCACACATGGAGCCCCGAACTCAGGCCCCCAGCTACTCTGAATTCCCGACAATCCTGGGATCAGGGCCCCAATTCCAGGCAGCCTTCCAGCATCCTTCATCTTAAGATACTTGTCAAGGCTCCCACACATCGCTGCAGAGGGAACCTACAGAGGTCTCCAGAGCCACCTTCTCCTCCATCAAAGATGATCCCTGGTCTGTGGCAGGCTGGATGTCTAGAGAGGCAGGACTCTACGTGATGCCACTACCCTCTTCACTCACTAGACCACCAGCAGTCCTCTATTCATCCCTGACACTGTGGGGGAGAGAAGCCTGGATTCAGCCTAATTCATTGCATTGGGCTGGATTCCGAATCTGTGACTCAGTCATCTCATCTGATAAATGGGAACAGTCCCCGCTCTTCCTGCCTCATGGGGTGCTGTGAGATCTGAGTGAGAAAACGGCCGTGGACTGTCTCTCCTTGAATGAACAAATTCAAGTTTGAGCATTTTCCTTTCTGCCAGGCATCATGCTTGGCGTTGGAACTGCAGGATGGATAAAGAATGCTTCCTGCCCTTGAAGAGACCAACATAAAAAAAAAAAAAAAAAAAAAAAAATCACTCCAACAGGTCTAGAAAGTGTTGAGTAAGAGCTGAACAACTAAAAACAACTTAAGTGCCCAGGGCGGGAAGCCTTTCGTAAACGAGTCTTTTCCAAACCACAGCCTTCTGCCCACCTTTGTGATTTGAGCCATAACCCCATGCCTGTCCTACTATATTTGCCAAAATGGCTTTCTTTAACTCACTTTTATCCCATTGCAATCTATTATTTTTAAAGGAAACTTCATATCACTAGTATAAATGAAAAGCCACTTGTGTTGCTTGCTGTGAATAGGAAGTAACTGTAAAAATAAACACAATGAAAAGACAAAGGTGTTATTAAATGGTAACTGCACGCAGTTGCCCTCAGCGTATCCAAAGCCTGAAACCCGCTCTTGCCATTGTGTCAAATCATACCAGCCCCACGTCAAGGCGTTCATGCGTGGAGTCTGAGGACTGGAAGAGAAATAAAAAGGGAGTACCTTTTCCACCAGGTGATTCAGCGTCTGTTCATGCAGCGCGTGTGAGCTTCCTAATAAGAGTCTCCAAAGTAACTCATGTTCTAGGAACGGCTGATCCAAGCCCTGAGAAGCACTGTAAACTTGCTCACTCTAGTATTCACTCTCTCTACCATTCAATTTCTGTCTCTATGACAGGTACCTCTCTCCGAACCCACAAAAGGATTGTTGAGATTCCTTTCACAGGAGGATCTCTGTGGTCTCAACATCTTTTTCCAAAGCCAAAAAGCCCTCTGTTCTGAGGGGAGGGAAAATTGTTGCTCCAATGATTCACAAACATGAGTCAAACACGCCCAGCCACCACCTCCACATTCAGCCACTTGAAAATCATGTTTCGGCTTTTAGGTAAGAGGCTGGTGTCATGGGGAGAGTGGTTTTAAATAACTGACTTGAGGTGTAGGCTCCCCAACGAGATCTGCTCGGACGCAGACCCTCAGTCAGCCTGTGTTCACTGAGCACAAATGCAGAACCAGCTTCAGCACAGGACTACACACAGGAGTGTTCTGGACTTTTATTTCCTAACCCCAACATTGAGCCGCATGATCTGACACTGGGGAGGAACACTGCAAGGCATCTCTTGGCCTCTTTAACCGAGATGCCAGCAAAAAGCACAGCCAGGGGTCCCAGGCCCACCTCCTACTAATTTGCCCTGTGGCCTTTGGCCAG
The DNA here is from genome assembly GCF_009834535.1 of Camelus ferus. NCBI lineage: Eukaryota > Metazoa > Chordata > Mammalia > Artiodactyla > Camelidae > Camelus > Camelus ferus. Next base: position 33,158,110 of record NC_045705.1, read on the forward strand.
TCTTTGAAGGGGGGTCTCTCTCTGACCCTGGTTTCCTCCTCTACGCAATGAGGGAAAGTGGGGAAGAACCAGTTTGGAACCGCCAGGTTTTGGAGTGGCGTACATCCATAGATCAGTAAAATTTGACAACTTTTGACTACAATAGAGTTATCACTTTTTTTGTCCTGCTAAGCCAGGATATTTTCAAAAACAACTGCCATTTCACATTACCTTTTTGTTTAAAAAAAAGAGAGAGGACATTTTAATATGTACAAGAGGAAGGGTGTAACCTTTTGAATAAATTCCTCTCTCTGAAGCAATCCCTCCTTTGTCCTTATTTTTTGCATTTCTCACTGGACTCAACTGTCTTCACAGGCTAGCAGTTACTCTCAAGGATTCCTTCCAGCTCAAAGTCTGTGGATTCTGAATAACTGTAGGGGTTGCTGCGTCCCGCCCATCACCTTCTGCACCTGCCCCATCCACCAGGCACCCCTGAGCTTGTGTCCATCCAGACAGCACTCACCTGCAGAGGTGAAGGCTATGGTGAGCGTGGCGCTGGTGTAGAGAAATCTGAAACACAGAACGGGAGGTGGAGAACGTTGTCAAGACGAGAGAAACCTGAAGAGGCAGAGTGCGTGGAGCCAAGGCCCACCAACCTGAGAGTCCCAACTGGCCAATTCCTTGAAGAAAGGGGTCAGTGCCTGGTCTACAGATCATAACCTTGAGGTCTAATTCCTTGACGCTGTGTGACCTGAGGCAAGGCACTGCTCTTCTCTGGGCCTCAGCAGTCTTTTCTATAAAAAGAAATTATTGGACTGATCTAGAACCCAAGCTTCAAGTTCTAGGAATGTTAATAATTTCAGGACCACGATCCCAAGATTATGGGGATCTCTTAGAAGTCTGGAGGTCTTGTGAGCCATGGGGTAATAAAAGTAGTGCTTAAGTGTGATATTCTGATTTATAATAACAAATATATATTTAGTCCTTGTCCCCAGTCCCTGACACGGGGCTCCTCAAACCCTTGTAAATTCCTATGTAATAAGAGCAGTAAGAGCATCTTTTGTTCCAATGAGGAGACTCTGGATGCGGCTGCTCACCGGAAAGATGAGCCGTAATTAGACGCTTGGAATTTTCATCCCCATCTTCCCCTCCAACCCCTACTTCTCCAGAGAGGGGAGAGGAGCTGGAAATGGAGTCAGCAGCTGATCATGGCTACATGAGGAAGCCGCCATAAAAATCCCAACAGTATGGAGTCTGGAGGGCTCCCAGGTTGGTAAACACAGCCACGTACCAGGAGGGAGCTGCGCCCTGACTCCACGGGGACAGAATGTCTGGGGCTCACGACCCTCCCTGCCCTGGCCCCATGGACTCCTCACCTGGCTGCTTGTCTGTGTCCTTTATCAGAGTCTTTAATAAACTGGTGAACACAAGTGTCTCCCTGAGTTTTGTGAGCCCTTTAGCAAATAACTGAATCCAAGGGGGAGGAGGTCACAGGAATCTCGGAACTGTAGCCGAGTCAGAGAGATGTTCTGGGTAAGCGGGGGCCTCACCACTTGCCGTTGGCATCTGAAGTGAGGGGCAGTCTGGTGGGACTGAGCGCTTAATCCTGTGGGAGCGGATGCTTGCCCCTACCTGATGCCTCTACCTGCTGTCTCCAGGTAGAGGGGGTCAAACTGAGTTAAACTGTAAGACACCTGGCTGGTGTCGCAGAATTATCACTTGGGGTGGGAAAGACTCCCACACATTTGGCAACCAGAAGTGTCAGAAGTGAAATGCTCTGCGTGTGAGTAAAGGAGAAACACAGGAGGGAAGACTGAGTTTTTCTTTCCATTTTAAAAGATTTTTTTCTTTTTTTCTTTTTTTTGAATAGAGGTACTGGAGATTGAACCCAGGACCCTGTGCATGCTAAGCACACGCTTTACCACTGAGCTGTACCCACCTGCCCCCAAGACTGAGTTTTTCTTGACACACTAAAGGCTGGAGTAAAGGGAAGCAGCAAAGGACGAAGGACAGGGAGGAGAAGGAGACAGGAAACCAAGGTCCATGAGAGACTGAGATAGTCATTATGTACCGAAGGCCTAAAGAGCAGTCTTTGCTCTCTGGCTATCTCCGGACCCAGCCGCCCTCCAGTCCCTCTGATAACTCATCTCTCACGTGCCTCCTTCCCGGGAGGTGCCTTGCTCTGGCCTATCAGCCCCCAGCAGACTACTGCTTATCGCCGAATCTGGCCAGCTGCAGGGGCCCCCTGTGTGAGCCCGAGCAAGTGCCCTACCTTCCCTGACTCATCGGAGAGGACCTGATACCCCGGACACCTTATCAACTAAGCTTCTGCGGATGGACGGGAAGTGGGGCGGGGGGTGGTAGGAAGCAGGACAATGCAGCCGGAGTCACTTGGGTGTGAGTCTTGGTGAGAGATGAGGACAAGGGTCCCAGGAACAGTGGCAATTCTAGATTTTGCTAGTTTCATAACCCTGGCCCCAGGCCAGCCCTCACAGGAAGCAGACCGGGACTCCTGCTCAGTTCAACATGTCATCCAGCCCACAGCTCCAAGTGGAACAGAGGAAGCTGGCGAGGAAAGGGAAGCAAGGATTTGGGAAGCAGGCAGGCTAGACAAAGTCCACACCCTGGGCAGTTTCTAACAGAGCTGCTGGGGCAGGGCTGCCCAGTTGCCTGGCCTGAGTCTCCCTCCAAGCAAAGCTGCTGCCAGAGCTCTGTCCTGCCCAGCCCTGCTCAGGCCAGGCTTTCGGGACTCACATGGCTATGAGGCGGGCCACAGTGGTCTTGAAACGGTCGAAGATGTAGCCGGTGGGAAATGTCATGAAGTTGTTCATGAAGGATGCCAGGGTGAAGATGAGGGAGAACCGCTCGTCCTGGGCCTTGCAGTCTGAAGGAGAGAAAGGCAGATCTCAAGAGCGCAGGGTGGACAGGCCAACTTCCCATCGGCCCTAATCTTCCTGCCAGGGGAGCATCCAGCCTGGCTCCCCTCGAGGCCAGCCTCTTCCATCCTGGACATCTTGCCTGGTAGAAAGTTCTCCCTTAGGTGAGATAAAATACGACTGCCCTTAATTACCCCTTGGGAGCTGGTACATCCCTCTCCAGGCACCTCCTAGACCAAGGGTGAGGCGGGGAGGCTGCCACTCCCTTCCTCTCACCATAGAAAGGCTGGCAGTGTGGGCAGGGGCCTGGAGTCCTTCCTACCCCTTCCCACCACCTGCCAACCAGACCCAACTTCCTAGAGAAGGCCCCACTCCCTTACCAGCCTGCTCCGTGACATTGCCTGTCAGATTGGCCTGCGATTCACACAGCTCCTCAAAGTAATGTTCTGTCTTGAAGACAAACACCAGGGATGCCCAGCCGAAGAGGACGCCCGCAAAGCCGAGGCATTCCAGCAGCCCGGTCAGCAGGGTGGCCACACGAAGGAGCAGGTTCTTGCCCTGCATGGTCCGAGGTGGAGCGGATCCTCAAATCCCACCGGTGGCCTCCTGAGCTGACCACAGGAGCTGCAAAACCTGGCGTTTGAGCACTTGGAAAATTCCTTTTGGCAGCCTCTTCTGTTCAGGTAGCTCTCTGGGTCTGGCTGTGTTAGGCTTGAGCGAAATCCATCAATGGGCGATTCTCTGGATCCTGTAAAACAAGGCAGAGGCTTGGTACAGGGGGCTGTGGGAAAGGTAGAGGTGGACAAAGCGTCCTTTGTGAGGTGGAGAGAGGCCAGTTGTTAGAAATGGGCATAAAAAACTCCCCATCCCACAACCGGCAACTGGTGGGGAGGCAGGAATTTTGGAGACAGTTCACTAAAACAATAACAGCAGCAAATCTGAACCAGGCACGGGGGTAGGGGACTTCACATACGTCCTCACAAAGCCTCCAGATAACCTGCAAAGTGAGTGCTTTCTTATCTTCAGTTTACTCACAACTTGAAACAAAAGCGGGAGGATTTTTGTAAACTCCCCAAGGTCACGTGGGCCAGTCAGTCACATCGCAGGGCTAGTTAATGTCCCCCAAATCCCCACCTCAACACGATCCTCGCGATCCTCCGGGACCCTGGGCCAGCACGCCCCATACCCACCTCCCCGCCGCCCCTGCTTAGTCACCACCTGCCCGGAAAGGGCCCACAGGCCGCTCCCCACCCCACCCCGCTCCCCCTCCAGCACGTGGTCCGCGGCCCTCCCCGCAGAGGCGCCCGGGGCTCTGTTGCGTCTTAGCGCCCCTCACCTCGGCTCCGCGATCCCACCGCCCCCCGTCCCTGGCCCCGGCCCCGGCCGCAGCCCTGTGCCCCAGTCCTACCGGCTGGTCTCCTCGCCGCGCTCCCCGGACGGCGCCTTTCAAGGTTTGGACTCGCGCCTCCTGCCGCCCCTCCCAGTCCCCGCCGCGCTTCCCCGGCGATCCCGGAAGGGTCCACCACCTCCCGCTCTCCATCACTTCCTTCTTCTTTCTGGCTCACAGTCTCGCGCACTTTTTGACCACGCCTTGGGATCGTCCGTCCTTTCACCCTCGGGAACCCCAGGGGCGTCTGTTTTCCTCTCTTGATCCTTTTTCAGCCTCCCCGCTCCTTTGCCCCTCCTTCCTCCCCAGATTAAGATAGTTTGAATTTTGTTCCACGCACAGGCAGCCCCACGGAAAAGAATCAGAAATTCACAGCACACACGCGGATGGCTTACCTGCATGCAGACGGACAGGCACGCACGCGCGCGCGTGCACACACACACACACACACACATGCACACACTATTCCTTGTGCTCTACCTTGACCACGTGGGTAAACACAGAGCACATTTTCCCCCATTTGTCCACCAGCTCAAACCTCTCTCCGGATCTCAAGCTCCCAGTGCTGCCAGCAAATCCCAACACAGAATCAGACAACCAAGAACCAAAAGTCGACAGTGCAGACCAAAAAATGTCGCCTGCCATTTCAGTAAACAAAGACTGTTGCCTGCCAATCCGACACCTGCCGCTGACCAGCCTCGGAGCCCTGAAGGGAGTTCTGAAGGGAGCAAAACAGGATGCTGGTGGTTCAGATGCATATCCATCGGACTTCAGTGAGCCCAGATTCTTGCTTCTTGTCACACTTTAAAAAAAAAAAATGCTAAAATCATGAACTTGAGATATCTGTTTTTGTGATTAGCAGTAATCTTTTCTTGTAAAATATATTTTTTTCAGCAGAAACTCCTAGATATCTCAGCTCCTCCTTTACCACTTGGAACAGTTCCTCAGAACTAGAGGCAGTCTCCCAGGCTATAGTCTCAGTAAGGTCCCCGAATGAAACATAACTTGCAACTTTTAGGTTGTACAGGATTTTTGGTTGGTTGGTTGGTTAGGTTTTGTTTTTTTTTTTTTCCCATTCAACAGCAGCTCTCCAGCTTACCACCCCCTGGAGTGGTGCCCTGCCTTTTCCCCACCAGAGGACCCCTTTGATTACTCCCTGCCTCACCCCCAGCCCAGGTTCTGAAAGAGTCTACCCGCCAGACTTCGTTGATTAAGTATTCATTCATTGCTCCATTTTTTATTAATCAAAGACATATATAATTGCCCATTGGAGCTTGTGATCAGCATGAGATAGCCGGCTGAACCAGCTGTGCCGCTACCATTCCGGCCCAGAGCAAGTGAGCATGAGGCTTCCATAGAAAGCTGAATTTGGGGGAGGGTTTCCTGTATGTTCAATGCAGTCTGTAGACCCCCACGCCCAGCCTCCTGGATTCCCCTTGGGGCCCAGGGACTCAAGCTATTCCAAGGCCACCATTCTTTTTAATGAGGGAGAAATAAGAGATTAAGACAGTGGAAAGCCAGAACCAGGGAGTATTTTCCAGATCTCTACCAAAACACGATAAATAAAGCCTAGCCACCCAAGAGATGGGCCCGCCGGGGTAGGGGTGCCTCTGGTCGTGTACCCAGGCACTCACTAGTTACACAGCCCAAAGCAAGCCCTTGACTGCCCCGCCTGTAAAATGAGGCCTGTAGTTTCCTAATTACATTAACTGTCACAAAAGAAATATGAGACGGGTTTATGAAGTCCCTGCGGGTATGATGGGCAGTGGCCAGACTGCCTGGGTTCTCCAGTGTCCAAGTAATGTAAACAGAGCCAGAGAAGCAGCCTTGGGAGGGGAACCTGCCCAAGGTCATTCTGTATGTGCTCCTGACACTCGCAGACGTCACACTGGCTAATGGGACGTTAGAGAAAACAAGGCTTTTCTTAAAAAATTGATTGATGGGGGGTGTGGGGGAGGAAATGTAGCAGCCCAGGACAAGCGGGACTTAAAGATGTAAAATTTTCTATTTTACTGCAAGACACAAAGACGCTGAAATTAATTCAAGCCCTATCCCCTGCTCTGGCTTACATTTTGGTCTCCTGAGGACCTGGGGGGGATCAGTGAGTGTGGAAGTAGCAAAGGAGAAGCAAAAAGTCAAAGCAAAGAGAGGGAGATTTTCAGAATATAAATCTGCAGGAGCCGGCAGAAAGGCCCAGCTCCCAGGCTGTCTTTGCATCCAGGACTGGAGCTCTGGACCTGGACAGGTCGTCAAGGCTCTATCCACAGTATCTCATTATCTCTCTCTCGGAACTCAGTGCCCCCAGCCCATACCGGCCCACACCACAGCCACATCCACGTCTGCGGAAGGCACTCCCTCTGGTGCTGTGACCATCTTGCTGAAACCATTGGGATGGAATAATAGGATGTTCTTTGAACCATTCCTGTTTTAGTCGGTTCTAGCTCCAGCAGCTCGCAGAGGCCAGTGCTATTCAGATCACTCGCAGGCTGCCCTCCGATGAGGATTACTGTGCAACGTCAGAGAGAGGAGTGATTATAATAAGATCTGACGGCGTGCCCGACGTCTTCATTCCTTCCCGCTTCACTTCCTTCCTTCGCCTTCACCCTGCATCTTTCTTTATTGATTGATTCGCTCAACAGATATACTTGGCGCTCTAGGCTTCGTGCCAGGTGCAGGGATTCAGAGAGAAGAGATCCAGCCCCTTCCCTCAAGGAGCTCATTCTCTAGTTGGGGAGACAGACAAAGGAACCCGAGATTTCTGGAGCGATGGGAAGGTCTTCCAGGCAGAAGCCGGCACAGCACGTTCAGAGGCACGGGGCCTGGGCAGAGCAAGGACATTCAGGAACCAGCTGGAGCAAGGGGAGTGGCTGGCGTGGCCACCTAAATGAAGGCCTTTGGGCTTCAGCCCGTATCAGTCAATCAGGTCCTATTGATTCTACCCCTTAATATCTCTCCTCTCCATCCTCGGCCACTGCCCTATTCAGACACTGATCATCTCTCACCCGGGCGGTACCTGCTGCCAAACCATCACCATTCTGCTGCAAGAGTTGATTTCCATGGTTCCTATTTGATGACACTCCTTACTTGCTCAAAACCCTTCGCAGGCCAGAGATCCAGTCAACTGGCAAGTGAAGGCCCATCCAGGTTCTGGGGATACCAGCCATGGGGATGTTATTGCCTGGGAACACAGCACCGGTCTCTTCTCACCCCAGCGCTGGTGCTGGGGGCGGTCTTTTCCTTCCTGTTATCAACATGTGTGGATATCCAGTCTCTACCCTGTGGGTGTTTTTATGACTAAGGGGTGGGGAGGTGGGTCTATCTACTTAGGTCAGAGAAGGATGGTTTGCCAAACAGGGAAGTAGGAATGCGCTACACCAAGTCATTCCCACCCCACCCCCCACCCTCGACTCCACCACAAGCCGTGGCTGGTCCTCAGCTGGGCCACCTTCCAATGCAGCCCTACCTCTGCACTGACTTCTCTCCTCGAGCCTCCTCCAAATAACCCCCGCCAGGACCCACCCCCACCCTCATGGCCGCTCTCTGGGCAGGGTCCACATACAATTTCCTGCCCTCCACCCCCTTCCAAATGTTAAATATGTGGACAAACTGTGGGCCATTCTGCTAAAGGGCTTTGATGTCTGTTATGCCAAGTGAACAAAACACAACACGAACGTCTTGTCCTCTCAAAATCTGGGCCCACTGCAAAACAAACTACTTGGTTTTCCCAGCTACGGTTACTGAAGGAGGTCTCCAGACCCTGTTGCAGAAGACAGAAGGTAAATGCAAACATTTTCTCTTGCATTCCAATGGGGAAGGGAAATACTAACCATCTTGAGGCAGTGCCAAAAAAAAAAAAAAAAAAAGAAGAAAGAAGAAAGAAAAAGAAAAACAGAAAAGGGAAAAAAGCACACTGGTGTTATGGGGCCAGTTACTGTTCTCACAGCTTCAGTCTTCTCTTCTGTAAGACTGGAATCAGGCTGCTGTGTGGATTAAAGATGTAAGAAAGTCACCCAATTAGTATAGGAGCTAATTAATAAATAGCAGCTATTGTTAAGAAAAATTATTTAGGGTGGGAAGGGAGACTGGGAGTTCAAAATTTGTAGATACTGACAGGCATATGCAGAATAGATAAGATTATACGGTATAGCACAGGGAAATATATACAAGATCTTGTGGTAGCTCACAGTGAAAAAAAATGTGACAATGAATATATGTATGTTCATGTATAACTGAAAAATTGTGCTCTACACTGGAATCTGACACAACATTGTAAAATGACTATAACTCAATAAAAAAGATGTAAAGAGAAAGAAAAAAAGAAAAAAAGGAAAAATTATTTAATTACTGAAAAAGAGAGAGGAAACCATGGAGCGTGGCAAAGTACTCCTACCCTGAAAAAGAAATATATGAGAAAAAAATCACTGGGTCATGGCTGAGCTCAGTCACCTGTTCCAGAAGCCCCTCCTCCCTACCAGAGAGCTGATCTCTAGAACCCAAATGCACGTCTGTGTACCAGGGTGCCCTCCCACAACCCTTGACTGGACTTGTCCTAAGCAGGGGGCGTTGACTGTACTCTGAGCCATGGGAAGGAAGTCTGTTCCGGAACCGGAGTGGACAGGAAGGGGCAGGAGTCTTAGAGCTGGCCCCTGCAGGGTGTCTCCTGGTGGGTTCAAAGCCATCTGACAAGGGTGGGGAGCCACTCCAGAGCCTTGAATGAAGATGAGGCCCCCCTGGTCAGAGAAGACCTTTCTATTTATGCTAGAGTGAATCTGGAAGGACCAGAGGCACTGAGGAGAGGGGGCTTCTCTGGCCAGTCAAGCCAGTCAGCTCAACACTGTGGATGCAGGAGTCAGCAGATGTTACAACCAGATTAGCCTCCTGTCTGTGGTGCAGAGAACCAGGCTCCCTTACTAGCCACAAGGAGCCTTGGGCCAGTCCTGGTGATAGAAATGGGTGTCACAGAACCCCCTACACCAGACTCAGCCTTGTGAGCCTCCGGCTGCCCATCCCCCTCCCCTCAGCTCCAATTCCATGCTCATCAAACAACCATTTATTGGTAACTTTGCTTCCAGAGTAGATTCTGCCCCGAGTGCCTTGGGTGCACTGAGTCTCCAAAGCTAAGGACCAGGCTGGGGGATGCTGTCAACACGGAGGCATCCCCAGCCCTGAAGAGAAGGATAACAGATGTCAATAGTACTAGATCTTCACTGAGCCCTGACCACCTGTCAGGCGCTCTTCTAAGTGCTTTGAGCTTATTCTCTCTGAGTCTCACGACCATCCTGTGGGGATAGGTGTTGCTATCAGCATCCATTATCGGGGCCAACCGAGCCCTCAGGAGATTAAGCATCTCCCCAAGATCACACCTGCATTAAGTGGCAGGGCTGGGCTATTACACCCTGATGCTCCAACTAGGCAGATGTTAGCAAGGACCCCACCTCTCCCCTCGGAGGGGGCTCCTGCCAGTGGTGGGCAGAATGTGGGCTGGAATTCAGTGGATGGGTCTCAGTTCTTAGTAACAGGAATGGAGGTGGGTACCCCTTTCAGACGGCATCCCTGATTGAAACAAGAGAGAAGCACTGCCTTTCCATTCAAGCATGGGTCTGGGTCTCCCAGCCCTGCTTAGCCAACCACCTGCTCCCACGCAAGTGCACTCTCACGAAAAGAGGATACAGACCCAGGAGGATAAGACAGGATCCCTGAGTGAAGACAATAGGACTTTTCAGGTGTCCAGCTTCCACAAGATGAAAAGAGCAGGAAAGAGCTGGGGCCAGTAAAGCACTTTTGTGGAAAGGCAAAGAGAAGCAGGAAGAAGCTGGAACAGTTTCCATGGTGCTGAAGGGGCAAGGTTGTGGGGGTATCAGGAGTTAGCCCGGAGAAGGGTGGATCTCCACTTGCTGCGAGAGCACAGATATAACGGAAGCCCTGGCACTACCCTAACATGCTTGCCTGTCCCTCTCTACCCATCCTCCCTGTGTTGACCGGAGTCAAGGTTATGGTGAAACTGGGGAAGGTCCCATCAAGATCTGTAGACAGAACACTGGGCAGAGAAGCAGGAGCCTGGGGTTGGGGCCCAGGTCTGGTGAACCCTAGCTAGGTGATCTGAGCATCTTTTCCTTTAGGAAAAAAGCATGAAGCAAGTGCCCTGACTCTACGATGATGTTAGGACTCTGTGCGGAGGCTGAATGTGACCAGGGATCACCAGCCCTCCCTCCCACCCCACACTGTCCTCCCCATCCCTATACAAAGGAGGGCAGAAAAGGCCTAGGGGGTGAGTCCACCCTGGGAGTTTCTGCTTGGAAGCTGAAATGGCCTGACAGTGACTCAGAAACCACGGAAGTTCTCAAGGCTGATGGGTTCTTATAGATTGTACAGGCCACTTTCCTCCTGGGCAGCAAAACCGCAGGACAGGCTGTGACCGCTCTCAAGGAAGGAGCCGTGAACTGCAAAGAGGTTTCTGCCCTCTGGGTCTTAAAGCAAACACCAACTCAGCTCTGGCTCCTTCTGAGACAAAATTGCCTCTGGGAAAGCAGCAGGCCTCAATTGTGTCTCCCTCTCCTGGAATTCTCCTCAGTGAAAACAACATTTTGGGTATTAACAATGGCAACAGTAATGACAGCCATTCTGAGTGTTGCTTGTGGGCCCAGAACTGTGCTAAGAGCTATATACATACATTTCATACAATCATCTCATCCTTACAGCCACCCCATAAAGCAGGTACCATTGTCATGCCCACTTTAAAGATGAGGAACTTGAGGCCTAGAGAGATAAAGTAACTCGGCTAAGTCATACAGACAATAAGGGAAAAGAGATAGGCTTTTAATCTACATAGGCAGACTCCAAAGCCTGTTTTAACCACTATCCTGTGCCAGTGTTGTCCTCCTCCAGGAAGTCTTCCTTGATGCTACCCCCCAGAAGTCCTCTCTCTGTCCTGTACAGTCTCACAGCATGCATTTTCATACCAGCTCTCTTATACTACTCTGATGGTGCTTCCGCTTCTCCCTGGAAGGTTAATTGTGATTAGCTGTGGGGGAATGACCTATACTAAACAAACTTACAAAAGACTGATGGTTAAACCTGAAATGCAATTTGTTAATTGACACTGAGAAATGAAACCCCCTATTAGACAGGATTCCTGAGGTTGACTGGTCAGCACAATCTCTTTCAGGAAGGACGGACTTTTGGGAACGGAAATCAATACCAGAAGGTTCTTTGTTCAGTACAAAGTCGAGTGAAGGGAACTGATGGATTGACACTTTGGTAAAGCCCAACACCCTCCTCTAAAAACCTTCAACTGCCAACGGACCAAAATATTCAAGGCAGGGAGCCATACAGGTGTCCTCTTCTCTGGACAGTGCTGGATTTTTCTGGCTTCTGTGAAGAGCCTACCTTTCTGGCTGCTTTGATCATGATCATAACTGGCTTTTTTGTTCACTTGTTTGTTTAGATTAAATTCTACATATTTGATAGCACTGAAAGGCAATTTCCCATTCAGACCTGCTGTAAAATTATCAGTCTGCACCAGCTGTCCTGTCCTTTGCAGAATCCTCATGTCCATGCTATCATTTCATCTCCACTCTGCCTGGCAATGGAGGGATGATAGATGGTATAAAAAGAAACAAACAAACAAACAGGAAGCCAGACTGCCTGGTTTTGAATCCCAGTAAGTCAGTTTCCCCATCTAAGTTGGAAATGATAATAGCACCTACCTCATCATTTGTTGAGAGAATTCAATGAGTTAATACGCATAAAGTGCTTCGAACAGTGTCTGGCAGCTGGTAAGCACTCATTACTTGTTAGCAATGATTAATAATTCATTTTCTAGATGAAAAAACTGAAGCCCAGAGAGACAAAACATCAACTAATATCAGACAGCCAGTAAGTGGTGAAGATCTAATTCCAAGTCAAACTGGCTTCCTTCAAATGCCAAGGCCTTTCCCCAAACCAGTTTCTTATTCTTTAACCCTCATAAGAATTCCAAGGAGAGCTTGTTTTAAAAAAAAAAAAAAAAAAAAAAGCAGATATTGGGGGTAGGGTACTAGCTCAGTGGTAGAGTGCATGCTTAGCATGCATGAGGTCCTGTGTTCAAGCTCTGCTACCTCCATTAAAAAATAAATAAACCTAATTACCCTCCCCCTCCAAAAAAAGATGGATTTAAAAATGCAGATATCCACCCATCAGAATGAGTAAAATTTGAAAGGATGAAAATATCAAAGTCTGATGAGGATGCAGGAGGGAGTGGGAACAGCCACTTTGGAAAAGTGTCAGGCTGTTTCTAATTGAGTTAAACAAACACCTACAGCATCATCCAGGTTCCAGCAGGGAAGCAAAGCCATTACATGCATATGGATTTGCCACAGAGATCTGCCGTTATTCAAAGTGGGAGCTGGTTATGCAGGCTTGCTAGGCTTCTGTCTTTGCATTGTATGTTGGGACTTGAATTCCATAAGTCAGGCAGCTGGGAGCAGAGGCGGATGCAAAGTAGGGGAGATCAGGAACAGGCTGGACCCCATAAGCCCTAACTGGAACCACACAAGGATGGACTGAGTCCCTGAAATTCGTCAGTTTTCATTGGCTCTGTCACTGATAATGCGGGTATTTTGCAGAAGCCAGCATCCTTCACCATGGAGCTAAACACGTACATGCCTGGCTCAGGAGAAGCCCAAGGAGGAGCCAGCCGCTGCTTCCAGCCAACACAGCCAACAAGGGGTGTCAGCAGATCAGCCACAATGGTGTGAGCTACATGACAGCTGCTGCTTCCCTTCTACCCTCCAAATCCCCTCAAGAATCTCCCCTGTGGCCCACACAAACCTGAAACATACAAGAAAGGGAAATCAGCCTGGCCAAGTTGGCACATCACAAAGCTACCACACCTCCCCCGTGATCAGGCGATTCCACCCTAGATATTTGCCCGACAGAAATGAGCGCGTATGTTCATCCAAAGACACGCACAAGAATGCTTGTAGCAGCTTTATGCATAGCAGCCAAAAGCTGGAAACAGCTCAAGTGCTCATCGATAAAGAATATGGCTAAGCAATTGTCATATATTCATAGGGTGGAATACTTCTTTTCGATAATAGAGACACATGACTTAGATTAATTTCACAGACATGATGGGAGCAGAAGAAATCAGACACAAAGGAATATATGATGTGCAATTCTATTTGTGTGAAGTTCAAGAACAGGCAAATGAACCGATGGTGATAAAAATCAGAATGGTGATTGATTATGGAAAGGTAGGTTAATTGCCTCTAGTGGGAAGAGATATAATGAAACCTTGGGGTCCCTGGAAGGGCTGGATGTCTCAGCTGGGTGGTGGTTACATAGCTCTTTTCATATGTAAAATGTCTCTGGGCTATACACTTCAGGTCTGTGTTCTTTACCCCATGCTATGATGTACCGTCATTTAAAATGAAATGCATGTATATGCATGACTGGGACATCGTGCTGCACACCAGAAATGGACACATTGTAACTGGCGGTACTTCAATTAAGAAAAAAATTAATTAATTTTAAAAGTTTAAAAAATAAATAAATAAAATGAAATGAAATGCAGATTCCTGGGTCCCACCCCCAGAGATTTCTGATGCATTTTAATGACCACTCTGGGGGAAAGCCTTACCCTGTGCCTCATTTCTCCTTGAATTCGCTCCCCATTTTGTATAGTCAGTCATCCTTGAATTCATCCTAAAACCAACTTTTTCAAGGAGCGAGAACATCCAATTTTAATCCTACTTCTCTGGGATTTGAAAAAGCAAATTTCTGTTCAAAAAGTCACCCCGAGCGTGGGACTTAATCAGACAAAGCTCCTTCCTCGTAACGGCATCGGAAAGTGTGTTAACAATCTATGGAGTTGAATTGTTCTTGGTTTTAAGATGCCAAGTAGCTTAATAGTTTCCCCTGTTCAAAGACCATTCCTTTGGGAACTGCTAGGCATTGGAGCTTCTCTGTGTTCATAACACTCTCCCACATTCCAGACACCACACATCATGCCTCTTCTGGCGTGAACAGGCCCAGTACAGCTGCCTCCATCTTTGGAGGCTGAGCCTTTCAGAAACTGGAAGTTCTCACTCCCCAAGAGCAGGGGCTTCCTCTTTCCTCTTCCCCTGGGGAAAGCCCTTGAAAGTCCTAAGAGTTCTGGTTGCAAGTGGCCCAAGTGTCCACGCAGTCCACAGTGAGCGTCATCCTCTCTCTCGTCCCATTTGGAGCACAGAGGTGCCCGTGGCAGGAACGGCGCCAGCGCACTCAGGTCCCTGTCCGCTCCTCCCTGTATGCCCTCCCTGAGTTTCAGAGCTGAACAGGGGCTGTAGGATGCTGCTACCCAGTGGAGGAAAGGGAAGAGACAGAATAATCACTCGGATACACACAGTTCTCTACAATCTGTCCAACAGACCACTTCCCCGGGCCCTCCCTGAGCATCTGCCCCACCAGGCAGAAGGGATGCAGGCAGAGTTTTTACGGAAGGGTTTGGTTTCAGAGTCCCTGTGAGAAGCGGATACCTCCCAGAGGTAACACAGATATGTTAACAGCTATTAACAGCCCACATCTAATAGTTACCTGGGTTCAGAGGAAGTGACACCAAGAAATGCCATTGACAAATTAAGTGATTAGGCTCCGACCCAGCACCTGCATAAGATGAGAGAAGCAGGTGGTAGTGATCCCCAGATTCCGTTTTGCAATCAGAGGCCGGAGACTTCTGGAAGAGCAGATGTCGGCTGAGTGTACTGTCTGTGTAATCGCGCCCTGCCACCGGACGACAAGTCAACCACAGGACCTCCCTTTCCATCTACAAAGCCAGGCAGCTGGGGCAGCCAGAGAGCCTGGACCGAGGGAGGAGACACCTCCCTGCCGTCCCCACCCCAATCGCCCGTCTCCTGCCAGCTTGCGCTGCCATCTATAGAGGGCACTGAAGTTGCAGGGGGTGGTAGCCCACCCGCCTCAGCCTGCAACTCGTGCACCTCAGCTCTAAGGCGCATCAGAGTTTCTGGCCAGCTCCCCACATAGGGTCAGCCCTTAAGCCATATTCAAGTGCAAAGGAGAGACCTGAAGTCAAACTTGCAGGCAAAGAAGTCCAAAGCAAGTGATGGGATTGGGGGAGCGCTGACACAGGGCTCCTGGCAGATCGATCCAGAAAGGGCAACAGGGGTGAACTGATCCCCACTGAGCTCCGTGTAGGCCTCAGTCTATGAGCCCATCAGCATACAGTGGTGATGATGGATGGACTGGGTCCAAGGAGGACCCCCGACGTCTACGGTTCCATGGGATGGGGGACCAGGAGGGCCCAGAGCTGTGAAGGATCCGTTCAGGCTCTGAGACTCTGGCGTTCAGACAATCAAAAAGCAGGACTAAGGTTGCTCACACCTGAGGGGAGTCCCCAGGGAGGCTGGACTCTGACCCCCAAAGCAAGACTGGAAGGGGCTGGGGCCACCCCTAGGAACGCTGGCTTGATGAACGCACTTGAGAAAGTTGCAGTCTGGGCTGTTTTTCACTTAGATCCCCAAGTCACTTGTTCACGTTCCTCAAGACAGGAGATTCCAAGAAAATTGGAGGATCAAAACTGCCTTGAGACTTTCACTAAAGAGCTTCACTGTCAGTAGGAAATGGACCCTCCCCCACCTCCACCAGTACAGTAGACAGCTGGGAGCCCTGCCCTGGTGGGAACGGGCTGTGAGCAGAAGCAGGAGAAGGAGCAAGGTGCAGGGGACACCCTGTCAGGGGTGTATCTGGGAGGGCTTTGCTCCCACTAGGTCTACAGAATTGAGGATTGGGAGTCCAAAGTCATGATCTTTGTTTAAGCCTGTGAAGCCACCCTTTGTCCACAGCCTCCCTCCAGCTCTGAGAACTCTCTCCCTGTGTGTCTTAGATACGTCCCTCTTTCTCTGAGCCCCTTCTTGAACCTGAAAAGAGGAATGAAATTGCACTGGGCTCACTCCTGGAACTCCGTGAGCATCCCGTGAGATCTGGACACCCCTGCTCTGAATCCACTCAGCTGTGTCCTCCCTGCCCCCCATCATCGGCCTTGGAGGACACAGGCCAGAGAACCCTGGCACTGAGTGAGGGGCTCTGGCTGAGAGCAGCTGGGTGCTGAGACCCTGGGGCACACAGTGGGCCGGGAGGCAGCCAAGGCAGAGGTAGAAGCGCTCGTCACCCCTGAGACTGGCTACCTGGGCCCAGCAACTCATGGCACCCATGTGTCAGTGCTGAGCTCCCGGGACCCTGGGAAGAGCCGCTGGTCTCCCTTTACTAAAGTGATCTGCACCCTTGGACAGGCTGCAGTGCTTCTGGACCTTGCTTCTCCTCACTGCCCTGCAGGAGAATCCACCCGACCCCCCGTACTCAGCCCAGCTCTTGCAGAAGGCCTCCTGCTCTGTCCTTCGCTGCCTCACCTTCAGCCAACTCCTACTCATCCTTCAGAGCCCAGCTCAAATTCCACTGCTTGTAGGATGCTGTCCCCCATCCCCAGAACAGGCACAAGTTCTCTCACGGTGACCCATACTCTTTTACTATAGAGTTTATCCCCACTTACAATGACATATTTGTGTTTGGGATTATTTGATTACTGAGTTCTCTGCCACCACGCATGCAGGTAAACACTCACAGACTTACAATGGGGGCAGGGGCCTTTAGTCACCTATTCAAGAACCACTTATTGAGTGACTGCTGGATGCCAGGGACTGCGCCAAGGGCTGCAGATACATCAGTGAATAAAAAGACGAAAACCCAGCTCTCAGGGAGGTTACACTCTCATAGGAGGAGACAGAAGAAACAACAAAACTAGTAAAAGAATAACTTACACGGTACGCGGGAAGGTTATGGAAAAACAGAAAAAATAGAGCAGGGTGTGGGCAGCCCTGGGTGCCAAGTGGGAGCCGGGGGGTGCAGGGTGGCCTCACTGGAAAGGGGAGGAAGGAGCAAAGCCTTGAAGGAAGCAAGGACTCAGCAGAGAGCAGCCGCTCACTGCTAAGTCTGCAGCCCGTGGCCCCATGCTTAGCACCTAGTAGTTGCTTAATAAACTATTAAACAGATGAATGGGTGGGCGAATGGATGGACAGTCTTTCTTTAGCTTAACGTCCAGCCAAGACACTGCTTACCTAGATCTAGGGGACTGTGGTGGTCCTTGAAGTTGACCCCCTTCCAAAGATCAAAGATCTGTTCCCCATCTCCAATGTCCAGCAATAACGAGGTACTGGGTTTGATGTCATCTGCAAGGCTGTCCTGATGAGTACAAGATAATCACAGTGGTACCACACTCCTTGCCAGGGACTGATTCAGGAACCCCAACTGAAGTCACTCAAGATAGATTACCCTCTAGGTGACACTTGTCTTAAGTGGGTTTTTTTTTTTTTTTTAATGGAGGTACTGGGGATTGAACCCAGGACCTTGTTCATGCTAAGCATGAGCTCTACCACGGAGCTCTACCCTCCCCTGTTCAAGTGGGTTTTGACCTAAGATATCCCAGTGAAAAGAGAAAGAGTTTCATCCCATGACTGGGAAAGGCCTGCTTTTTCCTCCTGAAGATGGACGAGGAGTCCTGGATAAGCCAGTTAGGGTTGGGTTTTTCTATAACTTGCATTCCCAATGTACTCTGACTGGTGAGGGGCATCCTTTCCACTCCCACTGTGCACACTGGTCTGACCCCCTCACGGGCCAACAATTCCCTTTTTGCCAAGGTCATACACAGAAAGGTCTCCCCATTGTCCTGTCCCATCTCTGTGTACTGCTTAAGACCGCCTCCTGTCCCCTCGCAAGCACCTCGTGAAATATACACTAGCCCCATCTTAGAAACAAGGAAATAAAGTCCGTGGACTCAGCAAAGCTAGTGAAGTAAGTCTCAGCCAAAATCCTGCCTCTGAAGCCACCCGGCTGCTGGTTAGGAAAGGGAGAGGATAAAATCTTCAACTGAAAAATGACAAGGAGAAAGGGTGCCTGGGCCCCGGCGTGCTGTGGAAGAGGCTCCACCTGTAGCCTGGAGATGACCCCCACCTCCCCGGCCCCGTTTAGGTGGGTCTTGCCTCAGGTAGGAAATTCTTCTTTATTTCATTTTAAATTTTTAATTATTAGAGGTAATACATGCACAGGTTTAAAACAAAAAACAGCACAAAAGGTTACCTAGTGAAAAATAAGTCTCCCATGATGTGGGGCAGTGCCCCGGGGTGGCTGTGGGGGCATGTAGTGCGGAGATCTTTGTTACTCGCATACATACACCTCAGATTACCCTGAGACCCAGTACAGCCTGCAGGCTAGACACACACTGCTGCCAGATCAGCCCCTCCCTCCATTCCCAACCTGCGTCCTTCAGATACAAAATTCTGGGCAGCCACTCTTACCTGTTCTGTTAATGCTCTTCCAGAGATAGGCTATGTGTGTCTCAGTACATGTGTGTATAATTAGATATATATTTCATCCCACAGGGTTTTGATACAAATGGTAATATGCTATTACACTGTTCTGCACTTTGCTGTGTTAACTTAGTATCTTTGGTATTGTTCCATATAAGAACCTATAGACCTCCCTCAGTCTTTTTGATGGCTGTGTATGAATGTACTGAAATTAATGTAATCAGTCCCCTGTTGATGACACTTAGGTGGTGTCTTCTACATCACATGCGACTACAAACAAGGCTACAATGACTATCAAGCTACAGATGTCTTTGTGCACATTTTGAGAATAATAACAGGATAATTATTTTTGGGGTCCACGAGCGTGTGCATGTAAAATTTCATAGCTATTGTCAAATTCTCTTCTTAAGTGGTTGCACCCATTGAAACCCCCGCTCATAATGAATAAGTGCCTCTTTTCCCCACACACTGGTGAGGCAAGAAATTCATAAGCCCCCTTTGGAGGTCATGGAGGTGGGAGCTGTTGGCCCCATCACTAATAAGACCCAGGACCAGAGCGGTAAGAAGGACGCTGGGGTCAAACAGTTTTAGATTTGAATCTGAGCTCTGTTACTCACCCACTGTGTGACTTGAGCAGATGCCTTAAGCCTTGTGAGTCTAGGTTCCCTAACATACAAAGTAGAAATTAAAAATTATATTGATTTCACAAAGTCATTATAAGGAGCCAGTAGCAAGTTTCAGTTATGCAAGATAAATTCTAAAGATCTGCTGTACAACATTGTGCCGATGGATAATGATGTGGCATTATACCCTGAAAAATCTGTCAAAAGGTAGATCTCTCATTCAGTGTTCTTACCACAACATAATAAAAAGAATTTTTTTAATGTATATAGTTTAATCCAGAGATGGAAAACAGAAAGAGCCAATTGAGGTCATGTATATAAAACTTGTAGTTTAGGGCCTGGCACAGAATAGGAGCTTAATAAATGGGAATTAATTACTGTGCTGAGCAGCCTCTGAATCTGAGTGTTCTCTTCGTCCATTAATGGCTTTGATCTGGATTTGGCTCAGGCAAACCCTGGGGATGCACTGAGCCTGGGGGCAGAGAGGGGACACAGGGCCAGGCTGAGAGGAGCTGGGAGGGGCCGGGAGAGCCCATAGAGAGGATCTGGCTGGGCTGGATTCAGGCCTCAAGATGGCTGTAGCTGAGACAGCAGGGGGTATAGAGGGAGTAAGACTGGAGTGGGAGGCTGGGACTGATTATGGCATAAGATAGTTCAGTTTTTCCCAAACAGAGGTGTACAAGATCTTAGATACATGCACCCCAATGTTCATAGCAGCACTATTTACAATAGATAAGACATGGAAGCAACCTTAACATCTATCGACAGATGACTGGATAAAGAAGTTGTGGTATATTTATACAATGGAATACTATTCAGCCATGAAAAAGAATAAAATAATGCCATTTGCAGCAACATGGATGGACCTGGAGATCATGATTCTAAGTGAAGTAAGCCAGAAAGAGAAAAACAATACCATATGATATCACTTATGTGTGGATTCTAAAAAAAAAAAAAAAAAAGACACAAATGAGCTTATTTACAAAACAGAAGCAGACTCACAGACAGAGAAGACAAACTTATGGTTACCAGGGAGTGGGAAGGGATAAATTGGGAGCACAAGATTTGCAGATAACTAACTACTATATATAAAATAGATATACAACAAGTTTCTTCTGTAGAGCACAGGGAAATATATTCGGTATCCTGTAGTAACCTATAATGGAAAAGAATATGAAAACGCCTCTATGTAT
Organism: Camelus ferus; assembly: GCF_009834535.1. NCBI lineage: Eukaryota > Metazoa > Chordata > Mammalia > Artiodactyla > Camelidae > Camelus > Camelus ferus. Next base: position 33,178,504 of record NC_045705.1, read on the forward strand.
GTATATGTATGACTGAAACATTATGCTGTACACCAGAAACTGACACATTATGAACTGACTATATTTCAATTAAAAAACAAACAAATGAAAAAAACACACACTTGGCAAATTCAGCAAAAAATATATACATACATAATTTTTATTGGCTGCAAAAAAAGATGATCTTCAGTGATTTTTTTAAACACTATTAATGTTCTTTTTAAATTTTATTGTACATTGAAAAATACAACCAACACATTGAACAGATGATTCCCTGAGGATTCTTCCTTAGGATAATATTAGCATAGGCATGAGAAAGTTTAAAAATTGAGTTGATTTAAATTTTAAAATCAAGTAAATCATCGTACATGGTGTGCGAACCACAGTTTTCCCCCCAAAATCATGCTGGTGATACATTAATGATGGAAGTTCCTTAAACATGGACACCCAAAGCCCATGATGGAAGTCACCACAAGTTGTGGAATCAGACAGCCTGGGCTGAAGCATAAACTGAGGCAGGTGGGCTAACCTGGCATGATCTCAGGTTCCTATTCTGTAAAATGGGGGTAAGATGAGGGGGAGGGTATAGCTTGAGCCGTAGAGTACCTGCCTAACATGCACAAGGTCCTGGGTTCAATCCTTAGTACCTCCATGAAAAAAATAAATAAATAAGTAAACCTAATTAACTGCCTCCCAGAAAAAAAAAAAAAAATGGGGATAAGATTAGTTTTGGCTGACAGGGTTGTGGTAACAATCCACGAACTCATATGCACAACTCATTCACCTCACTGCCTGGAATCTAGTAAACAACTAACAAGTGTGATCATTATTTTTTTTCAAATTATTTAACTATTACTTCACATTTTAAAATTAATTATTAATATTTAATATTTGATCATTACAATGAGTACAGGCTAATGAGTTTTGATTGTACCCTAACAGCAATAAAAGAGGTTGTATATTTTATAGCTTCCATTCTGTCGAAGAAAATATTTTAACATTAACAAAGAAGATTCTTAAACAAAAAAGGAAAACCACTCATTTCCCCAACCTTGAATGATTTTTATCTTTGCATATTCTCCTCTGGACTTTGTCAACCCGAATACTTACTGCTCGTGGTTGTAATCACAATGTTCATGCAAATTTTGCATCCTGCAACAAACATGATATTAGAAACAGTTTCTACACTTCTGCTTGGTCTTTGTAATTATCATTTCTGTGGCAGCATCATATTGCATTGACTAGATTAGCCATGGTTTATCTTAACCATCTCACTGCCTGGAGAACTATAGGAGGATAATGCCAAGGGCATGCCTGGAGCTTTTTTCTTCTGTAGAATTCTGTTCTTAAGATCAGTTCCCAGAAGTGAGATTAACGGGGTAAGAGGTAATAATATTTTCAAGGCCCTGGTTCCCTTGTACTAGGTGGTTTTCCTGAGCTGTGCACACTGCTCCCAGAGATGGAGGAGCACAGACGTCATCCAGCCTTGCCAGTACAGGGCGATGGTGTTTGTAGATTCTGCTAATTTAATAAGTCTGAAACACTATCTCCATCCTGCTTTCATTTGCATCTCTTTGATCACTAACCAGTTGAACTATTTTCAGGGTATCTGTTTACTCTCTACTTGCCCTCTTGGGTGAAGGAGTGATCCACATCCTTCACCTGTTTATCTGCCGACGTCTGCAGGCCTTTCTTATCCATCCGAATGAGCACTCCACAGTCGATAAATATTCATCATCTGCCAGCCAGATTTGGCAATGGGAGGCTTCTGAGCAGGAGGGTGAGTGATCAAAACTACACCTTGGGAAGATTAACTTTGAGATGAACTGAGGAAAGGGGCTGAGAGACAGAGAAATCTGTCAGTAGGCTTCTGGGCTCGATCCTGTAGAGGGGCTCTGAACTGTGCAGTGGGGGTGGGGATGGCAGGGGGTCCATGTCCCGTGTACTTGTGGCTATTTGTACTGACTCCAACAATGCCCCTCATGCTCCCTTGCAAATTCAGTGGCTTCAGCACACAGAATTGGAGGGGAATGGGATTACTGTCTCCTGTTCATTCACTGTGTAGTTAAGAAAAATGTTGTCCATGGAGGATCCCACAGTGAGGGGAAGCGCTAAGCACCCTTCCTCACCTGGTGTCTCCAAGGAGGTGGGGGAGGGGTTAGAAAATCAATGCAACAAGGAAGGGGACTCGTTAGAGTCTTTCGCCCTAGAATATGGGTTCCCAGGCTAAAGGAGTGTAAGGCAACTAGTCTCGTAGCCACCCCCAGGGCTTCCAAATACTTCCCCACACCCACTCTCCACCCCAGGCTTTTCACCCATTGCTGCATATCAGCATGACCAGTAGCGCCTTGCACCATGATTGTTCGATTAGCATCTTCCTCGCTAGACAAGGGTGGGGTGGGGAGGGGTCCAACAGGTCAGCAACATGGTCAGGCTGTGCCAGGTACACGAAACAAATAAGTCAAAGGAGACATGGACCTTGCACTCCGGGAGTTCATAGTCTAGTGAGAGAGGGAGGCTCTCTTTGCCAGGAAGGGCACTGCAACAGATACAATGGGATCCCACTTTCTAACCAATAGACCTCCAGGGAGCCAAAATTCTGACTTTTGGTCAAGACGAGCATGGAACTTCATGAAAGAAGGGAAAAATCACACGTTCCTGGATTCAGAGTCTTGGCTCCATAGCTTCCTAGCCATGTCACCTTTGATGCAGCCAGGTGACCTCTTGGTCCAGCTGCCCTTAACATCTGCAGAGGCAGGCCAGGAACGCCAAGAGAGGCTCTGGTACCACAGGCTGAGAGGGTCCGCCTCACGCCACCAGTCCACGCCTGGCAACCCCTGCCCACAAGGTACCCCTAGTCCTCCTGCCACACCGACGTATCTCTTCAGTGTTCTTCAGAGGAATCTGATGTTGGAAGGCTAGTTCAAATCTAGGATGATCCAACTTCTTGGAGTTCTATGTAGAAATTCCAGCCATCTCCTCCTCTCTTCCCAAACACAGCTCTGTCCCAAACAAGGGGCCTCATGTACACATGTGGGAATATCCCACCCACGTGTGCAAGCTCCACCCACATGCCCTCCAAACAGCTGCCCCTCAGCCACCCCAGGGGCACACATGCTGGCAGAAGGCAGGTGGGAGAAGACACCCATTCAGGTGCTAGAAGTAGCCTAGAGCCATTTGAGCAAGAGATTCCAGAATCCTAGATACCCAAAGTGTAGCCTTAAAAGAAGAATACAGCAAGGACCTACTGTATAGCCCAGGGACCTACATTCAATTTCTTGTAATAACATGTAACGGAAAAGAATCTGAAAAGAAAAACTATATATATGTATGTATATGTATAACTAAATCTCCTTGCTGTACACCTGAAACTAACATTATAAATCAACTACACTTCAATAAAATCTTTTTAAAAAATAAAAGGAGAATGCAGGCTTTCAGAGCACATCCCCTTGGGCTCAGGGACTTTTGCCTCATGGAGGGTGCTGGCTGCAGGAGGACCAGAGCAAAGGTCTCTAAAGCAAGGAACCCAGGGCAAGACCTTCTTGCCCAGATCTAAAAGTAGTACAAAGTCTCTGAATTTGCATCCCCATCTGTAAAAAGGTGATATTAATAGACTTCCCCCTGCTCCAACATAGAGCTGCTCTGAATGTTAAGTGAGCGAATACACATAAATTCATGACATGAAGCAAGTAGTTAATAAAGGCCAGTTATTATTATAAATAATAGAGATGGGCAGAGACCCCAGAAACCAAACAGGGAAGGAGAAAGCACGTTCTGACACCTTTGCCCTTTAAATGAATCTAGTGTAGGTTTTCTTCCCTGTTTTAGAAAGGACCTGAAGGCAACCCCGTCCTCATCAGGCCAGGCAGAGTAGGACGTGGAGCTCACGGGCAAAGGTTCTGGGTGGCAAGTCCAGGCACAGCTCTTTCCCCTCCCTCCAGAGTGTATGATCACCGTCAAGGCTCAAGATCAGGCCAGCTGGCCACTGGGAGCAATCTGGGGAAGAATTTCTGGTCTTCCTCTGGGACATCACAACCCCAGAGCTGGAATCTAGCTGAGAGACTTCATTTTCATAGCTTCTGATTCCAGAGTCACAGAGAAAGGAGGATTCACCAAGTCAATGCTTTGTGGGACCTTCAAGGGCATTGGATTCAAAACATACCTTTCAATAATGGGGAGCTTGAAGCCCAGAGAGGAGAGAGGTCTGGCCCACATTACACAGCCACTCGGAGGCAGAGTCCTAGCTAAAGCGCAAGACTTTGAATTCAGGTCTGGATCGCTTTCATCATGCTGGGCAGGCGGCCCTGGTTTACGGCAGGAGCAGGTCAGACACACACACAACCAGGTGGGAAGGAAGAACTAAGGGCTGACTCCCAGACAGCGCTCTGCCATTCATGACTTCTGAGACCTCAGGTCGTAGCTTTACTTTCTGCCCCTAGACGGCAACATCTATTTCTTCAGGTGGACGTTAGTCTAAACGAGAAAATTAACACTAATATGACTCGTGTCTATTGGGCATAGGGTCACGCTCGCTGTGAGGTTCTTTCATGCTTTATCTCATTTAATCCTTAAACCACCAGATGAGCTGGGAGCTACTATTGTCCCCTCTCCCATTTTCCAGATGAGAAAACTGAACACCTTGCCCAAGGTCATCTAGCTAAGTAAGCAGCAGAGCCAGGGCATGAACCTGGCAAAGCCTTTGCTCCCGACCATGGAGCCGCCCAACCTCATATGCCAACTGCCAAGGGTCATACGGTGAAGTTACCAAGTAGGTGGAGAAAAGAACCAGGGAAATTCCATGGACTCAACAGACAGGTCCCGTAAGTGGGAACTCATAGATGAAGTTAAGATTTATCTCGGTTCTGTCAATGTCCTGCTTCTTCTACATGACCTCCTTGCCAAACCTCACAGTTCTCCCTCCGCACGGTGAATCCTCAGGGAAAATCCAGTCCAACCGCCCATTTCCCTAGGAGCCTCGGCTTCCCTTGGGGATGCAGATCCACCTACAGCCACCAGAGGGCGGGCCAGCTCTATGGCAAGTCCTGAGGACGACGCCCCCCCCCGCCCCGCCCCCTCCCAGAGCCGAGCCAACAGTCTAGCCAGGAACGGACCTAGATGCCATCAAGGCACAACCCTCAGTTACATTTTACCATCAGTTTATTCCCTTCGATCTCAAAACGTCTAACTGCAGACGTTCAACTCGATCAGACATATTCTACTGAGACAACGGTCTTAAGAATCACCACGAAAAGAGTAGTAGCAACAGTGACCACCACAGACACTGGTCAGAGCCTCATTTGACTAAGCACTTTTTCATACCTTGACTGACTGGAGATTTACTGGATAAGCTGAAGCTTATGCGTGGTGGTATATTCCACTGCACAGTTGAGAAAACTGAGGCACGGGGGAGGGGAGTAACTTTCTTAGAGGACTCTGGTCTTCAGGGAGAGCTGTTTCCAATTCCCTGTCTGTCTGGAGGAGAGGTTGGGAATTCGGGGGGCTGCAAATGTGGCTAGGCAGAGGAGGAACAAGGGATCAGAATGCTCCACGGGGAAAACCGAAGGCATTGTGATGTTTCCTGCAAACTGAGAGAGCCATCCACCCACCCGACATTCATCCATCCAACAGTGTTCATTGAGCACCTGCTGGGGACACGAAGACGGATGAGAGGAATTTCCTGCCCTCAAAAAGCTGGCGTTCTAGTAGGGGAAAGTGGTGATTCAGCAGATAATTATAGGAAACCGACGCCTGTATAGTGGGATACGAGCAGAGGGATTTTTGACCGCCTGTGGCACACCCACATTTGGGGTGTCTTTTGGGGCTCCCAGGCCTGAAGGACAGGACTGGAGCCAAGGATGATTGGCAGGAGCACCCCCCTTTCCTGCAGCTCATCCCGGGGTGGGGGGACCCCTCCCAGCTTTGGGTCCCCAATTGTGTTGGGGGCCCAGGGTCCCACCCCCCACCCCTCTCAGAAGAGTGCTGGCCCAAGGAGCCGATGACAGCACACACCTGAGTCAGCCCCGCCGCCCACCCGCCCCTCAGCGTCTGTCTCCGCATCTTGTGATATTTCGCTCCCCGGGAGCCAGCCCCACTGCGCTCCGGAGGCAGCTCGGCAAACAAACCCAGCGACAGATTGTGCCGCGGCTCATTCCGGGGAAAGGACGCCAAATCCCACCCTGCTACCCCCAACACTCCCTCCCCGCCGCCCCCTCCAGGCCCTCCTCCCAGGCGCGGGCCTTCGGCAGGGTGGGTCCCGGGAAACGCAGGAACCCTGCCTTCTAGAGATGGGAGGGAGACTGGAGCCCCAGAGACGCCCCTTTCCGCTCCTACCTCATCTGAACATAAGACGGGCGGGGAGAGGAAATTTAGGCGCTCGGAGGGCGTGGGAGCCCAGGAAGGGCAAAGGATGGAGCCAGAAGGGGGCGCCCAAGCGTCAAGGTGCCAGAGGGCTCGGAGACGTCTAATGAAACGGGGTGGAAAGGGACGTAGGGACAGAGATAGCGAGACATAAAACACAAAGATGGAGAGGCAGGGAGCCACAAGGACAGAAGGGAAGCGACAGAGACACGGCCAGAAAGTGAGAGGGACAGAGAAGACAGTGACAGAAAGAAACAGATGCATAAAGGAAGGAAATGACAGGGAGACAGTAAGGAGGGGAGGAAGGGAGGGAGGGAACAGAGAGACGGAGACCATAAAATATGAATAAGATTTGGGGGAGAAAATTAGAGAAATCGAATGAGAACGAGGGAAGAATGACATTATGGATGGAACGGAGAATGAATGGAAAAATGAGACCAGCATTTATAAAGCGCCGACTGTATGCCAGGCGCTGCGTTGCGCTCTGGCGCAGACAGGAGAGGAGGAGCCAGAGAGTCAGGCGGAGGGGCGAGGGGTTTCTTTATAGGTGGAAGCGGCCGCCCGGGACTCCCGCGCTTCCTCCGGCCGGGCCCGGCTTCGCGCAGATGGCCCTCGCACCGGCGGTTAGGCGCCGCTCCAGCAGTCCCAACCCCGCCTGCGCCGCTTGGCCACGGTCCCCCAAACGGCTACCTCGAGGGCCCTGCGCCTGTCCTGCGCCGAAGGGGCTCTCAACGTCCGGATGCCCGACGCCCTGGACCAGGTCAAGGCCAGGGTGATCTGCATCGCCTCCTTTGTAAGGGGACGCTTAGGTCGCGGGTCTGCTGGTATCGCCCCGAACGAGGCCACGAGAGGCATGAGGGGCGCAAGGGGCCCCGAAGAAATCAGAATGCACCCCTCTTGAAAAGGAAGTAGAAGAAGCTCCCGTGAAGCCAAAGCTCTCCTCTCACCTTTAAATCTTCTATCCCCCTCGAGGGTGATGAGACACAAGCGCACCCAAACTTGCACTCGCTTGTAAATGCGTTAAGGGACTTACACACACCAGGGTGTACATACTCTGGCCACCCATCCCCAAGCTCGCTTGCGCCAAACTCTCACGCGGGCGCGCGTTTCCCACCAGGGCAGACACACATGCTGCTGGGCATTCAGCGGCTCATCGGTTCGCACACTCACGTAACCCTGCTTCCCCTGGCCCGTATAAAAGCGTGCAAGCACTCAGTCACACCTGCACAAGCGTCCTTGCGCGCGCATGCACGCGTATGTGCGCTGGTCTTGCACCCACAGACTCTTGCATAGACTATTCTTATAGTGGCACACACTCAGGGCTCGGGGTCCGGGAACGGAAGGGAAAGTGGAATCTTGGAGCTCTCCCAGAGGAGAGAAACGCTGGAGGCCTGGACATCGGGTGCCTGGCACCCGGCAAGGAGGGAGAGGTGACTCGGGAGCCCAGCTCCTCCAGGAAAGTTGGGAGGGGAAAAACTGGAGGAGTCCACGGGGTTCCCTTACACTATCGCACCCCCACAGGAAGGGATTTCTCTAGAAGCGTGGCGCCACGAAGGCGATCGAACACAGTCCTCCGGGTTTCCCAGGAAAGGGAGGGGTCTGTGATGGACGGGGCTAGAGAACCGCTCCCGCCTCCTAGTGGCCAGGAAAGGGTTAAGTCGTCCAGCTAGAAAGCGAGGGAGGAGCCAGGGAGTGCAGGAAGGAGGAGGGGTGGTTGGGAAGAGCCGTCCCCACTCTCCCTCCGCGAGCAGCCGGGGCGCACGGACCGACGGACTGACGGACCCGCGCGCTGCCTGCGCTGCTGGGGGGCGCGGGCACCGGTCGTCGACGGTCAGCTACAGCCCTCCCTGTCCCGTCACGCCCCGCCCCGTCCCGTCGGGGCCGATGGCTCCTCTCGAGGTCTGCAGTCCGGGGGGCGCAGGGTAGAGCGCCGCGGCCGGGCCACACAGCCCGGGGACTCCCGGGCCCTCCCGGAGCCCCGCGGAGTCCCCGCCGTCCGTCTGGCGGGCTCAGGGAGCGAGTGGGAGCGCCCTCCCCCCGCCGCCCTCTCCCCCGAGCGTCGAGACAAGATGCTGCCCGGGCTCAGGAGCCTGCTGCAAGGTAGGGATCCCAGCCTGCGGGAGGGCATCCTGCGGAGGGGAGCAGGGCGCCCCCTCCCCTGAGGGCGCGAGGGTGGGGCGGCGGTGGGTATGGGGGCACCCGGGGAGGGAAAAACGCTTAGCCCCGGGCCCCGCCCCCGCCCCCAGTGCCGCCGGCTGGAGCAGCGCACCCGACTCGGAGCCTGCCGGGCTGTGCCGGGAGCTCGTGACCGAGGAGGGATGCAAGGGGCGGGCGGACCCGGCTGGGAGGGGGAGGGAGGCTCAGGTTCCGCTGTCCCGGCTCCACCTGCTCCGGGGGACGCCGAGGACTCGGACCGGCTGGGGAAGCGCCGACTCAGCAGCTTCTCAGTGCCCGGTGCCTCAGCACTTTCCAGTCACCTGGGAGGACGGAGAATGTGGGTAGGGAACCGTCTGGGAGGACTGGGGGCGCAGAGAGAAATCCAAACGTCCCTCCCTGGTAGAACAGAGGGAGGGCACTAGAAACGGGTTAGTTCCCCAGACTGAGTGACAGACCGACAAGGGTGTGGGCCAGGGATTGGTGGTGGGGTGGGGAAGGCCGAGGGGGATAGGAAGGGCCCAGTCAAGGATGGAGAGAGTGGCTGGCAGAGGGAGATGGGGAGGAGGAGGAGGAATAGAGGTTAGACGGGAAAAGCTTGGAGGGAAGTGGGACCCTCGTTAAGACGGAGGAACAGGGAAGGAGAGGGGAGACCAGATTAGGCGAGGGGTGGAGGGCAGACTAGGGCCACTAGGGACAGGGGCCCAGAGCCTGAGGGTGGCAGTAATGAGAAAGAGAAAGAGGGCTGGGACCCTGAGGGCCAGGAAGGAAAGGGGAGTAGGAAAATCAGAACCCCAGAAACCAGAGGAGGATGGGAATGGTGGACAGAGATGGGGTGTCAGGAACAGGGAAAGAGGGTCAGGATGAGAACTAAGGTTGAGATGGGAAACCATAGATGGGAGAGGGGCTGGGTTAATCAGGATGGGGATAGGGGCTGGAAAGGGAGGGCGGGGAGAAAGGAGAGAAAAGGATGAGAGAGAGATCAGGGGGGCTGCCCAGAGATGAGACAAAGAGGCTTCTGGTAACCACTTCCACGTGGGAAGCCCTCCATTTCCAAAGCGCTTGCCTGACACATCCTTTCTCTCAGGGAGCGGCCAGTGGGGCCAGACCTTGGACTCTGAGCTCAGGGTCTTGGGGGCAGCTGTGAGGGTGAACGGTGAGGGCGGACATTCACATTCGAGTGGGGTGGCAGCCTTCAAGGGCAGGCACTCTGGCTGGCTCTGTGCTGCCATTTATATCTCGGGGCCTCGTCGTCGGATCCTGCCGCTGCCACCACGGTGACTGCTTATTTTGGGGTGTTACATTCTGGCAGGGTGAGAAGCTGTTTGCAGCAGCTCTAAACCTCCGTCACCCGCGTCAGTGCCTCCCCAGGCCCCTGCGTCACTGGCATCACCACCACCTCCTCAGCCCCTGCCCCCTCAGCAGCTGCCCAGAGGCCCCAGCCCTTCCTAGCCTTTTGAGTGTGGAGCTGTTGCTTCTTGTCTGGGACCCCGTGTGCCCCTCCTTCAGAGCCAGAGGCCTGGACTCCCTTTCCAGGGAGCATTTTCCTGGGGCTGCTCTGCCCTGTAGGTTGGCACCCTGGCTCTTGCCCTCCAGCCTGTGTCCGTCTGCTTCCTCCTCAATTTTCTTCTTTCACCGGGTCTCTGGACTAAAGGGGGACCTCCTGGGCTGAGAACTTTGTTTGTGAGCGTTGGTGCTCCAGGCTGATAGCCCGGAGTCCTTGACAACGGTCCCTCGGTGAATGGATACTTTTTGGCTCTGGGCACCTCAGCCTTCCAGGATCAATATCGGGTTCTGGCCTTTCTCTCTCTGTTCCTTCCCCCGGTCAGTTCTGGCCACATCTTTTGGACACTGGTCATTGCTTCCTGGCTCCCTGCTGTCCTCTAGAATAACCACAGCCTAGAGCCCAGGAGGGGAAAGTTGCAGAGAGCCTGGGTCCCTTCCTTGCCTTGACCCTGAACAGCCAAACAGACCCAGTGTCATTGCTGGCCCAGCCCTGTGCCCCTGGGTGCAGCTCCTGTCCCCCCGCCCCTGTTACCTGGAGTGCAGCAACTCTCACTCAGGTGGTTTCTGTGGATGACATGAGGATCTCCCAAAGAAAGGTCAGAGACATGGACTTATCCAGTCTGGGTTCCACCTTGTTCTAGGTGCATGACTTGAAACAACTCATTTCATGTGTGTGTGAGCCTCCCTCCCCTCGCCTGCAAATTGGGGGCCATAATGTTGATCTCCTGGGGATTACGTTATATTGTATTCTACACACAAAGACCTACAAATACAGTGGCTGGCACGCAGTAGGTGCTCACTAATGGATGGTTTCTGCCCATCCCTGCTCCATGCTCGCCTGCAACTCTAGCCATCACTTGCTGACTTGAGAAAAAAAGAAAAGGAAAGAGATAGGATGGGATGAGCAGAGGCGTGGAGGGTGGTGTTAGAATGGGCTTTCCTGGGCCCAGATAGTAGTGGAGTGATGACACGAAGCCTTTGAGAAAGATATTGGAGGCAGGCTGTCAGAGATTCAGGTCAGGAAGCCTGGGCTGCTCACTCAGAACTGGACCCTTCCCCTCCCCAGCCCTTGAGGGTACTCCCTGTGAAATAAGGGGTTTGCTCCTGTTGCCTGATGAGATGGCTGCATCTCCTGCTCTGACACTGTGCATCTTGCCCCAGTCTTTGCCAGGGAGTCACAAAATGGGGGCCGGGAGTGAAACTGTGGTCCTTGGGGAGAGAGAGAAGACACGGGCCGGGAGGGAAGGAGTGACGGGTTAAAGCCGTGAGAAGCAGAGGGTGGGGAAGGGACAGTGGCGAGAAGGAAAAGGGCACATGCCAGGCAGGGGCTGAAGGTGGAGGAGGGAGAGGAAGGCACCATTCACCAGGTCTGCCGCCTCTGCCCAGGAGCTCTCCAACCAGGCCCAGGGGCAGAGGCAGCCAGAGCCCCCCACCTTCCCCTCCTCCTCGCTTCCAGTGAGAGCCGCAGCCTGAATTATGGATGAGGCTCCTTGGGTTACAGCTGCTTTGCACAGTGGCAGCGAGGGCCAGAAATGGCAACAGAGTCACTGTTACGCAGCAGCTGTCACGGAGGGGCCCCCGGCCCAGGGCCCCTCCTCAGAGAGCCCACAGGGAACACCATCTCAGCCGTGGGAAGGTGGGCCGTGATGGGGGGAGATATAGTGGGCAAGAGGAGGGGATGTGGGGAAGGAAGCCCTCTAATGTGGGTGGGCAGGGGACCCGGGAGTCATGGGTAAGAGGGATGAGTGGGGCCCCTGCCAGTCCCTGCTGAGCCTCCAAGCTGGAAGAGACCCTGGTGCCAGGGGACTGGCTCCTGACTCTGGAGCACTCTGGGCTCGCATGTCCTTCCCTCTGTCTCTCCTGGGGGAACAGTCGGCTCCAGAGGCTGTGGAAAAAGCTCCGTAATCCTCCTGAGGGCTGGCGGCCTCCTGAATGCACTCTCTGTGAGCTTCTGGCTAAGGGATGGGATTAAGGGATCACAGAGAGATTTGGCTTTCTCTGGTGTCAAGTCCTTGGGGGAAGCGAGCTTAGAGGGTGACTCCACCAGGAAGGGAAGTGCCCTAGCCTATCATCAGGAGACTCCTTTCTGGCCCTTGCCCTGCCAACCACTTTGCTGTGTGACCTTGGGCAAGTTGCTTGCCCTCTCTGAGCCTCAGCTGTCACCTCAGTAGAACCAGAGTTCAAATAGGATGAACACGGAGGATTTTTCCAGCTCTGAGATTTTGTGTTCTAAGCCCAGAACCTCAGCCCTCTTGAAACCCACCCAGGGCTCTCCCTACTGGGTCCCCATACCCCACCCTGCCTGGTTGGGTTGAGGGGTGAGAGACGTGCTCCTCCACCCCACGTGGCTCTGAAAAACTCAAGAGGAGAAAGTAATCGTGAAACGCCGCACGGGGGAGGGGTGAGAAGGGCCGAGAAACGCGGAGGTGGTGTGAACGAATGAACAGCAGCCGCTGTGTCACTGAGTATTACATCACACCCAGCCTACACACGCACGGGGCCCGGTATTCACACACGCGCGGAGGGCGGCGGACACACCCTTGCACGCCCGGCGCGGGGAGGGGCCGGGGACACTCGCCGTGGGACGGGTCCCCCACCTGGCGCCTTCACATCCCCCCACGGGAGGAGGTGCAGGAGCAGCCGTGATGTCCACGCCACACGCGGGGCCTGTGGGCGCCAGGTGCACACCCCGGGCTCAGCAGCACTTCGTGGAGAGAGCGCCCAGCTCACACACACATTCACCCACAGCAGCCTCTGACACGAGGCATACGGAAGTCATGGACCCCTCAGGCTCTCCCTCCGTGTCTCGGAACCCGGGAGCCCAGGATCTCAGGTCCTTAGGTCCAAGGATGGCGTCTTCCTCTGCCTTGGCAGGCCTAGGCCACTGCTTGGAGCAGAAGGTGCTCACTGGATCTGTACCCAGGGGATAACCACCTGGCTTTTGGGGTGTAGGCTCTCCTTCTCCCAGACAAACCTGCCAGAAGGAAATCCCAAGATTTCTGAAACTCATAATGAAGGGCAGAGGTCAAGCCAGTTTCAGCCCAGAACTTTCATCAGCTGCAGGAGAGGGGCAGAAGGCCAGGGGACAGGGGTGGATGAGGGGCCCTGCACCTCCTGCTGTAGCCCAGGGATACTGGGGCCTAGGCACAACTCTTCAGCCCCAGACCCTTGGGCCTCCCTGGGCCTGCCCCTCCATCTGTAGCACAAGAAGGTTGGATCACAGCCAACTTTCAAAAGTTACTTTGAAAAAAACTGTTTAAGTGACTTTGAATGAGAAGCACTTGGGGTGTAAAATGCAGGTTCCCGGGCTACCCCCAGGATGCTGATTGAGCACAGGCAGGGCGGAGGACACTGCCTGCTTTCCAGGATCCCTGGCTGATTCTGTTGTAGGTGGCTGGTGGCCCCTGTTGAAGACCCACTGCCCCCTGGTCCCCAAGAGCCCTTCCAGGGTGGATAGGTGAAGGAGGAAGGCTGCGGTCAGCAGTGGGTCAGCAAGACAGGACCTCAAGGGAAGCCTGAGGGCCATTTCACACGGTCTTTAGATTCACAGAGGGTCTCAATTTAGGTCCATCCATTCTCAAATGGGGTTGATATTGCTCCCCAGGTGATATCTGCCCATGTCTAGGGACATTCTGGTTATCATAACGGGGCCCAGGGGAGAGGGGGAGAGGTGCTATGCATGTGGTGGGTTGAGGACAGGGATGCTGCTAAACACCCTACGTAGGACATCATATAGGAGTGCCCCATAACAAAGAACTGCCCTGCCCACCTCTCAAGACCAAGGTTGAGAAGCCCTGACTGTTAACACGGTCAGATCTACCATAGTGAAAACAGGAATGAAAGTGGACAGTCACTCTGATCACTCATCAAACAACTTTCAACCTATCGCAGTGCTTTCTACAATGTCCTCTTGGCATTTCTTTACTTTTTAATATACTGGGAGCCTCAAAAAGCGGAGGCCTCTAGCAACTCTGAGGTTGTACCCAGAATCCCCCACCCCACTAGGAACACAAGGCTCCCAGCCAGGGTCCCACTAGGGGTGGGTGGGCTCCCCCCCCCCCCAGCTGGCACTCCCACCCCAGCCATCCACCCAGAGAGGCCCCCCTCCCTCTCCCCGCAGGTCCCGCCTCGGCCTGCCTCCTGCTGATGCTCCTGGCCCTGCCCCCAGCAGCCCCCAGCTGCCCCATGCTCTGTACCTGCTACTCGTCCCCGCCCACCGTGAGCTGCCAGGCCAATAACTTCTCGTCGGTGCCGCTGTCCCTGCCGCCCAGCACGCAGCGCCTCTTCCTGCAGAACAACCTCATCCGCACGCTGCGGCCAGGCACCTTCGGGCCCAGCCTGCTCACCCTGTGGCTCTTCTCCAACAACCTCTCCACCATCTACCCGGGCACCTTCCGCCACCTGCAGGCCCTGGAGGAGCTGGACCTCGGCGACAACCGGCACCTGCGCTCTCTGGAGCCCGACACCTTCCAGGGCCTGGAGCGGCTGCAGTCGCTGCACCTGTACCGCTGTCAGCTCAGCAGCCTGCCCGGCAACATCTTCCGCTGGCCTGGTCAGCCTGCAGTACCTCTACCTCCAGGAGAACAGCCTGCTCCACCTACAGGTGAGCCTGCCCCACTCCGAGACACACACACACACACACACACACACACACACACACACACACACACACACACACACACACTCACACACACTCACACACACACACACACACACACACACTCACACACACACACACACACACACACACACACCTCTCCCGGCTCCTCCATCCCTGTGCGCAGGGGACACCCTTCTGGCCTCAGGGTCTCAGCCCCTCTATTTCTCTGTCCCTTTTCCATCTTTCTGTCCCTCCCGCTTTCTCCAGGGGCTTTTCTTTATTTTGGCTCTTCTGGCTATCTTTCACCCAAGCCCCCATCTGACTCCCTCTGCCTGTCTGTCTGTCTCTCCCTTTCTGTCCCTCTCTGTCTCGCTCCCGAACTTGCCTCCCCCATCTGTCTCCTGCCTCTTCTGTCTATCTCCCTTCACACGCCCACTCCACACACACCCCCGTGTCTGTCTGGGTGTGTGTGTGTCTCTCTTTCTGTGATCTCTCCTTCCCCCGCCCCGTGTTTGCCTTCGGGGGACTGCCTGTCCCCAGGCACCCCAGCCCCAAGACCTTCATGGCTGCTCTTCTCACCCACCCCCATGCCCTCCCACATCATCGGGAGGTGGAGCGAGAGGGCAGAGCCACTGCAACTGGTACCCCATAGAAGGTTCCACCTCTCTCCATCTCGCTGGGTAGTGGGACCAGGGGGAACCCTGCCCTTCTGAGACGCTGTCCCCCAAACCTGTTGTCTCAGTGCAATGGGAGAAAGCAAAATGGGTAAAGAGCTGTTAAGTAGCTGGAAAGTGGATGCCCTGAAAACGGAAGGAAAAACAGTAATTGCTATCTATTGTTATTATTATTGATCTCAATATTGTTTATTGTTGTTGTTATGCTGACTGTTTGACAGTCAGGTCCTCCCACTCTATTTCCTCAGGAAGCAATAACACACCCTCCAAACCACTCTGGGAGAAAGTTCTCTCTGGATATCCAAACTCTCCCCTCTCCCCACATCAACCTGGAAGGCACTTCCTCCTCCCCACCCCGGGGCTGGGGCCGAACTGGTCGCCCACGTGCAGATTTGAGGCTGATAATGAGAATAGCTATAGTAATAATAATTTAACATTTATTGAGCCCCCAGGATGTGTGAGGTGCTGAGAAAAGAGCAGTGAACGAAACAGAAACTCATGCCTTCACAGAGAGCATTCTAGTGGTGGAGACAGACCAGGAGTAAAGTATACAGTATGCTGGGGAAATATGTTGTGTGCTATTATTATTATATAAATAATGATAATAGCCCACTAGCACTTAGCAGGCACACTATGTGTCAGGCCCGGTGCTTAGGACTTTCCAGGTATCAGCTCTGACGTTCACAAGTGTGTGACATTTTTTCACCTCTATGGGCCTCAGTCTTTCCTTCTGTAAAATGGGGGTAGCCATAGCATCCAGCTCCTAGGGAGCGTTAAGTGCATGAATAATTTGTAAAGTACTTGGAATAGTGCTTGGCATATGGTAAGCACCATACAGATGCTTGTTAAAGTGCTATTTTAAAAAGAGAAGGGGGGAGGGTAGAGCTCAGTGGTAGAGCGCATGCCTAGCATGCGTGAGGTCCTGGGTTCAATCTCCAGCACCTCCATTAAAATAAATAAATAAACCTAATTACCTCCCCACACACACACACACACACACAAATTGAAAAAAAAAAAAAGACAAGAGGAGAGGGATATAGGTCAGTGATAGAGCACATGCTTAGCATGTATGAAGTCCTGGGTTCAATCCTCAGTACTTTTTTATTAGAAAATAAAAAGGGAAACAAGCCTCATTTAATATTGGTCTCGGTGAAATGGTCCATCTTGGACCCCATCCTGAAGATTTGGATGGTCAACTTCAAGGATTATACTGAGACCATGGGTGGGTCCCAGAACACCCCCCCCCTTTTTTTTTCACTTCTTAACTTTGCACTTCATGGTTTCCAAGTGAGCTCAGCCACCTCATCTCATTTCTACAGCCCTGTCGGGAGACTGTTTACACCTCCTTACAGATGAGGAAGTTGAGAGCAAGGGTCCCAAAGACTTTGTCCCAAAGTCTCTAAAGCCACCATTGGTGTGACTGGAGACTGATGCGTTCTCATGCCCAACCTCACAGCAGGCTGGCGGCAGGGACAGAGGATGAGGCCACACAGCTAGGAAGACCTGGTGGTACTTGAACTTCCATGGCGTGATGACATTTCAGGCCCTTTTCCTCACCGAGAACTCTCCCCTGGGGTCTGTCCGGGTGCAGGGAGGATGGTACTCCGAAGTCCAGCAGAGCGGGCTCATTTTTGAAAGCACACACTTTGGAGTCTGCCAGACCTAAGTTCAAATCCCAGCTCCCGTATGACTTTGGACAAATTACTTAACCTCTCTCCACCTCCATTTCCTCATCTGTAAAATGGCAATCATGATGTTCTTAACAACAGTACTTATCTAAGAAGTTTTGTAAGGGTTAAAATTTAGCACAGGGCCACATCAATACATGCATGCTGTCGTAATTCTTATTATTGTTATTACTAGTAGTCTGACGGCCACTACTACTGAGACCCTTTCCTCCTTATCAGCATATATTCGTTGTTCAGAATGGGGAAGCTGGGGTCCACGCACCTGAGTTTGAATTCCTGCTCTGCTGTTTTCTGACTTATTTAACTTCAGGCAAGTTGCTTCCCCCCTCTGAACCTCAGTTTTCTCATCTTTAAAGTGGGAATAATAAAAATAATACCTTCCATAAAGAATGGCTGTAAAGAGTAAATGAGTTAGTATACGTAAAGCACATCGTTCAGTGCTGAATAAATTATGTCACCACGACCTGATCCCCCATCAACTCAGTCCACAGTGGCAACCAGGGTCTGGGGACAGGAAAAACCTGGGCAAGGGGGACCTTGAGTGGATGCCAAGGGGTCTCCTGAAATGGGAAGTGTCTGTTCTGCACAGCCCTGGCATGAATGGTCCAGGGCATCATGGGAAGGAAGCATCTTTACACCTGGCCCTTTAGAGAAGAGAAAGAAAGACACAGCATCTGCCTGTGAAATGCCTGGAAAAACTAGGCTGGGAGATGCCACAGGCAGGTGGGGAAGCATGCGGGCTGGGGTGAGAGCCACAAAATGCAGGTGTGACCCAGTATGGAGCCAGGCCTGCCCTGAGACGGGAGCTCTGGAGGAGGCAAGAAGACCACAGCTTTTCAGGATGAGGAAGGTGGAAATGGAAAGGGGGTGGGATGGAGGGTCTCAGGGACCGTCTGCTGTAAGCCAGGCACTGTGCTGGGTGTCAGGGATTCAGGAGGGAACAAAAAACAGTGTCCTTGCTCTCCTGGAGCATATTTCCGACTGGAGTGGAACCAGATGATAGAGACAGTCATCCCTCTTTTAATCACTAGAGCAGCCTGCATGGTGTAAAAGAGCAGTCTTTACATTCAAGCAGATCCAATTTGCTCTGTGGCTTTGGGCAAGTTACTCAACCACTCTGAGACTCAACGGGCCCATCCATGAAATGGAGGAAAAGGCTTATAACTCAGGGGTTTGTTGAGAGAATTAAAGGAGATGCTACTTGAAAAGGGCTCAGCTTGTCTAGTCCAGAGGAAGCATCACTTCCCCCATTCAGCAGCTGAGGACACTGAGGCTTACAGGAGTTAAGTGACCAATCCAAAGTCACTCGATTCATAAGGGGCACAGCTTCGAACTGGCCCAGGTCCCTCTGACTCCAGAGAGCAGCTGTTCAGAGTCCTGTCTCCAGAGTTCACATCTGCATTCCACTACATATTAGCTGTTCAACCCTAGGCCAGTCACTCGCCTTCTCTGAGCCTCCCTCTCCTAACCTTTGAAAGGGGGAGAATAACATTAGCTGCTTCATAGGGCTGTGACGGTTAGGTTACTACACGGGATCTGTGTAGCACAGAGCTTGGCACACAGTGAGCACTCGGTTAGTCAGCTGCTGACGCAAATGATTGCGATGATACCCAGCGTAGATTGGTGAGCACTGTGAGCGGCGGTGCCTGGCACAGCGTAGATACTCAGTACAGCTTTGTTCAATGAATGAGGTACATTCCAGGGCTCACTTGCTCATAAATATCAGATGAGGATGGATCTTAATGATCAATGATCTCAAGTCCCTTGTTTCACAGATGAAAAAAACTGAGGCTCAGAGAGGTGCCTGGAGCTGCCCAAGGTCACACAGTCCAGCAGCCGACTTGAATAGTGCCAGAAATGAGCTGGGAGCTTGGAGGGAGGCAAGGTTAAGAACAGGGTGCTGTCCGGGGAAGGGGGCAGGGATGCTGCCTTGAGATTCCAAACGGATGCAGAGAGCTGTGAACTGGCCGGCTGGGGGAGGTGAGGGAAATGTGGTTTTCGAAATGGAAGAGGATGACTTTAGCAGAGGCTCTCAGCCCAGAGGGAGGGGGTGATAGGGAGGGTGGTGGGGGAGGGCGAGGGCTGTGAAAGTCAAGAGCTTATTAATGCACAGAGAACAGTTTTAACGGTGGAGAGAGGAAGGACCAGATTTGAGAGTTACAGCCCGCCTGAGGAAGTGGCAGAGGGATTTGGCAACAGCTTGGATGCGGGGTGGGGGGAGCGGTGGGGAATGGACCCCCAGGCTGAGGCTCAGAGAGGGGAGGGGCAGGATTCTTGAAGAAGGACTAAAGGGAAGATAGGGTGATTGGAATCAGGAATTCTGTAGCCCAAAAATTGAGGCTGTGGGTCAAAGGTGCCTGAATTCCCCAGGGTCTCTGAACTTTTGATTTTTCCTTCCTGACCTCCTGAAGTCCCCAAAGTGACAATTACCTCTGCTCCCTCTCTGCCTCCCCCATATTCATCCTTTGACCAGGTATCTCTGGGTGCATCCTACTCTTGCTGACACTCCATAAAGAAGAGAACCTTAAATAGGTGTTTGAGTGGAAGGAATTCAGAGCCTGCCACTGGGTGGGCCAGAAAAGGACAAGGGGACCAGGCCGGGTTGGGCCAGGCTGAGGCCACAGAGATTCGGAGCCTGCTGGAGACCTGAGCTGGGCGTGGGGCGATGGCAGCAGGGGGCGGAGAACGCTGGTGTCAGAGGCAGCCGAGAAGGTTGAGGGGGATGGATCTCAATGTGGCCAAGAGGAGGGCTCTTGGCAGGCTCAGTTCCTGTAGCGGAGAGGGCGGAAGCCAGATGGGAGGGGGCGAGAAAATGCAGGAGCACAGGAAGGTGGAGGCTGTGGGTGTGGGCTGGGAGTCAGCGCCCTCCCCCCCACCTGAGAGCCTGAGACCAAGTTCCTGGGTGGGGAGGGGGATCCTCTCCCCAGGCAGGGAAGGGTGGGAGAGCCACAGACAGGAAACAGGACCCCAGGATGAGCTGGCTTGAACAGAGAGGATGCTCTGGGCCCCCAGAACCAGGCCTCCTGGGCCTGCTGACCACGTGATGTCCTACACAGGAGGGGAGGACCTCAGTCCTGGGGCTCAGTGCTCTCTGTGAAAAAAAAAAAAAAAGTAGGCTGGGCTGGTGGACCCAAATATGGTTGCCCATCACCAATACCTTGGTGAGCTGGGTAAAATGCAGAATCCAGCCCCCTGCTTTTTCCCCTCCGTGGAGCATGCCCACTCCTCCACCCCCTGAACCACAGTTCAAGGTCCTTCCAGCACTAATATGGTCTAATTCAGAGACTCCCAGCCTTATGTGTGGGACGGCCACTCTAAGGGGACAATGATGCAGGACATCAGGGCAGCAGGCTTCCTTCCCCTCCGCTATGGCCTGGGGAGGGTGGACCTGACAATTGGTCCCCTTAATATCCCAGCCCAGCAACAGAACTTTGGGGCCCCAGGTAGCTCCTGTGTTAGAGGAAAAGGGATGGGACCTAATTCTAACTGAATCCCTATTGTCATAATAACCACCCTTTATTGATAGTGATCTGCATGCCCACCCGGTACTGTATCCTCACATGATCTAACCCTCCCTTAGCCTGCTGAGAGGGTTGTTCTCTGCATTATACCTACTGAGGAAACTGAGGCTCAGTGAGACTAAATAACTTGCCCAAAGTCAAGCAGCTGGGAAGAGGGCAAGCTGGATTTGAACGGGGGTTCTGCTGACTCCTGGGCCTGTAGGCTTCATCACTGGGCCAAATCCCAGTGTGCCAGGCACTCTGCCCAGCACCTCCCCCATCTGATCTGTATGTGGACTGTCTTCTTGAAACCTCAGAACAAACCCAGGAGGAGGGACACTCACCCTCACTTTATGGCTGAGGAAACAGAGAGCTGGCTTGGCCAAGTTCACAATCATTGCTAACGCAGAAAATGCCCACCACGTGTATTAATACATGTTGCTTCATTTCATCTCCACATCTTACAGAGGAGGAAACTGAATCACAGGGATACTGAGAGATTAGCTCAAGTGTCAGCTAATGACAGGGCCAGGATTTGAAGTCTGGAAGGCTGGCTCCCAGTCTGCATGCTTAGCCAAATCAGAGGTTCTCATTCTCCAAGTGTGGTCCTCCCACCAGCAGCATGAGCATCACCTGGTAACTTGTAAAGACACGCAGAATCTCACCTCCGCCTCCCCCTCCCTCGCTCAGGATCTGCTGAATCAGAAGCCCTGGGCAGGGCTCAGGGATCTCTTTGGCTTCTGATGCCCCTCAAAGTTTTAAGAATGATATTGCTTCTCTCACATTAACCCCTAAATAGGTTAGAGGAGGCAGGATTGGAACCCAGGACTCAGAAGGTCAAACCCTTTCTGTTCTGCCACGACGAAATCCACACGTGTCTCAGGACCACTCTCTTCTTCTCGCCACCCTCCCCCGCCCCCCGCCAGGATGACCTGTTCGCGGACCTGGCCAACCTGAGCCACCTCTTCCTCCACGGGAACCGCCTGCGGCTGCTCACGGAGCACGTGTTCCGCGGCCTGGGCAGCCTGGACCGGCTGCTGCTGCACGGGAACCGGCTGCAGGGCGTGCACCGCGCGGCCTTCCGCGGCCTCAGCCGCCTCACCATCCTCTACCTGTTCAACAACAGCCTGGCCTCGCTGCCGGGCGAGGCGCTGGCCGACCTGCCGGCGCTCGAGTTCCTGCGGCTCAACGCCAACCCCTGGGCGTGCGACTGCCGCGCGCGGCCGCTCTGGGCCTGGTTCCAGCGCGCGCGCGTGTCCAGCTCCGACGTGACCTGCGCCTCCCCGCCCGAGCGCCAGGGCCGCGACCTGCGCGCGCTCCGCGAGGCCGACTTCCAGGCCTGCCCGCCCGCCGCGCCCACGCGGCCCGGCAGCCGCGCGCGCGGCAACAGCTCGTCCAACCACCTGTACGGCGTGGCCGAGGCCGGGGCGCCCCCCGCCGACCCCTCCACCCTCTACCGCGACCTGCCCGCCGAAGACCCGCGGGGCCGCCAGGGCGGGGACGCGCCCACCGAGGACGACTACTGGGGGGGCTACGGCGGCGAGGACCAGCGGGGCGAGCAGACGTGCCCCGGCGCTGCCTGCCAGGCGCCGCCGGACTCCCGCGGCCCCGCGCTCTCGGCCGGGCTCCCCAGCCCTCTGCTTTGCCTCTTGCTCCTGGCGCCCCACCACCTTTGACTGCGGTGCTGAGACTGAAGGGGCGGGTGTGTCTCCCCTCCACCCCCCATCCCCCATCCCCCATCCCCCGCTGCTGCTCTGGCCCATCCCCGCCCTTGCGGCCTTGTTGCCTTCTTTCCCCTCCCAGCTCCTCTCTTCCCCTGGGACCAGGCCACCTCTCCCTGCCTCCCAAGCTGCTGGCTTATGGCAGCCCCAGGAGGGCCTGTCCGGTGGCTCAGCCCTCTTCTCCCTAGCTCTGGCCATTAATACCCGTCGCCATCCCAAGGCTGGGTGGGCACCGCAGGCAGCCGCTGCCCCTCCCCCAGTGCCCGCAGTGGACTCGGGACGGGCTTTGTCTGCAGAGCATCTCCCACCAGCACAGCCTTTGGAAGCTCCCGGGAAGGGAGCCCCACCCAGGAGCCCTTTGGAGGGTTGCCTCAGTCGGGGCCAGGCTAACCCTCGGCCCCTGCTTATCCTAGCCCCCCCTCAACCTCCCGACACTGGAGAAATACTTTTCTCCTAAGTCTACCCTGGACACTTTTTAGGGTGCCTGGAGAGAACTTTCCTCTCCGCCATGGCCCCTGTGTGGTGAATATCAACAGAAGTTGTTTGGGAAAAAAATTTATTAAAAAATTCTATTATTTTATCTTCTGTAAGATTTGTTGGCTCACGACCTCAAACGTGGGAGGAGGGCTTAGAACCATCAGGATTTCAGGGCCAGGGGGGCCGTTCCACGCCATCAAAGTCTTCTTGCTGTTCCCCCTATGATGAGAAGCTGAAGCCTGTGGAAGAGGGGTGTGACCCTGGAGTCCCAGGCAGGCCAGGTGAAGTGTGACTGCCAGGAGTGGGTGCTGATGGCACCTCACCTCATTTGTCCAGGAGAAGCAGCTATAGCTGACCTTCAGTTGTCTGTGCCTGAGGAGCTAAGCCTGGGGAAGGCCTCCAGCCCTGGCTAATGGTTCCCTGCCAGGCCTTGTTCCTTCAGGAAAGCAGTTCCCACTTTCTTCTGCAGGGAGGAGCAACATGGACAGCCATGGTCACAGCCAGCCCAAACAGGGCTTGGGGCATCTGAAAATGGCACCTCTTCCTCAGGGCTCTTGCAGCCCCACACCAGAGCAAACACGTTAGCAAACAGAGCCTAAGGCTGGATTTCAGCTCGCACTTGCCCACCTCAGCTGGGTGCCCTTGTGCAGTGTGCAGCCTGTACAGCTGTACACAGCAACCCTGTAGACAAATGGTCTCTTTCTCTTGGCTCCTGTGAAGTAGAAGGCATCAGGGAGGAATCAGGTCAGAGAAGCAGTTCTCCAAGCAGGTTAGAGGAGAAACCAAGAGACTAGGGTGATCAGAGGGGCAAGAATCCCAAGTTGGGGGTGTCTTGCTGGCTTGAGGTGTGATCAGAAGCTTCATCTTTCCAGTGTGTGGAGGAGAGGCTGTGGAAAGGAAAGAGCCCTGGCTAAGAAGGACTTGGGTGAGTCTCATCTGACAGAAACAATTGGGGAGACATTTGACAGTTTAAATTTAGGATTAAAACTCTAACTTTGGATCTGGGAAGAGAAAGAGAGGGAACCTGGGTGTCAGGGCTCAGGGATGCTGAGATTTTGTGACTCTGGCCAGACAAGTCAGAAGAATGGGAAGAAGAGGAGGTAGAAACGTGAAAGAATGAACATCTAAGGCCTGAGGCAGGTGGACTTTGGATAAGGATGTGGGGTTGGTGGTGAGGGCACAGTGCTGAATCTGGGGTCTCACAGGGACCTGTGTCAGGCTGGCTTTGAGGAGGCCAATGAGTGCGACTAGGGGGCCTGTCAGGCAAGAGCTCTGATGGAGGAAGGGCTGCTGGGGCCTGGGCAGGGGGAGGCGGGAGGATGCTGGTAAATCAGAAGCAGGCTGTCCAGGTCACAGAATTATCGTTGTGAAATATTCATGGGCCTTTGGTCCAGATGCTATTTCGGAACAGTGAAAGCAAGAGGAGTGTGTGAGCCCCAGGAAAAAGCCTACAGCAGTGCCACTTTCCCCCACCCCCACTGCCGGCCCCCACACGCCCAGACAGACCTACGGACGCCCGTCACGTGCACACCCACGCTCACACGCTCTCACACATACACTTACACAAAGCGGAGCTAGAGAGCACGTGCAGGCATGCCAACACCCACGGGTCCCAGAAACAGGCAGATGCACCCCCAATGCCGACACGCATGCGCAGACGCTCGCAGGGACCCCTGCACAGAAACCATCCCCAGATATCTCGTAAGCACGACCCCAGCCTCTCCGAACAACCCAGATTGACAGCCCTGAGCTGCACACACCCTGAAATAAGAGGGACTTTCAAGGCCATCCAGTCGAACCCCCACCACTGCTCTGAGGGGGCAGTGGAGGCCCAGAGAGGGGAGAGGGTTTTGTCAAGACTCCCCATCCCTGAAAGAAACAAAACCCACTCACCTCCCGCATTCTGTGAGTCTGCCTGACACCCAGCCTAGTTGTAGTGACCTCGTCCCTTTCTCTAGTCTTTCATCTGCTCGCTCACCCAGTCCCCCTCCCAGCCTCAATCCAGCCCTCCTTTTCCATTCCCCCTACTACCTTCCTGCTTCATCTCATTACCTCATGCCTAGAATATGGAAGAAAATAGCAGTAACCTCCTCCCCGGTTTTTCTACATGCAGTCTCTCTCTCCCTCCCACTCAGCCTGCCCGTGGTAGCCGGATTCATCTGATCACAATTTGCATTATGTCATTATGTTACTCTGGAACCTACAATGGCTCCCTATTTCCTGCAGGTTAAAGATGAAACACCCTAAGCGAAGCATCAAAGACCCTTCAGATTCTGGTTCCAACTGCCTTTCTAGCTTTTCCTCTCCTGGCCTCACCCCAAACCTTCACTCCAGCTAGAAGGACTGCATGCTGGCCATCAGTTAACCCACAAACCTACTTTGAACCCTCCCTAAAGTTCCTCAGTCTCCTCCAAACTAGGAACCGTCTCCTCTTGTCCTCTGATGACAGACTCCAGAGCCCTACCCCAAGGCCAAAACTGCATCTCACTGACCTTATCTTATCCATGGGGGTTCTTTTCCTGTGTTTCAAAGCTGCTGGTGGAGACTCAGGCTAGGGTTCCCTCCAAGCAGATGGCTGCCCCCCACTGGCCACCTTGGGTATCACAGCCAGGCTCCCCCATCCTAAACTGGGAGTGAGCATCTATCTGCCTGGAGAGAGGAAGAGAAGGACGCCAGATGACAAGGTTTATAAGCCCTTAAACCTCTAAGGTTCTTACACTCAGAGTGGGTGGCGGGTTTTCAGCCCTGCTTTCTGAGCTGCTGGCTCCTGACTTTAGCTCCCTAATCCATGAGAGAACCCCTTTCCTATGAAATACAAAGATTTTCGGAGGGTGGGAGGGGTGCTCCCAGGACACTGCTGAAAGGAAATTGCACCCATCAGACTCTTGAGAGGCCACCAGGCCAGGAACAGTCCAGGTGGCAGGCCCAAGGTCCAGCTGGGGTCAGGTTTCTAGATGAATTTTTAATGCTTCCAGCCAGATCTGTCAGATGTTCCGA
The DNA here is from genome assembly GCF_009834535.1 of Camelus ferus. Taxonomy (NCBI): domain Eukaryota; kingdom Metazoa; phylum Chordata; class Mammalia; order Artiodactyla; family Camelidae; genus Camelus; species Camelus ferus. Next base: position 33,204,160 of record NC_045705.1, read on the forward strand.
AACCCGAGCATCTCCTTTCATCTCTGTACGTGATGCCCTTCCCCATCCCTAACTGCCCCTGGGGGTGGGGCAGGGAGGGTAGGCCTGGGTCAGCTACGCAGCAGCCTCCTGAGAAATGATTTGGGGGAAGTAGAAGAATGAGTGACCTAGTTATTTTCTCACTTGCTGTGTGACCTTGAGCAAGTTACTTAACCTCTCTGAACATCCCTGGTTTTGTTTTGCATTTATAACCTGGGGGCAATAGCACCTGCCTAAACTGAGTTGTGGAGTGTACGTGCAATAGCCCATGGAAAGGTGACCTGCATGTTTGCTGTTATTTTTCCTCAAGCCCTGCCTCTCTCCTGTTTTCTTCCAACGCCAGAGGTGCCTTTGGCTCTTTCTTTTGGAGGTGGGAACGTTGGCTTCGCCATTATCTGCTAAGATCCAAACTACCTACCCCAAGGTTCTTTGGCCTTCTTAGAAACTTCAGACATGATGGTGGAAGGGAAGTGAGACAGTGAGGCAAGGCTGGTGAGAGAAGAAAATGGAGCAGCTGAGGCAGAGGGGAGGGAAGCAGGCTGCAGAGAGACGAAGGGTCAGCCCTACTCAGAGAAGAGCCAGGAGCAGACTCATTCTTTCTTTCTCCTTCCTTCCTCCCTCCCTCCCTTCCTTTTTTCCTCCCTTCCCTCCTTCTTGGCACCTTCCATATCCTCTAGTACTCTCTCACCGGAAGCAGAGATGGCCCTCCTGAGCAGAGGTGAGGTCAGGAGCACGGAGGAGGGGTTGGGAGTAGGGGTCCAGGGCTGTTGATGAATCTTTCCAGCCCATCAATTCCCTGCAGAGCGTTTCTGAAAAATGAAGGTCTCCTGTATCTGATTTAGGTGGGAAACTGCTAAGATGCAGATTCCTGAGCCCCTCCGCCCTGCTGAACCAGAGCTCCGAGGGAGCCCTGGAATCTGTATTTTAACATGTGGGGGTGGGTTATCAAGCTCTCTAAAGGCTAAGAAATAACTCCTCAAAGGTGGGGTGGTCCCTGGGGACAGACAGAAGAAAGCAAAGGGAGAAGAGTTAGATCCCTCCCCTACCAAACACACACACACCCCCTCCACACTTGGTGGAAGTTACAGACAATGCTGCATGGAGAGGGTGATGCCCAGGATGGGAAAAAGGATGAAGGAGGCAGTGAGAGGACTCCAAGACAGACAGGGGAGGGGGGTGCAGGGAATGTGATACCCAAGGTAAGCAACCACAGGCAGAAACAGTCACTTGCAGGGTGTCCCCACCCTTCGTGGCGACCTGAGACCCTGAACGTCTGGTCCCGGGATGTGAACTGGACTCCTTTGTTTCTGGGGCGTGGGGTCAGGGAGGAGGCCTCATCCTCAGACACCAGCGCCCCTTCCCGGAGGTTCAACGTACAGATAAACGAATACACATCGACCCATCACTCCCCAACCCCTACCCCGGCCAGAGCCCTCCAGCCCCCTCCTCGGGTCCGGCCTTCTTCTGACCTTCTCCCCCCGCCCTACCCGCCCCCAGCCCCGCCCCCGTCCCAGCTCATCTGCATAAAGTTCCAATTAACACATTTTCCCTCAGCTATTTACGATCCCGGCAGTAGTTAGCTCCCAGCTCCGGAGCCCGCTGCCTGACGCCCCCTCGCCCCTCGGAGTTGTGGCCCCATTAACCCTTGCGACCCGGGCCTCTCCCTGCAGCCTTGACCCCGCGGGCCTGGCCCGCGCCCGGAGTCCGGGGGGTGGGGAGCGCGCCCCGAGGGGACGGCGGGCTCTGCCGCAGGCCAGAGGCCAGTGCTCTCCGGGAAAAAGGCAGGAGCTGGCCCGCCCCTCTTTCTGGGAAGAGATGGGGGGGGCTTCTCCTGGGAGACTCGGGGCATCGAAATTCCTCGTTCCTCATCCTCCGGCCCCCGCACCCCTCCTCCTCTACGCCACGTACCCTCTCCCCTCCCCAGCCATCTGTTCCACTCGGCAGCGCCGCGACAAACACGGCTCCAACTCGCTTCCGCCCCTGCCCAGCCCCCTCCCCAAGCTCCCCACCCCGGGAACGCGGAGGGAAGAGACACCCTCCCCCAGGAAGCCGAGATCTCTGCCTGCATCTCCCACCCGGTCCTACGGCCCAGCTGGGCAGGGGCAGCGTCGAGACCCCCTCCTTCGGTCGCGAGGGTTGGTGGGGCTGGAGATAACGCTTAAAAGGGTGGGGGTCGGGGAAGGCGTGGGGAAATCCCAAGGGAGGGCAGCCCAGGCCAGGGTAGGGGCCTGGAGATCGAGACTCAGGAAAGGCAAACTAGTGGGTTTGCAGTGTCAGTGGAGGGGTGTCGGGGTTCCTTTCCTGGTTGGCCGCCGGCTCCCACCCTCCCACAGCTGTGCCAGCCGTAGCCACGCAGCGCCGCCTGCTGGGCACACCGAGTACGGGGCGCACACGCCTTGCTTCCTCCGCCCACCCTCACCCCAAATCTGGTGGATCCCACTTCCTTTCAGCCTTCACCAGACCGTTCAAAAAGTCAAGGTCCGGGACAGGCAGCGCAGTGAGACCTTGACTGAGACGTGGGCAGGCCCTCTGGGAAACCGCCCAACCCTTTGCAGAGCAGCCAAGGATCTGTATGACTTTGCTGAGCCTCCAGACCCCGCTGGGCATGTTTCTCATCTGTAAAATGGGTAGGTCAGCCTGTTTCATCAGCTTCTAAAGATAGTTTAAGACGAAAGGAGGGCTCATCTGTCATACTGTCTCCAAGGTTTTTGGGGGGATGGGTAAGGCCTTTGAGGTCACTCTCAGCCCTGAGAGGGCAGCAGAGAGCCGGGCTGGGAATCTTGGAACCTCCTTTCTGCCTCTGATTGCCTTGGCAGGACCGATGGTTAGGACTCAGGATTCAGAATGTCCAGGCTTCAAGCTCAGCTCCACCACTTACCAGCCGTCGGTTCTCGTGCCTGAATCTGTCTGAGTTTTCCTCAATCTACAAAACAACCCACCTCTTGCACTATAGTTAGGATGAAATGAGATACAGGTGTCGCCAACAGGTAGATTATCAACAGATGTTAGTGGCTCCTCCCTGCCCCATTCCTCCATTCTGTGACTTACTCTAGCCACTAAGGCATAGGTCCTGGGGACAAAATCAGATGTAGGAGTTGGATAAATACAGTATAGCTTCCTGGAAGGTCCCTTGTCCTCAAAGACAGTGTCTTCCCTTGATGCAGGTAATTTTAAAGCCTCACTTTATTGCTCAAAAGTAAATATAAATATAGCATAAAATTAAGCTCAAAATTTGCATGAAGTTTTGAGATAAAACACTTTAAAGTGTTACCTTCAACAGACTTCCAGGGATGCTTTGATAGGAAAGTTTGAGGGTCATTCCTTAGCATTTGTTCCAAAGCATCCTGCCCCGATCCCCTGTATGGAGAAAGGCCAACCTCCCAGATGTACCCCAAACCCTGGGAAGTGGGGGGCAGGAGCAGAGGGCGGGATCTGGACTCCCTGCAGACACTAAGGGCAGGACAGGGCTGAGAACAGGATGGTGAGCCAGACAGCTAGAGGTGGACAGGCTGGCACTTGAGTCGTCCTACTTAATGCCCTGGCAAGCCTGGGTGAGGAAAAGGGATGGGGGTGTGGGAAGACACCCCCACCACAAGACACAGGCACACACCAGCCAGTCTCTCACTTCCCTTTTTATTTCCTCTAAGATCTACAAGTATCAGCACCAGGGAGGGAACCCACCACCCTCCAGCCTCACAAAGGGGCTTAACCCCCACACCCTGTCCAGGACACAGCCAACACTTCAGGTCCCTTCCCTCTGAGGGGAAGGTTATTTCTTTACAAATGCTCACATGCATGCACACTCTGGGCATTGCATAGCTGAGACCTCAAGGGTCACCTGTTCGCTGATCCCATAAGCCCCCAGGAGGCACCGGGAGGTGGGCTCCTACGACAAGGTCCAGAGAAAGGGCAGGGCCATACCCTGGTCTCTTCCAATCCCAGGATCAAGAAGGCCCAATCCCTGCACAGGGGATGTCTTCAGTCAATGGAGCATTGTTTTGGGGGATTTTTTTTCCTTTTAGCAAGTCCCTACAAAAATAGAATGCTTTTGGTATTTATAAATCCATGGCCCCTGGCTCTGTGCAGAGGTTACAGGTAGAAAAGCCATGAGGCATTCCCTTTGGTTGCTCAGGCCTTTGGCTGCCTGTCATCCAGGTCCCTTGGCTCAGAGGTCTACACAGTCACCTCGGGGCTGCCAAGCACCTTCAGGGGGACCTCCCAGGGGGTGACGTACTCCCTCTGGAGCCGGGCACGGTAGTAGAAGAGGTAGCAAGGTAGCAGGAACCCCAGAAGTGAGAAGAGCAGGAGGCCCAGATTCACCTTTAGGGCAAGGAGAGAGAGGGAAAATGAGTCAGGTAGGGACGTCTTTACCCGTCATCACCCTCGGGGACACTTCTTGGCTCCCCACCCGGAGAAGGCAGCCTTATTAGTTCTGGGCTGGAATGATAAATCTAGCTAGCACTGATGGTGGGCAGTCACCGTCCAACAATATTCCCCTTAACGTTCAGCAGCCTTGTAAACCATGTCAGAGCCTGGTTTAAACCCCGGAGAAAGCCAGTGGCTAAACTATCTGGTGCCATCTGAGTAGTCAGGGCTGAAACTGGACCTTCTGGGCTGGGAACCTTGACCTCCTTGAGGACATTGACAATGGGCCCCCATTCAGGGGGTGAGAAGAGGCTCTCAGGAGGTTAAAGGCTCTGGGGCTTGGCCTGGGACACAGCACAGGGGCCCTCATGTGGCTTGGACCCAGCGCATAGGCTACTCTGCATTACTCACTACGTGGCTCTGGGCAAGTCATCCCAACCATACACAACCACTTCTCTGGGCTGCTGCAGCGACGTTCAGTAAAAAAGTACTCCATGTGCTTAGCACCTGTGTGCATGCGGTAAACCGCAGCTGTCACTCTGTCATCGTTCTTGCAGGAGGCTTTAGGGGAGTGGGGGGTCCCTCAGGGCAGACAGCTTTAGGGAGGTGATGTCATTTCAATGTAAGGAAAAGCCTTCCTGACAAGACCAATGGTTGCCACCTTGTGTGGGAATGGCACCCTGTTGCTGGGGGTGTTGGAGCTAAGAGGGTCTAGAGGAACTCCTTTCCAGGAGTACTAGAGGGAGGATCCCTGCACTGGTGGAACTGGACTGGATCAGGACTGGGATCACACATCACCTGGGATCTTATTAAAAACAGACTCCTGGGCCCAGGCCAAGAGACGCTGATTCAGTGGGCTGGGGAATCTGTGGGCAGCCAGCTTGGGAACCCCCAGATTAGAGACCTCCAAGGTGCCTCCTGGCTGAGATGCGAGTGAGGGATTCTGTCACATGGAAGAGCCCCCCCCCCAACTCCTCGGCCACATCCAGAAAAGAGGGTCCTGCTGCCCTCATACCGCCCCCAGGTCCTCACCCAGAAGGGCTCTCCTTCCAAGGGTCCCACCATGACCATGAAGAGCGGCTGCTGGAGCAGAGCAAACACAGCACTGATGAGGGACTGCAGGCCTGTCAGTGTCCCAAAGTGGTTGGACGGGTACCTGTCAATGAGAGGACGGAGGGCCAGACATGAGGGGCAGGTGGTCCTCTCCAGCCCAGCCCCCAGCCCGTCCCTCCTCGGGCATCACTCTGTGTTCACCAGGCAGGGTAGAGCTTAAGAGGTCAGGCTCTTTGCATGTGCCCTGTGGTCCCTGGCCTCTGGGCTGCATGCTGTGACTTCAGGGCTACCGAGCTGTGTGATAATAGCAAGTGGCTCAACCTCTCTGAGCCTCACTTTCTTCACTAAAAAACCAGGGGCAGCACGAACCTCACTGGTTGTCTGTTCTTTTAACATATATGTACTGAGCCTCTACTACGTGCCAGGTGCTATTCCATGTGCGTGGAGATACAGCGGTGAACCAAAAGGACACGGAGGTGGCGTTCTGCTGGGGTGGGTGGTATCACACAGCAGGCAAGATAAACCCACAGTGTGCGTTAGACAGTGGTAAGTGCCAAGGGGAGAGGTTAAGCAGACAAAGGGGGTGAGGTTGTCAAGGGATTGCGACTGTAGACCAGAGGCCAGGGGAGCCCTGCCTCAGAGACAAGGACAGCTGGGTAAAGACCTGGAGCAGGTGAGACGGCTGTGAGCCTTGTGGATATCGGGAGGAAAAACGTGCCGCGAAGAGGGGACAGACAGCACGTCCGAGGGTCCCGAGAGCGGAACACACTTGGGGTTTCTGAGGCACGAGGCAGCCATCGTGGGGAAAGGGGGTGAGCGAGGCAGGGAGGCCCCAGGGGACCAGATCCTGTAGGGCCTTTTAAGCCTTACTAAAGCTTTTGGCTTTTTCTCTAAGTGAGACAAGGCAGGAAGCCGTGGGGAGGCATGACCTAACAAGTGTCTCCAGCTTCTGTGTTGGAAACACTGAGGGAGTCACGAGCAGATACGGGAGACCACTGGGAGGCTGCGGCAATAATCCAGGATGCGGGTGGCATCGCTGGAGAGCGTGAGAAGGGTCGGGTTTGGGGTCTGTGGAGCATGGAGCTGGCAGGGTTGCAGATGGATGGGCTGTGGGCTGTGAGGAAGGGAGGAATCCAGGATGACTCCAAGGTCCGGCTTGAGCTGCCCGCTGAGGTGGCCATAGTGAGGTCTGAATAAGGGGGGGATCCATGTCGCAGACCGTGCCCACCAGGGGGTAAGTTCTCCACATCGGTTACAATTGTGTCACCCCGCTGCCTCCATCACACACACCAGACAGACTCAGCCATGTGAACCAGAAGAGAGCAGGGAAAGGGAACGGTGGCGGGGGTTTGGGGGGTTCAAAGTGAAGCAGGGAAGCTATGAGGCAAACGAGACTGTCTGGAAATTTCGACAAGGCTGACATAGGGAGAGCGGCCCCTTTGGGGCCCATTCCAGAAAGCAGACATAGGACAGAAGAAGGGGCATCAGACCAAGGATTTGCGCTTCCCCTGAGGGAAGACCCCGGACAGTGGCGTCGTCCCGCAGTGGGGCAGGCTGCCTTTGAGGACGTGAGCTCCCCGTCATTAGAGGAGCTCGGAGAGGGCAGTGGGCCAGACAGCCTCGATGTCAGCAGTCCAGGGAGGCTGGGGAGGGACGCGCTAAGGGGAGCCCGCGGCCCTTTTGCCCCTGCTCTGGAGTCTCTGGTTATGAGGGGTTGTTCAGGAAGGCACTGTGGCCCCGGCTGACTCACACGGCGGCGTAGAGGCCTCCACAGGCCGAGTGGTAGAAGCCCCGAACCACAGTGTGCAGGACAAAGGTCAAAAACTGAAACCAAAAAAAGAGAGGGAAGAGATTCAGAGCAGCGTGGAGGCAGGAGGAAGGATGGGTCAAGGTGAGGGGTGAGAACAGAGGTGACACACGCCTGCCCCCTCACCAACCCGACCTACTAGGAACCCTTCCTGGAGAACCGGGAAAAGAGACCCAAAGGATGGGAACCACGCTTCCTGGAAGGCAGGGGCCAGGTGAACCGGGCCTTTGGCAGGGCTCCGGGAGGCAGGCAAAGCAGGGAGGATGGAAACCGGTACCTGGAGATGTAAGCTGTCGATGAGACATGTGATGCCGAAACCCACCAGCAGGAAGTTGGTCAGGGTGAAGGCATTGATGGCGTTGGTGAGCTTTTGGATCTTGCGGTAGCGTGGTTTGGCGGACTTGGTGGCAGCCCCATCCCTGAGGAGAATGGGCTGTCACTGGCCGCTGCCTCCACCTCCTGGGCAGCCCCCCCAGTTCTCAGCCAGGCCCCTCCCTCCTCGGCTGTGCCTTTGCCACGAGGGTGGCAGAAAAGGGAGAATCCGTTTCTCCAGCCCCGTGGTTCTCCCAGTGTGGCTCCCCAGCATCATCTGGAGCCTTTGGTAAGAATGCAGATTCCAGGGCCTCATCCCAGACAGCAGAATCTCAGGAGTGGGGCCCTGGAACCTGCATTTGGAAAACTATCCCAAGTATTTCACAAGCACACTGACGTCTGAGAATCAGCGATGGGAAGGAAGGTAGAGAATGGGATGTTCTCATCCTCTCTCTCATCAGAAGCCCCCACAGAAGTGTCTCTGCCCTCCAGCCTGGACAAAAGTAGATGCCACTCTGGGGAGATCACCTTGGCCCCTGACTGCCCAGCAAGACCCTCTGTCCAGCACGATCAAGGGCACTGAGGCTGGGCCAGGGGAGAGGTCAGTAGGCTGAGATAGATGACAGCAGGCTGCCCACTGGTCCCAGACAGAAGGGCCCTGCTAATGGACCATGGCCGTCAGGACAGAGTGTAGAGGAGGAAGACTGGGTACCAGGGCTGGGCACCACTGATATGGAGGGAAGCCACTGGGTTGCTCCTTAGATGCCTTCTCTCCTAGTCTCCCTCTCCCATCCTCTCAGGACAAACAGATTTTTGGATTAACACAAAAAGAGCACACAGTCAGGAGACCCAATGGTGGTCTCCAGCCAAAAAGACAGCCCCACTGACCCCTGCCTCCTGTACTCACACTCTTGTACAGTCCCCTTGCACACGGTTCAGTTACTCTGTGTGACCACAGAGGACAACCCCACTTGTGTATGGTACTTCTGAGATTACATTTTGAAGGATATTGCAGCTTCTGTCCTGGTCTCCCTCCCTTGGCCATCGTGCTCTGGGGTCAGCCAGCTGCTGTGTTGTGAGCAGACTTTGGAGAGGCCCAGGTAGGGAGGAAACCAGCTTCCTGCCAACAGCCACACGAGTGAGCTTAGGAGTGACTCTCCAACCCCAGTCAGTACTTCAATGACTGTGGCCCCCAGAAGACAGCCCTCACCCAACCGTGCTGTCACCCCGATCTCAGACTTTTAGCCTCCAGAACTCTGAGAGATAAACTTATATTGATTATAAACTACCCTGTCTGTGGTATTTTGTTATACCAGTCTGAACAGATTCGGACAGACTCTGAGCCAAAACCACCTGGCTAAGCCATTCCCAGATTCCCAACTCTTGGAAACGAGGAGATAATAAATGATGGTTGTTTAAAGATGCCAAGTTTGGAGGGGTAATTTGTTACACAGCAATAGATATCTAATATACCAACTCTATCTCTTCCTAACCTTCCAACTCTAGAGTGTACCATTTTTAAGAAAGGTTCTGGAACCTGCTACTGAAAGCTGTGTGATCTTGAGTAAGTTACTCAACCTTTCTATGCCTCAGCGTCTCATCTGTGAAACAAGGATAATAATGTTTGTACCTACCCGGGAGAGCTGGCACAGGTCTAAATATGTCAAGGCAAGTGCCCAGTGCCTAGTCAGCCCTTGATGTCAGCTTTACTTATCAAGCCAGCCATGTCTCCTCTTGGTCTCCAGTTTCCTCATCTGTAAAATGGGGATGTATCCCTCCCAGGGCTCTCAGGAGAACGAAATGAGACGCTGGATGGGAAAGCACATCGCTGTCTCCATCCCTGGGCAGGTCACCTGGCAGAGGCCTCAGTGGGGGTGTCCACGCAGTCCTTGATCCGCCAGTCCATGACGTAGCCGATGAGAGGGCAGGTGAGAAGGCACAAGAGCTGCATGGCCCCGAAGACATAGGAGCAGAACTCCACTGGGCAGGGCGGGGTGAGAAGTGGGGTCAGGATCCCACGAGGGATGCCAGCACTGTCACCCACCTCAGCAGAGGAGAGGGGATGCCAGAACAGCCTTCCTCGGACCCCAAATTCTTAGATCCCCCAAACGCCCAGAGTGACAAAGCTGGGCCCAAGCTCGCTGGGCAGTGGGCACTGGCTGGGGTGGGAGTGGGCCACGGCCCCAGCTTTGATCCCCCTACCTGTCTCTGTCGCCCTTTGTTTCAGGCTGTCCGTCTCTGTTGGGGGCAGAAGGGAGAAGCCAGGGTGAGAGGAGCTCAGGCAGGGGTCCCTCTTGCACCCGCAGCCCCCAGTGGGCTCTGAGCACCTCACCATGCTCCTGGCCGCGGGTCACCAGGTACTCCAGCATCTTGTTCATGGCGGCCATGTAGAAGATGATCCGCAGCTGGGTCATGCCCATGGTGAGGAGGCTCCACAGGAAAATGGGGGAGCAGAGGCTCTTGCGCAAGGGGACAGACTCTGCGGAGACAGCAGGGGGCGCCCCTGAGCGCCAGCGCTTCTATGTGCCTCTGCGCAACCCAGCTGATGCCATTCTAGAGGGGCTCTGACCCTAACAGACTTTGGAGAGGGACCGGTGTCCTCAAAAACAAGAGTTCAGCCTCACCGGCCTCCAAGTGCTCGCCCGGCTCTATAACGATCTCACTAGAACATTCTCAGCTGACCTCTGGGTGTGTACCCTAGGCTTGGGGTGGCGGTGATAACTCTGGCTACTATTTATTAAACGCTGACTCTGTGCCGCACACTTGACATGTATTAACCCATGGAGTACAACAACCATCTCCTTAGCACTTTTTACAGAAGGAGAAACTGCAGCACAGAGAGCTCAGTGACTTGCTCCAGTTCACAGGGCTGGAAGCTGCAGGTTGGCTAGACTCAGCTCATGCCCATAACAGCTCCGCTGTGGGAGGATCAGCAGTAGGGGTCACCTTCAATCTGCACAGCATTCCAAAGTCTACAAAGAGCTTCCACATCCCCGGCTTCCTTCAATCCTCACAGCTAACTTCCCTGAGAGCTGGGTGTTCTCAATGCTAATTTAAGAGGCAGGGGAAAGTGAGGGGATTGTGATTCTACCCAAGTCACATGGCCTGTAACTGGCTGAACTCAAACCCCCATCTCCTGACTGCAAGGCCCATCTTTCTTCCACTAATCTGGGAGCTGACCCCTTGCCAAGTGGCTGAGGCTGAAGGCAGGCGCAGCTCCCCTGTAGCCAGCAGGGGGAGCCAACCAGCCAGGCGTCAGAGGACCCAGCCTGGAGGCTGGCCCACCTGCCAGGACCTGATGCAAGCAGCTCAGAGACTGCAGGGAACCGCGATGAAACCAGCTCTCCCACAGGCCTGGAGACCCTGCCCCATTCTGGAAGCTGCTCCCTCCCTCATCCCAGGAATCCAGCAGAGTACCCCTGAATCTGAGCTTCCCAGAGTTCTCTGAGCTTTGACTTCGCCCCCATTCTATAACTGGGGAGCATGCCCACCTGTATGAGGGGTGCTGTCAGAACTAAAGAAGGGAGGATGAGCACTTAGGCGCTAGGACCTAAGGCTGGCACCTTGACCAGACACTCACTCTCAGCTGACTTGACTGAGGTGCCTCGAACATCCTGGGATGAGATGAAGGTGTCCACCCCCTCCTCCAGGCTGGAGGCCTTCTGGCTCAGCCACTGGCCCACGGCGGTCAGATAAGTGTAGAAGCGGTCTCCTGTCACCTTGTGATCCAGGGCCAGCTCTTTGAGCTTGATCTTCTCCCTGCCAGCAGCCAGGCCACAGCATGTGGGGACCAGCCACGCAAAGCCCACCCTCAACAGCCTGCTTGTGGGGTGGGGGGTTGTTCTGGGGTGCCAAGGCCCCCTTTACCCAGCACCGACATGGCCACTGACAAGCTCCCAAGCGCGGGGCTTGTGTCTGTGCGGCTCAGGGTCCAGCCCAGGGGTCAGCTCAGCACCTGGGAGTGAACGGTGGATGAGCTATTTTCTGCTAGGACTGCTGTCACAGAGGTAGCATTAAGAACTCAGACTGGGGGTGGGGGGCAAGTATAGCTCCAAGGTAGAGCACATGCTTAGCATGCACGAGGTCCTGGGTTCAATCCCCAGTACCTCCATTAAAAACAAAACAAAACTCAGACTCCAGAGTCAGAGAGCCTGGTTCCAACCTTAGATTCACCCTCACCCCCACCTTTCAATGGTATGACCCTAGCAGAGTCACTCTGTTCCCTGCGCCTTTGTTATTAGTGGAGTTAATAACAGAAATCCACATTGCAGGGCTGTTTGGGGATGGGCTGAGCACGGCGCCTGGCTCACAGGAGACACGCGGACAGTACCAGCTGTTATTGGACTGGCACTGTGTGTGCTCACCCCAAGCATCACCCCAGTCCCCTGGGGAACTGATGGAGGTGTTGGGAAAAGTTGGCATTCAGGTTGCCCCACAAAGGGTGGGATCTGCCATTCCTTTGTCTCTCCTCAATCTAGGTCCACATGGCACTGTTGCAGGGGTCCCTCCTACTCTGATCCCATCCTCCAAACCTGGAAAGAAGAGTAGTAGTCACCACGTTTTGACTGCCCGTTATATGCCAGGTCTGCTCAACACACCGGCAGGTGGGTGGGATCAGGCCCACGGTTCAGAGGAGAAAGCAGAGCTAGGAAAGCTCAGGTGATTGGCAAATCCAGGTTTCTCTGACTCCAAAGCTGATTCTGTCCATCACACCCTCACACCCTGGCCTCCGGAGGCCCCTTCCGCCCCCAGCCCTCCAAGGCCATTTACTTGTAGTTGACTTCCTCCGGTGAGGGAAAGGCCTCCCCTGGCCAGTTGAGGGCACAGTTCAGAAAGATGAGGCAGGCCAGGCCCGACCAGGTGAACATGATGACCATGAAGGACACGCCAGCATCATAGATCAGCTGTGGAGGAGGGGGCAGGCCCATGGAGGAGGCCACGCGGCCCCAGACCCACCTCCTCCAGCCGGAGACAGAACCCAGGCCCCAGAGGGCTGAGAGAAGGTCTCCCCCACCCGTTCCTTGCGCACAATTTGCAGATGAGGAAACCAGAAGTTAAAAGTCAGACCTAGAAGCCCCGCCATCTTCTTCCTTTTTTGCCCCAGCCCCCCACCAAGAGCTGAGAAAAAGTTTCCAAAAGGTGCTGAAGTTGCTGGCCACAAGCTCAAAATGTCTTTGAAATCAATTATTATCTTGAAAAGAGACACCAGTGTTGTCTTTGGCTCCAGACACATGTTCGTTTTTGTACCAACGTCGTTTCACTTTATGTACAACAGAGGAGAATTAAAACTTCTAACCGTGTTTATCCTGCCCTTTCCCAGGCAGGTTCCCTGAGCGAAAGACAAACCCAGTCGGAGAAGCCTTATCTCACTTTTCACAGGTGCTCCGGGGTGTGACAGCCGAGGAGGGAGGCGGTTTGTGCAAGTGCTGGGCCCATGGCCTCCTAACTCCAGGACAAGTAGGTTTTGTGTTGATTGGGATTCTGTGCCAATGTCTCAGCCCCTTTAGTGAGGAAACCAGGTACAGATAGATGTCCCGCCTGCCACCGTCTGCCTGGGGTGACTACTGTGTGCCCTCCCGCCAGGCTCCAGCTCACAGTTCTAGTGCTGCCTGGGGAAACTTCTGCCAGTCCTCAGCCTCAAGCCTTGGGGCTCTTTCTTCCCAGGAAGCAAGATAGAGCTTCAAGGGGCCACACCCTCAAGATCTGGCTCCTCAAATCCCACTGAGGGAAGGGAGAACCCCACCCTTCAGACCTGCTCCTACCTGAACAACTGTTGGCCACCCCCACCGGTGCGCTCTCCAACCCCTCTGGGAACACTGAGCAAGACCCTTCTAAACTAACAAGTTAACTGTCCAAGGCAGAATCTGAGGGGCATGCTACAGCCCATTTGAAAAGCTGTTTTGATATCAGTGGGAGAAACAAGGCCCCAAATTTGCCCAGAACTAGAACTCAGGCCTTCTGGCTCTAGGTCCACCAGGCTGACCTGCCTTGGGAGCTGGCCTGGCATGGACTAGCTTGGTGATCTTGGACCTGAGCCACCTGGCCTCTCCAGGGCAGGAGAAGAAGATGTGGGTGTAGGGCTAGAAAGTCGCGGGCCTGGAATGCACGTAAAGGGGTTGCACTTGATTCTGTAGGCAGAGCAGAGCAGGTGTGGGAGCCAGTCCTGCATCTAAGATCATTCTGGAAGTCATGTGAATGACAGCTTGGAGAGGGAAAAGACTGGAGGCAGGGAGACCAGCACTGGCCCAGGAGAAAGGACGAAGGCCTGGACTTGGGTGACGGAAAAGGGAGGGAGGAGAGCAGAGAAGTCAGACCCACTGGTCCACAGCAACACCTGGGCTCTTCCCATGATGCTTCAGTGTTTTTCCCTGCAGTGGGAACTGACCCCTCACTGGCAGGAAATGGGTCACCAGACATACTAGCCACCATGCACTCAGCCAGCTCTTGTGTCAAGGCAGAAAGAAAGCCCAGGGACAGGGCGGGGAACAGCTCGGTGGTAGAGCACATGCTTAGCATGCACGAGGTCCTGGGTTCAATCCCCAGCACCTTCATTAAGTAAGTAAATAAATAAACAAACCTAATAGCCTCCCCTCCCCAAAAAGAAAGCCAAGCGACCTCACCGACCCCCTCAAAGCAACTGCATACCTTGATTACCGGGTACGTGATGGCCGAAGAGGCGTAGGAGCCAAACATGAGGGCCATGAATGTGGAGCGCAGGTTCCCAAACATGTTGGGCAGCTGAGGGAGGAGAGTGGCACCAATGAGCAAGGGGAGACCCTGACACCTGCCCAGGGCTCCCCTTTCTTGGGCCCACCCAAGAAAGCTTGGAAGCTTCTCGCCCAGCTATCCTCAAAGTGCGCTCCAGGAACACTAGCCCCAGAGTGGCAACAGAGAAGTTCTAAGGCAAAACCAAGGTCAGAAACTGTGCTATAATCCCCTCCCACCCACAGAAGTGCCCTTAAAGAGAAATTCTGTGTAGCCCCAAGGTTTCCCAAGTTAGTTGTTTACAGAGACCTTTAATCATGACAGGTCTCCTAGCCCACAGAATAAGAAAGCTGATCTAGTGTAACTTATTTGACAGGTGAGAACACTGAGGCTCGGAGAGGGAAAGAAACGTACTCAAGTTCACAGGGCACATTAGTGACTTTCTCTCCTGTTCTGGCCATCCTAGCTCTACCCCAGACCCCAAGGCTGTGACCATGGCTGGCTCTAATAGTATGGTGCCCCTTAACCTTCTCCATGGCCCCAAAGGCCCTAGTCCATGGTTTCTGCTGAACCAAGACAAGTAACAGGATGGCTAGGGAGGTGAGGGTGGGAGTAAGGAAGGGGACAGGGCCAGGCCAAGTGTCCAGAAGATATAGTTCTGACATGCAGAGCAGGCCCAGAATTCCCACCAGTACAGAAATGATAATGTATTTTGCTCACTGGCCTGAGTCAGGCCCTCAGGGGAGGGGAAAGCAAAGTCAGACAACCCCTTGTGATCCTCCACCCCTCCCCTACACCCCCAGTCAACAGATCCCATAGCTGGAAGAGTCTTAGATGCCATACAAAGCTTAAACCCTCTCCAGAGTGGGAAACCGAGGCCCAGAAAGGGATCTCAAATGGCTCTGGAGAGGAAGGCGAATAAACACAGAGAATTGACCCATCGACCTTCAAGAGTCTTGAAAAAGGGGTGGGGCCAAGCTGACCCCACTTGGGCAAAGGTTTCCCTGGCACCGTGTGTCTGCAAGGCACGCTGCCAAGGACGACAGGGAAAGTGCCAGGGCCAGGCCGGGCCTTTGGCACTCCCCCAAACCCCTACCAGGGTCTGAGAGCTCTGTCTCCACCCAGCACCCCGCTAGCCAGCCTGGCTAACAAGGAGCAGCACCGGACGTCCTGGCTCTGGCCTCTGAGCGCAGAGGTCCAGGGGCGGGGCCGGCTCAGGGGGCGGAGCCGGAGCCGAGCCCTGCCATTGGCTAGAGACTACAGGCGGTGCAGCAGGGGGCGGAGCAGGGGGCGGGCTGTGGGCCAAGGGCCCCTAGGCCTCAGGGCAGGGTCAGAGCTTAGGCCCCGAAGGGCGGGGGAGACAAGGGATTTAGGGCCTTGAACCAAGTTGTACAGAGTGGAGAAGGGGCTGAGGAGCGAGGCGAGGAGGAAGGGATCCGCTTCCTTAGAGAGTTGTGAAATGTCCTGGGCTGGAATTAAAGGCGGCTGCAGGGCGAGGTGATATTCAGACAAAAACACCCAGTTTGGCGTTCAGGCGGCCCTCCCTCTTCCGAGATCGCCTGAGGCTGGCCCAGCCAGGAACCCCTCCCCCAACAACACGCTCCTAAGACTTTAACCCTTATGCTCACTCGTTCACATATATACTTAGAGTAACACACCCCAAACACACATGTAAGAGGTCAAGCTCCGTGGAAAAAAACGTTTTTTTGTCGGTCAAGCAAGTCAAGTGTCCACAACTTCATATGGTTCAATCTAACACACAAATACAGTCACCCACGCACGCACAGCATGGCGCGCACACAACATGCAAACATATACCCACTGTCTCAAGCTATCCCTTCCCCTTATTTTAGTATTACCCAGTTTTACTCTTTCCAGCACTTAGGACTAGGGACATCATTTATTAGTTTACTTGTTTTTAGGGTTACCTGTTCCCCTACCCCTGATTATAAGTTCCAGAAAGGTGAATAAGTTGTCAGTTCTGTCTGTGCTGTGGCCCCAGTGCCTAGAACACAGCTCAATAGGCATAAGGGCTCAGGACACACACACAACAACATCTATCCGGACACGGTCTTATCCACATATACGCAGCCTCACACCCACCCATCGCTGCAGCCAGCACGGTTTCACACACACATTTGATCTGCGTCCACTGACCCGTCTCCCACCCACACCCTCCCTCACCCCTACCCCCTACTGCACTCCTGGGTGCCCTGCTGCCAAGTCAGGGCTTCACATACTCACTGTGAGTGAAGAGAATGTCAGGCAGATGCCACCAAAACCATTCAGGGACAGTGCCAGGAATATCAGCGGAGACAGAACTGGGAAGGGGGGAGGGATGGATGAGGGCATTTGGGGAGCTGTGGGAGGCTAAAGACAGGAGCTGGGGTAATATCCACCTTCATCCCACCCACTCCTTTCCACGAGAGGCCAGACATCTCACCTTCAGTGTCCCGAGAGGCCAGGGCCATAAGGGTGCAGGATGCAGCGAAGCAGGCACTGCAAAGATGCGGGGAAGGGGGAGAGGTTGAACGCTGTGCCTCCCTTCCCCCTACAGCCCCAGTCCCAGCCCTCCAGCTCCCTACCAGCTCCCCACAGCCTGGCCACCTCACCTGCCAATCAGCCTGGTGGGCCGGGGACCAAAGCGGTCCATGAGGATCCCCAGTGGCAGAGTGGTGGCACTGAGCACAAAGGAGCCGATGGTGAAGCCCAGGTTGAGCATCTCTTCCTGCTGGTTACAGCTCAGCCACTGGTGCTGCTCATCCTGGGTGGTGTTGGTGGTGTTCCCAGCTGAGAGAGGGGAGGGAAAGGCAGCACATGGCTGCAGGAGCAGCTGGGCAAGGAGAGTGGCTGGGATCAGGGGTCCTACACTCAAATCCCATGCCTCCACTTGACTGCTAGTCAGGTGACTTTGGAGGTGGCCTGGAATCATATCCATTCCGGTGGAGAAGGGAGTCTATAAATGGCAGCAATCAGTATCTGACCCGGGAACAGTCACATACCCAATCTGAGGCCTCAACTAGTTCAAACGTGATAATGGACACCAAAGTACTTATCAAATTGTAATATGCACTCAATGTCCAAACTTAGGGGGTTGCAGATCCCCAACAGGAACCACCCTCAAATCTAGGGACAACATCAGTGAGTGATGCTCAACTGCTGTAACAAGAATTCACTTAAAACTTAGAGGAGGGGGGAGGGTATAGCTCAGTGGTAGAGTGTGTGCTTAGAATGCACAGGTCCTGGGTTCAATCCCCAGTACTGCCATTAAAAAATAATAAATAAATAAACCTAATTACGTCACTCCCCCCCCAAAAAAACTTAGAGGAAACTTTGCCCATAAATGACATTCTGATAAAATAATAACTAATAGTTATTGAGCATTTAACTATGCTCTAGGCATGTTCTCAACGGTCACAGTATTTATTGACTCACGACAGCCCCATGAATCAGCTTACAAAGTATCCCCATTTTCCAGATGGCGAAACTGAGATGCAGAAGTAGGACCACAGCACTGTCCTCCAGTACTCCTTCAGAAGTTCACCTCTGAGAAAACTCACCCTCCAGGTAAAATGCCAACTTGGAGTTGTGGTAGGTTAATGAGAAAGGCTGGTGGTGGGGGAAGCAGGGGGGTTCACTTCACCCAATGCTCAGTGAGTCCTGAGGGGTCTACTCCCCTGTCTCCTATCTGTTAGTTTTGCATCATTTATTACCAAGGGCAAACTCAGAGTGTCCCTGGAAGGCAGAAAGGCCAGGGTCTGAATTCCCACCACCATCGCTACCAGCTGTGCAACCTTGGACAAGGAATTCCTCTGAGGCTCAGGCCCTCTGCCTGTAAAAAGGAGCAGAGGATGCCTAACCCACAGACTCCTTAGGAGATTCAACAGGAGAAGAGAAATGAAGGGCTTTGCACAGGACCCGGCCCAGAGAAGGGGCTCCTGAAACAGCTGATGGGTAGATGTGCTGAGCCTCTTCTAGAGGTGCTGGGGATCCCACAGTGAACGAGACAGGAAGCTCTCAGCTCTCACAGGGCTTGGATAATAAACAAGGGAACAAACGGACCCTGATATTAAGAGTAGCAGGTGCTGGGAAGAGAACAAAACAGGAAGAGGTGATAGTGCCTGAATGCTGGGAAGGGGAAGTATCTGCCCTTGATGGTGACCATGACCCTGGACTTCAGATATACCCGAAGGGCATGCAGGCGGCAGTGACCTGTGTGCTCACATAAGGAAGAACATAATGAGTCATTTCCAGATCATGAGTGCATGGTGATGGGCTGCGGGAAAGCTGGGGAGAGGGCTCAGACACCTGGGAGAATAGGTGAGGATTCAGACCACACAATCTCTGAGGTTCAGGTTAGCCCGTCCCCTAATTTAGTGGTGTTTATCATCGCTGTTCATTTCTCCACCACACATCTATTTACTGTGTGACAGGCACTGTATGGGAATTCCGTGTAAGGCGGGGAGAAATGCAAAGATAATTTAGACCAGAGGCTGCACACAGGTGACCAGCAATGAACCCCATACATATTTGGACCCCACACATGTTTGGCTTGGCTTGCAAATCGTAATCAGGTGCCAGTTTATTATTTATTTTTTGGGGTGGGGGGAGATAATTAGGTTTATTTAGCTATACCATCCCACCCAACTCTGCTCCCTATTTATTAGCTGTGTGACCTTGGGCAAATTACTTAGCATCTCTGAGCTCCAGCTTTCTCTTCTATACAAACAGATTTGTTGTGAGGACTAAAAATCTAAACAGCAAACTGTAAATGCTTAATGAACTGTAACCATTGTTTTATTATTTCGGCACCTATGCTGGATATGCACTAGTGTGGGATAAAATGAACTGCCGCTGCCTAGCATCTGAGTACCAGTTCCCTCTCTAGCTGTGAGGCTCCTACAGATGGGTCAACCATCCACCCCAGGGTGTACCTCAAAAGAGGGAGAGCTGAGAAGACAGAGGGTGTGGCCAGGGAACCCCAAAGCCGCCACCCATGAGCACCTCGATAACGAGCTCCCCATTTGTTAAATGGCATCATCGGGTCCTCACGTCATTTCTCCGCAGCGAGGAGGACAAGGGTGGTCCACTTCATCTTACAGACATTCAAGTAGAGATCTAGGGAGGATGGGGGACTTGCCTAAGGTCACTTGGCAAATGCTGGCAAAGCTGGGTCCAGAACGAAACAGGAAAACACGCCTGCAGTCTGAATTTTGTGTGCTGGCTCCAGTTCATTTTTACAATATCCCCACAAGGTAAGGATTGTTGGTCCCATTTTATATACGGGGTAACTGAGATATTAAGAAAGTTAAGGGGGGGAGGGTATAGCTCAGTGGTATAGCTCAGAACCTTCCAGGTATCAACTCTGCCATTTATAAGTGTGTGACAATTTTTTCACCTCCCTGAGCCTCAGGCTTTCCATCTGTAAAATGGGCGTAGCCAGAGCATCTAACTCCTAGGGATTTTATAAGTGTTGAGTGCATGAATAATTTTTAAAGTACTTGAAATCATGCTTGGCATATGGTAAGCACTATACAAATGCTTGTTAAAATGTTGTTTTAAAAAGAGAAACAAGAGGGAAGGGATATAGCTCAGTGGTAGAATACATGTTTAGCATGCATGAGTTCCTGGGCTCAATCCCTAGTGCTTCCATTAAAAAAAATAATAATAATATAAATAAATAAATAAATAAATAAATAAGAAAGTTATTTTAACCAGCCAAGCAGTACATAACGGAGTGGGAAGCCATACGGCCTGCCTCTGTCCACACACGACAGGGACACAGATTCCTTGTCTGATTTGTGTTTTTAAGGCCCTGCAGAGGGAGGCTTCAAGAAGCAGAAAGTAGGTGCTTTCGACAGGGCAGCATGACTGATGCAGAACAGGATATTTCTGATGCCTGGAGGCTGAAGTCACTTGAACGAGAGACATTCTCCCTGCTTTTCAACAGTGGACAAATAAGTTCTGAGAACAGGAGGGTTCACTTCGGTCACCTCTGGCGATCCCAAACAACCAAGCTCAGAGGCACACTCATTTCTGGACAGCTGAAAACACCGGGAGGATACCTCACACCACCTACAAAGGTTAACCCCCAATGGATCAAAGATCTAAATGTAAGAGCTGAGACTTTAAGACTCTTGGAAGAAAGCACAGATGTAAGTTTTTGTGACCTTAGACTAGGCAACAGTTTCTTAAAAGTAACACCAAAACACAAATGGCAAAAAAGACAGACTGGACGTCACCAATATTAAAAGCTTTTGTGCACCAAAGGACACCAGGAAGAATGTGAAAAAACCACCCAGAGTGGGAGAAAAACTGTGCAAATCCTATATCTCATAAGGGACTTGTATCTAGAATGCAAAGAACTCTTGCAACTCAATAGTAAAAAGGCAAACGACCCAATTTAAAAATGGGCAAAGGATCCGAATAGGTATTTCTCCAAAGAAGATACACTAAAAATGGCCAACACGCACGTGAAAAAGATGCTCACCATCATTAGCCTGTAGGGAAATGCAAATCAGAACCACAGAAAGACAACACTTTATGTCCACGAGAATGACTATCATAAAAAAGATGAGTAGTAATGAGTGTTGTCTAGGATGTGGAAATTGGAACCCTCATACACTGCTGGTGGGGATACAAAATGGTGCAGCCACCCCGGAAAGCAGTCTAGCAGTTCCTCAAAATGTTAAACAGAGTTACCCTATGGCCCAGCAGTTCCACTCCTAGATAGATATATAGATATAGACAGACGTAGATATATAGATAGAGATGGAAGGAAAGCTATGTCCACATAGAACTTGTACATGAGTGTTCATAGGAGCGTTACTCATCATAGCCCCAGAATGGAAACAACCCAACTGTCTATCAACTGTTGAAAAATAAAATGTGGTAGCAGAGGATTTGGAAGAGAACCAGGTCCTGATACATTCTCCAACATGAATGAACCTTAAAAACATCATGCTAAGTGAAAAAAAGCCAGTTACAAAAGATAATGTTTTATAAGATGCCATTTATACAGAATGTTCAGAATAGGCAAATCTATTTTTGTCATAGGGAAACCTATAACAGAAAGTAGGTGAGTGGTTGCATAGTGCTTGGGATAGAGGGAGAGGTGGGGGGAGAGGGTACCGCTAGTGGGTCTAAGGTTACTTTTGGGGGTAAAGAAAATGTTCTAAAATTGGTTGTGGTGAAAGGGGAGGGTAGAGCTCAGTGGCAGAGTGCCTGCTTAGCATGTGTGAAGTCCTAGGTTCAATCCCCAGTGCCTCCCTCAAAAAAACCCCAAAAACCTAAATAAACCTAATTACCTCCCTCACAAAATTTAAAATAAAAATTGGTTGTGGGGAAGGTAAAAACTGAGTAAACTAAAAACCATTAAATTGTATATTTTTAAAGGGTGTATTGTACGTCATGTGACATATCTTCTTCTTTTTTTTTTTTTTTTAGTTGAATGAAAGATTCTTTAAACTCTATAGTTTACAGTTTTAAAAAGTTTCACATAATCCCATAATAACCCTCTTTTTCTGCCCCCATACTTCCCCTCCCCCTTTTCTCTCCCCACTAGTAACCTCTAGTTTGTTTTCGGTATCTGTGTCTGCTTCTTTTTCATATTATTCACTAGTTTGCTATATTTTTTAGATTCCACATGTAAGTGATATCATATGGTATTTGTCTTTCTGTCTAAATTATTTCACTTAGCATAATGCCGTCCAAGTCCACCCACACTGCTGCAAATGGCAAAACTGCATTCTTTTTTATGGCCAAGAAGTATTCCATTGCATATACACACCACATCTTCCTTATGCAACTATCTGTTGATGGACACTTAGGTTGCTTCCATTACTTGGTGATTCTAAATAGTGCTGCTATGAACATTGGAATGCAGGTATCTTTTTGAATTAACATTTTTGGGTTTTTGGATATTTACCCAGGAGTGGAATTGCTGGGTCATATGGTAGTTCTATTAGTGATTTATATCTCTTTTATCTTAAATAAAGCACTTATCCATATTTTTAAAAAGCACAGGTGGATGGATAGACAGCAAAAGGGAAGGAGTTTGGGGGGTGATGGAAATATTCTAAATATTGATTGTGGTGATGGTTCCTGAGGTGTATAAATTTGTCATACCTCATCAAACTGTGTGATGTAAATTAATCTTCAATAAAGTTGATTTAAAAAAAAAAAACAGTGGAGAAGGCAGGAAGAAGCTATCCGATGAGCACTGGCAGGACCCAAGGCCAGTAGGCAGCAAAGGGCAGGCCTCTCCATTCTCCAGCGTAAATAACTCTGAGGGAACCCGGGAACTCCTGACCTCTATTTGCAAAGGGATCCTCCACCCCTCTTCCTGGTTCTCTTAGCCACCCTGGAACACCCAGCATTTCATCCTAAGCCAGCTCCTCCAGACCCAACTTGCCTCCCCTGGCCAGTTGCCAGCTCTAATCAACACCTCCTCAGCCCCCATCACCCTGTAATTGGGGCCAGGAGATGCATGCACATTGCATCTCTTGTGCCAACTCCTGCTTCCTTTACAGATAAGGCTGGCAGGGGTGGAGCAGGTGCTGCCCAGAGCAGAGATCGAGAGCTCCCTAGCTCCACCCCCAAGGCAACGGTTTTCTGTTTTCTCCCACAGCCAAGGCACGTGCCTGCAGGGAGCAGAGCTGAGGAGCCCGGGGAAGCCAGGAAGGACCCTGACCCTGACCGAGCACTGCTAACTCTCATAGCGCCCCAATGGAACAGGTATTCTTCTTCTTTCCATTTTGCAGACCGGGCAGTTGAAGCTAGATGTTTTCAGGAACTCGCCAATGTCACCCAGCTGATAAAAGTGGTGGAAGCTGGGATTCTCACCCAAGCTGGCCTTCCTCCAAAGCCTGTTCCACAACAAGGAGGTTGGAGGAAGAGGATAAGGAGGAAGGGGAAGGGCCAAACTCCACATCCATCCAGCTCCTTAGGCTGAGCCTGTCAGCACAGCTCTCTCCTTCCCAGAAAAGAAAGATACCTATCAGACCATTAGAGCTTCTCGAATTGCAGACACCAGGAGGGATGACTCCCTCCCTGCCTCCAGGCAGCTGCAGGCAGCTGGGGAAGTGGCTACTGCTCCCAAGGATTATTCAAATTCCCACTCCTGAATTCAGGGCCCCTCATTCAAAGCCAAGGTGATTGAAATGGAAAACAGGGACCCTCCACAAGACTGGAGCCTAGAGGAAATGAGGCTATTAACTTTGTACAAATGGTGACTTGAAGACCTGGGGGATCAAAAGTCCTGAAAAAGGAGGAGTGTACCCTCCTTTACATTCAAATCCACCTTGCAGGCTCTCCTTTAGCCATAGTAAGACATCTCTCATCCAGCTAGCTGCTCCGGGCCTGAGGCTACCAAAGGCTTAGGACTCAGCGGATCAGTCCCAGGATCCTGATGCCCTGCAGACACCTGGCGTTTAGTGAAGACTGGTTTAAATGAATGAGGTAGAGGTCAAGAAGTGGGGTGGGTATAGCTCAGTGGCAGAGCACATGCACGCTGTCCTGGGTTCAGTTCCCCAGAACCTCCATTAAAAATAATAAGTAAATAAATACATAAATAAATAAATCTAATTACCTTCCCCCAACAAAAAAATAAGTGGGGCTGTCCAACCCCCTGCAGAGTGCTGCGTTGTGAGCAGACTGGCTTTCTGTCCACTTGGCCACCTGTCCTTTGCCAGAGTCCACCTTCTGCTTCTGCTGCCCTCGCCAGCCCCACTGGCCCCTTCTCGGGCTTACCTGAGCACAAGCTGGAATAGAAGCCCTCCTTCTTCAGCATGATCAGCAGGGAGCTCCAGCCCAGGAGCACCGCAGAAAAGAAGAGGTTCTCCAGCACTGCGGTGCACGCCATCCACCAGCGTCTCTGGTACGCCTCCTGCAGCGTGGGGGCCATGCTGGCCACGAGCCTGCACAGGAATAGGGGATTGAAGGAAGGGTCCAGTGAACCTGGAGGAATGCCTGGCATCATGGTGGCCCCTGAGACCCTTAGAGCCAGCCCTCAAAGGGGACTTCATGGAGGCCTCGCAAAGCCCTGGGCTTCCCAGTGGGTGCAGCCTAGCTGGCTCTGGGAGTTCTGGCAGTGCCAGGGGTGCACGTGGCATTGGGCTCCCGCCGTGTCACTAACAGAGACAAGGAAGGTCCTGTCCGCGCGTAACAAATTGCTGGCGCGCTGCCAGGATCTTCCACTCAGGCCACGGCACGCAAAGCCCGGTTGTCGAGCGGAGCGGGGGTGGCAAACCCGCACTTCCTCAAGTTCCAAAGGTCAGCAAAGGGCAGAGCGCGCTCTGAAGCCACCGCTGGCCAGTATCCGGCCTCTCGCGCCAGGAAGGACCCCCCAGAAGCAAGCAGGAGGAGGAAGGGGAAGTCTGATGCTAGCCTAAGGACCCCCCCCCCATTTCCTGTTGCCCCTATAGGACCACTCCTCTCCTCTGGGGCCGGGCGACGGCAAGTTCTCCCCCTTTCCGCACCAGGCGACCCAAGTCCCTGCAGTCTCTCAGTCCAAGGCAACAGCTGCCACGTGGAAGGAGACCCAGGCGGGCCCTCCAGCGCCGCCGGCGCCACCCACTCCCTCCCTGGGGCCCCGGGCACCATACTGCTCGCCTAGGAGGCAGCCCTCCCTCTCCTGCCCGCGGAGGGTGCTCGGGCTCCAGCAGGAAGTCCGGCGACCGCTGGCTTTATAAGGGCAGCGGCGGCGGATGGGCTTGCGGGCCGGGGTGTTTACCAGAAGGAGGGAATGAGCGCCCGGGCCGCGGCTACAGCCGCCACCGCGGGAGGAGACTGGACCCGGGGCGGGGCGGGGGCGGAAAGCAGCTAGAGGGGTGAGACCAAGAAAAGCAGAGAGAAGACGGACCAGAAGGGCAACAGAGAAAGGGCGAGAGGGAGCGGAGGAAAGTACCTCGGGAGTGCCTTCGCCCGAGAGGTTCAGTAATCCCATCTGGGAAATGGGGCTTTGCATTCCGGAGTTCCCGCAGGTCCGTTCGAACTCTGGCAGGAGTGTTGCTCTAAACAGAGGCAGTGCAGCAAGAAGGGGCCGGGAGGTGCAGGGGAGTCGGAGGGGCCAGACTAAAGGGGAGGCAGGGACGCGCTTGGAGAGGCGGGACCCGAGGGCTCAGGTAACGGGTTTCTCCTGGGGAGCCTGGGATTGTCGGTGGGAGCAGGCCAGGGTGGTTCTCAGCGACGCGCAGCTAGGGACCCCCAGCCACGCTCGCAGCTCACCTCTGATCGGGACAAATTCGCCTTCTGCAGCCGCGCACCCTCGCGGGAGCGCAGCGCCTTCGCGGTGGGTGCACCCTCTCGGCCTCCGGTGTCAGGGGTGCCCAGCTGGGAACCGCAGCCGAGCTCCTGGCTTCTATGCGCGCCAGGTCCGGGCGGCCTCGAAGATTCAGCCAGACAGCCTGGTGTTCTCACCTCCCCTGACCCATCCGAAGTCAAGGAACGGGAACCCGCCAGGCGCCACCAATCCGCGAAGTGAGGCTAGGACGAGATAGATCGACGGCGTTCGTAGCTGTATTTACACCCCTCCCGGGCTGCGTCCTGAGGTAGGGGCGGGGGCTCTCTTGCCTTCCCCTCCTCCCAGTTCAAGTTTCACGCGCACGTGACTCGCCCTTTGGGCCCCGGCACACGCCCCTGCCCCTAAAATTTCTACCCTTACTTCCTCCCCTCTCCCTCAGCCCCCAAGATGAATCAGGCAGCGCCCTCCGTATCCTTGGTCAAAACAAAGAACTTGCTGGAGCAGACTGACCGCTTTGCAGGACAGGCTTGGGTGGGGTTTTGAACTGTGCATTTGGGTGTCGTGTTTTCCGAGAGGCAGAAAGACACGGGTTTCTTTGTAGTCAGCTCGAGGTCTGAGCGTCGACTTGAAAACTGACTGGCCTGGGTTACACTGGACAAGTTGCTTAACCTCTCTGAGCCTCGATTTCCTCCTGTTAATTCTCATCACAATAGTATCTACCTTACAAGAGTACCTACAATTGTAGTGCGGGGAGATGGGGGGTGGAATTGGGGATTATGATGCAGATAAAATGCTCAGCAGGACGGCACTTGGCACAGAGTAAGCATAATAAGTGTTCACCTTTGTTACTGCTGTCATTATTATTATTATTATTTCAGAAGATGTGGTGATGGGGTGATTCCAGACACTTACCTATTCCTGGGAAATCTCTCAACCTCCCTGAGCATGTTTCCTTATCTGTAAAAAGGAAGGGAAGTACCACTAATTGGATTGCGATGTGGATTAATGAAATGAGGACAAAGGCAATTAAATACAGAGGTGAGTTTATTACGGTGTGTTGAGAGTGATATTGATGATACCCACAGAGCTCTGTGGGAATGTGAGCAGCCGCCCAGGAAGTTCCAGATCTCGGACAGGAGGTGGGTCTCAGAACAGCTGAGCCACCAAGTCAAGAGAGGAATTCACCTTTGCTGAGTGATTACTACGCACTGGGCATTTTCCAAGGAAAAACTATCGTTAAATCCTCAAACATCCCCGGCTCATTTAAACATCACAGCTTTTCACAGAGGGAGAAGACTGGAGGCTGGCAGCTGGAAAATGGTGGGTAGAAGCCAGATGCAAAGTCAGGTCTGTCTGGCTTTTAAGTGTGGCCCTTTCCATTCCTTCAGGCCTGGAGGACACAGCAAGGGCAAAGGCTTAGCAGAAAAGGCAAAAGGAGTTCTCTCTGGCAGATGGCTCAGGGTCTGATGGTTTCACTTCTTAAAATGCATTACTGGCTCCCAGAACTTCCAGCTCAAGATCAAATTCCTTAGCTTCACACAAGGGGCCCTAGATAGAATAAGGACCCCATAACCCCAGGCAGTCATGGGTGGATGCCTTTGAGAATACAGTAACATGTCCCGAGTTCACTCCCTGTGAAAATGCACGTGTGAACATGAACACACACCTGTTACGCAAATTTCGGGGGTTTTGTGGATCCCTCCCAGGCTCTAGGGGCCATGGGCCCCATGGCTGTAATGCCTGCTCTTCCTTATCTCCAACCCACATTTCCATTTTCCTCCCTCCACCCCTTCCCTGTGAACTATCATCTCCATGAGAGCAAAGGTCTGGTCTGCTGTGTTCTCTGCTGTATCTCCAGCATCTGAAACAGCATCTGGCACCTAAGAGGCACTCAGTAAACACCTGTGGGGAGAAGTATGAAGCCAGCTGCTTTCACACCTCCTTACCTTGGCACTTGCTGTTCCTTCTCGTGGGAAAAACAGATTCCTTTCTTCATTTTTAACATACTCGTTCGTCCTTCATAACTCACCTGAAGTTTCACCTCTTTCTAGAAGCTCTGATCTCTTAGGCTGGATCAGGCGCCCTGCCCAGGTACTCCCCATACCCCCACCCCCACCCAAACACTATTTTATCCTGAAATGAAACCTTCACACCGACCCAGAATCAGCAGTTTAGTTGCCTGTCCCCTCCACTCCCCGTGAGCTAGAAATCTCTGGAGGGCAGGAGCCACGGGACCCACGTTGTGGATTATTTGTATGTCTGCTACCTATCCTGGGACCTGGCATGTAACAGCCCATGGTGAGCAAGTGTCCAATAAATTGAAGGGAGTAGTGGGAAATGGAGCTGGAAAAGTGGGCTGAGGTCAGCTTGAAATGATCTCTGCCAGACCAAGGTCTTCCCATGCTGTGAGATGGGTGACGGGCACTCCTGGATTTAGTTTTCACATTTTCTTTTGGTTTAGTTTGTTTGTTTCAGAGGAAGGATGATGGCATTTGTGTGTTTAATGAATGGAAGGGGATATAGTGGAAACAAGAGGGAATTCAACGCAATTAAGAGGCCACTGTAATAGTTCAGATTGAAAAATAGAGAAGGGAAGAGACTGAAGACACACTTCCATATCCAAATCAACAGGACTTATCAACCCCTTCTCCTGCTCCCAAAAGCGATCCCTTCCTGGACTCTGTTCCCCGGACAGTACCTGGAGCTTGAGTAGAACAGTGCGATCACTTTGGATCTCCTGCAGGCTGCTGGCTTGAGTCTGCCTCCCAGCCAAGTGGACAGGAGTCCTGGCTCACGAGTCACAGGCTGGGTCCCCATCCTGGCTCTGTGGCTGATTAGTTGTGTGATTTCGCCCAAGGGACTCACTCTCCTGAACTCCACTCTTCCAGTCTGTTATGTGCTGGAAATGACAGTATTCAGTTCACTAGCTAGACATCATTTATTCAGCCAAACAAATAGTTACTATAAACCTTTGGATGAGGATTGTAAATAAAATGGTGCAGCCACTTTGGAAAGACAATTTGGCCATTCCTCAAATAGTTACAGAGTCACCACTCTGACCCAGCAATTCCACTCCTAGGTACACACCCAAGAGAACTGAAACATGTGTCCACACAAAAACTTGGACACAAATGTTCATAGCATTGTTATTCATAAGAGCCAAAAAGTGCAAACAACCCGATTGTCTGTTAACAAATGGATCAACAAAATGTGATAACCTGACATACAATGTATTATTATTTGGTCATAAAAAGGAGGGAAGTACTGGTACATGCTACAACATGGGTAGACCTTGAAAACATAAAGAAGCCAGACACAGAAGTCCACATACGGTAGGCCTGCACTTACATGAAATGCCCAGAATAGGCAGAGACAGAGACAGCAGTGGATTGGGGAGGGGTGCCAAAAACTGGGGAAGGGAGAAATGGGAAGTGATTGCTAATGAGTACAGGGTTTCTTTTTGGGGTGATGAAATGTTGTGTAACTAGGTAATGGTGATGGTTGTACAACTTTGTGAATATACTAGAATCCACAGACTTGTACACTGTGAAAGAGTGAATTTTATGATATGTGAATGATATCTCAGTTTTTGAAAAAATTTAAAAACACCTTCGTCTGCATCGGGCACTAAGGATTGGATGATGAATAAGACACAGACTCTATCCTCGGAGAACATAAAGTCTGGTGGGAGAGAGGCAGAGATGAATCAAATTATCACGTAAGTGTCATTGCATCTAAAGGAAGTGCCTCAGAAGAGAGAGGTATTGTGTTATAATGATCACTGGGGAGGGGGGTTTGATCTAGACAGGCGGTCAAGGAGGAGTCCTTAAAGCTGCTGTTCATGTCAAGAGCTGAAGATAGCTTTCCATATCTGAATCAGTAGGATTCACCCACCCCCAAAAGGAGGACACGCTACATGCAGACGTCCTACTGTTAGATAGTTGGATAAGCTGGGGCACCGGGAAGAGATGGAGGATGGTCTGGAAGATGGCACTATGCCCGCCTCCAGCATAAGGGGACTTTACTTCTTCTAAACGCATGCCAGCAAGAAACCAGTTGCAACCTAACAGCCGCAAGTCTGCGGTAGCAGAAAGGTCTTAACCAGACATGTCCCAATGCTCATTGTAATGTAATTAACATTGTGGTTTAGGCCCCCCTCCATGGGGACTTCTGTGTGCACGATGGGTAAGGACATGCGCAAAAGGGGTCAAACATGACTAAGCACTCCAGGGACAGGAGCCGTCAATCAATCAAGAGACCACCTCTGAGCGAGGGGATAAGACAAAAACTGCTGCTTTTCCTCCCCTGGGTCAGCCCCCCCCCCCACCGCCTCCCGTTCTTGGGGGTGTACTTTGACTTTTCTAAATAAATCTTTTAAAATCTTTCGCTACACAATGCACCATCTCCTGACTGTAAACTTATCTTCCGGCTATGACAAGAACTGGGGTCTTTATGTTTTGGGGTGACACTACAGCAGGAGGATGCCTGCACCATTCAGGGAGCTGAATGAGGGCCAGGGTGGACAAGCACATAGAATCAGGGGGACTGTGGCGTGAGGTTGCAGCTGGCAAAGCAGATACTGGCCAGTTGCTCTGGATCTTTAAGAAAATAAGAAGTGCTCAGTAAGGACAGGGAATCCCCTTGCTGCTCTGTAACTTGCTTTTCTCCCTTGCTGCCAGTGTCGGTAAAAGTCTCACCTTCTACGGAGTTGCTTGAGGCAAAACTGAAATTATCCAGACTCCACCCCCAGCCTGAATATCCACATCTGACCCAGCAGAGAGTTGTGGGTCCTACCTTTAAAGACTTTCCTCTCTGTCCACTGACATCCCCCAAGCCTAGGTCTCTTCAGCTCCAACCTGGACTCCTGCGACCCTCTCGGCCTGGCCTTCCTGGTTCCACTCGGGCACCTAAGCCCACCTTCCAGATAGAATGAGTCACGGGAAACACAGCTTCGATCAGGCCACTCCCCTTGGGAATTTCCTGTGACAGCTGAGCAAAGGTACAACCCCTAACGCCCGTCGGAGTCCATCTGGGCTTCCCCCACCACTATCCCCACCTCCCTCTGGCCTATTCTCTCTGTGCTTCCACCATGGTAACCTGTTCTCACCCATTAATGCCTGTGTTCTCCCACCTGGGCCTGGAACATTCCCTGCCCTGGCCTATCTAACTAATCCGTCAGATTTTGACTTACCAGTCACTTCCTAGGGGAAGGCTCCTTGCCTGACGACAAAGCTCATCACAACATGTCTGTTTCCTCTGATGGACTGTGTGGGCCAGAGGGCAGGGACTGTGCCCATCTTCCTCACCGCCGTCCCCCCACCGCTTAACACAGGCGCCAACACCCACCACGCCCCCTGCCTGGCAATTCCTACCCATTTTTAAATCTTACTCACCTAGGGGACAGCCTTCTCTGAGCACTTGGACCTGGGGACACATTCTCTCCTTTTATAGAGCCCCACAGCTCTCCGGACATCTCTTGCAGGACTTACCACAACTGTAAAAGTGCCTGATTTTAGTATGTCTCCCTTCTTTGACGTTCTGACTTGCTTCTCTTAACCTCAGCATTTTTTTTCTTTTTTTGTTTTGTTTTGTTTTTTGGAGGGGAGGTAATTAGGTTTATTTATTTATTCATGTTTAGAGGGTACTGGGGATTGAACCCAGGACCTCCATGCACTCTATCCACTTGAGCTATACCCTCCCCCAATCTCAGCATTTAAAACAATGCTTTTCACAAGACTCCCCTCAGGTCAGCCCACAAGAATTCTTATGAAAATCCCTGAAGTTGAGTGCAGACTTCTTTGTGCATGTACGATTTTTCTGAAGAGTCAGTCTGTGGCTTTTGTTGGTGTTTCAAAGGGGTCCGAGACCTGAAATGTTAAGAACCTTTTCCCAGAACCTGAAGTAGTCTTTCCTTTAAAACAGCACTGCCAACCCAGATGTGTATGCAAAACCATCACCTTAGAATGTAAGTTCCAAGAGAGCAAAGATTTTCATTAGTATGCCCCAGATGCCTGGAATGCTGCCTGGCCCTTTCTAGGGGTAGGTGTAGAATGACCAAACACAGTGTCTGACAATTGTAAGAGTCAAGAGGACTGTCTGTGTAGTGGTTATCTATTGCTGCTCAACAAAGTACCCTAAAACGTAAGGGCTGAAAACAGCATTTATTATCTCAGTTTCTCTAGGCTGGGAGTCAGGGTGCAGTTTACTTTGGTCGTCTGCTTCAGGGTCTCTCACAAGACTACAAGGTGTTGGCCAGGGGGCTGCAGTCATCTGAAAGCTCCACTGGAAAAGGATCTGCTTCCCAGCTCACTCATGCGGTCACCAAGAGGATTCAGTTCCCTGACTGTGGGCTGGAAGCTGCGCTCAGTTCCCCACCACATGGCCTCCTCATAGGGCGGCTCACAACATGGAAGCCTGCATCATCAGAGTTTGCAAGCAAGAGGAGAGGGGAAGAAAGAGAGAAAGAACACACTAACACGATGGCCATTACAATCTTTCGTACTTGACCTTGGAAGTGGCATCCCGTCACTTTTGCCGTGCTCCACTTGTTGAAGCAAGTCTCTCTCTAGATGGAGCACGCACTCAGGGGAAGGAGATTACACTAGGAATGAATAGGGATGGACAGCAGCAGGCAGGGTCCTTAGGGGCCATCTTAGAGGCTGCCCACTCCAGGACATTGACAACAGGTTTTCTCATACAGCATCCAGCTCATCTGAAAACCCAGAGCAGAATGCATGGACCAAACTTGTAGCTCAGTGGTAGAGCGCATGCTTAGCAAATGCCTGAGGTCCTGGGTTCAATCCCCAGTACCTCCATAAATGAATAAATAAACCTAATGACCCCCCACCCCCCAAACAAAAGCAAAAACAAATGCCTACAGGTCAAGACGATGCCCTGGGAGGAAACCGTGGTGGGAGGTTTGGCGCACAGCTGAGCCTCTGCCCACTGTCCAGCAGAGTGCTGCCATGCAGGAATGTAGATTGACTTGTCGGGTCTTCTAACTTTTCAGAAGAAGCCAGATTGCCACGAGGCATTTCCTGGTTTTTCAAACTGTGATAATCTAGCTAGCACACATTTGAGGATTAAGTTTTTGACTCTTCTCTATGGAAGGAAAGGCCTAACCTATTCCACTACCCTTTACACGTTGTTCTGTCTCTCCTGTTCCCACCCTCCCGCTCCCCCCGCCGCCCCTCCCGGTTCACTGAGGGCATGGACCTAGCTAACTCACCCTGCACACTTTCTCTAGCTGTCTGCATGTAGCAGGCCAACAATATGTTGATGTCAGATTTCACTGACTTTGCTCCTATATATCTCATTAGGGAGCATTCCCCACCTCCAGTCCTAGGGGAGTGGGTAAAAGTGGGCTCTCAGAGTAAGTTGGAATCCTAGCTCTGCCACTTGCTTGTTGTAAGATTTTCAGCAAGTTACTAACTTTCCAGAGCCTCAGCTTCTTCGTCTATAAAATGAGAGTAATCCTACCTGCCTCAGAGTTGTTATAAGATGTAACTGAAATAAAATACTTATTAGCACAGTATAGCAACTCAATAGCTATTCTTACTCACATCATCCCCCTTGTTTCCTCACTGGCTCCCTGGTGTGTCTCCCCTGAATCCATTAAACCATCATTTACCACTGTGCACCTTGCTGGCAGCTAGAGGGAGCCCTGAAGATGCAGATCAGTCATTTTCACTGCCAGGGTTTACACCCTTCAACAGTTTGCTGATGCCCTTAGGAGAAAATTCAAACTTTTTAACGCAGTCCGTCAGGTTCATGGCAGCTGCACCTGCCCAGCCCTCGAGTCTCATCTCTCACCACGACCTTCCCTCGGCTCCAGGCACACTGA
The DNA here is from genome assembly GCF_009834535.1 of Camelus ferus. NCBI lineage: Eukaryota > Metazoa > Chordata > Mammalia > Artiodactyla > Camelidae > Camelus > Camelus ferus. The sequence continues at coordinate 33,237,505 of NC_045705.1, forward strand.
AGATTTGTTTCTTGAATGCTCCACACTTTCTGCTGCTTCAAATATTTTGCGAGTGCTCTCTCTCCAGCTGGAACCTCTTCTCTCCACTCCTGCCACCCTCTTCTAGACATTCCGTCAATGTGCTATCAGAGAACTTTTGATGTTCCTTGTGAAACCTGAGGGCAGGTACAATATCTGTTTTCCTCATCACTATCGTCTTCTAGCATAATGGCCACAAATAGGCAAAGAATACCCATTTGTAGAATCGCTCACAGCAGTGCTGATCCCGTGAGCAGACAGCGCCACCTGTTGACCCAAAATGGCACTTCAACACCTAGAAAGGAGGAGGCTCTCTGGCCACTCCTCAGGCAACGGTTTTGAAGTTTTCTTGGGGTCTACCTGGTGTCTCCTTACATCAGTTAGCAATTTTTTTTTTGAAGAGCTAATATTATTGAGTATTTAACATGGATGAGCTAGGCACTTTCCTAAGTGTCTTAGTTATTAATACATGTAATTTTCACAACCACTCAATGAAGTAGGTACATTTATTACCACTTTGTAGATGGGGTAACTGAGACACAGAGTAGTTGAATGCCTCACTCAGGATCACACAGCAAGAAAATTTGACCCCAGGTAGTCTGACTTGAACCAGTACTTCTAAGCCTGAAAATCAATGCCTCTACTGTCTCCTGTACTTGTGAGCCCCCGACCTGGTGAGATTACCTCCCAGACACCTCCCTCTACTGTGAAGGCACTGCTGTCATGGTGGCACTGGTGTCACACAAAATTCTACCGAGAGTGACCCACACATTTCAATAGCCGCGAAGTTCTCCAAGAGCACCCCTCAGGATGGGAATTAGATGCAACCTCTCCTCCGTGAAACAGCATGTGCAGCAGTCAGTCCTGGCCTCCATTCCTGAGACCTCCAGCAGGCAAGCACCTCCCTGAGCCCATATCCTAACGGGATCTTTAGCCAGCTGGGTGCATCAGATCAGAAACCCTATGAAGAGTGAGGCACACAGTCCCCGATCCAGGTGAACTCTGAATGGCAGTGGTTATCACCTAGTCCCATCCCTGGATCACACACATCACATGTGAAGCTGGGTCCCTTCATATGGTTTGACATTGCTATTTAGAACCAAGTGGTTGTGGCACTATTCTAAATGATTTACTCACACTAACTCATTTAATATTCTCAACTGCCCTATGATTCTCCTGATTTTACAGGTGAGGAATCCATGCAATGAAGTGTCTAACGTGTCCTGTTCTGGGTCCCACAGCAAGTGGCGGACCTGAGGTGTAACTTAGGCCATTGTACCAGTCTAAGCTTTTAAACACTACCTCAGACTCCCTCTGCTGGAAGAGGCTGTGTCTACTCCCGAGAGATAGGCATGCTGCTTTGTGCACTGTAGGTGTCAACAAGCTGGTTTTAACATATATGTGTGTGTACACACACACACACAGTCACATTCTCGTGTGACAGCTACCCCTTCTCTGACCTGAAAAGAGCTCTGTCATACTCCAGGCTCCCAGAGACTCTCCAGAAAGAGCCTACGCCCGGCAGTCTTCACAGATGACACCCAGTGGGGGCAATTTTATTAGACAAGTGGGAGGGGACAGGGTGCGCCTTGGGGGGTGCCCTGTCTGGGGCCTCACGCAGGCCCAGAGCCCTGCTGCACCCTCTTCATCAGCTCTTCGTCCTGCATGGACAGCTCTGTCAACTTTTTGCCCATTCGCTCATGAATGTCCAGGTACTTAGAGACACAGCGGTCCAAGCACACAGACTCGCCCTTGGACAGTTCTGCTTCCTTGTAGTGGGGAGGCACACACTTCCGATGGCAGGCACTGGTCATTCTAGGAAGAAGGAAGGGCAAGGTTGGGTCAGCAGCATCCTGTGGCTGAGGAACTCTTAACCATTCCCGCCCTGCTATACTGATTTCACTTTTCAAGAAGGCTGTGTAAATCCTCAGTTTGCACCTCCACCGTCTTGGAAAGTCCTTGAGAGTAAGAACCTTGTCTAAGCCCATGTTTATGACTAATCAAACAGGAACCATTAGTTGAATGCTGGCTATGTTCCAGACATCATGCCAGCCATCACGGATTCTATCATGCAGTCCTTATGATAACCCCTATGAGGTTTATCATTATTCCCTCTTTTACAGATAAGGACATTAAGGCACAGACAGCCTCAGGATCACATAAAGCTGGGCTATGAACCTGGCTAGTCTGACTTCACAGCCGACATTTAAAAATTATTCTAATACATGGCCTCCAAGATAAACCAACTGATCAAGGGAGGATACCACAGAGCTTAAGCCAATAAAAATAGCAAATATTTGTTGGCTGTTTATTCCTAGATGCTGGGCTTGATGCTAAGAGCTTGTCATATATTTTTACCTTTAATATTTATAATGGCTCAATGAGGAAGGTACTATTATCAACTCCATTTTATAGATGAGGAACATACCAGTCAAACAGTCCAAGTAACTCGCCCAAGGCCATAGTAGTGGTGATTGGTACAGCTACGAATTGTTCCTAAATTTGTCCAATGGTTATGGGCACTAGTTAGGAATTAGACCGAGGTACTGGTCCTGACATTGTTACTGACCAGCTGTGGACTCTGAGTAAGTTATTTAACTGCTAGAAGCCTTAATGTCCTCACCTTAACATGGGACAAATAAAATTAACCCAGTGAGATTAAAAAAAGATTAAAAAATGAAAAAGAATGCATGTAGTGATCAACATGTGTCTGAGATGGACTAAGAGTTTAAGAAATGTTAACTACTATGTGTGCTATGTGCTATTTGTCAAGAGACAAATGCTCAACTATTCCTGGAACCTAACTAGAGCCACCAGAGCGTGGACTAGACCTTCTCTTGCAGCTGGGCTCCTTCATCACCAATTCCATCCCAATCTAAATGCCCAATTCCTTTTAGTGACTCCATACTGCATCTGCATTAGCTCTTAATAATGGGGGGGAGGAGCAAGGGTGAGGTGGGTGCGGGAAGGGTAAGCATAGACGTCAGGTTCCTCTAGATTGAGGGAAAAAATTCTCCAAAGTCATCCACCTGGGGACAAGGTAGTGCAGGGTCAGCTCTTACCTGTTGTACATATCAGCCATCATTTCTACCTCCAGCTCTGCCGCCAGCTGCTGGGCCCTGAGTGGGTCCATCTCAGCCCTGCACCGTGTAAGAGATCCCCTTCTGCCTCCTAATCCTGGGGGCAGATATCACGGTCAGCACCCACTCCTCCCGTTCACTTTTCCATCCCAGGGGCGGAAGGATGCAGAGGAATCAGAGGGCAGCAGATCAGCAGGTGCTACTGACCTCAATGAGTTCAACCGCCCCATTTCACAGCTCTGGAAACTGAGGCCCCGAAAGGGGACATAGCCTAGCCCAAGGTCACAGAGCATATCATTGGCGGGGCTGGAAATCCTGGAAATCAAGCCCCAGAGCCCTGACGCCCAATCCCTCGAAGTCACCTCTATCCAGGAGAAGATGGGGAGACCGGACGTTACACTCTAAACCGCCGGTATGAGCCTGCTGGGCCCTAAGAATGCGATCATACGCGGAATTAAGGCGCCCGGGCCCCCGCCCAGGGACTACACCTGAAATGGCAGCTCCATCATCAGGGTCACCTTGAGGTCAGAGGTCACTCACCACGGCCTCGGGCCTGTCACAATGCCCCCGCTGTCCCCAGCTTCAGGCAAACATTACAAACTTACCGGGTACCCAGGTAGGATAAGGCGGAAGCACGTGGGTCACTTCCGGGAGGAAAGTCCCGCCTCTTCTCTGACCCGTACTCGCTTCCGGAATGAAGCACCAACGAGGCGGCGCTGGAAACTCCGCTACCATAGAGAGGAAGCTGCCGGCCCTGGCTGAAGGCTAAGGCGTTTCTCAAGTGCTAGAGAGGATGCCAAAGTATCATAGAGTCTTGGGCGAGGCGCAGAGCGCCTGCAGCCTGGTTAGCCTCCAAATCCCCAGGGGTGTCACGGAGAGGTTTGATTTTATTGGTTCTGTAGGAGGGGCAGGACCTCGGAGCTCAGTGAGGCTCGCTCCCGCCAGGGAGAGCTGAGGCTTGAGCTCGAATCAGGCGCGGAGAAGGAAGAACGCCCCCAAACAGCAGTTCTCAGTCTGTGCTGCACTTAAGATCACTTAAGACGCTTAAAAAAAAATTATGATGCCCAGGCCTCACTTCATACCAATTAAATCAGAATTCCTGGGAGTAGAACCCAGGCATCAGTAAATTTGAAAATTTCCCGGGTGATTCCTATGTGCAGCCAAGTTTGAGAACCAGCGCTCCGAGGGCCTCTGTGTGAATACAGCTGTGTGTCGGTCACTAAGCTTTCTCTGAGATTTCATAAACAAGCGAGGCACGGTTCCTGCCTGCAGAAAGATGCGTCAAGTGTACAGTAGGTTTCATTCAACTTCTGTTAGATGCCCTGGGCCACAAAGAGAGGCATAGGAACAATTGTGGCTGCCAGCCAGAGCTAACCTAGCACGTTTCGGTGAGAGAGGAGAGGGTACTTGTGAACTCATCTTTCAAGACAGTGTATTCCTCTGTCTCCCCACCTGCCACCAACGAAAAGAACCCACCTCAACTACTGGATTTTTCAAGGAATTTCCCAGTAAACGAAATTTAGAAGATGCAAATTAATCAGTGCAAGGGTACGCTGCCCATTGGAGAAGGTGGGCTGGATGCTTTATATGGTTGGTCACCGTATCCTTCCCTACGAAAATCCCGATTTTAAACACTGGGCCTCATTACTGCTCTAAGGATTCAAATATTTTGTCAAACCCTGGCCCAGATATTTTTAAATTGAGGTATAACATTCAGACAATAAAGTAAAATACACAATCTTAAGCTTAACTTTTAAATAAATATTCGTCTTTATAACCATCACTCAGATTAAGATACAAAATACTTCCAGCACCCTAAAAAGATATCTCATGTCCCTTCCCAGTTAATACCCCTTCTTCTGCAGTTAACCACTATTCTGACTTCTGTCAGCACCAGTTAGTTCTGCCTACTCTTGAACTTGAGCTAAATGTAATTATACAGTATTTTCTGTTTTGTGAATGACTTTTTGTGTGTGTTCTTTAGCTCAATGCAGTGTCTTTAAGATTTAATCCATATTGTCATGCATTTCTGTTATTCCTTCTTTTTTATTGCTGTCTAGTGCTTTTATAAATAAGCCAGAGGTCATTTATCTGTTCTCCTGTTGATGGACTTTTGGGTTGTTTCTAGGTTTGGGCTATTATAATAATGCTGCTATGAATATTATTGTACATATGTTTTTGCTTTTGAAAATATAGTCAGCATATTGTGGAATATTACGAAATTGCATGAAAGAAGGAGATGGGTTCTCACAAGAGAAATTGGCTTCCTAGATGGGATTTTTATTTGGTATTTTGGAAGGTTACATACTGTATGTCTCCATTTAAATAATGTTCTCAAAATGACAAAATTATAGAGATGGGAAAAGGGATTAATGGTTGCCTAGGGTCAGAGTTGGTGGGGGGGAGGCAGGGAGGTGTGCCTAAGGGAGTAGCACAAGGGAGATCTTTGTGTTGATAAAATGGTTCTGTGTCCTGATTGTGGGTGGAGGTGTTTGTACAAATCTGAGCTGTCATAGAACTATTCACACCATTGTACCAATGCCAATTTCCTGGCTTTGGTATTGCATATAGTTATGTTAGATTTAGCTTTAGGTGGATAAATCTTAAATAAAACTTAACCTTCAGTACCCTCTCTGTACTATTTATGTAACTTCCTGTAAACTTACCATTATTTCAAAATTAAAAGTTTAATCAATTCATTACCAAAAAAAAAAAAAAACCAAAAAACCCAAACACAAAAGATAATGTACTTAAAGCACCTAGTCCATGGCAGATGTGCAATAAAAAGGAATCATTGTTCTCTTTTTTTTAGACTTTTATTTATTTGGGCAAATTTCAAACATACAGAAAAGTGGGGAGCACGGTATATTGAACGTCCACATACTACTAAACACCCATCACCAGGATTTAACAACTGTCAGTATTTAGCCATATTTTCTTCATCTAATTGTATCTCTAACAGATAAGACCTTTTTTCAACGATGCCGTTTTTGTGCCATCAAAATTATAGACGTCTTAATACTAGAGGCAGCGGGCAACCAACAGTATTACACTGTTCAACCACTGGTACCCAAACCTGGTCTTCGATCATCCCAGGAATAAGCCCCCAAGTTCTCATTCCATATTTCTGTTAACTAATTAAATTATTTATTCAATATCTATTTATCAAGCATCCAGCATGACCCAGGCAATTTGCTAGGCCTAGGCGTACAGCACAAGCATGAGAAAGTCCCTGCCCTCATGGATCTTGGTGTCTAGAGAGAAAGTCAGATAATGAGGAAGTAAATAAGGTAATTCTGGATTCCAATGCATATTATGTAAGAAGAAAATGCAATAGGCTGAAGCAATGGAGAGGAGCTGAAGGTCCTAGGAGACCTCTCCTAGGAAATGAAATTTGAGCTGAGAGCAGAAGAATGAGAAAGAAGCATCTTGCAAGGAGCAGAAGCAAAGAATGACAGTCCTGAGTATGAAAAAGAATCGATTTGCTGAAGGACCAGGAAGGAGGCCAGCGTGACTGAGGTGGTGGTGGGGGAGGAGTCACATGCTTTGTAAGCGGTGAGGTACCCCCCTGCACACATTCTGCAAAAGCAGTGCCTTTCTTAGATCACAGGGTACCTAAGAGAAGGTAAAGATGTTTTGCTTTTCTAAGCAAACTCTCAATTCAGTACAAAAATGTGTTCATAGCCTACCATGGACCAGTCCCTTCTGCTCAAAATAGAGCTCAATTTTGCACTTTCTAGGCTCTAATGCCCAGGGATCCAGCAGCTTGGGCCATCACTCTTCTCCCCTCTGCCCCTCCCCCTCCAAATCTCTGCCCCCTGGGAGCCCTGAGACACACCCCCACCTAGGCAGCTGTCCCGTTCACCCCTTCCTTACCCCACCCTTCTGCAGCTGTGTTAGTCTGAGGAAGAGTAAAAAGGGCTATTTAGAGGAAGATGGTGTGTGGAGGGGTCGGGGGCGTGCAGAGGAGCCCTAGCCTGGGCTCTGGATGGACAGGGGAGACCAGACAGCTGGTGACCATGCTCCACATGGGCCTGCAGATGGTTCTCCGGGTGGCCAGGGCCAGGAGAGTACATCGGGAAGGAAGATGAGCACAGGGTGGATACTGCCAGGGTCGGGGGGAGGGACTGGCTGTGATTGAAAGGTGCCACCTGTCAGGGCTCCACGGGAAATCCGAGCCTCCCAGTCCAGGGGAAAGTGTTGTACCAACAGGGCAGTAAACAATGCTCGTCTGCAGCCCAAGGCTCTTCAAGTGGGGGTGGGGTGGGGTAGAAGGTGGGGGAAGGTGAAGGTGGGGGCGGGGACTGAAGAGCTGGGGGCTAGAAGCCACTGGGGCTTAAAGACAGCCCGGGAGTGAGGCCACTCAGCCAGAGGAAGGAGACAGCTCCCAAGCCCCCAGGCAGAGACTCTACAGGTAGGAGAAGCCTTGGGCCCCTTTCTAAGTGCCCCTCTCCGTCTTCCAACCCCTCTCCCATCTTCCAAGGGCCGGAGCCTCTAAGCTGGGCCCCACAGTTGAAGAAATCCAGGCTCTCTTCTAACTCTCGCCACCACTATGTCAACTTTTTTTGAAGCTAGAGGTTGGAGACTCAGCCCTGGTGTGCTGGAAATCTTGAGATCATCCATGGAGTAGCCTGCAGGTGGCCAGCCATGAGGCCCTGACAGTGGTATAGAGGGCCTCGTGCAGTTGGGGTGGGAGGCAGGGTCTCCAAGCAGCGGAGAGTGGTGTCTCCAAGGGAGGGTTCCTGGTTGGGGTCGGGGATGGCAGAAGCCTCAGGACCTCCAGAAGACAGATGGGGTGGCAGAGGGTTGTGGAGGTATGAGCAGAACCACCAAGTGTCATCTATTCTATGTGGAGCTTGGAGCTCAAGCTCCTGGGTACTTTTCCTTCTGGTCTGCCAAGAAAAGCAGGAAGAGGGAGAGGGGAGCTCTCTGAGGTGGACACAAAACAGGGATGGAACTGCGGCTTCCTGGGGAAGGGGCGGGCCTACTGTGCACTTAGAAAGAGAGCCACACTCCTCAGCCATGTTCAGTGCCCTCCCCACCTGTGGGCTGCCCCTCCCCCTGGTCTGGAGCCTTTGAAGAGACACTGGCTGAGGGGCTGGTGGGGGCAACGTCTCTGGCACTGGCCCTGGATCAGCTATCAGGAGACCTGGCTTCTAAGTACGGTTTGGCCATTTCATCGCCCTGTGATTTTACGTCAAAGGACTTCAACTCCTGGAGCCTCAAATTCCTAATCTGTAAAATGGGGGCAATAAGACTTCTTCTGAAGGGTTAGAGCAAGTAACTAGGGGAGGAAAGTAGGGCACTGCGGTGCAGGCTGTAAAGGGCTACTATGGTGTTGTTCGTGCCGGCGTGGCTGGTGTTACCCTGGTGTCATCCTGGTGTCTCAGCGTCCTGAGCTTCTTCTCTCCTCATCTATTTATGACAAGCCTGGAGGGTGGAAAGCTGAGGTGAGGAACGCAGGACAGCTGAGGTGTCCCTATGCATCTGCCTGCCCTTCCCCTCCACCCTGAGAGTGTAGCATGTGGCTGAACACTCAGCTATGTCTCAGCCAATGACTTCCACGCCTTGAGGCATAAAAAGGGCTTGTTATGGGTGGGGAGGGTATAGCTCAATTGGTAGACCGCATGTTTAGCATGTATGAGGTCCTGGGTTCAATCCCCAGTACCTCCATTAAATAAATAAATAAACCTAATTACCACCCCCCCCAAAATGTAAAAACAAATTAAGAAATAAAAATAAAAAATTAAAAGGGCTGGTTATCATCTTTCTGGTGTTCAGTTCTCTTTGCCTCATCTTACCAACTAAATGCCCTCCTGGCTAGGTCAGGACCTTAATCTGGCACAGGGCTGGACAGAGGCCGACATCCACCGTAACAGCTGATGTATACTGAGCAAGCCCTTTTTGCCAGGCACAGTTCAAAGTACTTCCTATGCATTGGCTTCCTTAACCCTCTACCATCCTTATGAGTTGAGACCTATTTTTATCTCCATAAATCAAAACACAGAGAGGGTAAGCAGCTCGCTCAAGGTCACAGTGGGAGTAACCAACAGTGGGATCTGGGATCCCATCGTGGGAAGCTGCAGAATCAATGATTTTCACCACTGCTCCAGACCACCTGCCAAACTGGAGCGCAGGGCAGGAACGGTTGTGCAGCTCATGTAGACCAGCATTTTCCACACTTCCTGCTGCTAAAGGTGGCATCGCTCAAGAGGGTGGTATGTGCATCTCAGGGAAAAGAAAGCAAAGAGAAAACAAAGCAAGAAAAAAAATCCATGGTCAAATAGGTTTGGAGAAAAGTGAGATAAATAAAGCTAACGGAAGTTAAGGTTTGTTTCCTGTGGGGTATCTGGAATCGATTTAAGCACTAATGACGTTGTATGTCTCTAAAAGGGTCAAGAGTAGGCTGTTTCTGGAACCTCAGCCAGAGAATACATCTCCCCCGACCCCCACCCACAGCCCATGCTAGTATCTTAGAAGACCCTCGTTTTCTACTGAACACAGTTTGAAAACCTGATGGAGACCAATTCTGTCACTGCATTGGAAACTGAGGCTCTCTCCAGAGAGGCAGAGAGACATGCTCAGGCCTCAGAGTGGGTGACAGGAGATGGGGGTCAAGGCCGGCGCCTGGCTACCTGTTGATGTATATTCTATCTCCCGGGCTCATTTGTTTCTAACTTCAATTCATTGCTGGAGCTGCTGAACCATGAAGGGGTTCTGGCGGGAGGGGTGAAATGGGAGGGCAGCGTGAGCATCTTTGAAAATCCCAGACTGCTTCCTAGGAAATTGTGGGGGACCGAATCCAGGGACCCCAGCAGTCCAGTCTGGGGGTGGCAGGAACAGGGCCCTTTCCCTCGTATACCTGTGTTCCCACCTCTGTCCCAATTATCCAGGTGCTCTGGGTACTGTACCCAGGACGAAGGCACTGCAGAGAGCAGGAGGTATTTTTAGCCAGTGACAGGAGTGTCTACTTCTTTTACTGCCTGAGTCATACCCTGAACACTATTTGGGGATTATTTTCTCTGTAAACAGGACCCCCCCCCCACAAGAAGGGCAGAAGGATGAAGGAGCTGGCCCTGTCCCCCTACCCACCTGTTTTTATAGGTCATGCAGTATAGTCTTCCCTCAGTGCCTGTCAGGGAATAGTCTTGGGATCCCTTGCAGATACCAAAACCTGCAGATGCTCAGATACCTTATATAAATTGGGGTAATATTTGCATATAACCTACACAATCTTCCTTTATACTTTAAATCATCTCTAGATTACTTCTAACACCCAATACAATGAAAATGCTATGTAAACAGTTGTTAGTAACAATGTAAGCGCTATGTAAACAGTTGAAGTGGCAGCCAATTCAAGTTTTGCTTTTTCAAACTTTCTGGAATTTTTTTCCCAAATATTTTCCATCTGTGGTTGAATCCACAGGTGCAGAAGCCGCGGATACAGAGAGCTAACTGTATATACAGTACCTGAATAGGAAACCTCACGTTAAAGTGTTGTAGTCTCTCTCTCCTCCCCCCACCCCCCGCAGTTGGAGGGTCAGATTTCCCTGCAGAGGTTAGTTAAGGTGAGGATGTTTCTGTTCCTGACCAAAAGAAACTCTTCCAGGCCCAGGTCCAGCTCTTCAGAGAACCACACACAGGCTGGCGGAACTGGCAGAGACCCAGAGACCAAGCTGGCCCAGGGTTTCCCAAATTCCAGGCATTTTCATACCACCTCCGTGATTTAGGTATTTTGTATCCTGCTTTCCTGAATATCTACCTTTGAATGAACTTATTTTAAATTCAATAAATATATTTTTAAAAGAAACTTTATATCACTATTGGACATGGAAACTCACTATCACTGGCCAGAAATAGAAAGTAACTATAAAAATAAATACAATGAAATCAAAACAGTATTATTAAATTCTATCTAGAGAATTTGGACTTGTAGCCTGAGGTTAACTATCTCCATTAAAAAGGGGAGAGGAGCAACTGCTCCACAGGAGTCCAGGATGCGAGTATCGAGTTGTAAACACCTCACAGGCTTCATCAAAAAGAGGCAAAATCACTGAAAAGGCACTATGCAATCCAGTGTTTTTTAAAGCCCAAGTCACAACCTGCTGAGGGCTCTTAGGTGAACATCATTCAACATCAAGTAAATGTGGCTGGTCCAACACCCCACTTTGACGGAAGCAACGCTGTACCCTTTCATTTCGCCAGAGGGAAAGTGGATGCTTGTGTGACATGTCCGAGCAGTGGGAGACCCAGGACTGAACTGCAGGCCCCCAGACTTCAGGGCCTTCACCTGCTACAGGGAGGGGCGTGACCAGGACTGCTTGTCTTCTCTTTCCAGAGATGGAGCAGAAGGAAGGGAAGCCTGAGGATGGTACCGCAGTCGCCCCGGAGATGGTGGGAGGTGGAGCTTCTGCGGAGAAAGAGGCCACAAGCCCAGATGAGAAGATCATCAAAGAGGGGCCTCCAGATGGGGCAGGAAAGCAGGCACCAGCCGAGGACAGTACTTCAGCTGAATTCCATGGGGAAGCAAATGGGTTGGATGAGGTCAAGGTTGAATCCAAAGAAGAGGTTGAACTTCAAAAGGAGGATGATGGGAAGAAAGAGACCACCGTGGCTCCTCAGGAGATGACTGACAAGAAAGGAGAGACCAACTTGGAACTGAAGGAGGCTGAGGGCAAAGAGGAGGCCATGTTGGCCTCTGAGAAGCAGAAGGCTGATGAGAAAGAGGCCAAGCCTGAATCTAGGGAGAAAGGCGATGTGAATGATGAAGCCAAGGCTGAGCCAAAGCAGGCTGCTGGGGAGCAGGAGGCCAAGGCCAGAGGCAGGGAGGTCGAAGGGAAGGAGGAAGCCAAAGCTGGAGGCAAGGATGCTGAAGGGAAAGAGGAGGCCAAGGCTGAAGCCCAGGAGAAAGCCAGTGCTCCAGAGGCCAAGTCAGACTCTCAGAAGAAGGCTGCAGTGGAAGATGAGGCCACGGCTGAACTGCAGGAGGTTGATGTGAAGGAGGAGATGGTGAGTGAGAAAGAAGAGGGAGGAGGCCCGCACAACATTCCGGAGTCCCCTGCTCCCCAGGGGTAAGCCCTGTCCCTGCTTCATGCCCTTGGGAAAGTCCAGTCTTCCTCCCACTGACGCCAAGAGCCTGGGGTGGGGGATGCAGCACTGTGGCCCCAGGCTGCCTTCCAGATCTTTCTGAAGCCCTCACAAAACCTTGCACAGGTGCTTGTGTGACTTCGAGTCCACGCAGATTATGTTTGTTCCAGGAGCCAGGTGGTCCCGATGAAGAGCAGGACCAGGGCATGGAGGGAGAGTCGGAGGAAGGGGCAGAAGTGCTTCCCAGCTCCCCCGACGAATGGCCTGAGAGCCCCATGGAGGAGGGCAGCGGCCTCAGCCCAGGTGAGTGAAAGCCCAGGGGCCCATGGATGCTGCACGGGCCGCCAGAGAGGGCGTGCGGGGAGTGCGGCGTGGGTCGCCCCAGCTCCCCTCCTGCCTGTTCCTTTCCCCTAGAAGGGTTGAGTCCAGACGCCGCAGCTTCCGGGGAGACCAGTCCTTCAGCCAGGTAATGTCAAGCCCCAGCTCCCCAGATCGAATCCCCCCTACCGCCTGCTCCCTTCAAAGTCTACCACCCCCTGGGCTTGGGTCTCCCCAGCCTCTGCTCTGGAGATGTGCCAGGAATCATAGTTTTCAGCCCCCTACCCCAGGGCAGGGCCCAGAAAGCCGAAGGAGCCAGAGTGTGGGAGCAAAGAGGAGGGGGGACACCTGGTCCGCCCCCCACCCACCACCTAAGCCTCCTCCTCAGGTCCCCTGCCGGCTCCTCATGGGCGCTCTCAGCTATCTTCCGTCGTGGCAGCATCACCCATTTGGGCCTGAGCAGAAAGCCTGAGTGTGGACGATGACTCTGCCACTTAGCCACCGTGTGACCTGGGCCGCATCCCTTCACCCCCATCCCCTGTGAAGTGGGCACAGCCACTGCACCACCTCATGGGATTCTCGTGCGGCTCAAGTGCTGTACGTGTATAAAGCACACGGCCCAGTGCCTGGTGCCTGGTGCCTGGTGGGGGCTGGACAAAATAAGAGCCTTCCCCTCGCACAGCTTGAGTTTTTAGAAAAGTCTTCCTTTACATGGAAAGCTTCTTAGGCAAAGGTAGCTGGTGAACGTTCCCTGAGCGCTCAGGCAGTCCCGTGGCCGGCACGGCTGTGGGCTCTCCCGTCCCCTTCTCACGCAGGCCTTACAACGGCCTTGTCAGGTAGCTATTCTTGTCCCCATTTTACAGATGAGGAAGCCGAGGCTCAGAGGAGTGACATGACAGTCCCAAGATCACACAGCAAACAAGAGGCAAAGGCAGGATCCAAACTTAGGTCAGACCACAGCAGTGCCCTAGTTCTGCCCACACACCCCACCAGACCACATGCTCCCCAGAGTTAGACTGAGCCTCACTGTTCCTTCCCAAGCCCACCCCGTGCTGGGCACAGAGGAAATGTGGACGAGAGTGGGGGCCACAGCTTCGTCTGCCTCTTGAGACTCTGGGGAACCCCCCCCCCACCTCAGCCAGCCCCCTGCCTCCTCCCTGTACCCCAGAGGGGCTGGTCCCAACCGCTCTCACACATCTCTGAACCTTCCCACACAGTGAATCTTCGCCCAGCAACGTGCCCCAGAGTCCCGCGGAGCCCCCTCCCTCCCAGGAGAAGAAGAAAGAGAAGGCACCAGAGCGCAGGGTGTCAGCCCCTACACGGCCCCGGATGCCCCGTGCGCAGAACCGCAAAGCCATCGTGGACAAGTTTGGGGGGTAGGATGTGGGCGAGGAGCTGGCTGGGCTGGGTTGTTTGGAGGGTAGGGGTGGGGGAGGCCTGAAAGGCAGTAGGAACAGACCCAGCCTGGGTGGGAGGACTGACATCTGGGGCTGGGTCTCCTCCCTGATGGGACCCTCCCACCTCTCGGCCTGGCCTTCTCCATCCCTCATGCACAGGGCAGCCTCAGGCCCCACGGCTCTGTTCCGGAACACCAAGGCCGCTGGGGCAGCCATCGGTGGTGTTAAGAACATGCTTCTGGAGTGGTGCCGGGCCATGACGAGGAAGTATGAGGTGCACAAGGGAGCAAGGGACCCATCCCTGGGGCAGCAGTGAGGGGCTGTCTGAGTGGTGCAAAGCCCAGAGGGAGGGAGGCCCAGAGGGGGCCAAGTCCAGGCCTTCTGGCCAGGCTCACAAAGGCTTCTGGGCCCCACCTGCCCGCAGCACGTGGACATCCAGAACTTCTCATCCAGTTGGAGCAGTGGCATGGCCTTCTGTGCCCTCATCCACAAGTTCTTCCCTGACGCCTTTGACTATGCTGCACTGGACCCCACAAACCGCCGGCACAACTTCACCCTGGCCTTCTCCACAGCAGAGTGAGCCACACTGGGGGCGAAGGTGGGGGGCGGTGTGTGCAGAGGTGGTGGGAGCTCGAGGGATGCTGACGGCAAGTGTCGGATTCACAGGGATCAGGTATGGGGTGCTCAGGTAGAGGCTCTGGCCACACACTCGTGCGGCCAATAAATGTGTTTTCATTGCCAGGAACTGTTCTAGGACATAGATATAGCAGTGGGTGAAACTGGCAAAACCCCTGCTTGCCTGTGACTCACATTCTAAAGGGAGAGACAGACTGTAAACACACGTACACGTGAAATATTATGTCGAGGGAGAGGTGCCATAAAGAAAATGCAGGCAGGGTAAGGGGTAAGGGGGGGCAGGCCCACTGTCTCAGACAGGGTGCTTGCAGCGACTTGAGGTCAGATTCTGACTCTGCCATTGTTCGCGGTGTGACCCTCGACCGGTTACTTGACTTTTCTGAGCCTCCATGTTCTGATCTTCAAAATGGGCATAAAGTGGGGAGGGTGTAGCTCAGTGGTAGAGCGCATGCTTAGCATGCACAAGGTCCTGGGTTCAATCCTGGGTGCCTCCATTAAATAAAAAATTTCATAATTAAACCTAATTACCCCCCAAAAGAAACCTCAAACAAACAAATGAAATTGGCGTGACATTTCCTCTTTGGCAGAGTTACGGTGAGAATTAAGTAAATAATTACGTAAAGTCCTTCTAACATTGCCTAGCTATGTCAACACTTCAAAAAAGTCTTAGCTGCGGTTTTATCTATTATAATGAATGATACCATTCATTGTTAGGATAATTGTTACTCACTGCGGGACCTCAAGGGGGATTTCTTGCTGAGGCTCACACAGCTGGGTGCTGGGGGGTGGGGTGGGATGGGGAAAGGGATGGACTGGACAGGCAGGAGGGATGTGAGGAACAATGTGGTCCAAGGGGGAACCTGAGAGGTAAAGACATGGCTGCTGGGTGGTGGGGGAGGGGGAGGCACTCCTACCACAGCCAGCCTCAGCCAAAGGCCTCCATCTCTACCCACTGGCAAGACCTGAACCCACCCTCACGGCCCCTTAGGGCTCCCAAGGAGCTCAGGCCTGGGGGACCCATCCTTTCCAGCCTGGGAGAAGCTTCTGAGCCTCCTGGTAGAGACCGGACTATAGAGATGCTGTGGCCAATGAGGGCATCTCTGAGGCCCCAGAATGGATGGCTAAGTGCATTTCTAAAGCCCCAGAACAGGAAAGAAGTCACTGCAGATGTTAGCAGCACCTTGGTCTGGGAGGCTGAGCTCTCTGGTCTAGTCCTGGCCTGGCCACCATCCTGCAGGGAAGCCTGGGGCTGCAATCTTCCCCTTTCTGGGCCTGCGTGTCCCCACTGGCAGAACAAGAGGGTTGACATTGATCTGTGCTTTCCAAAATTTTTTTCCAAAATATTAAGTGAATGCCCAGCACATTAAACAGATTTAAGGGAGACCTTTTTAGGTTGGGAGGGGTTTCTGGAGCACACCAGCTCAGAGCCCAGACTCCCTTGCCAAGATGGTCCCTGTAGCATGTCTACAGGGCCCTAGGGGCATCAAGGATGCCATTTGAAAACCACCAGCCTTGATGGTCCAGAAGATCCCTTCCAGTTTCACATTATCCTGCCAAGGGATGGGGTGCGTGCCCTGCAG
Source organism: Camelus ferus (assembly GCF_009834535.1). Classification (NCBI taxonomy): domain Eukaryota; kingdom Metazoa; phylum Chordata; class Mammalia; order Artiodactyla; family Camelidae; genus Camelus; species Camelus ferus. Next base: position 33,253,621 of record NC_045705.1, read on the forward strand.
TGGGGGTGCTGGGGGGTCCAGAGCACCATTAACAGTGATGACAAGTCACGTGAATCGGGAGTGATTAGGTACCAGGTATTCTAAGTACTTTCCTTGGATCATCTCCTTGACTCTCACGACAATCCTAGCCTGGATATAAGTAGAGAGGTTTTGCGAGGTTTGAACCGGCCGTGACAGAACTGGGATTTGAAAGTGAAATTCCTAGTCAGGCTGAGAGCTCTAAGGGCATCAGAAGGGCACGTGGCTCGGCCCTGACAAAGTGTCCCTGGCCTGTGGGGCACACGGGTCATTGTCCTCCTACAGCTGCCTTGCCTTGGTTCCAAGCCAGCAGAGCCACAGGAAGGCAGAGGGAATAATCAGGTGATGATGATGGGCCGACAGGAAGCATCAAGCAGATGTGAAAAGGGCAGAATGTGTCAGGGATGCGTGGGGATGGAGGAGCTGAGTGTGAAATCTGCCTCCTTCCTAGCTCTCTGACCCTCAGCAGGGGACTGAACCTCCCTTAGGGTTTGGTGTGACGATTCAGAGTGCAAAGGAAGGGGGGCCCCTGCTGCAGCCATCACACCTCACTGGCTCCCTTCTAGAGCTCTCCTCTGATTCCCATGGAACAGCCAGCACTGGGGGCCCAGGGGGCTCCACCAGCTTTGCTGCTGGAGGAGCCCAGCTCCCACCCAGGAGCCGAAAGCACTGTGTTGGTTGCAGGGAGCTTGTCCCATTCTTCGAAATCCTCCAGTCTGTGCTCCTCCCCCAGCTCCCAGGCCAGTTGGGCTTGGGTTTCAGCCCAGCTGTCTCAGCTTCAACAGAGGATTTCCACTAGGACCCTGGTTTCTCCTACTGCTGCACCCGTGCGGTTTAGCAGGCGGGACAGCTGAGACCAGGGGCATCAGGCAGGACTGGCGTTGAGTCCCAGCTGTGTCGCTCACTTTGACCTTGGGCAGGTCACTAAAATCCTCGAGCTCCTCCTCTGCCCGTTGAGGATAAAGGGGTGGGGTCAATGAGACCATTCAAGGGGAAGCATTTGATAAAGCACCTGGCACATAGCGGCTCTCTGCTCTTCACCTCCCCCACCCCATCCTGCCCCTCAGGAAGCTGGCTGACTGCGCCCAGCTGCTAGAGGTCGATGACATGGTGCGGCTGGCAGTGCCTGACTCCAAGTGCGTCTACACCTACATCCAGGAGCTGTACCGCAGCCTCGTGCAGAAGGGGCTGGTGAAGACCAAGAAGAAATGAGGGGCTGGCCGACCATGTGAGCAGAGGTGGGCAGGGTGCCCAGCTGCCCAGCTGCCCATCTGCGGCCCCGAGGCTCACCTCTGCTTCATGAAGGCAGCAGTGCTGGGGCTCGGGCAGGGGCAGGTGGCACCAGTCTTAACTACATTAAAAGTACTTTTGTAAAATCCTGCCCAGCCTGTCAGTGCTCCCTCCCTACCCCTCCCAGGAACCTCTCTCACTCTGGGAAAATAAGCCCCTGCTGCCAGGGTTCCGTACCTGACATGACTTTCTCAAAAACCATGAAAGGCATTTGGGGAAGGATAGTGGCCTGGGTCCCACCAGTAACCAGCTGTGTGTCCTTGGGCCAGTGAGTTAAGCTCTCTGAGTCTCCATTTACCATCTGAACAGGAATAACAGGAGTTCAAACTCATAGGCGCTGTGAGGGTTAAATGAAATAATGAACAGGAGGAAAAGCCTTGTTGGGGCCTGTCACCAAAGTTCTGTAAGTGGCGGCCCAAAGTAACCACACATCTTACACTTCCAGTCACGCGTGGGACTTCCTCATACTTCTCTCAGGTGAGGGAATTCCAGGGCAGAGGCTGGAGTCGAAGATTCTCTAGAAATCTCATCCAAACTAGGCTGGTGGGGGCCTGGGGTGATTCCCTTGACTCAAAGATGCCCCACATTTCTGATTCTTAAAAGCCAGTGGTTTTCTAGGAGCTGAGAAACCCTGCACCCAGAAAGTTCTTTCTTTGGGTTCAGTTAATCCCTCCAACTCTGGCTGAAGTTTTGGCTTGTTTTTGTTTTTCCACTGCTCCTTCAAGATGAACCCCGGGGCCGAGTACAATGTCCTGCTAACAAACCTGTCTGGCTTCATCAGGCATTTGGAGCATGTGTGCTGATGAAAAACAGCTCATGAAAAACACAAAATCCAAAACCGGCCAGCTTGGCACTGCAGCTGGAGGTATGGACTCTGCCCTGATGGGTAGAGAGGACCTGGCAACCCACTGAAGCACTCTGTGCCTTGGTTGCCCCATCTATAAAATGGGGGCATAACCCTTGTGGGCATGTTGACCACCCCTCTGGCCAAGGATGGTCCAGTCCCTCGTGGTCAGCTTTCCCCACGCCCAATGAGCCATCAGTTCATGGGAAGCAGGGTCACAGCTATTACTAGATGGCAGTTGAATCCCCAGCCTCCTCCCGATGAACCACCCCATCCCCTCAACGAACAATCTGGACTCCACAGTTCACCTGTGACTTTAATGGCTGGGCAAGCACGTGGTCTCCGTGGCTCCCCCTGGACTGGAAGCTGGAAAGGGCGTGGGAATAGCACGCCTGTGGCCAGTGGGTCCACACACCACATACCACCCCCAGTCCCCTTCTCCCCGCCACACACACACACACACACAGACAAGTGAATGACTAACAACCAAAAGGAAAACACGGAAGAAATGAGCAGGAATGGACCACAAAGGGACTCTGGCCCCCAGTCCGTGAGGTGTGTCCATCCATCACACAGAGAGGATCTGGTGCAGAGATGGGTCAGAGCCAGAGTTAGGAGTGCCGGTCCTCTCCAAACTGGAGGGTGAACTCTTCAGCCTTCCTGTTGAACAGCTCCGGGTCCTGTGCCAGCAGGTCAGCAAGCTCCAACCGAACAGGCTGCTCCGGCTCTGGTTTGTTCACCAACACATTGAGGGCCTCCAAGACTGGGGAGAGAGGTCAGATCAGGACATCAGGATGGAAAGAGAAAATCATGCGAAGGAGATGATGGCTGCCCACTCCCAGATCGCCCCAAAACGCCATATCCACTCCCTGGGGGGACCTTCCCCAAGGAGGTTCCATGTCTCAGGACGACTTTACAACCAAATCAGATGCCCCTCACAGACTTTGCTGATGATGCCCAAAGCCCCGACTGGTTGCATCTGTGGATTTCAAACTTTGCTCCATGGTGTCACAGAAATTTCCCATCATGGGGGTCAGTGAGATCAGAGTTGTTTCTGGGTTCAATTCCCTTTTCAACAAGGACCACTCTGCTTTTCTCTGTTTTGTCATTAGGATTCCAAATAAACTTTTTTTCCTTGTGGGGGAGGTAATTAGGTTTATTTATTTTTAGGGGAAGCCCTGGGGAATTGAACCCAGGTCCTTGTGCATGCTAAGCATGCACTCTACCACTTGAGCTACACCTTCCCCTGAGGATTCCTAATAAACTTTTGAGGCTGAAGACTGGAAACCACTACTGCACTGTGGCTCTTAATCTTTCATGGATGCCTTTGGGAACCTGGTGAAGACAGTGGCCCATCATCCCCGAGGCACGAGCACACACGCACATGCACAGACACGCAGTTCTGCCTTCAGAGCATTCTGCAGACCCTGGAGCTCTTCCAAGGACCACTCCTCCCCTTCCCCCCAGGATAGGAACTCCCGAGCTGGTGCAGAGGCAGGATTGATGGTACCCTGATTATGTCTACATGCTCTGGGGCCAGTGTCCAACATGGTAGCCGCTAGCCGTGTGTGGTTATCTCCACTTACGTCAACTGAAATTCACTGCCATTAGGAATTCAACTCACAGTCACATCAGCCACATTTTCAGTGCTTAAAAGCCACACATGGCTAGTGACTACGGCCTTGGATAGGGCAGTGAGAAAATGATTCCCTCACTGTTCTGCCAGGCAGCGCTGTTCCAGAGTCAGCCAAGCAGACTTCGAACCCCAGCTCTGCTGCCTGCCAGCTCGGGCACGTGCTTCGCCTCTCACACGCCTCAGTGTCCTCATCCATCAAATGGGGCTAATGAGAGCGCTATTTCAGGGGGCTGTGGGGCGGGGCATTAAATGAGGTTGGTGTGTTAAAAATGGCTGGTGTCCTTGGGTTCGGTGTAGTTCACAGAAAGTTCAAGTTCTCAGTGGTGCAGGGATGTGTCTTGACACCAGGTCCCCAGTGACCGCCCAACTCCATTTTTGTATGCCTGAATGTTGTTGGCTCCATGGATAGATATGGATAGATACCGAAAATATAAAATGGAGTAAAAAAGTGAATTAAAAAAATAGCATGTGACACTCTTAGCACAGTGCCAAAAGTGCTTAATTATGTGATGTGCATTATCTGGCATTACTGGCATTATTAGGCCAATCCCCTCAACTGCCATGTAGGGCACCGAGCCCTGGAAAGGGACAGAGACTTCACTGAGGTCCACGGACGGAGCAGCTGGCTTTCTATCTCAAGCCCTTCCCTCTGCAGCCCTGCCGCTCCTCTCTCCCCTGACCCAGAGTGACGCTGCTCTGTCACGCCTGCCCAGGTATGAGCACAGAGGCAGGAGGAGGTCCGCCAGCCCAGGATCTCTCTGACGACAGGCTCAGCCAAGACCCACAATTTTTACCTCCTCTCTTTTGGGCTTTTCTAACTTGAAATCGGTCCCATAACCCCGGACCCGGCCTCACCTTGGCAGGTCTTGGTATAAGGCTTCCAGTACTCATTGCTAATGATGGGCAGGCACACCCGGCCGTTGCTGTCCACGTTGGGGTGGTAGATCCTGGTTGTGAACGTCACCGTCGGGGGCTTGAACGGATACTCCTCGGGGAAGCAGATGCGCAGGTGGAAGGCCTTGAGGTTGTAGGGAGGCGTCTCCTGTGCAAGAGAAGGGTGCAAGCTCTGCTCCGAGGCATGGCTGCTCTGAACGCTCATTTTCCTCCCAGGGCCTCGGTCTGGTTTCCCCCCTCCCCGCCCCCACCCCAGGGCCCCAGGCACCCTCTGCTCCACTCCCAGGAAGAAACGTGAAAGGGGCCATCCATGGCACATGCGTTCGTTTGGCAACGGAGCCGTGGATTAGAGGAACAGTGAAGTCTTAAAAGGACACCGGCCTGGGAGTCACAGAAGCTGGGTCCTGGCTTTTGCTGTGTGACCGTGGGGTTTGCCACCTCCCATCCCAGAGCCCCAGTTCCCTCCTTTGAAAAATGGGTCAAGTTGACTAGATGAGCCCTAAGGACCATCTCAGCTGCTCCTTTTTATTATATTGATAATTAACATTTTCCCTCCTACTTTATCGAAGAACAACTGACATACGTCACTAAGTTTAAGGTGTACAGCATGATGGTTTGATTTACATATATTGTGAAATGATGACCACAGTAGGTTCAGCTAAGCTCCATCTTCTCCTATAGGTACAATAAAAAGAAAAGAAAAAAAGGGGAAAAAAATTTCTCCTTGTGATGAGAACTCTTAGCATTTACTCTCAACAATTTTCCAGTACATCACACAGCAGCGCTAGCTACAGTCATCATGCTGTTCTTAACGTCCCCAGTACTTACTTATCTTACAACTGCAAGTTTGTACCTTTTAACCACCTTCATCCCTAATTCCCCCTCCCTACACCCTAGGCCTCTGGTAACCACAGATCTGATCTCTTACTCTATTTTTCTTTTGTTTTTAGATTCCACATATAAGTGAGATCATACAGTAGCTATCTTTCTCTGTTATTTCACTTAGCATAAAGTCTTCGAGGTCCATCCATATTGTTGCAAATGGTCATCGCAGCTTTAACGTCTTTCTGAGAATTATGGAAGAAAAGGACAGACGTTTCTCTTTGGGAGCTGTTAGCAAGTACAGGAGAATGTTATCATTGGGGGCTTGGAAAGGGAGAAAATGAGGAAATCATAAGGAGTCTGAAATGACACAAATGAACTTATTTATAAAACAGAGACAGATTCACAGACACAGAAAACAAACTTATGGTTACCAGGGGGAAAGGTGGGGGGGTAGAAGGGTAAACTGGGAGTTCAGGGTTTGCAGATACTAACTACTATATATAAAATGAATAAACAACAAGGTCCTACTGTAGAGCACAGGAAACTATATTCAATACCTTGCAATAGCCCATAATGAAAAAGAATATGGAAAGGAATATATGTATGTATAACTGAATCACTATGCTGCACACCAGAAATTAATACAACATTGTAAACTGACTATACTTGAATTAAAAAAAAAAGTCAGGGATTTGGAAATATAAAATAGTGCAGCCACTGTGCAAAACCATATGGCGGTCCCTCAAAAAGGTAAACAGAATTACCATGTGATCCAGCAATTCCACTTCTGAGAATCTATTCAGAAGAACTGAAAGCAGGGACCATGTTCATAGCAGCATGGTTCACAACAGCAGAAGACTGAAACAACCCAAACCTCCATCGACAAATGAACAGATAAACCAAACATGGCGTATCCATCCAATGGGATATCACCTGAACCTTGAAAAGGAAGGACACTGTGATACATGCCACAACGCGAATCAACTCTGAAGTCATTATGCTAAGGAAAATAAGCTTGACAAAAAAAAAAATTGTAGGATTCCACTTATGTGAGGTGCCTAGAATAGTCAAATTCATAGGCATAAAAAAGAAAATTAATTACCAGATGGTGGAGGGGAGGAGGAATAGGGAGTTAGTGTTTAATGGACACAGTTTCAGTTCTGGAAGATGAAGAAGTTCTGGAGACAGATGGTGAAGATGGCTGCACAAGAATGAGAATGTCCTTCGTGTCACTGAACTCAAAATGTAAGTGGTTCCAATGGCACATACTGTTATGTGGAGCTTACCGTGTTGAAAACAAAAAACAAACAAACAAAAAACAAACAAACAAAAACTCGGAGCAGGAGTGACCAAGGGTTGCCAAGAGCCAGCAGAAAGATGCTCTAAACCTCCAGCAACCTAAAGACTTTCCTGGGCACCTACTCTGTGCATTAGCCCAGGCAGCACAGTGTGGAATTACGTGGACTTTGGAACCACCCAACCTGTGTGTGAATCTTGGCTCTGCCACTCATTAGCTGTTTGACCTCAGGCAAGTAACTTAACCTCTCTGTGCTTTTCCATAGGGAAATAATAATAGACATCTTTATAGGGCTTAGGCAAGGATTAAATGAGCACCTCCATTTTCAGATGAGGAAACAAGTTCAGCGTATGTAAGTAACTCGCCCAGGGCCACAGTGACAGTGCCAAGATGTCAGTACACAGTACACACGAGCAGTACTTTCCAGCCCTCGTGGGGAGGAACCTTGGAACTTGGGAAACCCCAGCACAGAGCACAGGGACCCTCAGGCTGGTTCCAGAGCTCCAAATACCTTCAGAACCTTCGTTACAGAGAGGACAGGACAGAGGAGTCTGAATGATGTATGACGTAAGCGCAGAGTCAAGGTGTTGAGAGCGCTGCCCGCTTTTAGCAGAAGGCTGAAAGGAAGCCACAGGGTGTGTGTGAGATGGGGCAACTGCTGGGCAGATAAAGAAAACGTCTTGGCTTTTATGTTCTTGATAACAAGAAGAGGCTGGGACCCAGGACGTAGACACAAGGCCAAGGGGGAGGCCTCAGAAAAGGTCAGGAGAGTGTCTGTGTATCCTTCTGCAGGGGTTGCGGGGCGGGGCTGCTGGGGTCTTAGAGGAAGGAGGAGGCAGAGCCCCGGGAACCCACCCCAGCTCCGCCTCGAGCTTGCAGTGCGGCTTCGAGCAGTTCTGGGACTGTTTCCTCATGTGTAAAACGAGGAAGTTGGACTAGACAAAGGGCTTCGCTAAGAAAATCCTACTTCCTCTGAAGCTCTGGGTTCAGTAACGTATTTTGCTATTCTTCCAGCCCAGAGCAGGTGAGGTGGATTGTTTCAACCCGGCTGCCCAAGGGACACCACAGAGGTTCAAATGTTGGCCCGAGGCAAGCCTTTCTCCATTGTTCTGGACGACAGCTCAGTGGAAAGAGAAGACGGCACAGCCCAGGCCACCACACTGTCAGTAAGAAGTCCAGATCCTAAAGAATCCAATGAATTGTTCCCATTAAATTCCAAAGAGCTAATAAAAAGCTCAACTGTTTTCATTTTTATTTCTAAGTACCCAAAAGTCTATAGATGAATTTCTCAAAGAAAATATCTGGGGAAAAAAAAAAAAAAGAAATAATCTGTGGGAGGGGAGGGCGTAGCTCAGCGGTAGAGCTCATGCTTCACGTGCATGAGGTCGTGGGTTCAATCCCCAGTACCTCCAGTAAATAATAAACAAACACACAAACCTAATTACCTCCCCCCAGAACAAAACATGACAAAAACAAAACCAAAATTTTTTAACGAAAATATCTGTGGTCACTAATAATTAGAGGATAAAATGGACACCCTGCACTTTGACAGGTCCTCTGTTTATATTACCTTCAAAGAGAGATTCTATCAAGATGATCTCTAATAATAGAGAAAAATTAGAACAGTAGAGATGAGTTATCTGCGTTGTCATATGTAACAACAAATTTCTGAAATATGAATTTTAAAAGAAAATAAAATTCATTTTAGGTCTAAGGGAGCAAATTCTAACAACTGTGGAAAACAGGAACTTTATCCCTACCCCTGACAAAGGTCCAAGAGATCTTTTTCTTTTTCTTTCTTTCTTTCTTTCTTTTTTTTTTTTTTTTTTTGATGCCCTTTGTCTGCTGAAGCCTCCATGGTGGGCTTGGTAGCTATTGGTTTGAGGAAAGGGTCTCCTACGAAGTCCAGAAGCTTTTTAGCCTCTTCATCAGTCGGCCTTGACCTCGGAAGCAATCAATTCAGAAAGAGATCCCTTCTGCCAAAGATAATGTCCACTGAAAACAAAGATTCTAATGCAGGGAAATTTGTGTACGGTCCTAACCCTCCTGCCCAGGCCCCTGGCCTCAGTGGTCCCAGCCCAAGGCCATGATCCCGGGGCTACTCACAGGCAGAAGGAGCGCGTGCCACACGAGCACGTTGGCATCATCGCTAAACAGGTTCCGCAGGTACCTGGGAAGCTTCTTCTGCAGGTCCTCCAGCTCCTGCAGGGGTGCAGTGAGTGGGCAGTTGGCCTGGTCTCCCCACTTCAACCCCCTCCCCCGCCCCACAGCAAGCTGTCCCAAGTCCCAAACAGGCCACCCTGGAGGACAGAGGCTGGCAGAGTCAGAGCCCCCAAGCCCTGAGCACTTGGGATGTGTCAGGCATGGAGCTCAGGGCTTTAAGTGAATCCCCTGATTGCAGCCTCACCGCAGCTCTGTGGGTACCGGGGGAGGGAAGATGCACATGGCTGCTTCCAGTTGTGACAACTTAGGAGTAAACTCTCTTAGGAGCCTTTTCTCCTGAAACCAAGGTACTTAATGCCTGTCTTTTTGTCCTCTTCCTAGAGTCACGAGGTCCTCCCTCCCTTCCATAGCACCCACTGAGTGTCCCGCAGAAACAGGTGCCTTTACAGTGCGCAGGACAGAGCAGGCAGCCAAAGACAACACCCTGGCCCAGTCAAACTCCTCCAGACCAGGCCTGGGGAAGGGAAAGGACTCAGCGGACCAGAGCAGGGGAGAACTCTACACACCAAGCACAGAAACAAGGGGACAAGCAGTGACTCACCTTCCCAGATATGTGGCCCAGTCACCTGGACATCACTGAGTTCTCCCAACAGCCCCTCTCCTGAGCATCCTCTATCGACACTGGACTAAGACAAGGCCCAGCCCTCAAGAACTTCATTGGAGTAATGAGAGAAACACGAATGTGATTATGTAAAAAATGTGTGGACACAAAATAGGGAAGGGGAGGAGAGGGGAGCAGGATAGCTTCGCAGAGGGTGACTCTGTGAGCTGGGTCATGCAGGATGAATAGGAGTCCGCCATGCAGAGAAGGGGAAAGGTACGAAGGCAGAGTGCCCAGTTAGAGCAAATGTGTACAGCGTGTCCCGTGCAAAGTTCACAGTTATTACAGGAAAAGGGTTCCACAGTCAAGTACATTGGGAAACACTAGGCTAAACAAATGTCTTTCCCCCAGGACTCCCCACAGCCTTTAAAATGCTATTGTGTATCATGATTCTTCAAAATGTGAGCCCAAGCACTCAGTACTTCTCAAATGTATTAGACCAAGGAACCCCTCTCTCCATTTTGGGGTCCATCCCAAAGTGGGACAATAGACCTTTTTTAAAATATATGTATATATATTTTTAACAGAGGTACTGGTGATTGAAACCAGGACCTTGTGCATGCTAAGCATGCATTCTACCACTGAGCTCTACCATCCCCCGAATAAATGTTTTTAGTTGAAGTATAGTTATGGTACAATATTATATGTTACAGGTGTACAATATTACAGTGGTTCACAACTTTTAAAGGTTATACTCCATTTATACTTATAATAAAACACTGGCCATATTCCCTGTGTTGTACAATACATCCTTGTAGCTTATTTTATACCTAATAGTTTGTACCTCTTAATCCCCTACCCCTATATTGCCCCTTCTTCCTTCCCTCTCCACACTGCAATAAACCTTTTTAAGAAACAACAATAGATAAAAAGACATTCAAGGGCAAGTCACACTCTCCTGGAACACCAAATGGGTGTAAGCTAGTGGTTCTCAACTGGGGGGCTAGTTTACCCCCCACTCCCAGATATTTGACAATGTCTAGAACCATTTTTGGCTGTCCCAAATGGAGGAATGCTACTACATCTAGGGGATAGAGGCCAGGGATGCTGACAAACATCCTACAAAAAAGTATCTGACCCAAGATGCCAACAGCGACAAGGTTGCAAAATCCTGGTATAAACAAAGGCAGACAGAAAGGTGCCCAGATCCAGTCCACAGCTGGGGAAGGGTCCTTTAACACTGGGCACCAGCTAAACTTTCTCGGCCCCCCAACATACAAACACACCCTGGCCCCTGTTTCTTATCTTTCAGCCCATACTCCATCTCTGTTCACACCAAGATACCATTTCTTGCAACTTCCGCCCAGAACCTCCAACCCCTCATTTAGCTTTTACGGTAGACTGGAGCATCTTCTACTGTAAGTCCCAATTCCAGTATCATCTGTGACTCTTTAGCAAGGATGAAACCACAGGTTGGACAGAGAAGCTCTGGAATGAACATTTTCCCAACTTTATTACCAGGGGGAGGGTATAGCTAAGTGGTAGGGTGCATGCTTATCATGCAGAGTTACTGGGTTCAAGCCCCAGTACCTCCATTAAAAAAAAGTAAATAAATAATTACCTCCCCCTTCAAAAAACAAAATAAAATAAAATAAAATCTATTAAATTAAAAATATACATATACACTATAACTGGAAGCACTTGGGCTTTATCTCTTATATAGGAGTTCTGTCAAGATTTTCCCAAAGCCTGGGGCTGCTGAAACCCAAGCAAGGACACCCAGCTCTTTCCAGAGGCCTGTTAGTAAATCATCTGACTCAGAGGAACAGAAAATGAAAGTAGAGAAGCCACTAAAAGGGCCTGTGGGTTGGAGCCCCACCAACCTGGGCTCAAAGCCCAACCCTCACCACTCCCTACTGACTCAGGACAGCTGAATTATTCTCTTGAAGCTTCAACTTTCTCATCTGTAAAATGGGGGTATATGACTTATCTCACAGGGTTGCTTTCAGAATGAGATAACTAATGTAAACTGCCGGGAATTTAATGGTGCCAGTGCAGGAAATGCTGGCTCCTAGCTCTTTCCCACTTGGCTGGAGAGACACTGTCCCATTTTGCTGCCAAGCTCCAAATTTCAGTCTTTCTGGGCTGAGCCTGCTCTGTGTGCCCCAGTCTGCGATCGTCTTCTCAGAGACTGACTGTAGTGCGCCAACCCTGCTCCCTTGAAGCCTGCCCCCTACTATGCACATACGAAGGGCACTTCTGAGAGACTCAGAGCTTGAAGGGTATCACACACGCTTTACCACGATTGCTTTACCTTCCCCATTCATCTCCAATCCCGGCCACATCACAATCCTCCAAACACCCTGGGTTTTCGCACCTCCTGGGGGAAATCGTCCCCTTCCCATCCTTCCCGACTTCACTTCAAATTGTGCCCCTGGTTGGAATGAAAGATCAAAGAAGGCAGGATTTTTGTTCAGCTCTGCCTCCCTACCTCCTAGAACAGGAGCCAGAACATAGGAGGCAATCAACGGCGTTCGTAGAACAAATGCATGCACGCCACCTACTCCAGCACATCTTCTAGGTTCGCCCGGGGAATCTTTTCTTTCCGAACACATCCTGAGAACTTAGCTCCCGACTCCTACTCAGCATCCCATACCTCTCGGGACTCTAACTGTGGGTACCAAATGATGGGGCCGGCCATCGGCTATTCCAAGGCAAGGACCTTGTCCTGGTGTTTAAAACACACCCGCCACTCCCCCCAGCAGAGCGCCTGGCCCCAAGGAGACGGCAAGGAACCCTTCCTGCACCTGAGAAGCACGTAATTGTTACCACAAGTTTCTGGTAGGAGAAAAGAAACCGAAACCAATGGGGCGGGGGAGGCGGGGGAGGTGGCTCTTCCCCATCTCCAGCACAGCTCAGGGAGCCAGCGACACCCCCGCTCGATATGCCCTCAGCCCCCCAAACTCCAGCTCTGGCCCTTCTCGCAGACCCACTCTTCCTCTGGGAGGGGGCGAGGATGGCAGGGATTCAGCCAGTCCTTGTAGCCAGACAAACAAATGCGCTCGGAGAGCTGGGGGACGGAGGGTGGGAGAAGAGAAGAGGAAGGCGCGAGGAAGCCTTGAGAAAGGGGTCATCCTACACGCGGTTACCTTCGCCACCCGCTTGTTCGCCGTCATCTCGGGACCGAGGCTGGGCTCCGGCGGACTCCAGCCGGACTGTGCATCAGCCGGCGGACTCTGCGCGCCCCGCCCCGGGAACCCCACCAACGGGAGCCCCGCCCACGCGCTGCTCCACCCGCGGGGACCCGGAGCGGGTCGACCTGCTCCCTACCACCTCCGCTGAGACTGAGAGGCCACCGAAGGGAGGACCCGCCCGGATCCCTGCGCGGTGGGCTCGGATCCCAGGAACTTGAGCTCTTTTGTCGTGAGACGGGGCGGGCATGGGAGAGCGCGGCGTTGCCGGACCCCTGCGTCCCGCTGGGGGGCGCCGTGAACCAGGCAGCGAGCGCTCGGCGGCGCGGGGCCGGGGTCCGCCCATCCGGGTTCTAGCTGTAGCTCCGCCGCCGGAGGCCGAGCCCGCGGCTCCACCACCTCCGTCAGCCCCGTCGCCGCCGCCCCGAACACACACTCGCCCTAAGTAAATCCAGGATGCTCTCTGCGAACGCGGCTCCGCGACAGGTCGCTCGGTGGCCTCCACCGTCACACCGCCGCCCTAAGCCCCTCTAGCGAATTCCCAGAGCCCCCAGGGCAGGTCATTTCCCCTCTCCGGGCCCAGCGCCCCATCTCTAAAAATGAGTGGGAGACTATATCCCCTCCAAAGACCCCTCCCCTGGCAACTTAGGATCCTTTGTGCTGTCCAGCATTCGGGGGTGGAACTGCAAAGACGCTTCTCCCGGGTGATGGCTTGGTGCGGATGCACCGCAAGGGGGCGCGGTTGGACCCATTCTCTCTTGCTTTGGGGGTTTGGTAGACCGTTCCGTCCGTTATTACATTTAATATTAGTAAGTGCCTACTATATAGAGATTTGGGAGACCGTTGGGTGGTGGGAGACCCAAAATGGACTTCAGAAGCCTCCCTTATTTTACCATCGGTCCATTACAAACTGCGGGCCTCCTGTGTGCCCCGACACACAGCCAGGAACCTCCATCCTTCTGTGCAAGGGATGAGACCCCCTCCCCTGGTATAAAGCTGGGGCCACCGTGCAATAGCAGCCCCTGAGCACGGAGCAGCATCTGGGGTAGAATCTCCTAGTAATAATGAGACTCCATGGGAGGACTGAGCGCATCTTCCACACTGTCATCCCTTTCAGTCCAGAGGAGGAAGGAAATCAGAAAGTATTTTGAGCACATCGTTTGAGTTCTGAGCTCACTACCTCACGTAGTTTTTGTTTTTTGATTTTTTTTAATCCAAGTGCTTGGACCCAAAAGACTTCTCTGCTCAGATGCTGGGATGTATTTGCAGAATGATTAACTGTTTAATTCAATTCAATAAACTTTAACTGGGCATATTCTGTATGCCAGAAATGAATAGGTCACTGACCACAATCCCTTCCACATAGGTGGAGATTAGGGAACTGAATCTGCCTCTGATCATTCATCTCCATTAACAACCATTTACTCCCAAGTGCCAAGCACTGACTTTAGGGAACGCCACAACAAGAAAGTTGGGTCCCCCTGCTTGAGGAGCTCTCCCACTACTGGGACAGAGAAAAAGACTGTAGCCCCTGCATTTTTAATGCAAAGTGGTAAGCAATAGGCTAGGTGAAAGGGTCAAAAGGTACCAATTTACACTAAATCCTGGGGGTGTAATGTACAGCCTGATGACTGTAGTTAATAACACTGTAGTTTGTATTTGAAAGTTGCTTAGAGAGTAGATCTTAAAAGTTCTCATCACAAGAAAAAAATTATAAATATGTGCGGTGATGGATGTTAACTAGGCTGATTGTGAAGATCATTTCACAGTATATACAAACAGCAAATCATTATGCTGTACACCTAAAACTAATATAATGTTATATGTCAGTTATATCTCAATAAAATTTTTTTAATAAAAAGAAAATATACCAGCCCAAGCTGACTAATAGAACCTGGCACATTCAGTACATAGCATTTATTACTGGCATCATTGTCATCAGCGTTACCTCTCTTGTCCAGAGAATCCCAAGGAGCAAGTGAGCAAGTGGCTAAGCAGGCTGAGGAAGCAGGTTCCTCGTCTCACCAGGCCATTTGCCTGCTCTGGGGGCAAGAGTCCCCCCAGCTCCTCTCCTGGGGCTCCTTGTCTCCAGGGCTGCCTCTGCTCCATGCCCTCCACCTCACCCACCAGGGCAGGGCTCACCTTCATGGGGTGCGGCCCTTGAAGAGATGGTTGCTCATGCCTGGGTGTGTGCCTGTGATTTACCCAGAAGAAGGAGGTGTGAGAGGTGGACAGGAAGAGGGAGTCCTTCCCTCAGTCAAAAGAATCAGGAAATTCTCTTCTGCCTTTGGCTCCCTGAGAACGTCTCTGAACTATGCAGAGACAGGGAGGGCTAGAGTGATTCTGCAATTAACCTTCCCTGCCCCAGACAGGAACAAGCCCAGGGAGAGGGCCTAGAGGACAACTGCTCCTTTCTAACCCAATCCTCCCCTCAAAGATGCTCTGAAGGGTACTGATGCCTTCTGAATAACTCGAACCTCTAGCCCAGAGCTCTGCATTATAAACAGGTAAAGAACTTTGGTACCTACAAGATGCCCTTCTTGTATTCAATCTCATTTTTTCCCCCACAATAACCGGACAATAAGCCAAACCTAGAGATCTTCTTTTTTTTTTTTTTTTTTTTTTGGTATATCTTATTTTTATTAAAAGAATTTTATTGAGATATAACTGACATATAACATTATATTAGTTTTAGGTGTACAACATGATGATTCACTGTTTGTATATACTGTGAAATGATCTTCACAGTCAGCCTTTGAGATCATCTAGGGTTTTCCAGCCACTCTACTCTCCAACATCCCACAGTGTGGGTGAGAAAACAGGGGCCCAGACAGGGGAAACGGCTTACCGGGGTCACAGATCGGAACCTAGATATCCCTATGCCTGGTCTAGTGGGTGCTCGGAGGCTTCCTCCAATTGTCTCAGCCTCAGCCTCAGCCTCAGTCCATGATTCTTTCTGAATTGAGCCTTTTGATGGGAGCAAAGAGGTCACACTTTCTGTTGGTTTGCCATTAGGGACAGCTGGCATTTACAAAGCATTCCCTGATCCAGAACCAGGCTATGGTGAATTCCATACTTACAGCTGCCTGACTCTGGTCAATGCAATTTACAGCCTCCCTATCTTGGTTTTCCCAAGGTGGGGAGGGTTTTCTTCAGATTAGCAAATGGAGGTGGCGAACGGGTGGCTCAGAAACAGAATCAATTTTGCAGGTATGGTTTGTGTGGCTTGTGCCTGTTTTTAACTACGATGCAACATTTTGAAAGTGAGATATAAGCACCAAACTGGGAAATTTACTTTCAACTTATTCCAAACAAAGTGTTAATTCTCCTAATATATAAAGAGCACCTACACATAAATAAAAATATTAACTACTCTAGCAGAAAACAGATGAAAGTTATGATAAGGTAATCCAATGAAAATCATGGAGAAATTATTCTTAAACATGTGAAAAGACCAGCCACTATGCTCATAGTAGGAGAAATACATATGAAAACAATACCAAGGTACCATTTTTCACCTATGAGATTGATGAAAAATAAAAGAGCTAGATAATACACATCTTTGAGACAGCCTGGAAAAACAGGTACTCTTATGTATTGCTAGCTGAAATGGAAATGTGTGCAATCTCTATGATGAGAAAATTGTTAGTAACTATCAAAATCATAAGTATGCATTTCTTTGATCCATCCACTCTGCTTCTCGGATTTTTGCCTGTAAATATATTTATCAATGTGTGAAATAACATAAATATAGGTTTTATTTATTAGAGCAAAACTATGTCTGTTGCGAGGGGTCTGATCAAGTAAATTATTGTACATGCATACAAAGAAATATTAGGCAGCTGTAAGCAGAATGAGGAAGCTGTTTGTGTATTGATGGAGAAGACTTTTAAAGATACACTTTAAGGGAAAAAAGCCAAATACAGTACAGAGTGAAAAGTGTATTATAATCCGTATAAGTAAAGGAGAAATATTTGCCTCTGCATGCCTGCAGCATCTCAGGAAGGACACAAGGTTCTGTGATGGTGTCTGGGGAGGGTAACTAGGAGGCTGGGTATGGGGGGGGAGGACCTCTTTTCACTAGAAACCCTACTTCCTTTTACATTTTTCTTTGTTTTGGTTTTTTGGCTGGGAGGTAGAAGTAATTAGGTTCATTTATTTTAATGAAGGTCCTGGGGACTGAACCCAGGACCTTGTGCATGCTAAGTATGTGCTCTACCACTGAGCTATACCCTCCCCCATATTTATGAACAATGTGAATGCACTATCTTTTCGAAAACGAACAACATTGAAATTAAAAAATATTCTCTCTTTAAAATTGAAGTCTTTTAAAAATTATTTATTTAAAAAATGTTTATTAAAACATAGTTTACAATGTTGTGGCAATTTCTGGTGCACAGCATGTTTCAGTCATACATAGACATACATATATTCCTTTTCGTATTCTTTTTCATTATAGGCTACTACAGGATACTGAATATAGTTCCCAGTGCTATACAGAAGAAATTTGTTGTTTATCTAAAACCAAAGTCGTTTTACATTAAAATTTTTATTTCTGGCTCCTCTTGAAAAATGAGGCTCTTGGCAATACTTAGGCTCATACCTGCTCATGGCAATGGCTGGCTGGAGCTGAGTAGGGACTACCTCTTTAGAGCAGGAAAGCATGCCCCTGTTCACCGCAGTCCTCACCACTCCCTGTTTCTCCCCACCTGGCCAACACCGTCTGCTTTTTTAGCTGCCTGGCCCCATAAGGGACCCCTGCTCTGGAATCTCTTTGCACTTGCTACCTTCCTATCCTGCAGACCCTCTCCTTCCTTTTCTTTCCCAGGGTCAGGGTTTTTCATGCCTGTGATGGCTGTGGTCTTTGCAGATGCAGACGTGTACCTGTCTGGGAGGTGTGACAGTGCCTGCTCCCTGCTCAAGACCCTTACAGGCATTTCTCAGGGGAGAACTGTCATTTTTCCACCCTTGGAAGAGCCAGGACCTTCCTTCTTGACAGCTCTGCCATTGATGGGGGTCTCAGAGACCATCTGAATAAAGAGTCAGGAAATATATTAAGACACACACACACACACACATAAACTTTTCAGACACCGTATACAGTATGGCATCTTAGCTGTGTGTTTAAAAGACTACAGTGTATACATTTATGTTTGCATGTTAGAGCCTGGAAGGATATTTAAGAACTTGATAAAGAACTTATCAGTTTGGGAGGAAAAAAAATTGTCTACATATAGCATACCCTTTTCAGACTGTATGCCTTTTATTGTTTTTTGAAATTCTGTAATTTATAGTAACAGATGCAAAATAATTCTTAGGGACATGCAAATATTTTCTGTCTAAATCAAAAGGTTTAACTGACTTTCCTCCCCCCACCCCATGAAAAAACCAGTTGTGCCTTTGTTTACATATTCATTTCAATACTCTTGATGTATAAATGTGTCTGTTTTCAGATTCTCTTTGATTCTAACATCTGCCTATTTTTCTTGCCGATTAATGAGTAGAGTGAAATATTTAACATGTGTCCATTTTATATCCAAATGATAGTCATGATTTTACCTTTTTCTGGAAATTATCTTTAAACAGTTGTAGACTAAACTGCAAGGATGCTTAAGAAACTAATGGATGGTTTATCAGTTTATGAAGGGAAACTGAGTGTCTTGGGGTAGAGTGGGGAGACTTACTTTCAACTATCTTTGTATTTTTTTTAATTTCCTTAAAAAATTTTCCTACTATGTGGATAACTATACATTCAAAACTGTAAACAAATGCAATATTTTTTTAAGAAAATCAATTGAAAAGAGAGAAACAAAAATAGAAAGTATAACCTAAGGTTAAGAATATGGGACTCAAGGTCAGTGAGATCTGGATTTAAAGCTCTGACATTTTCTAAATGACTGCAGGTAAGTTACTTAACCTCTCTAAGCTTTAGTTTATCTATAAAATGGAGGTATTAATACCTTGTTCCCAGTGTCTCTGTGAATTAAGTGAGATTTGAATATGAAAAATTTCAGCCGAGGCCTGACATATGGTAAGCACTCCTAACAAACCCGGCCCACAATAATCTAAGGGTCAACATTATCACCATCATCACCATCATCATCAAATCCAGTGTCTCCCAAGCACAAGGTGAACCCACTGAAGGGATGTAAAGCAATTTTAGGTGGTACTAAATAACAATGTCACAGATTGAGAAAGCTTTTATTTTATTTTTTTTAATTTCTTTTGATCCTTCTTGATTTCTTGAGGACAAAGTATCATTTTGGTGCTAATCCGTGTTTAATACTTAACACATGCTAATTTCCATGTTTAACAAAGAATGAGGAGGCACAGAAGGAAGGAGATACAGAGACTTCAGCAGGCAGAAGCTACTGGAATTTAGGAACATAATTTCATTTTCATTGCATTTTTTTTTAATAGGTGCATTCATTCCAGGGCCACACTCTGATCTTCATGGGCCCTAGGCATTTTTGCCTTGGTGGGTCCCTTGCTGCATTAAAAAAAAAAATTAAAAATTACATTTTAAAACTTCATTGAATAGCAAGGTCTCACTGAATAGCACAGGGAACTATACTCAATATCTTGTAACCTGTAATGAAAAAGAACATGAAAAAGAATATATGTATGTGTGTGTATAACTGAGTCACCATTCTGTACACTAGAGACTCAAACAAACAAAAAAAAGACTTCATTGATATAAATAAGAATATAATCCAGGCTGGATTTTTGTTACTGTATTAATTTTTTTCTTCTGATTTTAAAAGAAATTAAAATGAAAGCATTTTCACTGGCCCCTAAAAGTATTCTGGGCTCGGGGCCCTGTGTCTGGTTGGCCCTGATTCATTCTATTTATAATGATGGCTATCGATTTCCCATTTACAGAGGCGATGTCAAACTTCCTTTTTATGTAAGTGTATTCAAGTAAACAAAATGAGTCCATTAAAAAATGCTGTCTTAGTCAGCTTGGGCTGCCATAAAAAGATACCATAGATGAGGAGGCTTAAACTGTAGAAATTTATTTTCTCACAGTTCTGGAGGCTGGAAGTTCAAGATCAGGGTGATGGCATAGAAGAGCGTTCAGGGAGGTCCCTCTTCTGGACCCGCAGGTGACCTCTTCTCTCTGCATCCTCAGGTGGAGGGGGCCTTTGTGTGGGTCTCTTTCTCTTCTTAGAAGGCCCCCATCGTATTGAATTAGGGCCCCACCCTTATGACCTCACTGAACTGTATTTTTTATTTTTTTAATTGAGTATAGTCAATTTACAATGTTGTGTTAGTTTCTGGCGTACAGCATAGTGATTCATTTGTACATAAAATATATTCCTTTTCATATTCTTTTTCATTATAGGCTATTACACGATACTGAATATAGTTCCCTGTGCCATACAGTAGGACCTTGTTGTTTATCTATTTTATATACAGCAGTGTCTGAGAATCCAGAACTCCCATTTTGTCCTTCCATCCCCTCTTTCCCCCTGATAACCATAAGTTTGTTTTCTATGTCTGTAAGTCTGTTTCTGTTTTATAAATAAGTTCATTTGTGTCATTTTTTTTAGATTCCACATATAAGTGATATCACATGGTATTTTTCATTGTCTGACTTACTTCACTTAGTATGACAATCTCTAGCTCCATCCATATTGCTGCAAATAGCATTATTTCGTTCTTTTTTATGGCTGAGTAGTATTCCATTGTATGTATATTTAATATATGTATATATATATGTATGTGTGTGTGTGTGTATATATATATATATATATATATATATATATATATATAAATAATATACATATGCCACCTCTTCTTTATCCAACCATCTGTCACTCATTAAACTTTAATTACCTCCTAAAGACTTACCTGCAGATACAATCACATTGGGGGTTATGGCTTCAAAATATGAATTTGGGGGGGAGGGGTGGGCATAATTCAGTCTGCAACAAATATGTAAGTACATAATATTACAGTGGTGAAAGAATATAGGAAAAATAAAAGTCCACTGTTTTACAGATGGGACTGAGGTCTGGGAATATAGAGCCTCATGGAGTCAGGACTGGAATTCCTAAGCTTTCTCGAAACTTCAGGACAATTGTGACAAGTCACCTCCCCGGAATAGGATGATCCCTTCCCCACCTGCCTGGAGGGTCCACACAGGGATGTGACACTTACCCTGGAGCCAAGCCCTAGGTCCTGGGGAGTCTGCTGCCCAGAGGACCCTGTGAGGAAATTACTTCAGAAATGGGTTTTATTTCCATCAGAACATTGCTTTAAAAACCATTCAGAAAGGCCAACAAAGGATAAAGCCCCTTTAAATCCAGGCGGCAGCACCTTGTTAAAAAAAAATAATAATAATAAAGAAATGAGGGAGCTTTGAAGAAGAGGAAATTAGCATTCTGACTAGGGGGCCTCTCCAAAGGCCTGAGGCCTGACTCCTGTCACCCAGGTAACCACATCCTGATCAGAGGACACATCTGAGTTGGAAAGAAGGGCCCTGGCTACCCTACTCCCCTCTCTCCTCAGGGTTTTGTTCTCTACTACTTTTCCATTTTAGCCTAAAGGAGAAGAGACTGAGGAGAAAGTCCAGAGGCTAGCAGGAGAGCCAGAATCCACCAGTGGGTCAGCTTTCCGGGTCAGCTATCCAGATGGCAAATTAGAACAGTGGTGGGACATGAAAGCGTAGTCTTTGAAAATTTGGACAGGAGACGAGCTCTTTGAGCTGAGAACTGTTGCCACTAGTCTGAGCTGCCCCGAGGCCTGAAGCATGGCCCAGAAAGGCCCTAGGGAGCTTCCGACTAAATGAAAAGATTCAGCTGGGTTTGATCCCCAGTGACTCCTAAGTTGAGCAAATAAATGCAGGGATGAGGTTAAGCAATGATAGAAAAGACTTGGGTTGGGTGGAAAACATCAGTCTAGCCCTATTTGTCACATTTTATAATTTTTACCAAAAGATCATTTTCTTGGAGCACACATGTAAATGGAGGTAATGAATGTCAATGTTTAAATTTCTAACTATTTAATAAAGTAGGAAAATGAGAGGAACTCAGGGCTGGCAGTCACAAGGAAAGTTACATTGGGGTGGGGGTGGGGTACAGATCATGCCTTAGCCTTGAACTGTTAATGTGCTCCTGAGGCAGCTGTTTCTCTGAAATCTGGGGGAGGGCTTGCTGTAAACCCCCTCTGCCGCTCCACCCCCACCTCTGTGTAATACCTTTGTGTCTCTCCTCTCTTAGCCTTATCAGTCCGTTAGAGGCAATAACAATGGACATCACCAGCCTCCTGGTAGCAGCTGCTTCAAGTGACTGTAGGGATGGGTGGTGGGACGAAATCACTAGAGGCACAGCAGGACCATTGCATCTGTGTCCTTGATGGTCAGTATCAAAGGACCTTGCTCATCCGATCAGTCAACAAATGTCTATTGAGTTTCTCCCACATGCCCGGTAATGGGCTGAAAGGACATTGCATGGACCAGAAATGGAATCCGAGCCTCTCACAAGGCAGGCAAGAATTCTGATTCTGAACCATGAGGACGGTCCACATCAGCCCCCAGCCACAGCAGGAGTGAGCAGTTGACACTGGGGTGCAGTTGGTGTGCTTCTTTTAACACTCACCCTTCCCTGTTTATGGGTAGCCTTCTTCCTTTGACTTACTCAGATGAAGGATGGAGAGGGACCACAAAGATGGAATTGTCAGGGACTAACAGTGGGACTCCCCTCTAACTGGCTCTGCTCCACAAGGTCACTCAGGTACCCAGGCTGACAGACACTCCAAAGACATCTTGGACATCAAAATCCAACCAGCAGATTGGGGAGAAAAGAGAGTTTCAGGGGTGGGGCATTTTTCAAGGCCAGGCCTAGAAATGGCTCATGTCACTGCCCCCAGTATTTCCTTAGCTAGGTCTCAGCCATGCTCACATAGCTGCAAGGGAAGCAGGGAAATGCTGTCAAGCTGTACAGCCAGGAGAAAAAGGAAATAACTCTCATGAACAGCCAGTTGCTTTCTGCCACAAGGCATCTCACTAAAGAAAAAAATGCTAATGGACAATGAGCATAAAAAGGTGCTCAGTCTCATAGTGATCAAGGAAATAGAAATTAAGACCATAATGAGATATTACTAGATTGACTAAAAGTTTAAATTACAGCAACAACAAGTGTTGCTGAGAATTTCATGGCTTAGTTGCTTTTTGTTTTAAACACCTCTCATTCATTCCACTGGCTGGGAGGGGTTCCTGTCTGATAGTTAGGGTGATGGCCAAACACGTTACAACCCTTGACACTAGGACAGTTGAGATCAACAGCAGCTTACTTGTCACATATACTTATATCCCGAGGGGGAGGACACCTTATACCGTACAGGGCCACACAGAGATTGCACTTAGGAGCAGAGCAAACAACCAGGGGCCATGGGAAGCAGGCTTCATCATATCAAGAGGAAGATGTGATTGATTTGTTTCAGCAATTCTACAGGCTGGCAGGAAACATCTAAACATCCATTATATATGTGTATATGAATATATATATATATATATATATATAGAGAGAGAGAGAGAGAGAGAGAGAGAAAGATTTATTTTAAGGAATTGACTCAATTGTGGAGGCTCGTTGAGTCCAAAATCTAATGGATAGGCTGGCAGGCTGGAGACTCAGGGAAGAATTGCAGTTAGAGTCCACAGGCCATCTGCTGGCAGAATTTCTTCTTGTTCAGGGGTGGTCAGTCTTTGTTCAGTTAAAGCCTTCAACTGATCAGAGGAGGCCCATCCATGTTACACAGGATGATCTGCTTTACTCAAAGTCCACTGATTTACATACTAATCTTTTCTGTAAAAAACACTCTCAACAGAAACATCCAAACATCGAGAATAATGTTTGACCAATACCTGGGCATTATGGCCCAGACAACTTGATACATAAAATTAACCATCACAAGGTTTTCTACCACAGTTCTCTCAACTGCTGTGGGGAGATTTGACTGGTAAAAACCACTTTGGAAATGGTAGAAGAATTGGAAGATGCTCACATCTTTTAACTTGGCAGTGACACTCCTAGGTATGTATGTACCCTAGAGAAAAAGGCTAAATGCACAGGTGTGTTCATAGCAGCATTGTACAGAAGAGACTGAAACTGGAAACAAGTGTCCGTCAATAGTAGAACAGATAAAACTGTGGTATGTTAACATAATGGAATCCTACAGAGCCATGAAAATGAACAAACCACAGCTACCTGCAATGATATGGACAAATCTTAAAAGCAGAATGTTGAGGGAGAGAAGTTGGATGCTTAAGAATACACACTGTACGGTTTCACTGATATAAACTTCCCAAATGGGCAAAACTAACAATATTGCCTAGGAGTGGTAACACAAGTGGCAAACATGTAAAGAAAAGTAAGGAAGTGATTACTATAACATTCAGACTGTGGTTTCCTGTAGGGAAATGGAGTTGTGATTGAGATGACGACAGGGTGGGGGTGGTTAGCTCAGTGGTAGAGCACATGCTTAGCGCGCATGAGGTCATGAGGTCCTGGGTTCAATCCCCAGTGCCTCCATTAAGGAGAAAAAAAAAAGAGGGGAACAGAGGACCCCTCTGGCGTGATAATAATATTCTATTTCTTGTGGAAAGGTAATAGCTCAGCAGTAGAGTGCATGCTTAGCATGCATGAGGTACTGGGTTCAATCCTCAATATCTTTATTTAAAAAAAATTCTATTTTTTGAACTGGGTAGTGGTTCCATGGATGTGAACTTTATAATATTTTGTTAAGATGCATGTTTATTTTATGTAATTTTTTTCTGAATTACTCACTATAGTTTTTTGTTTGTTTTTTGTTTTTTTTTTGTAATGCTACAAACACAAAGAGGCTGGGCAGCCATTGCATTCCTTTTGCATTATGTTTCTCACCAGAAAATGAAACTAAAAGTCTAGGCCTACGAGGAGGATGCTTTGTTCAAGAATAAACCCCCCTTCAGGCAAAATTCCATTCATGAGCCCCCAGTTTATGACCACTCTATTGGGGAACAGAAATGGCAGACTTTTCTGGAATTTATGGGAAATTAGCCATCACCACTCAAAAACTGCTATCTTTTCAAGCACCTTTTAAGTACTTTTCACCTGGTTTTCTTAATCCTCAAAATGACTCTGTAGGGGAGACAACACAACCCCCATTATCAGATTCTGAAACCATGACCCCTCAGAGAGGTTAAGTTCCCTTGGACAGTTAGTAAGTAGAAAAACAGGTGTCAAGTCCAAGTCAGTGTGACTCAAAGGCACTGCATCTAATAACACATGACCCTGGGGGTAGAAAATGTGTAGCCATTCTTCTATCTGAAAAAAAAACTGCCATTCGTGGCAGATAACTATTTGGATGAAGAGATACTTACGTGGTTTGTAGGGCAAGGGTGATTATATAGGAGAGGCTGGAGCACAGAAAAGTCCTTAATTGGGAAGGTGACCGTGTGGTCCAGACTGGGCAGTAAGCACGAGGACACTGGCTTCCTGTCCCCTGTCAGGCATGGATGAATGAGGGGTGGGGCAGGCAGGGTGGCTTTCCTGGGGTTGAGGCAGGCACTTTTATCCTCAGGAGCAGTGCAGCAGGTCAAAACAAGAAATCACAATCTGAAGGGAACCAAATTGACAGCTGAGTTAATAGCCCAAATCTGGGTTTTCTATCCACGGAGGTGGCAGCAGAGAGCTGGAGTCAAAGGTTAGAGGCAGAAATGTGGCCGAGAAACCAGGTTAGCTGCTAAGGGGAGTAAAAGCGGGATGGCGGGGGTGGGGAATAGCTATTCTCAGTGGTAGAGCAAATGTGTAGCATGCAGGAGGTCCTGGGTTCAATCCCCGCTACCTCCATTAAAAAAAAAAAAAAGCAGGCCAGCAAGAGGAAGCCTTCTGGAACCAGAATGCAGTTAGGGGGTTTGGGAATCAAGCCATGTGTCTCCCAGTGTGAGATCTAAGGAAGGGTTTGTGATCCACCCACACCATGGAATAGTAGGCACACCATCCACACAGCAGAACACTAGGCAGCTGGAAGGAAGAGTGAAGCAGAGCTGCCTGCAACAACGTGGAACAATGTCCAAGACGCTCAAGTGAGAAAAAAAGTTACGGAAGGGCAATCACCATGCGCGCAGGAGGGGTAAGGATAACCTGATAGAGAGGAGGTCTCAAGGAATGCATTTGGAACTCTTACCAGCAGTCGTATCTAGAATAACTTTGCGTTTGATAAATGTCTGGATTGTTTGAAAATGTTTACGAAGTACGCATGTGACATGGCAGTGATCACTTTGAAAGCATCACATAAAATTTCGTTAGGAAGAAATAAACAAGCTCATTTAGAACACCCAGAGGGGCTGATCATATGTTTCTGTTCCACCCAGAAAACCTTTGTATTCTTTGGCCTTCCAGAGCATTCAGACAGGTGGTGAGTCTAGGGTTTGGGATATTTCTCAACAGTTACTTGGATCTAATCCCAGTCTTTGTCTCTCATGTCCATCTGTCTCTTACCGATAGACTGACAGGAAGGTGGAAAGAGAGAGTGTTGGATTTTATTTTACTTTGATAAGAACACTTAACGCGAGGTCTATCCTCTTAACAAATTCTAAGTGTACCTTATTGTGGACCGTAGATGCAATGTTGGACAGCTGGTTTCCAGAGCTTGTTCATCTTATTTAACCCAAACTTTATGCCTGTTAATTAATAATTCCCTGTCCCCCTCCCCCACCCGCCCCTGGTAACTAACATCCCAATCTCTGATGTTATGAATTTGTCTTTTCGGTCTCTCACATAAGTGGAATCATGCAGTACTTGTCTATGTCTGGCTTATTTCACTTAGCATAACGTCCTCAACGCCCATCCATGTTGTCTCTTATCACAGAATATCCTTTTTTTTTTTAAGGCTGACTAGGACTCCAGTGTATGTACATATCAGATTTGCGTGATTGTTTTCACATTTTAGCTACTGCAATGAACACGGGGATGCTAATGTCTGAGAAGAGGGTCTTCAGCAGGAAGGTCCTGTGAATTAAGGCTCTCTAGTGGGTTCCCAGGAAGGCTCGGTCCCTGGAAAGTTGAGCAGCAAAGAGCCCATGGGGCACCAGACTGGTGAGAAGAGGTCAGGGGAGCCTTGGCAGCAGGAACCCCCACTGCCTTCTCACCCATGGCTGCCAAAGCTGGGCCGTTACCCCAGAGAAGAGCACTGTTTGTAGGAAATAAGAAACAAGGTTCAGTCAGTGTTCAGACTTTACTTACAAAGCATCAATCACCCACACAAGGAAAAGCCAAAATACAGTCCTCGGAATGGCAGAAGCATCATTCTCACACAAATACACAGCGAGAACATTAATGAACATTAATGAAATTGACAACGCTGGTTCAGAGAACCATGCAAGAAAGCGGTGTGTGGCTGTGCATGCGTGTGTGTGTTTGTGTGTACGTGCGCACACGCATGTGCATAACAAATGAAAAGAGAATTCTGAGATAACATGGCTAAGTTACCTACAAAACTGGCAACTGCCCTACAGGGCAGTGAGACCATAACCTTTGGGGTTAATCACTATCTTCTCTTCTAAATATTTCCATTTCACTCTCATCTCTCCCAGACAAAGAAAAAAAAAAGATTGCATGTTATTCTTTTTTTAAAAAAACTTTTTGGAAGGGGGAGGTAATTAGGTTTATCTATTTATTTCATTGGAGGATTGAACTCAGGACCTTGCACATGGTAGGCAGGCACTCTACCACTGAGCTATACCCTCCCACTTGAATCTTATTCTTTTTGGCAGGTCAATATCTGACATTACAGACTCTGGGCCCTGATCCATAGTAAATAAGAAATCAAAGAAAATTTAATTCTCCTCGAATGGTATTTCTCAGCCAGGGTTCTGAAGAGATGGTTGAGCCCTAATGCCCAAGACATTCTTTGTATGTGATCGATCAAGCTCTCTCTGCATCTATGGTGGTACTCACTGTGGGCTGTCTGTGGGAGAGCTGAGGAAATAGTCTCTCAAATGATTCTCTGTGTTCTGAGAACCAGGTGGCCCTGATTCTTCTGCCCTATTTCCAAGTTTTGAGTAGTTTTTCTTTGGAGGGGAAACTACAGGTGTACAGATTGCAAGAAATTTGTACCTTCAGTATACGAGGACGGACCCGAGAGGAAAAATCTGATAAAACGCTCTGAGTACACAAAGAGCTTCAGCAAGAATTTGAACCTCATCCAACATCAGGAAACCCGCAGGGAGGGGAGGCCATGGTCACATACGACGTGACACAGGGAAGGAGCTTCCTGTGGGCTCATCCCTCCTCACCCACCGGAAGGGAAGCTTCTCATGGCAGAGAAACCCTGGACCTGCCCCCAGGAGTGCAGAACCCAAAGCTGATTGACTATCCGAAGGCCCACACTAAGAAGACATTCTGCAAATGGCTTGATTAAGTCAACATCGGGCCATTCACAGATGGGGGAAGAGTAGTGTCTTAGTCAGGGAACGGCTTCAGCTTGGCACCAGCCTCGCCAGATGGGACAGTCTCCACAGAGCAGAGACACCCTCTCAATGTCCAGACGGAAGAAGGAGTGTCAGCCAGACAGCCAAGACATCTGCAGGAAGTATACTTACACGCTGCGAAGACCTCTCCGCTGGTCCTTGTCCACCCCGAGGCTTCAGTCCATAGAGCGCCACACTCCACACCTGGACACAGAATGTGCCCTCTGCTGCCAGCTTCAGGCTGGCTCCTGGCATGTGCCAGTAATTCATAGGGGTTAATACAGGATGTCGGGCTCAGAGAGACGTGGTCCCCAGGGAGCCACACAAATATCCTCTCTTGTTTCTGTCCTTGGTCAGTCCCTTAGAGCAGCAGTTCTGGTACAAGCAGCCAGCTTTCCTGAATGTGCCAAACAAGGCAGGCCCTGCAGTGAGGTGATCATAAAACCTTAGAACTGTACTAGGTCATCAGAGACCAGCTGCTTTTGCAGAGGAGGTAGAGTTGCCAGATTTAGCAAATAAGATACAAAAAAATGTCAGTTAAATCTGAATTTCAGATAAATGACCAAAAAAAAATGTGTGTGTGTGTGTGTTTGAAGTATAGTCAGTTACAATGTGTCAACTTCTGGTGTACAGCATAATGTTTCAGTTATACATATACATACCTATATATTCCTTTCATATTCTTTTTCGTTATAGGTTACTACAAGATATTGAATATAGTTCCCTGTGCTACACAGAAGAAATTTGTTTTTTTAATCTATTTTTATATATAGTAGTTAATATTTGCAAATTTCAAACTCCCAGTTTATCCCTTCCCACCCCTTTAACCCCACCCCCATAACCATAAGTTTGCTTACTATGTTTGTGAGTCTGTTTCTGTTTTGTAAATAAGTTCATTAGTGTCTTCTTTTTTCTTTTCTTTTTTAAGATTCCACATGAGTGATATCATGGTATTTTTCTTTCTCTTTCTGGCTTACTTAGAATGACGATCTCCAGATCCATCCATGTGCTGCAAATGACATTATTTTATTCTTTTTTATGGCTGAGTAGTATATTTTTTAGTATAACTATGCCCCAATATTGCATGAGACGTATTTCCAAATAAAGGGTTTTTTTGTTTGTTTATCTGAGATTCAAATTTAACTGGGCTTCCTGTATTTTATTGGGCAACCCTGAGAGGAGAGCTAGGTGCTGAGAGGGAAAACCACTGGCCAGGGTCTCACAGCCAAGTCTACTGCCTCGCACCCCTCAACACATATACCCCAACTTTCTGGTTTTTACCTATGATGAATGCTTGCGAGGCTGGGTGCCTCAGATTCCTTGTCTACTATACAAGGGAAGAATCACCGATTCCGGGTCTTCCAGAGGAGAAACAGAACACCCACAGAGGAGAACAGGGGCAAGGTTAGGACCTCAGGAGGTCCAGTCCTGGCTAATCTCCAAGTGAGGGCAATCGTGAGCCAGACATTTAAGGGCCATAAGGCTCAGTTTCTTAACTATCAACTGGGCACAACGGGGCCTATATCCAAAGGGTTATTTTGAGGATTAATGGAGGAGCGATTCCTGGAAAGCGGGTTCTTGTAAACTGTTGAGCACACTTGGTGTCTGTGCTGCTTTTATCATGACCCAGGATGATGGAGGAGAAGGAAGCTTGGTTGTGTAGAACTGACAGCAGCACCCAAGCTCCCCCAGCCCTGGCTCCCAAGGGGCTTTGGGCTAAATTCCTGGCCTGGCTTACAAAGCTGGACCAAGTGGTCCGTCCCATCCTGATTTACGGGAACTCACACCAGCGATCAATCATCCTTAATTTGTAACTGGGCAGTGTCCTGGGCCAGCCAATAGCTAAGACGGAACACCGCCACCCCACCCTCCCTGAACCCGTGGGGCTCTCCACTCAGTCTGCACTGAAGCTGCCTAGTGACCAGGAGTTGGAGCAGGTTTGGTGCTGGGGCGGGGGGTGGGGGGGAAGGAGGTCTCCTCGTTCTCATATCTTCCTTCCCTCCCCCAGGGCCCCCCACCCCTTATCTGGGCAGTCTCCGTGGGCTTTCCGTGGGCTTGCTTCCACTTAAGACTTCTGCCGCCCCCTCCTCTCCCTTCATCTCCTCCTCAAGGGCTGTGGTGCCCTAGCCCCCTCTGGACCTCCCCTCCTCCCCCTGCCCCTGGCCTCATTGTTTGGCTAAAGCAGGACCCTCTGGATGGAACAGATGGACGGAGACCCGGGCCTGGGGGGAAAGGAAGGGCCAGCCGGTGCCGGGAAAGGGAAGCGGTTTGGGGAAAACAAAACAGGGGGAGGAGCCAGGCAGAGGGTGGCCCCGGGAGGGAGGGAGGGGCGGTGGACTCGCTGAGAGGGGCTAGCGCCTGGAATGGCATGGGGGCGGGCCCCGGGGTGGAGAGGGGTGGACGCTCTCTGGGCACGAGGCTTGGAGCTGGCACCGACGCTGGCCGGCTTTGCAGGTCCGGGCTGACGTCGCCGCCCAGATGGCCTCCAGGCTGACCCCGCTGACCCTCCTGCTGCTGCTGCTGCTGACTGGGGTGAGTGGCCCCTTCCCGGGGTGGGGTTGGGGCGGGCAGGGCTAAGGATTAACCCTTCAGGCTCCGGAAAATGAGGAGAGCTTCTGTTGGGATCAGCAAGTGTGATTCCCGCACTGGAGCTCGTGGAGAGAGTGGGAGACTCAGACCCACGCAGGGTCTAATCCGGGCTTGTAGCCGTGGTGACCTCGAGCCAGTCACTTCTCCGAACCTCCCTGTTCTGATTTACCAAGTGGAGAATAAAGCAAAAGGATCAGCAGAGGAGATGGACAGCATCTTGTGATATAAAAGCAAGGGGTTGTGGAAAACTGAGTTACGGGGTTGGGGCTGGGCTGCTGAGAACTCGGCTCTCGCCAGGCGGGGGCTGTGAATACGGGAGTGAAGTGGCTGCCCACACACCTGGGCCTGGGTGGGGTTGAATCCCAAAGAAAGGTCCCTTGGTGTGGGAGGTCAGGGGTCTGGGATGAGCCCGGGAGAAAGGTGAGTGTTTACTTTGGCTTTGCCTTCCGTGCATGTGTGTGGAAGTTGGCATTGGCAATGCCCTTCGAGATTCAGCAGATAATCAGGGGATCTGCAATCAGAGACCCAAGTTTGACTCCTAGTTTTCCCTCTGGCTTCTGTGAGTCCCTGGTCCAGTCATTTGATTTGTCTCAGCACCCCTTTCTTTTATCTGTGAAATGAGATAAGGCATGCTTTCTCCCAAGGAACTAGTAGTGGTAGCTCCAGGGCATCCCCCTCTCCCACCAGGCTTTCCCGGGAAGAATTTTCTGATGTGGGACATTTTCTACGTCCCCACCCTCTCTTCCTGCTTTGAGCATTTGAGGGGACTGTGCCTCATAATTTAAAAAAAAAAAAATGAAACTCAGTTTCTTGAACCACAGGATGGAGCATCCTGCCTAAGTGGTACCCGCAACAACCCTGTGCATCCAGAGAGCGTGCAAGGAGGGGAAAGTGAAGGAGGTATCTCAGAGGGAGATGTTCTCAAGGACGTACCCAGTAAAGGAGATATCTCAGAGGGAGGTATTCTGAACGATGTACCCATTCAACGCACCGAGGGCTCTTCCATCTTGCCGGAAACCAACAGGACCATCATCCTAGCCGATACTGCTCTCACCACCCAACCCTTCAACCAGACAACCACTCCACCCACCCAGCCCACTACTGAGCCCATCTGCCCAGCACCTGACACCTCCTGCTCTGGCTCGGAAAGCCATTCAGGCAGAGGCCGTGCTGGGGGAGGCTTTGACCGATTTCTCCGTGAAGCTCTACCACGCTTTCTCAGCAATGAAGAAGCCTGAGACCAACATGGTCTTCTCCCCGTTCAGCATCGCCAGCCTCCTCACTCAAGTCCTGCTTGGTAAGAACCTGACTGAGTTCCCTTTGGGTGATATGTTAGGTGTTCCCAGGAGAGGGGTACCTGTCTGGATCCCTACAATGTTATGCCTCAGGGAGGAAGCTGTAAAAATGGGCTACACTGGCAGTGGGAGGTGGGGAGGGGAATCTTTCTATTCTCGAACATTCATTTATTCCTTCATTTAACAATGATGTAATAGGCACTATTGCTTATAAAATCCTATTGATTATATACAAGAATACATAAAATAAAGTCCCAGCGACCAAGATAAGGCAATAAGGAAGATGAACTATAAGAGAGAGACGTAGAATAGAATTGTGATAATGCTACTTTTTAGCTGTGTGACCTTGGGCAGATCACTTAACCTCTCTGAGTCCTTATGTGTGAAATGGAAATGGTTATATTTACCTAAAAAAATTAAGCCCAGTGCCTGACTTGGTAGAAGGTCAAAAAATGTTAATCCTTCTGCCTTCCTGAGAGAGCACTGTCAAGTCCCATGGAGTAATTACCCTAGGAATGGCAAAAACAAAGTGCTACAAGCAGAGGGGACAGAACTATCATTCCAAGGGGGAATTCTGGGAAGGCTATTAGAGACAATACAGTGAACATATAAGAACCTTTCTTCTGGAGTCCCAGAATCCTAATGTCCCTAGCCTGTACCCACTAGAGGCCAGTAGCACCCCACCCTCCAGTTATGATAACCAAAATGTCTCCAGACATGGCCAAATGTCTCCTGGGAGGCACATTTCAATTGACTGGTCCCAGTTCATTTCTTTATGGCCCCAAAAGATATGGCTTGAGTCCTTTCTCCATCCTCCACTTATTAACTCTGTGATCTTAAAATGAGTAGATTACTTCCTCTCCTAAACCTCAGTTTTCTCATCTGTATAATGGGGAGAGTAATTGTCCCTACAGAAAAGGGTTATTGTGAAGATTCAGTGAAATAAGACGGGAGAAGCACTTACGATACCTGAAACCAAATAAGTGCTCTATAAATTTTTCTATTATTGCACAGAAAACGTGTACAATAAATGTTTAATAATGAATAATGGAAAGGGTATTGACCATCCATCCTCTTTTATGATTCTCCAATGTCTCCTCTTGATAGTGATGTAGTATCTCTGCTTAAGAACCAACTAAACACGAACCAACTAAATAATAGTTAACGTGGAACACGCAGTGATTAGACCAGGCTTTGGAAGGTGAGTGGTATTAAAATGAGAAAAAGGGAAGAAGAGAGTACTCAAAGCCCTAGAAAAGCCTAACTTTGTTTCTTCCTAATTCTCCCACCCTTCTCTCTCTGACATGTATTGCCTTCCAAAATGCTTCTAGCTCTGATGATATGTGATCCCCCCCATTCCAGCCTGGTCCCTCCACTCTAGTCCCCAGTGGTAGTTCCCCACCCCTCCTGCTCTTGCCCCTCATCTCTGCTGTTTGTTGTAGGGGCTGGAGGAGAAACCAAGAAAAACCTGGAAAGCCTCCTCGCTTACCCCAAAGACTTCACCTGTGTCCATGAGGCCCTGAAAGCCTTCACATCCGAAGGCTTCACTTCAGTCTCTCAAATCTTCCACAGCCCAGGTGAGTGCTCGGGGAAGGATGGCAGCTGCTGGGCAGGGTCCTCAGGATTCTGATGGGGACCCAGCACTGGAGAAAGACAGGACAGAGGGAATGTCCAAGCTAGAACATGAGGAGGGAGTGCAGAGCAGGTCAGGGCCTCAGAAGTACCAGGTGGCAGCTGGACAGGTACTCGGGGGAGACCCTGGAAAAGTCATTTGCATTCATCAACTCCGTTTAGAGTAAGACTGTCCTGCATTCCGTAATAGACAGGGCTGGAGGGCTAGGGCGGAAAATAGGCAAAAATATTTGCTAATCTGGGTCAGGGGAATCTTGGGATTCCTCTTCTTTGTACTTTTGTGTTACATGAATTTGTTGTTTTTTTCATACCTTACATTATTATGTAGGCAGTAAGGGCAATAAGCTTCCCAAAAGATCTAACGCAGCTGTTTCAAATTTTGCTCCCCAGGGCCCTAGGGTTCTGCAGAGCTGATGCTGGAGTCCTGGTGCAAGTCGGGGGATTAGGGAGGCCGAGTGGGGAGTGAGGTACCGCTTCTTGTGACAAGGAGCCAGGTGGGCTCTGAACTGCCACCCAGCCTCAACCAGAGCCCTTTTGTATTTATTGTGGGCTTCAGACATGACTTTACTTGAAACTCAGTTCTGCTCAGTTTGAAAACTACAGAGCTAGTGTGTCATCCTTTCTTTAGATAAGGAAACAATTTTTTTCTGTCTTCTTTTTTTTTAACTAAAAAAGCAAACTTGTTCATTGTAGAAAGCTGAGAAAACACAGAAAAGAAAAAAGAAAGAAAGAAAGGAAACTCACCTGTCACACCATTACCTTTAAAAAAAAAAAGCACAGCCTCTTTTTAGGGATGGAAAAAAATCAGGCTCAGAGGTATTCAAGAAACGTTGCATTTACTTACTTGTTATAAATCGACGTTGTCCTCTGTCTTGCTAGGTTGGTGGAAAACACAACAGCGTTCAATATTACCTAATTAGTCCAGGAAAAATGTCTCTTTCAAACCCTTATTTTCTTAGTGGAACTAGGCTTGAGAGAGCAAAACCTGGGAGGTCTTCTTACGACCTTCCACTAAGGCTGCAAAGCAGAGTCTGTTCCCTGCTGAATTAAGGGAAGAAAACGATAAAATATAGGCAAATGGAAGTTAAGATCTTGAAGAGTTACCTTGCCAAGCCATGGTCACATGGCAAGTGGAGGCAGCATGGGCCTCGAGCTTGGATGAGTTCTCTTGCTCTTCAGTGAGGATTTGCCTTCTCTGGGCCTCACGTAGCACATCTATGAGGGGAGTGGGCTGGACCCCTGCTCCGACATCCTGTGTTCATAGGAGCAAGCAGACAGAGTGATGGGAAACAAGCTCCCTCTCCAAGCCTGCTCTTGGAAGGGGAGTGCGTGTTCAGGGGACTCAGGCCTCTCTCTCTCCACCTGCCCCCACTGCCAGACCTGACCATCAGGGACACATTTATAAACGCCTCTGGGAACTTGTATGGCAGCAGGCCCACAGCCCTGGGAAATGACAGTAGTGTCAACTTGGAGCTCATCAACAACTGGGTGGCCAAGAAGACCAACCACAAGATCAGCCACCTGCTAAACAGCCTGCCTGCCGACACCCGCCTTGTCCTCCTCAACGCCATCTACCTGAGTGGTAAGGGGGCCCTGGGCCAGGGCATCTTCCCATCCTGAGTCCTCCTTCCCTTGCTGGCTTCAAAATCCACCCAGCTGAGAGCTCCACCACTGGATCTTGTGATACCTGTCCCACCCCTGGGTCAGCAAGCTTTTAGCATCTCTCCCCACCTGCATTAGAGTAACCCTTGCTCCACTCTTCCCTCCAGCAAAGTGGAAGATAACATTTGATCCCGTCCAAAAAAACAAGGAGGCCTTTTACCTCAAATCCTCTGTGATAAAAGTGCACATGTTGACTAGCAAGAAGTACCCTGTGGCCCATTTCGTGGACAGAACGTTGAAGGCCAGGGTAAGTTCTTGGCCCTTCCCACTCCTGTTTCAGAGCCTCATGCGTGTCCTGATTTCTTTTCTGCTGTGACCTCACCGGTGTGGGGCACACCCTTACTAATTCAGCATTTCCGTATCTCCACCCTGTCTTTCCTCCTTCTCCCCTCTTCAGCCTTGGTCGAGGCAGGCATTATATATTTTAGGTTGGAGAGCAGGACTCTAAAGTTTCTTCATGCATCTCTACTGCATCAAATGGCAAAAAGTGAGTCATGTTCCTTTTCTGTGCCTCTGTGTCTCTTTCCAGTCAACCCACCAGTAGACCCTGGTGGCTTAGTGTGTATGTACCTGGGTACTGCATGCATCTATATGTGTGCACGGGTCTAGGTATCTCCATGTGTCAGCGCACACGGTCAGTGCATGTGTGCACATGTGTTAAATGGCTCTACGTTCCTTAGCAGAAATTGAACAGCATGAAGGATTACAGTGGATGAGGAGGGAAGAGAGAATATGGAGCCCAGAAGATTCTAGTTAGTAAACTGTCTCATGCCCAATGACCAGAGATTTCTGCCTTGTTAGAGCAGCAAGAAACAGACCTATGGGATGGAAAACAACAGGAGGTCCCCAGTGACGTGGTCCCAGGCTGAGAAGCACAGGATCTGTTCTGGAACACGCCAGGCTTGTGTCCACCTTGGGAGCTTTCCTCAGCTTTTCCCTTTGCCTGGGGCCTCTTCACTCAGATGTTGGCATAACTTGTTCCTTCTGCTCCCCGAAGTGTCAGCTAAAAGGTCACCTTGGTGGGGAAGGCTTCGCCCTCCTTAAAGTAGCCTCCACCTCACCCTGTTTTATTATATTCGTGGTACTTATCACTATCTGAAATTATGTTGTTTATTTGCTGATTTGATTGCAGTATTGTCTCTCTCTCTCAGATAGTGTCTCTTTCCTTGGGAACACAAACTTTACCTGTCTTTTTTCCTACTAGACCCCCAGAGCCCAGAACAATGTCACATATAATAAGTGTTCATCATGTTTGCTGAATAAAGGAATGAATTCAGGGGCAGATGCTAAAGGGAGCAACTCACTTAGTATGAGTGACTAGGAAGACTTCGTGGAGGAGGAACTTTTGACCATTCTTAACCATTCATGCACTTTTCCACCCTTCCATCCATCCATTCCTATCCAATGAATTTGAACATTCCCAGCTCTTTAACAGAACTGAAATAACATGCATAAGACAGAGAAAAGTGAATATATATGGCATGTCCTGGGCTTTACTCTAACTCAGAGTATATGGGAAGAGGATATCAAAGTAAGATTTTTTAATATTAAAGAAGGAGAAGTTTTTTGCACGGAAACCACTATTTATAGTTCTATATGGGTTTTAAACAAATGCCTGATTTAATATATTAATGCTGTAAATTCAAAATCAAAATTTTACTTAAGCTTTTAAATTTTAAGCTGAATTTTCTGTATTATTTATAGTAATTTTATTTAAAAAACTAACTTTCATTTGTTCTTTAATTAATTAAGCCATCTTGAGCAGATAAAACTCCTTTAAACCATTTGTTTCACTTATAAATATGGTTAATTAATATTCCCATAAACATTTTGAGCTTATGTATATACTTTATAAATATACTTTATACATTTAATATACTTGATTTTCTTTTTTAGCATGTCAGGTACGTGACAGGACAGAATTACAACCCTTCCTGGCCGTATCTTCCTAGTACCTAAAGCCTGCCTGTGAATTGAAAATTAAATTTGAAAAGTAAATCAACCTTCAACAAACATCTCAACATCATTCTCAAACTTAATGAAATTATCCTATACCTTTTTGCTCAAAAGCATAAAACTGGCATGTCTGAGTCTCCAAAACTTATAAATACTATTTAAAAAAACAGACAAAACAGGGAGCAGGGTATAGCTCAGTGGTAGAGTATGTGCTTTGCATGCATGAAGTTCTGGGTTCAATCCCCAGTACCTCCATTAAAATAAATAAATGAATAAATAAGTAAATAAACCTAATTACTTCCCTTTTGCCAAAAAATAAATAAATAAATAAATAAATAACATGGATTACCCTGAACTGAAAAGTCTTAATACCTGGTCTTAATACTACAGAGTCATTCCTATACTTAATTCTAAGTTTTCATTCCCGTACTTAATTCTAAATTTTCCTGAGACTTAAAGAGTATTTACCCAACGAAGAGGGTTAGGATTACCAAGTCGGGTATGCTGAAGTTATGGGCTTGAAAATTCAAGAGCACAATGTGAGAATTTACTGCCAAATGTGTACCCTATTTAGAGCCTCTGTCAACAGGGACCCCATGTCCATGCTCATCAGTTGATTAGTCAATTTACAACCTGCTGATTCTGGGCCATTTTTGTCAAATTCAACAATTGATTGGTTCCAGTTAATTTCCTCATTGCCCAGTTGAGTTCTGTATTGTAGCTTATTCCTGTCCATCTCTCAGCCTCAACCATGATGCCATTTCAGTGATAGTCTCTTATATCTTATGAGTCTCGGGTTTCTCAGTCTTGGCACTATTGATGTTTCGGATTAGATAAGTCTTTGTTTATAAAGGGCTGTCCTGGGCATTGTAGGATTTAGCATTATTCCTGATTTCTACCTACTGGATGCCAGTAACACGGTGAACCTCTGTTTCTGCTGGCTTCAGACATTGCCAGATGTCCACTGGGGGCAAATTCGCCCTGAGTTGAGAACTCCTCTGTACTGAACCCATGAGTCCTGAACTTCTCTCATACTTTTGTCTGGCCACTAGTTGTAAGTCCTTCTACTGGCAAGCTGGAATGGTAGACTAGGATCAGTTTGTACATAGTCTTGAATGCCACACCAAGAGATTTATACTTAACTTCATAGGCAGTGAAAAGCCATCAAAAGCCTTTAAAAGGACTTTAAGGGGTACATTATGAACAAAATAGTTGAGAAGAAGGGAACAGGGCTCAGAGAGCTCAATCTGCTTGCCTTCTACAGCTAATCAGTAGTCAAGTCAGGATGTGATTCTCAGAAACTCATGCTCATTCCTCTGCATCTCACCAGTGCAGAGCTAGACCAGCACTGTTGCTCCAGCGGGCATCGCATCTCATGGCAAAGCCTGGGAGCCTAATTCTGGTTGCTGCTTGTTGAAACAGTACAGACCATAGCCGCGGACGGAAGATCAGCCCGGGGATATGGTGGGTAAGAGCCAGGAGAGAATTCAGGCGGGAAGACTGATAAGGTGCACCTCTTGTTCTCCAGGTGGGCCGTCTGCAGCTGTCCCACAACCTGAGCTTGGTGATCCTGGTGCCCCTTACGATGAAACACTATCTCCAAGAAATAGAGAATGCTCTCAGCACCCCTGTCTTCAAGGCCGTCATGGAGAAGCTGGAGTCCCTCAAGTTCCACCCCACTCATCTGATGATGCCTCGCATCAAAGTAAAGAGCAACCAGGACATGCTGTCAATCATGGAGAAGCTCGGTGAGCCCTAGCAGCCTAGATTGCCCCTAGGCCATCAGAAGAGAAGAGACTGGGGGAGGGGGAGGGCGGGGCAGGGGCGGGCCTTAAAACGCAGTTAAGGGAGCTGGGGTGGGGGTGGGTATAGCTCAGAGGTAGAGCGTGTGCTTAGCATGCACAAAGTCCTGAGTTCAATCCCCAGTACCTCCACTAAAAAAAGAAATACTCTTGAGTATTTTTTTACATCCATAATCTCAGGTTGTCCCTCAGTCCTCTGAGTTAGCAAGGCAGGTGCTTCTATCCCATTGGATCATTGAGGAAGCTGAGACTCAGAAAGTTGGCTTGACTTACTCAAGGTCCCTTGAGCCAGTTGGAAGTGAATGAGAACCCCAATCCAGGTCTTTAGCCCTCCTGACTGTTTCCACTATGGTTCCTTGTAACATAGACACGGGAAACAGGTGACCGTGGTGGGGGTGGACGCTCCTCCCTTAGAGACATTTCACAGAACTCAACTACCCCATGGAATATGCAAGAAGCTATCTAGATAAAAGGGTCTAGAGGCATCTGAGTCTAGGAGAGGCAACAGATACTCCATTTCTTAAATAACAGCCTCACTTCCTTATCTTTGACCTCATGTCCAAATGCATCACTGCATTTTCTGTTATCGAATTTGACTTCCTCAGAGATGATCTTGTTTCCTAGTATATGACATCACACCCTTGCATATAACCTCATTTGAGGACATATGTCCTTTTTCTGATATATTAGCTCACTTCCAAGGTCCTGATTGACAAGGAAGTGGTGGCATCACTTTTCAGGGTTTTGGAGGTTACAGGCATGGCCTCTCATCACTTGAGAGAAAGTGGTGGTTGGAGTAAAGATGGGCCCACTTGATAGAAGATCCCATGAGCTGGACCAGAAAGCATGATATATAATTGGATAAACAAAGAGGAAGAAGAGGAAGGAAGTCTTGGAATTTGGGACCAATCCAGAAAATTCAGGACAAATTGTCTCCAGCAGCTAAGGGGTTTGTGCCGACCTTTGCCTCATTGTTTTTCTCTGGTTGTGCCCTAGAATTCTTTGACTTTTCCTACGACCTCAACCTGTGTGGGCTGACCGAGGACCCGGATCTTCAGGTTTCTGGGATGCAGCATCAGTCCATGCTGGAGCTGACAGAGACCGGGGTGGAGGCGGCTGCAGCCTCGGTTATCTCTGTGGCCCGCAATTTGTTGACCTTTGACGTGCAGCAGCCTTTCCTCTTTCTGCTCTGGGACCAGCAGCACAAGTTCCCTGTCTTCATGGGGCGGGTATATGACCCCAGGACCTGAGACCTATAGGGGGCAGACTAGGGCAAGCCCTACCCCTCAAGCCTCAGCATTCCTAGTTGCAGCCCTGCTGCTGCCAGCCTGGATTTGCCCCTAGCCACTTCCCGTCTCAGGTCTGCCCTCCCCAGTGAAGGGCTCCTTAGGGTCTGGTGAGGGAGACCTGCTTCTATCATCCCTTCCCTGTGACTCTCCAAGGCACTTTTGCAGCTTTCTCTGGTCCAAATACACCAGACTACAAATAAAACCTAGCAGATCATAACTTCCTCTCTCATTTGCTTTTCAATTTTAGAGGACAAGGGTTTCCACAGCTTCTGTATCAGCTAGCTATTGCTGTGTAACAAGTCATTCCAGACTTTATGGCTTAAAATAGCCACCACTCATTTTGTCACATATAAGTCTTGGGGTTGGTGGTTTTGCTGATCTGGCCTGGCCCTGGCTGACCTTCCCTGGGCTTGCTCATATATCTATAATAGTTGGTGGGTTGGTTGGGGGATGACTGCTCTACAATGGCCTTAGCTAGAACACCTTTGCTCTCCTCTGCTTGTCTCCTACATCCTTCCAGCAGTGCTGGCCCATAGTAGCAGAATTCCAGGAGAGGAGTCAGAATGGGCAGGCTTTTTCACAGCCTGTATCTCTGCTGGCATCAAGTTTCCATTGTCCCACCAGCCAAAGCAAGTCACGTGGCCAGAACTTGAGTTAGAGTGGAAACACAGGACCAAGTGACAGGGTAAAGTCATTAATTAGGGGCTCCTTATGCAATCCATTTACCACAACCTCTATCTTGCTTATTTGTTTGCGAAGCTGTGACAGTAGTAGTAACAGTAGCTAACGTTATTGGGACCTTACACAGGTGGTCTCCTAAGAGCTTTGCGGACATTTAATCTCACACCAACTTTATATGGTAAACTCTAAACTCAGAGAGGCTAAGTCTTGCTCAAAGGCATGCAGTCAGACAGCAGCAGTGGGGTTTGAAAGCACAACCCTCTGACTCTTAATGCTGAGCTTATAGCCAGTATTGTCTATGTCTCTGCCCTTCTGTCTTAAAGTCCTGCCTTTTCTTGTTATTTTATTTGCTCAACAAACTTACTGAGCACCTAGCATGTGTTGGGCACTGTGCTAATAAGTACAGAGGCTATAAAGATGACTTAAACTGGAGTGCCTTCCTTCAAAACCTATAGCTTGCTGGGGGAGATGGATAGGAAGATTGATATTAACACAGAGCATTTTTTTAGTCTCTGAGGATGTCTCTTAATATGTTTTCCTCACTTCCAGTTCAGAGTCCGCTGTCTCTGTCTCTGTCTTTTTCTCTGCCCCCCACCGCATTTGTTTACCCCCCCTCCCTTCCTTCCTCTCTCCCTGTTACCGTGTTGTCAACCCAACCATGCCGACTGATTTCTGCCTTTAGCCCTTCAGCTGCAGGTCTAGTCATTCTTGTTTCCTCGCACTGGCCCCCTCACCAGCTCTCTCACACACCCAGACACTCAGGTTCCCAGCCACAAACAGCCCAGAGGTATGTCTTCCCCCAGGACTGAACGTGGGGATTCAGCCATCAGTCCACAGACATTCATCAAGCATCTGCACTACATGGTGATTTGATTTTCTAATAGGATCTCAACTTAGGTCGCACTAGTCCCACCTGAAATGTTTCTTGGGGGGCCATCCAAGCCACCAGGATATATGCTTACATCACTGCTGCTCTCACCCTCGGGACTTCAGCCACCTGCAGAGTCTGGCTTCCCCATCCCCAATCACAGAATACCCTGGTGATAGGAGGAACAGGCGTGGGAGGGCAGTGCGGGACTGACCTGGCTGGAGACTGCAGCTGGTCTTGCAGCGCTCTGCCCCTTGGACTCATCCCCTTCTCTGTGGCTTGGGCTGGGGTGCCAAGCTCAGAGCTGAAATGCAGGATGGGAAGTGACCCAAACTTCCAGTGGGCTCTCTCATTGACGCATGTTCTGGTTGAGGTCCGGGGTTTCGGACAGGGGAGGAAAGAAGACATGGTGGGTGCTGGTGGCTGACCCCCTGCCCTGTTGTTCATCTCCGGCTGCTCACTTCCCGCTCTTGGACTGTGCTTTAGGTCCTGGCTTCCTGTGTGGACTATTTCTGGGGAAAAACCTCAGGAAGCCAGATCCCTGGTCAGAGGCTTTCCCTGCAGCACAGTCTCCCAGCCAAGGCTGAGACCCAAACAAGTCACCCAGGCTTGACTTGAGGCTCCAGGGCACAGGGAGATCACCTCACATCAGGCTTAATCTGCACAGCCATCTCCGCGTGCCCTTCCCTTCTTCTTGGTCAGTCTCTCAGGATGTTGAGAAGACACCAAATTCCTTTCTAGGGGCGCTGGTCCCACACTGATTCTTACGTGAGGAACTAGTGAAAGCAGTCACCTCCCAAATTTAGGAGGATCCCCCCAAGGATGGGGGGATCCTGATGTGATCAAAATGGTGCTGAGCGCCAACCCAAAGTCTGAAGAAGAAAGTGAGCCAGACCCTCTATGGGCTTAGAGCTTTGCAAATTTTTTAACTTCCCCTGCTCCATGCTGAGAGCCAGGTATTATTCCTGCTTGTGATATAAGGAAACAGAAACTCAGAATGATTAAGTAACTATCCAAAGGTCACGCAGCTGTAAATTGATCCCACGTTGTCCGAATACAAATGTACTAGGTGGCTTATTTGGCTGGGTTTGTTTCCTTTCTGCCCCAACTAGAATATCAATCAGACCTGTGTTGTTTTATGCCCTGCACCATGTGCCTCGCCAAGCCTACTGGAGTGCCTTATACTTAAAAAAAATTTAAAAATAGGGTATAGCTGAGCGGTAGAGTGAGTGCTTGGCATGCACGAGGTCCTGGGTTCAATCCCCAGTACCTCCACTGGGGGAAAAAAGAATCTATTGAGTAAAAGGGTGATTGAATGAATGAATCACCACATCCTGGTAGGGGAAAAAGGGGGATTCTTATTTATCTGGAAAGAGCAGAAAATCCGAGAGTGAAGAGAATTTAAATATTTTCTGTTCTGAAGCTTTTTTGCTAAGAGGGGATGTGAAACTCTTTGGGGGGGGGGTTGTTTGTTTAAAATGATAAACATTTATGTCACTTGTGAGTCACTGAGTCCGTGAGGGCTCAGCAGGTTCAAAGTGGCCCTGGCTGCAAGCCTGCTGCAGTCAGCTGAGGAGTGAGCTGGAAGGGCTGATGGGGTTTGGCTTTGCTGGCCTCCTGTAGGTCTTCCACGTGGCAGGGGCCTCGGCTGAGATGAATCGGCTGACCATCTCTGCTCCATTTGGCCTCTCATCTTCCTGGAGGCTGATCTAGTGTAATTCAGATGGACGTTGCAGTGAGCAGAGCTGTGCCAAGTTTCTTGAGTCTGAAACCAGGAATTAAGGTAACATCATTCCTGCCTCATTCTATTGGCCAAAGCAAGTCACCAAAGTAAGGAAAACATGCCCCCTTTTAAAGAAATGATCCGCAGGGTCATTCTGCAAAGGGCATGTATATGAGGCACCGTGAGTAATTGTGGCCACTTCCCCCATCTACCAGAGTGGCCTTACATCTATGTAGACATACTATTAGCAACTTTCCCCAGCAATTTGCTACTCTGAGATTTTCTTTAAAGCATCAAGAACTTTTTAGGGGAGGGTATAGCTCAGTGGTAGAGAGTGTGCTTAGCATACATGAGGTCCCGGGTTCAATCCCCAATGCCTCCATTAAAAAAAAAATCACCAGACTGGGTAGCTTAAACAACAGAAATTTCTTCCCTTATCTCCCCATCACCTGCACCACACCCCACTTAAAAAAAAAAAGAATCAAGAATTTTTTTCTATGTCATATAGTATTAGAGACAGTTTATTACATGAAGTTTCATGCTGCTTGCCTACAATTTTACTCTTTCCTTTCTGCTATTTGTGTGGCTGGCACACTTCACCCCCAGCTCCTCCACCTGTACATGTGACTTTTGAGAAAGACAGAGAGCCAACCCCCCATAAACACATGTATCTAAGACCCCTGCCCTCTGGCTCTGCCCTGCAGCCCTACCCTGGGGTAGGCAAAGTTCCAGCGATCCACCACCGATCCCCGGTTGATGCAGGAAAAACGGATGTGGGGGTGTGAGGAGGGCCATGTCCCAGGTCTCGACTGAGCCCGTGGAACGTGCCCCGCCAAGTATGGGTCCTTGGCTTCACGCAGGAAAGCATTCAAGTGTGAGCCACAGTTGAGTAAGGGTAGATTTATTTAGAGAGATACATACTGCATAGAGTGTAAGGCAAGAGAAAGGCAAGGAAAGAGGTGTGGGAATTGGGTGCTCAGGTTA
The DNA here is from genome assembly GCF_009834535.1 of Camelus ferus. NCBI lineage: Eukaryota > Metazoa > Chordata > Mammalia > Artiodactyla > Camelidae > Camelus > Camelus ferus. The sequence continues at coordinate 33,298,315 of NC_045705.1, forward strand.
AAGTGAAAGTAGGTACACACTCCATAGAGAGAGTGCGTGCAGTCCCCCTGAAGAGGAGGGAGCAGAAAAGGCCACTAGGTGTGGTGTTGTTAGTTTTTATGGTCTCAGTAGCTTCACAGGCCTACAAGTGGGACCATTCCAACTGCCCTGGGGAAGGGACTGGGATTACGAGGAATTGGGCCACCGCCCATTCCTTTGGCCTTTTGCGGTTATCCTTAGGGCAGTCATGGCGCCTGTGGGCATGTTGTTTATCAGGCTGTTACAATCAGCATATAATGAAGCTCAAGGTCTACTTGAGGTTAAACCTCTTAATCCTTATGGCCAATAAGGGAGTTGAATCTTCCACCATTTTGGTGTTAAATTCCTGTCATTCTTTGGGTGGCTGTGCCCTGCCCCCTTCCCTCCTGTCTCATAGTGACAGAATCCTTCACTCATGGGTTTGGTTTGAGGGTGTTCTGAGAAAGAACCTGACGTGATTAGAGTTCCATTGCAGTTAGTCCCTGTGGCCACATGGTGTCACTGTTGAAACTCTGTCCTGTGTAGCCTTTTGGACACAAAACTCCCTGTAAGGTTTCAGATTCTTAGACAGCCAACATAGGAATTCAACCTTGGATTCCAAAGTTAACAGTTTACAACAATTCGGCCACCATTTCCAAAAGATCAATACCTTCAGGTTCTGACTGGATTCCAGAAGACTTCCGACCTGAGCCACATGCTGCCGTCGGAATCAGCCTGGTCCCTGCAAACCCTTAGGGTTGGGGTTGGGAACCACAACTGGGGCAAAAACTACGGAACGTGCATTGAGGCATCCAGCATTTACCAAGCTAAGAAATGTTCACGGCTTACATCATTTCATTTAGGAGGAGATCACACCTTATGAAAAGGATATGTTACTGAAGATCTCGGATAATTCAAGACTTACATAATTTGACACTATTTTTCCAGAAGAATAACTGTGAAAAGTAGAGAGAGGAGTCTTGAACCACTGTAGAATAGTTTTGTCTTTGTGCTGTTTTTCAAATTTACTGAACACTAGAAATCTCATGTTTCACACAGTGGGAAATCCTCAGTTAAGGTCTTGGTATGTCATGACAGTTACTCGAGGTTTTTCATGGTGTTTTATCATGTCTAACTTACGTTACGTTATTGACTTCGGAGAGTGTTTTTTTGGCACTAACCCTACTATTTAATGAACTCTAAGGTAGTCTCTTTCTAGGATACAGAAAATATTTTGAATGATAACATTGAATATTAGCATAACGGCACAGTAGTCATTAATGTTGCTACCAAAAGTTACGGTGCACAGAAACAACAGTTTGATTCACGACAGAAACGTTGATGGAGGTTTTTCACTTTTGCAGGCTCACATGATGCAGATTTGTGGCAACACTTGTAAACAGCCTGCAGAGCACTGGGCACACCAATTTTTAAATCATGCAAACTTGATGACTCAAACTTGATGACTTTTTTTTTTAATTTAGGAATACTTACAGTTTTCCAAATTTGCATAACTCAAATTTACATAATATATGATAACACTGGGCCATTATTATCCCCTTTTTTGTTGATGGAAAACGAAGCTTTAGAGAACAATCAATCTACCCCTTCAAGGTCTTATAGCTGATGAACAGTGGAGATGGGATTAGACCCCAGTGCTTAGGAACCTAGATTCCATTCTTCTCAAGGTAATTTTATTTCAGAGAACTTCCTGTTGTTCTTTGTCCTTAGCCTTGATTGAAATTATACTCTCCCATTTCCAGAATTTCACCACAATTTTGAATCTTCAGAAGAGATGTTGGGGAAATAGGAATTCTCCTTATCCCAGAAAAACCCTTATGCAAATTGGGACACTTCTTTCACGCTGACCTTGGGCTACCAGGGACCTCAGGGAGGGCCGTGGGCGTATATGTTATTTCCTTCCTCAGGACAGGGGCTGCCTGCCATTTGGATGACTGAGAGCAACGTGTCAACTGACTTCTTCAAACTGATGCTTCAAATAACCCCAACAAAAATCTAGACTTTTATGTATTTCTCTCATTGCATATTTAACCTTGTCTTGGCTAGCAACTTAGCACACACACACACACACACACTCATATAGGTAGATATAAGTGTATACAAACACACATATGTGCACATGTGTACATGCATACACTGTCACAAGAGTCACAGATATACACATATACCCACATTGACACACTTGTACAAAAACACACACACACCAGCCTCTGGAAGTCTGTGCCAGAGTCAGGGCAAGTTTTACATCCAGCCTCAGCTCCAAGCCCTGAGGAGGGCCTCCCAGGCACGGAGGAGCAGGGAACACTCTCCCAAGGGAAGAATCTCAGAGCCAGTCAGCACTAATTATAAGCCGACGACTAGGTTCATCCATCATCCTGGAGTGACAGGCTGGCTGGGGAGCCCACCTCCCGGCCTCCCAGCCCCCCGCCCCCATTCCACTCCATTTCTCCTTGAGTGACCGCACAGATTGGCTCCACAGAGCAAGGGGTTCGCTCTGGCTCAATGGTCAGCCTTCTGCTCGTCTCTCTGCAGTCTGAGAGCTCACGCAAAGCTTCCTACCCCCTCCCTTGCATAAGCCCTGTTCAGTCGGGCTTTTACCATGTGCCCCACACTGGGCTTCATTTGCAGTATTTCACTGGAACTTTGCAAAAAGCCTGTGACTCGGTATGTTTTGCCAGATTTGCAAATGAAGCAAAGCAGCCTCTAAGGAATGATTTGCTCAGGGTCACCCCGCTGGGAAGGTGAGAGATGCTATTCACATCAGGTTCTGCAGTCTGCATATCCCAGGACCCCAGTGCTTCTCCCACCCCCCCCACCCCCGCCCCACCTCCACGTGGCTGACTCCCCAGCTCACCAGCTCAGGTTTGAAGCGCCTGCGCGCTGCTGAGCATTTCCTCCTGGAAAACCCCACTGGCACTTCCACGTCTCCTCTCAGTTTAAGAGCCAAAGTCTGAAAGAGTCCCACAGTGGGAGACCAAAGACTAGCCCCAGGGGCCAAAGGTCAGGGGCTGAGCAGAAAACGCACAGTGACAGCCAGGGTGAGAGGAGTGGGGAGCCGGAGGATGGCCTCACTGTGGCAATGAGACAGGAGGGAGGGGGGCAGGGCACAGCCACTCAAGGAATGACAGCAATTTAACACCAAAATGGTGGAAGATTCAACTCCCAGTTGGCCTTAAAGATTAAGAGGTTTGACTTCTAGTAGACGTTGAGCTTCATTATATGCTGATTGTAACAGCATGATAAACAACATGCCCACAGGCGCCATGACAGTCCCAAGGTGGCCCAATTCCTGGGAATCCCAGCCCCTTCCCCAGGGCAGTTGGAATGGTCCCACTTGTAGGCCTTCGAAGCTACTGAGACCATAAAAACTGGCAACACCACACCTAGCAGTGCTTTTTTTAGTCCCTCTTCTGGGACGGCCCGCACTCTGTCTATGGAGTGTGTACCTACTTTTACTTTAACCTGAGCACCCAATTCCCACACCTCTTTCCTTGCCTTTCTCTTGCCTTACACTCTATGCACTGTGTATCTTTCTAAATAAATCTACCTTTACTCACCGGTGGCTCACACTTGAATGCTTTCCTGTGTGAAGCCAAGGACCCACACTTGGCGGGGCATGTTCCAGGGCCTCAACCAAAGACTGGGACATGGCCCTCTTCACGCCCCACATCCGTTTTCCTGCATCAGACACAGGGTGCCTGACTGGTGGCTGCTCCAGGGTACAGCATCAGAGCCAGCTCCCGCTCTGTGTACAGTCAGACTGTCAGCCCTGGATCCCCAGCCCCTGCTCATCTGTGCTATGTGGGGACTGGGTACCCTGGAGGTGTCCCTGGGCCCTTTCAGAGGGAGAAGCCTGGGCAGTGTGGGGCTCAGAATAAATCTGTCTCCCGGCCAAAATAATTTTGAAAACCCCCTGGAAGGCAGGTCAGGGACCATGTCTTTCTGTCATTACCCTCAGCTTCAGCCTGGCACCTACTGAGTTTGCGCTCTGTACATATTGGCTAAAACAAAACAAAGAGAAGCAAAAAAAAAAGTCTTTCTGAATCCCGTCCACTTATTTAAATGTTGTTATTCTTCTGAGTCCAGTGTAAACTCTCACCCCCTGAGTAGTGTCCTCTGCTCTTCCCAGCCAGTAGCCCCTCCCCATCCCCTGGACACCATGCTGAGCAGACACTACCTTGTATGATCCATATCACGTTCATGAGTTGTGTCTTTTCACTCCGTCTACTAGGAAGCTCCTTGGGAAGCTGATTCAGTCTGTGCTTCTTTGACACCATCTATGCCTAGAAACGCACAGCAAAGGCTTTTGATTGAAAGTGTGCAACCTCTCAATTCAGGTTAAGATCATATTTTATAATGGTGACCCTGATGTTATTCTTATTTTCCTTGTCTCCTCAGGAAATCACTGGAGGAAGGAACACCAAAGCCTAGCTTCTCACAGTTACTGTCAGCTAGGGTTTTGCCTCATTAGAGAGCCCCCTCTCAACAAGGGAACTACATACACATTTGTGTTGGTGGCCTTTCCTCCTCACTGCTGCCCCAGGCCTCTGACCCTCGGGGTCAGGATTTAAGACTTACGGATGGATGGCCTCAGTCAGGACTGCGGGATGGTTCTGCCCCCGTCCTGTAAGTAAACATCTGGAGTCTGGAATTTTAGCGGCTCTAGGACTCAGCAATGTGCTGGCTCTGCAGATTGTCTTTCCTTATCTATTCAAATGGGCCACCTGAAAAGAATCTATATTCTGTTGCTGTCCTGGAGCATCTTTTCCCTTTCCCTAATTCACATGTTGTATCTATGGAACTCCCAGACTCAGCTGCCTTATTTGTTTCCACCTAAAATGTTTAACCTAACAGTTATTTGCATACAGGGAATGAAAAACAAACCAGTCAACCATGAAGTTCCCCACCAAAGGGCATTGAAAGAAAGGAGAGAACTAGGCGGATACTAACTAGGCTGATACTAACTAGGCTGATGGGAAGCACCATTCTTGCAGCCTCATTCACAGAGCCAAGAGGTGGAAGCAATCTAAACAGCCATTGGATGAAGGATCATGAAAATGTGGCAGATCCGTATCATGGAACATTATTCAGCTTTTAAAAAGATCAGGAAATTCTGCCAGTATGCTACAATGTGGATGAAGCTCGAGGACATTATGCTAAGTGAGATAAGCCAGTCACAAGAAGACAATACTGTGTGGGTCCATTGATATGAGGTATCTGAAGTAGTCAAACCCTTAGAGAGTAGTGTGGTGGTTGCCAGGGGTCGGAGGGAGAAGGAAGCGGGGGATTTGCTATTCGATAGGCGTAGGGTTTCAGTTTTGCAGGATGCATAAGTTCTAGAAATCTGTTGCACAACAGTGTGTGTAGGGTTAACACTACTGTGCTATACACTAAAAATGGTGCAAAGGGTAATCGTATGTTGTATTTTTTTATTATTAGGAAAAAAAAGAGAAAACCTACCATTCACAGGCACCAACTCAGTCCCTGGGGTTTCCCAGGAGTAAGATACTCACCGTAAGTTTGTACGATGGGTATTGTTTTCCTCGCTTGCTTAAAGGAAGAGGGGAGACATCCAGAGACATATTTGAACCTGAAGCCATGCTTTCTAACCACTGCTCAGACTCATCCACTTTCAAGTGGGATTGGGCTGGTGACCATCACTCCACAGATGAGAGCAGTAAGTGGAGGGCATGAGTTAAGAGAAGTTTTTCTGGTTTTGCAAGGCTGGACTTTCCATGTCAAACCACCTCCCCACCGATGTCAACAGTCTCCCCCACTTCTTCCTTTGTAATAGAAGGCCTGATTTTCAGCTGGTTACTTGGCCACCTGAAATAAAGACTTCCTTCCTTGAAGTTAGCTGTGGCCATGGGACTCAATTCTGGCTAACGGGATGTGAGGAGGCATATTATAGGTAACTTCTGGAAAGTATCATTAAAAAAAGGGGGCACACCCTTCTTCAGGCCTTTTTCCACCCTTCTACTGGCTGGAATAGAATATGATGACTGGCTGGAGCCTGAGTGGCCATCTTGGGTCATGAGGTAGAAATTAATATTAACTGATAACCCAAACCATAGCATATCATCATGTGAGGCCCTTGCACACAATGGGATGCATCTGATTTATTGATGCTGCGTGTGTTGCTCATGAGAGAACTCTGAAGTCATCCCTTTGTCATGATATGTCTAGTAGGACACAAATCCTTCAGTGTTTATGGTTGGATAGAATTATAAGATACCAAGCAACTATAAAGAAAGTATAGAGGTTCTGAAGACAAACATTTACAAATGAGAAGCCAAGATCATTGACTGCTCCTGTTTTCCCATTCATTCATTCATTCAATCAGACATAAATTGAGTGCTTACTTTGTGTTAAACACTGCTTTAGTACTGGAAATAAAGTGTTAAACCAGGCAGAGTCCTTGTCCACTGCGATCACGCACTTTTATGGACTGGCAATGTCTTCTACCTCCCAGCATGTGAAAAGAAATACCTTAGTATATGTGGGAGGTGGGGCGGGGGGAACAACTGAAATGTGGGTGGAATTTTGAAATGTGGCCAAAGAGAAGTAATTTTCTCTTGCCCTAGATTCCCTCAGAACGTCCATTTTGGAACAACATAGGAGGCATTCCTATGTCTTGTTCTGGCTTGTCCTGAGGGTGGGGGTTGAGTCAGTGCTACAATATGAAATCAATAAACTCACTTACGAATCCACCAAGCGAGCCAGTTCTTTAACTTTCTCCAGGGTCCCAAAGGGCCCCAGCTACCAAAAAGGATTCCTGGCATTAGTACTGGCAAATGTGGTAAATTCACCAGTGGGGACCCATATTTTCTAAACCAAAATCATGGCATAAGGTCTGAGAAATCCCTATCCTTATGGGGGTCCACTGAAACTGAAAAGTTTTGAAATCAGAACTCTCCCCAGATATAATTTGGAACATATGACATTGTATTATACTAGGTAGGCCATCACCCTAAAATGCTTTTGCAGCTAGAAGTTTATAAATCTGGCAGCTCATTACAACACTACCCACCATAGTCAAGATGTGGAAGCAACCTAAATGTCCATCGACAATGAATGGATAAAGAAAATGTGGTCAATACATACAAGGGAATATTACTCAGCCTTAAAAAAAGAAGGAAATTCTGCAATATGTGAAAACATGGGAGAATCTTGAGGATATTTTACTAAATGAAATTAGCCTGACACAGAAAGACAAGTATTGCGTGATTTCCATTTATTTGAGGTATTGAAAATAGTAAAGCTCTTAGAATCAAAGAGTGGAATGGTGGCTGCCAAGGGCTAGAGGGAAAAAGAAATGAAAAATTACTAGTCAACCAGCATAAAGTTTCAGTTAATCAAGATGAGTAAATTCTGGCGGTCCACTGCACAACATTGTACTTATTGTCAAAGAGGCTGTATTGTACACTTGAAACACTTGAAAAATCTGGGAAGAGGTTAGATCTCATGTTGTTTGTTAAGTATTCTTACCACAATAAAGTCAATTTTAAAAATAATAAATCTAGTCATGATCTAACAATATATTACACACAAATCTAGGCATTCTGATTGTTGCTCCAGAGAAACTTTCATTCTGTCCGGGGAGATATAACAAGGAAAAATAAAAAGGCACCATCTCTGCCTTCAGGGAGGCTCTTGGCCTTGGGAAGTCAGACGTAAACTAACCTTAGCTGCACAAGGCAGAAGGTGCGAAAAGAAAGGAAGGAAGGGTTAAGTTTGGAAGGCATTGAATGCTGAGCGAAGACGTTAGGAACGTAGTTTCTCTAAGTAGGTCTAACCTGGGGGAGATGAGAAGATATGTTGTCAAGTGGGCACGATCGTTAGAAAACAGACTCCAGATGGTTCACGATCTTGAAATGTAACCAAAACACAACCTGTAGATTTTTCTAGAAAGAGTTACCTTACCCATAGATTTCATCTTTTTTTTTTTTTAAATGTCCATAACCCAGTGAAGGTTAGAAAGCATTGTCTAGGCACTAGGGAGCTATCACACTTTGGGGCGGATGAATGATCTGAGGTTTGTGTTGTGGGCTCACATTCTGACACAGTGGAGGTTGGATGGAAAGTTTTTCAGAGGATGATACGAAACCCCATGGTGGATATTAAACTGGCAGGGAATGGAGAAAACAGGACACGGCTGAGATGTAGAATGCACAGGATTTAGGGTGGCATAGGGAAAGAAAGATAAAGACTAGAATTATGATTGGAACTCTAAATAAAAAGATGTAAAGGAGATTATGCCTGACTTTCAAATGATACGATTTCTTTTAATCTGCCTTAGAGACAGAAGGAATATTTTCTCAAATCCAGCCCAAGGTGCCTTCCAAAATACATTGTCACCAGGCAGTTTGCTAGAATTTCATTTGTCCGTGGATGTTTTGATATGAGAGATATATTATTCTCATCCTCTAAATTATGTGATTCACGTCCAGAAATTCTGTAAGATTCTAATGACTTGGAGAAAAACCTAGTTACTTGTTTAGCTATAGTTAAGATTATGTTTCCTTCAGTCACCTTAGAGCCTCCCTCATCTTTGCAAAGCAAAAGTTCTCTCCTGTGTTGATAGAATCAACCCATGTTGCATGGGCTATTCCAACTTCCACAGCAGATAAGGAAGGGCAAAGATGATGTCCAGGTTTTCACCCTAAGCTGCTGGGTTATGCTTTTGACTGCAAAATAGAACCTAGGAAGAGAGGCAGGTTTGTGGGGAAGGTGAAGGTAAGATGATTAAACTGGGTTGCAGCCAACTGAATGCAAGGTATCCCTGAAACATTTTATCCATTAGGAACCTTTTGGTTGTGGGTGGCAGAATCCATCTGAAACCAGTGTAAATAGAAGGACTGTCTAGGCTTACGTGACTAAAAACTCAAGAGGTCCTGCTTCAGGCATGGCTGTATCAGGCTCTCAAATGATGCTATCAAGCATCTGTCTCTCTCCATCTCTTGCCTTCTCTTTGCTGTGTTTTCATTTTAGGCAGATTCTCCTCCATGTGGCAGTGGTTATGACCACCAGTAGCTTCAAGCTTACCCTCTTCTGCCAGCATAACAATCCCAGCAACACCACTCTCTCAAAGGTTCCAGCAAACTTCTCAGGTCTAATTCTGACTGATTCTGATTAGATACCCATCCTTGATGCCATTACTGTGGTTTAATTAGCTAAATGTGCAGTGCTTGACAGTTTCAAAGTTCACCCCCTGTGACCCTGCTTCCTAGATTCATACACTTGTGTCATCCCCTCCTCTTGGGTAACTTACTTCTGACCAAGAGAATATGGCCATGTTGAGGGGTTGTTAACCTGTGACAGGTTACCAAAGACTGTGACTTCCATCTTTCTAGCAGACTTTCCCTTGCTTGCTTTGCTGATGCAAGCTGCCATATTGGAGACACCCACATTGCAAGGAACTGAGGGTGGCCAACAGCCACCAAGGAACCGAGACCCTCAGTCCAACAGCCCGTGAGGAAATGAATCCTGCCAACCACTGTGAAAGTGAGCTTGGAAGCCACTCAGCTCCTCCCCCCTTGAGCCTTCAGATGAGGTCCCAGCCCTGAGTGACACTTTGATTGCAGCCTCATGAGAGACCAGGATCAGGGGACTCAACCAAGCTCTGCCCAGATTCCGGACTCACAGAAACTGTGAGAAAATAAATGTGTGTTGTCTCAAGCCACTAAGTTTTGGACTAATCTGTTCCACAGCCATAGGCAAATAACACATGTTATTTGTCAGCCTCATATGAACCATGAGGAATGAAAATAGAGAAGAGTTGTCTCCCCAAAGGAAAGCTAAGGTGTAGTTGCTAGAAGCAGCTGGAATCTGGGCAGGCAAAACCACCTGTTACCTACCTCAGGTATCTACTTGGGGATGTAAGGAGGCAGTATAAACATATCTGGAGAGAGAGATTTGGCAGTGACTCATGCACACGTGATTGCTGAAACTGTAAGAATGGATGAAATTACCCCCAAAGAGAGAAGGGTCAAGGGCAGGTCTCTTAGGAAGAGCAACCATTAAGGGAGAGATGGAAGAAGAGCCACAGGTGATTAGGTGAGGGGCAGAGGGCTAGGATGATGTGTTTGATATTGAACAAATTCAGCTTGTCTGGTCAGTAAGACCAGCATCTGAGGAGTCACAGCATTGGGTTAGAAATCTGGGTCTTCAGTTCAGAAGTTGTGCCTTGGGAAACCATCAGCAGACACGTGACTGTTAAAATCAGGCATGTGGATGATTTTGTCCAGTGAGAGGGCTTGAAAGGAGAAGAGAGCCTTGGACAAATCCTTGCAGAATGTGTATTTAGGCAGCAGGGAAGGACAAAGACCCACAGGAAGGAACCTGAAAAGAAATAGTTGGAGAGGCAGGAGGCAAATCAAGAGAGACAAGTGTCCCAGAAGCCAGGAGCATTTCAAGACTGAAAGAGTCAGGAGAGGCAGATGCCGGAGGTTGTGTGTGATGAGGACCGAGAACAGTGAGCCAAGGATGGGGAGGTCGTGGTGGTCCCAGTGAGAAACATTTCAGTGGAAGGTAGGGGCAGAAGCCGGACTGCATGGGTTTAAGAACGGGTGGGACATGGAGGAGCGATGTAAAAATCTGAACAGCATTGAGCAAAGGTTCCTGGTAGGTTGTGGGAAGATCTGAGCATACGTGTAGGCTGAGGGGGAAAGTCTGGGCTGTGTCCCTCCACTCCCATCTCGGGGTAATTTCGGTTGCCTTCCTTGAGTTCTACTACATCTTTCTGAGATGACAGGGGCCGAAACTGTCCATAAACTTTTGTTGTAAAGAGCCAACTAGGAAGTTTACTAGGCGTGGCCGGCTGCAGGGTATCTGTCATGACCACTTGACTCTGCCATCGCAGCAGGAAAGCAGCCACAGACGATGTCTAACCAAGTGAGCTGTGTTCCAATGAAGTTTATTTACCAAAAAACCCAAAACCAAACCAAAAAAAAAAAAAAAATATGCAGAGGGCGGGATTTGGTCTGTGGGCTGTAGTTTGCTGACCCTTGCTCCAGGCTCATGGAAAGGGATGGGAGATGCAATAAACGGGGCTATTGACGAAGCCAGAGCAGCACCGGAACCTCGGGGAAGCAGATTTGTCCCAGAAAGCAGGTTCTTGCATCTATTTGGACACCTGTTGCTCTCTGACTTCCTCTTTGTGTGTGTCTGCCTCGTAACCTCAACGATCAGCACCTCGGGGCTAGGAATGTTTCCCAGCAACGATTCCAGAGCCTTCCACACGGGAAGTGCTCAGACATGTAAGTGGTTGAGAGAAGCGTGATAGTCAAGTTACAAAAGCGCCTTATTGGAGGAGGAGGGGAAACGGAGGAAGCACACGTGGAAAAGCATGTGTCACCTTAATGAATTGGAGCCGCGTTCCCGCCACTGATGTTTAAGCAGGGAGGCAACATTTCTCTGATGTTTCAGATTCAGTCCTTCCAAGAGGCAGAGGATTTGGGCAGACAGTCTTGCCGTCTCACAATTACAAAATTCTCAGTGATATACCCAAATGGAGATCCGGGGAAGACTCCAGAGACTAGGGAGGAAGGCAGCAAGGCACCTCCAGCGTGATCCTGGACATGCCATGGGGATGGCGGGGGACGGAGGCTACTGCAAAGTCCAGGAGCATTCTGGAACTCCCAGAGGGGGACAGAAAAATGTGGAGGTAGGGTGGGGGGTGGGGGAGCTGGAGCCAGATAGCTCCTGGGTACATTTTTAAAAAAACTTCTATAATAGATTAGACCTTGTCTAGATGTTCCTGGCCTCCACTTTTAGTTCTTTCCTGAGACAGGATGGAGCCATGTGGGGGTTTAAAAGGTGGTAAGTGAGCAATCCCACTCCTGTGCATATATCTGGAGAAAACTCTAATTCGAAAAGATACATGCACCCCAATGTTCATAGCAGCACTATTTACAATAGCTGAGACATGGGAGCAACCTAAATGTCCATCAACAGATGACAGAATATATATAATGGAATATTACTCAACCATAAAAAAGAATGAAATCATGCCATTTGCAGCAAACATAGATGAACTTAGAGATTATCATATTAAGTGAAGTAAGTCAGGCAGAGAAAGACAAATATCACATGATATCACTTGTATGTGGCATCTAAAAAATGATACAAATGAACTTATTTACAAAACAGAAACAGATTCACAGACATAGAAAACAAACTTATGGTTACCAAAGGAAAAAGGGAGAGGAGGGATAAATTAGGAGTTTGGGATTTGCAGATACTAACTACTATATCTAAAATAGATAAACAACAAGATCCTACTGTAGAGCACAGAGAACTATATTCAATGTCTTGTAATAACCTATACTGGAAAAGAATCTGAAAAAGGAATATATATGTATAACTGAATCACTATGCTGTACATCAGAAACTAACACAATATGTAGATTAAGTATGCTTAAATTTTTTAAAAAAGTGGTACGTGAAAAAGGAAGCCTTCTCCATGCAGCTCATACCTGGACACGGGGATCCAGAGACTGGAGACTGAGCTGAGAGGGACCATGGAGAGTCTATCCCTTTGTGGAACATAGATGGGGCCTGCAGACTAAGGTGGAAGCAGCAGAAAGCTGAGGGTGGAGGCACTGGGGTAGCGTGATGAATAGGTGGGAAACATCTCTTGATGGGGAAGAGGAGAAGGGCATCTTCAGGAGAAATGAGGTCACTGGAGCGGAGCTGAGGCTGGAGGGAAGTGTTCAGGACCTCCACAACCTATCTCAGCCTGACTTTCCATCCTTGGTACTCCCCTTCTTATGTCCTAGGTTCCCACTCTTCCAACCCATTGTAAACACATACCACCATTTCTGCACCTTTCAGCCTTTGTGTTGTTTCCTCTCCTGAGCATATCCTGGTCTTCCTTTTTCCTGTCTTCTTATCTCTAAATCCTTTCTATTCTTCCAGTCTTAAATGCTACTTCCTCCAAGAAGCCTTCATAGATTCCATTCCCCATTGGGAGCAATCTTTCCCTCCTCTGAACTCCTTATCTGTCTGTCACCAGGGAGGCCATTTAGCAATTTTCTCCTGTAGTAAAGAAATATTGAGGACAGAAGCCATCCCCCAGGGAGCACTGTGTCTTCCCCTCACCCATAGCACATTACTCAGGCAGATGTCCTCCGGAAGTGGGGGCTGGACAAATACAGTACAAGCTCAGACTGTTTAAACGGTCCCCTTTACTAGCTCCTGGGGCCATTCTCTGCTGGGTTAGGGTCCTGTATGCACCAGTCCTAGCCTGTAAGTACTAGAATCCTGGACACCCTGCACCCTTCTCCTCTAGAAGCCCCAGCCCCATGCTGTTTCTGCTTCCTGGCCAGTCCAAGGATGAACCCACTCTTCTACCTCACAGCTGCCTCCTCCCCTCATGGTCGGGGATGCCCGATGGGGTCTCTTAACCACACTGATTTAGGAAACGGGCTCAGAGCTACCCATGTCCTTGTAGCCCTGGCGCACCCAAGAGCCCCGGGTTTTCACGTGCTGGTAGGACGGGCTGTCTGCCTCTCCCCTGGAGCTGGCTATCCCTTGGTATCAGTCATATCAGCTGGTTTCAACCCCAGTTAACTTTCGTCCTGGGTCAGAGAAATACATATTTACTGAATGAGCTTAATGATGTATGCGTGTGGGGGTGCACAAGAACCCCAAGTTTATGGGTATGTGTTAAATTACTGTGTGCCATTGGGTAACCGACATCCCCCACCCTGACTCCTGTCAACATTTTGGTTTCTATCCTTGAAAACACAAGAAGTTCGGGCAAACTTGCAAATTCTCCGCTCACCCTAATCTCCCACTGTGTCATAGGTGTGTGTATCTCAGCTCCCGCAGAACAAAGATTGACACTTAGGAGGAAAATGTTCCTGACAAAAGTGGCAGGGATTCAAAACTCATTTCCTGGGAATGGACGCCCTTGGGGATTTGCGATTTGGCTTTAGAAGATTCTGCACCTGAGGATGAAGAGAAAGAATTTTTTTCCCCAAGCGAGATTCCTAGAACGTTACTCACCAGCAGAATCACAAGGATTCTGGATCTGCACTGTCCAATATGGTAGCCACTGGCTACATGTGGCTATTTAAAAGTAATTAAAATTAAATAAAATTAGAAAGCCATTTCCTCAGTTGCAGCAGCCACATTTCAAGGGCTCAATAACCACATGTGGCTAGTGGCTACCATATTGGATGGTGCAGTACAGAACACTCTACCTTCACACGGGAAATCCTGTGGGACAGTTCTCTTCTAGATCAAACTTTTGCAAAGGAGGAAACTGAGGCCCAGACGGGAGACATGACTAGCCAAGCCTGTTATGGCAGATCTGGGCCTAAAACAAAGGTAGGCCATTCCTAAGTCTGACTCATTGCCCTACTCCCCGCTGCCTCCTTCCTCTGTGCCTCTTTGGGCTCCCAGCTCAGAGCCCCTAGTGGGCCCAGCACAGGCCTGGGCGGCTGGGCTGGTTGGTCCCTGGGGATGTTTGTGACAGAGCAGAGCTCCAGATGCTGCACATTCCTGGTAGGGTCAGACCTGCCCCGCGGCATTCGGGGAATTAGCCTCTCTGAAGAGCCCCAGATCTTCTTTCCGGAGCTGCCCTCTTCCTGCCCAGCCCAGGGGGCCAATTGGTTTAGGAGCACTGTCTGACCGCTTTGGGTGAGGCTGAATGGCTGCGTGGATTCCCTGTTGGAGCGGTACTTCTGCTGAAGGAGGATTTGGAGATAGGCAGGAAATTGCACCTCTTGCATCTTCTAAGGTCTCCAAGTCCAGCACAAGGGGCATCTGGGAATAGGGTTTCTGCCAGCCTAACCTTGGGGCCGCATTTGGCGGGAACCGTATCCATCCTCACCTGCAGCCCTGTTGGGGTGGTGGGTGTGATGGAAAGAGCAGGGAGACGTGCGTCCTGGGGTGTGGGTGAAGGGGGGGTGAGAGGCCAGGGGAGGGGGCGCCCAGGAGCGCCCTGACCTCGCCGGCTGTTAGGAGACGGAGGGGATGGGGGTTGGGGGAGAAGAGGGGAGCCTGGCAGCCAATGAGAGGGAGGATCTCGTTTCAAAAGGGTTAACCCACAGCCAATGGGAGCCTGGGGGAGCGGATCCTGCTCACTCCATTCAAGAATCCCAAGTATTCAAGATGGACGGCAGGGAGTGTGGAAGGAGAAAGGGGGCGAGGGGGGAAGAGCGAGATCGGCAGAGGACAGGGCGCGGCGGCCGGCCGGCCCCGAGACCTCGGTCCAGGCCGGCGGGCGGAGGGGCGGCCGCCGGGGATCCGAGCCTGGCCTGGGAGAGGGGCTGGCGGTGTGCGAGAGGGCGTGAGAGAGGGGGAGCGAGGCCAGGGAGGGAAGCCAAGAGGGAGGGAAGGGCAGAGAAAGAGCCCGGGAAGAAGGAGGTGGCAGGCAGAGGAACGTAACGAGGAGCAATGTGTAGGTATCGAGAGCGCCCTGAAGGGTAACGCCACCGATTTTCGGTTTTATTCTCTCGGTGAGGGGAGGGGGGGTGGTCTGGGTTCTGCCTCTCATCTTCTTTCCCCCTCTTCTTTCTCCCCCACTCGTGGGCATCGCTTCTATTTTTTCCTTTCGAAACAACTGTAACTGGGAAGCACCAGGCATGTCTCGTTGGGGAGGCTTCACTGTCAATTTCCAGTTGGGGGTGTGGTGGTGAAGGGGTGGTGGGCTCCGCTGGGCAGGGCTGAGGCTGGGCCATCTGTCCGTGCCCGGGCGTGTGTGCGGGGGTGTGGGGCACGGGGGAGCGGGCATGGGGGGACTTGGCGGGTGTGTACAGAGGGAAACGCAGTGGCTGAAGGGCTGGAGCCGGCCAGAGTTCTGCATCTTGAGGAAGTTGTGGGATGAGCCAAGGGGCTGTGTGTGGGTGTGAGGCCCGCTCTTGGGCTGAGAGTTGTAGGGTATTAAGGGGTGTGTTCTGTGGGGGAGCTGTGAGCTCACACTCCAGTGCTTGCTGTTTGGGTAAGTGTGTAGTAAGAGCTGAGTTGTGCAGCAAGTATGGCTGGGAGTTTGTGTGCGCGCGCGTGTGTGTGGTCCAGCCTCAAGGTGTGTGTGTGGGGAGGGGGCACAGTTGGGTGTTGAGGGAGAGCGAACCCCCAGCCCCCCTCTCACTTTTCCTTGCCCCTTTCATCCCATTCACAGAACAGGGCTTTCAAGACCCTCCTGGCCTCCTCCTCCTGTCGCCATGGCTGCGGGGAGGGGGTGGGAGGAGACAGTTGGGGCCAGCCCCTGCCCCTGCTGCTCCAGCTAACCCTCCACCTGCCCTTTCTCTCCCTTCCACAGGCTGGGCCCCATCCCCTGCTGCTCTGGGGGGCAGGGGCCGGAAGATGGTGGCCAATGAGGAGGGGGAGTGGAGAGAACTTGAGCCGGGGCCTCCCCTCCCCCATTTCCTCCTCGGTCTCTACACCCGCCTCTGGAAGGAGCTGGGGGATGGCTCCTGGGCCCAAGGTGGGGGAGGGGCCCTGCCGGCTGGTGAATCGCAGGGCCCGCTCTGGAGTGAGTTGGGTGTGAGCGCTGAGGGGATCTTGGTCCCAGCCCCCTCTCCCTTCTCTCCCCAAGGAGATATCCGGAAACTCCTTGGTCAAGAATCTTCCCCTGACCTCCGTGAAGCTTGCTGGGCAGTTCTGCCTTTGCCCCTCTGCCCCCTGTTGGCATGATCCTGTTCCCAAGTGGGCCTACTTCCCTCAACCCAAGAGCAGAGGCCTGGCGACTGACCCTAGTGGGGCTTTGGTCTCCATCCACTAGAACTGTGGGAACTGTGGGACAGGGCCCCCGGTTTGCAGATTACAGGAACAAACTGCCTGGGAAGGCGGGCGGGAGGCTCTCCTGCTTCCTGAGAGGGTGGGAGGGGGCTGGAGGGGAAGCCCAGAGGAAAAGCTCCCAACTGGGATTCCGTCCTCCCTTACCTCACTGTGGAGCGCGGAGAAGGGCTTCTCCCAGAAGCCTTCACTGATGAGTGCATGGAGGAATTACCCCTCAGCCTCTCCCCTCTGGGCTGCACACGGGTCACCAGGTCAGGACTGGAGCTGAGTGAGCCTTGGGGCCACAGCTCTAGTCAGGAATGTGCCATCCTGGGGCTCTGCCTGGCTCTGGACCTTGGGTGGCTAGTCTCAGGGTTGTTTATCCAAGGTTTAAGCCCCTTAGACCAGGGTAGGATGTGGAAGTTCTGGTTGAGCTTGAAGACTCCCTAACTGAGATCCTGGATAAAACCGGAAACAACTCCGATTCTGACCCCACTGCCAGTGAAGCCTATCCCTTGTGGTGAGGGAGTCGCCCTCGCCATTTTGTTTGATGCTGAATCTATAAAGTGGATTTTGAAGACCTCCAAGAGGAGATGCAGAGGTGGGACTTTAGCTGCATCTTCTACCTCCAGACCTGGAAGTTTCTCTGTGTGGCCTGGGGACCTGTGACTATTTTCCACCCCTCTGGTCTTGAAGGTTCATCTGAAGCGGTCCCCTTTTAAGGCCTAGAATGCCCCTTTATCTAAGCTAAAAAGGAAAGCGAGCTTTAGAGTAGGGAGGAATAGAGGGTTCTGTGGTCCAGGTCAGGCAGCTCCTCTCTGGAAGGCGGCTGGCAGAGATAAAAATCCAGATAAACACAGCTTCATGCAAGTCACCCCCTCCCCCCCAAATGGGGGATTTCTATCAGTCAGTCCTGTGAAGGTGGGGTGACAAGCTCAAGGTATCCCTTCAGCTGCCTCCTTGGACCCTGTCCCCCCAGCCCTAAAACCTCAAGAAAAAGGTGGTTTTGGTGCCAAGAAGGGCGCGAGGAGAAAGGTTAACGAAAAGAGGGGGTGGAGCGTGGAGGGAAAATAGGGGATTAACGCTGAGAACAGTCAGAAAGGAGAAAAGCTGTAGTGGGGATGAGAAGGGGCGCGGAGGCAAGGCCGGCGTGCCTCTGCCGCGGGCCGGAGCTCTTTTCACATTGTGCTACTGTCTGCACCTATCACTAGCAGTGCAATGTTAAAAGGGCATTGGCTGCGTGGTGCTACCCAGCGCTGGCTGCCTCCTGAGCATCAAGACTTCCTCTCCCCTCTGGGCATCGATCAGCTACCCTGGCGGGAATTTGGGAAGCCTCCCTATCAGTAGTCAGACTAATAGCTCCCATTTACAGAAGCACTTCCACGCGCGGTGCATGTGCCAGACACTAAACACATCACAGTGGATCCTAGTGACTTCGGCAAGTAACACCCCCATTTTACAGATGAAAAAAACTGAAAGAAAGGTTTGAGCAGCATGGCCAAAGTTTTACAGCACCTAAATTGCAGACCCTAGATCTAATCCTGTCCTAAATCTGACAGCTCACCAGTCTGGTAGAGCTCTTTGGAGAAGGTTGAGTAGATTCATCTGGGAGATTGTGAGAGCTGAGGGGTAGAGGGCTGTGACACCACCTGCTGGTTGTGTGAGGGTATCTTCCAAAGGCTCAAGCCTTTAAGGATAAAAGTGGTGACTTGGTGGCTAAGAACGAGTTCCCAGACTTAGCTTGCGATTTGGAAGGTGGGTGGAGAAGATGGGGAGAGTCAGTCAGGACCAGAGTAGACCTCCATGAGATAAAGGGGGTGCGCAGAGAAGGAGAAGGGGCTATAGCTGAAAGCACTGCTCCCCAGGGACAGGGACCTGTGTGCCTCCGGCTTGGGCATAAAAAGGAGACCTCATCTGCACCTGCATTTCCCAGCAGGACCCCTCTTAGTCACAGGGCATTTGACATTATGCTGCCCCGGAGTACCCCTGCCTGGGTATCCAGGATTTGGACAGCACTGCCCATGGCCTGATCTTAGAGATTAAATAGGATTCCTTGAGCCCAACACACAGAATGATCCTTCCAGGAGAGGTTACAAAGAACCTGAGGGCAGTGACTGCCATTTACTTCCCTGTTTCCCGCAGTGTCTAGTCAGCTTACTAAGTAAATTGAGAGACAGGCAGATCTGGGGAGCTTTAAGAAGGCAGCTAGTCTGTGCCTGATTTTGAAGTCAGAGCCTGGGGCTTGACGAGTCTAGGTGAATTTTGGTGCAAGAAGTGAGACCAAGAGGGACAGTGTTGCTGGGTCCCTTGCTGGAGCCTGAGAGAAGGGCCTCTAGGCATCACCAGGCACATGGGAACTGAAGGATCAGACAGACCCCCGAGGCCTGGGGATGTTGGGCATCATTTCTTCATGGCCTGAGTTGCCTTCTAGCACCTGTGTCTTCCAGTTTTCTGCCCAGACAGCTTCTCCATTCTGAGTTGACAACAGTATTTGAGATGGTACAGTTAGCATTGTGTCTCATTCTTCATTTTTTAATTATATATATATGTATTTACTAAGCAACTTTTTTTGTTGTTTTTTTTTGGGGGGGATGGGTAACTAGGTCTATTTTTTTAATGGAGGTACTGGGGACTGAACCCATGACCGCTGCGTGCTAAGCACTCTATTACTGAACTACTACATCCTCCCCTCTTCATTCTTAACATTTCTATTTGAGCCTCTTCTCTGGACACAAAACAGCCATTTGGTGATGCCACCCACTTGTTAAGAAATTCATTATTTCCTCAGTGCCTTTGGGCTGAAATCCCTAAGCGTTCTATGGCCGCTGCCTCTTTGCTGCGTTATCTCTCACCCTCTTGCACCTATACTGAAGCTGTTGGAAACTGCTTTCTGCCTCAAATTAACTCAGCTTGAGCCTCTTGACACCCAGTTCCCTGCCTGAAATATCCCCTCCCCCCATTCTTTCTCTTTGCCCACCGAACTTCTTATCCTTCAAATGCCATCAGAGCCATCACTTCTGCAAAACCTTCCTTGACTCCCTAAATGGAGGCTAAGCTTCTGTGAGCTCGGGAGCTTACTCCCCCATCCCTGCGCAGAGTCCTGGTCACCTCCTGGAATTGCCTGGTTACTGTTTGTCCTCCCACTAGACGAAAAGCTCCATGAAGCCAGGCCAGGGCTGCTGTGTTCTCCACTGCATCCCCAGTGCTGAACACTGCCTGGTAAGTAAAAGGTGCTCTACAAATATTTGCAGTATCAATGAATGAATCTGGAAATGACAAACTAGTTTACAAAAAATGACTTACGATGCATACAATCCTCCCCGCAGTTGTTGGTGACCCCACAACAATAGGAATTTCACATCACTGCCAAAAATAGCACTTGGGTCACATGGTTGCACTGATGCTGCGATTTTGAGCTATTTTGTTCCACTTTGTATCAACTGCCAGGCCAGCACCTTGGCTGATCGATTTTCCTTAAAGCCTTAAGTGTAACCATGAGTTGACCAAAACATTCCGGAACCAGGCTGAAAGGCAAGGGGACCCAGGAAAATCCTTGTTCTTGGATGAACCTCTTCCAGATGCCCAATCCAGGAAAAAACAGATTCACTGTAAGGGCTCCAAAAGACATGAGCTGTTCGGGGTGCTTCAGCTGGAATACCACTCAAAGAAGCCAGCTGTTACTAAGCAAAACCTCACCTTAATCTCCATCCCCTGGTATCTTGCCATAGGCAAAGCCATTGCTGCCCCCTAGTGGTATGAAGGGACAGGCTCGGGGTGGGGGAGTGTGACTGGATAGCATATGGCACCTGCAGGAGGAAGAAAAGTCAGAGGACAGTGCCTCACGGTTGCTTTTCCCCTTTTTATTAAAAATAGACCCAAACACTTTATGTATCATACAAAAGTTTCGTTCGCTGGTGGCAGCCATGAGGAAGCCTGGCCCCATAGTACTAATTTCCCACCTTCCCTCCCAGGGACTGGGTACCAGGGAGCAGTGGCTGGGCCTCGGAGAATGCCCACAAAGACTGCTTTTTCTGGAAACTGCCAGCTGGGGGTGGGGTCTGTCCCAGGGGCAGCTCTCCCCACCCCACCCAATGGCAAAGGTCAGTTACTCGAAAGTGCCTCTTTAGTGCCAAGATAAACTAACAAGTGGAGTGAAATGGAAACCCCTGTGATTCTTTTATTTCCCAGGGCCTGGGATTTGGGACTTTTTTCTTCCACCCACCCCGACCCAAATCCTTTCTCCTACAAATGGGGGTGGGAAACTTCACCCTCAGGGGACTCTGGTGTCTGAGGCCAAAATTTCACTCCAACTTGAGCCTTTTCTCATCTGCTTTTCTGTGGCCTGGGATCTACCAGCCCCATAACTCAAGGTTTCTCCTCTGTTCACTCATAGTTGTTCAAACACTGATTCCTCCCATGGTCCTCTCTGCCTGAGTCTGTGCCCTGCCATCCCTGCAATTTTCAGGAACTTAGGGCTAGAAGGACCCACAACCATCCCTTTCCCCCAGTCTGTCTCTCCCTGACTGCTGCCCACTCCTGAGCCTTCAACACCCCTGGGGTACCCCAGACCCCTGTTCCAAAGGGGTCTGGGAGTGATGAGGTGGAGGCGGGGGAGGGGTTGGTGGGAGCCGGGTTCCCCCCAGGGGTGGGGCAGTACTCATGCTGGTATGGACTGCTTGGCAGGGCCAGGGGACAGGTGTGGGGAGGGTGGGGCATGCGGAGGAACGGCACAGCCTGCCTGAGCCCCTCAGTCCCAGCCATTGTCCTTCACCATGTGTGACATTTCAATGATGTACTTCCCTTCCTTGTACTTCTGGCTCGTCTCAAAAGCTTGTTCCTGGTGGAGGGAGAGCATTGAATGTAGGACAAAGCCATTTCCTTCCAAGTCCTCCTACTGCCACCTGTGTTACCTCTGCCCCCAGCACTCCTCATCCCCCCCTGCCCCCAGCACTGCCCTCCCCCCCCCGCCGCCACTCAGTCCAACCCAACTACCAGCTCCCTCTGCCCTCTGGACAAAGCAAAGACCTGACAGGTGGCCGCTGGGGTGTGGAGGGCCACAGAGACCGTCCACCTGAGAGGGTGGCCCTCCCCCCAGGTACTTACATATTTCCAGCCCAGTGTGGTTTTGCAGCTCTCACAGAAAATATCAGCTACCGAGTGGAGCCCCGTGAGCAGGAGGCGCTGTTCCGCTGGCCCACAACCCACGTTGACCCTGTCTCGGGAAACAGGAAGGACCCAGCACCCGGTGGGGTCACCCTGTCAGTCCAGCCCTCAAACAGCCCAAAGGAACTTCCATCCGGAGAGAGCTTAACCCGCCCAACTGGAGGCCCCCGCCTTCAGCAATCCACCCCCTTAAGTCTAGCTCCTGGGCCTTCCTTCTCCAGTGCAGTGATTCCAGAAAAGACTGAGTTTCTGAACCCCTTTGCAAAAGGAGAGGTAAAAGCAGAAGGTGCAGGGCCACCTCTGACAGCTCACTCCCTTTCTCCACAGAGGAAAATTATTTGCACGTGCACAAGGAGAGAGGTAGACTTACACGGAGTTAAACAGGTAGGCTCGGCCATGGCTCCCTTGGAAGGACTGTGGAGACATAGGACAGACGGTGACTATGGGCAGCCCTTGGCCCCAGGGTCGCCCTGGGCTGGAATCCCCCCGGGACGTGGAGGCGGGAGGATGGGCTTCGCTGCCGCACCCCTGGGTGATGTTCGGACAAACCTGGTGGGAGAGGAAGGGAGTGGCAGCCCCATCACCACCACTGCGTACCTTGGAAATAAGCTCATCGTGTTTGGCCAGGTGTGCGCGGCAGTGGACGCAGCTGTAGGTGCGGTGGCAGCGGGGCAGGTAGCTGCGGAACGTCTTGGCGGGGAGGCAGGCAGGGCTCGGGCCCGGGTCGCAGCTGGGCATGACTGGCTGGAGAACGATGCCCTGGCGGGCGGGAGGGGCTGGCGCCGTGCAGCCCCCACACAGACGGTCGCAGGTGAAGCAGCGGAGCAGGTTGGCTAGAGCCGTGTTTCAGGGCAGGAGAAATGTGGGGGGGCTGCCCGGCCAGGGCCCCCCCAGACGTGAACCAGATAGAAATGGAAGTCACCTGGGAAGAGGGGAAGGTGCATCAGGAGAGCCCTGTCCTTGTGAGGAGCCCCTACCTGGGGGGAACGGAGAAGATGGGGCCCCGCCCACCTGTACCCCTACTTCCCCCATCACCATCGACCCTCCTCAGTGTCCAGTTGCATTGGGTCTCCCTGTCCTCTGGGTTGCCATCTGCTTGCTCTAGAGGTCCCAGGCCTCTAGCCCTGGAGGTGATGTCTCTCCCTCCTGGGGCGGGAGCAGTCTCTACCATTTTCCACTGAGAGCAGCCCGCTGGCACAAGCGCTGCCATGGGAGCAACGTCCTTTGCAAGTGCTCTTAACTGGATTTTCAGTTCTTTTGTGAAGATCTGCGTCCCACGTGCACGGGTAGGCTCTGGGGCTCAGCACTTTGTAAAAGTTGGGGATGTCTGGAGGGTTTTCTTCCTTGCAGCCTCCATTTGCAATGTAATTGGTCCACCAGACTGTTTGTGTGGGAGGGAGGGGCGTGGTGAGAAAGGGGAGGGGAGCGGGCAGGTGCACACACTCTGCTTCAGCCCTCTCCTGGGGCTGAGTCCTGCACTCTGGGAACTAGAACTTGACGGATGTCTCCTCTGGTACCAAGACCTCAGACATGGCTGCTGCCCAGTCCTGCCCCTTGGGCCACTCATTCTGGCTCAGATGCGGCACCTGGCCGTCCTCTCAGCCCCTGAGCCCGTGGACTCTCTCTGCTGCCCTCTGTAATTGTTGCTTTGGCTCTCAGTTAAAGACTCGGGCCTCCAGCCTAGGAGAGAAACTATCTTCCCTCCGGTTGAGTCTGACAGCAGGAACCAGTGGGAACCTGGGACTGTGTCAGGAAGGCCAGCGCTCCTGGGCTGAGTTGTGTGTGTGGGAACAACATCTAAGAAGGGCAGCAGAAGAGGGGACTCTTGTTTTCAAATCCTGTGCTTCGGGGCACAAGGCAGAGGATGTGTCTTCCCACCTTCTCCCAGGGGCAGGGATGGACAGCAGTGACTCTATGGGTGACCCAAGATAAAATAACTGCTGGGATCTGGTTAAGAATCTTGAGGCAGTTGCCCAGACTCCAACCCCAAAGTGGCTGGGGATGCTGGTGGCAGATGATAAGGAGGGAGGTGTCCTCTGTTGGCTCTGATAAGCAAGTGAGGTCCTGCCTTCTTCGTGGGGCCTTCAGGCCCATCATGGGTGGTTTAGCCCAAGTCTGTTTCAGAGATGCCTGCTGGGTGCTCTGGCAACGCTAGGCCACTAGGCAGAGCAGAGTCAGCGTGGCCCTGAGCAGCCAGGGCAAAAAGGATCACTCGTCCTGTCCTCTGTGGTGGCCGCTAGCACTCCAGCTGTTTCAGTGTTCCCTGGGGCCACCAGGCAGTCTCTACAAAAACCCCTCGACAGAGACCATCTTCAGTTTCAGGTCCTCTCCCCCTGCTGGGGCCCAGGAAGACACCTTGGGCTGAGTTCAGGGTGACATTGGGCTCTGGCCGCAGGAAACAGCCCTTCTCACCAGCAGAACACTGTTCAGCCTCCACTTCTCAGGTCTGCCTTCAACTTTGCCTGCAAGTTCCCCTCTGACGCGCTCCACCTAGCACACCTTCGAGGGGCCCCAGGAAGGGGCCAGGTCCTTGCTCTCAGACTCCTTCCCAGCCTCCGGCACGCCTCCCTCCCTCTCTCTCCCCTGCTTCCCCATCAGGCCAAGGAACGGCTGCACAGAAGGCCAGAGGATCACTCACAAGAGGGGGAGTAGGGGCCACTTCTTCCCCCATCTCAGATTACCGGGAGAAGCCAGTTGGGCAAATGACTGGGAAAAAAAAACAAAGGCAAGCTGAGTGCTGGGGAGAGGATGTTCCCCCAAGTGCGCCGGGGCTGGACTGTGGGGGGGGGGAGAGGGAGGGCTGGGGGAGGGGGATGCTGAGCAACCAAACCAGCGCTGACAGCAGAGGCGCCGAGGCGGAGGCTCCAAGAACCAGGTGCGAATCCCGTGCCTCTCGGGGTGGGGGGGGGGGAAAGGGAGGGGGACACCTGCTCACAATGGATTTTCTCATCTGCTCTGAGGCTTTGGCACCCCCCCCGGGCTGGCATTCTCGGTATGGTATGGTCCAAATAATTAGCAGCGCAGCCAGCTCCCCGGGCGGGCTCAGGGGGTCTGCACCAGCAGCAAAACAATAAACAGTGATGCCTGATGCTGCAGCCAAAGTTGCCGGGAAATAAGTGCGGGAACCGTCAGAGCTTGGAGAAGGATGGAGGAGCTGAGAGAGGAGCGGAGGCAGCGGGGAGGGGGAAGGGAGGACAAAGGGTGGATGAATAATGCTTTTGCAAAGGGGAGAAAGCAACACGCAGCAGGAGGAGGGAATTTGCAAAGGGAAAAAGATTCATTTGGAGAAGGGCTGCCCCCTCACCTTGAGGTCTGCTCCAGAGATCTCCGTCTATCTCTCTCTCTCTCTCAATCTCTCTGCTCACTCTTCTCTCTTCTCCTTCCGCTCCTTCAATTGGGAAGGGGATGGGGGCGGGGGAGGGTAGTTAGGGGCTCAAGACTGGGGCTGCAAAGCTGGCCAGCTGCTGGGGGGCCAGAGGTTGTCTCTCGTCTGTACCTCGGTCTGTGGGTGAATGTAGCTGTGTGTTGTGGAACTGCATCATAACACTGTGAGTCATCCATCCCCCCACCCCCCTCACCTCCCACGTCAGAGCAGGGCTGGGAGACACAGGAGGCGGGTCGGGAGGAAGGGAGGGGGCAGGCATTGAGGGATGGGGCTAAGGGAGGAATGCAGAGGGGTTCGCGGAGCAGAGGGTCCGGCGGGAGGGATGGGGGCGAGAGGCGAGTTTGGTTGCTGAGGAGGAAGGCAGTGTGGCCAAGGAGACAGCAAGAACCTGCGGAAAGGACTGGGCTGGGCAAGGATGGAGTACAAGTGGCAGGGCTGGAGGAAAGGCGGTGGCAAGACAGGCGGCTGATGGTGAGAGATGCATGCAGAGTCAGGCGCGTGCACACATGTTCAAGATGATACGTTTCCCATTTCAGCCCTGATACCGGCCCTGACGCAGGGAAAGTAAAGACATGCTGATTGTCACATATGACATAGAGTGCCCCCAAGCTTGTACTAGGCACCTGCAAGCCTCAAAACCTCAGCTTAATACCTCCAAAAGAGTCATAGACCAAATATGACATCTCACAGGCAGGTACCTCTTATCAGCTACCTCCAAATTACTTGTGCTTCGTCAATGGAGACATCCACATTACATAAGGTTCTCCACTGGGCTATAAACTTTCTGAGGCAGGTCCTCTGAGAAACTCCTCTCTGCATCCCAGGACTGCAATGCCTAGCGCAGATCTTTGCATACAGAAGATGCTCAACAAAACAGCAGTTGAGTTGCATCTTCGGACGTGGTCCAAGTGTCTGGTTTTGCTCTCAGAGCAAACCTGAGTTGGAATCCCAGCTCTGCCAATACACTTACCAGAAACCACTGGTGAGCTACTGATCATCTTTGTGGCTCAGTTTTCCTCTTCTGCTAAACGAAGCTGATAGTATTTACCTCATGGGGATATGAAGTAAGGTAAAATACCACCGAAAAACCTAAAAAATGGCTGGCACGTGATAGACACTTAGTAGTTACTGCTGTTTCAAAACAGTGTCCTCAACTTAATACTCCTAAACATAGAGAGATAAAAACCTCGATTGCTAGCTAAGGCTAACATTCAGAAATTAAAGTGGCACAAAGAGAGGGGCTTTTGGAAAGAAGTGCCTGTGGGTGGTTTGTTTTTCTTTTCACAGGAAAAGTTAAGATAGGGAAATGAAGTGAATGAGAGGCAGTGCTTGCTGGGTATGAAATAGTGAAAGAAATTCTGAATATTTAAAGGGAAGATTCTGGGGTTTAAGGTAAACACAGTGTGGGTATCTTGAGTGATGTTACCAGAGGTTTGGGATTGAGAAGGAGAACAGAGTAAAGAAAGAAAAGGGAAATGTTCTTATCTGGGCAGCAGATGAAAAAGAAAATGTTAAGCGGAGGAGGAATTTGTTGAGGGAAAGAGTGGGAAGTGGGAAAAAGGACTGTGAGTAGTTTTTTAGGGCGTGGATTGGAAGTTTAGATGCAAAGAGGGATACCAGTTAATTTAAATTCACTCAGGAAGAAAATGATCAAGAATTTAGCTGGAGAGAAGAATGAAAAAGACATATGAGGACAGTATTATTTGGGGGTGGGGTGGAGATGACAGGAGGACTTGGTGAAAGATTGAAAGTGAGAAAAGAGAGTGTAGGCAAGCACAGATGCTCTAAATGTGCCCTAACTCTGTGTTTAAGAAGCAAAATGGAGAGCAGTAAAGGAGGGGAGGGGTTTCTTCTCCCTAAATTCAGCTTGAGATGGCTCCACAATATCCAAATAAAGATGACCTTCAGATAATTGGGAGAAATTGCCTCAAGGGAGAGAGTGTGGAGGCGAAGACACAGATCTGGCAGATAGACTGCATGGAAACAGGAAAGGATGAGCTCACTCAGGGAGGGAATTTTGCAAATGGAAGCCTAGACCTGAATTTTTGAAGAATGGTGGAAGATTAGGGGATACCTAATAATTAATTGGAGAACGAATACTTGCATGATGAATGTATTAAATAAGTAAAGCAAACCATCAAAAAGAGAACTGTGACGAGTGAGAAATGAGGCTGGCACTCTTAGAAAATGAATGCTAAGGTAGGACCAGCGGGAAAAAGGCAACCCAGAAAATCTTCTCAGGCTTTTCAACCCGGATTAGCCATGTAAGCTGGACTGAAAAAAGTACCCATCTGCAAAGTGAAGATGACATTTATAGTGTGTACTTCACAGGATTCTTGTGAGGATTAAATGAATTTACACCTGTAAAGCCCACAGAACACTATGTGGCATCTAGTAGTATGTAAATGTTTGCTGTTATTATAACCGAAATCATACTCCAAAATCCTGGGTTTGAATCCCAACTTGGGCAAGCCCCTTCACCTATCTTTGTCTCCTTCCTTATCTGAAATTGAAAATAATAAAGCTGACTTTACAGGGTGGCTTTGCAAGAAGATGCCTGAAAGGGCTTTGCAAAATGTCAACTACTCTACAAGTGGATGGCATTGTTATAGCTCCTCCTCCTCGACCTATAATAAAAACTTAGGAACTAACATCACTTTCTATGCTACAGGCATTGTGCTTAGGACTTTACATGCATCAGTCTTCAAAGCAACTTTAAGAGGTTAAGTACTGTTGTAATCCCTATTTTATAGTCAAGAAACTGGGTCTCAAAGAGTTTAAGCCTGTGATTTGCCCGAACTCACACAGCAAGTAAGTAGCATAGCAAAGAATACAAGATTCCAAAGTCCAAGCTAATCAGGATAGTATAGACCTGGCCCAACCTGTTGCTCGTTGGGGTAAACGATTGACGTTGTATAACTGTCAGGGCTTTAGAGAGGGAAATGAGTCCCCAACAATAGTCCCCGCTCAACAGAGAGAGGATGTGGGGTAATGACTGATTTACAGAGAAACTGGAAGAAATTCTTGGGCTTTTATTCTTTCATTAAAAAAAAATTCTTTTTGAATGCTCTATAGGGGCCAAGAACTGTGGCAGGTAGGGGATGACAGTCCAGTAGTCTCTGATTGGCTGTTTTCCTCCACTTTCCCCTAGGTTTCCTCGTATTTCCTGCTAATTTCCCCGCTTCTAGGCGATCGTGGGACCAAGGTAGAGAGCTCCCTTTCCTTCCCGCCGCCCTGCCCTTTCCAGGGTGGCAGGTGAGCTGGAGCAGAGGTCCGAGAGTTCGCAACCGCCGCGCTTCAGCAACCGTTGGCCCCCTCCGCCCGTCCCCGCCCCGCGCGGGGGCGTAACCGCCACTCCTTCAGCTTCGCTCTTGCCGGCTTGGCAAACAATGACGGGCGACGCCACGCCTACCTTTGACGTCACGATAAAAACAATCCTTTAACTACAAGTCCCAGAAGGCCGAGCGGCTGCGCGAGCTCGACCGCTCGCGGCTGTTCAAGCACAACTACATATCCCAGGGTGCATCGCGCGGCCGCGTCTCCTCCAATGCGCAAGTGCGGAGGCGCCGACGTTTCCGGTGTGGGTCCTGGTGAGCAAGGCTACGGTTGGGTTTAGGTGCTGTCTAGGGTTCTTTGGTTTACGGGTTTGGGCTCGTGGCTGTACAGGTAAGATCATAAGCTCAGGAACCGTCGCCTTCTTGGGAGCCTGGGCAGATTTCGGTGTCTGGGGAGGCTGGGATAAATGCTGGACCCAGAGCTGCGGTCCGGGATCCGAGATAATTCTTCGCTGTTCCTCGGCGTTTTCTAGTTCACGAAGTAATTTTATTTTTCCTCCCCGGCAATCCCTTTAATCCCCAGAACACCACTTTGTGTGTGGAAGTTTAAGTGCCGCCAGTTGACAGCTGAGGAAAAGGTTCAGAGAAGTTAATTGGTTCATTTGTCTAAAGACACTACTGGTAGTTGTTGAGCGGGATCTTAATGCTGTTTTCTGAGTCCGAGCCCGGTATTCTCTGCTTTGCATCCGATTGCTGATGCCCTTTTTTGTTGACTAAGATGGTTAGGGAGGGGGCATCTGTTGCCTTTTTAAGTCTGGAGTATCCCAATAGAGTGATGAAGGGAGCGATGAAGGGGATGTAATCAAGTCTTCTGTCAACCTGTAGACATAGTTTTCTTTTTATGTCTGAATCATTTATTCACTCGGTGTGTTTATAGAGGTGCCTTTGGGTTGTCAACTCCTATTCTAGGTATGAGAGTTACAGCAGCAAACAAAAATGCCCAATCCTTACATTCTAGGGTAGACAGACAATAAACAAACTTAGATGGTGATCAGAGATAAGGCGAAAAGTAAAGCAAGGTTAGGAGAAACAGCCACTGGAGGATTTTAAACTGAGTCCTAACTTAGGTTTAGCTCTGTTATTTGTGTTCTAGGCACAGCATCTACACAGAAAAGATGGGAGAGGAGGCCAATGATGACAAGAAGCCAACAACTAAATTTGAACTTGAGCGAGAAACAGAACTTCGCTTTGAGGTGGAGGCCTCTCAGACAGTTCAGTTGGAGCTGCTGGCTGGCATGGCGGAAATCTTTGGCACAGAGCTGACCCGAAACAAGAAATTCACCTTTGATGCTGGTGCCAAGGTGGCTGTTTTCACTTGGCATGGCTGTTCTCTACAGCTCAGTGGCCGCACTGAGGTTGCTTATGTCTCCAAGGACACCCCTATGTTGCTTTATCTCAACACTCATACAGCCTTGGAACAGATGCGGAGGCAGGCAGAGAAGGAAGAAGAGCGAGGCCCCCGGGTGATGGTTGTGGGCCCCACTGATGTGGGCAAGTCCACAGTGTGCCGTCTGCTGCTCAACTACGCAGTGCGTTTGGGCCGCCGGCCCACTTACGTGGAACTGGATGTGGGCCAGGGCTCTGTGTCCATCCCTGGTACCATGGGGGCCCTCTACATTGAGCGGCCAGCAGATGTTGAAGAGGGATTCTCTATCCAGGCCCCTCTGGTATATCATTTTGGCTCCACCACTCCTGGCACCAACATCAAGCTTTATAATAAGGTCAGAGCTGGGACCATGGTGGGGTGGAGGGAAGGGCTGCTATCAGGGTTGGAAGCTGTGCAGGACTTTGCTCCCTCTCAGCTGGTGTCATTGCCACATGATTTCTTTTGGAAAAGATGGTTACAAAAATAAGTCAGCCTCAGATTGTTAAACATAAAATAAAAATTACGGGGAGGATATAGCTCAAGTGGTAGAACACATACCTAGCATGCATGAGGTCCTGTCCCCAGTACCTCCAATAAAGAAAAATGAAATAAACCAAATTACCCTCCCCCCAAAATTCATGAGGTCAAAACCACAGCCATTAAGAATGCCCTTTTTCTTATACTTAATACTGTTTATTCTTAAGAGAGATTAAATAGCTGTGAGTTTGTTTTTGTGTTTTTTTCCCCTCACCTTGATCTTTTCTTTTGCAGATTACGTCTCGTTTAGCAGATGTGTTCAACCAAAGGTGCGAAGTGAACCGAAGGGCCTCTGTGAGTGGCTGTGTCATTAACACCTGTGGCTGGGTCAAGGGCTCTGGTTACCAGGCCCTGGTGCATGCAGCCTCAGCCTTTGAGGTGGATGTAGTTGTGGTTCTGGATCAGGAGCGACTGTACAATGAACTGAAACGGGACCTGCCACACTTTGTACGCACTGTGCTACTCCCTAAATCTGGGGGTGTGGTTGAGCGCTCCAAGGACTTCCGGCGGGAATGTAGGGATGAGCGGATCCGTGAGTATTTCTATGGCTTCCGGGGCTGTTTCTATCCCCATGCTTTCAATGTCAAATTTTCAGATGTGAAAATCTACAAAGTTGGGGCACCCACCATCCCAGACTCCTGTTTGCCTTTGGGCATGTCTCAGGAGGACAATCAGCTCAAGCTAGTTCCTGTCACCCCTGGCCGAGATATGGTGCACCACCTCCTGAGCGTGAGCACTGCTGAGGGCACAGAGGAGAACCTTTCTGAGACAAGTGTGGCTGGCTTCATCGTGGTGACCAGTGTGGACCTGGAGCATCAGGTGTTTACTGTTCTCTCTCCAGCCCCCCGCCCACTGCCTAAGAATTTCCTTCTCATCATGGATATCCGCTTCATGGACCTAAAATAGAGATCAGCAGAAAGCCTTGCCGCCTGGGGCATGGGGATCTTCCGGCCCTCACCGAAGGCAGATGGGCTGAGGTATGAGAATGTCTGGGGGCCAGGCCGACCAGTAAATGGACTAGTAGAAAGCGTATGTTCTACCTCTTAAAACAGATGGTGGTAAACTGAGTCATCTACTCTTGAACCAAAAGGAAAACCATAAGAATATAATTGGTTTCTTAAATCACCTAAGGTGCCACTTTGAATTCTCTGAGTTCTGGAAAAATCCCATTTCTTTCACTGTGTGACTATGTGGACTAATTTTTAGGAGGGATTTTTTTTTTTTTTATTACTGCTTTATATTCTGTATATAGTACTCGTTACCTTGTTTGTCCAGGATAAAACAGTGATTTCGAAGGACTCCTTCCAATAAAGTTCGTATTTGGTTAACTATTTTAATAAATCTGTTTTGCCATATCATAGAAGTTGGTATAATTTTTTAAAATTTCGTACCCCTCCCAAGCATTATAGAAACATTATTGGAATGATTTAGTGCTGAATACCTAGAGCCCACCTGTGAGCTCAGCAGGTGAATTCTTATTATGATATTTCCCCTTTCCTCTGCATTTAGATAAATAGATGCTAAATCTATTGTCAGGGACGCTCTTACTGTGAGGAACTAAAGAGGTGGTAATGAACTTGGGGTGAGATTTCAGATCTGATATTTTCCAGAGATAGCTCATGTTCTCTCTGCTACAGCTATCTTTCCTGTTGTCTGTTTGACTGGAACCAGACCCTAAGTCAAAATGTAAATGGAGCTTTCAGGCGATAAACTGGGAGAGCCCAATCTCTTGCAAATGATTGGTGTTTCTAATTTGGACTTGTGTCATTGAATAAGTATCTGATGCCCTTCATCCATTCATTCTTCCCACAAATTTTTATCACACCCCCACTGTTTGACAGGAACCATTCTAGATGGGGAACAAGACAAAGTCTTACATTATAGAGTAACCAAAGGTAAGTGCTATACAGAGAGACTTAAATGAGGCAGGGTGACTGGAAGGTTGCTTAGATTCTGAGCACACACTTCGATTAAGACCTGAATGGTTGTGTTAAATTAGGGCAAAATCTTCCTGGTGGAGAAAACAGTGCAAAGGAAAGGAAAAAGCTAAATGTATCAGGTGAAGGGAAAGGCCAGCATGATTGGAATGTGGTGAATCAAGGGGAGAGTGGTACAAATTGAGGCTGGAGTGGGCAGCAAAGGCCAGATAATGTAGGATTTTTGTAATCTAAGAGCAGTGGGCAATGATGGGAGAGGAGTAATGTCTTAGTCCCTTTGGGCTGCTATTAAAAAAATAGCACAGGCTGCATAGCTTATAAACATCAGAAATTGTTCATAGTTCTGGAGGCTGCAGAGTCCCAAATCAAGGCCAAGCATGGCTGGGTTCTGAGAAGGGCTCTCTTCCCAGTTGCAGATTGCCTGCTTTGACTGTGTCCTCACATAGTGAAAGGGGCAAGGGATCTCGGCCCCTTTTATAAAGGCACTAATCCCATCCATGAAGGCTCTACATCCACAACCTCAGCATCTTTCAAAGGCCCACCTCCTAATACCGTCACCTTTGGGGGTTAGGCTTTCAACGTAAGAATTGGGAAGGAGGACGGACACAAAAACTCAGACCAGGTGGTTAAATAGAGAAATGACATCAAATTTACACCTGGAAAAGATCACTGCTATGTATAAAATAGATTATAGAGGCAAGAGGAGAAGCAAGGACACTGGAGACTTGTGGTAGCTTCAATGTGAGAATGAATGGATAAGAAGAGGGCAGCAGAGATAGAGTTGATGAGTAGATTGCCTTGGTATATTTTGGAGGTAAAATTGGAAAGACTTGCTGATGGGAGTGGTGAGGAAAAGAAAGTAGAATTGAAGGTAATGCCTACATTTTTTACTGAGCAACTAGATTGGATATGAGATTGGGGAAACTTAGGGAGAGGGATAAAAGGAACAGGAGTTCTACTTTGACAGTGTTAGGTTTCAGCTGTGTAATAGTCATCCATATGGGAATGCCACAGTTGGAAACATGAATCTGGAAAGTTGGGGAAAGTCAGGGCTGGAGGTTCATGGGAGCTTTTGGGTTACAGGGCATTTAAAGTAATAGTAGTGGATGAAGTCACTTAGGGACTGTGTAAATGGAAATAAAGGGAGGCAGGAAGATGAACTTCCAGAGCACTCTAAACATAAGAGGTAATATATAATGGGAGCTAGCGAAGGAAACTTGGCTACTGATCTGGAGGTGTGTTATCTTGGAATGGTGGGGATAAAAGTCTTACTGAAATAATATAAACTGAGAAGTAGCGATAACTGTATGTAACTCTCAAGCTTTGCTAAGAAAGGAAGTGGGGGTGTAGGGTCAAGGGAGGGTTTGTCGTTAGGGTGTTAGACAGGATACCTCTCAGCATATCAATAGACCCTAGAGGGAGAGAATTTATGATGGGTGTATTCTTGACACTTTTATTTTTCCTTGTGTTTTTCATTTTTCAAGTAAACTGTCAAAGAAAAGATTCAGAAGAGAATGCAGCAGTGAAGGGTAGGGGACCCAGAGCGCAAGGGGAGACACTGTCCTTTAACACAAGCAAAGATGTTGGACAAGGACAGGAGGGAAGGCAGCAGTATTTAAATAGAAAAAGGTCATTGGTGGTTTTGGTGCTGAAAGGGCATTCTTCTGTGTGTCTAAATCCAAGGGTGGCATTTTGTTCTTGTCTGTCTGTTTATTTACCGTGAGCTGAACTAAATAAAAACAGCCCTGTGTTCTGCCATTTATAAACATGGGGAAATGCAAGTGAAGATGATTTGAAAAAGTATAAACTACACTAGAAAAAAACTGTAAGGTATTACTTGATACACATAGCAAAGTAATTTATTTGAAGTTTAGTGGTCTGGATATCCCATTGTTTTCGTCTAGATTTTACCTTATGTTTTAAATTTTATTTAATTATTTTTGGGGAGGTAATTAGGTATTTACCTATATGATTTTACTGGGAATTGAACCCAGGACCTTGTGCATGCTAAACACACGCTCTACCACTGAGCTATACCCTCCCCCGCAAACCTCATGTTTTATTAAACGGCCTTCCTGGGAAATATTTTGCCTGATCCCAAGGTAAACTGGACAAGAAAATGGAATCTCTCTCTAAACCTTGGAATAGTGATTATGCCACCGTTAGTGCTCATCCAGCTAAGAGCCTGGCTTCTAGTAATCCAGTGTCCCAGGGAAGTTTAGTATGTGGTTGGTTGGTGGAAGGTTGAATTCTCATTCCCATTTAACACTGTCTAGCCAAGAGACAAAACAATTTATAGGTTCTTAGACTGTTGAAAATGGAAAAAGAAAGAAGCCTAATTTGTAAAGTTGGAGAAATGAAGTCTTAAAATCCAAGCAAAATATACAATAGAAAAATGAAATTTGATTTCTTCCTAAGGAAACAAATTAACCTGATATACAGATGAAAAGCCTCTACAAGTACAACAAATATTGTATCTCCAGTAATACCTTACTTTTTATAAGGTCTAAAGTTTTAAA
This sequence comes from Camelus ferus, assembly GCF_009834535.1. Lineage (NCBI taxonomy): Eukaryota > Metazoa > Chordata > Mammalia > Artiodactyla > Camelidae > Camelus > Camelus ferus. The sequence goes on from NC_045705.1 coordinate 33,333,303, forward strand.
ATTTTTCATTTTTTTAATATACACTGTCATTAAAAGAGAACTCTCCAGTGTGCTGCAATAAATGGTATACTGAAGCCCTTAGCAAGAATGAGCTAGAACCTTATATATGCCATGTCAGAGGAGGAACTAGACTAGACCTCAGGAGACAGAAGGTAGACCTTCTCCTTTATTTTGGTGCCTAGTACTAACGTTATCAGAGCACTATTAGACCAGCAACATTTGACACCAAACCGGAGGACGGGCCACAGGATTTAGAAGTGCACTTTACAGGTGAGGAACCTTGGCTTCAGGGAAGTGTTTGGTGGAACAGTTTTCTTAAAGACTGTTACATAATAGCCAGAGCTGCTTTCAAAAGAGAAATGGCCTTGAGCTAAATGAGAGAACACCTGGCCTCGCTCTTGGGTTCACAGCCATGTAGGGCTAATTAGGGCAAAATGTGGCGCTGTGATCTACATAGAGTTGGCCAGCAGCTCACCAGGAACAGGAGCTTCTAGACAACCTTTTCCTTCCTGCCTGTATTCCCGGATTGGGCGAGGTTAGGCATGTGGACGCCCAGCCCTGGTTGTTGCACTGAAACACTAGGGAACTAAGCGGGGCCAAGGGCCGGCTCCCACGCTGGGGGACTGCCACCACCTCAGCGCGCACTCCCTGCGCCTCTTTCCACGGTCGGCACTACGGCTCCAAGGCTCGCGCCCGCTCCCTTTCCTCTTCCTCCCGGCCTTTGGCAGGAGCTTCGCCCCGCAAAGACTTCCAGTCCCGGCCGCCCCACAGTGCGCGCAAGCCGCGGCCTAGACCGTCCCATTACCCTGGCATTCTGCTGGTCCTGGGGAACTTGTCAGACCGAGGACTGCTCCAACAAGATTGTTTTAAATAAAGTTTTCGCCACCAAAAAAAAAGGGGGGGGGAGGGGTGGGTAGGGGAGGACTATTTAGTGGCCAAACGGTTGGCCAATGCATGAAGCGGCTGAAGCAGGAAGACCGCGGGGCCTATGGGTGATTGGTTACACCAGAAGCCTGTCTGGACTGTACCATACTTATTTGGAGGGGGTTTGGCGGATTCGGGAGGGTAACTACTCGTTTTTGAGTACTTTAAGTCAACACATACAATTATTTTTTACTTCTGAGGATTTCTGCTTCGACACACTTAAGGTAGAAAGCAGGACGCAGGAACAGGCAAGACTCGCCCGGCCATTTCCCCATTTCCGACTCCTGCGCAGTACGCCCACCCTCCTCGCCCAGTCGTCAACGGTGCCCGACGGCCCTGCGCGCGCGTTCTCGTCTTCTCGCGTGGTACGGCGCTGTGCTCCTGCGGCCAATCAGGCGGCGAGGTCGCCGCGGTCGCCGGGGTTCGCGCGCACGCCCTAGAGCGGAGTGGGGGTGGGGGCTACGGGTGAATGGGAGAGTGAGCGGGGGCGGGCGCGGCGACGCGAGCCGCATGAATGAGAGAAACGTGCCCCGCGCGAGACGTCGCGCGCGCCCGGGACAGGGAACCAATGGGAACGCTGCGAGGGCTCGAGACCGGGCTCTGAGGGCGACGGCCGCGCGCCGGCTCGAAGACGAGCGTCGCAGGGCGGGAGCGCGCAGAGCGGGGCGGGCGTGGAGCGTGCGGGGGCCGCGCGCTGCCTCTCAGAGGCCGGACGGCACTGCCGGGAGGCGGCGGCGACAACGACGGCGGCTGTGACGGGAGCTGCGCCGGGGGTGAGTACCGGGGACACGGGCCCCTGCGGAACCGGAAGTGCTGGGCCAGGGAGGTGGGAGGGGAGAGTGACCTCTAGGGAAGGGGGACCCAGGAGGGGGAGGCGGTTTGAGGCCCCATTCCTCCTCCAGGCCGGGTCATCCAACTGCGGTGGGACCCGTGGGCCCTGGAAACGGACGACGGGTGGAGGCCGGGGATCCAGGGGCTGCCGGGGCTCAGAACAGGTTAGTGCCGGGCCTCCGGGTCCTAGCTCGGGACCCCGGTCCTTCCGCGCCAGGCGCCCAGCCGCCGCCCCTTCCGCCCCCGGCCCTGCGCCCGGGGGCTCTGCCACCTCCCGCACCCCGCTCCCGCAGCCCTAGTGGGCCCTGCCGCCGCGGAACCCGTCTTCTGTGTCTCGGCCAGCCCTGCCCCATACGGTGCTTCTCAGTGCCCCAGCTCCCGGGTGGGTACTGGGTGCTGTTCTCTCCCTACGTTTCAGGTCCGTCGCCCCACTCTGCTGATACTTATTTTGGCTCAAGCCTCATCCTGTTACCTGTTCCCTCGCATCCGTCCGCTTCCTCCCCTACCCCCACGAGCCCGGTGCTCCAGGCTGTTAGTACTTTGTACTTTTTACAAGTGGAACTCGAATGTGTTTGCCACTATTTTACCTATAGGAATGTCTGTTGGGACAGGGAGGCAGCAAATGTTTTACCCACTTGGCCGAATGAAAACACTGAAATGAGAAGTAAGAAAGTGACTTAGTTATTATGGAAGAAGCTGTAGGATTAGATATGTTATACTCTGGACCATTTTTCTGCCTTGGATTTTTCACTTCCTGGTTAATTCCATCTTGTCTAGGTTGACTTTACATTTGCATCCCTATCCTTTTATCCCAGTATCCTTTTGTACTGTATTAAGTCTCTTCAGAATGTTCATTATCATCCGTACCTAATGCTTACGAGATTTATATTGCCTTGTACTTTGCTGCCTTGGTATATAATCATAACATCCACATTAAATTTGTTTGACTCTTCAGCCAGTATCTTGACATGTGGATTATTCCTTGATACCTTGACTTTATATTCAGGTTTACTGTATTATACTATTTTACCGCTTGCTTCAACAGTCGTGCTATCAGCTGTGCTGCCACATTTATTCACCCCTGTAAGGAGGCACTTGTATTAAACCTTTATTAAAGCCTTCAAACCACATAGTCTTTAGTTTGTTTTATGTATACATTATTCCATTCCGTAAGTTACTCTGTGCCTGAATGTGTCATACACATTCTTGTACACCTCTCTCCTATACTGGTGTGGATCCAGACAGCTGGCTCTGATGAGCCCCACTTCCCCTCATCCCTACTACCCACAGTACAGCCTTCTGCTAAGACTTGATGCATCTTTACTATACCCAGTAAGTTCTTAGGTATTGTTTTGTCCCTTTTATTGTAGATCCCCTAAACATCTCAGATGCTGATCTCTTGTTCCCCAGTATGGTACTCCCCAAATTGCATGGTCTCTTATGACTCTGAATTGCTCTGGCAGTATTAGCCAAAGTGACTTTTTTTCCTGTCATAAAATGTAATCTGAAATAATATGTGGTGTCTGAATGATATATTACTCTAGATAAAATATAAGCAGTGCAGTTTTCCATCTTCTCTGATCTTGGGGGTTTTGAGGGGAAAGTTTACTTTAATAGTACTGTCTGCAAACCAGGAATTTACTTCTCATTGTTAACAAACTTACTTAGGCCTAAATTCAGTTGGGCTTTGATTCCTGTAGGAATCATTCTATTCTAATAATATTTTTTGGCCCTCTAAAACCCCATTTTTGAGAGAGAGAGAGAAAGATGATGCATCTTGAAGGAAGGCGCCTTTGCCTTCCATGCCACAAAAGAGAGAGGAAGTCATAAATTCCAGGGTACATTCATCTTTCACTATTCAAATCTTCTGATGTTTTAATTTCTGCCTTTGGTATTAAGGGAAATACTGTACCACTTGCACTTGGGCTGGAAAAAAAAAACAAGTAAAATTTTTGGTCTGCAGATTCAAGTTGTCATCCCTGGGCTGGTAGTGTAGTGGATGAGAAAGAGGTAGAAAGGCTTTGTGTTGGCAAAGGGGACTGTGAACTCTTGGGTTCTGAACCTGACTGTTCAAGTTATTAAGTGGAGTGGCCTCAGGCATTCTGTAGCCTTCAATTTTACAGAGTGGGATAAGGAACTATGTCACCAGACAGTATGAGTTAAGTGCTTTGAGATCACTGGATGAAAAGCATCCTGTAAAATCCCAAGTGCTAGTGTTATTTTGCCACTACCATCAACAGAAATAATTGTTATTCTTAATCATATTGGGGAAGGTGGGGCTCAGTCGACATCCTAATAGGCCAATGTAGGAGTTAAAAACTGTTGAATTGGGAAGAAAAGGGCCAGTTGACTCAGTTTCTCATAGAGGGCATCTCGGCTTTCAGTGCAAGAACATTTCTCATCCAGATCCTTTCATGAGTTGTTCCAGAAGACCAAAAATTCAGCTTTTGCCTCTTGAAGGTTATAACTAAAAAGCGTAGAGGGATGAGAGAGGCATACACAGAAAGGAAATGAGACTTACTGTCCTAATTTTGTCCTACTTTTTTCTTTCTTCTTTGTAGCAATAAATATTCTCTTTGTTCAGAGAGAAATCTCTTTTCTAGGACTGCCCTTCACTGTTGTGCCCTTGTTTGTTTTTAGATTTTGATATTCCTGATATTTGTTACCACCCATCTGTGTCAGGGGAGATGGGCCCCTTACAAGAGCTAGTTCTTTGATGACCTTAGCCAGGTGAAGCCATGTTTTTCTTTTTTCAATATGAACATGCTTTAGAAGAGTGAAGAATTCTGAACCCATTGTCCTCCCAGTTCAGAGTCCTCTGCCACATACACAGAGTGAGGTGGAAAATCATCTTTCTTTCAAAAGGCACTTTTTTAACAGTAGCTTGCGGGGTTTTTGCCTTGATGTTCTTAAGAAATACTCCGAAAGAATTTCTCTGATGAGTATATTTGTTTTTCTCCAGGTGAGGCACTGTAACTCGGTTGAACTCTGCATCCAGAAAGCCCAAGATTGAAGATTAGAAACGTTGACTAACCTGGAAACAGGGACCTCTTTGGAACTTTGCTTCCATCTACAGTAACCTTTTAAAAGTATCATCGAGTGGAATTGACTTCTTCATCTTATTCTGCTTGTTAGGAAGAGCATGGCTTCAGGGATTTTATGTTTCCCTTTAGTTTTGTACAAACTATAGGAAACGGAGCTCGTAAACAGTTGGGGAATAACAAGAGATTGAAGACAGACAAGCTTGCGCTTTCTCTCTCTCTCTGTTTTCCCTCCCCCTTTGAAGAAAGGGATTTACAACTCAACCTTGTAACAGCTGCTGCCCAGCTTTAGCCATCAAGAGAAAGTAAATAAAATTAAACCACCATTGCCAGACTGCAAGCCCTGAAGTCAAGGTGCGGGAGTGGTGGCACTGAGAAAACTGCCTAAAAGGGACAAGCACTGCAGTAAAAACAGCTTCTCTTTAAAGCTGGAAGGGGCCCCTGGTTCCTGCTTGGACTGAAATAGAAGCACAGGGCACACGTCTTTGAGGTGCCACTCACATTCTGTGGACGTGTGGTAGTCGTGGGGGTACTACAGTATCTCCTCCGGAGAATTTTTCCTTGCTTGAACTGTTCTGTCCTAGCCTGATAGCCCGCCTTTTCCTTTTGAAGACTCGCCTCCGTCCATGAACTGTTCCTTGATCTGTCTGACTGCCCGTGTTCTCTACCTGCAGCCATTTGCATGTGTGCAGCCTACAGTGCGTCTCCAGTTTTTAAGCTGTACAAGTTGTGTTTCTTAATCTCTCCTTCTGCCTTGCTCTGGGGAGGTGGTTATTCATCGTTTGGAATCACCTTTCCCCCTCCCATATGCTTTCCTGCATTTGAGATCTTTTGACCTTTGGTTTTCTTTGGGAGGGGGAAGGGTGATAATTCTGAATTTTCTGTTTCCCTGGTTTCCTTCCGGACTCTTCTCTCTGTTGTCTCCCTCATCCCATTTTCTTGTCTGTTCTGCCGCTGTGTGGGCCTGGGCTATGCGGCAGGGCAGATCTCCCATCAGAGCTCCAACATGCCCTCAGAGTCTGGAAAGAGATTCAAACCCAGCAAGTATGTTCCGGTCTCAGCAGCCGCCATCTTCTTAGTGGGAGCTACGACCCTCTTCTTTGCCTTTACGTGAGTCCTTCCCCAGCTGTGGTGTAGGGGGAGGGTGGGCTCCATGGGAGGTGAGGGGGGATTTTTCCTCTTGAGGTTGGCTACCTATTTGCCAAGCCAAGTGACTGGGAGAGTTTGAGGTCTGATACAGGTTAATCCAGATCCCAGAGACACGGTAGGAAGAACAAGAACAGGCCTACCCTTTGGCGTTGTTTTGAATTTTGCTCTGCTGAATCCTCTACCTTCCCCTGCCTCTCTTCCTTTGGAGTCACAGATGTCTTCATATTTTCCTACCCAGCTTCATTATTAGATGGTTCTGAACTAGGAAGGAAGTGGGAGGGAATCACCAGAGAGGTTTGAAGCAGCTTAAGCATTCAGTTCTGTGAGAGAACTAGACTAGATGGAAGGTTTTTTCAAATAGTAGTGGGTTTTCCCCCAGGATATCTGAAGCTCAGGTTTGAGATCGTGGAAACTGAGAGGACTGGAGAATTTCAGAATTGATTTAGAAGTTACACCAAGGAGATAGTTTTGGCTTTTAGTTACTTGGATGGTTTTCTCTGTACGCTAAGAGCCAAAGCCCAGAGATGTGAAGGCCACTGAGAAAGGGCAAGTTTTATTTAGGAAGAAGAGTCCTAGAAACCTTCCTTTATGTTAGTTCCTGCTGAAGGGAGTGGCAGTAATTTCTCCCATTCCTTGGTCCTATTAGGAAAAGCAGTTGGGGTTGAAAGATTTCCCGCTTAGGATCTTCAGCCTTTGTTCATCTGCTTGTTGCTGGAGGAGCCCTGAGTGATTTATCCTCCTTTCCTCCAGTATTTTAGCTGCCAACTACCTGGCAAGCATCTTTGCTGTTACCTGCTAATAAATTAACACGTGCTAGGCTTCTGAGCCTTAAACTGTTGAGTCACTGAGTCAGTGTTCTAGTTGTAGCTCCTGGGACAATCAGAGCGTGCTAGGTTTTCTGGGGAGTTTACTTTGCTGTCATTCAGGCTCAAACCTAATTGTGAGGTGCTGTTTCAAGAGATGTAAGGTTGCTGGCAAGAGGAAGAAAATGAACTGAAGTGCCAGGGAATAAAAGCAACTCGAATTCATTGAAGGATGAATGAAGCAGGAATTGCTGGAGTAGGGCCAATAACTATTATGGGGAGAAGATAGGACAGAAATTAAATCTGAGATAGAAAGGAAGAAAGACCCCCCCCAATTGAGTTTCTGATGCCAAAAGGAATTCTAAAAAAAAAGTGGGGCGTTGGCCCAAAGAGTTAGCAAAGTTATGATATTTTTCTAGTTAGTTTTTAAACAAGGAAAGAATGAATCTGCTGAATAAGATACGAGCAGATACTCCTTTCACCTCTTCCTCTGAAGAGCAGAAGGCATAGATTCTCTGGCCCCCAGCCCTGCAGCCTGAGCGCACCTGCTGAATCCTTCAGGGATCAGAAGCGGCCCTACTCTTCTCTGACTTCTCTTTTCTTCACAGTCTTTTTCTGTTGCTTATGCTCAGCATGTTCAGTGTTCTGTCCTTAACACACTGACTACCAGTAAGGAGTGAGTCTTCAGTGTCAGTCTTGTTTTGGTTTCTGCTATTATGACCACTAAATAGAATTAACATTTTAACCAAGGGACATTTATGTGGGATCTCAGCATCTTTGTAGCAGTTGTGGTGCTGTCAGGAGGGACATGTACAAGACCAGTTTGACACCCTTAGACCTGCTTAACTGGGGAGAGTCTCTTTTCCTTTTAGAGGCAAAGCTTTTGGGAAGTTAGGAGATTTTAGGGACTGCCTAAGAGGTCTCTTTCAACCCATCTAATCTTGAGTCTGGGCAAGCAGAGTCCTTGTTCTTACTTTGCTAATCTGGAACCACTGGAGTGCTTGGCTGGTTACACCAGTTTTGCCACAAAGAGTTGTCCTGACATAGGCATTTTCTCAACTGATAGTTGAAGCTATTTAACCTACTTTCCCGTTGCCTGGTGCCAGAAAAGTAGGGGGCCCTCCTTATTCCGTGGTGTCTCAGCCCCAGGAAAAAGAATGTTGGAGGGCAGTACTGACCCTGGAGTTACTGCCTCTAATCCAGAGGGAGACGAGCCCTAAGTCTTAGCTAGAGTGCCCCTAGCAGTTTCCTCAGGACAGGTTTCTGGGCTGTCTTTCCTCCCTAGGCTCCCCTGCCCGCCTCGTGGAGACATAAACACCCCGTTTATCTCACTCACTTAGCTCTTGGTCCCTTGGAAATTCTCACCTCTTCGTCTACACATGACCTTAGTGGTTCCTCTGCCAGCATATACCTGGGCTGAGGTACACTGTTCTCCAAAGCTGTTCCCCTGTGGATTCTAGCCCTTTTGAGGTTCAGTTCTTTGAAGAACCCCCTGTTTAGAACCATAGACAACCTACAAAAGAATGCATGGTTTTGAATAGAGACAAGAGGAAGGCTCTTTTGGAACCAGGTCCTTTTTGGGGCCTTAAATCTGTAGCTACTGCGTCATCCTCCTGTTCTAGGCTACAGCTGTCTGTTCTTACATCAGTATGAGCCCCAGGTGAGAATTACTTTGGGCCCTAGAGGACTGGGAGTAGGAGGAAGAGCCCTTTCAATTGGCGGACATAGTTAGTGGAGGCACGTAGGCTTCAGCTAGTTAGGAACAACTTACCCTCCGTGTTTCTTTGTCACGTAGGGAGAGCTATGAGCAGAAATTATCAGTTGGGTTTGGTCATCAAAATAAGGTGATCTTCTGCCGCAGAGAAGTTGAGGTCTCCCCCTCAATCCCTCTCATTCATAGAATTTGTCCAGTACTAAAACTGAGCAGGAGAGTTATTGGGGAGCCTGTTTTAAGTCTTCTCCCTTTTCACCATTTGGGAAGGAGAGCTAAAGTAACCCTTGCTGTCCCAGTTAGGTGCTGGACACTGCTTTTAAGATAACAAGCCTGGATCCTCATCTGGCCTAGTTTAGTGTCCTTTTGTGATTGGCAAGGGGGCAGTGCCCTGTGAGAGCAATAAGCACTGTTTGGAGGCCAGGAGACATTGTGGTACAGTCTCTTGACCTTTGTGGACCCCTTTCTTCTCTGTATAATGAGGAAGTTAACCTAGAGCAGTTTAAGCAATGTGACCATTTTTTTCAAGTGAGATCTTACGTGAGACCCCATTATTTAAATAATAAGAGTAGGGCTGCTCTGGAAGCGAGGCTGGTGCAAGGAGGCCCAGCCACTCACTGGGTGTCTCCATTTTTGCCTTCCTGGGGACCCTTGAGACCTTCTTAGGGCTGCTGGCAATACCATTAGAAATAAATCACTGAATTGTACCCCCTAAAGTCTCCTTGAGCAGTGAGTTAAGTCAGCTAGTGTCTTATTTTGTCTGTTTCTACAGTTGGTGGGGAGGGCATAGGGGTAAAGTCCTCTGCGGGAAGAATGAAAGTCAGGGTTGTCCAGAAAATCTGTGATGGTCTTTCCAGTGTCCCATCCATGAGAGAGCTTTCTCCTTTTCAGTTTCTGCCCCTAGCCCCTCCCAACCCTTGTATCCACAGAGTTGGGCAACCTCAGTGACTCTCCCTCGGGTCCTTTTTTTTTTTTTTTTTCGTGACTGCAGAGGTGCTAGCACCTGATTTGAGTGGGAGCAGCCTCGTGATTTGAGGCACTAATTGAGCAGTGGTTGTTCCTTCCCTTCCCACGTTGTTTTCTCATCCAGAAATAAGTGCCCAAGTCCTACATCTTGCACTCAGCTGCTTGAAAGTCTAGGTAAGACACGACAAATCAAGTGTTTTACGAGAAACTTACCCACCAGGAAGGGGAGAGATTGTTTTCCCATGGAATCTTGAGGCTCCCCAGGGGCACGAAGTGGGATATTCATTGCAGCCTTACCTCATCAACAAGGAGCACTAGTCATACACTCAAGAGTATGTGCTCGGCCTGGGAGGAATGCATAGACCTATTCTTTAAGAGCGCCTCTGTTTTAAATGTTCTTGAATCTAGTACTTGAGGTAGAGGAAGTAGAGTTAGGGATGAAGGTGGAGCTGGAATGATAATTGATGATAATGTGAAGACAGTTAATAATGGTTTTGTTGTGTATCCCTCGAATGCTCAGTATTAAGCCAGCTGGTTTAAAAAGAATTCCAGGCTCTTTTCAAACATCGTCTCCTTCATTCTCATACTTTCATTCTCATGTTATGTAGCTGAAGTAACAAGCTTGGAGCGTTTCCTGTGGATTACCTAAGGCTACATAGCAAAGCGCTGATCAAGACAGGATTAAAATCCGGAGGTTCTTGACTCCTACTTTGTTTTTCTGACCAGGAACTCAGCCATTTTTTAATTACAGAGTTAGGGTTAGGAAACAAGATTTTCAGGAGTGTGGGTATTGAAACCCAGTCTCCCAATTTTATTTGGCCTTGAAAACAGGAGTGCTAAATGGGTGGGCAGAAGAACCTGTTCTCCCGGGGATGGTGCAGGGCTGGGAGTCTCATCAGTGAGTCAGCCAGCCTTCTGGGCTGCGGCCACTCCCTGTGCTTTGGAGCGCTGTCATTACTGCCATAGGCTGAGGACGAGCCCCAACAACTCCTCCTCAGCTCAGGCCTCATCTCCTAACATCAGAGGCAACAGATTCAGACAGGCCACTTGGGGTGGTCATCTAGAAATCTGGCAAAGTGCTGTAGCATCAGCAAGCCTCTCCTGGAGTGCGTGGAATGGGGGATATGGCAGAAGCAGACTCTGCTCACACAGGCCTCTCCTTGGTGGGGCTTTCCCTCCGCTAGAGTGCTAAGGTTGGAAGCCGTGGTCTTCAGTTTGAATCTAGGAGCAGCTGCTGCCTGTGAACTTGAGTTATTTGCATCATTTCTTGATACTGCCACTGTGGGGGTAGGCTTTATTTTGGCAGCAGATATTGGAACTTGATTCTGGAGTTACACACTTCAGCTGGGATAGGTTGATACCAAGAAGGCTGTAGAGGTAAAGTTGGTTATCCAGGGACAGGTGGTTGGCAGGATATCCAAGAAATGGAGTGACTTGCTTTGTTTGGAAACGCAGAGACTGAAGGAAGAATGGGGTCAGAAAGATTGACATCCGGGCCTGCGAGGGGGCTGATGTGTCATTCTCATTCACCTTAGTTTCCCTCGGAGATGGACGTACCCTTAGTTTTCAGAAGCTCAAGAGGCCACAGTAGCCAGTTCTAGGAGTGAGATTTCTAAATCATGGACACCTCAGTGTTCTAAGGATTTAATTTCTTTTTCCCTTCTAATTATCTTCCCAGGCCGTAGGAGTCAAGTGAGTGACTCACCCTTTCTCCTCTTCCCTGGGCGGAAATTGAAGTGACAGCTAAGTACTAGGGAGGGGTTCTGACCTGGATGACTGGTTTTCAGTTTCTCTCCCTCCCTCCCTCCCTCCTAAGGAGCCTAGGAGGTCAGGCTTTATGTGGGGCTGTGTAAAGACTACCTTCTTGCTGTATTCCACCCCAAACCCTGCTGAAGTATGGGGACTGCTTTTCTGAATCAAAGAACCCCCGCAGAGGCAGCGGCTTCTGTAGGAGATTTTAATAGAATAAAACTGGAGCCGTGACTGAAGGTCTGTTTTCTCCTTGAAATCATTGCCTTCATTTTAGCTTCATTATTTTGTCCCTCAATTATGTACTGACCCATCAAGAGAAGCAAAGAGTTAATTGATATTTACTATCTAAAAAGCCTGGTGCATTATAAATATTTACTTAAGTTTTTTTTTCCTTAATGAATGGCTAAATGGAATTTGAAATAAATGGTGGTGGTAAAGATTTGTGAGATGCTTTGTGACAGTCAGTTTTGCCTCTTACCATTTGTTTACTTATCTCTCATTAAGGAGCTCAGTTCTTTCGAATTGTCCTGAATCACTGTACAGGGCAGTGCTTTTTATCTTGATAGAGGCATATCACCTCTCAGCAGAATCCAGGATTGCTGTGGATGAATTCTCCAGACTCATTGGCTGTCTTGTTCTCCTGGCCCCTTCTTCTTTTCCTTCACTGAACTCTTCCTTTCCTTCCAGTTGGTCTAGATAAAGGGGACAAGGATAGATGCTGGCCTAATTCTGGAGATTAAGTTCTCAGCCACAAAGCAGATTAGGGTATTTAGCCACTGTCTTGTAATGGGAAGTTCTTCCTGAGTGAGATAGGAGAGAGGGGTTTGAGACTACTGACCAAGCAAAGCAGCGTATCAGATGCTCTTCTGAAACTTCCAGCTCCCAGGAAATCATCAGAGAAAGGATTCTCTGCATTCCTATTTAGACTCGCATCCTGAAAGCAACTAAGCTTAATTGTGGGCTAGGCCACTCTTTTTGTCAAAGAAAAGTTACCTGAAGTATATCTCTTGATTTGGGCCCTGTGGAATATTGGGTATGTTTGGCTGGTTTCTTTTTCCTACAGAATTTAGGGCTGCTCTGGTCTAATATCTTCTCCTTTCTTCTCCTCCACTCTCCTGCTTCATTTATTGACCTCAAGGGGTCTGGTCCTGTGTCTTGGTATCCTTCCTTAACTGTGTATAGTTTCCTTTTCATTACCTTGAGAACTAGCCTCTAGTTGAATTAAAAATGTCAGGAATATTTGATGCAGAGAAGAAACTGTAGGCAGTTGAGAGTAGTTCAGAGCCAGCTGGGAAGAGGGAAGAGGAGCCAGAGAGGCAGGTGGTGTCCCATGCTTTGGGCCAGTGTGCAGGTCAGTGGGGCATGGCTGGGATCCAGAAGCCTCAGGCTGTTCCAGAGAAGGGAATGTAGCTGGTATCAGTTACATGCTTCGTCCCTAGCTCCTGTGCCTGGTTAAAAAGGGGGTAAAGACAGAGTCCAAAACATGTGGAAAGACCCACAGGGTAAAAGTGCGTCTGAAGAACATAGACTTTAGTGCAAGGGGTTATGGTAGGAGAGACGCTGAGTCTCGTACCTTGATCTAAAATGAGCATTTCTGTGGGAAACTAGACCCATTTACTGGGAAGGAGGAAGATAATTTGAGACAGTGAAGGTGAACTCCACAAGATTTATATATAGATAGGAGACTGCGTCTTCATGGGTGTTTATCTGGCCGATGTCCAGAGTTAGAGGCAGCCCCTCATTTTCTTTGTTGTCTGTGCAGCTGTCCAGGACTAAGCCTCTATGTGTCACCTGCAGTGCCCATCTACAATGCGGTTGTTTTTCTCTTTGTGCTGGCCAACTTCAGCATGGCCACCTTCATGGACCCGGGGATTTTCCCTCGAGGTAAGATCTCCCTCTTCTCTCTTGGAATTTCCTTACTGCTTTTGAAAAATAATGATTTTTGGACATACACATTTGGTCTTTTATAGTCTAACGATGAAAAGCAGGTCATGGTCCTAGGAATATATGTCATAACTTCTAGCCATATGATCCACTTTGGTTACTTATTCAGTAGAAATTTATTTTGAGCATGTGAGTTGGGCATTATTGCTAGCTTTGATAATAATCTAAGATGCATTAGAGAGTAACAGTGTGATACAAACTATAATGGAGGCATGAACAAGGTTCTGTGAGACCTTATATCTGCATGGATAAATTGGGGAAATGCTGTTGAAGGTGGGTAGGAAAGACTTCACCAAGTAGAGGATGGAGGGGAAGGGCATTCTAGGCAGAGGGAGCAGCAGGTACAGAAGCTTGTAGCCATGAAATGCTTGGTCAGTGAGGTGGAAGATAGAACACGTGGTGGGGCCAGAAGGGGCAAGAGATAAACCCAGCGCCAAGTGTGTAAAGACTTTATATGCTAAATTAAATAGATGATAGTTCTTCCTTTGGACAGCAAGACCTCTTTCATTGGAGGAATCACAGCATCAGATATCCCTTTACAAAAATAAGTTTTGTTAGAATGTACAGATACCTTTTGGGAGACTATTGCAATAATGCAAACCAGATGAAGGCTTGAATTCAAGGCTGGATTTACAGATTTTCAGAAGTAGACTCAGCAGAATTTTTCATGACTAATTGCTTTTATTGGGTTAGGGTGAGACGGTGAAGAAATTGTCTAGGGTAGTCGAGGTTTCCTAACTTGGGAGATAGGTTGGATGCTGATTTTTCTTAACCAAGACTCAGGTTATAGGAATGTTGAGCAGGTTTGGAGGGAAGATGGAATATCTTAGAAATGTTGAATTTGAGACAGTTAATGGATATTCAAATAGAGTTACCCAGTGGGCAGTTGAGTAGTCAAACTGGAAGACTTTAGTCTCAAAATCTTTAGCCATATGGTATTTGAAGCAACAGGAGTAAAATTATCTGGAAAAAGTAGAATGAGATTAGGAAAGAACCAAGGTCAGACCTGACCAGCATTGACATTTTAATAATGAGCAGAGGAGAAGGAGGAGCTATTGAAGAGGGACAGAGCAAAAAAAGTTAGTACTTGGAGAAACTGGACAAAGTGGGAACTAAGGAAAGTTCATGAAGTAGCTGATGGTTGGCAGGATCAGAAAGTAGATCCAACAGTATGGAACCTCAAAATTGCCCATTGTTTTAGTAACTAAGAAATTAGTGATCTTAACAAGAATAATTTTAATAGTGTGTTTGTGTATGTATGTGCGAGGGGTACTGGTAAATTAACAAAATTGTAATGGTTTGGAAGGCAGTGAATGGGAAATGAGATAATGAGTGTTAAGATTATTCTTTCAAGAAGTTAAGCAAAGAGGCAGAAGGTGGACTGTGTTAGGGGAGAGGAAGGGGTTTGTTTGTTTGTTGTTTTAATGATACAGAATACTTTAGCATGTTGGTAGCATGAGGAGATGGGATCAGAGAAGAGAAAAGTTGAAATTGAAGAAAGAAGATAATTGAGAGTGACCTTCTGGAGAAAGGAGATGCTTTCCTGTGCATGTTGGAAGGGTTGTGCTTACAGAAGTAGGTTGTTTCTGGACTAGGAGGTGAGAGTGAGGACCCTCATTAGTGGAATTAGAGGTAAAAAGAGAGAAATTGATGATACCTAATTCTCTCAAATGTGAAGTTACCTTGTAAGAGTGAGGCAGGTGGGATTGAGATAGCAACTTTGCTAAGATGAGGTTTTTCTGAAATTCACTGCTTACAGAGCCTGTGTCACTGCTTCGTGACTTTGGTTTCAAAGATTCAAAGAAGGAACTTAAAGGCCCTAAAGCCAAGGAAGTCTATTTTAATGAGCATTTAATGTTCACTCTCAAGTATTTACTATGATGATGGTCATTTGGGATTTTTTTTTTTTTAAAAGGTCCACATTGCTTTCAAATAGCTCAGTCTAGAAGGAAAGATAGGGAAGGCATTTACATAAATTAATATACTGTGGTAAGTTTTAAGAGTAATCAAAGAACTGCAGTACTTTAAAAAGAGAAAGGGCTCACTTCTGGTAGATGATAATGTGGAAGAATCAGATATTTCAAAATAAGTAGCATTTAAATTTCTTTCCTTTAAAAAAAAACCCTTTTTAGAAAAAAAGTAGATTTTAATAAGTAGTGGATGTTCATTATGTAGAAAGTATAAAAAAGGTAAATATCACCTATAATTTTACAGCCCAGAGACAACTCCTGTTACATTGTGGTATATTTTCTTCCAATCAATATTTTGAAGACTTGTACATATAATGCTTATTTATATATACCATGTATCTGTAGCATATATGTTTGTGTGTATTTTTATTTCTGTCTTCAAAACGGGATCTTTTTGTTTGTACGGTTCTTTACCTTGTACTGTTCTCACTTATTTACATTGTAAGCATTTCTATAAGTCAGTAAATTTGAAAATCTAGTTTTTGCTAATTACTATGCCATTGCTAATTTAATTTTTCCTTCCCACAGATATCTTTTTTTAGGTTAATAATAAAAAATAAAAAATGCACACTATAGATGAGAAGGCCCATAATGTCCTTTAAATTTTGAAGTGGGGTGGATTATCTGTTTCTTTTGAAATATATTCATAATGTGTAAACCACGAATATCAGCATATCCATAGCAGAGCCACCTCTGAGTCATGTTCTTGAACGTCATTTTCAGTGTAGAATAAATTGCTTCCTCATCTGCGTTTCCATAGTGTTGTAAATAGAGCGGATCTCACAGTATTAGAATTACTAGTTCCTAGTCTCTCTCTCTCCATTAGACTGTGAACTCCTCGAAGACAGAGGCCGTACTTTAAATACCACTGCATCCCTAGTGCCTAGTACAGTTCTGGTGTAGTTATTTTTTAATTAACTTTTCCTCTCTCCAGCTGAAGAGGATGAAGACAAGGAAGATGACTTCCGAGCTCCCCTTTACAAAACAGTGGAGATCAAGGGCATCCAGGTGCGCATGAAGTGGTGTGCCACCTGCCGCTTCTACCGTCCTCCTCGGTGTTCACACTGCAGTGTCTGTGACAATTGTGTGGAGGTAAGGACCATGAGTGGGGTGAACTTAACCTAAGTTATCTTCTCCCTACCCATAGAATGAGAGTTGAATCCTGTGGATTCTTGGCCTTGGATGAAATCTCGTCCCAGCTAACTACCTGGGCTGTGTTCTAGCTCTGTCAGAAAGTGTTAGCAACAATACACACATGAGAGGTAGAGCATAAATGTCCTTCTGTTACAGGAGGGACCCGAGGTGGGTGGGCATGGGCTTTCCCAAGACCAGGAGTCATAGCTCCAGCCTTCCATCCCTTGACTCATCTTCTTGGTCATTTGTCTTGACTTTGTGTTCTCTCTGCTTGCACTACATCATGCTGCTGCATTCAAGTGTCACAGTTATACTTCTCTGCCTGCCTGTCCTGCATTCCATGTCTTTGATTTTTAACCCTTTTTTCCAATCCATTTTTACTTAGCTGTAAGCAGTTGCCTGCCAGATTTTTCTTCCAAACCTCTTTTCTCCTGAATCTTAAGTGTTTTTGCAAAGCCGCTGACTCTTGTATGTCTCAGAGTTCCTTGATCACATAGGATAAGCTTTGAGAGGCGGCCTTGGCTTTTGAATTACCTCTGGAAGTTCTTCTTTACAGATTGAGCAAGATAAACTGCATGAGCTATTTTTGTAACTAAACAAAATTTAATTTTGTAACTACATGGTGAACATGATCACAAATTATTAAAGGCAATACTTAAGTTCTGCTGTTTGTTCTTGACAGAAATGATCTAGTGCTGTGGTCCAAGGATGCCTCTCCGTCTGTCTCTTTTTGCTCCTAGGAATTTGATCATCACTGCCCCTGGGTGAACAACTGTATTGGTCGCCGGAAACTACCGTTACTTCTTCCTCTTCCTCCTTTCCCTGACTGCCCACATTATGGGTGTGTTTGGCTTCGGCCTCCTTTATGTCCTCTACCACATGGAGGAACTCTCAGGGGTACGCACGGCTGTCACGTATCCTTCAAGGCCTGTGGGTTGCAGGACTGGGAGGGGAAAGAGTGAGGAACGTTGAGTCATGTGGCAGTGAGGGTCAAAGGGAAGACGCTACAGCACGGGTTGGGGAAGGTGAGATCACACTGCTCTGCTCTCCTTGACTGTTTGGCTTCAGAATGGCAGTGATGTGTGTGGCTGGCTTATTCTTCATCCCGGTAGCTGGCCTCACGGGATTTCACGTGGTGCTGGTGGCTAGGGGACGCACGACCAATGAACAGGTATGAGGAGAGGTGACGGGGGGGGGTCCCTGAAGAGCAGGGCATGTGTCTCAGCCTCTGATTAGGGTAGAGCTAGCACTTACACATGATGATGCTTAGTGAGTGCTTTGTGTAATGAGGTGTCCAAGTTCTTCATGTAAGCAGGAGAATGGGCCACTTCTTAGTTAACAAACATTTATAGAATGTCTGCTGTATACTGGACAGTTTAGGCTCTGAGCTTATAGAAATAATAAAAGACCTGGGCCAGCCTGCAAGAAGCTTATAGTGCTGCTTAAAGAAAAACAACGAATTCTGTGCACATAGTAATTGCTGACCTTACTTGCTTACTCTTATGTATGTTATCTTAGTTTTCAGTATTCAGAGAGCTATTTATCGCCATTTTACATAAGGAGACTGGTGTTCAGGGTCAGATGGCTACTATGAAGTAGACCTAGAATTTGAACTAAGGACCCTGACTCTAGAGTTCCCAGTCTTAACCATCCCAAGTAGAAACTTCTTTATGGTAGGATTGTCTTTTACTGACTTTTGTATTTCCCAAATAGTAGGTGCACAATAATTTGTCATTAACTAATATTTTGGCTTTTGGTGGTCACGGTCCCATTGTCTGACTGACCTGGTCCTTTCTCCCTCCCTCTAGGTTACGGGTAAATTCCGGGGAGGTGTGAACCCCTTTACCAATGGCTGCTGTAACAATGTCAGCCGTGTACTCTGCAGTTCCCCGGCACCCAGGTACACCTACCACTTTGGTCTAGTGTTCACCTTTGGTCAAAACGTTTGTCTTCTCGGGTTTGTTCTGGTATTGGGGGGATCTGCTGGGAGACTGCCTCTTAGGAAAGGTTCTCTTAGAATGGGAGGTGCCTGCGCGGGAGGGTCATTCCATCCTTTAACGGACCCGGTGAGTTTACTTGCATTCTTTAGATAGTATGTTACTCTCTGGAGTGGTGAGGACTCCGGAGTGCTTGAGCTAGGTGTATCCGCCCCTAGACCTGGTCTTGGTGCTGTTCTTGCTCTTCATGGAATCAGAGAAATCAGTTCACTGCTGATCTTGTCACTGGCCTGGTAGGACTGTTTCCTGTATTTGCTTTATACAAGGTAGGCAACCAATAGGTATTTTTGGGTGAATGAATAAAAGCCCTCTCACTCTTGACACTCAGGTATTTGGGGAGACCAAAGAAAGAGAAGACAATTGTAATCAGACCGCCCTTCCTTCGGCCAGAAGTGTCAGATGGGCAGATAACTGTGAAGATCATGGACAATGGTATCCAGGGAGAGCTGAGGAGAACTAAGGTGAGGAACTTCGGGAAGTAAAGCTAGGTAACTTGGGGAACCTCCCCTGTGGCAGAGAGATGGAAGCTTGATTTGTTAACGTCTCTTGTGGAGCATTTATCACTTTCTGATTTGTGTTAAAGTTACTTAAATACGTATTTTTTTTTCCATTAGATTGTAAGGTCATTGACAGAAGGCATTGAGTCCATTCATTTGCATGTCTTTATAGGACTTAACATAGCAGCT
The DNA here is from genome assembly GCF_009834535.1 of Camelus ferus. Lineage (NCBI taxonomy): Eukaryota > Metazoa > Chordata > Mammalia > Artiodactyla > Camelidae > Camelus > Camelus ferus. Next base: position 33,352,211 of record NC_045705.1, read on the forward strand.
TCCAGATGGTAGGAGTTCAACAAGTGGTTGTTGGTGGAAAGAAACAAGTGACAAAATGAAATCTATGTTGAAAACTTTTCTTTATCCAATACCATCCCCAAAGTGACTCTCATTTCTTGTCTTCCAGTTCCAGTGTAGAAGTAGGTGATGACTCTCCAATACCTGTTACCCTAGTTTAATACTCTGAGTCGCCCTAATGCTCAGCTCTCCAAATCTGATTTTCCCTCATGTACCCAGTCTAAGGGAAGCTTGGAGATAACAGAAAGCCAGTCTGCAGACGCTGAACCTCCACCTCCTCCAAAGCCAGACCTGAGCCGTTACACGGGGCTACGAACACACCTCAGCCTGGCTCCTAATGAGGGTAAGGGCTGCAGCAGGTGGGAGAACGTTACTTGTGAGCTGTAGAGAAGACACAGGCAAGGGCTGGGAGATAATACTTATGACCGAGAACACCAAGTGGTACTTGAACCACTTCTTTGGACATCTGGGAGAAAGGGGATGCCATTTGGCTACTGGCAGTGAATTGGACTCAGCATCTGGATAGAAAACATCCTGGGACCTTTTTGTACATTCACTCACTCTGAGTTCTGGGCCAATATGAGTCTATAGTTTTGATTTCAGCAAAATCATGTTCCTGGGACTTTGCTTCCGCTGGGTGTATTTGTTCCTACCTTGTTCTCTCCCTGTACTTGAAGGAACTCTAGCCAGGGTAAGAGAACAGCTTGTAAAGTGGTGCCCCCTGGGCCTTTCTTCCTGCAGATAGCAGCCTCCTGGGCAAGGAGAGCCCCCCCACACCAACCATGTACAAGTATCGGCCGGGCTACAGCAGCAGCAGCACCTCAGCTGCCATGCCTCATTCGTCCAGCGCCAAGGTACTGAGTACTTGAACAAGTAGGGTCGTAATGCATGCCAGCGTTCTGGGGAAAAGAAGATTGGGAGAAGGGAAGGAAGGAGCAGAGGGAAGAGAAGAAAACCAAAGGCACTTTACTAATTGTTGGCATTAGAGGGATTGAAACTCCTTGATAGTGTGTCCTTCATCCAAGAGGGGTCACTGTAGCAGCATTAGATAAAAGCACTGATTACAGCGTCAGATCTGAGTTCAAAACCCAGTTCTGCCATCACAGGGAAGTTCTTTCACCTAAGCCTCAATTTCTGCATCTCAAAATGAGATATAGTTTGTTCCTACTCATAGATTTGTGTTAGGGGTTAAACAAGATAATGTGCATCAAAGTTCTAAGCATGTTGCTGGTACATAATAGATACTGTTTTGACTGCCTCCTTGGGCTCGGGCCTAGAAGCTGTCACAGCATGGGGAGCACTAAGAGTCTGCTTTACTTTTCTCCCTCAGCTGAGTCGTGGGGACAGCTTGAAGGAGCCAACCTCAATTGCAGAGAGCAGCCGCCATCCCAGCTACCGCTCAGAGCCCAGCTTGGAGCCAGAGAGCTTCCGTTCTCCCACCTTTGGCAAAAGTTTTCACTTCGATCCACTATCCAGTGGCTCACGCTCCTCCAGCCTCAAGTCGGCCCAGGGCACAGGCTTTGAGCTGGGCCAGCTGCAGTCCATTCGTTCAGAGGGCACAACCTCCACCTCCTATAAGAGCTTGGCCAACCAGACACGCAACGGAAGCCTGTCTTATGACAGCCTGCTCACGCCTTCAGACAGCCCTGATTTTGAGTCCGTGCAGGCAGGGCCTGAGCCAGACCCGCCTTTAGGCTACACCTCTCCCTTCCTGTCAGCCCGGCTGGCCCAGCAACGGGAAGCCGAGAGGCACCCACGTTTGGTGCCAACCGGCCCAACGCACCGAGAGCCCTCACCAGTCCGGTACGACAATCTGTCGCGCCATATTGTGGCCTCCCTCCAGGAACGAGAGAAGCTGCTACGCCAGTCACCCCCACTCTCAGGCCGTGAGGAAGAACCAGGCTTGGGGGACTCAGGCATTCAGTCAACACCGGGCTCAGGCCATGCCCCTCGTACTAGTTCCTCCTCAGATGATTCGAAGAGATCGCCCTTGGGCAAGACTCCACTGGGACGCCCTGCTGCCCCCCGTTTTGGCAAGCCAGATGGGCTAAGAGGCCGGGGACTAGGGTCCCCTGAACCAGGCCCAACTGCCCCCTACCTGGGCCGGTCCATGTCTTACAGCAGCCAAAAAGCCCCACCTGGTGTCCCTGAAACGGAGGAAGTGGCCTTGCAGCCATTACTGACACCCAAGTAAGTATTAGTCCATCCTCCCCCGTGTGGGACTTAAAATTAGCAGAGTGCCCTGTAGACTCTAGTGCAGGTGGACCCAGGGTTATCCTGCGTGTAGACAGCCCCTCATTTTCACTCTTAGTCCAGCTGCCTTCCTGGGCCATTGCTGTTAAAGAGACTGAAGATTAATACTTTTTCTTAGTCCTGTCTTCCTAAAAAGTAATGTATTTGCCTGAGGATAAGTATGATAAGACAGCTGCTTTTAGAGAAAAGGGATAAATAGTGGAGAGAGGGAGTCAGGCTTATTTTAAGCAGGGTAATGAAATAAGAGGGAATGTCTGCATAAGAAAGTATATATGTAGAGGGTACATTTTCTCAACTTTTTAAACTGCCTCACTTTTCTGTGTTGTGTGTACCATTTCTGACACCTCTCTTCTTTCCTTCCCAGAGATGAAGTACAGCTCAAGACGGCCTACAGCAAATCCAACGGGCAGCCCAAGAGCATAGGCTCAGCCTCCCCTGGCCCAGGCCAGCCACCTCTCAGTAGCCCCACAAGGGGGGGAGTCAAGAAGGTGTCAGGGGTTGGTGGCACCACCTACGAGATTTCGGTGTGAGCCTTCGGCACCTCCCCTCCCCCATGCCTCTGCACCTACACCAAAGGGCCCCAGGTGGCCACCTTTCCTTTCCTCAAGGGGCTCCCCTCCCCTGCATGGACATTTTTTAAACCACCGATTCCAAGAGGATGAGGAGCGTTTTATAAAATGCAATGGGGTTGGGGAGTCGGAGAGTTGGGGCCCTGAGACTGGGGTAGCAACCCCCTTCACCTTTAAGACCTTCCCTTCCTTAACCCCTGGACCAGACTCAGTGGACATTTGTGCAATTGCTCGCCCTGGAGGGAACCAGATCATTTTTAAACCAGAAATAATTTTTTTTATTATTGTTACGGATTCTATTTTTTTCCTCTTCTGCGTTACCAGGTGTGTGTGTACATATATATATATATATATATTATAAATATCAAAGAAATTATATATCTATCCTGGGATGGGAAAATGAGGGAGGGATATGTCTAAGGAGGATGATCTTACTCTTCTCGTTCCTCAGACCAGCAGGAAAAGAGGGGAGACATCCATCAAAGTCTTCCTTTTCCTCATGGTTCCCTCTCTTCTGTCCTAGTTACCATCTAAGGAGATAGCACCCCCTGTCGTTGGTGCTAAGTGATCAGGAAAGAAAGCCAGGGAGGCGAGTCTGGGTGGGGTCTTGGTCAGAGGAGGGAACGACTTGGAGAGGAGAGTTAGTTTTTTAGGCTCACTGGCACTTAGTTTCCCCAGGAAAGGGGTCACAGCCCCATGACTTTGGTGGTGGTGGTGGGGGGGAGATCAGGAAAAGAGCTTGGCCGAGCTCCAGAAACAATACTGGATAACTTGCCCTTCTTAGGGGTGAGGGATTAGGGTGGGCTGCTTCAACTAGCCCCTCAAAGCCTTCCCCTAACTCACATGGTTGACATTTTTAAATCCAAGGCCGGGAGATAAGAATCCAAAAAGCAATATTTCTCATTACATGCCAAAAACTGAGGATAGAGAGAAGGAGTGGCAGGCCTAGGCCTCTCCGATTGTCCCTTGGGGGTTACCCCTCGGCCCACCTCAGTATGGTGCTGGGTAGAGGGCATACCTGGGTTCTATCCTCTAAGTAGGGGAGACCCCAGCCTCTAGACAGAGGCCCTTTTATTTTTTATTCTGATTAGCCATTTTAAACCAACAAGGAATAAAAAGAAATCCTGATCTAACCAGCTCCCCCTGACTTGTGTTATTTTGTATGGTCAAGGCAGGGCGAATGATCTCTGGTGGGAAGTTACAAAGAAAACCTTGTAAGATTCTCTGATCCTGGCCCATCTTTAGGCAGGAGTGTAGTGAAAATAACCACTTAAAACAAGAGGCCCTGTTTTTATTTTGGTGATTTAATTAAAATTCTGAAAAAAGTCTCTTGTAACCACCAAAACCTGTCATTTCAAAGCTTAAAGAGCTCCTGACTTTTGACACAATTGTTCCTTAATATGGAATTTTGTCTCTGGAAAATGAAGCTCATTTTGGATGTAGCCAAAGGGGAGCCGGTGGCTGGTCACAGTGTGAAAGCCTGTTAAAGCAGACAGACTGGAGGGATATATGGGCAGCAGTTAATTTGACATCTCATAATGTCTCTCCCATCTGTTGAAAGCAAAAGTCTGTGCCCTAATTTTAAATAGGCATCCTCAGACACCAAATCTCACAAAACTGGACAAAATCTTTTACTTTCACTGTCTACAACTTAAGTATATAAGCCCTTGCTCTGAGGTCCTAGGTTAAAACGAGCTGAATGTATGGTTTTCCACTGCTGATCTAGGAATAACCTTGGCTCATTGCAACAGATTTTAACTGTTCTCTGTCAAACTGAGCTTAAATACAGATTACATCAGCTTGGGTTTTCTCATGGATGCTGCCAGTTAGCTGGCCTGCTGCAAAGACTACAGGGATTTATTTTACATTTTGCTTGTTTAGGCTGCCTTTTTGTTGCTGTCTTAGAAGCTTAGAAATGTTTTCGTATCAGTCAAATAATTTCATTGTCTTAAGGAATGAGGCAGGGCAAAAGATTTTATTATGAGGAGAAGCATTTACCTTTGCCAGAGGTTTATTTAAAAAATTCGTAGGCTTGACCAAGAAGCTACCTTGTTGAAATACCTTGGTGACGGTGGGTGCTTTTTCAGTTGGCTATTCTGTTTCAACACAGAATTCACACAGAAAACAGTTGAGCCCTAACTGGATCAGCTCCTTCAGATGAAGCCTGAAGATCACCCAGGTACTTGGTTAACATGAGCAGTGTTCTGTGTCTGCTGTGGAGAGGTATCAGCAAGCCCTGCCTCATGTTTAGACCATGCTGCCCAGTCTCATTTTGGCTGTTTCCCTGCCTGCTGATGAGATAAATGTAATACAAGACCCAAATCCCCTCAGATCTTAGCATGCCTTGGCTTAAATCCTGACTCTCATAGAAAGGCACTTACCTCTTAACAGGCAGCCACGTTTCAGCCAGTTAGATAAATGCAATTTTAAGAAAATTAAAAATCCTAACATACCAGATAAAGTCCTAAATCAGATAAAAGTCCTAAATCAGACGAACTGCACAAAAGAGATGAAAAGAAAGCTTCCTGGGAGAGGAAGGGATGTCCATGAGAAAGCAAACGGCTGAGCCTTACAAAAGCAGGGCCCTTCTCTCTTACAATGTGTTCATCTTAACCAAGCACAGCAGGAGCTGGCTTCTGTCCCAGCAGCAGCGGACGCTCCGGAGGCAGTGACCAAGAGCCGCGAGGGCAGCTTTTGTCAGCAGGTTCAGTACAGCAGGAAGGTCATTCTGGCAGAGTCACTGGTTCTGTTAGCGGAGGCTGCTGCTGCTGCTGGCCTGAGAGCTGCCCATGCCCGGGTGGTCTGGACTGTGTCGGTTCTGGGGAAGACAAAGGAAGAGTAAGAGGACAAGACTCCACCAAGGCCAGGGGTGAGATAGGGAAAAGTCACTGGGGTACAGCCACGGGCCCCTTCCCTACCTTCTTTTTCTTCTTCTCTTTCTTCTTCCTTTTCCGTTCAGGATCCTCTTCTTTTTTCTTCTTCTTCTTTTTGTGATCTGAGTCAGACGGTGTTTCTGCAGGAGACACGAGGTGCCTATCACCTGTAGAGCTCAAATTCCCCACTGATGGAACTCTGAAGACTAGAGGAAAACCCCTAGACCAGGGCAACTGCTTTTCTTCAATGACCAGAGATTCTGAGGCACTGCTCAAGCCCCTGTCCCAAGTTCCTACTTGCCCTGCAGACCCCATTATGTCAGTTCTTTCAGGAGAATTTGGGAGTCCAGGGCTCGTAGGGAACTTAATTGGGTTTTTAACTGAGGAAGGTCCAACCAGATTCAGGATGTCCGGTTTCCTGGCTTTGAATAGAAGCGCTTCTTACCTGGGGGGACAGGATCCTGGGTACGGCTCTGTTTGTGCTTGTGCTTATTCTTCTTCTTGGGAGGCTGAATATGCATCAGACGACACTGCTCCGGCAACTGAAGGAACCAAAGGAAGGTCCAGGTGAGAAGAGGAAGTCCCCGGCTCCCATCATCTGTTCTGCTCAGTACGTCTGTTCTGAACAGACGTGGACAGAAAAACCACCTCCATGCCTTTCAGGCCTCCCCATTTGTCTCCTTCCTCCCGAAGAGGGGACTCACCGGACCAGTATGGAGGCGGAAGCCAGCCAGCATGGTCCCTGTGATAGGATTAAAAGAGCCACCGAGAATAGGGGGCTTCTCGATGAGGGAGCGGAGGCTGCTGTTGTCATGGGAACCAGGCAGATCAATCATCCCTGGCAGGTCAGGCAGGAAGTTACTTAGCTTCTCCTTCACTTTCTTCCCACAGAATTTATTATAGGCCTGTTCCAGGTTGTAGTGTGTGATCAGATTAGTGCTGCCTGTCAGCTCTGTGCTGCCTAGAGGATACAGGGAGAAAAATAATAAAATTAGTCCCAAGAGTTGAGCATTTTTTTTAAGTCATTGACCCAGAAGGGAAAGTTAAAGAACTATATTTTAACTTAAATAAGGAATCTTTCAAGTGATAAATTAAAAAAATATATATTTAAAAAAATAGGAAATAGCAAAAGTAAACAACAGAAACACTAGAAGTATAATACTGCAGAATGGTAGGTTGGAAGGAGGAGAAGGAAAAATAGGCAAAAATTCAAATAGGGCAGAGGTGGGAACTGCTCTGACCCAATGAAGGAGACACTCCCCTCCGACTAACCAGAGTAGTAACTTACACGATGCTTATACTCCATGCTAAACACTGTTCTGTGTTCCATAAATGTACTAGTGAGAAATTACACTCTTGGCCATGACATGACCAGCATAACATAACCTCACAGCTCAGCTACAACCAAGCTTAGGGCCAAATATGACCCTCTGGCCTGGGTGTCTTGCTTCTCCCCACCACTTTTTTTAAACTAGCAAGAAACACTAATCACCTCTACAGAGGTGATTTACAAGAGATTTTTCTAGCTACTGCTGCCTAACTTTTGTTACCACCATCTTTATTCTTCCTAATAATACGAATATGATGCTTTGCCAAGAAGAGATGTTTGATTAGTTGGGCAACTAGAATTCTAACCCTAGCTGTCTTCTATGCCTCAGTTTCCTCTTATCTATAGAACAGGGTAAAAGCTATCTGAAGTACACTTAATTTTTTTCAGGGTTCAAATGAAAACATATTGAAAAATATAAAGTACTATATAAATGGAAGGCATTATTAGCATAAATATTTCATGGCTGACTTTTTTCCAAAGAATACGAACTTATTAGTAATCTAACTAGGATCCAGTGGCAAGGGTAGAAATATCTAGCCTACAATTTCATGTATAGTTATGATGAACACTCAGGGTACAAATGACAAAAGTGACTTTTTTATAACCATTCACTTGAGAAAAACTCAGATTCCGAACTATGAGCCCACTGAGGGCAGAGAAAATGTCTTGCTCATTCGTGTATCACTGGTCCTCAACACAGTACACACACTTCACACGCAACATTCAATGAACAAGGTGTTTTTTCCTCCATACCTACAGACCTTACCCCTGTTCTTGCCCTTGTCTTCCAATGCCAGATGTCTCAGAAGAGTGGTCCACTTGAATGGCAGGAGACTCAGTGCCACGGTACTTCTCCTCATAACATGGCACTGCCTCCTGCCATTTTGGTATCCTGATTTTTCCCCCTCTGTCAGTTCCCTTTCTAGATGATTATACTCAAGGCTCAGGTGAGAGGGCACTCTGTGCTTTTTCTAAATTCTTTAACTTAAGGGTCCATCCAACTTTCTGTTTTGACCATCAGTTCTATTAAGATAATTTATAAATTTCTCTCCTCGGGCCTCACTCCTCTCCTGAAAACTAATCTTCCACTGCCAGCATCCTCTTAGTTCATTCATTGCAGATTCAGTTTTTCTTTTAACTTCAAATCTTCCCCACCTCATTCATCGTTCCTCTATTTAAACATGTGGCACACACATTCTCCAGATATCTTTAGAAGCAGTATTCAGTTCAGATATCTCAATGGTTTGCTATTCCCTTAGGAAAAAGCTTAAATTCCTTTGACTGGCACTTGTGGTTAAACACTTCTTACTGTAATTTACCTCTGGGGCCTAACCAAGCCCTATTCCCCTATACAAAATTTTTGATCCATCCAAAGGGGAATCCATCATCTGAAAAAAATACCCCTCACACTGTTTCCTTAAAAAAATTTCTTTTAGGAAAACTGACCTAATTATCGGAAAAGTCTTCCTAATTTTCTTCACCATGTTAAGTACTGCGTGCTAACAAATTGCACTACTGGGCTCCCTAATTTTCTTCACCAATATGAATTTTGGCGCTTAAATTTTAGCTTTAAAGTTACCTACTCAGAGGGCTTCTCTAATCACTCTAGCTAAAGGAGTTCTGCTGCCTCAATTCTTTATCATGTTTTCTCTTTGCAGACATAACCACTCTCTGACATTCTCTTGTTTGTTACTCTTTGCCTCCTCCATTAGGCATGTAAACTCCCCAAAGGCAAGGATCTTGTCAGTCTTATTCACAGTTGCATCTTCAGCATTTAGAACAGTGCTTGGTACATAGCAGGTGCTCAAAAAAAAAAAAAAAAAAAAAAGATTTTTGAATGAAAGAATCTGGTTCAATTCTAATCACCTCTTTAAACTGATGAGGAAATGCCGAGGCCCAGAGAAGGGAGGAAGGCAACAAGCTCCAAACTCCAAACAGATTTGGAAGTAAAATCTTAGGTCTGCAGAGATGTTGAATCAAGGCTTTCAAGTTCCATACTCAAACCCTGGGTAATTTTTTGGAAGCCATAAACCAATGTCAGGGACAGGGGCATGATACGGAGTGAAAGGTAGTCACGGAGATCCATTCTCTTCCCATCCCTAATCCATCTCAAGAATTTCTATCATCCCTTTGGTTGTGAATTTCAGAGCCCCTCGGACTTAGAGCTCGGAAATCCCGGCAAGCGTTGCCTGGGTTACTCCTCACCTAAGCCAGCGGGCTAAGAGCCACGCCCATCCCCTTCTTGCTATGATCTGATTGGCTGGCTTTGGCCAGGCCTCGTACTCACCTGGTAGTTCCCGCATTAGGTAGAAGGGGCCACAACCTGCCGCTGACTTGTCAGCGCCGGGAGCGGCCGTGGCCGCGGTGGGGGGCGGGGCCGTGCCTGGACCCCCGCCCGGAGGAGGAGGCGGCGGGGGTGGAGGCTTTCCAGGTCCGAAGCCGAGTGCGGTTGGGGGCGGCGGTGGGTCAGCCTGAGCTCCGAAAAGCGCCGTAAAATTCTCCATCGTCCCCTCCGCCCCAGCGCTGTCCCGGTGTCTGGCGTTGGTGATTTTCATTGGTCAATCTTTTCACTGGGTACCGCCCTCTTCTTCCAGGAGCCGCTTACCATTGGATTGCCTCGGGCTCTGCCTACCTTCTTCCGGCAACTACTTCCGTCGCTTTATGAGAACGTTCCGGAAGTGCTGTCTAACTGTATTAAATTCTCATATCTCTGCTCGCCACAGTGCATATCCAATAAAATGACTTAGGTGGATAAACGACAGCTAGATTAACCAATAAAGTATCAAATCCCCTTTTTTCAGTTCTGACCTGCCATGGAAGCCAATAAGAGATCTACTTCCGGGTCTAGAGGCGGTGCACCTGAGACTAGGCCCAATGGAAGCCTCTGTGTTGGGAGAGGCGGGGCCAGACCTACGACGCTGATGAGCGGCCGGCGCCGCAGGGGCCGAAAAGATGGCGGTCCTGGCACCTTTAATTGCTCTTGTGTATTCGGTGCCGCGACTTTCACGATGGCTGGCCCGACCTTACTACCTTCTGTCAGCCTTGCTTTCTGTTGCCTTCCTACTCGTGAGGAAGCTGCCCCCTGTCTGCGACAGTCTCCCCACGCAGCGCGAAGACGGTAACCCGTGTGACTTCGACTGGGTGAGCGAACCCCCGCCTTGGGACCCCGCGACCTTGACTGTCCCTGCCCCTGCGTTTGCTTCCGGAGCCCCAAGTTTCGCCTTTTTGAGAACACCTGAGGTTCCGAGCCTGTAGCGAACCTAACAGACTAAGGAGTGTAGGGCCTGGACCGTCATCGGCCTAAACTTCGTGTTTAAGGTGGGAAAACAGCCGGTTAGCCTGCCCGACAGCCCGGGTCTTCTGACTCTTGAGTGCAGGGTCCTTTCCATCTCGCCATTCATACTCGTCAACAGTCCTACCCAAACGACACATGTACACTGTTTTACGGAGCTGCTCGTTATGTAAAGCCTCTTGAGGAACCAGTGAAAAAAAAACAGACAAGTAGTCGTATTCCCGTTTTATTGATGAAGAAATTGATCTCGTCGTGGTTAGGTGACTTGCCCAAGATCACACAACTAGTGACTGGCTAGGACTTGAAACCACTCTCCTGGCCATGGTACCAGCACATTCTAATCAGCCATTTCTTAATTCAATTAATATTCCAGAGTGAGCACTGTATGCTAGGCACTATGCTGCATCGTGAGAATGTAAAAATGGATAAAATTGTGAGGCCTACTGAAATGGAATTATAAAAAAACACGTTGTAAAGAAATATATCTCACGCCTCTTGCGGTACTTCCTGAGTAGAAGTGGAGTGACCACCCTGAAAAATAGGCTGAAGCTCTACGCCCTCTGCTGTATAGTCGCATCTGTGTTCTGAGGAAGGAGGGTCACCCTGAGTTTTTGTCTTTTTTCCCAAGCCCCAACATGAGCCTTAGCCTTTAACAGAATCCATTCCCTTGCTTTTATTCTCCATCCCTGTTCACTCTTTCATACTTCCTCTGTCCTTTCCCAGACAGTGTTATTTATTCACTCAAATGTAGCTATGCTACTTCAAAAGATCCTACTTCTATCTGATATTCTATACCACTTTAAAATGGGACTCAAACATAAGTGGATAGTAACACAGATTTTAATAAAAGTGGGAACCGTTTATACAATTAATTTCTCTTTTATGCTCTTCTAATACTGTAAGGAAAATATTGTAAGACTTTATATTATTATGCTGTTAGAAAAAAATTTTTTTTAATTACTTAGGGTTCGTAGCCAATGTTCATTTTCTTGGAGTATCTGTTTTGCTGATTTACCTTGGTGATTGGGAAGTTAAGATATTAAGATAAATAGTGTTTTCAATAACAATTCAAAATTTCAGTGGCTTAACAGAATAAGTTTATTTCTACTTTATTAGGTAATAGGAAAGAATCAAGCATTTTGCTTTTCCTGTATATATTGTCAGAGTAACCGAATAATTGATACGGGAATGTTGATTTCCTGCTAAAAGATTTTGAGCTAATATATGCAGAAGGAATAGCATTTAAAAATCATGTAGCATCCCCTGATGAAATAATACATCTATGCAATGATCATCTAAAACCATCAGTTGAAAGGTTGATATGTCCTCTGGAGTGATTCAGTGGGGAGTACCTCGTACCTCTTATAATATATTCTTGGCAGGAGGTTTGGATCTCATTGTATTCAAACCTCTAGATTTCATTACCACTTTGCAAGAAATACGAGAAATAGAGGATCATCATTGTCAGAACATGTACCATGAGTATGCAGGCAGCCAAATCCAAGAAAGCCAGAAAGTTGACAGTACAAATGGTCCAGTGTTTTCAACAGATGAATGGTGTGGGGTTAAAAGGAAGAGCAGGTATCCTTTAGAGAATAAGGAAGACCAAAGGAACATATCAGCCAAACGCAGTTTGTGGATCTTGCTTGCTCGTTCCTAATTTGAACAAACAACTGTACAAAGTTGTACAAAATCTAATACTTGTTCTTACCCTCTGAATTTGAATAAGGACCAGGTATTAGATAACAGTAAGGAGTTATTGTTAATTTTGTTTGGTATGATAATATGTTTGTTTTTATAAAGCAATGCTTATCTGTAAGAAGTACACACAGAAGTATTTACAAGTGAAATGGTATAGTTGGAATTTGCTCTAAGTTTCTCCAGCAAAAGAAATGGGTAACTCAGATGAAATGGAACCATACTGGCAAAATATTACTATTGAAGCTGAGTAACGGGTCCGTTACGGTATTGTAGGGGACAGGAAAATATTTTTCCCTTGACCTTTCTGAGGTCTTGCCTGAGACCCCTGTAATAAAAGACAGACTAAAGGCAATTAAAAGACAACCAAGTTTATTAACATGTATACCTTGTATACATGGGAGATAACCCAGGGAACAATAACTCAAAGGGTGGCTTAGAACTCCCGCTTATGTAGTATCTTCAACAAAGAACAATACATTTGTGGAGCAAGTGACAGAACAAAAGAAAGCAGTTTTAGGCTTCCAACAGCAGAATACTGTGGAAAGGTAAACTAATGGCAGATAAAGACTAGTTTGTTACGTAGATTCCTCTGGTGCTGTCTCCAGGCTGATATGGTCTAAAGTTATCTCCTTGATTAATTTTGTCCTTGGTAGAGAAGGTTGGAGGAACCACTTTGAAATTTTATGTCCTACTTTTAGACAAATAGTGGGAGGGCATGGTGCTTTTCTTTATCTACTTCTAATTTGCCTTCAGGCTTAAAATAATCCTTATGCCAGAGTGGCATATTTTGGGGGTGACATATTCTGCTATTCTTCAGTATCCTCTCTACTTTTGTGTATGTTTGAAAATTTCCTTAATAAAAGGTTTAAAAACAATAAATAAACAAGCAGAACCACCAAAGGGGATTCTGATTTATATAGATATTCTGGAACCCAGTCTTATTTCTGTCTTTAGCCAATGGCTTTAAGGTCATCCCAGCATCATCCTGCAAGCAGATGAAGAAAAAGCTGGGTAACGAGGGCATACCCTTTCTCAACTGCCTGGGCACAGAAATGGCACGTTACTTTCAGTCACATTCCACTTAGCAGTACTAGTCACACAGTTCTACCTAGCTGCGTGGAGACTGAGGAAGTCTAGTTGCAGTATGCCCAGGAGGAAAAGGAAATATGGTTTGGCGTATACATGGCCAGTCTTTGTCACAGACCCATTCTCTAGAGTATATTCCTTTTAGTCCTACCTTTGATCTCCCGAATGGCCACGTTTTAAAAATTTATCTTTCCACAATTACAAGAGTCAATTCTAATCCAGTTTCATTCTTGGAAGCTCTTCCTAATTTCTGTTCAGATGTAATATTTAGTAAGGTCTGTTACATTCCCAACCCCCTACTTTACATGTCCATATCTAACTCCAGTCAGGCTTTTTATTGGCGATTGAGGCTGAGAACCTAGGTCCCTGACTGTTAACTGTAAATCGAAGTTGATTAGTTCTGTCTGAAATAATGATTTGGGTCCTTGTAGTATAAACAGAAAGATATGGAAGGCCTTAGACCATTCAGTCTGTGGTTGGCCCTCCTCCCATGCTTTCTCTCACCAGGTGCTTATTCTTCATTGCAGTCTTTACTCTTTGAAATTATCTTGTTTGTTTTCTTTGTCATGTTTATTTTGTGTCTCACTTGTTCACATGGAGCTTACATTCTAGAAGATGAGAAAGAACTATAAGCCAAGGGTACTGAAAAGGACCTGTGAGAGCTTTGAAAGGGCTCCTTCACCTCTCAAATTATATTAAAGGTGCATGGATTAACACTATGAATATTAGGTAGAGAAGAATGATTTAACTTAAAACCAAACAAATGAAATATGTTGTATTAATGGAGTATTACTAAGAAAGTTTCCCTGGAAAAGTTTTATTTTACCAAGGTCATACCGAGTTGCTTGTAATATCTTACAGTTTTACACCATATACTTTATACAGCTTTGTCATACCCATTGTCTTGTTTAATCCCCACAACAGCATTTTGAAATAGATATTGTTCAGTCAAGGAAATCAAAGCTCAGAGGTTAAGTGCTTTGCTGAAAGGCACCATCCAGCCTGTGCAGGAGTAGAACCTGAAGCTCTCTGACTGCTGTTTTCCCCACGACACCTTAGCTGACTCCACTTATTTCTCTGTTGTTACTGTTCCCCATTTGGATCTCTGCTGGTTTTTATTACCAGCCTGGGTCCTTTGCTCACACAAGTCATTTCTGTTGATGGCATTCCTGTCACTTTCTGTTCCAGAGAGAAGTGGAGATCCTGATGTTTCTCAGTGCCATTGTGATGATGAAGAACCGCAGGTCCAGTAAGTGTAGCCTGCTTCTCAGTCTCTCAGGGTAGGCCTAATGACCTCCAAGGTGCTTTCGTTCATGTTATGAGAGGGGTATTGTTTATAAACTTGTCCCTCATTTCATGCCAAGGCTGAATTTGATCTTGGACTTTTAGCCCCTTCCCCCCTTCCATTTCAAAGTACTCCAGGGAAGAGGGGCAAATAATAGGACACAGGACCCTGCAGCCCAGCCTGACCTGTGACATCTTTGTGTTTCAGTCACTGTGGAGCAACATATAGGCAACATCTTCATGTTTAGTAAAGTGGCCAATGCAATTCTTTTCTTCCGCCTGGATATTCGCATGGGCCTGCTTTACATCACACTCTGCATAGGTAAGGAGACTGTAAGACTTTTTTGTGGGAACCGAATTCTAACCCCAAACCACATTCCCCATACCCTTCTTCCACATCTTGTACCTGATTAATCATGTGTGTGGCTCAACTGGTAAGAATTTATGGAGATTTTATTTTAAGAGGAAGGGGGTGTGTCAGTGGTCTACGTATGCCCACAAAATGCACTCTTTGGCGCTTGAAATCTTTGAGTTGGTTTGAAAGTAAATCCCTTTCCCAAGGCCTTATGTTTCCTCTGACACCTTTTTTCTGTGTTTAGTGTTCCTGATGACATGCAAACCCCCCCTGTACATGGGCCCTGAGTACATCAAGTACTTCAATGATAAAACCATTGATGTGAGTGCTCTTCCTCCCTTCTGTTTCTTGGGTCCCTTGTGGGTTGATTTTGTAGTTGTGCTCTCTTCTCAGTAGGAGGAACAACAGTGCTTCAGAACTGTGGTTCATTTTGGGATCTAGGGGAGAGAGGTGTGGGGAAGCCAGGATGAGGAATTAGATGCTAAGGTCTGAATCTTTCCAGTAGCCTGTGTGATCCAGTTCACTGTTTCTTCTCTGTGTGTGGCAGGAAGAGCTGGAGCGGGACAAGAGGGTCACTTGGATTGTGGAGTTCTTTGCCAATTGGTCTAATGACTGCCAATCATTTGCCCCTATCTACGCTGACCTCTCCCTTAAGTGAGTAGTACAAAGGGAGGGATGATGGAAATTGTACCTTCCCCTCCCATAGTTTTTGGCCTTGAGTTTTTGCACATTGCAGCCAAAGACACTCCTATCCCCAACCCCTAACATCTGTACTTCTACTTTTGTTGACTCATTCCCTCTTCTTTCACTATGTTAAGTAATATATTCTTCTCAGGTACAACTGTGCAGGGCTAAATTTTGGGAAGGTGGACGTTGGACGCTACACTGATGTTAGTACACGGTAGGTAAAGGCCTGGGCAGGGAATCACTTTGAGTGATGTATACAGGTGCATTTACTGAGTACCTTCTGGGCCCTGTAGGTACAAAGTAAGCACGTCACCCCTCACCAAGCAGCTCCCTACCCTGATCCTGTTCCAAGGTGGCAAGGAGGTCATGCGGCGGCCACAGATTGACAAGAAAGGACGAGCTGTCTCTTGGACTTTCTCTGAGGTATAAAAGAGTAGTTTGGAGAAGGGTGTAGAACAGTGGATGAGTTTTGGAGCCCAACCTGTGTTTGATTCCTAGTTTGGCTACTTGCGCACAGGCTTTGAGAGTGTGGACTAGTTATTAGACCTCATTTGTGAATTCATTTAGCAAATTTGTATTACATTTCTACCACCTACCAGACTTGTTAGTATGGGGGAACAATTATTAGTGAAGATTCAGTCTCAGTGGCTCTTGTATCTACAGTCTACAGGCCTTAGGTTCCTTAGCAGTAAGTTGGAGACAGGAGCACTTGGCTCACAGGCTGTTTTGCAGATTACATTAAATAATGTAGCTGTAATTTTTGGCACAGTGTTTGGCACATAATAGGTACTTAAACATTGGTTGACTTTTCCATGTACCCAAAAAAGGAGAGCTAGGTCAGAGTAGATTCCTGACCTTTGCTTCCTCCTTTCCTAGACTGTGTCTAAATACAGTCGGCCCTTGAACAGATGGGTTTGAACTATGCAGGTCTGCTCATGTGGATTTTCTTCAATAGTAAATACAG
This sequence comes from Camelus ferus, assembly GCF_009834535.1. NCBI lineage: Eukaryota > Metazoa > Chordata > Mammalia > Artiodactyla > Camelidae > Camelus > Camelus ferus. Next base: position 33,368,623 of record NC_045705.1, read on the forward strand.
TGCTATACGATCCATATGGTTGGCTGAATCCACATATGCAGAACCATGGATTTGAAGGAACTGGGATACAGAAGGCTGACTATAAGTTACTGGTGGATTTTTGACGGCGAGAGTTGGTGACCCTAACCACAGCATTGTTCAAGGGTCAGCTGTGCTTCCCAGACTCTGAACTCTCTCTTCCAATCTGAACCCTGATGTGTTCATCTCTTTGGTACAGGAGAATGTGATCCGAGAATTCAACTTGAATGAGCTATATCAACGGGCCAAGAAGCTATCAAAGGCTGGAGATAATATCCCCGAGGAGCAGCCTGTGGCCCCAGTGCCTACTGCAGTGCCAGATGAGGAGAGCAAGAAGGACAAATAGGATCCCTGCCTTCAGTGCTTCCTCTCCTGTGGATCCCAGCGCCTCTGAGGCCCTGCCCTTTCTGTAACCACAAGCCTTGCCTGAGGCCTTGGCCTTTTATTTATATTTCGTTGTTTGGCTATGCCTAGGTAGGGCAGGGTATTGCTTCTGATTTTTAAGAGGCATTCAGGGAAATGACAGGTACCCTCCAGGAAGGCCTCCACTTCTCTGGCCTGCTCCTTTACTGGAGGGAGAGCAAGATCTTACATGGTACGGGGGAAATGCTTTCCCTCCAAGCTTGGGCCAGTGTTTCAGCTGCTGTGTGCCACTCACAGATCTCCACCACGCTCTGGTTTCGTTATTCCTTAGTGGCCCTACACAGCCTACTTAGATTAGGTTAAACCCTAATATAAAATGCCCAGATGCAGAGTTAGTGCTGAGATTTTTTTTCCCTCAAGGACCCTTGTTTCTCCAGGCCCTTCTGGCTTGGTCTGTGCCCTGCATTAAAAAGTATAAGCCTAACTGTTATTGGTCCCAAGGAGAAACCTCTAACCAGAGTTTTCTCATAGAACATAGTCTTGAATAATCTCTCTACTTTATGGAGACTGGGAGGAAGGGAAATAGACCTTTCAGACTTACCTTGTGTGGTGGGACCTACAGGGTTGGAGTTCTTTTACCCTCCTTGCTACTCCCTACACCCAGTTGATCGTTTTCCATAATAAAGGGACTGGCATTTACTTTTGATTGCGCCTTTGTGTGTTATTCTTGTATGAGAAATGGCTGGCAACTGCAGAGGAATCGCCGTCGTCTCCTTAATTCGAAAGGCAATCATGATTAGTTTCACCAGATGCCACGCATTGGTCCCCAGGATGGGGGAGAGTTGAAGTTTTCGTTTCCCTAACCGCAGAGTTATTAAATTGGAGTATAACGTGGAGTTAGTTTGGGATTGGCCCGCGGGTTCCAGGAAGGAGGTTTGGGTAGGGGCGGGGTCATGGTGCACACCGTTTAGCTGGCCGCGCGGTTGCAGAAAAGCCTGTGAAGCTTGGCTCATTTTCCGAGCTACCCCGTCGCCCCTACCGCCAGCACTGGTGGTTCGGTCTGGCCTCGCCCCCGCCTCTGCGTGCAGAGTGCCCGTGCCCGAAGGTCCCGCCTCCAGACCACGTGTGCGCCCTGCGCCACGCTTTCTGCGGCTTTGGGGAGGTTTTGGTCCGGGAGCCAGATTTCTGGCCCGCGGTTTGGAGCTCGGAGCGGGCCCGGCCTCTGCCCGGTGACCGCATCTCCACCCTATTCCCGCCCTAGGTCGGCTCGGTTCCCAGCCGGGCCCCAGGCGCCATGGCTCCCCGCGGGAAGAAGCGAAAGGCCGAGGCGGCGCCGGTCCCGGCGGCCGAGAAGCGGGAGAAGCCAGCGAGCGGCCAGAAGGGAGTGGAGGAGGCGAGTGTCGTTATCGAGCATTGGTGAGGGGTCTGGGGAGTACCGGGGACGGGCAGGGGCGCCGCAGACCGACGGCTCCAGCCTCTGACCTTCCCCATCTCTCTAGCACGAGCTGACGCGTCTACGGGCGCAACGCCGCGGCCCTGAGCGAGGCGCTGCGCCTGGAGGCCCCGGAACTTCCTGTGAAGGTGAACCCGACCAAGCCTCGGAGGGGCAGCTTCGAGGTGACGCTGCTGCGCCCCGACGGCAGCAGTGAGTGGGGCCCAGGTCTGGGGCGCCGGGCGGGGAGTTGCTTCGGTCCTAGGCGAGGAAGGTCGGTCTCATACCGCCGCCACCTGATGATTTCGGGGAGATGTTGGTGGATTCTAAAGTAACTTCGCTTTCCGCGGTCTCTCCCCAGCTGCGGAGCTCTGGACTGGGATTAAGAAGGGGCCCCCGCGCAAACTTAAGTTCCCTGAGCCTCAAGAGGTGGTGGAGGAGCTGAAGAAGTACCTTTCGTAGGGAGGTTTGGGCGGAAGTCCTCACTCTGAGGTTTGAAATGGGGAATGAGGAGGAATGGGTTGATTTTGTGCCTATTTGTGAAGCAGCCCTTAGTGTTACCCCTCATTTCACACAGGACATACATTTTCATAACTCGTTTCTACTCTCAGGATTTCCTCTAGTGGGAATACCTCTTCCCCTTTTTATTGGTGGGAAAAACTGAAGTCTGCAACAACAAAAAAACTTATTCCTATCCAGGGCGCCCTATGCTAACTACCTTGTTTCATTTCACCGTCTTTGAGCCTAAGGCGTGGAATACCGGTGGTAATGTAAATAACTCTTTATAGAAATGCAATTAGTGTCCTTAGGGGATGCAGTTAATTGTTGCCCTCGGGGTATGGACCAGTTTAATTTATATTTGTTAAAAAAAACTAATCTTCTACATCCCTGATGGCACGTTTTGATTCGCTGAACCGGTTACCTCATTTATGAATGAAACAAAATCATTCACAACTGTTTTATTTGTATGAGTCGTGACTTCCCCCTTCTACCAGCCAAATCTGTATTAACTTCAGGAATACTCCTGTCCTCTTGTGTTGTTACCAGTGTGTTTTTTCTGTTATAACCCCGTGAGATAACCCTGCAGTATGGTACCCTCACTCCTGGTCACGGGATCTGACCTTGTCTTTATCCCTAGTGTTTCATACAGTGCTGTGGCATGTTGTCAGGACTTGATATATTGAGTGAGATTTGGGGGGAGGACGCAATCCTTGAGCTCTCCTGGGTTTGTAGGTTTAAAGGTGGGGGACATGTCGTCTTCCTTGGACTGACTATATATGATTGCCTGGATCCCTTCTCTAACTTATCTTCCCCTCTCATTTTCACAGCCTTGGTCCCTGGTGATGTTGGAGCATTTATGACGGGACATGGCCAAACTTCAGTCATGTACCTGAAGCCATGGTTTCTTCCCCTCCAGAAATGATGGTTCAGTAGTGAGGCAACCCTCTAATAAGGCATTGAAAAGTTCCTGGATTTTGTTTAATAAAAATTAAAATAAAGTATCTGCGTTGATATGAAAATATGGGTCATAAAGTAAAACTTAATGTTACGTCAAGGGACGTGGCAAACCAGCCTTATTGGATTGTTCCCCCTTGTGTTTTTCATAGCCTAAGGTTACCAATTAACCTGGAACTCCTATGGTCCCCGTTAGAGTATCTGAAATACTTGTAAAAACTATGGGGGGAAAGTAATTTATTTTTTAAAAAGCAACTGTCTTTCAACTCACTTCTTGGAAGTGATGATGGAAGTATGTTTTCCTGGCCCCTGCGGAGGTTTTGGCTTACCATACTGGCAATGAATAAGCCACACATGTAGGTACTGGACAACATCCCGTCACGCCCACCCCACTTAGTGTTCCACCTCCCACCCCACTTAGTGTTCCACCTCAGCACTGCTTCATACCTTCTGGAACATTTTCTCTATACAGAATGCCCACCACAGAGAGTGGTCTTTCTCAACTTTTCCTAAATAAGTGGTGATTAGATGCCTCATGACTTGGGAGACCTGGCTTTGGCTATTACCTATGACCCACTAGAGTTGGCAACCACACGGTTTATTGTTTTGCTTGTTTGTTACTAACTGGAAAATAGATTATAAAGAAGTAAGGTGGTTCAAGTTCATAATTTTCTAACCATGGTATTACTTCTGCCTGGCTCCAAAAGCCTGGGGAAGGAAGGAGAGGCCCTATAGAGTGAGCTAGGGACACAACTGCCCCTTGTGCTAAGAGGACAGGGCATGTGCTTGCCTGTCAGTGTATCTTTTGCTAGCCAACATTTCCCACCCTCCCAGTGCCTCCAACCTGCCTCCCCACTCCACTACGTTAGTATGTCTACCTCTGTTTCTGACTCTGAGGAAGGGTCGGGCCATACGGAGGGAATATCCGTGGGCGCAGTCCCCTCTGACGACCAGTCCACCACGTCAATCTCTTCCTCTTCAGGGCTGGCAGGAAGTGGACCCAGCAACTCAGAGCTGCCAGATACCTCCTTGCCTGCTTCTGGAGCAGGGTGTAATACCTCATCCATAGGTAGGGACACTTCCAGCCCAGTCTCCACCCAGTTTGAACAGGGAGGTGAGAGGTCCCCATAGGACCTTTGGGGAGGGTCAAGGGAGTCAGTGTGGAGAAGCTTGTCTCTCTGACCATCCAGTGACTGGGAGCTGGTAATTTCCAGGTCTGGAGACCAAGAGCTTTCCACTGAAAACACCTCCCCTTCACTCGTCTCTGAGGGCATGACAAGGGGGCTCAAGGGTTCAATTGGCTCTTTGTTCTCAGAGGGCAAGACAAGGGAGCTAAAGGGCTCAATTGGCCCTTTGTTCTCACCAACAGGTTCCTTTTCCAGTCCTGCAAGCTCCCTGGGCCACAGTTCCATGTCTGGCAAACACCATTCTTCCCCTTCTATCCAGTTCTTTCCTGTTTCTGTCAGGTGGTAACTAGGGGTTCTGCAGCCCTCAGGCCGGGGACTCTCCAGAGACCCCATGGGTGGCTCAATGTCTGAACCACAGAGCATGAAGTCCAGGATCTCCTCCAGCTCACTGGTGGCGGCAGCACTGGTGATTCGGTACTCCTCGGCTTCACAGGGCTGCCCGAGTAGGGCTGTGTCAAACGCATAGGGCTCTCTGCAGTCAACAGCCAGTCCAGGTTCCTTCCCTGCCATCTCTGGGCTGGACCCGAACTCAGACTTCACCACTGGGCGGTGTGGGGAGCGGCTAGTAGAGAGCAGGATGTCTTGCAGCCTAGAGCACCCCTGGGGAGCCCTCACACAGGTCTGTTCTGGCAGGTGACGTTTCCTGCTTGTTAACTGAGGGTGGCTGCATCCCTGGAGGCTCTTCCCAGTCTTCAGGTTCTGGGATCTGAGGGCTATCTTGAGAGTTTCTGAGGGGAGGCTCCTGCACCACCTCCCAGCAGGTGCCGTTGACAATCTTGCGCAGTTTCACTCTTCCAACCTGCCCCTCTTCTGCAGAAGTCTGAGTTAGGTGCCCTGACTTCAGGGCTCCGCTTCTTGCTCCCGCTCGTCTTTCCGAGGCCAGATGGGCTTGAGGTGCTCTGCAGAGGACTAGCTCGCTCTGTTTTCAGCTTGTCCTCTGGCGCTCCTTTCTTTATACTCTTCTGCCGCCAAAGACGCCGGCCAGGGGCTGTGGGCACTGACCTGGGTCCGCTTAAAAGGCTGGCAGGCTTGGATATACAGACATCAGGAGAGGGCTTTGAGCGACTCAGCCTGATCTTTCTGGGCAACAGCTGCTCATCCACAGAGGGGTACAAGCTGGGTGGGGAAAGTGCTGTAGGACGAAGGGCAGGATCACTCTTGTTCTCCTTATGTCCCCAGCTGCGGCTTGATGGTGAAGAGCTTTTTTCCTGTGGAGTTGGGCAGGCTCTGGCCTTCCTCTTGAGCAGAAGAGTGCCAGACAAGTTCTCCACGTTCTGTCGGTTGCTCTTCTCCTGGGACCCCTCTTCCTTCCCCGAGATCTTCAATCTCACTGTCTCAAAAGAACAGGGAGTTGGGGTAACAGGCAGTGGAGTTCGCAGGCGGGGGCTGGACGCCACCACCCTGGCAGAGATAGGTGTAGCACTGGGAGGCTGTAAGCACTCCCGGTTCAGTCTTCGGCCTTCAGGGGCCTTCACCAATTTCCCACCCTCTAGCTGAAGGGATTCGAGCTCAGATACACGGAGCTGACGAGCAGCAGAAAGCACATCCTGGGCTTCTTCTCGAGATACTTCCATCTCTGAGGTGTACAGGAAGTCCACGAGTTTCCTAAGTGTCCTGATCTTTAGGCCTCCCAGCTCCAGCACCACCTTCCGACCCTGAGCCGGCCTCTCCCGCTCCAGGCGCTCTGTGAAGAAAGGGCTGCAGGCCGACAGGATGCAGCAATGGGCTGGGACTGCCTCACCTGGAGGGAAACCCAAACACTTTGTTACCTCATGCAGACTGGCATGTTCATGGGTTAAGCAGACATGTGTCTACCTAAATATGCTACCCCTCCTCTCAGTTTCCCTCCATGGAAGTATAAATAGAAGGAGAAATGTGTTTCTTCTGCCTGGAACATTCTGCCATTACCTAGTTAATTCAATTTTTTTAATCCTTCAAAATCTATTTAGACATCACTTCTTTCAGAAGCCCTTCCCCAACCCCATCCCCTGTCCAGGTTAGGTGCTCCCAGGTACAGAGAGGTACTCTGTAGCTGTCATAGCGTTCAGCTCTCTGCACTGTAACTGTCCATCTCCTTCACTAAACCAAGCTCTGTGGGGACAGAGACCATGTTTGTCTTGCTCACTGAAGTATACCCAGTGCTTGACACAATGTAGGGGATCAAATACTTGCTGAATAAATGTGTTTGACTCACACAAGAGTTTAAAAATTTGCATAGAAGCTGCTTGTGGTCTAACAGAAAGAGCATGGGCTTCGGATATAGGCAATCAGGATCCAGTTCTCTCCTGAGCTCCATCCTCTGCCTGGTATCCACTCTCCTGAGCCACCTTCTCGTTTTATGGGCACTTCCTGGGCAATTTCAGTCTCCCCCATGGCTTCAGTTACCAGAGGCTTGCTGATGATTTCCAGATTCTACTTCTGCCCAGATATCTTTTCTGAGATAGTGACATGCCACAGCCTGCAAGACTACATGGATGTTCCACAAGTACCTCCAACGCAACCTTTCTGGAAAGCGAATGCATCATCCCCCACGCTCCAGAACTTACCAATTCTTACTTCAAAATAAGCTATCACATTCGCCCAGTTGCCCAAGACTGAAAACTAGAAGTCATCTTTGATTCTTCCTTCTCTCCTACCTACTCCATCTAATCAAACATTAACTTAAAAATAAAAGCTAATATTTCTTGAGTATTATGTGCCAAGCACCTGGGGATTTTAGCAATATTAATCCATTTAATCTTCCCTGCAGCCCTCTGAGGTAGCTCTTGTTACCACAGAGGAGACTGGCGTGGTGAGCTCACATGCCCACGGTCACAGGGACAAGATCGCAGCCCAGCTACAGTCTGTACTGCTCTTAACTGCACCAGGCTTTGTAAATGCTCTTTAACAGCTCATAAGCCATTCATTTCTGTCTACTCTCAATGCCTTGTTCAATCTAAACTCTCTTCTGGATTCCAAAACAGCCTCATATCTGGTTCAGTAATAATCTAGTAACTCTCACTGCAGCCCAACTGCTGTTTCTAAAGCAGTTATCATGACTTTCTTTTTAAAACCTTTAAATATATGTCTCAGTGTTCTGAGGACAAGACCAACTTCAGACCTTACACTGCTGCTAATTTCTCCAGCCATATCCCCAATCAATACACTTATAGTCTGTGCTCTAGTCATAATGAACCACTCATGAATCCCTGGTCACATCTCTAAGTTTCTGTACATAGTGTTTTCTCTGTCTGGGAATATCTTTCCCCACTTCTTCCTACTTCTGTTTGTCCTTCAGAATTTACCTAAGGGGTTAGTTCCTCCAAGAAATTCTCCCTAATCCCCATCCCCCAACCTCCTCAATTCTGTGAAAGATGCTCCTCTTTTGTGCTCCGTTATCAGCCTATACTTACCCCAATGTGTTACTTATTATACTGCCCAGTTATCTGAATGCACTGGTTATTTGTCTCTCCCTTACATGGTTTCCTTATAAGGAAGGACTACCTTCGTATCTATGTACAGTATACTAGCATATACCAGGCAACTAATATTTTTTAAAATTTATTTTGAATTAAGGATTGAATTCCAACTCTGCACTTACTAAGAGAACCAACAGGCAAGTCACTTAACTGTGGGCCTCAGTTCACTTGTGTAGAACTGGAACTATATGACATTACGTCTCTCATAAGGCTGTTACAAGAATCAAAGGAGATACTATACTAATTATATTCTGCAAACTGTAGAGTGCTGCACAATGTTGGTTTCATACTCCTTTCTGATAAATGAAGAAAGTGAGCTGGAGAGGGATGAAGTTACTTGCCCATTTGTGACTTTGTTACTAATAAAACTAGGACTTAAACTCTGACTCCTAGTCTTGGGCCTTTTACACTATACCAAGCTGTACCCTAAGCTGATTTAACATTTCAAGTGTAAAGGAAGGGGTGGGAAACAAGCTATATATTTGTAGGTTTAACAACAACAAAAGCCATCAATTTGGAGAAAAGTAAAAAACTTAAAACAGCTTGGGAAGAAAATATGTAACAGTATCATCTAATACTGACATTGTGCTTAGAACGTTAAAAGTACTGTTTTTAAGTGCTTTGCACACATTAACACAATCTTCACTACGGTATTATCCACATTTTATAGAATTCCTATGCTTACAAAACCTTACAATTGGTTTCATTTTTTAAGAGAAAGAGCATAGTGTCATTTTCACTCTTGAAAAATCTAATTGTCCCAGAAATAGCTCTTTACCAATTAGTTTACAGCACTCAAAGGCAATAATTACACATTTTACTGGCTTTGTCCTTCACTGTTGAGACCTAAAATCATTTTATCTTAATCCATGGTGAGTTTTCAACTGAGTCCCCAATAGTGTCTTACCTTCTGCCTGCAGAAGGACATCACAGAACACACCACTCTGTTGCTGGTGATGAAGCTGCAGAAAAGCTAACCGGAGGAACCGGGGATTCCTGTATAGGATTTTGGTACTGGCAGGCGAGCACATGTTGATCTCTTAACAAACTTCTAGGTTTTCATGGATCAGATTCCTGTGGGTGAGATAATACATTTCAGATATATGGTTATACCTAGTTTGATTTTTGTCTTTAAAATGGCAGGGAAATTTTGAAAGTGGGAGCCAACAGCATGAACTAAGGAACCATAAACCCAGAAATTGTGCCAAGGGTGTCTTATGGAAGAATATCCTAGTGGTTACATATGGGGGTTCAGAGATAGACTAGATTTCCATCTCAGCTGTGTTGTTTATTGGCCTACCTGTATAATTTCAGGCAAATGACCTAACATCTCTGGGCCTTACTTTTCTCATCTAGGATATGGGAACTGTAACAGTCCTTACCTTGTAGGACTGTTTTAAAGATTTAATGAGTCAACAGAGGTAAAATTACTTACCACTGTGAGTGCCTGGCACAAAATTAGCCCTCCAAAAATGGAGCTGTTATCCTTAAACCTTCCTCATTCACATTATCACTAAGACTCAACTCCTACAGTGCTGACTACTCATACTCTTCCTGAGCACCACATTTCAGAGTTTGAAGGGTATACTCCCCAATTTAACACATTTTAACCAAACAATATTGAGTATAAAATGATCTCTAGGAAGTCGTACACACCTTTTCTCTGAGCTCACTCTATCACACTAACCAGCAGAGGGTGCACAGTAAAGAAAAGAAGCTGCTGAACTTGGTAGGAAGGTCTCTCACAGAAATAATATTGCCACCCTTGGTTCAGATTTCTTGACCAAAGTGAGCCTGATTCTGCCTGAAAACTGGCAAAGAATTTGACCTTTAGGTCTGTCAATCTGGTTAATTACCTGGCTAACAATGAAGCGAGGTTAATTAAGGTGGGTATTCTGACTTCGGGCTTACTATGTTTCCAGCTTTCTGCACTGAGATGCCCACACTCCCTGCACAGCTGGTGTTCCTTTCCTGGCATGCAGTTTTCTGTCAGGTGGCACCGAGGATCCAAATAGTGCACATCAAATTATCAGGAAAGAACAGAATGGAAAGGTAAATTCAGAAACTGTAAACTCAATTCCATCCCAGCCAGAGAGATGGGATGGAGGACGGCAGCTGTTGCAAGGGCCCAAACTGAGGCGCGGGGGTAGGGGGGAGAAGCTTCCCAATCCACCAGCAATGTGCCTTGCCCCCAGACCCAACCTGGAATAGCTCTGCGGGAGGGGATGCTCCTGCTCGCCTTTCTGTGCTTGGGTCCTCTGTCCAGCCTGCCTTGCTTCCTCCCAAAGTCCAGCCTTGGGCAGGGAGGCTGAACAAAGCAGCACGACATCCTGAGGGTTCCTCTCCCCGTCCAGAACCAAGGTAATGGGGTTTGGCAGGGACAGCAGGACTTCAAGGAAGGTCCTGCAAAGCTGGGCGCCCGGCATGCTCCGGCAGACGGGGGCCCAACTCCTTAGAAGAGAGACCTCTGGGCGCAAGGGTTTCTGGGAATGGAGTGTGGGGATCCCCAAAGCCCGATTTCAAGGCTCACCCTCACCGTCACCTCCGGCCGCACGGGCTTTGTAGCCACTCTCTGGTGCCCTCGTCCCGCCGCGGGCCCCGGCCCCCTCATGCACTGGGAGGTGGTGACAGCGAGGGCCTGAGGCCACGCGACCCGCGCCACACACCTCGCGCCGCCGTCCTCGCGCACGGTGCGTCGCGGGGGCCCGACGTCCCTCCTCCCCCCTCCAGCCCTCGGGCTTACGTCAGCCAGAATACATCATCCCCATTGGCCGAGGCTCCTCGGAGAGCCAATCACAGGAGGAGGAGCGTTTGAGCGGGAGGCTAAGTCTCGAGGGACTTGAGGGCGGAGGGAAGGCCGTCGAGATGCCTGAGGAAGGCGGGAAGGGCCCACTTGGGAGGAATTCTTCTGGAAGCCGTCTTCACCTTCGGCACCTGATGAAAACACACCCCAGAGAGGCTCAGGACTACCAGTAGCGAAGGCTCCTCGGTGGCGGAAGGACACCTCTGGCTTCCCTTTGACGAGGCCGCGGATGGCTGGCCACTGCCAAGAGCGCAACAGGTTGAGTGGAGGAGTAGGCCTCTGGATGTCTCTATTGCACCTTGTCCGCCATGTTTCTAGTCTAGATGTCTGCTAACGCCAGGAATGTTCTGGAACAAGGTCCTTGGGCTAGTTTCTAATTCAAGTTTTTCTCAGATTCCACTCCAGCCCCAAATCTCCGAGACCTGGTGACCAAGGAGGTCACCAGAACTTTACGTCTGGAGCGGTCTCCGGTGTTGGTTCCTTTAGCACAATTCCTGACGGGAAATAGCTGTTTTCAGTGATGATATCAAAACTTAAATGATCTCAAGTTTAAACATTTAGAGAGAATGCCAAGTCCCCGTTAAAAAATGCGGACAGCAGTTATTTTCCTTGTGCACATTGGGACCCAGGTCCCAGCTTCAGGTGGATGTCCCGTGATGTCCAGCTCTGGACCGCGCCGGCCGAATCCACCGCCACCGGGGACAGAATGTGGTGAATTAACACGGAGCAGCCCCCGCTGAGGCCAGCTGGAGGCGGAAAGGACGATGCCTAAGAGAAGGGAAACCTGCAAATGGACAAAACGCAGAGGGGTGAGTAGTAGAGAGCGTGCAATTCTACCTTTATTGAGCTCTTACACCTTTTCAGAAAGGATTTGATGTGATTGAAATATGCGGGTGGGGTGGGGTGGATTTTCAAGTCAGGTAATAGTTTCCCTGGTTTGAGGCCTCTGCTCTTAAGATGGAAGAGGAACAAGGAACAGAGGACATTTTTTGGTTGCCGTTCTCATATTTTGAAGAGGAAGCAATTCGTGAAAGGACATAAATCTTAGCAGGAGGACCGATTTTAGATGTTGTCAGCAGTACACACACACACACACACACACACACACACACACACACACACACGAAAGCCAGCACGCAAGGAAAAAAAAGGCAGAACATTACTTGTTCGTGTCATCCATGACTGGAATCAAGACTTGATTAGGCAGATCCAGTAACACTTTAGGTGATTCTGTGGAGTTGTGAAGAAATATATCCCATCTTGAATATATTGTTATCAAGATTAGATTAATTTTCAAGAAGTAGTGAGGATTCATTTTTTAAAAAAATCCATTTTAGTTAAATCTTGTGTTTAGTTAAATCCCTTTTCTAAAGGGGAATGATAAAGGGCCATCCTACCCAGGGCTTCAAAAATGACAGACTTTGGATGGTAATGTGTAGCCACCACAAGGTAGAAAGGAATAAAAATACTTTGTTTTTCTTTGTATGGATAGCCAGGAGTTTGGTGGTTTTTTTTTTTTTTTTTTTTTTTTTTTTTGATTTTAAGAATTTATTCTTGGCACTCATAGTTTTAGTTTCTCTTAGAAGTAGAGTCATTGCAGCACAGTGCGCTGCCCTGTATAGTCATTTTAACGTTTCTTTTTAAAATACAATTTTATTTCACAACTCTTTCTTAATCTTTCACCATTTTATGATACTTTGTTTTTCTGTGTGTAAGTGGTGATGGTTGTGGGTGGAGAAGTTAAACTTTAAGAGTTGTAAAATCGAGCACTTAATGCAATATTCCATGCGTTAAAAACAAACAAGCCAGAAACAACAAAAAGAGAAGAAAAGGAAAGAAAAAAAAAAACCCAAATAGAAAATAACTCTATCTCTGAACACATCCTCAATTCATTGACTTCTCTCCATTTTTACTGCTACCACCATAGTCAACTCTGTATCACGGCAACTTGACCTTCAAACTAATTTCCTTGCTTTCAGTGTTGCCCCCACTTTAATCCCTTTGTCACATAAGCAGCCAGATCTCTTCAAAATGTGGGTTGGATTATGTCATCGTGCTGTTCAAAATCCCCACAGGCTTTCTTCTACCTAAGAATAAAGTTAAAAACTCCTTTCTATAATTTATAGAACCCTTCATATTCTGATTCTTGCCTATCCCTTCCTCCTCATTTCCAACATGCTCTGCTGGGTCCAGTATGTTTCAGCCCCTACACTTCAGTGCTTTGACATTGGTAGTTACCATTACTCGTATATTCTCATGGTTGGCTGCTTCTTACCATTCAGATTTCAGTTTAAATGTCACCTCTCCAGAGTTTGTTTCTGACATCCAATTTAGAACAAGCTACAAGTCATCTCATCAGTCTGTTTTAACCTCTGCATAGTCCTCCACCTCACATCATATTTGTTAATCTTCTTCCCCCAGCCCCTGCCCCACCCCAACTAGAATGTAAACTTCTTTTTTTTTTTTAACATTTTTTATTGATTTATAATCATTTTACAATGTTGTGTCAAATTCCAGTGTTCAGCACAATTTTTCAGTTATTCATGGACATATACACACTCATTGTCACATTTTTTTCTCTGTGAGTTATCATAACATTTTGTGTATATTTCCCTGGAATGTAAACTTCTTGAGAGCAGGAAACTTGTCTATCTCATTATCCTTGATATCTAGACGAGTACATGGCTCACAGTAAGTGCTCAAAATAACCCAAGAGTAACTAGTCTTTTTATTTTCTATTCACTAAGTATAAACAGCTTTTCCCTTAGTGAATATTAATCCTTGTGATGCTCTATTTGGAGGTAGCTATTTCAGATAAATTTAAAATTTATCAACTTTTCCACCACTGAGTTAACTTTTTGATTTGTGTATAATTTTATTCTAAATGTTACCTACAGATGCATTAATGTTAAATAACTTGTCCAGGATTACATAACTAGTAAGTCAACAGACTTCATTCATTCATTCATCTGTGGCTAAATATGAGATACAAGGGTGAGCTCTGGGGATACACCATGAACTGGAAAGACATTTAATGCCTTCATAGAGCTTATCTTTTGGTGGGGAGACAGGGAAACACACACGAAAAACGAAGGCAAAATCAGGATTTTCTGGAGTATGGCTCTGATCTAGGGACCAGTGAATCAACAAACATTTCTTGTGCTGATTGTTTTCCTTTGAAAATCATCTTTGGCTTTTAAATGTACTGTGTAGGACTAGGAGTAAATGGAAAGTAGAGTTAGAAGATGTGATAAGGTAGTAGGAAAATATTCTTAGATAATGAGCGTTGAAGGCTGTTTGTTTCTCTGTTAAATGTACTCATTTCCCATTCTAGTTTGTTTAAAGCCCATCAGACAAGTGCTGTGATGTCTGTTTGGTCTTCCAGGACTTCTGAGAGAAGTCCTTTTCAGCCACATTAGACCAAATATGAGGAGGGTCGATGAGACTGCAGACCAAATAGGAGAGGGTGGATGTTGATCAGATAACCTGATTAGAAGGGTACTTTCTTGCTGAAGACGAGTGGAATTCCAGTTTAGATAGATAAGGAAAGGTCAGGTTATGGTGACTAAGTGTTACTTTAATGTATTTCATGAATAAATAGGGTACCTTGAACACAATCGAAGGAACTTGGCCTTTATCCTGACTGCAGTGTAAGGTAATGGAAAGGGCATGGGCTTTGGAGTCAGACTGATGACGGGTTCACTTCTTAGCCAGATGAGCTCAGGCAAGTTTCTTAACCTTGAGGAGCCTTGATTTTCTCACCTGTAAAATGGTGGTAATACTATCTCCATGGTGATGTTTTAGAAGTTAGAAATAATGAGTGAAAGTCCCTCACGTCATAAATGCTTCATCGTTGATTGCTGTTATTGGGCAATGGTAAGCCACTGAAAGTTTTTGGTCAGGGTAGGTATTGATAATAATATTCATTCTTACTGAGTTTATTACTATATGTCATGCATTGTTTAAAGAACTTCATGTGTATTTTAATTCTTACAACAGTCCTGTGAGAGAGAGAGTTATTATCTCCATTTTATAGTTAAGAAACCGAGTCAGAGAGATTATGTAACTTCCAAGGCCACACAGTGTATAATACATTCACTTGAGTAAGTACAGAGGAGGAAGGTTTGAGCCAGTCTGACTGCAGAACCTATGCTCTTAACCACTATTTTAGATTATAAAAACTTTATGAAGATTCATTTGGCAGCAGTCTGCAGGATAGACTTTAGATTTTTCAGTAAAAAATAAAAAGGAAATTTTCAGGTCATCATTATCATTTTCATATAATCATTGAATGACCATAAAATACTAGTCTCTGTCAAGCATGTGTAAAAAAAAAATCCAGTCTCTGTCCTTCATGGCCAAACAGTCTAAGCACATACTGAAGATAAGTCAGAAAAAGAATACCTGTTATAATTCTTTATTTAGGTCAAGCGTGAAAGGAGAATGTACGGACTACATTGTCTTAACCTTGAAGTTCACAAAGAAGTTGAATTTTCTAGGTGAGACTTTCTTTTCCTTATATGTACTGTTTATCTCCTCTAAAACTATTGCTTGTTTATTGGATATCATTTATTCTCCCCCTCAAACCCACATTATTTTGATTTGGGGACAAATGGGAAGACAGTGATTTTCCTCATCAGCCAAGTGGATACAGCTTCCTTCTAGGTGGAAGTATAGATGCCAAAAACTGCATTAATTTTTTCTAGTTAGCTCTAATGCATTTAAACCAAAATAATGAAATTGAGAGTTTACCTCAGATATACCCTACCATTCTATCAACACGTTGTAGTTCTGTTTCTAGCATTTCTCTCTCCTTCCCTTCCTGTCTTTGGGAAAATGCTTTGGGGTGGAAAGCAACAAACCAAATAGCAGCAGGCAAATAAAACCAGCTCTTTTCTGTTTCCCCACCCTGAAAGGAAGGAGGGTGCAAGAACCCTATCGTCAAAGAGAACCAAGGCACTTAGGCGTGCCATTCTAAAAAGCCCCTGTCCCTTCAGCGTCCCCCTTCCCCCCGAGCTCTGCAGTAATTCCTCAGAGATTGTATATTCTCCACTTTAAATATATATATAAAACATCCCCTTCTCTCTTTTACTCCTCCTCTCACTGTCTCTCTTTTTTTTAATTTCCTATAATGAAGCTTCCTATTGGATAAAATCAGCTCCCTGATTTATGCCTGGCTCCTATTGGAAGTTCTCAGGGGCTGACATCACTTAGGAAAGCGAGGGGGTAGGGCTGCCAGATCAGTTTGTCACCACCCAGGCTCCCTAGCCTTTGGCTGGGTGCAACTTCCATTTTAGGTGTTGGATCTGAGAGAAAAAAAAAGAGAGAGGGAGAGAGAGAAAGAAGAGCAGGAAAGATCCTGAAAGGAGGAAGAGGTGGCGAAAAATCATCTACCTTGCTGGATTTGTCTTTCTCAGCACATTGACGAAGCCTTGGGTTTCTTTCTTAAAGGACTGGTTTTCAGAAGTCCACATTTAAGGTGTGTGCCTTTTAAAAAAATATGTGTACAGACGGGTGAAGGAGGATAAGCCAAGTCGAATTATTATCTTACGGTAACCAGAGGGAATTTAAAAAAGAGAGAGTCTGTTATGCTGATGGGTGACTTTTAAGCATTTATTAATTTTTGTTTCTACTTATTTGGGGGAATTTTGGCATTTTATTACATTTTTAAAAAGGTAAAGTATTCAAGATCCAGAAACAAACTTCTAGGTCTCTCTAATACAGAGAGATGAGTAGATTTCAGAGGGGTGAGAGCAATTCCGTAAGTTTATGCTTTGGTGTGTTCTTTGATTTTATATATATTTTTTCTGGAGTAGACTAACAAACTTTTGTTTTCAGAGCCCAAACCAAAAGTTGATTTTTTTTTTGGCATGTTGCGTGTGGGTTGGGAAAGGAATTTGTCCGGGTCGGAAGCTGGTTATACAGATGGTTCTTCATCTGTTTCAAAAGTTTTCCTCCCGCTTTTATCATTAAATCTGTGGAAGTGGAAAGTTGCAGGGGAGCTTTGCAGCTTATATGGTGGTATTTTTACCCCCAGAGAGTTTGAACGGCCTAGATCCGCTTCAGCCCTGCTGTTCCTGGGTGGATCCCTCTTTTACTTTTCCAGGTGCGGTGGGTGGGAGCCTCATTCTGCTAGACGTAGCTGCCCTGCTTTGCCTTATAAAAGAAAACAAATGGATCCATGTTAACTGAATTGCCATTTCCTTGCTTCTAAAACTACCTTTGATGGCAAAGATTTGTGGAGGTGTTGTATGTTCAGTCTGCATATACGGTAACATTTGGTTTATGTGCTTAAAGGGATAAGGAAATTCTAATCATGCTTTTTAGTTCACCTGAGTAAAGTGGCAACACACTTGAAGATATTTTCAGCTCTGCTCTCTCTGAAAGGGCCTTAGATTAAAATAAGGTTAGGCTAAGAGTATAACACCCATATAAACTTTAGTGTTTTGAGTGCATCCGAGAAAGCACAGAGGAATTCTTAAAACCATACTGAAAGTTGTTTTTTGGAGGTGAGTTTTTTGTTTGGTTAATTTGCCGTGAAATCAGAAATCTGTAAGAGCTGAAGGCCCATGACTGTGCTTTCATATCTTATATTTAATCTTAAGATTTGTTTTTTTGTTTGTTTTGCAAATACATTCTTGCAAAAATACTGATTCTAGATAATTATATAGCCAACTCATCAGTAGCTGAAAACTGGGTGTTCTCTTCCTTCTCCCTTTGAAAATGCGAATCATTCTGAAAATTATAACTAGAATAGATACTACTATAATTGTAAAAAGATGCGCTTTAATATGTAAGCTGCTCATTAGATTTAAACTGGTATGTAACTATAATAATCCTCTGATTTTTGTGCCCACCCCCCAACCCCTCAATTCCTTTTAGACTAGAACACTTCCTTAAATTTCCTTTCCAGAACAAGAGTATTTCTTGAATGTTGATTTCATTCTTGTGAGGTTGTGGCTTCAGAGGAAATAGAACTTTGTTCTACATTTTAATGTAATTTATACAAGGGCTATAGTAAGATTTTAATGTCTGGATCTCCTAATTAGAGCAAATGCAGTTGAAAAGAAAGAAAAAGGACAATGTGTACAGTCTGTTGAGCTGTAGTTCTTATTTCATTTCCAATTTTTTTTTTTTTCAAATGCCCTCTCTGTCTTGACTTCAGTCGGTGGGTGGGGGTTTGTTGGTGAATCTTTGGGAGGGTTGGTCTTGTTGCTGCCAGAGTGTCGGTTTCCCCACTCAACCTTTAGGGGGAGGGATGAGGGAATCTGAAGAAGGAGTACAAAGGCAGTTTGAAAATAGGTTCTGGATGACTGAGTGGTGGTGATTTGGGTCTAGCTTTAAGTACTGGGCTTTGTGTAGCTGCCGTGAGCATCCTCATTAACTAGCATCCAGGACTATTTTCACGAACTGAGGCATTGTTTTGACTGGTGTGTACTGTTAGAGCCTTTTGGTTGATAAGATGGAAGATTTGTCTTTTATCTTACCTGGACTAGTTCTTCCAGGAAATATAAGGGGTGTGAATAAGTACATTTTTAGTTTTTGTTTTGCTCCTCATTTTGGTTTGGGAGTAAAAGATGTCAAGTAAGTGTGAGTTGTGCGGATTTTTCTTTCCTTGTTGGACTCCTATATACTGTTGGGTTTCTTTGTTATATGACTAAGGTATGGTCTGTGTTCCAGGTGGGGGTCTCTTGGGTGATTATAGAGTTCTAGTGCCTTTCATAGGACTCCAGTTATAGAGAATCAAAGGGACTAGAATATGTTCTTTCAGCTAGGATGAAAACTGGGACGATTGGAAATCTTAAAAGAAAGAAAGAAAGAAAAAAAGGCTCTGAGTAATTGAAATTCAGCCTTAGGTTTATGAGGTAGTTGCTCTCTAGGGATGGGTGAGACAGGATGGATGCAAATAAATTAAGCATAGATCACTATTCAGTTACAATAACAAAATGGTTAGCTCTGTATAATTTATTGCTTTCAATTTTGGTACCTGGTGGTCCCCTGTTACTGACTGCCAGCCCTGCCTCTTCCAACCCCCTCCTTGTTTTTTTTACTGAGTGCTAAGCATTTTGCATAAACTATGTTTTTAAATTGAAGTATAATTGATTTACATGCATAAACTATTAATTTTCCACAAAAACTTTTTTGTTTTTGTTTATTTTTTGTTTTTTTAAGGAATTTGAGCCTCAGAGAAGCTGAGGTTTGCTGAAAATTTCACTGCTTCTAAGTGGTCAAGGGCAGGATTAAACCCTGATCTGACTAACTAGAAAGTTCATGGACTTAACCATTAAAACATTGCCATTCTCCAGACAGAACAGAAACAAGAGCCAGAACTACAATGAGCTCTTGCTTGAGCAGGAGTGTCTCCTCTTGCTGAGGGTCAGTGCTCAGATTTCTAACCCTCTCCATGTTAGGGTAATGTATGTAAAAAAAAAAAAAAAAAAAAATCCATTTTCCATAAAGCCTATGGGAGCTAGATATTCTAGAATGGATATTATCTCAACCTTTAGAGTAGGGATCTTTCCATATGCACACCATTGCTGTCATAATTTCATAAACTTACTGGAAATACCTCAAACTTCATTTGATTATCAGTGAAAGTTTTTCTTTTTAACAGAATTTTCAGGCATGTGGTTTGGAATAATATTGCCAGCTTGCAGGGAGAGGTTTGTAATAGGTAGTTCAAATAATGTTTATAACATTGTATTAAAAATTGTCTATTTATTTTTATTTTTGTCTTTCCGTCTAGACTGAGTTGTTTGAGGGTAGGTACTGTTTTATCTCTATCCTCTTTGCACCTATCTTAGTGTCTGGTATTCCCTGAAGTGCTCAGTAAGCCTTGGTTAAATAAGGTACTTGATGGGAATCAGTGAGGAACTTTTGTGGGGAAGGCTGAAAGGAAGTTGAGATAGGAAGCAATACAACATAGGTTAATAAAATTGTGGTGTAATTTTGAAACTTTAGTCTGTAGTTTAACCTTTTATGTATCTCCTACCTTCCATTTTTAAGTAAAGTTTCTGGAAGTAATTGAAGAATTAAATTTAAAATTTTTATTTAATCCTACTTCCTTTCTGGGCAAGCAGTACAAAAAATAGTGTGACAAGTAAGGGTCCTAGTCAGTTCATTTCATAATATAGGCTGCTGTTGACTTAAGACAGCGAAACCTTAAATGTAGCCATTTTCTAGAGGAGAGGAACTGGTTACCCAGAACATATTAGGACCGCAGCAGGGAAGTATTGCTTTCAGCCATGTTGGAAGTGAATGATTTATATACTTGTTAATAAAAACATAAAACCTTGGGATGATAATTTTGGACATTGGTATTTCAAAGAAAGTATGGTTGGATATCATTGTATTTTTTGTCACTGCTTTCGCCATGAAACTTGAGGAGATTTTGTTCACAGAGTGTGTTGGGAAGTTTGAGTTTAAGAACCCAAATTAATTTTCATAGGAAATTGAAGTAATAGTAACAAGAAATTTGCTTAAATGAATGAGCTATAGGTTATCAGTATGTGATTTCACGGTCTCTTCCTTCAAAACAGGGGTTAAATGCTATGAGAGGCTGAAATAGGAATTGCTTTGCCTAAATGCAGCTGCCTCTGAGGTTTCCAATAGAGTGCATTGATATAGCCTGGCAGGGAGATTGTAAAGTGGGGGAAGAACAACTGTTCTGATTAGAACTAACAAGGGGGAAATAAGGATATGAATTGATATGTATTTAGTTACATTGTATAATGTATTTTTGGATGTAACTTTTTTCCCCCTTAATTCTACTTGGAGTTACATGTCATTGATCCTTAAATATTAAGTGTTGAGAACTGGGCCCACATTTACTATTCTGGTTCAGGGACAGTGTTCCTCATTTTTAAGGCCATTTCCTCTCCAGGGAGTCCTTAAGTCTGACTGAAATGGTGTGGGCAATTTAGAGCAGGGATATAGTGGGGACATTCTGAGGATCCAGAGTATTTTTAAAGTCTTCTTGGATGGCCAACAGGTAGCTTGGTCATGACTTTTGCAAAACATGTCCCATTTTGTGATGATAAAAGCAACTTTAACTTTTTATTTTGAAAACGTTTCAAACTTCCAGGAAAGTTGGAAGAGTAGCACAGTAACTCTTGTATACCCTTCCCTTCTCTTGAGAACAGTTGTTAGAATTTTGCTGCAAATGTTTTATTTACTATTTACTATTTTTGGATCAATATGGTGACCAAACAGAACTTCCAATCTGAGCGTTCCATAAACATGGAAAGGCAAAACAGCTTTGCATGGGTAAGAACATGGATGCTGGAGCCAGACTGCCTGGGCTCAAATTCTTATTCTGTCACTTAACTACTAAGTAACCTTGGGCAAATTGTTTAATTGCTCTCTGCCTTGGTCTCTTTGTCTGTAAAATGAGGACAGTAATACTAACCATTTTATAGGATCGTTGTGATGATGAAGTGACTTAATGCGTACAAACTCATAGGACCATGCCCAGCTCATAGTTACACATTGTGTTTGCTATTAGAATGGATACTTCAAATGAATTCAAACATTGTTTGTTGGACTAAGTGCCCTTTAATGTATCTTAAAACCTGAAACCCTGTGGTAGATATAAATGCTTATATTACAGAATAAATGGGCTTCCTGGATGGATATGCTAATTTTTTTATGGGCAAAAAAGTGTCTTTAACAATAGGCAGGTCTGGGGAGTTGTGCGGACAAGGTTGTTCAAAATAATAAGGGTGCTATGGGAATGGATAACATTTTTTTGGTTGGGGGGAGGTAATTAGGTTGGTTGGTTTGTTTATTTATTTATCTATCTAATGTTACTGTTTTTTTAACAGAGGTACTGGGGATTGAACCCAGAACCTCGTGCATGCTAAGCATGCACTCTACCATTGAGCTACAATCTTCCCCCTCTGGGAATGGATAACTCTTAATAAAGGAAAGTGAGGTGTGAGTAGGGGAAGAGAAGCTTATGTCAAAGCTTGTATGTCTTGCAGTAATTTACAAGACTTGGATACTATAGGGGAAAGAATAGCTATACAAGTTTTTCCTACCTTTTTGTATCTACAAGAGACAGACAAAACTCTAGCATCCAAGGGTAAACTTCCTTTAATTTCTGCAGAGAATGGATTGAAAAAGCTTTGGTTGGGTTTATTATTCTTGACTTTGAACCAGATTCTTTTCCTTGACGTCTCACTTGTCCAACCAGGATTTTGTGGGATAATACTCAGTTTTGAATATAGAGGGAACAATTACATAGAAATGAAGGCAGTCTTTTATTACCTTTTTTCTTGAAGTAAACCTCCCTCTTTTATGTTCAAGAAACATCATTCTCTATTTTCAACCCTTATTTATGAACATTTGCAAAACTGGGACTTGTAGAAATTTTGAGTTCATCAATGCTTCCTGTGAGAAGTGTGCTTCTGAGAAAGAGGTCTGCTCTTGTATGTGGAAAAGCCGAACTCTAGTCTGTGGGAAATATCTGTGTTAGATGTAGCCTTGCCTAGAAACTTTTGGCTTCTTGTAGCCTAAGATTTGCCTTCTTTTTTCCTTCCCTTCATACTAAATAATCCATGAAACTAGCGTTCTGAATAGTATTTAAACTAATTTCTATTGGCACTCCATAGTTTCCTATCATAACTCTGTCACCCAGCTCTCCATTTTTTTTTTTAAACCCAAATTTTCCTCTACTGATTCTCCTACATTTCTTTTTGTTTTCTTTCCTCTTCTTTGGTGTCTCCCTTTGCTTCCCCTATTTTTCTTTCGCCTTAGATTGGTAGTCTTCATGGGCATCGTTTTGCCTCAGTAACACTTAATATGGAAGAAATTTCTAATTCTTAATAGAATAAATTGTACATGTGTTGAAGCTACAAATATTAGGATACTGCTTCTGTTTTATTTCAGTTAGATCTAGATTAGGATTAATTGTTGTAGTTCAAGAAGATTCATCTCTTCTTGTAGTTCAGATAGTTTTTATCCTTCTGGTTTTGAAATCTCTCCATATTTACTAATTAGTTACTCATTTTGGCTCTGTTGACAGTAGAGCAAAAAGAACTTTTCCCAAAGTAAATTGTCACTTTTGTGTGTGCTTCCCATTTCTATATTGCAGTGTGGTAGCCCATTGAGAGAGATCTCTTTGTGGAGTAAAAAGATTTTTGTTTTAGGAAGCTTATATTTTAAGAAGCCAAAATATATATTCTGATGGCTGCTGACCTAAGACATTGTTATAGAAACTAGGTCAACTTTTCAGTACTTTTATAAAGCACTTACAGTTCCCATTTCATTGCAAGTGAAGTAAATCTCATTGAAATAAAGTAGCTGGTGTATATTCAGTACACTTTTAAAATAGAGTAGTCTATTTTAAAGGAGAAATTGATGCCAATCTGATTTCTTTCCACTGTTTCTTTGTTGGAATGGGGGAAGTTTTGTAACTTCTCTGCTGTTCTGCTCTTTGTTGACTGCTTTGTAAACCAGGCAGAATTGGCAATTTGAATGTCTGTCTTGCTAAAGTCAGCCAAACCTCCAGGCAAGGCTATCCGAGAACCTAGCTGATCGGCCTAAGGTCATAATTAGAAAAAAATGTATAGAAAGAAAATGAAACAATGTTGATTTATTTTTCTAAAATTTAACTTTTTGTTTTCATTGAAAAAGTAAAACTTCATTCATTCAAAAGAAATTTGAGAGCCTGTGGTACCCTAGATAGACTTCACAGAGCTTACATTCTAATTGGGAGAGGTAGATGTTAAGTAAGTAAATATATAGTATGTCAGAGTGTGATAATACTGTTGAGAAAAAATAAAGCAGAATTTGTAGGGTGGTAAATAAGAAGCACAAGGGTAGGAGTGAGGTGGTTTAATATAGAGTGGTCAGGGAACACCTCATTTATCAGGTATGTTTGAGAGAGACCTAAAGAAATTCGAGTGAAGTCTTGTTGATAGGAGTACAAAGTGCTAAGGCCCTGAAATGATTGTTACCAGCAAGCCAGAGAGATGGGGGCAGAAGTAGACCTGTTCAGACAGGTCCAGTGAGTTTATTTGGGGGAAGGAGGGACAATATAGGACCTCATCCTGCACTACACAGTACAGGGAAAAGTCTCACTTCAGAGCCCAGAGACAACAGCTGTTAACAATTTTCAATGTGTTTATAAGGAGTTGAGGCAACACCTGGCCCAGCCTCCATCTTTGTCTCATTGCAGAGGTTCCATGTGAGTATAATCACATAATTGACAGAGTAGCAGGATGTTTGTATGTGTTTGGAAAGTGAGATCAAAATTTTCTTCCCTAGAGAAATCTATTTCTCTACCTTCTTATCTACAGAGTCAGATTTCTATGAACAGAAGATGTGACAGCCTAGATCTGGTACAGTTTCCTTTTGAGTACCTTTGTTGGTTTGGTTTATGACCAAATACTATGCCTACCCCACTTACCTACTGCTTTTCTTTTTACTCATTAGACCAAAAAGCTCCTGCTTCCCCACAAGCTGTAATCATTGGGATTTAATGGCTTCAGGAGCCAGTTATAGGTCACCATATCCATATTTATGTCTTGCATGTCAGGGAAGAAAATCACCCCTGATAACTAACTGTATGTCTGTTTTCCCTCTTCATATGTGTATTTAAGCAGTAATGGTTGTTAAAGTATATGCTGAACCACTTGGCCTTGTTGACTTTGGGACTGAGGAAGAAGCACCAACTATTTAGTGATTGATGTTTTATGTTAACCCCATATTTGAAAGTAAAAGGATATTTGATTACCAGAGTAGGTAGTTGTGTCTTGAGTTACCCATTCTTACTATCCCTCTCAAGATTTCTAGTTTAGCTAGTCTGAATTTCAGTGAGAGTTTCTCTGTCTCTGTCTCTCTTGGTTTGGAGTTTAGCCCTAGAACTTGACCTGGTTACCCTCTGCTCTTCCCTTTAATTATACCTATCTAGTTGTCATCCTATCTAGAAGTCAGTCATCCTGTTACTTAATATCATCCTTGGGAGATGACCTCAATCAGGAAACATTTTTTCCCCCTTCCATCCCTTTCTCCTTTGGTCAGGTAACTATCATCTTGCATAGGAGATATTCTAGGCAATCAGATTCCCCCAGATTTTGAAATTTTTTAAATAACTGCTTGATATGTATTATTTCAACATTTATGGATGCTTGTAGTTGTTCTGAGTTTGTCTTTCAGTGCCATTCTTTTTTCCTAAGTCTTTAGTGACATACTTCCTTGTGGAAATGTTTCTCTTTATGCTTCTTCCTCTTTTTTTTTTTTTTTTTTTTTTGGTGGAGGTACTGGGAATTAAACCCAGGACCTCGTGCATGCTAAGCATGCACTCTGCCACTGAGCTGTACCCATTCCTCTATGCTTCTTCTGAAAACATCTTGCTACTCACTTGCTCTCACTTAACGCAGAAGTTAAAGTGACTTGCGTGGATAAATGTCAGAGGTAACACTTGAATCCAGAGTTTCTGTTTATTTCTGTTGTCAACTGGGCTAAAGTTATCTAGGGTCTTGAATGCTAGAGTTAGGGCTTTGGACTTCTTTTGGGGTGAAATGTGGAACCAATCTTTGAAAATGTGGCACAGCTCTTTGTTCCTTGTAGAAAACTTAAACTAAGTTATTTGAAAAATAATCGGATTGTCCAGTCTGCAGTGTAAATAGGGATATCCTCCAGTGTAGCAACTCAGGATTCCAAAGAAGTGAGACCATTCTTCCTTTTAGATTCTGAGTCTAGAAAATAGGATTTAGATTTATGTCATTCCAGCCATCTTTATATTTAAATCCATGTTTTCAGAGAGCCTCTAATCCAGACTGAATAATGATCTGAGTTGTCTGGTGAAAACAGTAAAGCAGGTCCAAATAATGTATTATAATGAGTGCCCTTTGGGGAGAGGAATGTGGTAGTCAGAGGGTTGTCAGGGATAGGCCAGTACAGTGGTTCCCACCAGCTGACTAACAGAATCACTTTGAGGGCTTTTCAGAAACATAAATTCTGAGGCATTCCCTGCAGAGCTTGAGGTATGGCGGATGGAGAGGTAGATTTGGGAGGTTGTATTAAAAAAAAAAACAACACACAAAACAAACTTCCAGGTGATTTGATCACAGGTTTGAGGACCACAAAACCTAGACATTTAAGCTACATACCTATGTCATTTCTCAGATGGGTGATTATTTAAATAGTATGAGAAGTAGAGAAGAATAGTTCATGGTGGTAGACATGGTAAGTTTGAAATTTTCTACCTCTGTATCCTGTATTGTTTTGGAATTACACATGTCATTGCCTGATTAGGGGATTATGCCAGCACTTAGTTGGAATGTAGGACTTGCTTCTTAGGGGAAGGGAAACTTTTAGACCCTATCTCCATTTCCCCTCTCCATTTTGAAATTGTGGAACAAATTCAAGAGAGGATGTTAGCATTGAAACTCAGCTGGACAATTTGTTTAAAACTCAACAGGAAGGGCCAATGTTACTTCCCGTCTGAAAAGGAAGTGCTGGCTTCCTTCCCTTACTCCTTGGCTAAGGCTGGTCAACTTAGAATATGGGTGGGGGAGGGCTGATCATGTTAATACTTTAACTGGCTACCCAGGCCTTGGGAAATTGGATTACTGTCAATGTTCAAAGTGCATAATTTTTGCTCCCTTCTCAGCTGTATGGGCTCGTGTCTCCTTGACCTTAAGTGATAGCCCTGTACTAGGTTTGTTGCAGTCCAGGAAGCCTTCCAATCTCTTAGACATTATTTGACATTTAACTCTATACTGAAAATAGATTGAGGAGTTGTAGAGAAGAAACTGAAATCCATTTGACACTGAGGAGTAGGTTGTGGAAAGGAGAATATAATCAGGCAGAAAGGAGTAGATGACAAAAGTTTCTTATTTTTAAATTGAGCCAAGAAAGCATTCCTTCTGAGAGGGGCCAGTTGGCATTCTTCCTGCTATTTTAGTACTGGCTTCTCCTTCCTACTGGCCAGTCAATTGTATTAAGTGTTTGATGTGAGTTTGAACTGTGGTCTCTGGGGGTGGGGGAAGGGAGAGTGGTGGAAACAGCTGGTGCCTTCATCAAGCTATCTCAATTATGCTTCTTTTCAGGGTGTTTAGCGGTGGGGGGGTGGTAGAGGAATTGGATGTGTGTTAGCAGAGTCCCAGCAACTCTCAGTAGTGGGATTGGATTCTTGGGCACTCTTAATGCTATGTGGGATGTTGGCTAGTTGGAATGTAGCAAAACCTTTCCCAATCACATTCTTTTCTCAGCCTCCCCTCCCTTCAATCTTCAGCTTTGGGCCTGATTTGGAAAGAAAGGGATATGTGGGAAGTTAGATAGTAAAACAGATTCATACTTTTACAATCGTTGAATGTTCAGCTTAAGTCTTGGGCTCTTCCATTGATTTTCTCCTTATCCATTTTTTATTCCTTTGGTTGAGTTTTCTAAATATGTCTGCAAACAGCCAGAGATACAATTAGAACCAGGACGTCTGGTGAAATCATACTGAATTGCGATCAGTTGGCTCTACTGGTCTCCTTTCCTCCCTCACACCATGGGCTGACTGTATTTCGGAATCAGCACGCATACGAAATAGACACAGATGATTGATTCGTTCTTGCAAGCAGCACGCATTCAACGATCTGCTCAATTTGAGACAGAGAGCCTGTCAAGCTTCCATTTGGAGCAGCAGCATTGATATGGGTGTGTCTAGTTCTCTGTCTGGGGTGTGTCTTTTATAACCCTCTTTTTTTTTTTTTTTTTTTAAAGAAGTATCTCAGAAAACTGTCCTATTAGACTCTTCTATTTTTTACCTGCTTTTGGTATAACCGTGTCACACAGTAGTACTTAGTTGACTGATTTATTTGGTCTAGGCTATGGATGACGGAGAATTGGATAAGAATACTAACAACTGTAACTAATTTTTAAAGTTATTCTTGAGTGAAAAAAGGAGTCAGTGCTAGGTAAACTTTTGTGTGTGTGTATGCTTCAGTGATAGAGTTTACAGTGGCTAGGCCCTGCTGTTAAATTCTGTTCTAAAACATAGTGTTGCTAAATATTCTTTTTCTTCTATCCTGCCCTAGAACGGCTGACTATTGTGTATATACCTGCCCCAACTCCTTTCACCTGGTCATATCATATCCAGATACTGACTAATTCCTTCTAAGTGTGCTGTTTTAGACTTAGCTCTTTTTGCCCCATCATGTATGGTCTAAATCAGGCTTCTGCCCAGAGTACTTCTAGCAGATCCAAGAAGGGGAAAGAAGTCGAGGAGAAAAGATAAGAAATGATAGCATATTAGTAGTTAGTTGTCTGAAATGTCCCTCTGGTTGGAGAACTCTGTGTTGGGCCTCGTGCTTTGCTTTATGCAAAGGGAATTGAGCTCTGGGGGCAAAGGGTGTTACTTTTTTGGATTTCAAGAATTTCTGGCTAATGGAGCTTGACTTCTATTTGCATCTTTGCTTCTGGGGTTTAGGGCTAACATCCACTGAGCTTGTACAAGATAATAGAAGAATGTATCATTTATCCCATTCTTGGTATCAGCTGAAGACACTTATTAGGAAGGGGGGGCTTTCTTTTCTGATGAAGTTCCGAATCTATAGCCCCTGACCCACTCCATGGAGAATAGTGAGCAGGAAAAGCTGAGTTTGCTGTCTTGCCCTTTTTGCTGCAAGGGTTACTGTTCAGTTCCTAGTGGGGCTCCTTTCATTCCCTAGGGAAGTCGAGAACTTTGCTCCCAGCACCTGCTAGTGCCTATCCTGCCTCTTTGTAGGGTGGAGTCTGCTGCCTTTGTTCTCTGCCGGGCCTCTTAGGAATCAACTTTTTGCTTGTGGGGAAAGTAGTTCGAAAGACTTAGAAAACAGTAGAAGTTGGTGATAGAGGACGTGAGGGAGGATGTGCCCTAAAGTAGTTCTCCTGGTGCGAATATTCCATTGACTGAATTCAGGTTGGGGATCAGATTGCTATGATGAAGCTTTCTATGGGATGTATCACATGTAGCTGAGTATAATAGCAGTAGCTTTAAAATCCCCAGTGTAAAGTGAAGAAACTAGTCAAATAGGAGTCTTTAAAATCCTCTCTTCCACTCTGAACCCTTAGATCCTTACGCAGTATCTTTCTGCTGATTCTTAAAGGCCTGAGCTTTGTCCCATGTAGTGTTGGCTTGGGGCAGGGAGGAGGGTTGTTTTCCCCGAACATGATAAGGAACTGAGCAGGGCAGAGTGGGAGCTCTGGCTGGTGATTGGTAGACAGGATGCCCTGGAATGCGGTTGGCTTGCAGCCCAGAATCCAGCACTTTGTATTTGTTTGTTTCTGGGAGACTGTGGTCTGGTGCTACTGTGACAGGAAGTGAGAAAGCTGGGAGTGGGGGAACGGAGAGGGGCAATGTCTTTGTGGTTCTCCTGTGAAATCTCTTTGTCTCTGGGGAGCAGCCCTGCTTTAGGGCTCTACTGAGAAGAGAGCAACCTTTGTGTGTCTAATGGGTCTCAGAGCATCTAGCTACTCGGAGGGATTAGGGAGTGTGAATTCTGGTCTTTTGCGTCTTAGCACTTGAGTTATATAAATGGCCTCGATCTTCTAGCATTGGGGATCTCACTGACTTTTATGTGTGCTACTATTATTTATAGATCTCTAGGATTTAATTAAGAAAGGAATGTTGAAAGGAGATAGATGATTATTTATGTAATATTTATTCACTGTATATATTGCAGATACCCTGCTGGGTCTGAAAGGGACAGAGAAACAGGCAATGCTGAGGCCCTACATTTTAGATCTCATCCTTCCAATTGACACTTAACTACGAACAGAGCTGGAGAAACCTACCCATTTTTAATTTCAGTATTGAGAGGTACTGGTAATTCTGTTTGCACTTAACTAGGAATTGGTAGTTTCCTAGGATTTTTTCCCTCTCTGTCTAGACTGAAATAGTACCTGTAGCACTTTGTTTTCCTCTTCCTCTGTTTTCCCTCTTGTTTTGTGTTTTCCTTGCCCTCCATTCCAGCTGTGAAACAGGCATCTCTTCTCACTTTGTGGATTGGGTGGCTGAGTCCTCAACTTTTTGCCAAGCTGGCTAGTCCCTGAGCACACACACAGACCGGCCATTGATTGCCCAGGAGGACAGCTGCCCTAGAGGCAGATTGCTAACATACCGCTAGAACAATCCCTCCCCTCTATTCTGGTGCTGGCCTGCACTGTCTTCCCTGCTTCAAGTTCCTTCTCTTTCCCACCCCACCTCTGATCTCTGCTTTTGGTTTAGTGAGATGTCACATTGAAAATGAAAGTAGGGATATTTGTGATTAGATTTTCTTTCTTGAGGTGTTATTAGAGACTGTAGCAAGTAGCCAGATTTCTAGAGCGGGCCTTTCAGTGGAAAAGTAGGTGATTTTGTACAAAGTAGTACCACTTTTTTCCTTGCACCTTCCGTCCTGAGTTCTTGTTCTTTTTAAAATGGGAAATCTAAGGTAGATTGCAAGTTATTTTTCCCTTTCCCCAAAACTGAGTGAGTGAGGTCTTGTCTTTAAAATGAAGGTGAGACCCAACAGTCTGCATGTTTCCACCTCATCCTTTCTCACCTCCTTTCCCTCCTCGCCTCAAAGTTTACTTTTGGTCATCTTCTCTGTTGGAGTTAGATTGACTTTTAACCACAAGAAGCATAGAAAGTTCATACTTACTTAACTGTGTCAAGGAGAAGGAACAGGGACTTGGAGTAGAACAGATGTGCTTCCATCACTTACTAGTTATATGATGACCTTGGGCAGGATACTGAATACTTCTGAACAGTTTACTCAATAAAAGGGGCCAACCTTACCTCAGAAGTTATTGGGAAGATTATGTGTGATAATTTATAGGAGGAGATAAGTAATTAATAACTCACAACTTTTCTTCCCCTGTAAAGTCAGATTTTCTTCTTTCTTTTAGATAGGGAGAAACGTTTCCTTCAGCTATCTGCTCTGTAGCTGAAATAGGACCTTCATGCTTCTTTTGATTTCTTTATACTCATACCTTTGCTCTCTCTGTTGCTTGTCTTGAAAGGGAGGTGTACTCTAAACCTAATGTCTTGCTGCTCTTGTCAGGGCTCTGAGGAAGCCGGACTGTAAATATGACTCAATTACGTACTTTCAGCTTTTCCAAGTCATCTTCAAATGATGGGCAAAGAGATGGTGGGAATGCCAGAGGCAGGTTAGGGGGTTT
Source organism: Camelus ferus (assembly GCF_009834535.1). Classification (NCBI taxonomy): domain Eukaryota; kingdom Metazoa; phylum Chordata; class Mammalia; order Artiodactyla; family Camelidae; genus Camelus; species Camelus ferus. The sequence goes on from NC_045705.1 coordinate 33,399,478, forward strand.
GTTGAGAAGCTGCCACTTTAAACAAGGAATGTGAGCTCAAACAGTGGGTGACCTCTAGTAAACCTTAAGGTTAAGCTTTTTTTCCATGAATTTTGTTTTTTTTCCAAGCTTGGGTTAAGGAAGGGTGTAAAGTGTGTCTTTTATGACAAAAGAGTTAAACAGTACCTTTCCATTTTGATTAGAGTTTTTCTCATTTCCCTTTATATACCTGACCTCCCTCTCTTTTTCCCTCCTTTTGTAGGAAGGAGAAAGGCATCTGGCCTCTCCCTTTCCTCCAGTCTGACACCTCCCTCTGTTTTTTGCCCCTCCCTCATATCTTTGTTTCCTTATCGGCCTCACCCTAAAGCTCTCCTATCTCCTTATAAGGCTGGGTGAGGTGCCTTTGGCAGGGTTGCAACAGGGATTCAGGTAAGTAACATGGTGTGTCTCAGACTCTCAGGATTGAGAGAAAATTCCGTGTTAATCTGTCCAGTGGAGGTCCTTGGAGAGGCACGTGGTTAGTGGGGGAGGAGAAGGAGGCGGCCTGGCCTGAGAGATCAGAAGGACTTGTTAGACCAGTCCTGTGTGTGTGTGTGTGTGTGTGTGTGTGTCATACGCGCTCCAGAGAGAAGCAGGTTTTGTTTCTTTCCATACCCTTTCAGTCCTGGGCCCCTCACTACCTGAAAGCCACACCCTTCCTTTGCTTCAAAGCCAGTCCAGCATTTAGCCATTTTAGTATACTATGGATTGAGGGGTTCTCATAATATTTGGGAGGGGAAAAGAAAGCAAGAAAAATGTTCCTTCTAGTTTCTGAATTCAGGGTAAAGATGGTGGAGGTTTTTTTTCTTTCTTTCTTTCTTTTAAAGTCACAGTAAAAACTTTAAATCCTGGGGAATGGGGGTATAGCTCAGTGGTAGGGCTCTTGCTTAGCACGCATGAGGTCCTGAGATCAATCCCCAATACTTCCATTAATCAAATAAATAAATAAATAAAACCCCCCAAAACTTTAACTCCTGACAGGTAACTAGGACATTTAAGGTGTCCTGTTGAGATTGCCAGCTCAACCTCCTTTTAACAAGGAGTATTAAAAAACAAAAAATCTTATATGTATTTGTTTTCCTTTTATTTCTGAAACTCCAGTCAGGTAGAATGTATCACTTTTTCCTAAGAGGAGAGTGATTTGCCAGAGACTCCCTAAATTCATCAGAGAGATTCATGGTGGACACAAATCCAGTCTTTCCTTGTCAAAGTGAAACTCTTCAGTCAGCCTTTTGGGTTCTCTGAAGTGGAGAAGCTGGGTGTAGATTAAAGCAGATCCACAGAGAGGCCCAGAAACTGCTAAACACCTAAGACAAGGCCATTTCCAGAATATCAGTTTTGTAATTCCTGAGAAGTGCTCAGTTGACATGAGATTGTAAAGTGAACAGAGTCCTTGTCCTCTTTCTCTCTTTTTACAAATCATATCCAAAGGTTTGGGGTTAGTATGGGATGAGCCTTTCCAGTGAGGCAGATATACTAGAATTGTTCTGACTGAGCTTTGAATTGGTCTAAGCTTTGGATGGGGGAACATCAAAGTAGTGGGTGGGGTACTTAGACTTTGGACTTAAGTACAAGCACTCTGTGATAAGAAGCCATAGAAAAACTATTGGCAAAATATATTCCCTTTGATTTAAAAATAAAATGGCAATTGTGTGGTTGAACAGGACTGATTGCTTTGAATTTGGGGGTAAATGCCAGTTAAGGCAAATAAATGCCTTTTAGGTGTCTGGAAGAGCTACCTTTCTTGGTTTGAATGTTATGTAATACAGTTCTGTAGTGTTGTAGGTGCTATATTTTATTGATTAGTATTCTTCAGTAGAAGGCTCAGCGTGCTTTTTAAAAAAGCTGTTTGAAATCCCTAGGATGATATAGAAGAGGGGTTTTGCTCATCATTGTTTTTAGAGATAGGGCATAACTTTATGACATTGGATTTGATTTCATATGAATAAATAGAAAGAAAGGAGGAGAGCTGCCTTTGGGGCTGGCTACAGAAGATAAAATTTCTTTCTTAAGAATCCAAAGACCATTTTTTGGGCTTAGAGTTCTCTACCTCAAGACAAATAATTTTTTCTCTTTCTGCAGAGGCTTACATGCCTAATTCTGGTCATCTCTTTGAGTATACTTTATGTGAATTGCATGGAGGTAGGAGAGAGGTTCAGAGTCACCCAGCCTATAGTTTTACATATATTAGCCCATTAAAGCTAAACTTTGAAAAGTAATAAAAAGTAAAGCTTACAGAGGTTATAACTTCTCCAAGATCTCACTGCTATTTTTTTGGCGGAGCCAGGACTTGAACTCCAAGTCTGGAGTTTTGTTTGGTTTTTCCCTTTAAGAAAGTATAGGATTCCTGTAGTTTACAGGACTACTGTGAGTGGGAGAGGGGAGCATGTGGAGACATGTGGTATATTCAACAGCCCTACCAACACCAAAAACTCTAGTCCCTTGTGTTAACAGCTATTTGTAGTAGTATTTGTATTAGTAACAATATTAATAGCTTTCTGTGTGTCAAGACATTCTCTAAGTGCTTTATGTGGATTGTCTCATTTAGTCTCGATAACCACCCTGTGTTTTATTTCCACCATTTTACAGAAAAGAAACCTGAGGTTTCTAGGGATCAAGTGGTATTTTGTCCAAAGTCTTATAGCTAAGAAGCAATGGACCTGCGATGTGAATGCAGTCTTTCCGAAGCCTGTATTCTTAACCTCTAAGAATCATAATTCCAAGTTATATTTCTACAGCCAGTTTACAGTAGGATGAATCATTCTGGGGACTGTGCTATTGGGAAGTGTTTTTTTGGTCCTGTTACCTGGTTGGCATTGTGCAACTGTTTGGTTTTTCTGGGTATTTGATTTCATTTAAGTTCTTTTGGTTTGGAATTCTTGCAAAATAGACTGAGTATTTGCTGTTTTCATTGCTTGAATGTGGGAGCCTTACTGCAGACTCATAGGTCTTGCTTGCTAAGAGTAAAATCAGTTTTTCTCAGAATGTCTGGTCTCAGGGGAATAGCAAGATTCACTTGTTCACTTTGCCTCCCCACCTCCCCTTCAGAATTCCTTAATGATCTTTTTATAGTGAGAGCATGTGTAATCCATTGAAAATATTGCGGCGACCTGTAAAGATGTTGGCCTGGAGTCTTAAGGCTTTCCTGACTCTTAACTACTAAAATCAGTTAATAGTTTGCATATTTTGGTCTATAGCATAATTTTTCAATGATGTGTATGTATGGCATGGAGAAGGCTCTCAAGTCTCTGAGTTGTGAGGTGGTGTACTATCGTTTGCCTAACCGCTTCATTCATATGTGCCTAACTGCCACATATGCTTTCTTTTTCCTCCCATTTATTTCTTCCACTTGTATCATATATATAGACATAATGGATAACCTTTTAACCTAAAGATAAACAGAAACCCTTTCCCATTTTCCTGTGATGTTTGGGAAGAAAGCTCTTAAGAGTTGTAGGAGAGGGGGGCTGGACCATCCATCTTAAAATGTACTTGTTTTTTTGGACTTAACAGCATGCAGTAGAAAGAGAATACAGACTCTGGAAAGGCAAAGATCTAGGTTTAAGTTCAGAATTTGCTATTAACTGAAGACCTTGGGTAATTTCTTCACCTACAGACTGTTTTCTCATTTGCAGTAAAACTTCCTTAGAGTTGTTGTAAAGATTGCCAGGATAATAAATGTAAAACATTCAGTAATTGTTAATTCTTTTCACCTTCTCTTTCTCCTTGGTAATAAACTGCTAAGGCCTCAAATAGTGAATTGAGAGTTCATTATAGCAGATGTGTAATTCTGTGATGACTGCCAGGCATTAGAAAAGCACCCTGTGTCCCTGAAACACTAGTCTAAGTGGGACCTCCTAGTAAATAGTATTGGAGTAGGGAAACCAGCTCATCCACTTCTTAGAACTCAGTTGTGCTCTTGATCCGGTTAATTTCATCTGCTAGTTCACAAAATAGTTTTGGGCTGAGGCATTATCATTAAGTAATATAATTGGAAGATAGAAACTAACTCCTGAAACAACTTAATACCTCACATTTGTATAACATACCTTATCTTACCTGATCCTCACAGCAACTCTGAGTTAGACTGGGCTGGTGGTATTGGCATCTTACAGATGAGAACGTGATGGTGACTTACTGTCACTGGCTAGTGGCAGAGCCAGGACTAGAACTGGCCTTCTGAGTCCTAGTCTATCCTACACAGCTCTGCTTCTGTCCTCTTTGAGGCAGAAAATCTCCCCGCATGCTTTTAGGCCTAGGAATCTGATCTTCTCTTCTTAACTGTTCTGCTTTCTCCAAATTAGAGTCAGGTGGTTAGCTTTTAAAGCCATGAAGATGGGGGAAACTAAGGACTTTCCAGATATTGCTTCCTGACATAGAGTCCTGGGTAGAGTCCCTATTACCCCTCCTAACTCGTTGTATTGTATTAAAGTTGTGGGGGCAAAAAGTGGCTATTTATGGCAGGGTGAGAATTTCTCTGTGCAGCAGGGAGTGTTGTCAGTGTATGCCCCATAGTAGTGGTAGTTTGGGCTTTTATGAGCAAAGAAGATTATAGGGTGGAGACTGCCGGAGTGGTAACTGCAGTTCAGCTTTGTTGAAACGCAGAACTGGAAGAATCTCTTGAGCAGAGTCCTCTTGGTATAGGAGGTTCTTAGGTCATTGTACATAGTGGATAAGGGCAAGTGCTAAAATGAAGCAAAGGAGATGAAAAGGGAGCAACATTAAAAAAAAATAAGGCTACTTACTAAGACCTTTGAGTGGCCTGTGGAATGTAGAGTAGGAATATGAGAAAGCAACAGTGGGCTTTGGACTTAAAGGAAGAACAGGAGTTGAAAAATGATTGTGGGAGCCCAGCTCTGGATAGGAGTAATTTAGAGAAAGGCTACCACAGTCATGGATTTAGGGACTGGATCCACTGGAAGGAGTCTCAGTGATGCAGAATTAATCAAGCAGTTTATTGGTCACCTGTTAATCAGTTCCTCTGGGTACTCTTGAATGCTGTGTACACTCTAAAGCAAACAGGCCCAAGCATTTGTGCTTGGTGGGACTCTGGGGAGCGTGGGAAAGAGAACTGAAGCAAAAGACTCAGCCTAGGCTAGTCCCCACATGTCTTCCCCACTGCGACTATTGCATTGGTTTCTCAATGTCTTTGTGGGCATGCTGGTACTGGGCTTTGAGGTTTCTGCCTTAGGGGTGGGAAGGAGGGGGAAGGGCATTCCAAAAGTGATTCCCCCCCACCCCCCACCCACTTTGCTTGCTGAGAACAAGGGGTAAATGACTTTTTATCCATATTATAACCTGCTCCTGGTTCTCTACAGAAGTATAAGTAGAGGATCTCTGATATGATAGTAGAATCCAGGTTTTAGTGAAAACTACATCCAAGGTCCAGGTATTTGAAAACAGCAAAGTCCAAAGGGCATTTGTCACATTAAGCAATTCTAAGTCATATTTTAAATTGCTCCCTTCCATTCCCAGATTGTTTTTTTTCCCCAATACCTGCCCTTAGTCCTCTTATTTTTTTTAATGTATTAGGTGTATTTTATTTTCCTCTCATTCCTATTTTTCCTCTAAATATTTCTACAGCTCTCTCCTTCCTGCTTCCTCCTTGCTGTGGTGGCTGGGATGCTTCTCCCATGATTTTTTGAATCTAGACTGGGCTGTTCTCTGTGTTAAACCAATCAATTACGACCTCTTAACAGGTGTGTATGTAAATATGTTTATTAAGAATAAAATTTTTTAAGTGCCTTTTTTTTTTTCTGAGGGGTTGATAAGAGGGTGGGGAGTAAGAGGGGATTTATTCTAAAACCTGCTTTTCAATACGGTGTATCTTGAACTGCCCACAAAGTCTCTCATAGCCAACTTGTAAGAGAAAAACTTCAAGTCTAATGGTTACTAGCCAACTTGCAGTTTATATAATAGGGCATGGGGAACTCTTCATTTCTGTATAACTATCATTTATTGTGTAAACATATAAACCCTCCATAAATACTTGGATATTTACCCTGAGTTGGAATAAGTAAAGATGTAAAAATACAGTCTGTATAGAGCTTTCTGCAGGATAACAGAGATGTTGGAAGTTCCAGCCATTGACTGTCTGGAGGTTAGAATATGAACTACTTTAAGGGATAACTTCATAGTTTGAGCCTAATGCTCCTTTTCCGACTCTGCAAAGGGGTGTGAAGATCAATGATAATGGTGCCTTTTTAAACACAGACTTTTTTGCTTTCTTGTCTCCATTAGCCAAGGCACACGTTTTGCCCTCAATAGTAGAATAGTTTTGAAAAGTAGAAAGGGTTTTTTATAAACGTATCAAATATGAGGGTCTTAGTTTTGTTTTCTGCCTTTGATGGTGGAAAGTTTTTTTTTTTTTTTTTTTTTTTTTTACTACTTCCATTGCTTACTGGCATTTTAATTTAGCATATTCATTTAGTATATTTTGCCACCACTGCAGCATTTTCAGTGTTCAGATTTAGGAGAGGTTGAGTAAGATTTGTACTGCCCCCTATCTCTAGAGGTGGCTTGTCGCTACAGGACAGTGAGTGCTTATCTATACTGTGGAGTTACAGTTTTCACTGAGTTGATGCTAGCAAATATTTCCAGGGAAAAATAATCTAATTTTAATCTAATGTCATGACTACAGGCTTTAGCCACATTCTCCCTCTCCTACCAACAGTGTAGAGACTTGAATCTAGTTGTACCTTTCTTTTCAATAGTTATTTATGGTTGGGTATTAAAGGGGGTGGTGGGCAAAGGATCGTGCTTGAGCAGACACTGGTGATGGGCTCCCAGGCTTGGTGGTGGCTCTCTTTCTGCACTGCAGTAAAACCACAAGAGGGTATCTTTGGCTCTGGGGTTAATAATTCATCTGTCTTCTCTGACCTGTGACCTTTTCTCTCCTCTCTCTTACCTTTTCCCGGTAGTGTGAAGTGAGGGGGGCCTTTTCCCTCCTTCCTCCTCCCTCTGTGATCCACCTTCCTTTTTACCCTGCCCTGCGGCGGCTCTGCCCCTTACCTTCATGGACGACTCAGAGGTGGAGTCGACCGCCAGCATCTTGGCCTCTGTGAAGGAACAAGAGGCCCAGTTTGAGAAGCTGACCCGGGCGCTGGAGGAGGAACGGCGCCACGTCTCGGCGCAGCTGGAACGCGTCCGGGTCTCACCACAAGATGCCAACCCACTCATGGCCAACGGCACCCTCACCCGCCGGCATCAGGTAACCCCTCTCTCCATCAGACCTGCAGGTAGGACTTTGGCATGGTCGTAGAGAGGCAGTCATCCTTGGGAAACTACTGTCCTTGTGGTGATGGACTGTCTAGTACCCATGCTTCATGATAGCCTTTGCAGGGGTGATAAATACTGATTAAGAGATAGGGAATGTTGGCTGCTGTGCGGAGTTGGGAGGACTTATCTCTGGAATCCATTTGACTTCCTGTTTGCTGGAGTGGGGTTTCTGGGTTGGGATGCAGTTCTAGTAATGGTAGATCATATAATTTGGAGCTGTACTTAAGTTACTTCTGTTTTTTTCTGTCTTCCCTTACCCACTTTGGTATCAAAAATTCAGGAAATTAAATGCCTACTGCTTAGTGATTGGGGATGTTGGGCATCTTGTATTCTCAATCTCCCTCAGGGAACAGTCTGCTCAGAAGATGTGGCAGTGTCCATAAATTGTATATTCCTGCTCCATACTCTTTTTGTTGGCTGTGTATATTATGTCTTGGAGGAAGGGGTCATTGTTGACTCTGTTGGTTAGAGTTGGAGAGGGAGCATCATGCTGCTGTTTTACTCAGATAACCACAGGAGCCAGTGGTCTCTGGGTTGGCTGACTCTATGATGTGACTTGGGAGAGTTGGTGTTAGAAATGAGAAGTATCTTGTGTTTCCTATGGTTTCTCTAGTCTGACTTTGCTGTGATGTAATCTGTCTGAGGTTTGTGTGTGTGTGTGTGTGTGTGTATGTGTGTGTGTGTGTTTGTGTGTGTGGTAGGCATTGCCTGATACAGATCTCTTGTGGGAACTTAGAACAGTGTTCATGCTCTAGTAGTGCTTTTCATTGATTACTTATTTATTTTTTAAGACAGAGAAGGTCCTTTATGCTGAGGAACATGTTGAGTGAGAGGACATAATTCCAATTGGGGATGATCAGGAATTTGGAAGCAGTGTGTTTGCAATGTTCCTAGAATTTTTTTAGGAACAAGAATAGAGAGTTAAGGTTGAGAGGTATGTATTGAAAAGGAGAGCAGGACTGCTCAGCCTTGGAGGTGGTGGGGAATTCCAGGATTTAGTGCACAGATTCTCTGCCTCTTTCTCTTTTATTTTTAACTTTTGCTCAGCAATGAAACCACACCCTTCCTTCTTCCTGAGAGTAATGTTTAACTTCCTTTCCCTACAGCATTACACTCCCTATGTAATGGGAGTAGGGTGGGGGAAGAGTCTCCCAAGGTGGCTGGATCTTACTGTCTTCTATTTGAAGGGTAACAGTCAAATGTATTTTTATGTAGTATTATGTCATTAGATTATTTCCTGATGTTTAAGACAGAACAACTTAAGAGTGACATTTTCAAATGTGTTCTGTGGCTCTGGTAATTGGTGATGAAGACACTGAGATGTCTGTTTGCTTAAGGGGAGCTGAGATACTTTTCTTCCTACTTGGAAAGAGACTCATATATCTTGCTTCTTTCTTTAAAAAGCTTCCTGGTATGGGAGTTTCCAGTGGTTGTAGATTGTGAAGATGCATGAAACAATAAAGAAGGCTTTTGGAAACGCCCCAACCTAGCCTTTCCGACTTTCCGTATGTTCTTATTGCTTTCCAAAAAGATTGTGTGTTGGAGAACTTACCTGAGTCTCTGCTATTTATTCAGCAAATAGGTTTTGAGTACCTATCATGTGCCAGGCACTGTTCAAGGCACTAGGGATACATCATTGAGCAAAACTAACCAAACACAAAAACCAAAAAAACCTCTGCCCCTCATAGCGTTTACGTTCTTATGTTCCAGAGACCCAGTCTGCCAGAGTTCGAGACCCAGTTCCAATTTTGAGGAAAGTGCTAAGTCTAAGGAGTGATGTGGTTCTTTTATGTGTACTGACAGAAGGACTCCAGGCCACAAATATCTTCTTGAAAGCCCTTTTCCTGTTTGGAAAAAAAGATCATTTGTGTTTCATAGAGCAAAAGAAGGCCACAAAATGAATTGTCTTCTTGTGGGCTGTGTTTCAGAACGGCCGGTTTGTGGGCGATGCTGACCTTGAGCGACAGAAATTTTCAGATCTAAAGCTCAACGGACCCCAGGTAATTGTTTTGGCCCAAGGTCTGGGTTGTTTATTCATATCTTTCTTACTTCCTCAGCCTATAAGTGAATATTGATGTCTTGCAAAGTGCCTGGCACATTGTAATCTCCCATTAATTAATTTCATTGAGGAAAATTTTTAAAGGGGAACTTCAAAGTATATATGTAGTTTTATTTTGGAATTAATTATAATGACCATTGACCCAGTATTTGATCCCTAATTTCTGCATCCTTATTCTAGAATGGGTGTGGTTCTACTTCATAGAAAACCTTACCTATAATCTGGCTGGTCTTGAGCCTTTGACATATCTGGAGAATAGCACAGAGCTAGGCAGAAGATGGCTCTTACTGGGATTTTCTGGTTCATCTTATAATTTCTTACTAGGTGAACTTTATTTTGAAGGATCACTGAGATGTAGATGCAGCTGCAGTTAATATAGTTCATATTCACTTAGATGACTAGTAGTACTGGGAAGTTAAATCTGCTGTCTCTGTCACTTGGGTATTGATGTAGCTATAGTTAACTCAGTTCATGTTTGTTAAATGACTAGAACTAGGAAATTATATCTTCTGCCCATTTGTACAAGTCTGGAAGTGGGGGCAGCCACCACTTTAAAAATCTTGGGGCCCAAAGAAGATGCATGAGGAATCTCTGTCTTCAGGGAGGCAGTGCCTCTCATTGGGATGGATTGTTAATATATATGGCTTAATAGTAGCTCTTTCTTTTTTCTCTTTTTCACATAGGATCACAGTCACCTCTTGTATAGCACCATTCCCAGGATGCAAGAGCCAGGGCAAATTGTGGAGACCTACACAGAGGAGGACCCTGAAGGAGCCATGTCTGTAGTCTCTGTGGAAACCTCGGATGATGGAACCACTCGGCGCACAGAGACCACAGTAAGATTAAGACTTGCATAAAGTCTGGGATGATGGAGCAGGTCTTCCTGTGGTCTCTGTTAAGGGGAGGGGTTAAGCATTTAATTAGGATGGATGAAGAGCCACTGATCTATAATGAAGGCATAAAGAAAGTGATCTCTAGCTATACAGAGAAGATACAAGAGATAAGGAAAAATCTAGTGGAATGAGGAAGAGAGTCTGCAGTAGCTTCGCGTAGAGGCATAGTTACTACCAGCACAATTTTCCTGCCTGACAACTTCCTATAAGATGGAGAGAAGGGTAGATTGCATGGCATTTCTAGGTAAAGTGAACTTAATTTGTTCACTTATTTTTCTTTTCTCTTTCCTTACTTCAAGGTCAAGAAAGTAGTGAAGACTGTGACAACGCGGACAGTTCAGCCAGTCCCTGTGGGACCAGATGGGCTGCCTGTGGATGCCTCATCACTTTCTAATAACTATATCCAGACTCTGGGTCGTGACTTCCGCAAGAATGGCAATGGGGGGCCCGGTCCCTATGTGGGGCAAGCAGGCACTGCTACCCTTCCCAGGAACTTCCACTACCCTCCTGATGGATATGGCCGCCACTATGAAGATGGTTATCCAAGTGGCAGTGACAATTATGGCAGTCTGTCCCGGGTGACCCGCATTGAGGAACGGTATAGGCCCAGCATGGAAGGTTACCGGGCACCTAGTAGACAGGATGTCTACGGGCCCCAGCCCCAGGTTCGGGTAGGTGGGAGCAGCGTGGATCTGCACCGCTTTCATCCAGAGCCTTATGGGCTTGAGGATGACCAGCGTAGCATGGGCTACGATGACCTGGATTACGGCATGATGTCTGATTATGGCACTGCCCGTCGGACTGGGACACCCTCTGACCCTCGGCGACGCCTCAGGTAGGCAAGGAAAGGGTCTTTCCTAGATAGCAAAAAGGGGTAGCTCTTCCTTCTCCTGAGTGCTTTTTGGGATTAGAGATACTTTGGTCCCCTCCCCCTCTGCCTTTTTTTTGTGGAAGCCCATGCTGTTCTTCCCTTTTCTGATTTTACAAAGTATTGGCTTGCTTTTTTGTCTCCTTTTCATTATAAAAATCATATATTCTAATTATAGAAAACAACTTGTGATGGTTATTGGTCTGTGTCCTGAAGAGTGGCCTTTGCTCCTATGCCAGGAGTTTCTTTTATTTCTGCCTAAGATCTGATGCCCTTTTGGTGATACGGGAGTACCACAAGGGAGCCTGGTGTCTGAGGCTATGGAGTACTTGTGAATTTCTTCACCTTCTGGTTTGGTATTAAGAATGGGGTTGAGAGTTTTAGGCTTTCAGGGCCAGAATAGACAGTTAAGGGTACGTATAAGAACCCTCCCTGTGGTGGTTTTAATCTCAAGTTCAAAATAAACCTTAATCTCACAAAACCCCTGACCCTTTGTGTTTATTTAGGTTCTTATATTTGATTGTAAAAGTGATGGAGGTGGGGTGGCATCCTTAGAGGTTGGTACATTGTTGACACACTGAAAGGTCAGTAAGCAGCTGCCTCTTCCGACTTTATTGCTTATCCTTGGGGGTTCTTTGGTCATGTGAAAAAGAGAGTAATGATATTTGGACTGGTAGATGGTTTGCCTTGAGAAAATGCTTTAGAATGAGAGTTAGTAAACCTTTTCTGTAAAGGACTAGGTAGAACTATTTTAGGCTTTGCAGACAGTGTATCATTTTTGTTGTATGTGGTTATTCTTTTTACAACCTTTTAAAAATATAAAAGCCATTCTTAGTTCTGTACAGAAACAGGGTTGGCCTATGGGCTGCCAACATTAGAATAAATTAGAGACAGTGTTTTCCAGGCAAAGAGAAATAATAAGAATTAAGGGAGAAGATTTATGGATGTCTTAATGGTAAGGATATCCTGGCAGCTGTTGTTGAATTTCTGTATGAGGTCATGACTTTCTAAAGCAAATGCCTTAGTGCTCATTTTCCTCATATTAGGTGGCTTTGGTTAGTGAACTGGGCTGGGCCCAGGAGTAGAGGCCTCATTATCTAAGCCTGAGTCACTTACCTTTCAGGTATCTTTTGGACAGCAGATCCAACTCCCATGTGACTCACCTTTTATTCCTGGGGTGAGGGTAAGGGGGCACACCAGACCTCAGCTGGTGCAGCTTGGAGCAGTGGTAGATAATAGCTTTCACCAAAGGAGTCTGTCCAGGGTGTTGGCTCCTTCTGCTTGTTGACAAGTCTGCTTTTCCCGACTTCCTCATTAGTATAGTGATTGGATTTAGGTGCGTGCAGGTGGCCAGGTCATTCTGTTGTCCCTAGCTGTGGCAACTGACATAAAGAGAGGATTTGGGCTTGGTTCTTGGGTTTGTTCCAGGGTGGTTCTGGACTTGGAAACCTGCTTGACTAGCAAGAACATTTGCTGCTTCCTATTCCAGGCCGAGGAGAGCAATACGAGGTCAAACGAAAATAGTAAGGCAGAATGATTAGTAGAAAAACCACTGAACCAGAAGACCTTGGTTCTAGTTGTGCCTTTGCCACTAGCTGCGTAGCCTCAAGCAAGTCATTTAATCTTTCTGGGCACAGCTTTGTAAAACAAGGGAAAGAATGTCATGATCCACCTCTTGTAAAAATATCTCAAGTGACCAAAATCTTGGTTCTAGTAATTATTTTTGTACTTGCTTATATTGAAATAACAATAAAGGTGAGAACATGGCTCACTACAAAACTGAAAAGGAACTGCTGTTAACATTTTGGTGCATTTCCTTTGTGTTCTTTTTCCTATACATGTAAATATACTCTGACTTTATTTTTCCCATACTAAAATGGAATCTTACATAACACACAGTTTAGTAGCCCACTTAAAAAACTTAGCTATATATCCTGTTTGTTTTGTTTAAATAATATTAAAAAATAGTGATTTTTACTAAATGCATTGTCTACCTGAATCACTGTTGACAGCTATGAGGCAGCCCCTTTGCTCAGGTTAATAACCTTGAGGGTTTGGTGACAGTGGGAGTGGTTTTGTGGAACAAACAATGGGCTTATTTGGAGAGTTCCACACAATGGATTCTCCTCTCCTGTGGGAGCCACAGAGTGAGATGAGCTCACAGATAATGGGTCTCTTCCTTCCTGGTGGTTATGAATAAATAATAGTGTGACAGACTCACCCTCTAGTGGTTGTTGGTAGTATTGAAATAGGGAGAAATATCTCCGGTTAGACTTTATTCTTTACCTTCAATTGCTTCGTTTCTATTCCTTTTCTGAGTGCCTGGGTATCCCAAATGTGATGGTGGCCAGTAATGTCTATTTTGACAGAATTGGAAGTACTGTCTTTAGAAATGGGAGGCTAGAAATCTTACCTCCTATACATTTGTTGAGTAGCAGAGATGATCTTGGGATGAACTGTGCAGATTAATGTTCAAGCTCATCAATACCAAAAGCTAGGTCCTCATGAGGTAGCAAGAAATCCTATACTGCTTATACTATTATTACTTCCTTTTTTATAATTTCCAAAATAGGGTAAGGAGAGGCTTAAATATGAAGTGTTTCAAGGGTCTTATCCCATCAGCTATTTCCTGTGTGTGTAAATGCCTCATTTCCCCTTTAGCAAAGGCCTTATGAGAGCTGTTCTCAGACTTTGCTGATTTCTGTGGTGTTGAGTCAGTTGCTTTCATTAACTCTGCTGTCTGAAGGTTATTTCCATCTCTATCTATCTGGAGAAGTTAATAGCTGTAAGGCATCATTCAAATGCTAAGCAGTCAGGATTTGGTTCTTTTTTTGTGATTAACTATCTAAATAGCTTGTTACCCCTCCAAGCTAGTAAACTTCACAGAAAAAAATGGTTTTAATCTAATTGCAGATGCCTTTAAAATTACAACCTTATATCATTAAGAAAAATTGATCAGTATATCCTTTATGCAAAGGAGAAATAAGATCTAGTGTACTAGAGCTGGGATTACTCCTTCCTTGAAGATGAGGGGCAGTGGGAGCTCTCCAGGAAACCAGACTTTGACAGCTTAATGTATTCCTTTTTTTCTTGGTTCTTCCACATTGCAGGAGCTATGAAGACATGATTGGTGAGGAGGTGCCATCAGACCAGTACTATTGGGCTCCTTTGGCCCAGCATGAACGGGGAAGTTTAGCAAGCTTGGATAGCTTGCGCAAGGGAGGACCTCCACCCCCTAATTGGAGACAGCCAGAGCTGCCGGAGGTTATAGCCATGCTAGGATTCCGCTTGGATGCTGTCAAGTCCAATGCAGCTGCATACCTGCAACACTTGTGCTACCGCAATGACAAGGTGAAGACTGATGTCCGGAAGCTCAAGGGCATCCCAATACTGGTGGGACTATTAGACCACCCCAAAAAGGAAGTGCACCTTGGAGCCTGTGGAGCTCTCAAGAATATCTCTTTTGGGCGTGACCAGGATAACAAGATTGCTATAAAAAACTGTGATGGTGTTCCTGCCCTTGTGCGATTACTCCGAAAGGCTCGAGATATGGACCTCACTGAAGTTATTACTGGTGAGTTCTGGGCCCAAGGGAAACTGCCAGGTTAGGGTCAGTGTTATCCCTAGAGATACTGAGAGCTAGAAGGATTGCTAGTCCTTTGACTTTTGATTAAAGGCTGTAAACTGGTGGCTTTTGGGTCAAGTCCATCTCACAGATTTGGATCATGAAAGATTTTCAAAAATTTAAAGCATTATTTGCTAATGTTTTAAATGCTGATTTCACCTAAAATTCCAGATTTTTGCCTTCTGTTTAAAATGTGCAAGAACAGGTTACAATGGATCTGTTTTACTACCTGGCTGTAGTTGGTCTGAGTTGATTGGGGCATGTGCTTTGCAGTTTGCAATAATCTCCAATTTGTTGTCTCTGACTAACTACTGCCATATAGGAAATTGTCTCCCAAACATTGAAGCTGAGTGTCAGTTGCTGCTTATTCACATTCTTGTAATTTCTTTTAAACATCTGCTTGTCCTCACTCACCTGCTTAGAACATGCTGACATTTTAGCTTGTGGTCCTTGCTTTAGAAGTGTTTTTCAGATTGTGGGTTGTGATCCATCAGTGTGTATTGAACACAACTTTGTGGAACACAAGAGAAAGAAAGAAAAAGAAGTAGTGTAGACCATTAGTTCTCAAGTAGGGGTGATGTTTCCCGCAGAGGACCTTCAGAGGTCTGAAGATATTTTTGGTTGTCATAACTCAGGGAGGTGGGGAGGGAGTGCTGTTGGCATCTAACGAGTAAAGGCTAGAGATATGCTAAACATCTAACAATGGAAAGGACAGCTCGCCCAAAATGTCAGTGGTGCTGAGATTGAGAAACTCTTGTGTAGGTAAGCCCAGAGAGTATTGCTTACCTAGAGTATACTCTTGTTTTATGAAACCTTATTTTTATGATTATGTATGTTTGTATTGAGCCATAATATAAAATATATTTCTTACTGTGAGTCACAAACAAAAGCCTGAATGTCTTTACAGGTATTTGATCATTGGGGAAGACTGAGAAATGATGGAATAGGAGATTTTCTTTCGCATTCTTCATATGTATTGTCTTGGGTTCTGGAGAGCTATCTGATGAGTTGTCTCTTCCAGGAACCTTGTGGAATCTCTCATCCCATGACTCAATCAAAATGGAGATTGTGGACCATGCACTGCATGCCTTGACAGATGAAGTGATCATTCCACATTCTGGTTGGGAGCGGGAACCTAATGAGGATTGTAAGCCACGCCATATTGAGTGGGAATCTGTACTCACCAACACAGCTGGCTGCCTCAGGTAACAGAAGGACTTTGAGAGTATGAAGATGGAATTAAAAAAATTTTTTTTAATTGAAATGTAGTTACAATGTTAGTTTCAGGTGAAGATGGAATTTTTGAGGACTAACTTAAATTTCTTTTAAAAAAAAGTTTAAATTTCTTAGCCTGTCATTCAGCCTCCATTCCTGTCTGTATCACATATCATGACTCCAACCTGTCTTATTACCTTTGTCACTGCTCCCTTGCATGCTATGTATGTCTGCGATGTCGGTTTACTTCCTGTTCCCCACACGTCTTAACTCACTTGTGTGCTGCTTTGACTTTGTTCGTATGATTTGGTAAACAGTTGTTCAGTACCTACCACGTATAAGGCAGTTGTTTAGTCCTGGGCTTGCATGTGTCTGTGTCCTGCCTTCAATTATTTGTATTTCAAGTCAAGCTACAATAAATGCAACAAAGGGAGTATAGAATACTAGAAGGATAGAATGAGGAAGAGCTATTCTGTCCGCAGTACCTTTCTTGCTTATTTATCTTCTGAGGCTAAACTCAAGTGCTTTTATTTCATGAAAGTTTTCCTGATTTCTTTTTCTTATCTCCTATAAATGTGCAGTGTATTCTTTCTCTCTTTGGAATATACCCCTGTGTACTGTGCCCCATTCTTCATTTGTACTTCCATACAAGAAGTATTTTTTTCTACCTTAAATTATTGTTTTTATTTATACACCCTCCTGCCCCCAGACTGGTTATAAATGTCCTGAAAGTAGGAATTGTTTTACTCAACTTTATCTCAGCTCCAGTACCTCCCTTATAACAAGTACTCATTATTTGTCATAGTGAAGATAAAAAGTATTAAGGAGGCTTTTAGATGTTAAGGATATTAAGAGAGGACTTCTGGATTTTAGTCATCTTGAAGCCTCTCCTTTTCCTCTCAGGAATGTCAGCTCAGAGAGGAGTGAAGCTCGCCGGAAACTTCGGGAATGTGATGGTTTGGTGGATGCTCTCATTTTCATTGTTCAGGCTGTGATTGGACAGAAAGATTCAGACAGCAAGGTAAGTTAATGGGTGAGTGAATTCCATTCACAGTAACCATGAAGTACCCATAGTGCAGACCTATCATCTCAGGCTTTCAAATAACATTATATACCTGTACCCCCACCTACTCCTTAAAGTGGGTGTTTACCTTAAAAGAAAACTGTTTCCTTTAGAATTTCCTTCACCTGTGTAATATATTTTAAAGCTGTTTAGCCATACTTCCAAGATAGTAAGTTTTTTTTTAGTTAGGAAAAAGAGTGACCCGAAGTTTTGTGTTATACGTCAAATGTTAGAAGAAACCCTCTATTAGCCTGAAGCTACAAGAATTTTTAGACACTTGGGGTACTTAAGAGGCATTGTGAGAGATGATGGATTAGGTTATGCTTTTGAGGATCAGTGTTTTAAAACTTGAATTATGGAAACCTGTACTTACTGGGAAATCACTATAGTCATTCTCTTCTCTTACTGAGACTTTTATCTTGTGATCCCAAGCTTGTGGAGAACTGTGTTTGCCTCCTTCGGAACTTGTCATATCAAGTTCACCGGGAAATCCCACAGGCAGAACGTTACCAAGAGGCACCTCCCAGTGTTGCCAATAATACTGGGCCACATGCTGCCAGTTGCTTTGGGGCCAAGAAGGGCAAAGGTGAGTCTTGGTTCCTTGTTCTTTACTCCTTAACGTAGGATGAGGAGAGGAAGGAACATTTAGCTTTGGGTACAAAATACTTGGTGAGCAGTGCAGAAATCTGCCTAGTCAAGGATGTCTTTTTGCTCTGCTGCTGCTTCCCCTGTGTCTTGTGCTTCATTCACGGTGGTGGTGATGGTGATGATGATGATGGTGGTGGTGGTGGTGGTGGTGATGGTGGTGGTGGTGGTATTGGTATTGGTACCAGTGATTGGACAGTGAAGGCTGAGAACTCAACTAATCTGGAGCCTTCTCCCCCATTCCTCCTTTGTGTTTCCTGTGTTTTTCTTTTCCTCTCTGCTTTCCTGCTTATTTGCTCATGATCCTGTTGACATCTTTCTCTCGCATTTTTCTTTCTTCATTTCTCTTCTCTGCTTTCCACCTTGGGTGATGCACTGGAAGATGAGTGGTTCTCCAGAGGTGAGTGGAATCTTTTAAGGCGCTTATTTACTTCTAATTTGCATGTTTCGGTTTTAGCTTCCATGGTATTTCCTTGCCTAACCCTTCCCTGTGGATGCATGTAGGAAAATTCAGTTGAGGAAGACCATTGAAACAAGTTTAGCTCTTCTGAGCTAATGGCTCATGGCATGCTATTTCTGGGCAGCAGCCCTAGTTATCAAAACTCAAGATAATAGCAGTGATAGTGGTTATACTCACCTTACCCATCTGCTGCCTGTTTTCTGTTCTTGTTTCTGCATAGCCTCCTGCTGAGACAAGCTGGGGACCTTGGTTTTGGTTTTTTTTTTTTTTTTTTCCCTATGTTTTGTGTTTTTGTCCTTCTTAATGCGTTTCTGATCCAAAGATTTTGACTGAAGAATAAAAGAAATATACCAGGTGGACTCTTTCCTTTCTTAAACTTTTTACTCCTTTCCCCTTTTTTAATTTCCAAAGGGAAAAAACCCACAGAGGATCCAGCAAATGATACAGTGGATTTCCCTAAAAGAACTAGTCCTGCTCGAGGTAAGTTATCTTTTTCTTCTTAGACTCCATGGGTCTCATAAACATAGTCCACAGACTAAGTACTTGGCAGCCTGACAGGGTATACAGTATGTTCACTGTTTTGTCTTTTCTGACTTATGGATTTGATGTGATGATGAAAGTATTTGGAAACTATAATTTTATAGCAGTAACTTATAAAGGACTGCTTGTTTTGGCAGCTATTCAGATTACTTGAGGATACGGTAAGGTCTTGATGGTAATCTAGACCAGGAGCTTAGGGTAGTCCCTAAGTAGCCACTATTTCATGGGACTTAAACTTTACTTGTTATAAGAAGTCTCCTTATCACAGTCTGGATCTTTATATTCATCAATATGGTAAGACCAAAGTTCACAGCTCTCCATGGATATAAATAGTTAGCTGTTACTAAATCTTTGAGAGGCCCTTTTACTTAATCATGGTTAAGGTGGGCAGAATGACTCAGTTAAGTTAGAAGTAATTCATTTGAGATGAAGAATCTTTAACTCTTGAGTGCCTTCATTGAGTAAATGAATCCCTTGGGAAACAAGCAAGGCTAAAGCAAACTGGGAGAGAAGAGTCAAGGAGGAAGAAGAGAGAGGAGTTGGATAAATTATACTCAAGTCAAGCCTTGTAATTTTGCTTTTGGGTGGGTGGAGGGCTTAGGGAATCTAATGGTGTAGGAGCATAGACCCGTCACTCCAGCCAGCCGGAGCCTGTCATTGTTACTGAGAAGCATCCTCTGCTTTCTTGCCCTTTCTTGTGCAGGCTATGAACTTCTATTTCAGCCAGAGGTGGTGCGGATATACATCTCACTCCTCAAGGAGAGCAAGAATCCTGCCATCCTAGAAGCCTCAGCCGGGGCCATCCAGAACTTGTGTGCTGGGCGCTGGACGGTGAGTACCTTTACCAGGAGGTGAGATGACTTACTAACAAACTAACTAGTTTGGTACCATCTGTAATCTGTTTTACTTCTTTCCATGTGCTACTTGTAGTATGGTCGATACATCCGCTCTGCTCTGCGTCAAGAGAAGGCTCTTTCTGCCATTGCTGACCTCCTGACCAATGACCAGGAGCGGGTTGTGAAAGCTGCATCTGGAGCACTGAGAAATCTGGCTGTGGATGCTCGCAACAAAGAGTTAATTGGTAAGGAGTTGGATGTTAACTGTTACCTCAGTGTCTGGTACAGTACCTTTAATCCAGCAGGTACTAAATTTATTTATTGAAATGACTGAGAGGAAGGATCCTAGGCCCTCCCACAGTTTGTGAATCTAAGAGTTGGAGAGGGTTATAGTTTAATGGTTCTTTAAAAGACAGGAAGTGATGCATTAAAAAAAATAGAATAATAATAGCTATTATTTATTTAGCATGTACTTTGTTAGTAGGGATTATTAAGCATTTCTGTATGTTCTCATTTAATTGTCACCACTTTACAAAGATCCTTTTTTTTTTTAATGGAATAAGGAAACTGAGGGTCAAGGAAGTTATGTAGTTTGGCCAGAGTTAATATAGTTCGTAAGTGTGGTAGAGCCCAGTTTTTGGGTTTTTTTTTTTTTTTCCTTCAAATTCACAATGACTCTTCTATTGAACTATGATAATATTCAATATGCTGTTTTCATTAGAATATCTGAATGGACTGTGTACCATGTTTCATTGTGACTGAAGGAGAAAACAAATAAAAGAATAGGAAGGATAATCCATTCATGGCTGTGCAGGTCCTTTGTTCTTTTGAAATGATAATCCTATAGGAGAATGAAGTTGATTTGTATGAACAGTACCTATACTTGATAGGATCAGTGCAATTCAGTATAGGGTTAGTCTCCTCAGAACCTGACTCAGCTTGTTCTCTCTGCACTTACTCCTCCTGTCTTGCTGCTGTAGGTAAACATGCTATTCCTAACTTGGTAAAGAATCTGCCAGGAGGGCAGCAGAGCTCTTCCCAGAATTTCTCTGAGGACACTGTGGTCTCTATTTTGAACACCATCAATGAAGTTATTGCTGAGAACCTGGAGGCTGCCAAAAAGCTTCGAGAGACACAGGGTATTGAGAAGCTGGTTTTGATCAACAAATCAGGGTGAGCTTAACACTTTAAGTTATAGCTGGAAAAATTTGAATATGAAGGGGGAGTTGCTAGGAAAGGAGCTTTTCCCTTTTGCTCTTTAATTTTTTTTCCCCTTGTTAACATATAAAATGTGAAGAAGTATGGCTCTTTTTTCTGTCTTAATGTTGATCCAAACATTGATAAGACTTCCATCAAACATTTTTTTTTGTGTCACTCTTTGAGTTAAAATACCAGACTTTGTGAGTGAGTATTTGCTCTTGCCCATTTTGGAATTTATATTCTTATGTTACATTGTATTAGAGAGTACAAGTTCTCAGCTTCTTCCCTGGTCTTACATCCGAATTCCATATGTTACTTTCCTTAAAAGGAACCGCTCAGAAAAAGAAGTTCGAGCAGCAGCACTTGTATTGCAGACAATCTGGGGATATAAGGAACTACGGAAGCCACTGGAAAAAGAAGGATGGAAAAAATCAGACTTTCAGGTAGAATAAATAACTCTTTGGACTGAGACTTTGATCTTTGTTTTTCCCCTTGGTTTCCAGTAATGCTTTTTGTGTTTGGTTTCTTCTGTCTCCCTATCACACTGAGTCTACTTTTGACACAAGTCTCTGTTATTGAGGAAATCATTTGGTTTACTCTTCCCAAAAAAGAACGTGCCTATAGTGCATTTGCTGCTCAGATAGCTCTGGTCTTCCTGTCTGTCTTAGCGTAGTGTGAACACTGGTGCAGTGAAGTATGGTGGCCTTTTTGACTTTTCTCCAAATCTGCCATAGCCCTTTGAAGGAGTTTATCATTTTCTGAGACTTTATCTCCTTCTGATAGTGTTTGGTACCTTTGTAATCTGTTCAGGAACATAAATAGAAGCCATTATATCCTAGTTTGTTTTATTATATAGGTATTTACGTAACCCTTATGAGTTACCTTTTGGTAAGAGTTGTATTTGGAAATAGGGACCTAAAAAGTCCCTGCCTATTAAGGAATAAGATGTTTGTGAATTCAGTACCCTGTGACATTATTGCATTTTATATTTGCCTCCAGGTGAATCTAAACAGTGCTTCTCGAAGCCAGAGTAGTCATTCCTACGATGATAGCACTCTCCCTCTCATTGACCGGAACCAGAAGTCAGGTACGGTGTCCAGGGGGCGTACCTCTCTGCTTTTATTCCACCTCTGCTCTTCTTTAGTGGTTTACTATCTATAGGATGTATATTTATTTCTGAAGGAGCTAGTTGTTTGGTAGAGGAGAGTAATACTTCACTTCAGGATTATAACATAGAAGCTGGTAGGCCTGAGCATTAGAAAATAAACAGGCAGCCTGGCTGTGGTCCCCTATCTCTGCTTGTGGACTTAAAATGAGTGGAAAGTGAACCCTACTCACCTTGTTTTCTGTATTGAAGATATAATTGGCATATAACATTGTATAAATTTAAGATGTACAACATAATGATTTGATACATGTATACAGACAGTCCCTTATCATGGTTTGGTTTGGCTTATGATTTTTCAACTTTATAAGATGGTGTAAAAGTGATATGCATTACATAGAAGTCGTACATCGTATTTTGAGTTTTGATCTTTCCCTGGGCTAGAGAAATGCAGTGGGATACTCTCTTATGCTGGGTAGCAGCAGAGAGCCACAGCTCCCAGTCAGCCACACCATCACGAGGGTAAATAACTGGTACACTTAAAACTGTTCTGTACCCAGACAGCCATCCTGTTTTCTTTTAGTCTAGTATTCAATAAATCACATGAGATATTTTTATTATAAAGTAGTTTTGTGTTAGGTGATTTTGCTGAGCTGTAGGCTGATTGTAATTATTCTGAGTATGTATAAGGTAGGCTGGGCTAAGCTATGATGTTCGGTAGGTTAGGTGTACTAAATGCATTTTTGACTTACATTTTCAACTTAAGATAGGATTATTGGGAAATAACCCAATTGTAAGTCCAGGGAAGATCTACATATTTTTCCCTTTTAAATTTCCATATAATACTAAGTAATAAGTGTTTACTGTGGAAAAATTAGAAAATGCAGACAAACCAGAAAAATGGCAAGAAGAAGATCACTTATTTCTGTTACCCAGAGATAGCCACTGCTATTTTGTAATATCTTTTAAACATCACTATGTGAGCAAGCACACCCAAAAGATGTCATATATTTTGTTTTGTAAAATATTTTCTTTTTCACATAAATGTATATTATAGCCCTTATCTTAATGCCACTTGGGTTTTGCCTCATTCAGGGTTCTTTTTTTCTTTTCTTTTTAATAGAGGTATTGGGGATCGAATCCAGAACCTCATGCATGTTAACCATGCACTCTACCACTGAGCTATTTCCCTTTCCTCCTCATTCAGGGTACTTGAAATGTGGTCTGAGGATCACCAAGTCTCTTGATGTTTGTGTTGATGGTGCAGAAGCAGTGGTGGCACTTAACTGCTGGGGGACTGAGCTTAAACCGGGACAGTGACACCAAACTAGACTAGTCATTGTGGTCTTCGTTGCCATGTACTTGCAGTTTGTAAAGATCCAGTTTCACTTAAGAATGTACTCGATTGTGCTGTAAAAATTATTAGCTTTATTGTTTTCTGCCCTTGAGTACACATCTGTTTAACATCCTCTGTTGATGAAGTAGGCAGTACTCATAAAGCACCCTGCTGCATTCCCCAGAGCATGGTGGTTATCTTGATGAAAAGCACTCATGTTATTGTTTGAGTTACTAGGTAGACTAGCCACTTAAAAAAAAAACAAAACTTTTTTTTTTAATGGAATACTATTCTTTACTTAAAATGACTAAAAAGACAAACTATGCTTATTCAGACTCGGGTATTTGACAGACATTTTCTCGAAATGATTGCAGTGAACTTGTCACTTTGAGGAAAAATAACTGACAGTACATGATGCCTCAATTGTCAAGTGAAAATTTTAATTTTGGAAAACTTATCTGCCACTGTGAGTCTGGTAACATCCCAATACTTAAAACACTTTTAAATGAAATCAGTGGTGATATTAATGAATGTGAGTTTTTAATATTATATCATGAAATGGGTTAACATTTAGAAGATCTGCATAACTCTGTGAACCAGTATGTTCCAAGTGAATTTCAAAATTATGTATGAGTAATTGATCAATTCAGAGTGCAAGACAGACCGGTGGGTTTTAATTTAACAGAGTATGAAGAGAGCATTAGTTTGGATTCAGATTCTACATCGCTGCTAACCTTAAAGAAGCTCTAATGTCGAGTATTAGTATACTATCAAAGAGTATCCACAGTTATCTGAAAAGACCATTAAAATTCTCCTCCAGTTTCCAACTTCTTACCTGTTATGAGGCTGGATTTTCTTTGTACCCTTCATCCAAAATAACATCACAACAGATTGAATACAGAGGCAGGTATAAGAATCTATCTCATCTTAAGCCAAACTTTAAAGAGGTGCAGAAATGAAAAACAATGCTTTTTTAAAAATTAAAAGTATTATTTATGTTAACATGGAATGTTTATTATTTTTTAATGAAATAAATCAACATTAAAAATGTTTAGAACAATAGATATTAATATTGGTAACCTACACCAATGAATACTCTTTGGACCTACATAATTTCCAAGACTATAAAGGGGCCTTGAGACCAAATAATTTGAAACCTTCTGGCTTAGTGAATGATTTCTTGTGTTAGAAGTCTGTAGGAAAGGGATCTTTTTAAGTCCCATGAAGGCTTTGTCTAGAGCCTTGCACTTGGTGTGTGCTCAGTAAAAATTTGATGGGTGGGAGGGGGAAGGGAGGTCAGACTAGGAAACAATTTTTTTATGATGAGTATAGATTTGAAGAGTTGGTTTTTGACTTGGATAACTTTCTAACTTCCTACAGATAAGAAACCTGATCGGGAAGAAATTCAGATGAGCAATATGGGATCAAACACAAAATCATTAGGTAGGTGATTAATTCCTGCCTGAGGATATGGAGTAATGGTTCATTGGGAGGAGGAGAACTGTCTGGCTCTGCAGTTCTTTCCAGTTCCTGAAAGAGCACTGGCTGGAGTTTTCCATTTGGAAGGATGTGACAAAACTGAGTAAAACCTCATCCATCTACTTTCCCCACATTCCCACATGCTTATAGGTTTAAAAGAAATCTTCATATGCCTCCCCCCCATTAGTACAGAATCAAATTTGTGTCCTTAAACTGTTACAGCCTTTCGCAGTCTGACCCCAGTCTTCCTCTGTCCTCTCTTCTTGTGCTCTGTTTCAGCCCACCTAGTCTACTTGGTGTTCTGTCTCTCCACTCTATACTTCTAAAATTTTGCTTATTTAATACCTCCTATTGGAATGTCCTTCCTAATTGCTTTCTAAATTGTCTTCATCCTTAAAGGCTTGGCTGAAGTCCTGCCTCCTTTGTTAGGTCCTTCCTAACAGTTGCAGCATACCTCACTCTCTTCTAATTTCAGTCCCCTTCATAGACAGATCTTTTCAGTTAAGTTTTATTATCGTATGTCACACCCTGCATATTTCATATATATTGCCTTCCCAAATAGATTTAAGTTTTTTTAAGTCAAGGACAATGAGACCTTAATACCTTTCTGGAACATCTGACTAAAGCTTAGTGCCCAGTAGAGGTGCCAATTCACACTTACCTGCTTAAAATATATTGTATAGTGGAAGGGACTGTCATGTTTCTGTGTACTTTTTCTTTCTTTTTTTTTTTAACTAGATAACAACTATTCCACACTGAATGAGAGAGGGGACCACAATAGAACACTGGATCGATCTGGAGATCTAGGCGATATGGAGCCATTGAAGGGAACACCCCTGATGGTAAATCCTCTTTATATACTGTTGTCCTTCTAAGGGTAGTTCTGTTTTGAAGCCTGAGTGTTTTGTGAAATAGGGAAAAGGTACCTAGTGAAAGACAGCATCCTTTCCTTGTAGGGATTTTTCAGAGAAAAAGTAGGAGTTTTGATTCATGTTGGGATTTCTTGGGCCATTCTGCCATGGTTGACATGGGGGAAGGAAGGCTGTAGATGTGTTACTTGTGACTAACGCCAGCTGATCTATTCTCACATTACTCTTTTTCTGTTCCTGCCTTTCTCGAATGTCTTGCCCTTCACTTACTATTACCTTGTTTTGTTTGGGTTTATACATGTGGGGATTTTCCCTAGGTCTGGCACACATTCATGAAGTTCCTGTTTTCTTACTCTCATACTAACAAATTGCATGTATTCACAGCAGGACGAGGGGCAGGAATCTCTGGAGGAAGAGTTGGATGAGTTGGTTTTGGATGATGAGGGGGACCAAGTGTCTTACCCCTCCATGGTATGTCCTCCAGCCAACCCCAAGTTCATCCTTGAGGAAGGAGGTCCCTGTGTGCCAGCAGTTTACCAATCATACTAATCTGATCAGTCTCCGCCACGTGGGGCTTGAGGGTCCTGCTTCTGTGATTATTACCTCTTAAGAGGCTGGGATATGCTGCTGGTGATCTGACTCTCCATTATGTGCTACTTTCTTCCCTCCAGATTTGCTTAACTACCTTTTGGTTCTCCTTATTCCCCAACCCTATTAACATCTCTTTCTCTTTTTTCCCCACAGCAGAAGATTTAGCGCCACTCTCTCCGCTACATCTGGGCTTATAATATATGTATTTTTATTTTTTGGTGGTGAAATGGACTGATGATTTTTCCCTTTCTTTGCTGGACTGTTGTGCCAACTGCCAGGCTGCCTCCTGCCCTTACAGCCCTAAGTGGCTGCCTTCTTCCCATCAATTCCTAACTTCTTCCAGTGAAGCTTAATTGTCCCTCCTCCCCCTCCAGGACCCCTGCAGTTATTTCCTGGAAGCCTGACTCAGTTATAAGCATATCTTGAGAAACTGCTGCAGATTAGCTCATTTTGCCAGCTCTCCCTGGAACTCCTGGCCTTGTGTGGAAGGAGGGAGAGAGTGGGACTCTTCACTGGAAGCCGTGGGAAGAATTGGAAGTTACATGCTGTATATGCAGTGTCCAGCAATGTGATAAACCGATGGTTCTTAATCAAGATTTTTTTTTTCCTGGTGGGAAAGGGGCTGCTTTTTTTTTTTTTTTTTTTTTTTTTTTTTTTGAGAATGGAAAGTTTGAGCTCTTCCCTCATTCCTAATGACTATTTTTGAAGCAAAGAAGGACGGCAACATTGGCACGTACCACCTGGCAAGGGCCCTTGACTAAGTGAAAGTCACCTAGAGCTGAGATTAAGAAACCTTGCTCTCCTCATCTCCAGGGCAGGGAGCATCAAGGACCTACAGACTCCATGTCTTCTCCAAGCCTCATGCCAACCCTGGGCTGCTGCTGCTGCCCCTTACTGAGGCTGTCCTTAACCCTTCTCTCCTATCCTGTGATAATGTCTGCTGACTTTGCCTGACCATTTGCAAGAGGCTTTAGAAAGAGGAGAATATGTCAAGGAAGACTTTTTGGGTGAGAAGGAGCAGAAAGATGTCTTCCGGGGAGGAGAAGAACCCCTAGGAGGAGCTAGTAGGAATGTACATGAATCGTTTAGTCTGAAACTGGCAGGAAGTTTCAAAGCTGGCTTCCCCCTGCCCTTATTTCTCCTTTTCTCACCCTTATAACCCCATCTTCCCCTGCCTCCTCCCTGGATTGGTTACCGACTGACTAAAGGACTTGATGTACATAGTCCTGCCCCCTTTACCCTTAAAAGGTGGGGATCACCCCTGGCTTTGCCTCTTCTTTGTGCCTTTGGCCTGGGGTACATCTCCTCCCTCCCTTCCATGTGCCTTTCTTTGCCTCTGCAGTCTCATTTCTCATGATTTTGCAAATTATATTTTGTTGCTGTCTTACCCACTGTTGGCCCTGAACAGCAGAAAGAAGAGGAGAGGTGACCTAGAGAACCTCAATCTCTCCACTGGGAATTGGAATAGTCTCTGATTTCAGCCATAGCAAGCTTTTGCTCAACAGTATATGTTGGGATTTTGCAAAAATCCTGTTTTGATGAATCTCAAAATGAGGTTGGTGGGAGGAGTGAGTGGTGTGGCTCTTACTCCTTAGTTGCCCAGAATTGTCATCTCTGAAGGGGTTATAGGGAAGTCGTGTCCGTCCCCTGCCCTACCCCCTCCTTTTAGTTTTGTGTATTAGTGGGTTGGGCTAGAGGAATCAGCTGCTATGCGGTTGATTATTTTTTTTAACCCCTTCCCTTATTTGCCTTTTACTCCTCCCCTTAATCTAAAAGCTCTGTTCAGTGCAACTGGAAATCTTTATCCTCCTCTCTCCCCTTTCCTTTATGTATTGAGGCTATGGGGTAGGAGACAAGTGCACAACCCACTACCCTCCTCCCCCTTCCCCTAAGCATTAAAATTCCTTATTCACCCCTTTCCCCCCTTCACATTTGTTCCCTCTCCTTTTCTGGCAAAAAAGGAGCCTTTTCCTCTCTGTGACCCTAAGAGCATACTGCACAGGGGAAGTCACCCCCATCTGGACCTGGCTCCACTCATGGTTTCTCTTGTCTTCTTCTGCTCTTTTCCTGGTGCTCTTTTTCTCGGTGGGGTGTGGGTATTAGAACAGCCATGGGCTTTTGGGGACCTTTAACTGTCTTTTTTTTTTCATTTATAAAAACACTAAACATTCATTTCCAGAGAACCAAAAATCCCACCTTCCCACCGAACACTACTAAGGGGCATGTCTTCTGCTCCATATCTTTTCTGTTTTTCTTTCTCTCTTGTTAATGCTTTTAAAAACAAATGAGTTTTTTTTATATAAATAAAGTTTTTAAAGTGTGTATGTGGGGGGTCTGTGTCATTTCTTCACTTCAAGCTGTATTTCTTCCTCCTTTTCATCTTGGTTACTTCCTTATGTATCAGTGTCTTTTTTTCTCTCCAGAGCAACCAGAAGGGGGTTGTACCAGGATGGATTTATTTTGAGCTCAATCCCAACTCTTAACAAGGAACATCTTTAAAAATATATTTAAAAATCCCCCTGAAGATTCTTAAAAATTAAATGTGGCTAAGTAGAGTACAATAATCTTATTGCTAACTTAGAGATAGGAAATTGAAGTATAAAGAATTAATAACTTCCTTAGTCACTGGGATTTTTTTTGCAACATTTGACAAAACTAACATTGAATAAAGCTCATTGCAGTACATGACCCTCTTGAACATTTATGGGAGGAAGATTAGAAGCTACCAGCTCCAACCGTCATCCTAACAAATAGGAAAATGTAGAATTAAAAGGCTCCCTGGCCATAATGTTTCTTCTCAGGCTATCTGCAGTCCTTTAGTGAGAAGACAAGGGGCAGGCCTATAGCTTCCTTTGTGTCCTACCAAGTAGTAATGTGGGTGGGTGGCAAATATTTGTTGGATTACCAGGGGTGTCTTTATTGCAGATGTCAAGGATTAAGACCTATGGAAAGATGCTTATTTCTTTGGGATTCATATTTCCTGTTACATACTAAGACTCGAGAATTTATGTAAAATGCTTTCTGTATGCCCAATCTTTAGATTAAAAATATATAGCTGCTTCTGGTGATGCTCATGTCTCAATTTTGTTGAACTAGGTCTTGGGTATTAAAACTTTCTTGGGTAGTGAGATCAGGAGATCTAAGTAGTATTGCTGATACCCTTTAAAGCTTGATTCATGTCTGACAGTTTTAGATGAAGCACAGAACCAAAAAGCTATTAGAGTTTGCTTTCCAAAGAAGTTTGGTAGCCCTAGTTGGAATGATTTTTTATTATCTGTGTAGAAAAACCTGGCTACTGGTGAATAGCCAGTATATTATTTATTATCCACTGGCATTGATCTATATACAAATCTTACTCTTCTCCCCTCTCCCTGGATCAGTCCATTTATTTTATCTCATTCAATAAATATTTACTCAGCATCTTCTATATGCCAGGCATTGTTGTGGATGTCAGGTTTAGATTAGAGAATGAAACAGATCCTTTCTCATATAGACTACAATCCATGAAAATTCTATGCAGCTGAGATTGGTATTTTTTCAAAACATTTCTCTGCCCTTAACTAAAGGTATTAAGAATGATCTGTGAAGTCCCTGTGTCTCTTGTTTCTTGATACTTAGTAATGCTTTTGAAGTCTATCTCTTACACCAGCTTTAGGAATCCTGTGGGTTTTGCCCACTTATTCCTGGATCCTTTAGAGACTGAGCCCCACCCCCCCCCGCCCGCCCACCTCCCTCCCCTCCTTAGGTTGTAGGTTATGTTCATCCACTCTTCTGCCTCAGTGAGGCTTTTTTGTGAACATGTTTGGAATGGCTGTAATGAGTCTTGCTGTGACATTCTGACAAAGTTCTAACCTCACTTGGCCACTTGTTCTTTCTTGCTGAACTAATGCAATTTGTTACAAATTAAAAGTCTCACCTAGAAAGAACTAAGGACCATCATTCTAGATCATTTCTCATTTTGTCTATCTTTATATCTGAAGTATAGGATAGTAAAGGTTCA
Organism: Camelus ferus; assembly: GCF_009834535.1. Classification (NCBI taxonomy): domain Eukaryota; kingdom Metazoa; phylum Chordata; class Mammalia; order Artiodactyla; family Camelidae; genus Camelus; species Camelus ferus. The sequence goes on from NC_045705.1 coordinate 33,429,558, forward strand.
TCTTGTTATTTTCATAGATGGAGTTATAGACCAACTAGATCTGGCCTTACAGATCTGAGCAAGTACACAAGAACTACCTGGGAAGCTTGTTAAAAAGACATTCCTACACTCCATTTCCAAAAACTGCTTCAACAGGTGGGACTCAGGAGTCTGAAATCTTGTTAAGTAACCTAGGTCATTCCGATATCTGTGGTCAGTTAATTGCAACTTGAGAGACTGATCTAGAGACTTGCTTAAGATTTCAGCCTCAAACTAGAAGCCAGGATGACTGGCTTAACACCACTGGCAGTAATACTGATTTCATGGGGGTGGTGGTAAGCACAGTAAAGGAGAGTTCATAGAGGAAACAATGTTCTCTCAAAGGAATGAATTGCTTACTTTGAAATTTGATAATAGTGACAGGCTATGTAGCATGTGGGTAGGAGAGATTTCTTTTGCAATTAATGTCATGTAGATAATACCCTGAGAGGTGGCCTTAGCCCTTGATATAGGGGCCTCTAGGGCATAGAGAAATTCCTGAAGCTGACGGCTATAACAAAATCTCACCTCTGGCTACAACGGGTATCACAACAGGGGAGCAAGTGACCCCACTGGCCAAAGCCAAGGAAGTATGTCTGGAAACTTAAATCACTCCTGAGAGACAGCCTTTGTTAAGAAAGCGCATGTACACAAACTGCACACTGTAGGAGCGAATTTATTTTTCATACAACCTTAAGACCTCTTGACTTTCCTGTTGTCTCTGTCAGGTAAAGCATTAGTTCATCAGCTGATCCATCCAGAATTTAGGGGCAGACATGGAGAGGAAGCTGGAGGAAGTGAGGTAGGGAAAGCATCAGTGAAAGGAATTATCTTGTTCTGTCTGCATTATTATGTCCTGACTTACATTTTTTCCCCTTTTATGCAGTACGAAATAACCAGGAAACAGCCAGAGTCGCCTATCCACGAATGGATTAAGAGCTTTACCCCTGTTCGTGTAATTTAGGAGCTTGTGGCAACTAGCTTTTTTGTTTTTTTCTAGTTGAGGAAAAAGTGCTGTGCTTCTTACCATATACATTTCTATCTTTTTTGTTGAACAGGACAGATTCTTCCATTTATTGAGGATACAGAAGGGATTGCTATCTTGCTGTCTTTCCCTAGATATCTTGCGCTTATGGACAAATAGTTTGAATGCCATAAGGCACTTGTATCTGTGGTAATGTGCAGGCACTTACTCTGCTCTTCACCTCAGTCTTTTTGTTCCATCTCTAGGGCAAAGTTTATCATTGGTCTTTTGTAAACTTTGGACTCTGGGCCTTTTTACAGCCCACTCTTGTTATGAGAATCAAGGGTCGGGGGAGTGTAGTGTATAGTTGGAACTAATTCAGGCTTCTGTTTTCAGCACTGTGGTGGATTAGATACTCTGAAAAATACTTTCAACAGAAACAAGATGCTCAGTAAAATGTATTTATAAAAAAAAATCCTTATAAACACATTGCTGAACAAGCACAAAAGTAATGAATCCATAGATCTTCAAAATGAAGTGAAAACTGGAATCCTAGGAAGTGAACAACTGCTAAAGCTAGCTTTACTGTTTTTGCCAAACTCAGCAGGCTGTAAACATCTATTTTAGTGACTACGCAGGATATGGGAAACGAAATGAAACTAAAGTAATTGCAGGTAAAGCTGGGATCCCCTCAGTGTGAAGGTGCACAAGAAATAAACTCTGTAGAGTATAATGGGGGCAGCAAAGAACTTACTTGTTTCAGCCTTCTTGCTGTTACCCCAAGACTGGGTTTGCCTCTTGGTGGGTGTTGAGCCAGAAGAACCAAGCCAAAGTTGGGGAGAAGGGAGGATTTATTGCAGCAAGTAAGGAGAACACCAAGGATCTCTCCCAAAGCAGTGGCTCTATGAACAGCAAAGTTGGGGAATTTTTAAGCCCAAGGGTATATGCATATTCATAAAGTGGCTTGAGCAGAGGAGAATTCAGCGTCGAATTGGGGCTAAGGTTGACAGAGCCCAACCTTCAGCTGATTGAAGGCAAGAGGGTCAGAAAAGGTTATTGTCATCTTCCCTTAGGTTCCAGTGGTTGACTGATCTTTACCATTGAAACAGAACTGGGAGTCTTTACAACTGACTTAATATTATCTTTGTTGTTACTTCTCTTGCCTGATAACAGTTCTTTTGTTCCCTTAAGATCATTATCACTGAGACCTGTTCAAGGGCAAATATTGTGGCCAGGTAGATCACAAAGTGGCTTGGGGCTAAAATGGCTTCTCTTGTAAAAATCTACATTTGGTTCTTTTCCTCAGGGGACCCCCTACCCTATCTGCTTACAGTTGGTCATACCTCCAGGTGTTTTCAGAAGCAAATGTAATCCCTCTAAAGCTTCAATTCTCATATATAATAACTTCCAGGGCAAATGAACAGCCTTGCTCAAAAATTATAAGATGCACAAAGAAATGACACAAGTGATGGGGGGAGGGTATAGCTCAGTGGTAGTGTGTGCTTAGCATGCACAAGGTCCTGGGTTCATTCCCCAGTACCTTCATTAAAATAAATACTAAAACCTAATTACCCACCCCCCAAATAAATTAATTTGTATGCCACTGAGGTTTAAAAAAAAAAGACCACAAGTGGTAAGGGGAATAAAAGAGACGCAGAAGCTGATCCTTGAATGCTTCAGGTGATGACACTATTACACAGACTAATGAAATAACTGTTGATTAATGAACTAAAACAAGCTTGAAAATAAGGACAATAACCCAGTAGATTTGGGAGGGCAGGGGGGGAAGCCTTTCTGCATTAGAAATGAAAAATACAAACTTGAAATAAAAACTCAGATTAAATTGGAGAAATTGAAGGGGTGCTAATGACTTGGAAAATCTCAAGAAATCATACAGAATACAGTCCAAAGAAGGAGAAGGAAGAATGGAAAACAGCAAAGAAGTTGAGAGACAACAGAGGACGTGAGAATGAGAAGACCTAATTGCTATCTGGAGCTCCAGGAGGAGATCATAGGAAGAGGCAATATTCAAGGAGGTAATCCTTGATAGTTGATAAATTTTCAGATTTGGTGAAAGGCACCAAATCTCAAATTTGGGAATCCAAATGAATTCCAAGCAAGATAAAAGAACCCATGCCTAGAGACTTCAAGGTAAACGCTATCTTGAGCAGCTAGAGATAAGATACAGACTACCAACAGAAAACAGCCCCGATGGGGGACTTCTCAGCATCAACAGTGAAAGCCAGGAAACTGCAGGATGCTTACCCTTCATCCTGTTAACAAAAGAACTATTTTGATAGAAATTGATCCTGAAACTTAAAACAAATTTTTTAAATTGAAGTTTAGTTGATTTACAACGTTAGTTTCAGGTGTACCAGCACAGTGATTCAGTTTTACATATACATATATTTTTTTCAGATTCTTTCCCATTATATAATAAGTAACATGTTATTACAAGAAATTGAATATAGTTACCTGTGCTATACAGTAGTAAAACTTTAAAGAAAGCTAATTCAAAACATTTTCAGACAAAAGCAGTATTTGTCACTCTAAACAGGTAATACAGGATGTCCTGAGGCAGAAGGAAAATGATCTCAAATGGAAAGTGAAATGCAAGAAGGAACACTGACCAAAGATAGTGGTCAACGATGTTGGTGAAAGTAAGTAAGCAATAACTGTGAAAGCAATATGTAGTTTCTGGGAGGGAAATACGGACTAGAATTAAAATACTGGACAACTGATAGCATGTAACTTGAGGTGATGAAAGCACTAATTTTCATGTTATATTCGGGAGGAAAGTAAAGATATTGATTAACTTAAGACTTGTGAAACCATACATATTAGCTAGAATAACCACTAAAGAATAGAGCATGTCACCTTCAAACGTAGAGATGGAAGAAGGCAAGAGGAGGGTAGGGGATTAGATCCGGTTCTACCTCTGACAGAACAATCTAAGCTTGCAGGGTACCAGTTACAGGAGGTGGTGAGGAGCCTACTTCAATATTACGGTACTGGGACATAGTATGTGCAGATGAAGTTAGGTGTGTGCAGGAAAAGGACAGCGAGTGACGTGTGAGAAGGGGTGAAGAGAACAGTTCCAAGACAATTTCCATTAGAGCAAAGTTGAAATAAAAATTATTTGCTGGCTGGTGTGTGAGTTGGTCAATCTGACTTAAAGACAGAATATTTTCATATCTTGTTGAGTGAATTGTTCACTTCTCCGGCCCCTCAGGATATGGAAACTTAGTTTTATGCCAGAGGAAGAAGAGTTAAAAGGTTGAATCTATGCCCTCCAGGTTTCCAGGCCCCAGACCCCCCTGAACAAGATCCAAACACTATATATAGGAAGATCAGAAGAGAAGCAAATCATCCAAAAATGAAACAGATCAAAGCAAACCCTACTCTCTTTGTTGCTAGTTAACTTTTCTTGGTACTGGGAAGTCATGCAATCTTTAAAAAAAAAAAAAAAGGAAAAATTGTTCCTAAGCCAGAGAGTTCTCTAATCTCCTGCCCCTTGTGACGTCATCAGCATTCTAGGGAACAAACTCCAGTCCTTTTAGTCCTCTTTCAGGACCTCCTTTCCCTTCTTAAACACTGATTGTGCTACCAGGGTTCAAATCTTACCTGCTTCTGACTTGTCCCTGATGGAATTCCTACAGAGGATCCTGGCTCAGCCTGATCTCACCATGCCTCTTCTGTCTTTTTGAAGTCAGGCCCCAAGCTCTCCTCTCAGTCTGGTTAATGTCTGACTGGACACTTGGTAGCTCAGCTATACTCCATCTTTACTTGTAAAGTGTCTTAAATTCTGGTAACTCTTATTCTGGTTACCACGTTGCCAGTTGCTTTGTAACTTGTATTTTACATAATGTCACTTAAGTGATAACTGACTTCTGAAGTAAAATCCTGGCTCCATTAATATTTCATTCATCCTGCAAATATCTGTTCAATTACTACTATATACAGAGGCGAGGGCCAAAGGCTGTTCCTGTTTTTGAGGCGCTCCAGCCCCAGGGATAGAGACGTTGAATTTATGTCAGGCATTACATTTATATGTTTATAAGCATTATTATAATGACACATTTCTACATTAGAAGAGGGGTGAGCTCTCCTGGGAGGGAGGGTAAGTCTTCACTGAGAGGTGATGTTCAGGTTGGTTTGAAAGGATAACTAGCATTCCACCAGCTGGAGATGTGAAGTCATGCAGAACAGACAGGGTAATGTGCAAAAGTATTGAGGTGTTGGTATTGTAGGTGAGGGGAAGTTTATATAAAAACATTTTATCTAATAAATGGAGTGATTGAAATAGAATATCACTATTTTCTAATCTTTAATAAAAAGACCTTAGGCGTTGAGCATCAACAGCTGCTAACATCACAAAAGGAAACAATCAGATACCACCTACAAAGTAGTTTTTCAAAAAAAAAAAAAAAAATTCAAGCCTGAGTCTGATCAAACCTCTATATCCAGTTACTATTTTATAGGAAATACAGAGGATTGGGGGAGATGTTAATCTGCTCCACGAGGATGCAGTTAGCAAAATGGGGAAAGAATTACAAAATAAATAACCTAATTCTTAAAATAACTGCAAAAATGATGGAAGGATATCTACAGATTAAAGAATCAGTTTCCATAGATTAAGAGACATCAGCAATCTCAATGCACCAGCCTTATTTGGATCCTGATATAAAAATGACAGGAGAAAACTGGAAATTTGAACACTAGATTCTTGATTTTATTAAGGGATTATTACTTTTTAGGTGTGACACTGGTATTGTGGATTATAATTAATTCCTTGTCAATGTAAGCAATGTAATGAAATTCTACTGGATGAAATGTTATGAGGAAGTTTGCTTCTAAGTAGTATGGGGCAAGAGTGAACAGGGAAGTATAAATGAAACAAGATTGGCTGTGAGCTGATACCATTAAAGCTGGGTTACGGGTATATGGAGGTTTATTATAATATTTGATTTGATATTTATGAATTTTTAATAATAATTTTTTTTAATGGCAAAAAAAATTTGGGAGCTAATTGTTCCAGGTAGATGAGGCACAGGGGCACTTAGATAGTGGCAGGTAATGGGACTAGAAGGAAGGATGGTGGTGGCAGTTGTAGTGCTTGGGTTATGAAGTTCTTTTCCTGCCATATGCAGGCCAATGGGTTTCAAACCACCATGGACACCTAGAGTTCTGTGGTGTTGCCACCAGGGCGGCCACAAGGATGGAAGGGTGGGGCTGAGCAGAGGGGACACCAGGTCACTCACACATTTTAATAAGAACAGCTTTGCTTCTGACTATTTTATTAAATTGGGCTTCTCAGTAATTCATATTTCATTTAAAAACAGGATTCTGAGGCATTGAAAATTGTCTCTAACCACTGGAGGAACAGTTGAATATTTGAAGACTCTCACTTGGGCTGTAGGCAGAAGATTGGAGGTAGGGAAAGCAGCTAAGAGACTGTTGTGATATCACACATGAATGAGAAGTTTGTTTTGAGGGGAATTCAGCTAATGAAGATTCGGTCCAGGAGGTGAACCTTTTATGATAGTATTTGTAATACTTGTTTCCCAGTTTGCAAAGGACAACCAAGAGGGTGTGGAAATATGCTCATTCCTTTAACAAAGTCAGTCTCACTGAGCACCTCCTAGAGTCGGGGCTGGAACGCCGCTCCCTCCTCTGTCCCATTCTTGGCAGAGCACTAGAACTCGTCCTCCTTGCTGCAGTCTCAGCGTCTTCGACCAGTCTCTAGTCTGGTCCTCCTGTGCACCAGTACTGATGGTGTGGGGAGGAAGGGAATGCTGCCAGTTATCTGGGCTCATGGTGGACCACTTCTGTCATTGCTGCCCCCTCTCAACTACAACTGCCTCAGATCGAGCCCACCAGGACTACTTGACTGTCTCCAGCTTCTTATAGGAGGTGAACTCCAAACTGTAAAACCCACCAATTAAGCACCTTTTCTTCCCTTATCTCCACAACGTTGCCTAGGAAAGTCCACCCACCTTCCCCCCATTACTCTCCCTTGGAGATGATGTCACCCTAAGCCACACACCCACACACCAAGCTCCTGGGGCTGATAAAAACAGCCATTAACATTCCAGACTTACAGGTGAAAACAGTTCAGGTACATCCTCATGGTTCTGCACCTCTTTGGCTTTCGCATCACTCCATCCTGCGTCTGCTTGGTTTCTAATAGTTTGGCTTTGTAACTTTCTGTTCTTTTTTCAAAACCCTACCTTTGCCCCTCTGACCCGATGCCCGAGTGAGCTTCCCTAGTTCTTTTTGTGCTCATCAAGACAGTTCTTAGCCTTGCTGAGTTATGGAACTCCTGAGAATCTGGTGATAATTATGGACTTTCTCCAGAGAAGTGCGCACACACAGTATTTTGCCTGCAATTTCAGACTTCCTAGATTTTTTTTGGTTATTGTTTATAATACTTCTCTATTATCCTTTTAATGTCCATGGGACCAGCAGTGATAGCCCCTCTTTCATTCCTGATATCAGTAGTTGGTGTCTTTCTTTCTTGGTTAGCCTGGCTAGAAGTTTATTAATTATAGTGCTCATATCAAGAAACAGCTTTTGGTTTTGTTGATTTCCTGTTTTCATTGACATTGATTTCTGCTCTTATCTTTATCATTTCATTTCTTCTAGCGTCTCCAGGTGATTAAAGCTGTGCTCAATGCATCAGGAAGCCTTTTGGTGGTGGTGGTGGGAATTGTTTGATAAAAATACATCATTCTTGGTTCTACCCCAGACCCATTAAATCAGAATTTCTGGTGGTAGAGCCTAGGAGTCAACAATTTAAACAATCTCCCTGTTACTTCTTTTATTTATTTATTTTTATTTTAAAAACTTACTGCAGTAGAGTTGATTTACAATGTTATGTTAGTTTCAGGTGTATAGCAAAGTGATTCAGTAATACACACACACATATATATTCTCTTTCAGATTATTTTCCACTATAGGTTATTATAAGAGTTTGAATACAGTTCTCTGTGCTCTACAGTAGGTCCTTGTTGTTTATTTTGTGTATAGTAATGTGTATATGTTAATCCCAAACTCCTAATTTATCCCTTCCCCCACCCCCTGTTAACCCTTAAGTCCACTAAAATTTGAGAAAATCTTCTCTAAAGACTCAGTTTATTGTCACAGTCTATTCATCTTCCCTTCCCAGCCACTTAACTGTTGCTACAGGAGTTCAAACTCTAGAGTCCTGTTCCTCATCCAAAGAAAGTAACTACTTTCCTCTAGGGCTATAGTGAAGCCTCTTGGTGGAGGAGCTCTGGAGTCTGACACCGGGACTGGGTTGCTTTCATTCCCAGGCATAGTTCTAAAGTCAGAGAGCCAAGCCATGTCTGAGAGACCCATGTTTCCCGCCTTCCTGTGATCCATCTTCCGTTAGTTCTTTCTATATTCACTTTCTCCAGTCCTGCTTGGAAACTCCCTTGGTGTGGAGGTGCAGATTTCTGCCCAAAGCAAGATGTCTTGTGCTTCTGCATGTCTTCCTCGTCTTTGGCATATTATTCCTTTGGATCGCAAGTGGTTCAGGTTAGAGGGCTTTGTAAGTGGGGTGGAGGGATACAGAAAACAGAAACCTTAACCTACAGAATCTAACTGGACCTGCTGGCATTTAGGAGTTAAGGTTTTTTTTGGAAGGGGGTAATTAGGTTTATTTACTTACTTAATTTTAAATGGAGATACTGGGGATTGAACCCAGGACGTTGTGCATGCTAAGCACACACTCTACTACTGAGCCATACCCTCCCGTCACTTTTTTTTTTTTCAAGCAGAAGATAAGTCAGTTATTATAATTCTGGGTCCTGCCATCCAGAGGCAACCACTGGTAACATTTTGGCATCCTTCCACCTAGTATTTTCCTATTAAAAAAGCATAATAGAGTTTATACAGTATGAACAACAGTTACCTGCTTCTCTTGTCTAACGTTGTTTTATAACATTTCCCAGTTAATTCTTCAAGACTATCATTTTTTTTTCATGGCTGCATGATATTTGATCAAATGAACATAACGTTATTTATTTAACTCCGTTGTTGAATACTTAGGTGTAATACTTTTGTATAGTATTAAAAATATGCTGTAATAAACATCTTTGTGCATAAATCTTTGTCAATGGGGTTATTTCCTTAGAAGAGGAATTTCTGGGTCAAAAGTTAAGAACATTTTTAAGGCTTTTGATATACTGTACCAAACTGTTTTCAGGAAAGGTTAGCTGAATGGCAATGTCTTTCCACACATAGAAGTTGCACTATGTAACAAAAATACTTCAAAGGGTTTGCGCATAAGCAAGATGTTACAATGAAGTGTGGGTACATGGGGGGAGAGGATCAATGGGAACAGCACTTTTTCTCCCCTGAGGTGGAGGGGGGTTCCTTTTTGTTCACACTAGAAGTGTAACTTTTCAGTTCTGCACCACATCCTCTCAGAGACTTCAGGCCTGAGTAAATATTATGACAGAGTTTTAGATTATGAACCCAACCTAGTTTGCCATTGGTATTGTCAACTCTCGGGAGACTTGCCTCCTTTGTTCTTGTTCTTTCTCCTGTGGCTAAAGTTATTTCCCCTTTGGCGCCTCTGCTAAGACTCCTGCTATCTTTTCCCCAGGCAGTTCCTGCCTTAAAATTGGAATTCAGTTTTCTTCCTTTGGTAGGTAGATGTCCTTGCTGGCTGACTCTGGATCCTTACCTCCCACCCATGCTCAAGAGTGGTTTTAATTTTTCAGTTTCTTACAGTTCCCTCCATCCTAGAACTTGGAGCATGTTCCCCAGAGACTGGGCTGGGGAAGAGCTCCAGGGTTCTGTCTTATCTTAGATTTCCTGAGGTTCATTTGCACATGAGGTGCCCTGTTTTGCCCACTACACCTCAATTAATAAGTGAACACATCTCTGAAATTTTCTAAGGTTAAACTGCTTGAAAAATTGGAAGATTAAATTTAGATTATCTTCTGACATAGATGAAAAACTCCTGGGTACTAGTCCTATTTCTTCCTTTAACCAGTTGCATGACTAGTTTATTCTATGTACTATCTGGGCCCCAATTCCTCATCTGTAAAATGAGTCATTTGGGTATTGTCATATTTAGGTTCTGATGGTCTGTTAGCTCTAGTAGGCTATGATTTGAAAGGAAATAGAGTTGTTTTTAAGGTTCACTTGCAGAAACGAGGGACATAGAAAGCTAAGAATAAAGATAAACTCACTGGGTGATGAGTAGATCAATTGTAATTCAAAATGTTAAATGGACTAGCGCAGAAATAGGTCCTACTCTGCGTAAGGCTGCGTAAAGCATCACAGATCCGAGGGAAGAAATGTCTGTAAATGGTGTTGGGATGATGGCATTAACAGGAGAAAAAAAATTTTTTTTCCCTCCCGTACCACATACTATACTAATTTAAATTTTAAAAGTTATATTTAAAAAAGGATAAGAGAAACAAGTGAATACTAAATCTTGGGGAGAATAGCTTGCAAACTTTAAAAAAAATTACAATAGACTATTTTTTGGAGTAGTTACAAAAAAATTGAGTGCAAACTACAGAGAGTTTCCATATAGTCTCACTTAGTCTCTGCCTGCCCTGAAGCAGTTTCCCCTATTAACATCTTGTATTTGTGAGCCAGTGTTGATTGGTACATTGTTATTGACTAAAGTCCACAGTTTACAATAGGCATCACTCTTTGTGTGAGTTTCTCTTTCTATGTGTTCTTGACAGATGTATAGTGATATGTATCCACCATTACAGTATCATATAGAGTGGTTTCACTGCTTTAAAAATTCTCTGTGCTCCTATTCACCCCCTCCTCCTCCCTAACCCCTGCAACAGCTGATCATTTTACTGTCTCCATAGTTTTGTGTCTTCCAGAATGTCTATAGTTGGAATCATACTTTATGTCCCTTTTTCAGATTGTCTAATTTCATTTAGTAATATGCACTTAAGATTCCTTCGTGTCTTTTCATGGCTAGATAGCTCTTATTTTAAAAAAATACTGAGTAATATTTCATTGTATGGCTATACCATGGTATGTTTATCCATTCACCTACTGAAGAACATCATGGTTGCTTCAAAGTTTTTTTTTTTAATTTTAAACCAACACTAACTTTCTGTCTGGAACCTTCTCTGAAAGGTCCAATCCAATCCATACCTGCCCAGCCCTCAGTTCCTGTAATATTTATTTCAACCAAGCAGTTTAGGCTTTAACTAAATACAGCTGATCCTTAAACAGTGTGGGAGTTCAGGGCTCAGACCCTCCACACAGTGGATGACTTTACAGTTATCATCTCTGTGTAACTTTACAGTTGGCCCTGCGTGTCTGCAGGTTCAGTCAATGTCAGATTGTATAGAACTGTAGTATGTATTTACTGGAAGAAAAATCCCCATAGAAATAGACTCTTGTAGTTCAAACTAGTGCTGTTCAAAGGTCAACTGTACCTTTACATTTGTCCCTAATTTTACACTTTTTTAAAAAGTAAAAATAGATGTAATTTTTTAAAAAAAATTGAAATATAGTTGTACAATATTATGTTAGTTTCAGGTGTACTACATAGTGATTTGACATTTGCATACATTATGGAATGGTCAACATGGGAAGTTGAGTAGCCATCTGTCTGCATACAAAATTATTGCAGTATTATTAACCATGTACCTTATTCTGTATATCACATCCTCATGACTTATTTATTTTATAACTGGAGGTTTATATCTCTTAATCCCCTTCACCTGTTTTGCCCTACCCCTATTCTCTTCCCCTCTGGCAACTACCCATTTGTTCTTTGTATCTATAAGTCTGTTTTTTTTTTTTTTTTTTTTTTTTTAGATTCTACACATAGTGAGATCATATGATAATTGACTTTGCCTGACTTATTTCACTTAGCATAAAGCCCTCTAGATCCATCCATTGTTGTTGCAAATAGCAAGATTTCTTTCCTGTGTGTGTTTGTGTGGCTGAATTATATTCCATTGTGTGTGCATGTGTGTATATATATATATATATATATATATATATATATATATATACACACCACATCTTCTTTATCCATCCATCTATTCATGGACCCTTAGGTTGCTTCCATATCTTGGCTATTGTAATTAATGCTGCAATAAATATTGGCATGCATATATATTTATTTATTTGTTTATTTTTATTGAGGTACAGTCAGTTACAATGTGTCAATTTCCAGTGTACCACACAATGTCCCAGTCAGGCATGCATATATCTTTTTGTTGCCGAGTCCAAACTCATCCTGCTCACTGCACGACAGGCCAATAAATTGGGAGATGAGGTGTTGGGGCAAGGAATAACGACCAAGAGGATGGCAGACTAATGTCTTGGAGAACCGTCTTGCTCTAGTCAGAATACAGGGTCCTTTTATAAGAAAAATAAGGGAAGGGGTGTGGTTGATAGTTGCAATCTTCTTGCTGTAGGCATTTTTGTTCTTGCAGCCATCCACATGGGCTAGGTCATGGTGTCCCTGTAAACCTCCAACAAAATAAAGGCTGTTCTCTACTACAATTCCTCACAATGTCAATGTCCATTCCACTACCTTGTGGGAAAAGAGGCAACGACCACTCTGGCTACTTCCTGCTGGAAAGGGGCGATGAAGGGGTGATTATGGAATGGAATTGATCAGCCTTGGCCCGGGAACATTCCTGGGCATTTTTAGTCAGTAGTATAATCTCTCTTTCTTTTTTCTCTTTCTTTTTATTTATAACTATTTGATCCTGATAAAACTCCTTGATACTTTGTTGAACTTTGAGTTTTGGTTCCTGTTCCTCAAACATATCTGTTAATGTTAATTTTTCCCACTGTACCGTAATTACACTAGATTCTTGTGCTATTTAGTTCATAAGAAGACTTAGAATGGCATCATGATGCCTCCAGGCAACCAGTTCTATAGAGGCTAGCGGTTGTCACTCTTTCCATCTCTTTATCTTATAGGCACCCAAGGTGTGGTCTTGGTAATTCAGGCTATTTTGTAAGGTTACAGTCCTGTGACCTTCTCCCTGGAAATCAGCTCAGAGACCAAGCATGATTATAGCTATTGATTACTGGAATAAAGTAGACACAATAAGATCAATAGCTTTAGTTTCAACAATGGGCCTGGAACTGTGAGTAGCAACAGGTCAGTCAGATCAGTTGACCGTTTCAAGGGCAAGCATAAGAATAAGCAATGTGTTAGCCTAAGTGCAGCCATTTTATTAATCCTCCTTCAAAATCCCCACTGTCAGTTTCTCTCATTCCATTTCTATGGAAATAGGGAGATGGGTGTCATGTTCCTGCTGAAAGGGGGCGTTGTTTGGGGCCCTTGAAATGGAATGAGTGAACCTGATCTTGCCATGTGGCTGGGGGTTCAGAAAGAGCCTTAGCTGCATGTTTCCTGCAACTGGAAAACAGTCTGAATATTAGATATATGCCAACTCCTATTAACAGAAGTGATAACAGAAACTGTAAAATTCCCATAAGAATGGATTTGAGACCTTGGGGTGTCCATGAAAAGGGACCAGAAAACCAGGTGTTAACTTGGGTTATAACTTTTTGCGCATGCGCTTCTGAATTCTCTACATTATGTATTTGTTGTTTGATGTCCTCCAAGGAAGTTATGATGTTCCTGGATTTATCTGATATGAAAATACAGCAGGCAGTATGAATCCAGAAACTCAATAACTACAAGAGGAGAACTTAAACCCATAAGGTTGTAGTTACAAGTTGCCAGCGGACACTGCTTTGAGAATGGCTGGTGGCATTCTAATTTTGACACCGCTCAGAAAACTCAAGTTCTCAGCAATACAGAAACTTGTCTGAAATCACATCTACACTGGTTACCTAATTGTACCTTGGATGTCTGAACTACAGTTATTCCATTTTGATTTTAAGTGCATTTTTCTCCTTAATGGCCAAAACAGATGTTACCATTAATGATTTTAGTACTTTTCTAGATATGAGGAGATGCAAGAATTTGGGCTCATAAATCTTTTCCTGAAAATATCTAATTATCTGAAGGCCTGTTCAGCCAGTTTTCCCAGAGCGCAGAGCGCCTCATTCCTGACCTCCATCCTGAACTCCTTTCAGGGTGTGTTGGAGGTCAGTGGCTGCAGGGGCTCATGATTTAGTCCAAGTAGAGGTAGATGGCAAGTGCCAACGTGATCCTGTTCCTTGTAGAGGCAGATGGCAAGTGCCCTTATGATCAGAAATTTGACCACAGTGTGGCATGACCATTTCATCCCATGGTGCTAGGAATGCTTATTCCTAGGTCAGGCAAGGATTTTTATTGATAGGCCACTCAATGTGCTATTATGGGACTAGACCTTGTTAACAGTAATAAAAAGTTTTTGGACCACCTGTCTTACTAGCCTGTTATGGTCAGGAGACTATTCCCTCTTGTTGCTTTTTCCCATATTTAGAATTGCACTATTACGATCATTGGTCTCATACAGAAGTGTATATCTGATCTGCTGTTTTAAGTTACCTAGTCATTATTTTATCAGAGGCTCAGTCACACAATTGGTAATACAAGAAACAACAATTTTGTAAAACAGGCAAAATACAAGTAATATAGTTAGCAGTATTAGTAAGGTCATAAGTGAGAATTTAAGCCAAGAACTTTCATTAAGTGCTTACAAAGGTATAGTTTACCAAACAGCTATAAGTCATAATTAGCTTGAGAAGAAGGACTTCTTTATAATTAGAGAACACAGATTAAAAGCCAGTAATATTTCAGACCAAACCAAAAATTATAACTATATTCATCAGTTTACTCAGTCCCATGTAACTAATCCTTTTTTTCATGAAGTTTTGTAAAATCAGAGTTTCCATCAGACTTTTAAAATTTCTTCCTCAGTTTAGTTCAGTGCTATAGTTTGAAATTAGAAACCAGTAAATCTCCTTGAAGAGAGAGCAAAAGCATCAGAATAAAACAATAACTGTCTATAAATGACAAAAGACTTAAAAGCATGGTTGAGCACCCAGTTACACTGTACATCGATAAAGAGACCTGGTCACCATAACCAGAATTATGATTGGTAACATTTCAGACATACCAGTTTTTTAGGGACTCCATGTAGTTTCTAGAACATCTATATCAATCATATTTTTCATACAGTATAACCTAGGAAGATTTATTATTCATTTGACAATACTTCCCATGTTGTTTAACACACCAAATGAAACTTACTAGTTTGAAATCTCTCTTTGAGATGTTTCAGGGGCCCTCTGAAGCATCCCAGATTTAGCTGGAGGTCAAAAGAATTCTAATTAAAATTAGATATTTGGGAAGCTTGTTAAAAAGTTTCAAAATACTTGGTCAGATAAAAGTTTAGGTCACTGTGAAACAGTACTTATTCATTAACAATAAAAATATTTCAAGGGTAAATACAGAACAAGTTACTTAAAGGGTAAAAGAAACTTTACAATCTGTTACTAAAAGCAGATTAACATTTTAAGATAACTTTGTTCTCTCAATAGAGAGAAAGAAAACCAAACCTAGTCATCTTGTACCAGCTTACTTTTAAGGTTTATTTAATCAACCAAGTTTATTTTAAACTTAGCCAATCCAGACATTGTACAAAACTGTTCTCTCAGGGTTTCTCTTTCACAAACCTTCCACCATTCTCTCTATCTATACTATTTTGTCCCTTATTTTCTTTTCCATTCAGAAGCAACCAGCTTTAGGAAAAAGTCACTCTTTTTCCATTAACAAAATATGATTCCTTTTCTTATACCTTCTTTCACTGAAAACATTCATCTTATTTTCCTAGCACAGAGATGTTTCCCTTAGTAGCAGAGAATATTTTAGGGGGCACCAAACATTTGTTAATATTTATTTCTAAATATCTTTAGTTTCTCTGTAAGAGGAAGTCAATATTCAGCAATTAATGTTTTGATACCTTATTTTATCTGAAAATGACCTAGCTATTTAATAAACTTTGATCATTTAACTTGACTTAGCAAAACTCTGAAATTTTAAGTTACTAAATATCTGGGGAGATCATTTGAGTGGACATTCCTGAAATAATCTTTCCTCAAAATTTTACCCAAAAGTTCTTTCTTATTTACATTTGTTACTTACAAGAATATTATTCCAAGTTGTTTTTCTTGCTTACAAATTTGTAACAGATATGACAGTGTCTTATTGGACTTCTGTTAAACCTAAGTACAATAGAAGTTTTATGCTTAAAACATTAATGAATCTTGAGACATGTCTATATTAGACCAATAAGCTTAAGCTAGCTTCAAATACTGGGTATCGATTCAGTACTGAATACTTATTTTAGATCACATGAACCTGATTTTCATTCTGGCCAGTTTCTTTTATATTTCTGAGTATATAAGCATTTAATTTTCTTTAAGCCAATCAAATAGAGCTCTTTTACAAATTAACTTTGGCAATGCCACATATCTACAACACACATAGGTACGTACAAACACAGAGACCTCATAGTTCCTGTTTTAAACTTCTAGATATGAAACTGATGAATGTAAGACTCATCAGTTACAAGAGGTTGGATTCAAATTGGGTTTTTGGCAGATGGAACAAATGATAGTTGCCTGACTAGATAGCTAAACATTTTTAGTAACTTCTAACTTCTATGGAAGACATTTAAGATTTCTATTTGTTTCCAAATTACTCCCTTTTTCAAAATTTGCATTCCAGAGGTCATAACAGCTGTTGAGTCACTGGTGCTGGGACAGAAGTTTAGAAGTTACAAAGTGCACTAGTTGAGACCCCACTGTCAGCTGCACCTAAGGCTCTTGGGTGGCAGTTGTTACAGGGTCTTTATTTGTTTTTTATTTTTCTAAAACTTTTTTTATTGATTTATAATCATTTTACAATGTTGTGTCAAATTCCAGTGTAGAGCACAATTTTTCAGTTATACATGAACATATACATATTCATTGTCACATGTTTTTCTCTGTGAGCTACCATAAGATCTTGTGTATATTTCCCTGTGCTATACAGTATAATCTTGTTGATCTATTCTACAATTTTGAAATCCCGTCTATTCCTTCCCACCCTCTGCCCCCTTGGCAACCACAAGTTTGTATTCTATGTCTATGAGTCTATTTCTGTTTTGTATTTATGCTTTGTTTTTTTGTTTTTGTTTTTGTTTTTTAGATTCCACATATGAGCGATCTCATGTGGTATTTTTCTTTCTCTTTCTGGCTTACTTCACTTAGAATGGCATTCTCCAGGAGCATCCATGTTGCTGCAAATGGCGTTATGTTGTTGGTTTTTATGGCTGAGTAGTATTCCATTGTATAAATATACTACCTCTTCTTTATCCAGTCATCTGTTGATGGGCATTTAGGCTGTTTCCATGTCTTGGCTATTGTAAATAGTGCTGCTATGAACATTGGGGTGCAGGTGTCATCCTGAAGTAGGGTTCCTTCTGAATATATGCCCAGGAGCGGGATTCCTGGGTCATACGGTAAGTCTATTCCTAGTCTTTTGAGGGATCTCCATACTGTTTTCCACAGTGGCTGCACCAAACTGCATTCCCACCAGCAGTGTAGGAGGGCTCCCTATAGGGTCTTTAAAATGGCTAAGAGCCCTGGGCCCTGTGAGTCATTACCTTCCTCATTATGGGATTTCATAAAGGCTTATATATATGGCATTTCTTCCTATTTACCTTTTCTCTGGCAAAACAGTTCTAGCTGGAGAATGGTTTAGTAATTTCCAGCCCAGTGTTCCCCAGAGCCTAAAGGTTATACCGCTCAAGCAGTGTTACAGTAAAATGCCATCTTTTTCTTAGTCACAGGCTCACAGCTATATTTTCCCATTTACTTAAGACACGCCCCAAAGGGCTTTCCTTAGGGACAGGTGGAGTATTTCCCATATCTATAAGTTTAAGAACAATAAGACAGAAAAGGCACAGACAAACCCCAATACCGAAAACACAAAGTATGACATGACTAAATACAAAACTGAAGTCATCTTTCCCTTAGGCATGGATTCATAGCTGTATGTAATCAGACCACTTATTCAAAATGTGCCTCAAAGAACGTTCTTTAGGGATAGTTGAAACGTTCCTTATCTTTTTTTTAAGACAAGAATACAAGACAAACAAAACACAAACAATGCACACAAATGCTAGCATCCAAAGAAACAAATGAACCGGTTCCAAATCGGGTAAAAGTCCAACAACTATTTCCTCTCACCAGCAGGGTACCCCACTAAAACCCATTGGCTTATTCCAGAGGAAGAGCCCAAATGGAGAGGAAAGAAGTTCTTGGCTGTACGCACCAGAGCGACTTACCCGACTATATGGGGCCCGTCGGCCTCCAAATGTTGACTCCTTGCTCCAACTGCCAAAAACTGGGGCAGCTGGTGCTGCTTCAGGAAATTTTGAAGGGAAGATCCTCAAGACAAGGGGTCCTGGCAGCTGCTAGTCTCTCACCTAAAAATTCCCCAAATAGGGCCGGCTGGCCACGAGCAGCAAGGCTCCTGGCTGGCTTCGCCAAAATTGTTGCCATGTCCAAAACTCATTCTGCTTGCTGCACGATAGAACAATAAATCGGGAGACGAGATGTTGGAGCAAGGAGTAGCGACTTTATTCGGAAAGCCAGCAGACCGAGAGGA
Source organism: Camelus ferus (assembly GCF_009834535.1). Classification (NCBI taxonomy): domain Eukaryota; kingdom Metazoa; phylum Chordata; class Mammalia; order Artiodactyla; family Camelidae; genus Camelus; species Camelus ferus. The sequence goes on from NC_045705.1 coordinate 33,448,115, forward strand.
TGGCAGACTAATGTCTTGGAGAACCATCCTGCTCTAGTCAGAATACAGGGTCCTTTTATACAAAAAATAAGGGAGGGGGTGTGGTTGATTGTTGTAATCTTCTTGCTGCAGGCACTCTTTGTTCTTGCAGCCCTCCCCTTGGGCCAGGTCATGGTGTCCCTGTAAACCTCCAACAAAACAAAAGTTATTCTCTGCTACATTTTGAACTTAGTGTTTTTGCTTTCTTTAGGTAACTACCCAGAAGTGAAATTGCTGGATCATATGGAAGTTCTAGTTTTTATTTCTTGAGGAAACTCCATACTGTTTCCCATAGTGGTTCCACCAATTTACAATCCCACTCACAGTACATGAGGGTTCCCTTTTATCTACATCCTCACCAATCCTTGTGAGTTACTGTCTTTTTGATGATAGCCATTCTGACAGGTGTGAGGTGATATCTCATTGTGGTTTTGATTTGTATTTCCCTGACGATTAGTGATGTTGAGCATCTTTTCTTATGCCTGTTGGCCATCTGCTTGTCTTCTTTGGAAAAAATGTCTATTCAGGTCCCCTGGCCATTTTAAAATTGAGGGTGTTTTGGGGGGAGGGATGTTGCATTGTATGAGTTCTTTCTATATTTTGGATATTAACCCCTTATTGGGTGTATTGTTTGCAAATATCTTCTCCCTTTGAGTAGACTGCCTTTTCATTTTGATAATTTCCTTTGCTGTGAAAAAGCTTTTTAGTTTGATGTAGTCTCATTTATTTTTTTTTCTTGTGTTTCTCTTCCTGAGGAGACAGATTCAAAAAAATATTGTTAAGACCAATGTCAAAGAGCATACTGCCAATGATTTCTTCTAAAAGTTTTATGGTTTCAGGTCTTACACTTAATCCATTTTGAGTTTATTTTTCTATGTGATATGAGAAAGCAGTCCAGTTTGATTCTCTTGCATGTAGCTGTTCAGTTTTCCCAACACCATTTATTGAAGAGACTGTCTTTTCCCCATTGCATATTCTTGGTTCCTTTGTTGCAGATTAATTGGCCATATGTGTGTGAGTTTATTTCTGGGCTCTCTATTCTGATCCATTGATCTATGTGTCTGTTTCTGTGCCGGTACCATACTGTTTTGATTACTGTACCTTTGTTGTATAGTTTGAAGTTAGGGAGCATGATACCTCCAGCTTTGTTGTTTCTCAAAGTTGCTTTGGCTATTTGGGGTATTTTGTGTTTCCATACAAATTTTAAAATTATTGTTTCTAGTTTCTTCTGAATTTTAACAATTCTGAGCAGAACTGCTATAAACATTCATGCAAGTTTTGTGTGGACATAACTTTTCAAGTTATTTGGATAAATAACCAAGAATGTGTTTATTGAATCATACAGTAAGAATATGTTTAGTTCCAAAGTGTCTGTACCGCTTTGTATTCCCATCAGCAGTGACTGAGAATTCCTGTTGCTCCACATCCTCACTAGCATTTGATGTTATCAGGGTTTTGAATTCTACTCATACTAATAGCTGTGTAGTGGTATCTCATTGTTGTTTTAAGTTGCAATTCCTTGGCAAATAAGGATAAGAAAAGGTGCCCATCTTTTCATATCCTCGTTTGCCACCTGTATATCTTCTTTAGTGAGGCATCTGATCAGATATTTTTAAACTGGGTTGTTTGTTTTCTTATTGTTGAGGTTTAAGTGTTCTTTGTATATTTTGGATAACAGTCTTTCTTCAGATAAGTATTTTGCCAATATTTTCTTTCAGTTTGTGGACTGTCTTAATTTTTTTTAACTTACGAACTTTTAAGTGATAGAATAAATAAAAAATGAAAAGATATATTAGACTACACAGACATTTAAAGTTCTCTACATAAATAACCAAAATAAAATGAGACCCACAAAAAATGGCAAAAATGCAGCAAAGACAGCAAATGGTTAATGTGTTCATTATACAAAAATGTCATACAATATCTGGCCAGAAGACTTGGACAAATAAATCATAAAAAGAGTTACAGAACTAATAAATATGTGGAAAACTGTTTACTTTTGCCAGTAATAAAATAAATGCAAGTGAAAATGATAACAAGGTACTTCCACTTTGGGGGCTTATCAGAGTAGCCAAAAAATTTCCAATGCTAGTACCTAATAATGTTGAAAAGTGTTCCTACAATGCTGAGAGGTATCTAAATTAGTAAAACAACTTGCTAATAAATGAAGGTCTTAAAATGTCAGTGAGTGGAGCATAGTTGTTAAGGATGCAAACTTTGGAGTCTCAAAAACTTGGTCATAAATTCTGACTCTGCCCTTATCCTTAATACCGGGATAATAATGCTGTCTATCTCATAGCGTTGATGTGAGGTCTAAATGAGAGGATGCCTGTAAAGCATTGGAAGAGTAACTGGCACATGGTGGGAGCTCAATAAATACTATTTTTTTTATTATTAGTAGTAGTAGCATTTGTGATGTAGTGTCAGGGATGTGAGGAAGTTTTCCCAGTGCTCTGAAAAACCTCAATACAGGGGGAAGGGTACAGCTCAGTGGTACACTGTGCGCTTAGCACTCATGAAGTCCTGGCTTTAATCCCCAGTGCCTTTGTTATTTAAAAAAAAAACCAAAACCTAATTCCCCGCCCCTCCCCCAGAGAAAAATCGCAGTACACAGACAGTGATCTACTTAGAAGGGAGGAGAAATTTCACTAAGATTTACTGAGTGCCAGCTGTTTGCTAGAGAAGGTGATAGAAGCCTTTTCATAGCTTATCTGTTCCGTGGCAGAGCAGGAGGACTTCTTTCATGAATTGGGGAGCAGTAGGAAGGTGTTACTCCTTGGTCATCTCCTTCAGCCTCTTAGAATGAACGTCATTCAGAGTGGCTCTCTTAAGCTTCTCACTTGCATCCTGTCGATGAAATGGCAAGGAGTTGTGATGAGTTCGGTGGGGTCATGCTTGGGCTTTTATCTTCTATGACTAACATGGATTATTGGCACCCATTGGAGGATGCAGAGCGAGTTTGGAAGGTTTAGCCTGGAGTCTCAAAGAAGAATGATTCAATATGCACTGGTAAGTCTCAGACACTTGCTATATTTTTATTCACTTGACACCATTGTGCTGCTGACTCAACCACTAGTAAGAATTGAGCTGCATGCCTGTGCCTCTTGTAGCTGACAGACTACATGCTGAGCACAGAGGTAAGAGACCTGTGGGGAAATGATAGAGATAGTAGCAGTAGGTGTGTGCAGTTTGGGAGACTTTATAATCACAGGCCTTTGTGAGAGATGGGCATGAGGAATGGAGGTTTGGAAGGAAACAGAATTCTGTGTAATACTTCAAGGTATTAGTAATATATGTGATACTCTAGTAACACATTTGGCAATTTCTAACTCCTTTATTCCATGATTTGTGGACTTAGACTTTGCATATGACTTGGTGTGTTTAAAAATTGTTATGCAGGGCTTCACTTCTGGGATGTCATTGAGTGTAAGGAGTGTCCAAGAGAAACAGATGGATGCCAGCTAAAAGTGGTAAAGACAGATTTCTTTCAGTACTATTGCTGTAGGGGAAAGAGATTTCAGTATAGAACTGAATTTGATTCCAAATACAATAATGCAAGTGGGAATATATATCCAAGATGCAGAATCAGTGGATGGAATATTACTAACAAAAGACATCGAGAACAGGGGGAGTCTTGGTAAACTAACTTCGCAGAATACTTAACAGGCCAACGTGATAAAATATCAAGGGTTAGCGATGAAGAACTTGATCAGACATCAAGGGTGATCAGGTCTCAAAGCTAGGGGGATTAACTTGGCAGGATTCTTTGCTAAGACTGTCTTCAGCAGGCCAAGGACAGACTAATATAAGACCTAGTCAAAAAGAGGGCTCAAAAAATTTGCCTAAAATTTGGTCAAGAAGAGAGTCTTTGTTAAGAATTCCAGGGAACTTCTTCCCAGAGAAACAGGCATAACTGGTCAATATTATAAATGACAACAACCATTTAAGATATCGTGATGGTTCTTAGGGCATACAACAAATTAAGAAACATGTATTGAAGAAAAGCTACTTGTAAGAACATCAAGAGTCTACTACCTTTCAACCATGACCTGCTCCCTCCCTTTTTTGTCCCAGCTCAGCCTGAAGGAAACTCCACCCTGGGCGGATGTGGCTGGGAACACAACACTCCTTCTTCCCCAAGTTCCCTGTTCAGGGCGATGCTATCTGCCCAGAATACCACCACCAGCATTTCTCTCCACACCGGCTATTTGTTGCAGAGGCTAAATTCCAGGCAAGTGCAGCTCAGAGGTTGGGGCAGAGGCTCTACCTCAGGTCCTGCACGCTGAGAACACAGGCCCCAACCCCAGATTGTTCACAGGTTAGAGACAACATGCTGGGAGAGGCAAGCTGAGAAGGCGAGAGGCTACTGTCCCATCCGGCACCTTCCCCCTAAAGCAAGGGTGTCCCTCAGAGAGAAGTACACCAGTGTCCCTGCCCCAGGTTGGAAACCCGGCTCCAGGATTTTTCTCAGGGGAGGAGACAGGCTCTAATACTGAGAACTCTTAAGTTTTCCACCAAGGAACAGAGTATTTGAAATAGAATGTAGGGAAGTTAAAGTCTAAGGGTGTTATCAAAAAACAGTGGAGGTTTTGTTGGAAAGCAATTAAGAAGGGGCTGGTGGCTTCATGAAAGATGCAAGCTAAGCATGGACAAGCTGGTTTACCAGAGAGAACCAGGTAAAGAGACATCTAAGAAGAGCCCTGCTGGGGACAGAACAAACCTCAAACACTGCCCCTGCAAAGGTGTATACATTTAATTGGGTTAGACTGTGGAGCAATTCATGTCCGGGCATTATCAGAAACAATAGCATAGTAAGCTGGCAATTAGTGGAGCCTACGAGCTGGGAGTGATCTAGAACAGAGACAGCAGAAGCGAGCCCTGCTAAAACCAGCTGCCATCCTAGGGTGACTGTGCACAGACCCAGTACTGCACCCTCTGAGAAGTAACATCACAGCCTTCACACTGTGGAGGAAATTTAATTCACTAAAATACTCCAGCCAGTCAATAAGCAAACAAATGGACAAAAACAATATCAAGTCCTGGTAGCAGAGGGAGGAGACTGCTGTCCAGAATTACTGCTGTGTACTATCTGGAGCGTCCACTTTCAACAATTATGTAACATTCAGAGAAACAGGAAAGTGTGACTCATGCACAAGATAAAAATCAGGTAACAGAAACTGCCTGTGAGAGGGGCAGATGTCAGACTTAATAAAGACTTCAAAGTAGCCAATATAAATATATTTAAAGAACTAAAGGAAATCGTGCTTAAAGAAGTAAAAGAGGATGTGATGACAATGTCTTATTATGTAGAGAATACCAATAGATAGAAATGATAAGAAGAATTTAATGGAATTTGTGGAGTTAAAAAGTGTAATAACTAAATTTAAAAAGCTCACTGAGGAGTCTCAAGAGTAGATTTGAACTAGTAGAAGAAAAAATTAGTGAATTTGAAAATAGGTCAATAGAGATTATGAAATCCAAAGAACAGAAAAAAAAAAAAAAAAGGAAAAATAAACATCACCTCAAGAGAAATCTTCAGTGGCTATAATGATATCAGACAATAGATTTAAAGTAAAAAAGTGTAACGAGATAAAGAGGGGCACTTTATAATGAAGAAAGGGCCAATCCATCAGGAAGACATAACACTTATAAACACATACCTAACAACAGAGCCCCAAAATACATGAAGCAAAAACTGTCAGAAGTAAAGGGAGAGGTAGACAGTTTGCCAATAAATTTTGGAGACTTCAATACTTCACTTTTAACACTAGAACAACTAGGCAGAATATTAACAGGAAATAGATTTAAACACCAAAAACCAACAAATCCTATAGAACACTCTGCACAACAAGAGCAGAATATAAATTCTTCTCCAGTCCACGTGGAACATTCCCCAGAGGAGACAATGTGCTTAATGATAAAAAAAAAAAAGACTGCAAAAGATTCAAAAGGACTGAAATTATTTAATAGTCTCCAACCACAATGAAATGAAATTAGAAGTTAACAACTGGATGAAATTTTGGAAAATAAGAGATACGTGGAGTTAACACAGTCCTTAATTGCCAATGGGTCAAAGAACATCAGTAAAGAATTAGAAAACACAAGATGAAGGAAAATAAAGACACTATGACAAAATTTAGGAGATACAGCTAAAATAGTACTTTGAGGGAAATTTATACCTATCAACACTTATATTATAAAAGAAGAATGATCTCAAATCCATAACCTAACCTTCTACCTTAAGCCATTTAAGGAAAAAGAAGAGCAAACCAAAACTAAGGCAAGCAAAAGAAAGGAAATAATAAAGATTGGAGTGGAAATTAAACAAAGAATAGAAAAACTACAGAGAGAAGTCAACCCAAAAGTTGGTTCCTTGAAAAGATCAACAGAATTGACAGAACTTTTAGCTAGACTGACCAAGAGAAAAAGAAGACTCAAATTACTAAAATCAAGCATAAGAGAGGGGACATTATTACTGACATAATATAAATAAATAGATGCAGAAAGAAAGGTCTTGCCTTATGCATCTCTTCCTGTGGCTGTTCATCTGTATCCTTTATCATGTCTTTTATTTGATAATAAACGGGTAAACGTAGATATTTTCCTAAGTTCTGTGAGCTATTCTAGCAAATAACTGAATCCAGGGTTTGGGGGGTGGTGGTCATGGGAACCTCCGATTTGTAGCCAAGTCAAGCAGAAGTTGGGGGTAACCTGGGGACCCACTGCTTGGCTTGGTGTCTGAAGTGAGGAGCAGTGTTGTGGGGCTTAGCTGCGGGGTCTGTGCAAACTTTGGTCAGTGTCGGATTGAACTGACACCTAGCTGGTGTCACAGAGAACTTCTTGGTGTGGGGGGAAAGCCCCAACCATCTGGTACCAGAAGTTTTGTCAGTGTGAGGGTAAAGGAGAGACACAGGAACAGGAGAAGTGTGGATTTTTTTGTCCTTAGGTAAATTGTAGGGTATAGGAATGCTATCTTGATAGATCTGTTGCAAGTAAAATGGTTACAATTGCTTCTACTTAGAAATGTGAAGATAGGTAAGGGTGGGCAAAAACTTAATGAATGAAAATTCAGATAATCATTAACGTTTGTACAACTTGCTCTTTCGTATATTATATATCCACACCTCTGAGCTTCCTTCTTATGCCCAGTTTGGTTTTTCTCTTTCAGTAGGCAAATAACCACTTTCTGTTACCTAGGGTCCTGCTGCCTCTCAGCCAATAGTTTCATTTTAGCAGTGTTGCCATCTAAATACGGCAATGTCTGTGTAATTACGTGAACATTTTATCGCTCATTTGCCCTATTTATAAAAGTATAGTGGAAAATGGAAAATTAAAGTGCTGATGTTAATGATTTTACAACTGAGACAAAGGAAGATATGATTTGGTATGCCAAAAATAGTAAATTTGATGCTTATTGAATTTAAGCGAGTCTGACAACTGTGCTCAATTATAATGGAAAACAACAAGATTTAAAACACATGTGTAAAATGCTGTACATATGTTCCCAAAGTCTGTGGCTCAAAGGTAAGATGTAGTCGTAGAACAAATGTGTGGATCTGTACAATTAGGTGTAGTAAAATCTTATTTGGATATGCAGATTTTTTTTCTAATATATTTTTTTAAAACTCCACAATCCTCCCGTCAAATTAGAAGTCTTGGCAGCCACACCTTGGGGTAGGGTTGTTGCAGCATAGTGCAGATACCAAAAAAGTCAGTCCCTGGCCTTTGAGGTTCAAAATTTGTTTTGGAAACTCAAGGCAGAGATAAAACTTTCGTGATAAAGAGCTTCTGAACTTCAAAAGCTAGAATCATCAATAACCCAGGGCATAAACTCATGCTTTAACCACAGGCATACAAGAATATGTGATCAGTCAGAGCCAGTTTTTTTTTTTTTTTCCAGTGCCTTTATTTTTCTCAAAGACCAAATAAAAATTCCCTAGGCTTGTAAGATGAAGAAACAGCAGAAGTGAATCTGGAAGGAATCCTATGGCCCAACCTTGAGAGCTTCTTTCCCTCTTAAGGTGTAGGGGCAATGGAAAGAAATGGCTGTGTGGCAGGGCTGGGCAGAGACCCAGAGTGGTGTGGGAGAGGAGGTGAATGTGTCCAGTGCTCTCTGAGAGGGTACAAGGAGTAACTGAGTCTAGAGCAGCTTTCCTTTTGGGACATGGAGTCATGACCATCATTTCATGGTCTGGCAATTGTAAACCAGATGGGAATAGGATGTCACAGTAAATGCCAGCATGGACCGACCATGATGGAGGACCAGGCAATATCCCTATCTGTCCCATCCTTTTTCCCTTGTACTCTAAGCCCTGAGAAAGGGAAGGAGTGTGTATATGGGTGGGTATTGAGGAAGGGTAGAGGCGGGACTATTAAACTGACTGTGATTGGCTGGAATTGACAGAGAGAATGTTTTTGCCATCTGGCAGAAGAGGAGCTCAAGAGAGACTTGCCAAGAAGAAATAGAGTCACACTTTTCATACAGGTGAGTTTGGAGCATTAGACATGCACCTATTCCAAGCGGGCTGAGAATCAGCATCAGCTAACACTTCACAGAGGGATGTTCACAGTCCACCAAGCTGCGGACCATGATTTAGCTTGTTGCAGTCTCCTTTACAAAGGGAGAAGGACGATAAGTGTTTAAATTTCTCTTTACAAATTTGAAAGGAGTGTAGAAAAGTCATTTTCATAGTTACACAGTCAACTGCTCAATCATTTGCATAATTTCTATTAGCAGACCTTTATATCCAACATTAAAATTAAATTTTCCCTTTCCAAATATCATTTCAAGTAAACCTAATGAATAAAGATTTTTGAGTTACAAAGTTAAAGCAGAAAATTAATTTTGATTGTCAGTATTTAAAGTACAATTTATTGTTAATTTAAATTTAACTATTCATGTATACAGTGTATAATATTCAGATATGAAATCAAATTAAGCATTTATAATATATTTGTGACTTTCTGATTCTTTCTTAGCCCTTCCTCCTTTCATTCCAAACAAATAAAACATATTTTAAGTATAAAGGTCAGATTTCAGGCATTTCACTTTCCAAAACATTTTCCAGGAAAGCATTTTCAAGAGAGTTAAGGATTGTCTGAATAGGAAAATAATTTTCTTACCCCATCCCAGCATATTTAAATAAAAATGATCAAGTCACTAAAGCTTTCAATAGTTTTCTATTTTTATCATGGCCTTTGGCCCATCCAGTTGCAGCATGAATTGGAAATTCATAAATTCCTTGAAATCAGTTCATTTACTGCCCTTGGGCAAAGGCATCGAAGAGTAGAAATAGCATTGGATTTTGAGTCTAAATATCTGGGTTTGGTTTTAATACTTTGTCATCTTTGTGGTCTTCATTTTTGTCTTTGTTTTTGTAGTTATACTTAAAATATTTTAAAACTTTATTCAAACTATGTATTCAAAAGTTTATTAAATGCAACATACACCTGAAAAAGTATATAAAATCTACACCATTTAGAGACTATTGCTATGCTAAAATGAACACCTATGTATGTACTATCTACCTTAAAAATAAGAATTTACAAGTATCTTTAATGTGCTCATGAATCATCTGGGGATCATGTTAAAATGCAGATTATGATTCAGCAGATTTGGGGGAGAGCCTGAGATTCTGCATTTCTAGTCAGCTCCCTGGTGGTGCAGACATTGGTGGCCCACAGGGCACAGACACACTGACTGGTGTGAACTAAGAAGGCTCCTGGATGCCTTTCTCAAATTTCACCCCCTTTTCTCCTCCAACAAGTGGTAAGCACTAGTCCAAATTTTGTGTCAATCACTTCTTGCTTTATTTTAAATAGTTCTTACCACCTGTGTGTGCATTTCTAAATATCATAATTGTTCAGTTTTGTCTGTTTTTTTTTTAAATTTAAAATTAAGAACATTTGAATACAATTTCTAAGGGTTACTTTCCATTTACAGTCATTACAAAATATTGGTTCTATTCCCTATGCTGTACAATACATCCTTGAGCCTATCTTACACCCAACAGATTATACCTCCCACCCCCCAAGCCTTATAATGCCTCTTGCACCCCCTCGCCCCTCTGACTGGTAACCGCTAGTTTGTTCTTTATATCTGCAAGTGAGTCTGCCACTTTTTGTTATATTCACTGGTTTGTTGTATTTCTGATTCCAGATATAAGTGATATCATATAGTATTTGTCTTTGTCTGACTTATTCCTCTTAGCATAATGACCTCGAAGTCCATTCATGTTACTGCAAATGGCAACATTTTGTTCTTTTTTATGGCTGAGTAGTATTCCATTGTATATACATACCACATCTTCTTTATCCATTCATCTGCTGATGAGCACTTAGGTTGCTTTCATACCTTGGCAATTGTAAATAGTGCTCTGTGAATGTATGTATGTGTGTATGTGTGTATGTGCATGCATCTTTTCAATTTAGTGTTTTTGTTTCTTTCGAATATTTATCCAGGAGTGAAATTGCTGAATCATTGCCTGTTTTTAAACTTTATATAAATGGAATAAAACTGTGTGCATTCTTCTGTTACTTACTTATTTCACTCAATCTTATGTTTTAGAGACACATTGATTTTGATGCATAGATCTGTAGTTCATTTATTTTTCCTGCTGTTTAGTTTCTGTTGTATGAATATGCTCTATTTTATTCATCCGTTTCTACCGTTGACAGATGTCTGTGTTGCTTCCACTTTTTTGCTATGATGAACAGTGCTGCTCTAAGTATTTCTGGTACATATTTCATAATGCTTAGCTTAGATCCTCTTTTCTTCATCAGTAAAAGCAAGATAACAACATACACCTCACAAGATATTGCCCATTCGAGAGAAGGGCCTGCCACTGTCCAAATGACATTGACTTAGCTTACTTTAGATGTCACTTTGACCAATATTGTTCTTGGATGTAGGTCAGTGGAGGATGCATCTCCAAATGGAGTAAACAATGGAGAGATGATGGGAGCCCTCAGAGAGGCAGCCTGGGAGAAAGGAGAGGGCTGTATCATCTAGTGAAAAATACCCCAAATCCCCAGATTCCTAAGGTTTATTGTTCTGGTTGAGGTAACTCGAACACCTTTCATAAACAACCCCCAAATTCCAGTGGCTTAACAAAATAGAGTTTATGTGTTATTCCTGTGTTCCCAGTTAGAAGGCAGCTTTCGTCCACTGATTTAGGAAACCGGGCTCCTTCCACTTGGCTCTTCTATGCCCTTGGGCCCTGCAGTCCCCTGCTTGCGTCTGTTAGCAGAGGAAATGGACAGTCAAGAGGTCCTAACACTCACACACTTCTTAAAACTCCATGCCTTGAAGTGAAATCTCTCTTGCAATCACATTCCTTTGGTTAGACTTGCACATTTGGCCACATCTGTGTGCAAGAGGGCCTCAGAAATGTAGTTCTGGGTTGGGCTCCCACCTGCCAGCTGGTCATTATGGAAGGGAAGCCACAGTCATACACGATGTTAACCCATGAAGGCAACCTTTCCCACCTTTGTTAAGACAAAGCTGGTGGCACTGCCATCTTATGATCCCGTCCCCACTTAGGTGACACGGTGCTCCTGTTCATGTGGATTCTTCTCTTCATGCTCACTTTAACTGTGGATCACACACAATAGTGAAGGCACCAGGCAAGAGGACATAGTTTTCTCACTTCTTGGCTTTTGTCATGCTTTTCCCTCCATTAGGAACAGGCTTCCAGACTAAACTGTGAGCTCTAGGAGGAGAATTGAATACCTTGTTCATTCTTAAATTTAGAGCTAGATTGAGGCATGTGGATCAGTGCTTCTCAGAATTTAATGTGCACACAAATCACCTGGGGGTCTTGATAAAATGCACATTCTGATTTGGTAGGTCAGGGGTGGGGTCCCAGATTCTACATTTCTCAAAATTCTCAGGTGATTACAGTGCCACTGATCTGAGGAAAACAGGCATGTAGATGCCCATCATTTATTTATTCAACATATTTTTCAGGTGCCTGTAAAGTGCTAGGCACTGTCTTAGACATTGAGGATGCAACAGTTAATGGGACAGGACACTAATTTGGCACTCCTCAGATTGAAAGGACAAATATTTGTTCAACATTTATATAGCTGGGGTGGACAGCAACTGATATCTATTCATTTAAAATTGTGCAGTAGAGCTGTGTCATATGCACATTTAACTTGTATTTTTTCGTTTTCTGACTTTCATGTTTTCAAAATGCTTTCATTTTTGTGGCTTCTTATTCTCTCTTCAGGAATGTATATGTGTTTGTGGGTACCAACTCTTGGGGTGATATATTACAGGGTTTAAACTTAGACAAGACTGCTCCTGGTAAATACTACTGTGTTGTGCATTATTTATTTTTGGAATTCAAGGGAACTATGACCTCCAACTTCAGGCAACTGTCAACTAGCTGGTCTCAGAGTTAGTTATACTGTTCACAGTGGCACCATGAACGCAGGTGTGTGATTCAAAACATACTTGACAGAGGTAGTTCAGCACAGACAAAGGATGTTTAAAGTTCTCTACCCAAAGAAATAGCCCTCCTCAATTATGCAGAAACATGAGTTAACCAGCACCTTATTTCAGATTTAATCTGTTGATGTTTTAGAATTCCGTACAGGTGATGGTCTCATCAAATGTCCAGTTAGTCAGTGACAGATGTAAAGCTATCTATTTACTAAATCTTGTTTAGTTTTCCTGTCTTTAGATAAAAAGAAGGCCAGTCTCCTTTGCAATTATGTTTAAGCCTAGACTGATTTCAGGCTAATGGCGTGTATGTTGAAGTGATGTGAGCCATCCTCAGGTCAGGTAATTAGAAGCAGTCTGTGTGACCTTCTTGATCATTTTCCCCACCATTGAAGTCTTGCAGGGCACTCCAGGTTGAGATGGTGACACTGTAAGATGAAAAGGGTCCAGACAGATGGATGAAAGTTGCCCTGGAGAGTCACTGATCTGTCTCAAGTTTAGCATAGGTGAAAGCCTTTGTGGTGTTGACTTACTGACATTGTGGGGTTTATTTGTTACTGTAGCATAAACTATCTGACTCTACATGTTCTGACTTAATCTGGGTAAGGCCTGCCATACTGTGTTGTGCCTAATTGCCTCATAAATGTTTTTACAGATGAGTCAATTAGATTAATTTTTACCAGATTTCTTCACAATAATGTTCCCGTCCTGACCTCATTGCAGATGTATACTGAAATCAGTCTAGGTTTATTAGTAACAGGAATGTGGAACATAGGAGGAATTTAGTAAATATTTACTTAATGAAACAAGACAAAAGTAAGAAAATTTCACACCTAGTTTGCTGGGAAGGAATTTTTTAATTATTCATTTTTAGGATAAAATATCAAACTTGAACATGCTCATTAAGGAAAGTTTTGTAAAATTTTTGAGAAAAATAGAGAAACATTTTCCCATTGTGCTAGCACTCTGTTACAACCATTATTTACATTTTCGGTGTGTTCTTCCCAGGCTTTTCCCACTGATGTTTATCACATTATTGCAGTCACACTCTAGATGTTCTGGCTTGCTGTTTTCCGAGTTGTTATGTAGTCTTCATAAGCATAACACTTATTGGTTACAGTATAATCCTTCTAGGGGATGAACCTTTTAATCCTTTCCATCTTTGAATGTTTAGATTTCTTCTAAATTTTTATTTTCATAAATGACACTGTGATAAACCTGTTTATCTAGTAATATTTTCTATATTTAGAATCACATCCTTAACATTGATCTGAAAACAGAATTTTTAATAATCCAAAAATCTCAGGGTGAAGCCAGCTCAATTCAGATAAACACTTTGCATTACCTTAAGAGCATGCCCTCCAGTCCAGCGTTCAGCCCTGAATTAGGTCAATTCAGCTTCTTTATTTGTGTGATTCTCTAAAACATGTCTAATCATCATGTTATATGTATATGTAAAGATGTTTAGGCCAAATATAATTTTTCTGAGTCAGTCTCCTAAAGCACAGTATCTTATTTAATGCTGTAACTGACTTAATATCACACACATGCACGTGCGTGTACACACACACTTGAGAATTATGCAACGTGTGCACACATCTGTCTAGAAAACAGATGTATGAGAAAAGTTCTCTCTTGATCCTGAGGTTTTATTTAGTGGGACAGCCCAGCAAAATGCAATAGCAGTAATACATGAGGGCACTTATATCCTGGACATCTTTCTTTTTGAGACAGGAAGGAAGAACTGAGCCACTGGGGCCTCTCCTGGCAATTCACTAAATCAGTGGCAAAGCAGAGATAATTGTCAGATATTTCTTGGGAGTTATGATGAGCTGCCGATAAAAGACTTAACTTGTGGCCATGGTGTAACTGAAGGCATCTCTGGTTTTGGTGCAGAAGTCCTAATGCTGAATATGAACTCTCTTACCAACTGTATGACTTTCGGTAGTTAACTAATTTTTACTAAATCATATATCCTTATTTTGTAACATAAGATCATCATTACAATGGCTTCCTCACACTATGGTGGCAAAGATTCAACATGATAATAGACACTAAGTTGCTTTACAGTTGCAATGCTCTGTATAAAGTATGGTATTTGCTCTTTCTTTCTTATTCTCCCATTCCGTTAAAACCAGAGATGCTTTCAGTTAAGTCAATTCACAGTGTGATTTAGACGATGCTATGCCCTCCTCATGCCAACAAACAGCCTTGCAGGCTCAGCAGGGAGCGATGCTGCCCTGCAGCGTTCCCTGCAGGGCGTCCTTTACCTCCTTGTTCTGGAGGCTGTAGATGAAGGGGTTGAGCATGGGGATTATGACGGTGTAGAAGACAGACACTATCTGGCCACTGGTATCATCAGTGGATCCGCGAGGTTGGACATAGGTGAAGATCACAGTGCTGTAGAAGATGGCAATGGCCAAGAAGTGGGAGGCACACGTGGAGAGGGCTTTCTCCTTCCCAGCTGCCGAGCGCATCCTGCCGATGGCCACCAAGACCAAGCTGTAGGAGGTGAGGATGAGGGCAGCAGGCAGAAGGGTAACCAGAGCAGATAAAATATAGAGGACCAGTCCTGCTGTAGCTGTGTTGGCGCAAGCCAGGCGGAGAAGGGGTTTGATGTCACAGAAGTAGTGTGTTAAGTGGTTGGGCCCACAGAAGGGCAGGGTAAAGACATTCCCGGTCTCAATAGCGGAGTTAGCTCCACCAAATGTGTAGGAAGCAGCCACCAGCTGGAGACAGGTTCCCTTGGTCATGACAGAGCTGTAATGGAGGGGTCGGCGGATGGCCACGAAGCGGTCATAGGCCATGGAGGCCAGCAGGAAGCTCTCAGCTGTCGCATGCATCACAAAGAAGGTCATCTGGACCACACAGCCCTCAAAAGAGATGGACTTGTCAGAGGCTAGAAGGTCGACCAACAGCTTGGGTGTGACGATGGAAGAGTAACAAATATCAAGAAAAGAGAGGACACTGAGAAACAAGTACATGGGGCTGTGGAGACGGGAGTCTGTGAAGATGAGCGCCATCATTCCCAGGTTGCCTACCACTGTCACGGCATAGATGAGCAGGAAGCCTCCAAAAAGAAGCTCCTGGAGGTCTGGATAGTTGGAGAATCCCAGCAAGATGAACTGGGTAACTGGGGTGTGGTTGCCACTGGCAAGAGCTAGTTCTCCAGGTGTCATCTGCAGAGGTGACAACTGTTAGTCGCTCAGGCAGTATTCCTTGGGCATGCTCCCCTGTGCAAGGCGCGATGAGGGGCACACCAAGCACATATACGGCTTCTTCTGCAAGAAGGTAGCGGGAAGTGTCGTGCCATAGTGGACAGGACCTGGGATGTGAAGCCAGACAGACCCAGGTCTGAATTCTGACTATGGCACTAACTAGCTGTGTATTCCTGGATAAGCTGTATCTATGAGCCTTAGTTTTTGCATCTGTGAAATGGGGAAAATACACCTACTTCTCAGGGTTGCTGTGTGGCCTAAATCAAAGAATGAATGTAAACCATCAGAATGTCTGGGACACAGTAGGTGATCAGTAAATGTGAGGCCACTCCCCCAGTTTCTTGTGCCTGTATCTATAAACATGCTCGTGACTGTGTTTAAGAATTAATTCATTCTGTCCTTTAAAAAATCAAGGTAAAATTCACATATCGTAAAACTGATTATTTTAGAATGTACAGTTTCGTCATTGTTTGCATACTCACAATGTTGCACAACATCCCCACTGTTTAATCGCAGAACATTCTCATCACCCAAAAAAGAAATCTCCATATCCATTAGTAGTCACTCCCCGTTATCCCCTTCCCCCAGCCTCTGGCAACCATGAATCTACTTTCTGTCTTTGAATTTGCCTGTTCTGGACATTTCATATAAATTGATTTGTACAATATATGGTCTTGGGTGCCTGGCTTCTTTTGTTTAGTGTTTCCAAGGCTCATCCATGTTGTAGGATGCACCACTATTCATTTTGTCTTGTACTTGGACATCGTCAGGGCATCCACTGCTCTATATTATAACCATTTTGTGTTCTGACAGGCTGTTGAGTTAAGTGTCACCTGGGAGGTCATCAGCTTGGACGTGGTGTTTTCCTGTTTCCTTCCTTGACTGTCCTCCAAGATGTTTTTCCACACGAGGACTGGAAATGCCCAGAGGCCTTACTTTCTTCCCCACACTGCCCTCTCTCTTCGGCTCCTCATATCTCTCTTCATTGAGAGTTTGGGCTACATCCTATAATCAGTCCTGGGAAAACCCCTTCATCCATGCCAAGCAGGCAGCATAGACGACAAGGAGGAAATGTGTTGTCACATCGCAGAAGAACACAGGACAGCCTCACCCGTGTCCCCACCTGTTGTAACAGGTGCAGCGTATGGCAGAAGAACACCGGACTGACAGCATGGGGACCCGCTCTCTAGTCCTGCGTTGTTGCCTATTGGCTCTCTTACCCTGGGCAGTCTTCCTCTCCGGGCTTCTGATCTCTCACTGGCAAAGTCAAGGTTTGGCGTGGAAGGTATCTGAAGTCACGCCTGGTCCTGACAACTGGCAGTGAGTGAGTGCATCTGCCCTGAACTTCCTGCCCGGGTGTGGATCTTTGTGCCTGTGTAGCCCCACACAGCACACAAAGCATTCGTGGGAGTGTGCCTAGAAGAAGGGTACTCCATACCTGCTTGTAACAGGCAATTTTAAGAGTCTGTCCAGCTCACAGGGGTCTATTTAAGTACCTTGGCCAGTCATAGCAGTAATCTGGCAAATATTTTGTGCATGAAGTAGGAAGTATTGAGAAACCCGGTTAAGGTAAACGAATAGGTGAGAATATAAGGAATTTTGTTACTGACAGTAATGTAATTTAATTCAATGAACTCCTTCTTAGTGAATGCCAAGAGTCCCGTAGTGGTGTATGATCAAAAGTTATTTTTAATCTTCCGTCGTCTGCCAATTTGAAAATATCCTCCCTTCATTTTGTTTAAAGATTTCCATCTGACTTCAAAATGTTTTTTATACATATGCAGTCATTAAAGTCATTTGCCTTTTCAACTGTTATTTTTGAAATTATCTCTTTGTATCCTGGAAGTTTGCATGCTGGTGAAATGCCTTATCCTAAGATTAAGGATGGGTTAGAAGCATGCATTTCTTTTCCAAAGTGGGAGGAGGGCAGTTGTGACAGGGAAGATGGGAAAGGAGTGCAGCGCTCCCCATGGTGCCTTTGCAAGGGTACTGGTTTTATGGAAAAGCAGATATGGTTCTGGAAATTGGTTCCCTTAAGCATATGAACTCTTTGAAAAGTCTTCACTTGTCCTCACAGATACACAACCCCAGTTGGAAGCCTGTGGCCTTAGAAGAACTAGTCAGTTAGGATGCTGCCTTCTGCCTGCTGCCTCTCCTTCCTCCCAGAGCTGGTCTTGTGATTACGTGACTGTGGGAGAATTCACT
Source organism: Camelus ferus (assembly GCF_009834535.1). Classification (NCBI taxonomy): domain Eukaryota; kingdom Metazoa; phylum Chordata; class Mammalia; order Artiodactyla; family Camelidae; genus Camelus; species Camelus ferus. The sequence continues at coordinate 33,466,004 of NC_045705.1, forward strand.
GGACCACCCCATGCCCTTTACCGACCGACCTCTGTTTATTGTAAAGGTCAAAATATGCAACGCTGGAAGTCAGGGTCCTGGTGGGTGTGGTGAAATTCTATCACATGATTCAGCCTTGAAGCCTTTAAGCTAGCAGAGTCAGCTTCCTGCTCTGTAGCCCAGTTTCTCCACCCAGGTGCCCCAGATATTTTTCATGTTTACTCTAAGAAAGTTAGAAAAGGAAGAGTTCCTCTTGCTGTTCTAACTTTCTTAGTTTAGGGTTTTACTTTTGTCCCAATCCAAATGCCCACAAGGCTCTGATACACCATAAATATTAATATTTTCATTTTTCTCTCATAGGATGATCGCCCATTTCCCTAGACACACAACCACACACACACACGGTCACATCCAGCATTGTATGTAGGCTGAGCGCCTTGATCCTGCTTTCCAGTAAATGAGGTTTCTTGTGTACCTCCCCAGCTTCCCCTCTATCTTTCATGGTCTAGACAGACAGTGTTCCCTCCTAATCTTCTCCTCCCGTCCCCGTTCCCAGAAGACCTAGTCTTTCAGAGAAACATCCACCAGTAATTCTCAACTGTGGTGACCTTGACCAACAGCCTTGCAGAAGTACTCTGAGGTTCTCAGGTAGTGAAGTACCTCCAGATTTTTCCCATAAATCCTGCAGAGCCATCCCTCAGCCCTTCTAGCCAGTCTTCCCTTAGGTAACTTAATTCCCTTTTGTTTGCTGTTGTAATCTGGCAGTTGAATTTTCCTGACACAGATGTATTTAGAATTGTTTAACAGGGCTTTGTCAATGTTTCCAAATCTTTCCCCCACTGGGTTGTTTGGTTTCCCTATCACACTTCTGAAAGCAGAGGCCGTTCCAAGTTTTGTATCAACAGAATAGCAAATATTTGAACAACTGCTGTTACCCAAAAGTGTTTGAACAATTGTGGTTGTTCAAAAGTATTGAAACAATTACAGTTGTTCAAAATATTTAGGTGACTACTATTTAAAGTAGCATAAAGCATAGCTTCAGCCATGTAGGATCTTGAAACTGTGTTGAGAGACAAACTCACTCCCGTAACACAGGAGTGAAGTTGGGTGGTGCCACTCTGCAGTGGTCCCCACTGGAGGGAACTTGAGAGGGCTTCAGAAAGAGGAGGAATGGGGCTGAGCCTTGAAAAATGAGGGAGGTGGGGTTCTGCGCAGGAGATGGGGAAGTGCAACAGCCTGGAAGTGGGAATTAATCTCCTCCATAAAGATTTACTGGGCAAAAAGTGCGTTGCAAAGAGTCAGGAAACCTGGTAGAGTTACTCAACTTCTTTGAGCTTCAGTTTCCTTGGTTTCTGTGAGGACTGGAAGACAGTGTGTGTCCATGTACTTAGCACGCGTGTGGAAACAGGGTAGACAGTCGATGCACATTACAAGTTAGATTATGAACACATAGTGGATGGGGAGCTGGAAAAAATTGCCCAGGACCCCTGAATGCAGCGGGATCTCAGGAAATGCTTAAAGGCTGACAGAGTAGGGATGGGATGGGTGCAGATTTTGGGGGAGAGGAAGGAGAAAAGAACAGGTGATCTCAGGTTTCTGTTCTGGTGCAACTTGGTAGAATTTCTGATAGACAAATACCAACCTTAGCAGATGGTGCTTCCCCGCCTGACACACCTCCAATGGGGTCTCAAGATCCTGTCCACCAGGCACCTGGGGCAATTCTGAGACCCACTCTCACTTCAGCTTGTATGTTTCTGTTCTCCTCCCTCGGGCTGTTTCTAGGGTGGCCACACATCTAGATCTGACGACAAGGCACAGAGCTCAGGCAAACAGAATGTGGCACTGAGGACTGAAGATATGGACGTATCCTGGTCCTGCCAGAGTTTATAAGGCTAGCTCCATGCCCTCATGATCCCAGGGGGCTTTGGAGGCTCAGAGCTCTGGGAAGGTCCTTGAAATGCTCCTTCTACCCCATTTCCTCTTCTGGGATTCTGGAAGGTTGAGGTCTCAGAGAAGAAGATATTATCCCCTACAGATTTTAGTCACTTGATTTGGTCTCGAGGCAGAGGGAGGTTAGGGTCTCCTTGAGGAATTGGAGCTTATGGTTCCATTCTTGCCAGCAGGGAGACAACAGGATCAGGTAGGAGCCCTCCTCTCTCCTCCCTGGAATCTGAAGTCTGGTTGAAGAGAAGTCATCTTGCCCCCTTGAGAGCTTGCAGGACCCTGGAGGACAGTTTACCCAGCTTTTCTGACTAAAGGACCTAGGGGGCCTTTTCTGGACATTGATGACCTGTTCTGGCCTCTAAGACTGGTACGACAAGTCGGTGACACTAAGCTGTGTGGAGCATGGGTCTAGGGCTAGGTCAGGCTCGGGCTGGTTTCCTGGTCCTTTTGTTTGTGGGTCCCAGCTGTGGTGGAGCACTGAGAGGAGGTGGGGGCACACGGGGCAGGCATTCTGGAGCCTGACCCTCCTCTCTGGGAAGCTTTCCTGGCTTCAGCCACCAGGGAATCATCTAAGGAGGTGCTGGGGGCCTTGTTAACAGAATGGGTAGTTTATTTATGTTAGCAATTAAAAAATGTATTTTTAGAAATGAAGCTAACTTCTAAGCATAGGAAACGCAGATGGGCTTAAGTTGGAAACAAGGGAATTTTTAACCAAGAGCCAAAACAGACAATGATCATCTCCCAGTTGTGGCCTTTTCCCTCCTTTTCACCCTTCTGACTGTCCTTTTTGGGTGGGGGGAAGGCTTCTTCTCTACCCATTTGTCAGCTGACTCTGCTCTCCTGAGACTGCTTCACGCTGGGCTCAGCTGAGGCTACTGGAGCGGGGGTGGTTGTGGTTCTGTGAAGCAGGATTGTTTGAGCTGGCGACAACTGCAGAGCGTCTAGCCCAGTGGGCTCTCAGCTGAGAAGAGATGGTACAGCGGTGCTCTGAGTCAGGACTGGATTACCCAATGGGAAGACCAGGAGCATGCTTAGGGCACCAGCAAAGCAGAGGAAACAACATTAAAAACAAGACATATCTGGACATTAAAAAGAGTAGCAGGAAATGATAGGACGTTGGGATTTTCTTTAAAATTATCTGGATGGGGAAAATATAAAAGACATTCTGGGGAGAATTGACAAGATGTGAATATAAATTGTCAGTTGGATAACACAACTATATCACTGTAAAATGTCCCAGGTTTTTTTTTTTTTTTAACATTTTAAAAAATTGAGTTATAGTCAATTTACAATGTTACATCAATTTCCAATGCAGAGCACAATTTTTCAATTATACATGAACATACATATATTCATTGTCACATTCTTTTTATCTGTGAGCTACCACAAGATCTTGTATATATTTCCCTGTGCTATACAGTGTAATCTTGTTTATTTATTCTACATATGCCTGTCAGTATCTACAAATTTCGAACTCCCAGTCTGTCCCTAAATGTCCCAGTTTTGATAAAAGAGAGTGATCTATTTTTAGTTCTGTTCATTGAAATATTTACTGCTAAATGGTTTGGAAAAAATTATATACATGAATATTTTATGTTTATATTATGTACATACATATAAAATGGGTCAAAAATATAAAGAATTGGTGATTCTAAAGGGAATTTAGAATTCCTGTATTATTCTTGCAATTAAAAAAATTATATTAAAATACATTATAAAATATGTTAACTTACATTAAAAATAGTAAAAAAGGTCTGCATAGGAGGAGAGGTTGAAGTTGGTTGCTAGGCACATAGGAATTAATTTATCATCCTGTCTGCTTTGTACATGTTTGAACCTGTTAATAATAATTTTATTTTAAAATTGAATTATATTTGTTATGTAACGTTGTGTCAATTTAAGGTGTACAACATACTAATTTGAATCTTTTACATATTGTAATATGATTGCTGGTGTAGTGATAATTATCAGCTCTACCTTGTCACATAACTATCATTTCAATTCAGTGGCTGGAATAATTAAGATCTAGTCTCTTAGCAAGTTTGATGACAATAATACAATATTGTTGTCTATAGTCACTATATTGTGTGTTATTAGATCTCTAGGACTTACTTACTATTTGATGCAAGTTTGTACCCTTAACCATTCACCTAATCGCTGGTAACCACCATTTTACTCTCTGTTTTTATGAGTTTGGTTCTATTAGATTCCACATATAAGTGAGATCACACTGTGTTTGTCTCTCTCTGTGTTACTTCTCTCATTTCACATAATGATCTCAAGGTCCATCCTTGTTGCAAATGGCAGGATGTCCTTCTTTCTCATGGCTGAAGAATATATATAACATCTTCTTTATCCGTTCATCGGTGACGGGCATTCAGGTTGTTTCTGTATCTTGGCTATTGTGATGCTGCTGCAATAAACATAGGAGTGCATATTAACATTACTATTTAAAGAGCACTGAATCATCAGAGAAAAATCACAACTTTCTTGCAATTCTTTTCACTTAGTTTATAGTTTAAAGTTCATAAGTAGAGTATGCATCATACTTTTTCAGTACTTGTCTTAGAGGAAACATAACTGATATTCAGAGATAGGAATTGACGTACCCAGTGTCATGCAGCTAATTAGTTTTGGACTCAAAGCTTTAACCCATGTCTCCTGGGTTCCAGTCTCCCAATCTTTAGGCAATGCCTTTATCCTCTTGAACAGTGTGTTGTCATTAATTTGGGATTAATGAGTACATAGAACTTTCTATCTTGCCCTAAAAAGATGCTTCGGTACTTTACCCACCCACTTTTTGGAAAAATTTTTTTTTTATTTGAAAATAGAGATTAATATAATACCATATGTCCACCGCTTTGATTTAATAAGTGTTAATGTTTTTGCTATGTATCCTTCAGATCTTTTTTTTTAATCAGAGAAATAACATATTAAAGGTCATTGAAATTCTCATGCATTCTACCCCAGTCCCATGCCTCTCCCTTCTCAGAGACAACCATTATCATAAATGTGGCTTGTATTCTTTAATCTATGAAAACATAATTTTCAAAAAAAAAATTAAACTGTGACTCTCATGCAGATATAAAAGAAACACATATCAAATAGTTTATCCAGCTTATCAGTGAGGAAAACAGTAAGATCTTAAGGCTAGTTCAAAGTGCATTTGAGGGGATGAGTATCTTTAGGCAATAAACTTGATAAAATTAATAAAAGAAACTTCATTAACTTAATAAAAGAAAGTTAGAGAAAGATTGGTTAGATACCCAAGTGTCTTGTGGTATATGGCAATAAACTGTATACTTTGGGGCTATTTTTTTCTATAAGATAGATATTATTTGCATTTCTACTGGACCAAAAAATCTATTAGTTAACACATAACTTCACTAAGTCTGGAACTTTTGATCAATAGTAAACAGTGAGTCAAACCAGGTTTATTTCCCCAAATAAATCTTGGGTCATCCTGTTAGGCAATGCCTCAGTATGACATTGAAAGGTGCCACTCATCTTTTCCCATTATTTCCAGGTTTTGGATAGTTTTTCTTAGCAAGTCTATATTTCTATATTTTATTACAGGTATAAATCCGTAAATAATAATAGTAACTACTATTTATTGAGTGTTTATGTGTGCCAAGCACTGTTTTAAGGGTTTAATATGTAGTAGGTCTGTTTAGTTCCTCAATACCAAATTAGGTACTATTAGTATTCCCATTTTATAGATGAAAAAACTGAGGTTAACCCCTACAGCTAGAAAGTGACAGAACTATCATTCAGTCTCAGGTTGTCTGGTATCATACTGTGCACGTTATTTTGCAATTTGCTGTTTTGCCCTCAGTATCATACTTTAAGGAATTCCCCGGACAATAATGTAGCTATAGTTCATTCACTTTCAGTACAATTTTACTGTATAGTGTTCCAGCTTATTAGTACACAACAGTTAATTCGCCTGTTCCTGCATATATTTATATTTATTTATAATTTACCTGTTGGCGAACACGTAAGTAGTTTGCAGAGTTTCGTTATCAGAGTGCGCCATGAATATGCTTGCAAATGCGTCCTTGTGCATGTGTGGGAGGGTCTCTCTAGGTTCATTACCACAAAATGACATGGCTCTCCTTTACTTTGGAAGGAGCAGATGGGTCTTTAATAAGGGATCTTTCCATAGCCTCTAACAGACTCCAGAGGGGCCCAGATGTGGCTCACAGCAGGCAGGTGCCTCTTCCCCTTTCCCAAAGAGAGAACAGTGACAGAGGCTACAAATATAGACAGGAGCAGAGACTTGTGTCTGACAGACCTGAGTCCGACTGAGAAATAACAACTTATTTGACCCTTTAAAAGAAGAGGACTCTCATATCCATTTGGATGACTACTGTACAAAGACTCCAGAGAATAACAAGTGTTGGTAAGGGCATGGAGGACTTGGAACCTTGGAGCATTGCTGTTGGGAATGTGAAATGGTGCAGCAGCTGTGGCAAACAGCATGCTGGTTCCTCAGAAAGTTAAATATAGAATCACATGATTAATTAGATCATATGGTAGTTCCACTTCTAGCTCTATACCTAAAATAATTGAAAGTAGGGTGTACTCATTTGCTAGGCTGCCAGAACAAATTACTGCAGACTGTGACTCTTAAACAACCGGCATTTGCTAGTTCTGGGGACTAGCCGTCCAAGATCGGGGGTTGGTGATTTTGGTTTCTTCTGAGCTCTCTCTTTGGCTTGCCTTCTCTCTGTGTCCTCACATGGTTTTTTCTCTCTGTGTGTATCTGTATCTTAATCTCCTCCTCTTATAAGGATCAGTCATGTTGGATTAGGGCCCATCCGCATGAACTTCCTTTATCTTAACCACCTCCTTAAAGTCCTTATCTCAAAATACAGTAATATTTTGAAGTACTGGAAGTCAGAATTTCAACATATGAGTTTTGAGGAGGACATAATTCAACCCATAACACAGGGACTCAAATAGGTACTTGCTCACCAATGTCCCTAGCAGTCATCTTTATTTTTTAGGTTTTTATTTATTTATTTATTAAAAAATTTTTTTTAGAGCAGGTATTGGGGATTGAACCCAGGACCTCATGCATGCTAAGCACACATTCTACCATTTTAGCTATACCCTCCCCCACCCAGCAGTCTTATTCATGGTAACTAAATGGTTAAAAACACCTGAAATATCCACAAACAGATGAATGGATAAGCAAAATGCAGTATCTAGATACAGTGGAATATTATTCAGTCAGAAAAATTGAAATTCTGGTATACAATACAGCATGAATGAAACTTGAGAGGTTTATGTTAAGTGAAATAAGCCAGACACAAAAGGACAAATATTATATAACCCTCCTTATATGTGGTATCTAGACTGGACAAATTTATAGATATAGAATGTAGAATAGAAGTTAGTATGAACTTGGAAAAGGGAGAATGGGCATTATTGTTTGATAAATACAGAGTTTCTGCTTGGGATGATAAAAAAGTTCTGGGAATGGACAGTGGTGGTGGTTATACACTTACAATGATTAAAATGGTAAATTTTGTTATGTATATTTTACCATAATAATAAAAAAAAGGAGATAGAAAGGCAAGGGTATGTGACTTCTGCACTTGCTCTGACAATTAAATAACATATTACTCGTGAAAGTGTGTCCTAGGGCACATGGCAGATGCTCAGGAAAATGTAGCTGCTACTTGTTTCTTCATCTTCTTTGACTTGTGTTAATTTCCAAGTCCAGGGTCTCTACGGACTGAATTGTGTGCCCTCCAAAATTATATATTGATGCCTTAACCCTCAGTGTGACTGTATTTGGAGACAGTGTCATTAGGGAGGTACATAAGGTTAAATGAAATCATAAAAGCAGGGTCCTAATCCAACAAGAATGATGCTTTATAAGAAGAGGAAGAGACACCAGATCTCTTTCTCTCTCCTTCTCTCTGTGTAGCAGACACAGAAGAGGCCATGTGAGGACACAGCAAGAAGGCAGCTGTCTACAATCCAGGAAGGCTTCACCAGAAGCCAACTCTGATGGCGCCTGGATTTTAGACATCTAGCTTCCAAAACTGTGAGAAAATAAATCTCTGTTGTTTAAGCCACTCAGTTTGTGGCATTTTGTTATGGCAGCCCTGGTTCACTAATGCAGAGTCTGAGGACATGGTGGAGTGGCCAACTTCCCACTGTGCACATGGGCATTACTTTTCAACCTACTTTCATTTCTAATCCTCCCAGGTGGTCACTTTTCTCAGCTTGGGCTTTTTTACCCTGCCATCACCAGCTGAGTATTTAGGAAGTTCAAATTTCTCTTAGTGTTAGCTTGAGGAAAATATGATTCGAAGGAAAATCTGCTTTAAAAACAAGTTACCTTGTGAGTTTCTGAGCCAAACATGCATTATGTTTGGAATGTCAGTATAATTGCTCTCTCCCCACAGATGCTGATAAACAAGTGCTGAATGTAAATTATACAAACACAGGTAGAGAAATGGAGGTGCATGTGTGGGTTGTGTAGATTGTTCAAATAGCATAAGCCCGAAGGAACCAATTTACATGTAAGTGAGGGTATGTGGGAGAGAATGAGGTAGAAAGAGCATGGCTTTTGCAGTTAACCAGGTTAAGACAACCTGGTTTCATCACTTTTACAAATTGTATACCCTAAGTCAATTACCCCTAGTTTTTCACTTTGCAAAATAGGGTTAAAGTACTTACCCAGAAGTGTGATTGTAAAGATTCACATGAGACAATGTTTGCAAAGCATGGAAGAACTCTAATCACCTTCCTTCTCTATTCTGAAATAGAATCAATCAAGACATACAGAATGTAAAATAGAGGAAAGACCAACAATTTCCCAAGGGGTAAAGACAGAGGAAAGAGTAAGAACACGGCAAGGGCGGCAAATTTAATGGAAGGTTTGAAGGGAGAAGGGCTTAGTTCTAGAAGGGGCTTAAAAACACAATCTACTGAATTAATTGGAATTATTAGATGAGCATACAGTTTATTTTTGAACAATGCGGGGGTTGAGGTGCCTACCCTCCACACAGCTGAAAATTCAAGTATAACTTTATAGTCAGCCCTCTGTACCTGTGGTTCTGTATCCGTGGATTCAATCAAGCACAGATCATGTAGTATTGCAGTACATGTTTATTGGGGGGAAAAATTCATGTGTAAGTGGACCTGCACAATTTAAACCAATGTTGCTCAAGGGTCAACTGTATTACATTTGCCCAGTTATAAGTAACAGAAAACTCTGGCAAGGTACCTTAAGTGATAAGGATATTTATTCTTTTTTTAAATAATAAATTGGGTGGTACAGTTCTTTTAGTCTGTGAACAAATATCTTTCCCAGAAGACAGGTAGCTAACTTCTCCTGGAAGCTCATTGGCCAGAAGTAGGTCACATGGTCACCTCTAACCACAAGGTGACTGGGAAAGAGAGTGTCTGGCTTATTAAGCCTCTGTAGTTTGAAGCAGGCAAGAGTGCGGGAGTAGGAATAGTTATTGGGTCTGTGACACTGGGCTTAGATTGATAGGAGAGCCAGGAGTGACTGTTTAATCTGCTGTATTAGTGGAAGGTCAAAATGTAGGACCAGGATGGATTTGGTGTCTATATTTGAACTGTTTTCTCTGTGAAGGGAAAATAGAAACTTTATCTTATCCCACTTTGAATATCTTCTCTCTTTATTACACTTTCAAATCTTACTTATTTATAAATGTCTACTGTTAACTCATTCATGCATGTGTGTAGGCATTCATTTATTAATTCATTTACTAGAATACCTACCATGTGCAAGAAACTGCATATGGTCTTTTTGTCATAGATAAGCCGTTGTCTTTGATATCCAAAGAAAGCAGGAAGAGGTACCTCGTGGGAGCTGAATACAGAGGACTCCAGGAACTCACCAAATTAACATGTGCAAATTAAAAGAAAAATATAACTGTTGAGATTAATTTTAAAAATTATGTTTTGCCTAAAATTCTGTGGTCCACACTAACATGGCCTTGGAAATCACTTGAACCAGGTTAAAATCCTGGTTCTGATGTTTAGTAGTGGTGTAGCCTTGGATGAATTACATAGTGTCTATAACCTCCAGGTTCCTCTTTGTAAAGTGGGGTTGAAAATCCATGCTCACAAGGAATGTTGAGAGAACCAAATGAAATACAGCACATGCAGTGTGTAGATTGGTATAGTGCCTGGCACAAAGAATGCTTCCAGTTAATGAGAATTTATGTTGACTATGGATAGCAATTTAGATTCACTAACTTCCAAATATAGTTTTGTCTGCCTGGAAACAAAGATAAGATGGGTAACCTATTTGATTCCATCCTGGTGGACAGATTTTCCTTGGGGTAGTAAATGCTGGCATCTCCGAGGAGGTGTCAGAAATCCGTGAAGTAGCCCACTGAAGGTTGGTAAGTGGCTGTGATTGGTAAAATGGTGACAGGAATGAAGAAGGAAAAGGTGAATCCTAGGCAGAATTGGAACAAGATACCACATACAGACTCCGAGTGGCCAATAGGAAGACATGCTTGGAGGAAGTGCTGTCCAGTCCCGAGGGTGCTGAAATGACTCAGTGCCGCAGATAGCGAGTTGCAAGGAATTTTGAGCTTGTCTCTGCTTCCTAATGCTTGTATCTCAGGTACGCCTCCTCTTCACCTTTCTCACAGTCTGTCACCTCAACCTTCCACCTACATCTGTCTTTCTCACTCAAGCCTCCACCTCCCACCCCATCTTCTCTGCTGACCTTCTTGCAAATAATGCTCAGTGCTGCCAGCACATGCTTCATTCCTGGGATGGTGCAGAGTGTGTGAAATAGCTGGAATGAGCCTTCAAGGGCTGATGACTACAAAACATTTTCTTCCTGTCGTAAATAACCCCCAGTGTTATTGTGGCTGGATTACAGCGTCAAGGACTGAAGATGCTGTGGATGGCAGCTTTCAGCAACGCAGTTATTCTGTGCTAAATCCTTCAGCTTTATCGTCCATGTCTCTCAGCATGGACTGCCTCTGTGCTCCATTCCACTCAGGCCTTTGCGTGTAATGTCCTGCTCTAATTCCTGTTTTTTTCTTATTCTTCAAGCTCAGGATAGACTTCTTTCTTCCCCAGTTAATATTTGTCTTTCCCATGTTTAAATGTCCAATTTAAAATTCCCTTCCTCCATGGGGAATATAGCTAATATTTTGTAACAACTGTAAATGGAGAGTAACCTTTAAAATTATATAAAAAATAAAAAATAAATAAAAATTAAAAATACCCCCCCATCCAGGCTGTCCTAACTGAAAGCTATATTTCTTCCTTCTGAAATCCTACAGCATTTTCACCCTGGACATGCAATTAGTCCTTGGTTATCAACTGAGCTCATTTTGAAAATTACTAGGGGAGAGGGTACAGCTCAGTGGTACAGTGCATTCCCAGCATGCATGAGATCCTGGGTTTAATTCCCAGTCCCTCTGTTTAAAAAAATAAAATAAATAAACCTAAATTATCTGCCCCTATAAAAACATTTAAAAAAAAAGAAAATTACTAAACATGTGGCAGTTTTGCCTCTTCAGCTAAACTTTAGGTACCTTGGAGGGCATGTTCTGTATTCTATATAGTTCCAAAGATATAGGCAGGATAAACAGTAGTTTTCAATAAATAATTATTGGTTGAGTAAAAGAAGGAAATGCATTTGAGGGAAATGAAAGGAACTGAAAAGTGAACTGAAAATTGGCTAATAGCATCTCAGGAAAGGCACAAGACCAGAGAATCTGATGGGTTGCTGCTTCCCCCCACTGTTAAGCCCAAAAGAATGATTGGAGATTGAACATGGGAGTAATTGATTAGATCTGGGGCAGAGCAAGCTACAATAGGATTTGCAAATGCAGACTCAGGTTATTTCTGAGCCTAAAATTTGAGAGCTTGAGGGAATTAAGTTCGATCAAATCTGATTAAATTGTCATAGAAACACAGACTCACAGAGGTCTAAGTGACATCAGGGGTCATTCCAAAAGGCATTGGCTGACGTATGACTCACCTTTTCAACATCCTCATCAGACAGGCATCAAACCTCTACCGAGAATGTTCTAGTCCGGGAGACTTTGCTAGCCACAGAGACGATCAATTCAATGAAATGGAATTCAGTTTGGCTCAGTTCAACAATTTCAAAAATTTGAGAACTTTATATATATCTAGCATTGTGGCAGGCGCTCTTGCTGGGAAGGAACAGATGCATTTCTGTAGATACTAGGGAGCTGTGGGGGAGTTTTTTGCAAACTTTTGTCAGGTTCCTCTCTATTTTTCTACCTTCTCTTATACTTCCCTTTATGATTAACTCTTTCTCACAATTTTATTTTCCTATTTTCTCCTTTCCTCCCCATCTATTCACATGATTTAGCTTTTCTAGAAATGTTCAACTCCTGGGGTAGTTTCCTTGGAAATAACGAGGGCAAAGAAAATGCTCACTCTCTGTTCTAAGGACATATGTAAATAAGGAAGAAACCTGGAAGATTACATATCTAACTCTGTCATGTAAAAGGAGATGCTAAGGGCCAGATTGGAAAAATATTTCACCCTAATCAACTGATTAAATACATAGTGAGAAAAAAAATACATAGTGAGGATGAGTGAGATTAGCAGTCAATAATTTTACACAGTAGGTCCCAGGAGAATATTTCCAGTGACCAGCACTCAACTATGTAAAATAAAAGGACTGTGATCATTTGAGCTGGGATGGATGTCACATTTACATATTATTTGCATACACCCACATCCACCCCCTGCAATCTCGTCTCAGTTATTTCTCAAGTGAGAATGTATCATTGCTTCCCTTGTTTGTCATTTTTAGTTTTTCATTTCTCTATTCCTCTTCACCCACTCACAGTCTTTGGCCCAGATCCCCTGCAGCATTCAAGGGGAAAAAGTATTCACAGAACATTAAAATTAAACTTCAGGCAACTGTGTTTCTCTGACCATCTGGTCCCTGGTAAAACAGCCACTTCTCAAAGACAGGGGCTCTTGGCCTCAATGTTCCATCCAGTGCCCAGGAAAGGGGGACGCTCAGTAAGTGAGACCCCGGTTGGAGAGGCTGATGGTTACCCGGGAGAAGAGACACCCAAGGGTAGTTGGGACACGTAGTCTGACAAGGATTTTAATGGAAGACTAAACATTCCTTGAGGGCAGGGGCTTTCTTATTCATCACACTATCTCCAGGACTTAGTCCAGCATAAGGTACAGAGTAGACCATATCCATTTGTTGAATTTGATGAATGTATGAAGTTATATAAAAAGTTTTCTATGCTTATGTAAGGGCATAAAAACCAAATACCAGTTATCTATTGCATACTTCTCACCTAGAGAAAATCATAGCATTTCATGCTTTTGGAAACTTCACAGCCATTCTCTCACTTGGTATCTACCTCAGGTTTCTGAAGTAGGTATCTACAGCAAAAGTGCCATGTGACGTCTTAAGTGCTATACAAGTGTGGTGTGTTGTTACTTTTGACATAACTAATGGAATAATCAATTTTTGGAACAAATATTTCCAGCCTTAGATTAGGTCCCTGGGAGGCAGTTACAAAATATATCCTTACGAACTTATTAGAGAGGAGTGACACATAAATACATTCTTTTTTTTCTTTTTCTTTTTTTTTCAATTATTATTTTTTATTTTTTTATTGAGCTATAAATACATTCTCAATAGAGGCATTTCAGTGCAGAACTGAGGAATCCAATTTGAGCCAGCTTAAGCAAAAGAGGAGAATTTATCCTAAGTTTACAGAGGTGTTTCATGGAACTGGTGGTGTTTTTGAAAGACGTCCACAAATTCTCTGATTGTTCATCTTTCAAGATGTGCAGCTTAATTCCCCTCCCCTGGAGCATGAGTTTGACTTAGTGACTCACTTCTACTGCATGGAGTGTGGAAGGGGTGATGGCGGGTGACTTCTGAGACTTGGTCATTGTGTTAGTTTCCCAGGGCTGCTGTAACAAGTTACCAGGAACTGGATGACTTAACAGAAACTATTGTCTCATAGTTCTGGAGGCTGGAAGTCTGGGATCAAGGTGACAGTAGGATTTTTTCCTTCTGAGGACCATGAGCAAGACTCTGTTCCAGATTTACTGGCAATCTTTTGGTGTTCTCCCCACCTCTGCCTTCATGGTCACACAGCATTTTCTCTTTATGCTTGTCTGTCATTGCGTACAAAGCTCCCCCCTTTATAAGGGCATCACTCACTCACTCACCTTGGATTAAGGCCCCCCTTAATGACCTCATTTTAATGTGATTACCTCTGAAAAGACCTTATCTCCAGATAAGGTCACATTCAGAGGTACTGAGGGTTAGGACTTCAAACTATGAATTTTGGGTTGGACACCATTCTACCCAAAGCAATCATAAAAGGCTTTGTGGCTTCTTCCCTGCTTTCTCTCTTGGGTCACTGTCTCTGAAGGAATCCAGTTGCCATGTTATGAGAACACTCAAGAGGACATATGGCAAGATCTACTTGGCAGGGAACCAAGGCTCCTGCCAATGAGCAGGTGAATGAGCCCACTGAAGGCAGCTCCTCCAGCCCCAGTCGAGCCTTGAGATGACTGAAGCTCTCATTGACATCTTTTCCCTCCAGCTTTACTGAGGTATAATTGACAATCAAAAATTGTGTGCATTTAAGATGTATAACTTGATGATTTGATGTACACTGTGATATAATCACTGTGATCAAGCTAATTAACATAATCATCACCTCAGTGATGAGAACATTTAAGATTACTTTCTTAGCAAATTTCAAGTATACAATACAGTTTGTTAACTACAGTCACAGTGTTGTGCATTAGAGCTGCAAAACCTACTCATTTTGGATAACTGAATCTTTGTGCTTCTCCTTGACCAACATCTCCCATTTCCTGCTTCCCCTGGCCCTTGGTAACCAGCATTCTACTCTCTGCTTCTATGGGTTTGACTTTTTTAGATCCCACATATAAGTGAGACCATGCAGCAGTTATCTTTCTGTCTGGCGTATCTCACTCAGTATAATGTCCTTCAGGTTCATCCATGTAATTGCAAATGGCAAGATTTCCTTCTTTTTTAAGGCTGAATAATATTCCATTGTGTTTATTTGCATGTATGTGTGTACACACATACACACACACATATGCAGGTATATAGCATTTTCCTTATCCATTCAGTTGTTGACATTTAGATTATTTCCATATCTTGGCTATTGTGGATAATGCAGCAGTAGACATGGGAGTGTAGATACCTCTTTGAGATCCTGACATTTTTTCCTTTGGATATATATCCAGAAAAGGGATTGCTGGGTAAGAAGATATTTCTATTTTTAATTATTTGAGGAACCACCATATGCTTTCCATAATGGCTGCACCAATTTACACTCCCACCAAGGAGGCACAAGGGTTCCAGCTGACATCTTGACTGCAGCCTCATGAGAAACCCTGAGCAGAACCACTTGGCTCAACTGCTCTGGAATTCCTGCCCCGCAGAAATGGTGAGAAAATGAATGCTTGCTGTTTTGAGCTACTAACTATTGGGGTAATTTTTATGCTGCAGTGGATCACTAAAACAGACCCTGCAGGAAGGGAAAAGGAAGGAATCAGTAGGCAGGAAAGTACGCAGAACCCTCTGCCTCTCGCTACTCTGTCTACTGGCATTCTCCAGTATCTCATCCAAAGGGATAAACATGATTACCCCATCGCTCCTGAGTTTACATGTTACAGTTCCAGTAATACAGAAATCCCAACTCCAAATTTCTTTTTTTTAATTTAATTTTTAAATTTATCTATTTATTTATTTTTATTCAAGTATAGTCAGTTATAATGTGTCAATTTCTAGCATACAGCGTAATGTCCCAGTCATGCATATATATATGTTTTCATATTCCTTTTCATTAAAGGTTATTACAAGATAATGAATATAGTTCCCTGTGCTATACAGAAGAAATTTGTTTTTTTATCTATTTTTATATATAGTGGTTAACCTTTGCAAATCTCAAACTCCTAAATTTATCTCTTTCCACCTGCTTTCCCCTGATAAACTATAAAATTGTTTACTATGTCTGTGAATCTGTTTCTGTTTTGTAGATGAGTTCATTAATGTCCTCTTTTTTCTTCTTTCTTTTTTCTTTCTTTCTTTCTTCTTCTTCTTTTTTTCAGATTCCACAGATGAGTGATATCATATGGTATTTTTCTTTTTCTTTCTGGCTTACGTCACTTAGAATGACAATCTCCATGTCCATCCATGTTGCTGCAAATGGCATTATTTTATTCTTTTTATGGCTGAGTAGTATTCCATTGTATAAATATACCACAACTTCTTTATCCAGTCATTTGTTGATGGACATTTAGGTTACTTCCATGTCTTGGCTATTGTAAATAGTGCTGCTATGAACATTTGGGCGCATGTATCTTTTTGAATTAGAGTTCCCTCCAGATATATGCTCAGGAGTGGGATTGCTGGATCATGTGGTAAGTCCATTTTTAGTTTTTTGAGGACCAATTCCAAATTTCTGAGTGAGAGAATGTGGGGTCCACCTTGGGTCAGCTGTGGCAAGAGAATAGGTGTAGGGACAAATCCAAGTTTCATGGGGCTTAGAGATTTTATTTTGGTGGGGGCACTTATTGAGAAAAAGAACACAAGATTACATACAAAAAATGATTCTTTGGATTAGGTGAGAAAATAGATCACAACAAATTAAAAATGTTCTACAGCTGACAAATACCAAAACATTACAAAATAAAAAAATTGCTTGGTATTTGTATTCGTTAACTCTGAAGGTTGAGAGAGGTTTCCATTGGCTATCTCCTGGCTCCGTCCATGTCAAACCCACATGCACCTGAGTGCTGTTGGCCACATGAGTGCAATGATCCGAGTTCTGGCTCTGCACGTGCATGCGTGATACTGGGGTGGGTCGGTACAGTGGGTGATACTAGTGCTTCCGCATCCATTCTCCACTGTTCAGTTACCAATAACTGAACTGAATGCCTAGCTATTTACAAATCATATAAATATATGCAATAAACCCAAGCATTGTGTATTCTCACCTCAACTACCCCTTAGCTGGACTGCAGGAGGGTAGGGGGATGGAGGGGAAATCAAGGTGGAAAGATGCAGTGGTTTTAACCAATTGTGATTAAAATACCTTCTTTCCAAAATTTTACAAAAAAAAAAAAAAAATCTGACTATGTGAACATATAGCTCTGGCCTTCCCAGGGTCTTGGAAAAGTCCTGGCCAGGAAGGAGCCCTGAAGCCTTGGTTTGTCACCTTGCTGGAAAATTTGCCTCTGAGCAGAGTCTTGTAGAACAGAATGGTTGCTGGAGACTTAACCTGGTGGATGAGGTGGGTGTTT
Organism: Camelus ferus; assembly: GCF_009834535.1. Lineage (NCBI taxonomy): Eukaryota > Metazoa > Chordata > Mammalia > Artiodactyla > Camelidae > Camelus > Camelus ferus. The sequence goes on from NC_045705.1 coordinate 33,483,248, forward strand.
CCTGAGGAAATGAAAAAAATTCTCTGAGGATAGAGAATTGCAATATACTGTGGGAAGAGATTTGGGCAGACTAAGAGTGCACGAATGTGGAAGTGGGGGATTGACTCAAGCTTGCAGAGTAGCTGTGAGGGAACGCTTGCTGTGGAAAGTGACATTTGGGTGAGTGGGAGTGAGGGGGGTAGAAAGTTCCAGGCAGATAGGTAGCATGTGTAAAGGGAGGAGGTGTAAAAGACCATGGCTGACTTGGGGGGCACAGCAAATACTTCAGAGATGTTGGTGTGAAGGGTGTGAGGATGGGATTGCCTGGGAAGCAACCCAGGGTTTCAACCTGGGTCAGATCCTGAGGGACCTTGCAAGCCATGCTATGGTCTCTGGACTCTACCCCGAAGGAAATGGGGACTCAGCGAGGGGTCTGTAGCAGGGAATTTAGACGATCAGATCAGGTTTGCATCAGTACATCAGCCTGACACTTTCAGTCAGTATGGGAGACATAGCTATGTTAAAAGAAAAATTTCCACAGGCGATTTAGTGACCTACTAGGCTTTTATTCAGCGATTCATGATTCAGACAGCATTCAATCTAGCAGATAGAAAGGAGATGTGAAGAGCTGTACAAGGTGAGAGGTTCTTACAAACCAATGTGAGCGAGAACAAGGGACTTAAGCTGGGCATTTGCTGATTGGGTGAAGCAGGGTTGCTTTCCTTATATGGCATAAAGGGAAGTCTTGGATTCTGGTCAGGTACTTGCGCTGAGCAGGCAAGTGCTGATTGGTTGGCCTAGGTCTTCCTTTTCGGGGAGAGCAAAGAAATTTAGTTAAGTTTTGGTTTGCTGACATGGGGCTCAGCATGATTTCATCTTGGCCTAACGTGGTTACTTTAACAGAGGAAACTGGAACTCCCTTCCATCTGAAACATACACGTGCAGAAAAAAAAAAAACCCATTAATAACAAAATAATTTGAAAGATATGGTTGGGCTCAAATCGAAGGAAAGGAAATTCCTAAGAGCCGGAACTCCTAGAAGCCAGAAAAGTGAGTGGAACTTGAACAGTGGCCCCAAGGGGAAGAAGACTGGATAAGGGTCTTCACAGTTGGGGCTGGGGCTTGACTGGCCACACAGGGAGGGGAGTCTGGGCTGCAGGCTTGGCACAGGCAGAATGCAGGCGTCATAAATCCAGTCATCTACTCAGGCCTCTGTGGATAAAGGGTCAGGACACTGGAAAACTGTGCAGAAGGGTCATTCCTTCCTGAGCTTCAAACACGGAGACCTCTTAGAAAATCCTTTTTCTCCCGAGGTGTGGGCTGCATTTGCTGTCTACAAATTCATATGCATATTTATTGAGATCCCACTGTATGCACGGTCTCGTGTACTAGGGGTATAAAGATTTTTCTTTTTAAACGTTAAAGCTGCTGAATGATTATCTGGGAACATATCCAATGAGAAAAAATTTAGAAAGTTTTGTAATTTCTTCCCTCAGCTGGTCTCAGCCTCAGCATTTTTCTATCTTTTTCTATCTGAGCCCCTGCAGGACCTTTGTTTGAACCAGGATAAGTTGATTTCAGGATGCACATCCTGGCAGAACAAGGACAGGGGAGGATCCCGTCCATAATGAGAGGTTATAAATCTCCATCAGGGGCCCCAATCCCAGGTCTGGTGCCTTAACTAGGAATTTGTCTGAAAGGCTTGAGAATTCATCAAACAGAGGTGCTCGACAGAGCATGATCTCTGTCTTCCAGGAAGCAGATTGGGATGAAGCGTTGGTGAATTAATAATAGCACACGGGGAAGGGTCCGCAGGGCTCATGGATCGGCACTCTTGCATTAGGCAAGCCGTGAGCTCACTGAGTTCCAGGGGAGGAAGCAGGGTGTGTAAAGTACCTGACTCTTGGGAGGAAGTCTAACGTGTTAGGTGGGGTTAGGCTAATTTACATCCTGAGGGTTTATAACTTTCTTCCTGACATGGGGTGTGGCGTGGAATGTTTAAGGTCCAAATATCTGAAAAGGACCCAATAAACAACACGCAGCTGCTTTGTTTATGTGTCCAGGAGTGGGCATTGTTTTGTGTGGGGCAGGGGCCACTTGAAATGAGTATCTTGTCCTCTGAGTTGCAAATTGTCTTCTCGGAGATTAGACTGCCTCACTGTGTAGCTAAGATTGTGGCATCTGGAAGCCACTTGGTGCCGGGAGAAGGGCAGGGTGAACCCCCTCCTCTGTAAGAAAACTCAGTCCTTCCATGTTCAACATGGTAGCCACGAGGCACATGTGGCTACTGAGCTCTTGAAATGCGGAAGGTCCAACTTGAGGTATGTTGTAAGTGAAAGATACACTTTGGATGCCGAAGACTTAGGATGAAAAAAAAGAATGGAATATATCTCATTACTAATTTTAAAATATTGATTCCAAGTTGAAGTGACTATATTTTTGACATATTGGGTTAAAGAAAGTACATTTAAAAAAATTAATTTTATCAGTTTCTTTTAATTTAAAAAAAATGTAACTAACTACTAGAAAATTTAAATTACATGTTTGGCTTGTATCTGTGGCTTCTGCATTATGATTCTGTTGGTTGGTGCTGGCTCAGTCTATCGGGACTTTTAGTCACCCAGGGGACTCCTGGATCCCTTCCTGGTTCTTTCTTCCCTCTCTAGGCTCTGGAACTTGATTACTTCTCCACAATCATTACTTACTCCTTCTCATCCACAGCCCTGAGAGAAGCAGCCTAAGGCCCTTGATATAATAAGGGGGTAACCTGCGGGAGTGGCTGGGAAGAGGCAGCTACAGGAGAGGAGATCAGGGGGATTGAGCTCCAGCCCAGCCTTCTGCAGGAGGAAGGGAAGGAGGGCCAGCAGGCCCACTAAGGCTGGTCGTCTCCACCAGGCTCATTCCTCCCTGCCCCCAGGGGACATTCGGAAACACTGAAGACATCTTTGGTTATCCCACTGGGTGCAGCAGGGGTGCTGCTGGCATCTTAGGGCCAGGGTTGCTGTGGAACATTCTACAGTGCACAGGACAGCCCCCCACAAAAAAGAATTATCCAGCCCCCAACGTTAATAGTGTCAAGGTTAAGAGACCCTGACTTGCCTGGGAAAGGCTTTGGATATCCCTGGGCAAAGGGCAGGAGGGGAGATGTGCACACTGACACAGCAGAGGAGCCTGCCCCACCCTCTCCCGTTCCCGGGCTCTTTCTTGATCATCAGTGACGCATGGCCCTTCCCCCGAACTCCAAGCCTGCCTGAACTCATCCTGAGAGGCTCTCCTTTCCAAGTGTGACGCACATGCCCCAAGCCTCAGGTGGAGACCTCTCCCTGCAGGAGATAAGCCCACTGGGAGAGAGGGCTAGAGGGGAGGTGGGTCCAGAGGGGATGTGGTTATTTGCCCACTCTCTTCCCCTTACCTTCCTGGTCTACTCCCCCCCGCCCCCCCATTCCCAACTCCCTCTGCAGCTGCCCTGAGCTCACCAGAAGCTCCTGGTCAGACCTGACTCTACCAGAATTGTTGGGCTGAGAAGGAAGCTGGTGGAAGCTGATAGCATTTTATCAGAGAGAATAAAAACTTACTTTGCCTGTGGATTTCTTGCACAAATCCAGGTCTCCAGCGTCTGCAGCTGGGAGGAGTATTGCTGGTGCTTGGACAGGTCTGTCCTGTAACTTTTCCACCAGATTTCTTTTTTGTTTGTTTGTTGGGGGTAATTAGGTTTACCTATTTATTTTTTAATGTAGGTACTGGGGATTGAACCCAGGACCTTGATGAATGCTAAGCAAGCGCTCTACCACTGAGCCATACCCTCCCCCTTTCCTACCAGATTTCTTGGCGCCCTAATTCCAAACCCCAGCTCTGTAAGACACACGCCCTGCCCTCAGGGATTTTACAGTCTGGCTGGGGACACAAAGTCTGCACGCTTAAAACGATTATAAATGTTTTTAAAGGGGACTTGGGGGTTCCAGAGGCTTTAAAGGCACAGAGAGCCAGAGTTCAGAGTGATGACAGGGCTGTCCAGAGCTGTGGAGAGAGCCTGAGCTCTGGACCCCGCCGGTTTCAGCTGCATCCTGAGGCTGCAATTTCCTAGCTACGTGACCTTCTCCACGAAATGAAGGCTGCAATAAAGTCTAGGAGATAAATGAGACTCTGTTCTCTGCTCCACAAACAGACTCATGGACATAGAAAACACACTTATGGTTACCAAAGAGGGAAGGAGGAAGGGAGAGGAATAAGTTAGGAGTTTGGGATTAGCAGATACAAACTACTATATATATAAAATAGATAAACAAGGTCCCACAATACAGCACAGGGAACTATCTTCAATATCTTGTGATAACTTATAATGAAAAAGAATTTAAAAAAGAGTATGTTTACATGTGTATGACTGAACCACCATACTGTACACCGGAAACTCACACAGCATTATAAATCAACTATACTTCAATAAAAACAAAACAAAACAAAAAAACCCATGTGTTAGCAGCTGTCAGGAACACTCAGGGACCTTGCTTTCCTAACCTGAGGAAGGGACAGTTCATGGCCTTCTGGCTTTATAAAACAACGCTGTTTCTCCTCCCACATCCTCAGGTCTGAGGTGTTCCTAGGCTGGGCTGGGCTGGGCTTACTTAAAGCAAATTTTTCTTCCTTCCTTCCTCCCTCCCTCCCTCCCGCCTGCCCTTGTGTGCTCTCTCTCTCTCTTACTTTCTTTTTTTCACTTTCAGCACTCTGTCTTTGTTTTCTGGTAGTTTAGCATTTTTTTCTTTAACAAAGACAAACCAGAGCACAGAGGAAGCAATGGGGAATTCTCTCTGTAGGAGTCAGAGAAGTTCCCCAGAAGAGGTTGCATTAAGGCTGGGACTAGAATGATAACCAAAGATCTGTCCGGCTGACAAAGGCCTGGGGAAGCACATTCCAGGCTCCAGCAGGGGGAACATGAGCAAAGGAAGAAGTATGCACAGATGCATGACGTGTTCAGGCCAGGCCAGCTGACTGGTTGTGGCCGCGGGGTAGGTGTTTGGTGGGAACAGTAGGGGTGCTCCCTAGAAATTAGATTGGGACAGGCTTGTAAAGATAATACTAAGAAGTTGAGAATTTTCTCCGTGGGCCAAGGGTTGCAAACTCACATGCCTGCAAGGACCACTCAGACAACTTACGTGAGTGAAAAATGTATTCTTTCTCCATGGACACACTTTTTTTGGGGAGGGAGGGGTTAACAGTACCCCTGTAGGGACATTCTTCCCATTCAGAAAACAGATGTTATTGTCATTCATTCAAAGAGTGCCCACCGAGTGTCTTCCCGGCACTGCCTACTTGTTTTGACACGTGTGGACCTAGGCCTTTGTTTTCTTTTCTCAGTTTTGCTAGACATATGAATATTACATTTTCTCTACTATTATGAGAAACTCAGGGCATGACAAACAGGCAACAGATACTCTAAGAAGAGTGGTGGGGAAAAATGGGAGCGGGGAGAATTGGAGAACCTGGGGCCTGCTTAAAAGGGCATCTCTGACTCGGCGCCAGACGATTGGCTATGCTGGGAACAGGACTAGTGGAGTGCGCTCATTCAGTTTTTCTTCCCAGGGAAACTGGGAACATGGGTTTTAAAAATGTGGTCTCATCAAAAATTTTTTGTGTGGGCTGGAAAATTGAAACTTGCTAGATGCTGTCCACACACAACCTGTGGGCAGGGTGCATCCGCGTGGTGGGTGAGTCATCAGCCCTCTGCCAGGCTCTGCTCCAGGCCGTAGGCAGCAGGAGAGAGGTGGCCAGGACTGCTAGACGCCTATCTGGTATTCATTCTCCTCTTCCTTTTTAAAAACAGAATCCCAAGATAGTCAAGGTGGCATGTGCCCCGCTAATAATCGTATTTCCCAGCTTGGTCAAGTCATATGGCTCCCGTGTGACTAAGTTCTGGCCAATGAGAGGCCAATGGCTGTGCTTGGGTGTTACTGAAAAGGCTACAAATAGGGGATAGATAGCTGGCACTTTCCCCAATTCCTCCAGCTTTCTTCTTCAAACATTAAAGTGAAGGATAGGAAAAACTGTGCTTATTGTCTGTGAGATGCATTCATCAGAAAAAGGCAATATAGTGTATAGTTTGAGAACATGGTTTCTGGAACCAGACTGCCTGGATTCAAATTCTGGCTCTGTTTCTTATTATCTGTGTGACCTTGGGCCAGTTACTCAGCCTCTCTGTGCTTCAGATTTCTAAGGGATAATAATATTGTCCATTTCAAGTGCTTGTTGTGAAGATTAAATGAGTTGATATGTGTAAGACATTTATTTATTTAAAAAGATTGAAGTATAGTTGATTTACAATGTTGTGTTAGTTTCTGGTGTACAGCAAAGTGATTCAGTTACATATATGTGTGTGTGTGTGTGTATATTCTTTTTCATATTCTTTTCCATTATGGTTTATTACCAGATACTGAATATAATTCCCTGTGCCATACTTAGGACCTTGTTGTTTATCTATTATATATATAGTAATTTGTATCTGCTAATTCCAAACTCCTAATTTATCCCTCCCCTACTCCCTTTCCTCTTTGGTAACCATAAGTTTATTTTCTATGTCTGTGAGTCAGTTTCTGTTTTGTAAATAAGTTCATTTGTATCATATTTTAGATTCTACATGTAAATGATATCATACAGTATTTGTCTTTCTCTTTCTGATTTACTTCACTTAGTATGATAATCTCTAGGTTCATCCATGTTGCTGCAAATAACATTATCTCATTCTTTTTATGGCTGAGTAGTATTCCATTGTACACACACATATATATATATATATATATATATATACATACATACATAAATATATGTATGTATATATATACACCACAACTTCTTTATGATATGTGTAAGGCATTTAAAATAATGTTGGCACATATTTCCCTCTATCCAAGTGTTAATATTATCCATGCTTTATGTTGTGTCCACCATGTTATGGCTTGGGATAGAATGTCCCACCCTCAGTTAGGAAGGCAGCATGCCAAATCATCTCCTCTTTAATGCAGCCTTCACATCTTTATTCCTCAGGCTGTAGATCAGAGGGTCCAGCATGGGGATGACCACAGTGTAGAAGACAGACACAACCTTGTTCTGTTCCATGGAACTGGGAGAGCGTGGCTGAGTATACGTGAAGGTGATGGTGCCATAGAAGAGACAGATGACGGTGAGGTGGGAGGCACAGGTGGAGAGCGCTTTGCTCTGAGCCTTAAGGGAATGCATCCTGCAGATAGTCACCAGCATGTAGGCATAGGAGACCAGGATAATGGTGATGGTAAAGAGGATAATCGTGGCAGAAGATGAGAAGATGATGAATTCAACCTCAGCAGTGTCTGCATAGGCAAGTTGAAGCACAGTGGGGAGGTCACAGAAGTAGTGGTTAATGATGTTGGGACCACAGTAGGGCAGCTTGAAGATGTACCCAGTCAGCAAAGCTGAAATGGCAGCAGAAGCCGTATAGGTGGCTGCCACCAGCTGGACACACAGACTTTGGGACATGATGGTGTGGTAGAGGAGAGGGTGGCAGATGGCAGCGAATCGGTCATACGCCATGGTGGCCAGGAGCAGACACTTGGCCGTACCATTCAGAGTCATGAGGGCCATCTGGACCACACAGCCTGCAAAGGAGATGGACTGGCCTGAGGTGAGGAAGCTCTCCAGCAGCCTGGGGGTGTTCACCGTGGAGAAGGAGGAGTCTATGAAGGAGAGGACACTCAGGAAGAAGTACATGGGCGTGTGGAGCTGTGGGTCTGTGTGGATCAGAGTGATCATGGCCAGGTTGCCGGTGAGGGTGACCAAGTAGACGAACAGGAAGGGCACAAACAGGATGCCCTTGAGCCTTGCCTGCTCTGTGAGCCCCAGCAGGAGGAACCGGGCGACTGGGGTGCAGTTCTCCACTGTGGGGCACGTGCCACTGCAGAGACACCAAGTAAGATCTACTTGTACCCTGAGGCAGACCTGGGGTCAGTGCCTGAAGCTCTTTTAATGCCCTCAGAGCAGGCAGCCCCACGGGAAGGGGAGGGGATACTGGCGTGAACTGAACACCTACTACAAGTCACGTGTTCACTCATTTCCTAAACAGCTGTTGAAACTTCATACATGTTTTCACATTTAAATATTAATGCCCTTTATATTTAGTGAGATTACCCGTTTGCCCAAGGTAAGAGAGCTAGTTCATAAAGAAAGTGGGATTAGAACTCAGTCCAGTTCATAATCATACGCTTGTTATATAGTTGTAATTATTTTCTGCCTCCAAGTTCCCTGTTCCGTGGGGAACTGGCATCCTTAGCACGTTTTGGGGGGGTGGTGTGTTGGCCGAGAGAGGGAATATATGAAAAGATGAATTTGGAATTTATTTGGGGGCCGAGGCTCCAACAGTGCCAGTCCCCAAGGCCAGGGACACAGAAAATAGGCCTAAAGTCATCAGAATACAAGGTGACTCAGTAGAGCAGTCATTCCCTCAGTGCTGTGGGTTGAATTGTTTCTCCCATAAAAGATTGGCTGAAGTGCTAATGCCTGGGACCAGTGAACGTGACCTTATTGGAAACGGGGTCTTTGCAGAAGCCATCAAGTCGAGTCGCACTCCATTAGGGTCGGTCCTTAATCCAGTGGGACTGGTGTCCTTATAAGAGGAGAAAACGGAGATACAGAGAGGACAATGCCGTGAGAAGACACAGGCAGAGGGTTTGTTTATTTAATGGATTATTTATTTAATGGGGACTGAGCCCAGGACCTTGTGCATGCTAAGCATGGCTCTATCACTGAGCTGCGTCCTCCCTCTTCTTGCTTTAAGCCCCACAGTTTGTGGTACTTCGTTACAGCCTCCCCACGACACTAATGCACCCAGCAGGGGACACGCCTGGCTATTGATGGAGGTCTTCTGAGTTGTCAGGAGATGGAGCTTTCTGGTCTCTCTATAGTAACAGAGCTAATCATCCAAGGAGAGAAAATGAAATGAAATAAATTAAAACAAAGTCTGTTTTATTATTTACAACTAAGAAAAATATTTACTTGGGAGAATAGGCAGCTACAGTAAATATGACAACTCTAGTCTGACAAAACCACGACGAATGTCTTGTGCTTTGGCTACAAACAGTGAATGAAGGCAGTAGGACACGCCAGATTTGTGGCACTGGAGTCCAGGGCAGGGTGCAGTTCTCAAGACAGAGCTGGAGGTGAGCTTTCTAACCAGAGAGCACAGGTCGGCGAGTTCTCGCCTACCTCCTTAACCTCCCCAGAACGGATCTCATGTTTATGTAGGTTCTCTCGGCTCCTGTCGTGCCCCCAAGAATTTGCCTTCAGGGATCCTCACTGTCTGGGCTTTCAAATAACCGACGCTGCTATCGTGAGGGGAAGCCCTTGTATGGGATACGGGCCAGGATCTGCTCTAATTGGTTGGACGTCAGTTCTGATTGGTTGAGCGCAGGTTCTGGGTGTTGGAGCATCTGTCCTGATTGATTGGTGCCCAAGGCATGCTGGTTATTAATGCTTGGAATTCTGTATTGTCTGAATGAGGCATAAGGCAGGGCCCCTTTGAGAGTATCTCAGGACAGCCAGAGATAGGTGGCCTCTGATCAAAGCCGGTAATGTGGCTTTGTGCTATCAACATCTATTGACAACACTTGGCCTCCTGAAATGTAAAAAATACGTATGGACTTTACCTGTGGGGAGCACCACTGGGGATGCCTCACCTCTGCTCCACGTGTTTCCTTCCCCAAAGACGGATATCCACAGCGTAACACTCCTGACCCCTATTGTCCTGCAGGAGGGAGGCCTTTTGTGATCAGTGAGTTTGGGTTAAGGCACTGGATGTGTGTAGTTCTGTTTTGCTCTCTTCTTTGCTCATTGGAAGCACAGTAGTGCTCTGCTCCTCTGTAATGTAGGTCTTAAAACTAGGTCATGAAGCCCGTCTCATTTTTAAGAGGACCACTTACAGGCATGGATCATGTCCTGCAGCACCAGGTGGTGTCAGTGACGCAGGTGGAGCTTTGCTCTCTCTCTGCCTCGCTTCTACCTTTTCTCTCTTAACTGGTTCAGAATTTGCATAGAGAGGAGGGATGCTGGTCCCTGTGGTCCTTAAAGACCTCAGCACAGAGAAAGCGCGAAGGACGCTGGCAGGGGAGCTTTGCTTGGCCTGTCTCTTCAGTGATCCCATGAACCTGGCTCACAGGTCTCTGGCACACTGATGGAGTTGAGTGAAAGTGTGCGTTGGCCAAAACACTGGGTGTCAGTGAACTTTGGAGGACCCTGGATTCACAGGAATAATTCCTGGATGAGAGAAGACAGCCACCTCCAGTTCCTCTGCTGGGAAGTTGATGAGGGGCTGCTACGGCCATGAGAATGCATAAGAATGTTCAAGTGTCCTGACATGAAAGAAAAGAGGAGGCTTAATCAAAGTCAGAAGAGGGGCTGCTTATGAAGGTGGAGGCCATCTCAAGATGGGAGAGTCCCTAAGAGCGTCTGAAGATCTCCCGTTCCCGTGGACATCTTACAGAGCCGTGGATGGGTACCAGTTCCCTCTCTGACAGCTCTGCTCTTTCCTTGGGCACAGGATGGGAACTTGCCACTTTTGGCTATAGCTTTAATTGCTTGATATTTGTGTGTAAAGTACAGTGATTAGCAGTTTGTAGTCTCAGCTAATTTCACAAATACATTTTCTTTTGATAGAATGAGCTGCGGTGAAAGGGTGAAGAAACTGGAGTTTTCAGACCCTCAGGTTAGCCCAGGCACTATTCATTCTTTGCTTTTTAAAAATAAACACTTACTAACCAATACTGGTCATTGTTAACTATAAGGAAATACTGTCCAGCTTCTGGAGGACTGGCGTTGAGAGCAGAGTCCTGTAAGTGGGGAACTGTTGAAGGATTTCAAGCAGGATGGTGACATGGTCAGACTAAGCTACTAAAATGAATTCAGGGGAAGTTAGAGGGGAGGCAGGGAGCTACATTAAGCAGCTGATCATAGTGGCCTTGGCTGGGGCAGTGTTATTTACTGATTGACAAATAATCGAGTCCTATTGTTAGTACTGGAGACACAGTGGTGGTCAAGGTAGGTGAGTTCCTTGCTCTCAGAGAGATTGGAAAGATTAGGGAAATAGTCAGGAGATGGATTTATTTATTTACTTGCTCACGAATTGGATACATGGGCTGAAGGAGAGTCTAGATGACGACCAGTTTCCTGGTTTGGGTAATGGAGTGAAAAATGTCATGTCACTCATTCTGACAGGTAAACAGGTTGGAGGGAGGGATGTGGTGAGTTCCATTTGCGATGGAGTTTGGGAGAGCCAAGGACACGGGTCCAGGAGACAGGTGGGTATTCCATTTTGAAGCTTAGGAGGGAGTTCTGTGTAGGAGATGGAGGTTTGAGAGTCAAGGGATGTGTTCAGTCATTCAGAATATAGTCATTGTGCATCACTGTGTGCCCGGCACTGTGTGGGAAGTGAGGATCCAGTGGTAAGGAAAGAACAGACGTGGTGCCCATTCTTGTGGAGTTTATAGAGTTTAGAGGGGAAGACAAACATTTATGATATAATCACACAAATTATTGAAAAATTGCAACTGGTACAAGAACTCCAATGTAGAGGTACTTAATGCTATAAGCCTGGAACTTTGACTCAAGGCGACTAAGGAGGATTTTCCCCCGGAGAAGTTTTCCATAGGAAAGAAGAGTGAGGACAACCTATGCAAAGGCCCTGAGGTCTGAGAGAGCCCAGAGAGGAAGAGGAGCTGAATAAAGGGCCAGTGCTGGTAGAGGGCAAGGAGGGAGAGTGTGCAAGCTGAGGCCAGCAGGCAGGCAGTGTTTTGTAACGTTCATTGGATGCTTCCTGTGTGTCAAGCACTGTTCCAAACACTATTAATTTATTTAATCCTCTCACCAACCTTATGAGATATACTATTGAAATCTTTATTTTACGCAGGAGGAAATCCAGGCACGAAGAAGTTAAGGGACTTTTGCAAAGGCTCAGCTGGCAGGTGGCAGTGCTGGTGTCTGAGTTCACGTGGTCAGGTTCTAGAACTACATTATTATTATTATCTAGCAGCCTAGACCATGTTAAGGATTTTCTCTTTTTAGGGGATGCCATTAAAGAATGTTCACCAGGGAGATGACATGGCCACATTTGCATTTTGACAAGATCATTCTACATACAGTTGTGGGGAAATGATGGGAGGAGGCTCAGCAGAGCAGTGAGACTGTTGGGGAGGACACTGAAGTCGTCAAGGAGGGACTGACAGCTTAAACCAGAGTTGGGGGTGGGTAGTGGAGACAGACAGAGGTAAATGGATCTGACAGATGTCTGCCTATAAACATGTCAGGATTTGGTGATGGACTGAAGGTGCCAGTGTGAGGAGGAGAGCAGTGTCAGGTGAACTCCCAGGTCTCTGGTGTGCAAAGTAAAGCTGATACTTGAAGCTAAGAGGGGACAGAATGTGCCAAGGAGAGTGTGAGCTGTAAAAGCCAAGAGGCCCCATGGTAGAACTCTAAGGAAATTAATTGCAAATTTCCTGCACACTACTTCTGAGCTCTGATTTTTCCCCGCTCACTTAGGTGCTGGGGCTGTTGATCAGATCTGAATAGTGTGAGCACGGTTTATGAGAAAGCGAGGATAAAGGAGGGTAAGCCTTTACTGGTATTAGGGTTCCACCTCTCAGCCCACTTACCTGTGGTTGAGCAGAGACCATCCATCCATGAGCCTTGTTTTTTGAAGACTCTTGGGGGTGTTCCTCTCCCCTTTTCATTGATTGCCTCTGTCCAGCTTTCTCAAGAGAACTTCTCAGACAGTGGTAACAAAGCTTTGAGATTCCTTATTGCTGGGAAGTCTCCTGCCTTTCATTTGGCTTCTTAAAATCCTGAACCCTAGAGTTCAGAAATATGCCAGTGGGAATTTGTGAGTAGCTCTCCCAGGAGCAGCCTCGGAACTGCAGGTGGTCTCTAAGGAGGGCTAGAGAGATCTTGGGGAGGGTTGTCTGGGAGCCCTGAGGACAGAACCTCTTCACTTACGGTGTCCATCCCCGGTGGGCCACTCCTTTCAGGTTACTGAGACTCAAAAAGCCGAGATGTACACGGGAACACATGTCAACAAAATCCCCAGGTCTCACAGGCAGTGACTGAATGTGCTCATGACATCAGCATACGTGGGCTCTTTGAAGGTCACGATGTGGCTTTCCCAATTGTTATTTCCTTCGATCTTCAGAATAACCTTGGGAAACATGCTTGATGATATATATGTGTGTGTGTGTGTGTGTATATATATATATATATTTTTTTTTTGCTATAAATATACAGTCATGGGATTATATCATAATTGTTATATTCACTTAACAATACTGAAAATACGTCTCTCCACCTCAAAAAACCACCCAAACCATCATAATTCTTCCCCCCTACAAAATAGCTCTGCTGTCTTTGTAAAAATAGCACGTGCTAGGTTGTAAAAAATTTGAGCAACACAGAAAAGAACCAAGAAAGGAGAACATCGTCTGAATTCCTGCCACCACAGAAAAAGGGCATTGGTGAGCGCTCACGTTATAAATCTCTTAATGCACCCATGACTAAAATTTTCCATAAGAGGGGGTCAAACAGAATCATGCCACACAAGCTGTTCTGTCATTTACTTTCTCACTCATGCCATGGACATTTCCCTGTGTCAATCAAAAAGTAACAGTGTACATACTCATATTTAATGGCTGCAGATTTTTCTGTTGTGTATGTGTGCCATCATTTACTTAACTGGTCCCTCTTGGTTGACAGTAAGCTATTTCCAACTTCTCACTGTTGTAAGCAACTCTGACGGACACCCCCAGGTACGGGCCCTGGAGGAGCAAGTCCTTGAGAAGAGGCTGCAGAGGGACTGCTTTTCCCAGCCCAGGAAGGAAGATACTGGCTCACTCCTTGGGGAGCCTGCATCTTGGGTTTCCACAATCCCAGGCGAAATCACCGGGGGCCTTGTTAGGCAAATGACTTGTTGAGGTAAAAGAAATTCAGTCCCTAGACTACTGATCTGGGAGAGTGTCTCAGCAGATGACAGACTGGATTGCCCATGGTTCCTGCAGGTAAGAGGGGCTTTATTCACTGGGGAGAGATCTACTGAATCTCACCTGTAGGACTGAAACAGCGCCGAGTCCTCTGACCTTCTCGCTGCACCCCAAGTTGCACGAGGAGTCTGATGCATCTTCCCTGCAAATGCCCTCTTCATGTGGTTGGTCCTCTACCCAGGAACATGCAGTGGCCTCCTTCATTGTGGCAGATTTTATTACGATGCCTGAGAGTCAGCGCTCCTCCCTGCAGCTCTCAGGAAAGAATTCTTACCCATTCTCTTTCCTTGCTTAAATTAAGCCTGGCCACGTGACTGGGTTTGGCCCCATCCAAGATCTAGGGTCTCCTCTTAGGTTAGCCTGAGTCTTCGGGTGAAAAGGAGACTCACCACTGACTTATGATGGACATGAATTATGAGTGAGAAATGAGCTTTCTGCCCTTGTAAGCCAATGCGATTTGGATGCTGTCTGTTAACACAGCAGCCCCGGCTGTCTGATGTATTCTTCAAGGGCAGGTCCTCTCTGGCTCTGACCCCTGTTCTATTTCATCTCACCTGACTCAGATCTTCCAGGCTTCTGAGGCCAGGCTCCTTCCTGTCTCCTCTGAGAAGCCCTTTCTTCTCATTTACTGAGCCTACATCTAGGTAACTGATCTAAGGCTTTTTTTTTAAAAAATGTTTTGAATTTTATTTTAAAATATTTTTAATTGAGATATAATTGGTATATAACATATTAGTTTCAGTTGTACAACATAATGATTTGATATTTGAATATACTGAGAAATGATCTCTACCGTAAGTCTGGTTAACATCCTTTCCCATACATAGTTACAATTTTTTTTCTTGCGATGAGAACTTTTAAGATCTACTCTCTTAGCAGCTTTCAAATATGCAATACAGTATTTTTAACTATAGTCACCATACTGTACCATACTGTATATTACATCCCCATGAGTAATTTATGGCAGTTCAGTTTTTAAAATACATCTATATTTTTGGCGGGGAAGGTAATTCAGTTTATTTGTTTATTTCTTTTTCTTTTCTTTCCTTTTCTTTTTTTTAACAGAAGTACTGGGGATTGAACCCAGGACCTCGTGCATGCTAAGCATGTGCTCTACCACTGAGCTACACCATCCCCCTGCCCAGTTTTTTAGTATGAGAAGTTTCTGGTTGTTAGTGGCAGGTTCTGTATGACCCCATTCCTTCAAGCCTGACTGACAGGTGATATGTTGCAATGAAAGAAAGACTTTAGGGGAGAATATAGCTCAGTGGTAGAGCACATGCTTAGCATGCACGAGGTCCTGGAGATTGAACCCAGGACCTCTACTAAAAATAAATAAATAAACCTAATTACCTCCCCCCTCAAAAAAAAAAAAAAGAATTTGGAAAAAAAAAAAAAGCCTTGGACCAAATTTTACCAAATGTACAAATTCTGCCAAACTAACTTGTTACTAAGCAAGCACATGCAGCCAAAAAATGAGTCTGTAATTTGGGAGAGTCCTTCTCTCTCTCCTCAGGTACACCGACTAGAAAATTCTTCATGAAAAGCTCATTCGGAAGTGAAATATTGATGTTCTTATACCAGATATATCAGCTGGCAGGATCCTCCTGGAAGCTGAGATGCAGAACCAAAGGGCTATGCATTCTTACTGCTGGGTGGTAAATGGGAAAGACATTAACCTGCTACGAGCTTTTAGTGTGTGCTTGTGTAAGGCACGCTGGTAGGTTCTTTTCTAAGCAGTCTAGGTCCATGGTCTTAGACATGCTTTTGAAGGCTAGCCCGACAGGGAAGCCTATATGAAGACTATGTACGCAGCAACGTGGATGTCCTTACTGTCTTTGCATTTTTTTTGATCAAGAGTGGATATACATTAGGGCCAAGTCAAAGAACTCCAGAAAATCGGAGTCGAAAGAACCCTTGGGGAACATCTAGCTCAAATTTTTGGGAATGGGAAGAGGTCCATAGAGGGGAAGGTGCTTGCCAGAAGTTATACACAGCCGGTGAAGTCTGGGGCTGCAGACCTGGGCTTTCTGAATAAAAAATATTTCATAAAATGACTCAGCACTACCGTAGTGATGTACTCCTGTTCCCAGTTAGACCCTTTTGGATAAATGCTGATGTTCATTAACCATCTAAGGGCACAGGTAGACTCTCTGCACATGGCAATGAGCTCTTCTCCAGCTGAAACTATTTCTCCATCTCTGCTCACTTTGGGGGGTGGGATGGGAACATGGTTGCCCAGGCTTAATGTCATTGATGGGAGGAAGTGAGGTGAAGTTCTCTTTCCATGGCAACAGAATAGCCTCTCACAGTGGTTAAAAAAAAATAAGCTGAACTTGAGCTTGGGGATCATCTATACCCACATAGCCTAACTATTAAGACTGAAAGCTGAGATTTCCTATGGCGACATGGCTTGGCTAATTGTTCCCCCAAATTCAGACCTAGGAAGGTACGACTGTAAACCAATAAATAACTTCACTATTGGCTTCGTGGAGTTCCTGCAAGCCAATTTATCTGAACACACAGTTTGATCCTCTAGGCAAACATCTCTCCTATTAAGACAATAGATCACTCACCTGGGTAAACAATTTTCTCAACAAACAATACTTTGAGTATCAAGATTTGTTTTCAGGCTCTTCCCTCCCTGTATCTGTCAATCCTAAACTATATTGTCACAAACTTTGTCCAATCCTGATCCACTCCCTGATTTGGAAAATCTACCTTAAACCACTTGGATGCAGACCGCCAAATCCTATAAATATCTTCTATTGATTTCTTCCTTTTAAGAACTGCTAAGATTCTTTATTCTGTCTTACTACAGTAGGTCTAACAAACTTAGCTTTGGTTGAGGAATGGGTTTCCTGGTGATGTTTCAGAGTCATCAGTTGACAAACCATTCTTCACCCAGGGCTACTTGGCAGCATTTTGCTTCCTTTTTTTGGGGGGGCGGGTTGCTTCGTGTTTCAGCCACCTGATAATTGGGAATCAAAGCAGAGTTACCTTGTCTCTAAGGGAGGTTTCCTCATCAGTAAATGTTTTGTCAGTACCTGGGTTCACTGGTACTGCCAAGAGGGTTCAGATTTCATGTGAATGTCATTACTGGAAGTGACAATATTTTCCAAATACCTCCTTTTGCACAAGGAAAGATTGAGTCTCTGTGACAACAGACCCTTCTCTGATTTTGGGGAGAGATGCTAAAGTTGGCTATTTTAAGCAACGTCATTCCTTCTGCAAGTCCAGAATTTTTGATTCAATCGATGAATCACTGTTTGTTCTCTCTTGAAACCGGTCTGAACCTGCTTCGGGACGACGGTGCCACGGAAGAGGGAGATGACAGTAAGACACGAGGCAAAGATAGGAGAGCTTTGCTCTGGGCTTTCAGGGATTGTGTCCTTCCGTGTGTGACTAGGAGGACAGCGACAATAAAAAGAGTAGTCAGAACAAAGGAAGAGGATGGCCTTCGCCCTGGCAATGTCAGCGCAGGTAAGTTGGAGGTTGGGCAGAGAGACAGAAGTAATGATCGATGATGCCGGGGCAGAGGAAGGCAAAATGAAGATGCCTTTCTGCATGGCCACATCACCAATACCAGCAGCCAATGCCCTTTTAGTGCCCAGACTGGATAATCCTAGCAGAAGTGGGGAAACTGGTTTCAAATGATCGTCTACTATAAACCATGCTGTACGCTAAGCATTTGGCCATATAAGTATTTAATCTTCACACAACTTTCTTGTTTACAAATTGTGCTAGATTGTATGTTGCAAAACCAGACTTAGACACCAGTCCTGTCTGATTCTGTAACCCGTGTAACTTCTGTTTCATCTTATGCTCTCATGAATCTACATTTTTCTGTCTCAGCATTTCTGGTTCATGGGGGAAGAGAAATAAGGGAATCTGGGAGAATGACCAGGTGGCCTAGGAGGTGGTAATTACCCAGTAGGTCTGGGCTGTATTTAGGGGCATGTGATTTCTCAGTGACAGCTGGGCCTGGGAAAAAGGGAAGTGAGGGACTAGCATGGTAGAATGAGGGCTTAGAACAGCTGGACACTGCACTGTATTTCTCCAGGCCTGGGAGACTCTCCTCGTGGAAAACTATGGTTCTTTGGTGGTAGACCCTGTCACCCTCATTGTTATGTGATTTGTGGCTTCATTAATCTTTCTCCACTGGATAGAAATAATAAGGAAGATAAAATAACAGGAAGACACAAGTTAGAGAAATTATTCAGTGTAAGGATAGCTAATATGTGCTGAACACTAATTAAGAATCTGGCACTGTTCTAAGCACCTTATAGATGTTAAATCTCCTTCAATCCTCACAGACCACCTTATGAGGTAATTAATACTGACACACTCATTTTTCAGACAAAGAGCCCAAGGTCATAGAGCTTTGGATGATGGAGCTGGAATCCAGCCCCAGGACTGGCTGGCTCCGAATCCCATCCTCCGAACCTCAAGGATGCACTGCCTCCCTAAGGAAAACTAATGGTGAGGCTGGACAAGACTGCACAGCGTAGGAACCAAGATTGGTGGCCACCGCAGAGGACCCCACAAGGTCTGGGGACTCAGTGCAACACAAATCAAAGGTGATCTATTAGGGTTTGTTTTGGTTATCTCTTGCTGTATTAAAAAAACTTCCTAAGGTGCAATATCTTAAAAAATATAACAATTCAGTGTTTCTCAGCATTCTGTGGATTAGAAGTCTGGGTAGAGCTTGGAGGACATGACTGTTCCCCGTCACATGGTGTAGACTGAGGTCACTTGCTCAGCTGCATGCAGCTGGCAGCCAGGCTGTCCTGGAAGGCTCAGGCCTTACTCTGTGTCGGATGCTTCGTGCTTCCCCATGTGGCCTTTTCACATGGCTCGCTGGGCTTCCTCAGAGCATGGTGGTCTTAGGGTGGGCTTCCAAGATGGAGGAAGTGGAAACCAATCGTCCTCTTTAACATGAGGCTTGGAACTGGCACATCGTCACTTCTGCTGTATGCGGTCGGCCAGAGCGAGTCACAAGTGGAGTTGGCAGGTAAAACACGTGGTGCCCAGGTAAATCTGAATTTCAGGTAGACAATAAATAATTTTTGGTACAAGTGTGTCCTGTACAATATTAAGGCAAACTTATGCTAAAAAGCTTTTCATTCTTTATCTGATGTTAATTTTCACTAGGCATCTGTATTTTGATCTGCTAAATCTGGCGTTCCTAGTCACAAGACTAGTCCAGATCCAAGGGGAGGGGGAAGAGACGTCCCTTCATCCCGGTCTTGATGGGATACTAACTATTACATATAAAATAGATAAACAACAAAGACCTACTGTACAGCACAGGGAACTATAGTCAATATCTTATAGTAGCCTACAACAAAAAAGAATATGAAAACAAATATATGTATGACTGAAACATGCTGTATGCTAGAAATTGACATGACATTGTAAACTGACTATACTTCAATACAAAAAATAAAATTTCCTCATGGACCGAAAAAAGGAAAAAAAATGGGGCTATTTGTAGTCTGAGCCTCATGGGGGTCGTTAGCAGGATTTTATGAGAAGATGGAAACAACATGCTCCAAGTTGTTAGCTATCATTCGGGCAGGATTTCAAGTGAAGATCTGGGTGATATACCTGTCCTATCTGGTCAGAGAGCAAAGAGCAGAGAGCACTTGCTTTAACCCTTCGCTGTCTATCAGGGATCACATCCAAGGTGAGCACCACTTCTATTACTATCCTAGCATAGCATCGCCCAGTTGGTCAGCGTTCCTCACTACTTGCCCCAGAAACAAGCCAACACACACGTGTGATGTGAGCACATTAGAAATTACCTTCACATTGTGGAATATTTGCACAGTTTTAATACTTCCCCAAGGTTTTCGCTGCGCTGGGACCCCATAATCTGAGAATTGTGTCGCACAGAGGATGGGCCCCCAGGAAGGAACATAAAGAAAAGCTGCAGTGTGTACCATGAAGCAGCTACTGGGTTGAAGAAGTGGAGGCTGAGACATGGGGGCTTCTAGGAAAAATGCTAGCAGGAGGCTTCTGACTTGTGCTTCCTGCAGAGGGAAGATTCTTCCTTGAAATGCAGAACCAGCTTGAGCAATGGGAAGGAATGAGGAAGCAGCTCGACTGCAGCCCTGAGGTGGGTTCTTTCGCCTTTATCACATGTGTGAGCAGCTGGCAGCCCCGTGGCAGAAGGGCAGCCCATGAGCTGGAACCACTGGTCTCCGGTGGACTGGGAGCCTTTAGCTAATATGTGAGTTGGATTTAACCATGGGTTGTGATGGCCCCACTGAGTGAGAACTCTGGCTTCCCTGAGGAGCTCTGCTGTGGGGACTTGCTGCCGGGGCAGCCAGGGCAGTGACCCACATTTGGGCCAGATGTCTGAGCACAACTCTTGTGACTGCGGAAGTCAGAAGAGGGGGAGGCACGAAGGCAGAGGTGTCAGATGGGAACCCCTAAGAAAATTTCGAAGGATCCCATCCTGTGCATAGGTCCTCAAGTCTTTCTCTGGTCTTCCTAGGGCACAATTTCAGAGCCTGCCAGCCCCGTTCATATCTCTTGTTTACTGGCAATTTTGTAAATTGAGCGATTGGTTCATTTTTATAAAGAACTGCAGTTTTGAGCGTACAAGCGCGTGTGAGTAGAACACATATTCTGTTGGATGCAGCAGTCACATCCAGGGGAAGCCAACCTGTTCAGACCCTGAGGTTCTGCTTCAGACACACTGTATTGGTTAGCACTTCACAGGTCTGTGGGCGTGGAGTTTTCTGGATGATAATGACTGCAGCGCTGGCCTTGAAACCTCAGTCTCTCACGTGATCAAACATCAGACTGTATCAATGTCTTAGACTAGAGGAATGGGGTCTGAGATGGACTGGTACCCTTCCATTGAGCAAATCCATCTTTACAGAGCTTATCCATACACTGCCTGTGAGCCAGGCTTGCTTCCTGTCTAACTCGGCTTCTTGGGACTGGTGGCCCAGGGTCTTTGAGGTCCCAGAGAAGGCAGGGATGAAACTGGGTCTGTGACAACTGGTGGGGGGTGCGGACAGGGTTAAGTATCCTGTGGAGAAGGCAGCATGACCACTCCCTGGCAGGAACCATGAATCTTATGAAGATTATCTGCCCATCGCCTTTCCTTGTGATACTAGTTGCCTCTGATCAGCTCCAGCGGAAGACGCCCTCGACTGTCTTGGATTCTTTCTCCAAGGGCAGACCCCTTTCTTACCTAATTCTGACTCCTTCCATCGTGCCCCAAGTTGTCCCTGGAAGTGGTATCTGGAGAGACAGCGCACCTGGTGAATGAAGCTGTCAGCCGCTGGAGAGCTTGAGTTTTCCACTGAAGATCCCAATGTCAGGGCTGACTCCCCACTTCATTACAATGTCTCCACCCTCAAGGACCTTTAGGGTTAGTTTAAGACCCTGGAGAACAAGATTACCATCCAGGAGATTCAAAATGATTCACCCCCCCCCCTTTCCATCTGTAAACAGGAGACTTTCGGGGTCATTTCTATTCCACACACAGACCTAAGCCCAGCAAGGCTGATCAGCTTCTCTCAGGTGATGGAGCCTGTCTCTGGCAACAGTAACCACGCATCCAACCTTGACTGCTTGCTGGGACTGCGAGCCCTTGTTGCCCAGTGCTTTTCCTGCCTGGCTGGGACCACAGACTGGTCTCTCTTTTAGCACCTATGGCTGGAGCTGCCCCTACCTTTGGCTTCATTTCCACCCAATGGAAAGTTCTAGATCTTCAGGTACTGGGTGGGCTCTGGATGCTCTTAAGACATGAGTAAATAAAAATTTAAATGCGTTTAATTCAAATGCTCTTGAGAGAGGTAACACATTGATTTAACTTCCAGTCAACACTCTGATGACTCTTACTGGGTTCTGTGCCAGATGGTTTTAGGTGAAGGGATGGGCAGGAGAGGGCAGTGTGTGTAGGGTTGAACAAGTTGGATGCCTTGTCTCTCGGGGCAGACTTTGCCCTGTCACCTGCTGCTCCTGCATCCACCCCTCTGCCCTGCCTTCCCTCCATTCCTCTGAGGCTACTCACCCAACATTTCTGGGAACCTGTTTACTTCTTAGCCTGTGACTAGGTTGCCCAGGGCTGCAGGGCACAACATATGCTCAGGAACTGGTGAAGCTGGGAAGCAGAGTCTGAGTTACCAGGGCGATGAAGGAGGAACGAGCACGCTCTTCTCTGTTTCCTGGTTCTCTGTGTCTCCTTGGCCCTGAGGGAAATTATTACTCAAAGAAAATGTTCTCGTTAAGCAAATGGCTTATTTTTATGAAAAGACTGCGGTCCCTAGCCTCCTGGGTCTGAGATGGAGAGTTTGGGTGGGGATAGGGGACCGGCTGCAGACTTCCATATTCTTAGAATGTGTGATAGTTAATTTTTTGTGTCAGTTTGTCTGAGCAAAGGATGCTCAGATAGCTGGTGAAACATTTTTGGGTGTGTGTGTGTGTGTGTGAGGGGTTTCCAGAAGAGATTAACGTTTGAATCAGTAGACTGAGTGGAGAAATTCACCCCCACCAATGTGGGTGGGCATCACCCAGGCAGTTGAGGGCCTGAATAGAACAGAAAGGCCGAGAAGGGGTGGCTTTGGTCTTTTGGCTTGAGCTGGGACCTTGAACTTCTCCTGCTCTTAGACGTTGGTATTTTTCATTCTCAGATCTTCAGACCCCTGGTTTTCAGGCTTTTAGATTCAGACTGAATTGCAGCACTGTCTTTCCTGGTGCTCCAGCTTGCAGACGGCAGACTGTGGGACTGCTCAGCCTCCATAACTGTGTGAGCCAATTCCTATAATAAATCTCCTTTTATATCTATCCGTCTATATATATCCCGCTGGTTCTGCTTCTCTGGAGAAGCCTGACTAATACAGTATGATGAGAAAAATGACCTCAAACCTGTACATCAAGCCGGGAGATGATTCCAATATAATCACTGAGCACTGATCAACAGGTTCACCCACGGATCAGTTAGTTTTCTAAGAAAACATTTCACTTTGACATCTGTGAAGTTTCAGGTGAACGTGGAGGTTTTGTCCAGCAGAGATGCACTTGCTTCTTTTTTTAAAATTGAAGTATAGTCAGTTTACAATATTGTGTTAATTTCCGGTGTACTGCGTGGTAATTTGGTTATACGTATATTTATTCCTTTTCATAATATGCCATTGCAAGGTATTGAATATAGTTCCCTGTTATATACAGTAGAAATCTGCTTATCTATTTTATATGTAGTGGTATTAGTAAATCTTGAACTCCTAATTTCTCCCCCTTGGTAACCACAAGTTTGTTTTCTATGTCTGTGAGTCTGTTTCTGTTTTGTAAATAAGTTCACTTGTGTCATATTTTTTTTTTAGGCTCCACATATAAGTGATATGATACAGTATTTTTCTTTCTCTTTCTGGCTTACTTCAGTTAGTATGACAATCTCCAGGTGCATCCATTTTGCTGCAAATGATATTATTTTATTCTTTTTTATGGCTGAGTAGTATTCCACTGTGTATATATACCACAGCTTCTTTATCCAGTCATCTGTTGATGGACATTTAGGTTGCTTCTATGTCTTGGCTATTGTAAGTAGTGCTGCTATGCATGTGTTTTTTCAAATTAGAATTTTCTCCAGATATATGCCCAAGAGTGTGATTGCTGGATCATAGTGTAAGTCTATTTTTAGTTTTCCATGATGGCTGTACCAGACTACATTCACACCAGCAGTGTAGGAGGGTTCCCTTTTCTCCATGCCCTCTCCAGCATTTATTGTTTGTGGACTTTTTAATGATGGCCATGCAATTGCTTCTTTGTCTTCTCCACAGGGCTCAAGCCCAGCTGTGTTACCTCAACCCAACCTGCCTAAATCTCCCCGTTTTCCTTCCCCATCAGGACCTACAATGATCAAGGTTTATTTTCTCCTTTTCCTCATTTATATCATCTTCATTCCTAACCCCATGCTTATCCCCTGCCCAGGTGACTCATAAGCTGATTAATTCAGTGGGTTAAAGAACTCGGAGTTAGAAGTAACCAGGTAAAGCACAAGCCATGTACAGCCCGTCTCCTGCTACATCAGATTCCCCAGACAGATTGTCAGGGATGCGGGGCATCTACCACACATGGAGGGGGTTTAAGCCAATTTTATTTGAATCTCAAAAAGATACTGAACCTCAGTTGATGTCTGGGTTTCACAGTAAATTCCACCCCTTTTCCCTTCTCTTAAATTATTAAGGCTGATTTCTGTTACAGTAAAAAGGTTTTGTCTAAAAACACAAAGGTAATTTGATTTTGATTGAAAAAAAGTTATATGGGCTTTCAGCTTTTTATTTTGTTTAAATTAGCCATTTGTATGGAAATGATAGCTCATTATTGCTTTAAAGCCCAACTCTGGTCCCTGGCTAATCATAGTGGAGATTTCTGTACAGGGGGCTCCATTCTCTCCCACTAAGTCAAGTGGCTACCATCTCCTTCCTACACTCAAACACCACCTGGATTCTTTCTCCAGTACCTCATATTCAGAAGGGCAACGTTCCCTGTAGAACCTCGTAGGGAAGATTGCTCTGGTTGAACTATGTCATTTTCCCGGTTTGGCATTCAATGATCCTTTCTATTTTGGGGAACTCTCAAGACAAGAGGAAGGTAGAATCTAGCTCTCATTTCTGAATGGAAGGAGGGCTTTAAAAAAAAAATTTCTGTGTCCAAATTTCAGCAGCTTTATTGAGGTTTAATTAACATACAATAAACTGCATATTTAAAACCTATTATTAGGTGAATTTGACATATTTACCCATGAAATCATCACCAAAACTAATAAAATGACCATATCCATCCCACTTTGTAATCCCTCCCTCTTAGCCTTCTCCCCAGAAGTTTATTTCCCGAAGTAAACCATGGGTCTACTTTCTGGGTATGCAAATTTTCAAGAATCTTCTACTTATAGAACCATATAGCGTGGACTCTTTGCTTAGCTTCTTTTATTCAGCCTTTTTGGAGATTCACTCATGGTTTGTTTGGTGTGTATCTGTAGCTTCTTTCTTTCTCTCTATTTACATTTGTTTTGTTTGTTTCGGCATAGGATGGCCGATTTTTCTATCACCATCAGATGGCCTGGTCACGTAAACTTACTGAGAACAACTGACTGTGCGTGGGTCTCCTTGTGAACTCTCCGTCCTTCGTGATCTGTTTGTCTGTCTTGATGCCTGTATCACGCTGTCTTGTTAGTTGTAGTTTCTTTTTTTTTTTTAATTGAAGTGCAGTCAGTTACAATGTGTCCATTTCTGGCGTGCAGCACCATGTCGCAGTCATGCATATACATACATATATTCGTTTTCGTATTCTTTTTCATTAAAGGTTATTGCAAGATATTAAATATAGTTCCCTGTGCTATACAGAAGAAATTTGTTTTTTTTTTTAAATCTATTTTTATATATAGTGGCTAACATTTGCAAATCTCAGACTCCCAAATTTATCCAAGAGGAGGTCTTATTTCTGCTTCCCAGGGCTCTGTAAGATAGAAGTGTGGATGCAGGAGATCAGTGCATGTGGGATGTCCACGCTGGATGTGGTGAGTGTATCAAGAGATGTAGAAGAGCTGTGCTGCTGGTTCCTGTCCTGGCGGGGCCCTCTAGGCTTCTCTTCTATCTTACAGGCTCCCAGATACCTTTCTAACAAATCCCTTTCCTGCTTAGGTTGAGAGCCCTAACTTGCACAGCGGCTTTAACATCTTTATTCCTCAGGCTGTAGACCAGCGGGTTCAGCATGGGAATCACGATGGTGTAGAACACAGAGAGGATCTTGTTATAGGCTGAAGCAGTTTCAGGGTTGGGTTGGACATATACAAGGAACACGGACCCATAGAAAAGGGAGAGGGCTGTCAGGTGGGAGGCACAGGTGGAGAAGGCCTTACGCTGGGCCTCCAGGGACCTCATCCTGCAGATTGTGACCAGGATGTAGGCATAAGAGACCAAGATGACTAAGATTGTGGGGACAGTGATCAGGGCAGAAAAGAAGAGCAAGATGACATTGGCCACAGTGGTGTCTGAGCAGGCCAGCTGGAGCACGGGGGGGATGTCACAGAAGTAGTGATCAATGATGTTGGGGCCACAGTAGGGCAAGATGAAGGCGTTCCCCGTCTGCAGTGTTGAAATGAACACCCCCACAGCATAGGTAACCACCACCAGCCGGACACACAAGCGCTTGGACATGATGGTGTGGTAGAGAAGAGGGTGGCAGATGGCCACGAATCGGTCATAGGCCATGATGGCCAGGAGCAGACACTCCCCTGTGCCGTGGAGGGCCATGAGGGCCATCTGGACCACACAGCCCACGAAGGAGATGGACTGGTCGGCGGAGAGGAAGCTGACCAGCAGCCTGGGGGTGAACACAGAGGAATTGCAGATGTCAAGGAAGGAGAGCGCGCTCAGGAGGAAGTACATGGGGGTGTGGAGGGTGGAGCTGGCGCGGATCACATCTATCAGGCCCAGGTTCCCCACCATAGTCACCGCATAGATCAGCAGGAAGACGGCAAAGAGGAGTTGTTTTTGGTCTGCCTGGTCTGTGAGGCCCAGCAGGATGAACTTCGTCACTGTGGTGTGATTCTGTCCCAAGGCCATTCTGCTGCTGTTTTCATGACAATGAGGAACAGGAGGAGAAACAAGAAAGTTAACATTCTCATCAGAGAGGTAGCCTTTAACGGCCACTGCAACTGAAAAGTCACATCCATCTCTGAGTGGCAGACGGCTCCCCAAATCCCACATCAGTCCCAGCAGGTCACAATCATGCTTATGTGCTAAGTGTCCCCCTGTCCCCCTTGGGATAATGTCTAAATCCTTTAACCTGCCAGATGTCCTCTATGCAACACCTTGATGTACCCCACTCTCAGTTTACCCTCTAGCAATTCTGAACAACTTACTTCTACAAACATATCATGTTTAGCAAATGTCTTTGTCTTTACAAATTCTATGTTTTCTTCTTGGAATGTCCTTTGGTCTCTCCAAACCAGGTTTAGGGGTCTATCCCTGTCCCCTCTCCCCCGAATTTCACAGATACTTTAAGTTGAATTAATGACGCCATCTTTTAACATTGAAAAATGCCCACTCATCTTTCCTCTTGGATTTTCTTATTCCTAGGAGGAGGAGAGTCACTTAATATCTCAATAATTTGTGCCCTGATATCTATCACAGTGCCTCATGTCACTGAATGAATACAGAGTAATTATCAGTTAGATAAGAGAGTCTTCCTCACTTGCAATGGTAACTGGAACCCAATCCTTTCAATCCGTCTAGCCATTTTTCACCCCTTTCGCTCCTCTACGACCCCTCATTGAATCCGTCAGCAAACTGTGTTGGCTCTGCCTTCAGAATGCACACTGACTTCGCACCCTTTCTTTGCGAGGCACCATCCTATCTTGCTTGGGTTGTTGGCAACTGCTTTTAGGTGCTATCTGTTTCCTTCTTATGAGGAGCAGCCAGGGTGATTCTGTTCACCCAGGAAAGTAACTCTCTTTACCCCTCTGTCCTCTTCGTCCGCTTCTCACCGTCGCTTACTCTGCTCCAGCTACATGTGTCTCCCTGCTCCTCTGAGGACCCCCAAGGCGTGATCCAGGACCCCCGCGCTCACTGTCCCTTGCCCTCAGAACACGCTTTGCTTCAGTTAGTCATCTGCCTCCTTCCCTAGGCTTTTTTAAGCTTTGGCTCAAACGTCACCTGCTTGTGCAGCCCTCCCTAAGCATCCTATTTAAACGAAACCCTCTCCTCCCCCAGCGCTCACTAGCCCTCCTCTCAGTTTAATTTTTTCCTCATGGGACTGATTCTCTTCTAACATGCTGTAGACACATGACTTATTAAGTTAGTTTATTGTCTCCTTCCTGACATTAGGATGCATGAACCATGAAGTCAGGCACTGTTGTCAGTTTTGTCCATTGCTGTATCTCCAGTGACTGGTACATAGTTGGCCCTCAACAAATACTTGTCGAGTGGGTGAATGGAAGTTATAAAGAAGATGCCAAGAGCCATAGAGGCAAATCAGGCTGCAAAGAGGACAGTTAGGAGGCGGGAGAGTTTAGAATTCCACTTGCCCAAATCAGGTGGTAAACACTGGAGAACGTTATGGTAAGAACTGGGTAAAAAATCCATAACTTCAACTCAATCATGAGAAAACATCAGACAAACCCAAACTGGGAGACCTTCTACAAAATACTTGACCAGTATGTCTCAAAAGTGTCAACAGTGAAAAAGACAAGGAGTGACTGAGAAAGTGCCACGGACTGGAGGAGACTAAGAAAATCTAACAACTAGGGACAATATGGTTTCCTGGATTAGAGGCTGAAACAACTATAAAAAGGGACATCAGCGGAAAAAACTGATGAGATCTTAAAAAAGCCTGTAGTTTAGTTCACAGTATCATGCTGATTTAATTTCTGTCTGTTTCTGTAGATTGGGCGTCAGTTGTAATGCGGCGATTGATGAAGAAGAAGGAGGGAATGGAGGAAAGACGGACATCCGACGGGCACAGTGCAGGCCTTCCGTCTTATCCGTACCTTCACGGCAATGACCTCAGTTGTTCCGTCCTTCTTCCTTCCTTCCTCCTTCCTTCCGTCTTCCTTCTCCTCCTTCCTTCCTTCCTTCCTTCTTTCTTTCTTTCTTTTCTTTCTTTCTTCTTCTTTCTTCTTTATTTCTTTCTTCTTTCTTTTTTCTTCTTTCTTCTTTTTCTTTTCTTTCTTATGTTCATTTATTTATTTATTTTTTAATAGAGGTCATTAATCCCAGGACCTTGTGCATGCTAAGCATGTGCTCTACCACTGAGCTATACCCTCCCCCTAATTTCTAATTTTCAATAATTGTACCATGGTCATTTAGAGAAAGGTAGACAGGAACTCTCACTGTACTATGTTCATAACTCCTAAGTCTAAAGTTTTAAAACTAAAATAAAAAATTTAAAAAAGAAGATAATCAGATAAGAGCGGCCTTGAAAGACGATGCATTGTGTTGTGGAACTCAGTACTGGCTGGAGGCCAAGACCTGGAGTGTCTTGTTATAGCAGCAGGACTTGACTGTAGGAGGGGGTTCATCTGGTTTACGTGCACGGTGGGCTGAGTCCTCTGGGGAGGGACATCCATGTCCCCTCTTCCAGTCCTGAAGTTTTAGGCTTGAATCACTGAATCCACAAGCCTCATCTTGAATCTTAGACAATCATTAACCTGTAATTTCAGTTGCCGTGGAGGCCTCAGAAAGAGTCTTTGAAGATGGGTGTACACTTTGTATCCTACACTGATAATTTTGAGAGATCTATTTATAAGATGACAAATTTTTGCAACAATTATACCATTTTAATATGAACTTGAATACAAATTTGAATATATGCGTGTTGCATATGCATAACTATTTGAGGTGCGCGGAGCAATTAAGAGTAACTGCTTAATTGGACTTGAAATACGGAGGGTGATTAGCTAAATTGAATTAACTAAATCCGTGTTTGATTTGACTCTCCTAAAATGCAGAAAACCATTTGATTTATCAAAAATGAACCTTTTGTGAATCACCATGCTGTGCACAGGAATTAGCACATTATAAATTGTCTACATTTCAATAAAAATTGTTTGATTCAGTAATTTTCAGGAGATGTTTAAATGTTTATGAAGGTAATTGGAGAGCTTGGGAAATCAGGTACATTAAATTTGTGATTGTAGTTTAAAAAGTTTAAGAGCATTTAATTAATCATGTTGATAAATAGTGTTTAAATGTTCAGGAGAACTTACTTCTAATAGCTTTTGTGTGCTTGCGACGTTACTTTGAATCGTTTAAGAGAATTTGATTGTAAACAGCACAAATTATTTGGGGGAATTTAATCTGTTAGATTTTGGGGCAAAGGGGACATTAACCAAAGATCAAATGTGATTGCTTTCCATTTTCACAAACATTATTAGATATATAATGACATTTCTTATATTTGGAAATTGCATTTAGCGGCTTAAGAAAAACTAAGTTCTAAATTCGCAACTTAAGATATTATAATCAATTAACAAACAGTTTTAGACAATCCTTTTCATGCACAAAAGATCTGGACGTTAAAAAAAGTCACGTGTAACGTGGCACATGGTGGGAGCTCAAACACCTGAGGATCTGAGTGTACTGAGAGGAAGAAACAGGAAGAAGCCTCAGGACCGGGGACCTTAATTCTCTGAGGAGTGGGATTCAGGGAGTTCTCTTGGGAGCTACGGGGTGTGGTTCCAGTTCTTCTATGCCGGGTGCCGTGACACTGACAAGTCATTTGGAGAAAGCCGACTCCTCTGTACTCATTTGCAAAGTGCAGAGGACAACTCCTGGCTGGGCTTTTGGGATTCGGTAGAGGACAGAGACGGTAAAAACAGAGGTACTTTGAAAAGAGTGAGGTGCTTATAATAAGCCTGGGTGGTGGTGGAGGGGGGAAGAAATGCTATGATGGAGGAGACAGATCTTTGTTGAACCTCTGCTCTGTGCTGTTCTCCAGGCTGCGTGCTCCCCTCCATCCTGACCTCATTTGAGAGGTGAGGAACCTGCCTGAAGTCCCAAATGGATGAACTGACGTTGGAGCCTGGACGAGCATGTGACATAATTCCCCCTGTAATGGGCAGGGATCACAGCCTCAGGAAAGAAAATACATAACAGAAGCTCGGGAAATTCCTTAATGAGAACCAAGCGATAATATAGGGTGACCAGAGAAGAACAGTAAAACCCAGTAATTCAGCCAGCCTAAGCCAGGTGTCTAAACAGAAATAACTCAGAACGTGTCCTGAGAATATGAGGTCCTCACAAGAAGACCTTTTAAGGGAAGTAATGGTTCTCCCACCTGAAGTTTCCGGTCACAGAGTCTAGCTCAGCTGTCCAGTTGCAAAGATCCTAAACTTTCACCATTCAGCCAGCCTCCAAGGGTGACCCAGGTGTACAGAACTTCTTCTGTCTGCAGAGGACTCAGACTGGCAGTTCTTGCCCACAGCCGCAGGTCTCTTGGACCCCACAAGGGAAACCAGGACCCCCAGAGCATCCAGACTCTGAGCACACACATTTTGGGGTTTCCCCAGCAATGACACAAGGCAATGCTATTCTGATCCCTGTTCCAAGAACGAACTCTGCAGGGGACTCACCAAGAGGGGACTTGAAAATGTAGCGCGACTCAATTTCACTGAATGTTTGGGTGGATGGAGGTATAGGAAGAAGAAAGAGGATTGTCTTTCAATATTAGTTTTGACTTCTGTTTTGGATGGAAATGTGTTTCTCTGGTACAGAATTCAGAAGGGACTACAGTGAAAGCAAGTCCTTTCATCATCTGCCTTCTGATTACCCAGCTACTTCCCTGTCTTCCTCAGAAGCTACCCATTTCTCATGTACCTTCGCATGGTTAGTCATTGCTTATATAAGCAACACATACGTGTATGCGTTCTCGTTTCTCTTTTAAAAGATACAAATAGTAGCAAACTATACACATTGTTCTGCACCTTGTTTTTCTTTTTTTTAAAACAATGTATCTTGGAGATCTTTCCATGTCAGTAATTAAGTGCTGCCCATTTTTTCCCCCAAAAGACATGTTATGAATATCCTGTGTAAGCTGTCTCCTAGGAGGCATGTTTATAAGTCGTTGCCCGTCTTTCACAATTACCCACAGCACCTATCTTAAAGCAACTTTGGGTTAGAGCAATTTGGAATCTAGAGCCATGAAATCTGCAATAAAAATATTAGCGTGCAGCCTCTGACTTAGTTTTCATGCAGAGAGCTCCCAGCCTTGCTGGACTTTTTGACATTTTCCTTTTTTTGCGGGGGGTGGGGGGGAGGTGGGGAGGGGAAGAAAATTTATGGTTCTCAGAGGGGCCCTGCCTGGCTTTCATTTGCTTCTTTTTCTTCTTCCCTCCTGGCCAGATGGGACAGTTGTTCACAAGCTGTGGTCGCTGCTCTTTAGCACCTGGTTACCAAAGAGAGATTGCACCCCTGCAGCATCACTGGGCGCTCCTTAGAAATGCAGACTCTGGTTCCTTACAGACCTCCCCCTGCAGCAGAGCTGCGGTCTAACAAGCTCCACAGCTGATTCCTATTCTGGTTAGTGTCTGAGACACTCTGACTAGCAGCCTGAGTGGATTCAGCTCTTGTGCCAGTCGGATGCCCGTGGAGAGGGACAGAGATGAGGAGGCTCCTGATCCCTATTTGTAAGACTCTGCGTTGAGGCTGATCTGGAAAGTGACCGCACATTGGGCACGAACATCGAAAGTGACTTGGGAAGGCTGATGAGGGCAGTGTTGTGAACGTAGTGGATTTGCCAGAGGTGAAGACCCCCAAGAACTAGACATTCTCCTTCTAGCATGGATGCAGGGATGTCACAGAGAACGCTGGCCATGGGAGGGTCTCTGCCCTTGCACAGGAGGAAAACTCACTGTCCTCCTCATGGAAATTTTTAGTTCATATGTGTGCCCAAAGAACAGCAATCAGCAGTTGACTGAACTAGCTTTTCAAAAAAATGTATTTTTATATAAGTGAGTGGAAGAGAAGTATTGAATTTAAAAACTGAGCCTAGGGGCTTCCTCACTAATGGGATGTCAGAGGACAAGTTATGGTCCAGAGTCCTAGCGTCCCGGAGGACACACACACTTTGAACGTCTGGTGTTGAGAACACAGCGCCATGGAGTAATGGCAGACATCTGAGTGGCCTAGAACAGCTTGGGGACAGAGAGATTCTACACCACTCTTCCTGCACCATCCCCACCCCTCACCCCCACTATTGCAAATGCACCACCGAATAGGGGAACCTTTCACTGCTGGGGAGCCTGGGGCTAGTGGCTTGTTTCTGGGAAGCATAACTGCCTAGCAGTTAAGAGCATGGGCTTTGGGATTGGCCAGATCTGGATCTGAATCCCAGTGCCAGCCCTTACTAGTTCTGTGACCCTGGGCAAGTGATTAAATCTCACTCAGTTTCGAATTCTGCAAAGTGGGAATAATAGTACCTACCCTTAGGGTTGCTGTGAGGAG
Organism: Camelus ferus; assembly: GCF_009834535.1. Taxonomy (NCBI): domain Eukaryota; kingdom Metazoa; phylum Chordata; class Mammalia; order Artiodactyla; family Camelidae; genus Camelus; species Camelus ferus. The sequence goes on from NC_045705.1 coordinate 33,516,228, forward strand.
TAAATGAGGTGATGCATTTGTCAGCGTGTTTGGCAGAGAGTAAACACACACAAGTCCCTGACTTACGATGGTTCAGTTTCAGAGTTTTGAACTTTACCATGGTGCAAAAGTGATACGCATTCAGTGGAAACTGTACTTCGTGTTTTGAATTTTGATTTTTTTTCTCGGGCTAGCAATTCCTTGTAAGATACCCTCATAAGTTACTCTCGCATGATTCTGGGCAGAGGCAGCAAACACGAGGGTAAATAACCATTACAGTTACAACTGTTCTGTACCCAGATAACCACTGTTTTTCACCGTCAGTTCAGTATTCAATACATTACATGAGATATTCAACACTTGATTATAAAATAGGCTTAGTTTTAGATGATTTTTCCGAACTGTAGGCTAAGTGTTCTGAGCACATTTGAGGTGGGCTGGGCTAAGCTATGATGATCAGGAGGTTGGATGTATGAAATGCATTTTTGACATGATATTTTCCACTTACGGTGGGTTCATTGGGACATAACCTTACTGTCAATCAAGGAAGCTCTGTGTTCAGTGCTTGCTATTTATTCTAAAAGGGGGCTGGAGGATGAGTGGGAAGAAGAGGAGCACAGGAGAAGGGGGCAGGGATCAGTGGTGAGCGCACTGACCTGAGGAAAAGCAGGGACCATCTCCCTCTGAGTCCAGTTCCCGGAGACCCCTGGGAGTGACGCTCCCTCCCGGGGGTGCTGGCTGCCTCTGACCAGCGCCAGGCGTGGGCGCTCTCAGACAGTCCTGGCCGACCTTTGGCTCCCTCCTTCCTGGGAAGGCTTCTGGCCGAGCTCTTACCTGGCCTTTCTGTCTGGGCCTGTGCGAATTGCATCATTTTAGATTGTCCCAGGGGCTGAGCAGGAAGCCAATGATTGGTGGTCCAGGACACACAGGGAATGATGCCTGGAGATGGAGATCCTATTGCGTGAGGTCTGGGAACCTCTGGAGCTCCTGGCACAGGGCTGACCCTTATCATTTACCAAGTCTCTCCCCTGAGGGCCTCTAACTTGAGTTTAATGAGTGTGAGACTCCAGGGAGGTAGCATCACACAGAAACCCATCACGGGCACTCACACAGCATCATCTTCCTAGGGGCCTGGGGCCATTAACTTTTTTCTCTCATTAACAGCAGAGAGGTTGTTAGTGATCTTTTCCCTCTTTCTCATAAGACAAACCTGAGACCCCATAAGACTCACTAATTATTTTATATTTTTAAATTCTGGATCGCACAGCAAATCACTGGTGGCAATAACAGCAACTGACATTGGTATAATTTAGCAACAGCTTGCATGTGTGTTACTTCATTTTATCTTTGTACAAATCCTCACAGGTCTGCTCAGCAAACATCATTGTCTACATGTTATGGAGGAGGAAACAGAGGCTCAGAGGAGTGACGTGACCAGTCCAAGGTCAGAGCCAGTAAGCGGCGCCGTCAGGACCAGAGCCAGGCTCTTCTAACCTTCGATCTTTGCTTCCCCCCACAGCTGCCAGCCTCTAGGAGTTCAGTCATCTTGGAGTTACTTGATATTACTGGTCTAGTTTAGAGAAATAACCCAAAATGTTTTTCAGGAGAGGCATGAGCACATTCAACGTCATACTCCATGCCACAGCCCCACTGTCCTTGGTAAGATTCCTTCCCTGCTCGTTAGCAGCATGTTCTAAGAAGATCCCTCCAGAACTGTGTCCCCTGCAGGGCTGGGATCCTGTTTGTCATTCGACGTGGAATCTGTTACTGAATCTCAAACGGGTGTCAGCAGTGTGGCCCCCCAAGTGTCACTTTCCCCCATGTGCTCTCTGCCGGCATTTCTCCTCATTTTTCATCCACTTCTGGCTCAGTGCCACATCTCACAGCTTCAGGGCACCTCGTTCACACTTCATTTTTTATGATTGTCACCTCCTGGAAGTCTCCAGTGATACTGACTGCTTGTCCCACGGTGGCCCTGTCACCAAGAAGACTTGGCTGCTGCTCCTGAACCTGTCTCTTGTCACCTGTGACATCCCACATTTTCCTCCCCGTGACTTTCTGTGGCTTCAGTTCCTGTTTCTTTCTCTTTGGCTACAGATATCTGAGTCATGCCTGAGTGGCCCTGGGATGTGACAGCTCTTTCCTTTCTCTCTCGAGGCTCAGGCTGAGCATCCTTCTGATAGAAGGAACTGCAATGTGTGCTTGTATTATTTAAGAATAATTCTACAGCAGGAAGAGAAAGAAAGTACAGAGCCAGGGAGCTTGCAAGAAAGGAATTAGAGAGTGTGTGTGATGAATTTTTATAGGAAGGCATGAAAGGACCAAGAGGCCGCTCATACTTATGAAGCAGTGAGGCAGCTTCACAAAGCACTCAGTATTCATGAGGTCTTAAATTGGCACCGTTGGGTGATGCCCACTTGTGGTCCCACTTGTTCTCTGCCCAAGACATGGAGATAAAAGCCACAACTGCTTAGCAAGTCACAGATGAGCTAGAGCTACTGGCGAGGCTTCCTCGCTCCTGCTTCTTTCTGATGGGACACCTGCTGGCTCCAGGCACCCTCTGTCCTCTGACACTCTGTTTACCCTCAACTCAACGTTCTCAGGACCATATGTCAGTAGGAAAACTGATGTGGCAGAGGGAGTGAGACAGAGACGGAGTGAGAGATGGAGGCGTGCGTGCACACACACAGACTCACGCAGATACACACACATTGTGTAACACAGGATCCGGCCGTGTGATTCTCGCAGCCTGCTTGAACTGTTCCTGCACCAGCCCCTTTCCTCATGTTTCTCTCTGTATGTCTGTTACTGACTTAATAAGCTATCTGGCTCGAGCATCTTAATTTGGTCCACGAGTCTTTCTGCTCCGAAACCTCGCTGGTGGTGCTGCTGTTGCACCAAGGCGATTTCCCACTGAATTCCGTCCTCTAAGCCATAGCGTGGAATGGAGATCTCCATGCAGGTTTCTCTCCGAGTCTTCCTCATTGGCTTAGGTGAATACGAGTCCCAAGAAACACATTCCCCAGAGCACTCACCCCGAAGGAGTTCCAAAGAACTCTCCAACTCTAATGAGTCTAAAACTCTCAAGCGTTTACTCTTTAGCTAGCTTAGTGCTGGGTGATTGGGAAATGCTCATAGGCCAACTTTGAAAAAGTCATGAAGGAATGTGTTTCGTAGATCTTAGAGTTTGGAGATAACTTACTGCTAATTGTTTTTTGCCTGGAGTTTTGGCCAACATTCAGAAACAATCTAAAAAGTCCTATTACCTGAATCATGATCATGGCAATGGATGGCTGAGACAGATGGGAAATGAGAAGGAGGTGAGGAAGCTCAGGATATTAGAAGGGTCAGTTATGACCTTGTTCTCAGCCTTGGCTGCACAGTATCATCACCTGGGGAATTAGAGAAAACTGATGCCTTGTTCCTTCTTAGACCAAATTAAGCAGAATCTCTGTGGGTGAAATCCCATTATTATAGGTATTTTTAAAAATTTTTATTAAAAAATAATTTCCCTAGGTGATTCAAATGTGCAGCCAGGATTGAGGACCTCTGAGATGCAGGGACCTCAGAATCACCAAAAGACTGATCTTGAGCCAAGAGCTAACAATCTTTACAAAATGAGGGGAGAAGCCGAGGGCTGCAGACGAGTCATAGGTGGTGGATGGTATAGTGATTTGTGAGGGTACTTTACAAATTTTTTTAAGGTGGGATGGAGGTCTGACTTGTCTGACTCAAACCCCAGATTTCTGCTCAAATGTCATCTTATTAGAGTTACCTTTTCTGATCTTACTTAAGTGGCAATACCCAACTCCCTAGCTAATCTCCCGCCCTCTCTCTCTTTTTTTTATAGCTCTTATTACCATCTGCATTAGCATATCCTTGCTTATTTTTTCTAGTCTGCTTTCTCCACGAGAATGTAATTTCTGCGAGGACAGAAGTTATTGTCTATTTTGCTCACCGATGTGTTCCCATGGCCTAGAGGACACTGGAACAGAATAGATGCTCATTAAATGTGTGAGGATTGAGTGAATGTATAGAGCAAGTGAAAAAAAAGCAACTTGCATAAACAAACATCCAATATGGTCCTTTGTGTGTGTGTGTGTGTGTGTGTGTGTGTGTGTGTGCACAAACCATATATATCTGAGGGTCTGCAAGAATATATGCCAAAATGTCCACAGTGGTTATTCCAGTGAGACAGGAAGGAAGAGGGCAGGGCACAACCATTAAAGGAATGACACGGTAATTAGCACCAAGATGGCAGAAAAGTCAGCTCCCAACAGACCTTGAGGCCCAAGATGGTGGGATATTTGACCTCCAGTAGACCTTGAACTTCTTTATATGCTCGTTATAGTATATTAGCATGGTAAACGGCACTCCCACAGGTGTCATGACAGTTCTGAGGCTGACCTTGAAAGATCAAAGAGAGGGCGGTGGCCCAGTTCCTGGGAACACCCACCTCTTCCCCAAAGGAGTTAGAATACTTGTTAATACTACTTGTTAGCGTATGAAATAGCTGAGCACGAAAATGAGCACCACTGCGCCTCGTGGCCTTTTGCACCCTTACCCTCCAAGATGCTCGCTGTCTGTGTACTCTGTCCGTGGAGTGTGTGTCTACTTTACTTTAACCACCCCTGCTCCCCCCACCCCCCATGGCCCCTCTGGCCTTGTGAGATGGCCTGCATTTGGCCTACAGAGTGTGCATCTCTCTGAATAATCTGCTTTTACTCAACTATGGCTCGCTCCTGAATTCTTTCCTACGTGAAGCCAAGGACCCTCCGAGACCTGGGACCTGGCCGTCCCCTGATGCCCCACATTGTTTCCTGTGCCACCGGGGCCGGGGAGAGAGATGGGGCTTGCACTGCATCCGCTTTTGTACACCTGAACTTCTTTTGGCTCTCAGGTGTGCGCTCTGCCACCCTTCTACTCCATTCCTCTCATTTCCAGCCACACAGAGGAGGGAAGGCCAAAGACCACTTGCCTCCCGTTGCGGGGAGGGAGGTGGTTGTTGAACATACGGAGCAGAGGCTGGCAAAGTCTGGTCTGAATCCAGATGAAGCTCTGAAATGGAGGCTGCAGAATCTGAACAGAAACAGAGATTAGGCAGTGCCGGCTCTGAGGGAAAAGGTAAATCTGTACATTTTTTTTTTTGTGAATTTCCTGAAGGTTCGAATCAGTAATTGAGATGTTATACAATATCACATTACCCGCGGGGAAAAGCTGTAGATGAGAGACGTCGGTTCTGCGGGAAAAAGCACAGACTTAGCAACGATAAAAATAGGAATTTCTGAATTGGATTCCTTTAAAATCATAAACTGTACATTTGAATGTATAACTTTTTCATTTTTCTGGTTGGAGGTGAAATTAATTGGGTGAAGCGTATCGACCTGGAGAAGAAGCTGTAGTGAAACAGTTCATGAAAAATACAGGATCCTGGGATTAGAGATGTGGGCTGTTTTAGACAAATCATTATATCGTTCAACGGAGAGAACGGGGGCACGCTGCACCAAGTTTGCAGAAATTTTAAATGGGTATGTGGGTTCACATTAGCCCTGGTATTCAAGTTGGGTTATTTGTACAGAGGATTGATTCACCTTTAAATGGATTGTTGTCTTCCTCTGGTGTTTGCTAGCCAACTGGGAGTTAATTTGTTTCTGAAACAATAGGAGGTTTTTTTCTGGTTTCACCTAGGAGGGTGAATGAGTCTCTGTCTTTCAAGGTTGCACATTTTTCTGCATTTCGTCTGGGCAGAGATAAGAACTCCAGGGCTGTAGGAAACAATAAGCTATTCTTGCAACTCCGATGTGACTGGGCACCACCAGCAGCCTCTGGTCTTGACCCCACATCCACCTCGAAGTGGGAACTTTGTTATCATTTCCCAGAAAGCAAATCCAATGTGACAAAGGATTAATGAATTATGACGATTCTACTGAACACGCCTTGGGAGAGACTGAAAAGCTCTGTAAAGCCTGGGGAGATAGTTCTGATCTATGACAAAACCTAATAAAAATCCCTATTAGTCATATATGCTTTCCTTCCAAAGGGGAAAGTTTCACATTTCTTTTGTCTCTTTTCTCTGTGTTCCTAAGCAAAACATTCCAGTCCCTTTCAAAGACTCCCCTTGCTCAGCCTCCCATCTGTTCCTCGGCCTGGCAAACGAAGGGCCCGCCTTAGGATCCTTTCCTCTTAGATGGGAGGTACGGAGTGGGGAACGGCTGTAATTGGTAATCCACCTGCAGGCATCTGAGTATCCAGCTGGCTCCGAGGTATGAATGGAGTAAAGGAAGAGTCACCCACCGCCCCAGGACTGGGAGTCCCATGGACTCAGGCCCCTCCTGGACACTGTTTTCCAGTTCACCCCGCTCTGTGCACTGTGTATTTAGGGGAGTGGACTGTGCTTGGGGATTTTCTGGGTCTCACCAGATAGCTTTAGGGTTCAAAAGGAATAAGAGAAAGGGTGGAATTTCCAGTTTGGACCCTCTGCCTCTTCCCTTGTCTTCCGAGTCACTGACAGTTCCCAAACCCCAAAGGAGCATCCTTGGATGTCTGTCCCATATCTTTTTATCTTTTCACTTGGGCCTTGCCTTAGACACACAAACCATAATAACGCAGCCCCGCCCCCACTCCTGACACTTGCATTTCACTGTAGTCTTTCCCCCTAGGCAGGCATTCGGCTCCATGTTAGTTTTGACTTCAACTGAAAAACAGAAGAGACACACGTATACAATTACTAAACGTTACTGTTCATATCTTTATTTTAAAGAGATTTAAAAATATTATTAAAAAACTTATTTTATGTCCACGGATGGTTCATCGATTGCTCTTTCTCTTGGTTGTTGGACTCTGGTTCTTGTTACCATTGACTGTGTTTTCTGTCTCTTCACTCTGGTATGAAAATTTTGCCACTGAATTGTGATTCATTCATTCATTCATTCATTCATTCATTCATTCAGTGTTTCCCAAACACTCACTTGGTGCCAGGCGGTGTTCTAGGCACTAGGGACAGAGGGGCAAACAAGACAGAGAAGACTGCTGCTCTCATGGCCCTCACATTAGGATGGGGGAGGGACAGAAAATCGACGCCATTAACAGGCAGGGCTGTGTTAGGAGCTCTCGACTTGAGTGACTAAGGAAGGCCCTTATGATGAGGTGACACTTGCAGATTCAAACCCTCAAGTTCACAAAGCAATTTGCAATTTACCCTTCCCTTTCAGAGTCTGAATTTTTGGGTCAGGGTTCGAATGTAGACTGTGAAGACTGTCCGGCTCTCGTTGCAGAGGGACTAGGAGTCTAGACCAGGGACTGGCAAACTGCTTTCTGAAGGGCCAGTGAGTAGTTTTGGCCTCGTGGACCAGAGTCTCTGTCACAAGGACACAGCTCTGCTGTCTGCAGCACAGAGGCAGCCAGGACAATGTGTACATGGATGGAGGAGCCTGTGTCCTGATATGGCTTTACTTACAAAACAGGAGGCGTGTGAGGGTGCAGCTCAGGGGTAGAGCGCATGCTTAGCATGCATGAGGCCCCGGTCCCGTCCAGAATGTGAAAAGAAAGCATGTATGCTTGCATATGTGTAGCTGAATCACTTCGCTGTACGCCAGAGGCTAACAGTGTAAACTGGCCGCCCTTCAATTAAAAAAAGCAACAACAACCCCTTCTCCTCCAAAAACAAAAACAGGAGGTCGGCTATGGCTGGCCCCCGATGCTGTAGTTTGCTGGCCTTTGTTCTTGACTGACATTGGCTTTATTTGCTTCCAAGTGGAAGCAGCGACACTTTTCCTTTGAGGGGAGAGCACCCCCCTGGTTAAATGGTCCTTTCCTTAATTTTTCTTCATTAGGAAAATAAATCAAATTAAGACTAATTCAGAAAACTTATACAATAGATGGGAGAGAGTAGGAAAAAAGTGAAAATTTAACTTTTACCCCCTCAAATATACCCTAAGAATAACCACTGTTAAAAAAAAAACACTTAAAAAAAACTCAATAATTTTTTAATATTGATTATGTGTTGAAATGAAAATTTGACATACTGGCTTAAATAAAATACACTGTTAAACTCATCTGTTTCTTCTTACTTTTAGAATATGGCTACCATAAAATTTAATTAATTTATTTTTAAATTTTACTTTTTATTGAAGTGTAGTCGATTTACAACGTTAGTTTCAGGTGTACAGCAAAACAATTCAGTTATACATATACATACATATATTTTTTTTAGATTCTTTTCCGTTTTAGCTTATTACATGAAAATGAATATATTTCCCTGTGCTATACAGTAGGCCCTTGTTGTTTATCTATTTTATATATAGTAATGTGTATCTGTTAATCCCAAACTCCTAATTTATACCCCCTGCCCCATCCTTTCCCCTTTGGGAACCGTAGTTTGGTTTCAATGTTTGTGAGTTTATTTCCGGTTTGCAAGTAAGTTCATTTGTATCATTTTTTTAGATTCCACATATAAGTGGTATCTTATGATATCTGTCTTTCTCTGTCTGACTTACCTCACTTAATATGATAGAATTATCACTGTTAATGTGTATCTTTCCAGATTTTCCGTGTGTGTACACATGATGAGTACATAAATACAGACATCCAAACAGAGGTTTTCTCTTCGTTTTAGGCTCTTTCCTTCCCTTCCCTTTCCGGCCTGTCTTCCCCCTCCTCACTTCCCCTCCCCTTCCCTCTCCCTCTCCGTCTGTCCCTCCTTTCTTCCTTGCACAAGTAGGATCATCCTGAATTCCCATCCCGCAACCTGCCGCTTTCCCCTGCATCACACCCCCGCACGCCTCTCTGGCTTTGAGGCGCGCATTCCACAGTTGGTGGCCTCTTGCTGCCAACCGACATGACGTGAGCGTCGAATTATGTTGGTGACTGGTGCTGGGAGCAGGTGGTGGCGGGGGCCTTCTGCATCTCCATCCACACAACCTGGCTGCCGGCCGGAGGCTGGACGGTCGGCGTGAGAGCGAGTCCCAGACCCAGTGCCGGCAGCTGCGCGGCCACACTGCGGAGCAGGCGCCAACAGCTGGCCTGGAGCTCGGAAGGGGGCTCTGGCTCCGGCGGACCAGCCAGTGCTGGCTCGAAGGGCTCGCTCCAGAGCAAGTACTTTTTTACAACAGGATTGGCAAACTCCTCTACAGAGTGGAGAGAAATGGGCCCCAGGGGCCTCAGAGCTCAAGCATCCCCTCCCAACGTGGACTGATGGGCTCGCCTTAATTTTTAAAAAATACTTTATTCATAGGAATGCCAGGAGCCTTCCTATATGATCCAAGCAAATCACAGATTCTCGTTCCCTTCTTATTTAGAAAAATTGATGGAATAATATAATACTTCCATATCCTTCACTCGGATTCAGGATAACATCTTTCCTCATTTGCTTTCTCTATTTTTCTTTTTCTCTATTAAAAATATATACACATATATATGCACGCGTACATGCATCAATTATAAACATATATGCATGTATATCTTTAACATTTTAATTCAATTTATTTTTTATTGAAGTAAAATTTACAATATTGTATTAGTTTCTGGTGTACAGGATAGTGATTCAGTTGTATATATAAATATTCTTTTTCGTGTTCCTTTTCATTACAGGTTACTATAAGCCACCGAATATAGTTCCCTGTGCTATATTCTAAGACCTTGTTGTTTATCTATTCTGTACATAGTAATTTGTATCTGCCAATCTTTTAATTTTATTCTTAATTGTGCTTCCAAAATAAATCACATATCACATATCCAAAATAAATCATGACTCTAATTTCTCCAGTCAAAGTTATTTCTTACATTCTTTATACCAATTAGCTAGCCCTAAGGGGCTGAGTAAAATCCATTTTTCTCAAGTAAGTTCCTGTCTTTGGTTCAGCTGCTCAGAAATGTCAAAGCTGAGGCCCATGTGATTCTCTTTGCTTTCCTTCCTTTGAGTTGCAAGATGGTCCACTAAAGTGTGCACCCCACAAGGACAGAGAGAGCTGTTTTGTTACTGCTGTTGCTCTGTGGCTTGGAAGAGTACTTGGCACAGAGCAAATACTCAGTAATGAAATGTTTGTCGAGTGACTTGTTGTGGCTCCAGCTATCACTTCAGAGCTACAGGCTGCAGGAAAGAGGACAAGACACAGAAGAAAGGATAACCCCTATGCCAAGAAAATGAAACATTCCCAGGGGAGGGAAATAGCTCAGTGGTAGAGTGTATGCTTAGCATGCACCAGGTCTTGGATTCAGTCCCCAGTACCTACATTAAAAAAAGAACTCCTGGAAAACCCATAGCCAATGGGTTGAAATCTGTAGCTCAACGTACTTGACATGCATTGGTCAGAGCTCAGGGCTACCCGAGAGGGTGGGACATAAAGTTCTGAGCTGGGCATGTTGCTGCCACACACACACACACACACACACACACACACACACACACACACACACACAATATCAGTTTTCGGGAAGTAAAGAAGAGGGGGAAGAGATATTGAGTGGCAGCGGAGAAGATTTTTCCTGAGCCTTGGGCACGTGCTTGTAGACTTGCCCTTGCAACACCCTGAGTCTGAGAGTGTGAGAGATTGCTAGACAGGTAGGTAGATAACAGGTAGTCAGACTACAGACAAAGAAACCAGAGCAACTGCTTCTCAGGAAACTGATCAGAATCAGCAGAGGAACATCCCTGACGGTGAATTTGTGGTATCTTATTTGTTTCCAACCTAATGAACTGATGGGTCAACACAGTTCCTAAAAACCTAGTAATGGACTTGGACGTTCAATAATTGGCCTGAGCTGAGCTCCAGTACAGGTCAATCCTGAACCGACAAGATAATGAATTATTTAAATCAGACAATTGTCTTTCTTGTAAACTTGGTGGCTTTTACCTTTACACGCCCTGCTGTTGCCTTTGGTTGGTAAGACTGTCTTCCTAAAGGTTCCTGTACCTCACACTTACCCAGGACCAACTACGTGACTTGTGGGGCCTAGGCAAAAATGAAAATGTGGGACCTCTTGTTTAAAAATTATTAAGGATTCTTTGTACCTGAAATATATAGAATCGTTTCTATTTCCTGACTAAGCCATGACTAAGAGGATGTGCTTCACAAAACAAGAGCATTAGCTAAGCTAAAAGAAGGATCAGTTGAATCAGCTTCATCCTCATGTGACCAAAAACTCAATACCAGACTAAAGACAATGGAAGTTTATTTCTCACACTAAAAAAAAAAATGATAATAAAACTGTGGCAATAAGCAGCCCTCCCCCCCCAAAATTATTAAGGATTTAAACATTATTGGGTATTTGTGGATATTAACTACTACATATAAAATAGACCAACAAGGTCCTACTGTGTAGCACAGGAAACTATATTCAATATCTTGTAATAGCCTATAATGAAAAAGAATATGAAAAGGAATATATGTGTGTATAACTGAGTCACTCTGCTGTACACCAGAAATTAACATGACATTGTAAACCGACTATACTTAAATCAAAAAAAATTAAAACAAAATAAGTTATTGGATTTTTTTTACAACTATTACAATTTTTATTTTGAAGAGTTTTGAATCGATTAAAAAAATGGTCTTATAATTCTTCTGCATAGATTGTAAAGTAACATTGTCTCCTCCCCATTCCACATTTAGTTTTCAACTCCTGTCCATTAAAACTCAGAAATACATATATACATTATATACGAGGCTGCAAGATTCAGAGGTTGAATGGTTTGCCCTCTGAATATACTTTCAGACTATATATATATATATAGTCTTGTTTTTAGAATTTCAAATTTATTTTTTGTTTATTTTTAAATTTCTTAAAAGGTTACACTCCATTTACAGTTATTACAAAATATTGGCTGTATTCCCTGTGTTGTATAATACATCCTTGAGGCCATCTTACACCCAGTAGTTCGTACCTCCCACTCCTTCACCCCTACATTGCCCCTTCCCCACCTCTCCCCCCAGTAACCACTAGTTTGTTCTCCATATTTGTGAGGAACCGTGGAATTTTAAATCAAACATGGGGCCCTCCGAGCATGGGGTCCTGTCTTGTCAGTTCAGGTGGGGTTGTGCAGGTCATCTGCTCATGAAGCTGGCTTAGTGTATCCTTTACCATGAAACCCTAAAGCCTTAGGCCAATTGTCTCTGAGTTATTTTTGACAGTTAGTCTGAAGACCCCATCCCACAGGGTTGAATTCCTCTGCGTTGGATCAGATTTTCCCTGCTTTGCCTGGCAGTGAATCCAGACTAATTCACACTCACCATGAATCAGAAATTGTTATGTTAAGAAAATTTTATCAGCAGCAGTTTTGGGGTAGTTACCACAAAGGAATTATTCTGGTGAAACATGGGGGATTGAGGATATGATTTCATGTGTGTTTCCTTCCATGATGCCCCTAAAATGTCAGCAAAAGAAAAATAAAAGGTAAGAATCCATGAGGATAAATAGAGCATGAAGGGTGAGCAGAGCAGTTGAGAGATAAAGCTAGTTCTTAAGCCCTTGCAAAGGAGCCGGGAGATGCTAATAAGACATTAGTTGAGCCTCGCTGCAGAAGTCCTTAAAGACTCAGGAGCTGGGAACACAGATATCTCTAGAGGCAGGGGGTAGGCTGGGACTAAAAACAGGAAGATAACTGAAAGTCTGAATGAAGAGTGGTTCCACACCAGATTCCATACATTGCCCCCAGAAGATTGGGGGATAGCATGTAGAATTGAGGGCAGGAGTCAGGTACCACACTGGAAATGGGGATTAATGAATATCTACAAGAGGCTTCCTGAGCCTACTTATGTCTATTGGGCTCCCAGGATCCTGGCCGCTGGGCTCACAGCTCCCAAGCAGGGACACAGAGCAATCCTCTCTGGGAAGACCGCCAACTAGGAGAAGAAGGCTGCCCTAACCCTCCCCCCACCAAAGGCCAGCACTCCTTTAAACTGCCCTTTGCGGATGCCTGCAAGCCAAGATGCCCAGGCGTGCTGAACTGTGCCTCACTCTTAAATATGAGTGGACAGCCAAGGCTTCTGGGAGAAAAACACTAGAATAAAAGATAAAAGTCAACAAACAGAAAAGGAACTTGGGGGAAACAGAATACAGAGGTTAGGTGTCAGCTTCACAACCCTATAATTAGTATCATATGAGAGATGTGAGAGGATGCCACTCCCCATCACTTTCCATATCCATTTCTTGTTTAAACCTTTTTTTATTGTAGCTCCATTATCTCCTGACATTATATAGTATATGTTGTTTACTCTCTGTTACTGCTAGTTGATTACTAAGCTCTATGAGAGCAAGGACTCTGTTTTGTTCATTTTTCTATTACCAGTGCTCATGACTGGCACAAGATGGTTAATTGAATGGATAAAAACTGTATTCATAAACAAGAACAGGGTACTGTAAAAAAGGAGCAGTGAAGACAAGGAATATATATATGTTCATGTATAACTGAAAAATTGTGCTCTACACTGAAATTTGACACAACATTGTAAATTTATTATAAATCAATAAAAAAGTTAAAAAAAGAAACACAATAAGTTATGAGCCAAAAAAAAGGAGCAGTGAAGAGCAGAAAAGATATGAAAATATTAATAGTGTGATAAGAAAATTTAAAAATTCAATAGAAGATTTGAAAAATAAAACTAAGAAAATATCCTCAAATAGAGAATAAAAGAATGAAAAATAATTAAAAAAAAAGACGAAAATTGGAAGATGAGGCAAAGAATTTTAAAGTCTGACTAATAGAAATTCCAAAGGAAAAAAGAATAGAGAAATTGGAGGGGAAAAATTTGGCACAGAAATGGTAAAGAAAAATTGCCACAATTGAAAGACGTTTTCAGAATTCAAGTTCTCTGAGTGTCTGGGAAAATAAATGCAACAGACTTGTCTCAAGGCACACAATCATGAAATGTCAGATTGCAGCGATAATAATAAGATCCTATAAAGCTTCCAGGGAGTAAAAGAAACCATGAGTAAAAGACAAGTATCAGAATGGCACTGGACTTCTCAACAGCAACTCTGGAAAACAGTGGGGTAACACGTTCAAAGACTAAAAGCAGGTGATCTCCAGTCTTGAATCCTACACTTAGACAAAGTATTAAACTAACGTGGTGGTAAAATAAGGAATTGCTCAGATATGGCAGGTCATAAAAATATACCTCTCATGCAAGCAACTGGTCTCAGGAAGTTACAGAGAAAGTGGCAAAATTAGGAAATAAACCAAGAGAGAGGAAGATACAGGATACAGCAAGAGAGAATCCAAAGAGGAGTGAGGGGAAAAAAATTCCCTTTATTTATTTTTTTTAGGGTCTTAGGATGTCTTAGGGTGACAGTTATGCATCAGCTTAAAAAGGGCAACCAGTCCAGAGAGAGGCAAGAGTATGTATGAGCTCAGGAGATGTGTCTTTGAGAGACACATACCTTGAACTCATGGTTTGCCTGATGTATTTGTGTGGAGATGGGCTTTTGGTTCTGTTTGGAAATGCTTCAGGGATGATTTGAGTATGTGTCGACTGTAGGTATATAAAAAACTAAACAAAGGAAACACTAAAGCAGTTTCAGTTTAGGAAAAACAAAAAGTCGTATAAGAAAGGGTTTGTGACCGTAACATGTCAAATGACTCAGCTATGAATTGCATTTTTTATAGACAATAATGTGAGCCTCAAATATCAATTTAACAAAAAATCTTGATGTAACTTTGTTGAGAGAAAATGTAGAAGGGATAATGGAGATATGGGTGGGGCGTGTGGCTTAAAAGAGTGAAATCCTTGTTTTCCAATTTAGGAAGTCAAGAGTTAAAATCTTGAAATGGAAAAAAAAAAAACAAACCTGTAGGCCTGTGATCTAGAAATACACAGTAAACAGGATAAGAAACAAACAAAGGAGTTGAAAGCATTGCTCTAGGGTGTGGAGACTGGGCAGAGGGAGGGATTGGAGCCAGGAAGCCTTTTCTTGTTCTGAGCCTGGAGGTGCTGGTTGACCCTTTAAGCTGCATAATGAAGTGCTTTGATAATTTAAAAAAATAATTAAATTAAAAGCAGTATGCTAATGGGGTGGTGCTCTCATACATTCCACCTCATGTGTAATTGGTTTGCCTCCTGGCGTGGTGCTAACAGCGAGGGCTTGGAGACAGCTGCGTGCCTGGAGCTTAGTCACGCGGAATGTGGTGTCTTCTTTGAAGCCATCATGAGCTTATCACGTTCTTTTACTCTCTGTGTGGGAACAGGTCTGGGAACCAAGGGATGGAAACAGGCAGAGTCTTTCACTATACATTCAAGGAGAAACAAACATGCAGAAGGCATATAAACATTTGATCACTTCTCCTAGCCAGAAACAAAACAAAACAAAGCAAAACCCCACCCTTTTTTTGACCCCACTTCCCCCTTCCCTCCAGCTATTGCCCTATGTATTTTTTAAATACGAGTTTACAGCCACATTTCTCTAAATAGAAGTCCTTACTCATGGTCTTTAATTCTTCTCTCATTCTCCCTTGACCCCATTCCAGTAAGCTTTCACTCTCATCACTCCACTGGAAACAGCTCTTTTCCAGGCCTTTAATAGCCTCTGTGTCACTAAATCCAATGGTGATTCAGTTTTTATCTTACTATTGGCACCATGTGACCCAACTGACATGCTGGATTCCCCAAGACACTCTCTTTACTCGGAAGGGCTCAGGCTAATTGGTGTTTCTGGTTCCTTGGCAGAAGAGGAGAAAGGCTGGAGGGGCACATAGGGACTTTCCATTGCTTCAGCCTGGGAGTGACAGTCATCTCTTTCCCTCACGTATTATTGGCCAGAATCAATCTTCCCTGTGCCCAGGAAGGAGGGATTTGGTGAACAAAAAGTATGACCTTCGACTCAATCACTTTTCAGGATGCATGTGTGTGAGGGTCAAAGGGAGTGCAGGTACCATCATGGAATTGTGTTTATATTTGATTATGACATAGGCTTTACTATTTAAATTAAAAAAAAAAAAAGCAGTTTCTTGAGTCAGCTCTCTACTTGTCTCCTGCTTCTGATTTAGGGCATGTGTGATCTCCGCCTTTGCCCTGAGGCAACCCTACTGCAGAAGTCAGCAACGATTCTAATTCTTTTAGTCTTTTCAACAGCCATGAGACCCAAATATCTTTATTTTTAGAGACTGGGAAATGAAGACTAGAGAGGTTATGTGCCTTGTCTCAGGTCACACAGCGAGTATGTGGCTGAAGCAGGATGCCAGTGTGAGGGTCCTGATTCCTGGCTTTGTTTCAGACCAGGTCCTTGGGTGTGGTTGCGGGGTTAGACCCTGTCAGAGATGAAGGGTCATCTTCCCATGATGTCTGGGTTCCTTCTAGCCCCATGGCTCTTTGCTGCCCTCTCCTGACTTCCGCAGTCACGACTGAACGAGAAGTTGCTGCAGAGACCGCCTTATGATCTGCTATGGCATCTCCAAGCTTACAGCCTATGTCCCCTCTTCCTGATAGCTCCTGTCCCCATCCCCCCGATTCCCAGGTGCTGAGTACGCAGTAAGCACCAGGAAGCATTCCTCCTGCTGGATGTCTTAGAGCAGCAACTCTTACGGAGGTGTTAAGGTACCTTCATGAGTTTCCACTACACGCTGATCACTGTACATACAAAACCCCACGGACCCCTTCATGACAATTCTGTCGGGAAGTGCTCTTAAGTCTCTTACAAATAAGAAAACTGAAGTGCAGAGAGGATGTGGTGATGCGCTCACTGATTAACACTTCCTCTGTATACCATTACTGAGCATTTCCGATCTGCCAGACAGTGGGCTAGGTTTTGGGGTATATTAATTAAGATCTCTGCTTTCAAACAGTTATTCGGAGATATATCTGGAGTTTGAACCCACATTTATTCTGATTTTGTTTTCTTTTTAATAAAACATAAACATAATGCCTACCTTCCTTCAAGAATTATTCCAATTCTACTTTCTCCGTGAAATTTTCCCCGAGGCTTCTCTTCTCCCTCCCACGTCAGACACAGAAGCACCGAGTTCTCCAAGCCTCGGGGGTTACAGAAGCACAGGTGGTGTCCTTTCTGTCCTCTGGCCCCAAGAATAAGGGCCTGGATGGCCTCTTCTAGGGATGGCAAGCATCTGTTCGTCGTGAATCACTGCCTGGGCTGGGTCTCTTTGGCAGACGTTGCTAATCAGTTACAACACCCTTTCCCAGGTTCAGTCTGGGAAGCCTGTCCATTTCCTCTCTGGTCTGTCACGCATTTCTGTAAGAAGCTTTTGAACCCCAAGACTTTGCTCTAACGCATAACGCAACCTGGGATTCTGGGTGGGACAGTCTGGTGGGAACTTGGTGGGGAAAGCCGGGGGTGAGCATGACTGTCAGATGAGGGCAATAAGAATGTCACGTCCCTCTGGCCCTGGTGGTCACCTGACCCCTCTGGAGTTGGCGAGATGCTATCCCACGACCTCCACTTAGACTGTGGGAGAGGTGTGGACTTACGTGTGTGAGGTTATACATCTGGAGCTGCTGGCAGTCCCTTCTTGAGAGTGAAGCCAACACAGAAGTGGACAGAACAGAAGGATGGAGAAAGTTGGCCTTGGGGTCTTTTCAGTTATCCAACCCCCGAAGTTGGAATTCTTTTTTTTAAATTGACATACACTTGATGTACAATAATATATGTTACGGGTGTACAATATAGCGATTCACAACTTTTGAAGGTTATACTCCATTTATGGTATTATAAAGTACTGGCTGTCTTCCCTGTGTTGTACGATACATCCTTGTAGCTTATTTTATACACAGGAGTTTGCACCTCTTAACCTCCTACCCCCACGTTGCCCCTCCCCTCCCCTCTCCCCACTGGGTACCACTAGCTTGTTCTCTGTATCTGTGAGTCTGCTTCTTTTTTGTTATATTCACTAGTTTGTTGTATTTTTTACGTTCCACATATGAGTGATGTCATACAGGATTTGTCTTTCTCTGAAGACTTACAAATCGGAATTCCTCATTAAGAGAGCTGGAGTTGGTTTTTCTCTTGTTTGCAGGCAACGTTCTGTTACTGGATAGGCAAGGTCTCATTTTATAGATAAAGAACCTGAGGACCATAGAAGGAAAAGAGACGTCCCTGATGGCACTCATCATCTCAGCCACCCACCTGTGAAGAACCTCGGAGCTGGGGAACCGGCTACAGCCTGAGTGCATGGGGGCTGCACAGAGAGCCCTGAAATCAGTGCAATTCGTTCCTGAATCCCTTTGTAATTGTTTCTGAAGGCTATTCCTCGTCCTATTCTTATTTTCTAGGACTTCTAGGAACATCTGAAATCCAGGGCAAGCATTCTTACCATTCAAATGAATGCATGTGTTTATTTGACAGAGACTACTATGTCACACACACACATGAACACCCCAAATATTTAATCAGTGGTGCTTTACTCATGTGTGAACTCCTGTGGGGTGGGCTAGCTCACGATTCAGACTTCTCCATTTCCCTGCTGTGAAGGGACGTCCCTGAGTGCTCCTCCTCCTCTGATCCTCCCCATGGCCAACGTTGGACGCACTGTTATCTCGTTTGACACTCTCCTTTTTGCACTCAAGTTAACCTTGAACCTTGGAAGGTGAGAAAATTATACCCTCGGCTGATTTGCTGCCTCTCTGTATCCACAAAAGAAATTCATTCTCACAATTGCTTGCATTGGGATCTGCTACAGCAAATCCTTTCTAAGCACCTTTAATCTGTTCATTCATTCCGCAGTTATTAAACGCTCACTACGTCCCAGGCAGAAAGCTATAAACAACACAGGTAAACCCCAACCCTCAAAGGATGTACTAACGCATTCCAGAGGGTCTAGGAGCTTTGCCGTCCTCCTGGTGGTTGCTCTGGATTTACAAAGCCTGTGTATCTATGTTAACCATTTCTTATTTACTGTGTATGGGGAGCAGGTTACTTACTGGAAGGGAGGAAAACTTCATTTCATTGGTGATAATCATCTTTTTCTGTTTTAATCTTTTCCCCTGTTGGCTGGAGAATCATTTCCTTTTCTCTTTTGTTTCTCTCTTCCTGTTGATCCTCTAAAGACCTCTGTACCCACTGGGTCCTCTGGCCCCTTGGCAGTGTGTTCTAATACCAGGTGTATCCTAATAGACTTAAGGCATGCTGGGCAGTGTACTGAGTGCCCTGCACATACCACCCATTGAATCCTCCCTCCCGCCGTGTGGGGCTCTATAGCTGCATATCCTCGGAATAAATTTTTCTAAGATGAATTACCTTCAAGTCTTTATTACAATTCCATTCAGTTTTACTGTATTAATGTTTGAATCTGGAGTAATCAGAATAGATTCAGTGAATATTTACTGTGGACTGCCTCATATGTGCCTGATGAGTCAGTAATATGCAAAGTTGGAGACAAAATTATGCCTTGCTAAGGCTGCATTCAGGACCACAGCTGACCTGGTCTGGCCACACTGGGCATGGAATTCTGACCACAGTGAAGATGTACACAGTCCAAATATCCAGCTTTAAGAATATTAACTGACAGCCAGATCAAGATGGAGTACATGCTTCAAGAATCCCCTCTGCTCCACAAACAAAGCAAGTACTGGATAAAACCAATCAACCAACCACAAAGAAAGAAAACAGAAGAAGGCAGGGTCAGGCTTAAATATCAGGCAAGCATTTGGAAGATCCAAGCTGGCACAGGAGCACACACCGCGATCAGGGCTGAAGGGGTGGGTGGACTTGCTGGGTTCTGGATGCAGAGGCAGCTAGTGGTGGCGAATGAGTCAAGAGCATTCCCTGTGAAATGGGGAAGCAGAGGCAGGCTGACTGAGTGAAGCCCAGGGCTGGGGCGGTTTTCATTTCTCATCCTCCACCCTCATGGAAGGAGGCTAGATAGAAACCTGCTGCCAAATGCTGAAGGAGCAATGGCTCATATCCAGCTCCAGGCTGGGAGAGAAGGATGAGACACAGCCTTGTGACTATGAGCTGAGTCAAGTTTCCCTTGACCTACCTTAGATCTGCCACAGCCCAGTGGCTTTGCAGGGCAGCCCCTCTAACTGCTTGAACCAGATTTGAATTGGGGACCCCCCACATCTGCTAAACAGGACATTTGAATTTGGAGGTAAAGGAGACGGGAGGGGAGAGTGAGAGAGAGAGAACTGAAACAAACATACCACTTCATATTCCAAGTGAGATTGTAAATCAAATTAAAAAATGGTTGAATAAAAGCTAATACTAAGAAAAGCAGTTGATAAACCAACAATCAGAAAATAAATTCACTTCCGATGAATTGATTTTACAGAACTGTCCAACAAGGTTTTAAAGTTAATATATTGATTATTTCAAAGAAATAAATGAAATAAAACCTTCCATTATAATAATAAAAATAGGCTGAAAAAAAGAATGGAGAGATATGAAAAAGGACCAATAAGGATATTCGAGCATTAAAAAAGTAGTCATGTGGGGCTATGAGTTATGATGGCAGTTTGGTTATTTATACCTAATTTCACTGCCTTTCTAAAGCATAGTAATGTTACAGTAAAGAGATTAAGGAAAGAAAAGAGAAAGAAATAAACAAGAATGGGGAGAACAGGTGAAGGGACAATGACAACAGTGTTTTGGAATCTGGAGGGGAGATGAATGAGTGGGAGCAGATTAGTAAACCCGGACAGCCAGACCTTTAAGTCATTATGGTCTCAGAAAGCTGGAAAAAAAGTCCAGTTCATGTTGACAGCTCTCTAAGCCTCAAGAACGAGCAAGTCCAGAGACCTCTGGGCCTGGAGCAAAAGTAGAGGCTAAAGCAAAAGGACTGAGTGAAGGCTGTTTGAACAACAATTACATCTCGATCTTCTGTCCCACCCATGGTGCTAGACAACTGTCCCTCTCTCATCCAAGGAGTATTCTGAAACGGTAAAACGGAGCATGTGTGTCTGTGTACACTAGGCATGGTTAAGGGTGGGACTACCAGACAGAAAGCAGGGGAATTAAGTGACCATGTGCATAAAGAATATGGAGTCCTGAGACTCTCAGGCCCTTTCCTCTTGGCTCTCAGAATGCTGATGTCGACCCCCAGGGGGAGTTTGGAAGTTTCTACTATGAGGAATAGGATCAGTCTAAGAGGAAAGTCCTAAAGATATAGACCCTAGTGGAGGGATTTCCCCAAGAAGTTACCTACTTAGATCACCATAGAGAAAATCTACCGCAGAGAAGATCATTTATCTGCTCAGAACTTCCACACTACTTTTTAATCCTGTTTACTCTTAATCCCAAGGAGATAATCTGAGATTACTAGAAACTTGAACACAATGAACAGACAGAAAAAAAACAACTTGGAGGTAGTGGAGACAACAGGAGGGGATAGGAGTAAAAAAAAAAGTGAAATCAATATTGTTAGAGAGATAATGAGATACTGTATTTATGAAATAGAATGTGTAAAAATTCAGACTAATTTTTTAAAAAGAACATTTGGAAATTAAAAACATGATGGCAGAAAATGAAAAAACCTCAGTGAAAGTGCTGGAAGATGAAGTTAAGGAATTTGCCTAGAAATTAGAACAAAAATACATAGAAAGAAAAATAAGAGAGAAAAGATTTATAAAAAAGTTGAAGGGCCAGTCCAGGAAATTTAAGATATGAATAATAGTAGTTCTAGAGGGAGAGAACAGAAGAAATGGATGGGAAAAAAATGAATAAAATAAAATAATTCAGGAAAATTTCCCAGATTAAAGGACACGAACTTTAAGATTGAAAGGGCTCACCAAATGCCCATCAGAATGGGTAATAAATCTACATCAAGGCATATCCTTGTGTAATTTCAGAAAATAGGGAAAAAGTAAAGATCTTAACATGTTTCAGAGGAAAAAGACCATGTCTCAAAGGACCAGGAATCATAAAGTCTTCAGTATCTCAAGAAGAACACAGGAGAATGGAACAGTATTTCATACATTTTAAAGGAAAAGAATGTAGAATTCTACATCCAGTCAACCTATCAAGATTGTGATTTTTCATAAACTCAAAAAAAAAGGAAAAAATCTAAAATATAAAAAAGTTTTTCATGTGCCATTTCATAGGAAGCTATGGAAGGATGTGCTCTACAAGATGAAGGTGTAAACCAAGGAAGGGAACTAAATGAGACATGGGAAACCAACCCAGAGGAGAGATGAAGGCAACCCTTAAACTGATGTGATGGGGACCCCAAGGGTACATCTGAGAGGGATGACTATTTACCAGGCACAGTGAGAAAGGCAGTCAAGATTCGAGCAGGTCTGAAAATCTGTGACCAAGCACAATGCCTATCTCAAAGCCAAAGGAAACTTCACTTTTACTGGTAATAACCACAGTGATGAGTCTTTATGGCTGAGACTGAAAGATAAGACAAAAAAGAAATATGCCCTAATAGGAGTGATGACACTAAAGGCTGGTGTGTCTTTTTATCAGCAGCATGGCAAAAGCCTTCTGATTTCTATGGACTTTAATGCAGAAGAAAATATTAATTGGACTGAATAAGAGAAATCTTCCTATACATATGTATATGCCTACAAATGCATGCAGTGACTGTAGAAGGATCTATAATAATCTGGTATTTACTATTTCGTTCCTTTTGAATTTTGTTACGTGCATGTATTATCTACTCAAAGTTTAATGAAATAAAAATAAACCATTCCTTAAGCATTTAATTCAAACGAGCAGGATTATAAATGCACATGTCTAGAAGCAATAATTTTACCTGTGGGAATATATCCTACAGA
This sequence comes from Camelus ferus, assembly GCF_009834535.1. Classification (NCBI taxonomy): domain Eukaryota; kingdom Metazoa; phylum Chordata; class Mammalia; order Artiodactyla; family Camelidae; genus Camelus; species Camelus ferus. The sequence continues at coordinate 33,538,865 of NC_045705.1, forward strand.
TAAAACCTTGCATGTTCAAAATGATGTACACAAGGTTATTTAACAGATAAATAAATAGCTTATTCCAGCTTTGTTGAGATTTAGTTTACATGTAACATTGTGCAAGTTTAAGGTGTACAACGTGTTGATTTTACAGAATTATTTTAATGGCAAAAGAACAGAAACAACCTTTACAGGGACTTGTGAATTAATCATGCTCATCCATACCATGAAACACTATGAAGCCCTTTAGTAGATGGAGATGCTCATCGTATACTGATATGAAACAGTCCTCACAATATTTTCTCAAGTGAACGAAGGCAAAGTAGAGAAAAGTGTGCATAGTGTGCCAATATTTGTGTATAAAAGGGAGGAAAAAACACTCTCGTGTGTGCATGCATTTCCACATATATGAATAGAGTATATATATCAGAAAGAATAAAAGTATTGGAAGACATGGGCTGCCTCTGAGAAAGGGAACTGGGTGGTGGCAAGGAGGCAGAAAGGGGAGGGTAACTTCCCATTGTTTATCCTGTGCAACCTTGGATTTGAACCATATGAGTGTATTACTTATTTAAAAACAAATTAAAAGAAATGTAATGAATGAGATGAACTCTGGACCAGACAGAGGAAAAGAAAGAATTATAGAACTGGAAGATAGAATATAGGAACTCTCTCGAAATGCAGTACAGTTATTCAGAGTTACTATATCATTTCTAATTTTTGTCTGCTTGCTTTATGGTTAGAGAATTAGAAATGATATAGCAACTTGGAATAATAAATTAGCAAGTGTGATCTAAAATGTGCATATATGTATCTAAAAACTTTGTGCACAACAAGTGCATATATATTCTTTTCAGGTATAGGTAGAATCTTTGTAAAATTTGATTATGAGGTCAAAAAAGGAATCTCAATAATTTCAAATAATTTATATCATATTGACTACAATATTTCATCACATAATTAAATTAGGAAGTAATTTAAATAATAAATAGTAATTTAACACCATTGCTTTCTCTCTCTTTCCACACATTGGGAAACTTAATGGGAAACTTAATTGGGAAACTTAAGAATGCAACTCTGAATAACTCTGAATAAAGATAATGTAAAAGCCGTAATAATAAAATATTTATAGCTGAACAATAATAAATGTACTAAAATAAAAAAATTGCCTCATGTAGCTAAAATGGTGTCTAGAGGGAAATAAGAGCTTAACTGCATTTATATAAATGAGAAAAATGAAAATAAGTGAGCTGTATTCAACTAAAAAATAGATAAAAAGAACAATAAAGTAACTTATGAAGAAGCAGAAGGGAAATAATAAATACAAGAGAAGAAATTAATTAAACAGAAAATTAGTGAGGACACAAAACCAAAAGCTTGTTCTTTAAAAAAAAAAAAAAAGGAAAATAATGAAATTGGTAAATCCCCAGCAAAACTTATCCAGAAATAAAGGGAAAATACATAAGTAAGTAATATTAAGAAAAGAGAACCCTTGGTTAACACCCCTGATGTTGTTAAATGTTTTGAATGTTTACTCTGGATATATGACAGAAGGGACATTATCAATTAATGCAGAAGGACATTATGAATATGGGAAAAAACTAAAACTAGATCTGTCTTCATAGCATACACAAAGATTGAATCCAGTTGTGTTAAAGACCTAAGTGTAGAAAGCAAAACCTAGACTCTTTGAGAATACATTTTAGTTGAGGTACAAAAGCACAAAGTGCACAGGGGAAGAGAGGTACTTTTCATTACATACAAGTTAAAGATGCTGCATAAGCCAAGTTATAAACACTGGGAAAATGTTGACTGTATAGCAAAAAGGATGCATGTTTAGAAAACACAGAATTTCTACAAATTATTAAAAAAGAGAAGCAACTCAACAGAAGAGTGAAGGGATGCCATGCACAGGAAAGGAAACCCATGCGGTCAATAACGTTTGATGTGATGCTAATCCTCAGATGGTCAAAACTGTCAGAGGCTGTGTCACCCAGGGCTGGCTTTGTATGAGAAATATCGTAACTCTCAGACATTGCCGGTGGGAACAGAGTTGGGGCAACCCCAGCCCCTTTAGAGAGTAATTTAGTATTATTCAGTGATGTGGAAGATGCCCATTTAGGTATACACCCCAGAACAGCTTGTCTCAGAATCACCTGGTGGTCTTGTTAAATCACACGTCACTGGGCCCCACTCCCAGTGTTTCCAATCCAGTGGGTGTGGGGAAGGAGCTGAGAATTTGTGTTCTAACACGTTCCCAGGTGCTGCTGCTACTGTTGGTGGGACCACAAGTTGAGAACCACTCCCTTAAGATGGCCTTTTGAAGATGTGCACAACAATGTTTGTTGTTAAGAAGAGTGAAAAACCAGAAACAAATGCCCAGCAAGAGAATGACAGTAAATTATGCCATTTCCCCCCATGCAACAGAATATACATAGCAATGAAAATGAATGAAACTAGAAATGAAAATATAGCATAAAAAAAATAAAAAGCAATGTTCTATGAAAAAAGCAAATTATCAAGTGATATATGGAGTTGGATACCATCTATATATATTTTAAAGAAATGCAAAACAAAACGATGTACTGCATATGGATAACAAATGGTATAAATCATGCATGAGCGAGATAATACTGAATTTATGATACTGGTTAGTTCTGAGGTGGGAGTGGAGGTGATGGGATTGAAAATGGATAAACAGAGGGCCTCAACTATATCTGCTTTTTTTAAAAAAAAATCTGTCTGTCTGTCTGTCTATCTATCTATCTATCTAATCTACTGACCTATCATCTATTAGCATTTTTGCAAAAAAGAAGATCTTAAGTAAACATTGCTGTCTCAGTTCAGGCTGCTGTGACAGAATGCCATTGACTAGGTGTTATGTAAACAACAGAAAATAATTTCTGACAGCTCTGGAGACTGGAAGTCTGAGATCAGGCAGCCAGCACAGCTGGGTTCTGATGAGGACCCTCTTCCAGGTTGCAGACTGCCAAATTCTCATTGTATCTTCAAATGACAGAAAGGGGACAAGAGAGCTGTCTGGAACCCCTTTTATAAGGGCACTAATCCCATTCATTAGGGCTGCATCCTCCTGACCAAATTACCTCCCAAAGCCCCCACCTCCTAGTACCATTACATGGGACATTAGGATTTAACATGTGAATTTTGGTGAGACACAAGCATTCAGTCCGTAACAACTGCCAAGGGTTAACATCTGATCAAGGTAGGTCATGGGTACAAAGGCATCATTGTATTATGTTCCTCCTTGTGTGTAAATTTAAGTAAATTTGAATTATTTCACGAGAAAAATGCATTAAAAAAATACCTGCCCAAAATACTAGACCAGACTTCGTTTCTGGATACTGTTCAAGCCAAAAAACCTCATTTTGACAAGATTGAGTCTCTGTTGTGGAATAAGAGTGATATACAGCTCCACATACTGCTTCATAATGACACACAAGAATTATAAGTACAAGTAGTGATTCCAAACTTCCTCTCAGGGGAATGGCGAAGGCCCTCAGCTTTTCACCCTCGTCTGTGTTCCTCTTCCTTTATCAGAGAGTTGGTTCTGCTGATCCTCTTCTGTCTGTCCTGGTTTTTGGGCTGGGATATTTGATTCCTCAGGGCAAGAGGAGAATAAAAGGAATACGATCATTCAAAGCCTCTTTTATTACCACCCCCCGCCCATCACAGAGGAGAATTCTGCCTTGAATTGCTCACTTTTGGACTTCCGTGCTGTCAAACCAGGACAGCAAATAGAGTGACAAAGCTTAAGAAACCAGCATGGCTAGATTGGTTTACATTGTAAAGGCAGAGTATTACTGGCAGAAGAGAAATAAAATGTTCTAGAAGGTGAGAGGGGAGGGAGGGAGCGACAGAAACCCGTGGGGACTGGATCTGAGAGCAGAAGTTTGGCACCTGTCTGTTTCCTCAGTCCTCTAGCTTGTTCTTTCCTCCTGAATGTCCTCGGGCTGCTGGCAAGGTGGTCTTCCTAGCTGCTTATTTATCTTTTACTTATTATATATTTTTATTGAAGTATAGTCAGTTTACAATGTTGTGTCAGTTTCTGGTGTACAGCACAATGCTTCAGTCATATAGGAACATACATATATTGTTTTCACATTCTTCTGCACCATAAGTTACTATGAGATATGGAATATATTTCCCTGTGCTACACAGTATAGACTTGTTGTTTATCTATTATCTATATATTAGTATCTGCAAATCTTGAACTCCCAATTTATCCCTTCCCACCCCCTTCCCTCCCTGGTAACCATAAGTTTATTTTCTATGATTGTGAGTCTGTTTCTGTTTTGTAAATAGGTTTGTCTTTTTTTTTTTTTTTTTTAAGATTCCACATATAGGTGATATCATATGGTATTTTTCTTTCTCTGGCTTACTTCACTTAGACTGACATTCTTCAGGTCCATCCATGTTGCTGCAAATGGCATTATTTTATTCTTTTTTATGGCTGAGTAGTATTCCATTGTGTAAATACACCACAACTTCTTTACCCCGTCATCTGTTGATGGACATTTAGGCTGTTTTTGAGACTTGGCTACTGTAAATAGTGCTGCTATGAACACTGGGGTGCAGGTGTCTTTTTGAATTAAGGTTTCTTCCTAGTTGCTTTTGATTAGCCTTATATGTCAGTGCAGAAGAGGGTCTTTTGCTTTGTACTTTTGGGGAGTAGGAATCTCTGTCAGAATGGGTCCAATAGGGTCAGAGCTGGAAAAGATTTTTCCCACTGAACAGGGACGTAGGTACAATACTGCTCAATACCCTCCCTGTCTAGAGCAGCCCCAAGTTTTACGTAACCATCCAGCATCAGCCTGTTAGGTGAGTGGACCCTTCTTCTCTGTTACTTCATTGACTTCTAGTCACATCCTTGTCAGGTAGTACTATTTTCCTAACTTTAGAGATGAGGACACTGTCTCAGACAGATGGACTTCTCCAAGGTTGCACACCCTTGGAGAGGCTTAAGCGGGATTCAAGTCCAAGTCTATGATGTTTTTACACTGGGCTACACCATGCTAGGCTCTGTGAGATCAAGTGAAAATAAAAGACTTGGCCCTGTTATCAAGGAGTTTTATTGTTTAGTTGGGAAGATAAGATGTCTGCACCTGAAACATTAAGGTTGGACCCAAGTCATATGAAATCAAGGGGAATGATCTCATGCGTTCTAGGTATGTTAAAGGGCCAGTCGTCTACAGGGCCCTGTTAACTTTGGCTCAGCTGCCTCCGACAGTCCAACAGAGTGGGCACTCACCTCGCCTGATGTTCCCTTTGCCTTATAGTGCAATGATGCCATATTTACTTTAAGGGGAAAAAAGATTGCTCAGCCTGTAAATAATCATCAGATGCTCTGGAGGAAGTTCTTTGGAAGGAAGGCAATTGGACACACATTCAAGGCAAAAGTCATCCTTAGTCACGGCCTCTGAGGGACCATGAGTTCCTCGAGGATTGAGGCTGCGTGTTTCACACCTGGATTGCACATAGCCTGGCCCAGAGTGGCTACTCAGTAATGTCCATTGTTCCCATTGTAGATTTTCCCCACCTGGGGATAAAGGGCAGATAAGTGGGGGGAAGTATCTGACCCAACCTAGTAGAGGAAGACCTCATTGCATCCTTGGTTGATCTGGAATCCTTGAGATTTCATTTCACCGTCTTCCAGAGCAGCTAGAGCCAGAGACCTTGACAAAGAGTCTAGCTGGTATGGAACCTTCCTTGTTTGGCCCTTCATCTTCCACTGGTGTTTGTCCAGCTGGTCTACAAACTTGGGAATCCCGTGGAGCTTTTGCACACTCTGTGGGACAGAGTTTTAAATGATTTATTATCTTCTTTCCTTTGTTGTCTGAGTGCTTCAAACCTCCATGGAGATCTAATCCCATGGGTCACTCCTAGGGTACATATGTGGGATATGAGTCATTTTATAGCCTGTGACAACCCCTGTTTCTTCTCTTCCCAGTTCAGCTGATAGTGGATCTCTGCCCTCTCCTTATGGTTCAGAGAAGCTGTGATCCTTGAATTTGGGGTCCCTGTTCCACAATGAGATTCAACACGCATTTGCCACCAGTCCCAAGTTCCTGGGCATGATGGGATCTTTGTGTTCTACCCAGAGAAAAGCCAGAGAAGTAGCAGGGGCAGGTGAGTGGCTCTTCTGGAGATGACTGAGAACCTGGGCTATTTAGCTTCTGGTTTATACCAACACTGGAAACTAACAAGCACATATCCAAAACCACGCAGAAGGCGGTGAATGGAAAAAAGTCACCGACCAAAGAGAGACCCCATCTAGAGTAAGGAGCCCTTACTCCAATAAAACCCAACCCTTTCTTCAGTTTTCTTAACTTGTTATCTCATTTTTTTTCTTTCAAAACCTCTTTTACAGAGTCATTGTGGCTTTAAATATCAATCCATTTCTCAAGTGAGGAAACTGAGGCACGCAGCATTCAACTGATTTGCTTAAACTCACATAGAGTAGGGCTGTCAAGGGATGTTTGGGGTTTGAGTTCCCCTTCATCTCTATCTGCTCCCTCAAGATACCTCCGAAAAACCTACAGTATAAACAAAATCAATTTTCTTGTTATTCAAGTACAACTTCAAGGCCATCCCCAGGGCCCCACTGAGCCTGCCATCCCCTAGGCTCTCCCTTTATTGAAATTCTGCAGTAATCACTAGACTATCAGTCACGGAAGCAAGATAATAAGGTCTTCCTGGAGTGTACTTTAAAGTTTTCAAAGAGCCTGCAAATCCACTATTCACTGATTCACATAACATCCCCAGAGACAGTAAGAGCAAGCATTATTCCTATTTAGAGATTAGGAGCTCAGAAAGTTTGATTCCCACCTCAGTTCCTTTTTGCTATCCTGGGCTCCCCAGCTTGCCTTGGGCCTGGGGTCTCTGTTGTACGTGATTGGAGACCCTTCCCATCTTTTCTTACACCTGCATTTCCCACTTGCTCCTTTCATCAGGAAACTATATGAGTAGCTTTGAGGAACAGATCTTACCTATTCAGTACTGAAGCCGCTAGAATAATGAAACAAGTTCTCAGTTAATTGATCAGGTTTGGTTTTAGGAAAGCCAACCCCTAGGGAGGAGGTACTGAGGAAAGACTGTGGGCTCTGGGGTCAGACTGGGCTGTGTTCTCATCTGGACTCTGCCACTTCCTCGTGGTGGAAGCAGGGCTCGTGGGAGCTCCCCGTGGTGGGTCCCTCTCTCCCCCTCTGCAGCTACCTGGCGACTGGGGAAATCTAGGGCTTGGTGGAGCTTGAGAACAGCTGATGTAATACAGTTCTCAGGAAATTTAAAATTAAATTCAGTAGCTAAGAAAAAAATTATGTGTAAATATCAATGCAACTTGTTTCACACCCAAGGCCAGTGAGAGTGGGGTACTCCAGGCACACAGGCATCATTCTTGCAGGCACCTGTGCCCTTAGAGCTGGCTGGCAGGAGGGTTGCCTGGACTTCAGTATCCAAATTGGATGGCTCTTCTGTAAGTACTGGTCGGCTTCCTTGCCTTCCTATTTCCTTGAAACAAGTAGCTGGAAGTGAAAAAGGAAGCAGCATTCTGGGCCAGCATAATGCTCAGAGTATATATTCAATTTTTTTTTATTACATCAATGTATTTATTGCATGCAGACTGCATCCAGTGACTCCTTTTGGCACTGGCAACACAGTGATGAGCAAACAAAGGCACTATCTTCAAGGAGCTTACATGTGTGTGTGTGTGTGTATGTGTGTGTGTGTGTGTGTGTGTGTGTGTGTGTGTGTGTGATTATAGACAAACAGATAAATATCTAATAGTTGATTATGAAGCTGTGACAAAAAAAATCAAGGCAAGAAGGGGGTCAGAGAGTGATGGGAGTTGCATTTTCAGTTAGGTGGTCAGAAAGGGTCTCTCTGTTCAGGAGAATTGAAGGAAGTGCAGGAGGAAGCCACACAGAAAGGCAGAGGGAACAATAAGAGCAAAGGCCCTGAACTTTCACTTAATGCTATTTCCTTCCCTCTTTAGACCAGCCCTGCAAATATGCGTATTATGCCTTCCATTTGGAGAACAGAAAAAATGAGGCTTAGCAAGATAAAGAACTTTTCTCAAAATATAGCTAGTACTTGATGGAACCAGGGTCAAACTCAGCTCCTCTGATTCTAGAGATGGTGCTGTGAACTCACGGAGCTATCCGTGTGCTTTGAAGTGAGATAACCATTGCCGTCACGTTGCAGTCAGCAGAGAAGCAGGTGTGCGGGGAGCAAGAGCAAAGAGGAACCGGAGAGCAGGACCCTGGGCTTCATCTCCGCGCCTCTCTTAGCCCCTTCTGCCTGCCCCATGGCCCCCACCCACCATCGCCCGCTCACTTTGGTTTGGTGGTTGTTTTCTGAAATCACTGTCTGGCTCTTAGTAAGTTTATTTACCAATTCCTTTCACCTTTGGGGGCAAGTCTCCTCGAGGCCAGGTGGAGAGAGTCAAAACAGGGAGACATCCAGCCTCTCTCTTCAGGCTCATCACGTAGCTGAACCTGCAAAGAGCTGTGGGAACCTAGTAGTAATTTCCCTGCATGGGCTCCAAACTGTTTTTCCATATTTGCTCAGGAAAATCTTAGCCGAGAAAGCAGCATCTTTTGAGGACATAAATGAGGCCAGGTTCCTCTGTGTTGCCCCCTTCTTATTCAGTGATCGTCCCTTATGACTCTCTCCTTTTTCCACTGGCTGTTGTCCCCTACTTGACGCTTGGTTGATAAAGTTCTCTCAACCCCAGAGAGGAAGCCAATGCAGTTAATAGGACTTGGAGCCTCCTTGTGCCCTTACAGGTCACTGGAGCAGGTGGGGAATTCCTCCAGCTGGGCCCTGAGCTGTAGAGAAATTAACCTCACAGGCAGGGCAGGCAGCCAGGGTTGCAGGTGTGTCATTCGGTGACATGAAATGACAGAGGGAGATGGCCTGGTTTTGGGGGAAAGCACAGACTTCTGTGTCAGATGCACTGGGATTTGAGTCTCATCTTTCCCGTTTACTGTCTGGATCTTTACGGAAAAGGTCTGACGTCCCTGCCCTAGGACGCATAAATCGTTTTCCTCTGGGATCTAGGCTCCTTTGGTCGTGTGGCTCTCAGTCCACTGAGGTTTATGATGTTCTGAATTTAGCCTGGGAGTAGGGAAAGAGATAGTGGGGACGGTACATCAGCTTCCTAAGAATCCCAGCCCACAAGTGAAATGCATCACTGGCTGGAGGCAAGAGGGTGGAAATGTAGCCCCTGGCTCAGCTGTCTCCAAGCAGTGGCCCCACATTGAGGAAGAGAGTGTGGATCTTTGCTGTGTGTATTTATGTGTGTGTGTGTGAAATATCTGACTTCTGTACTCCTCCTTCAGCTGTTGAATAAGAAAAGCAGGTTCCTTCAAGGTAACATCTGGATTTGATACAACCCCCCTCAGGTTTTGGCATCTCCCCTCTAAGTCATGGATCAGAGAACTGAAATTATTATAAGGCGACACCTGCTCTGTGCCAGGTCCCATGGTGGATGCTGGGAGCACCTGCTCTGTGCCAGGTCCCATGGTGGATGCTGGGGGCACCTGCTCTGTACCAGGATGCCCCTCTGGTACATCTGCGATGGGGCCTGGCACAGAGCAGGTTTCCTGTGCGTTTGTTGGCCTGACCTGCATACAAGTTTGGAAGAATGAAGGATGGAAAAGTCTTCCCAGTGAAGATGAAACTATTAAACTCGAGTCACAGCTGGAAAGCTAGGTAAGATTTAGAAATAACACCAACAATTCACGGATGAGGCAACCAAGCTAGTCAGTTGTAGACTCAGGGCTTGATCCTAGATCTGTTTGACTCTAAATCTTGTGCTTTTAATGACTATGAAAAAGAACGAACATTTCAGAAAACTTTGCTAAGAAACCCGTAAGTCAGGCTTCTGCAACATCCATGTGCTGCAAGGAGGGAAGCACCGTTCCCAGGATGCTACATTATAAGCCAAACTGCAAAGGGGAGAAACGGGCAGGAATTGTGCTCTGAAATTTCCCAGCACCAACAGAAGCATGAAGCCTCTTGGGCTGCAATGCAGTGATTTGTCCAGGAAGCCAGTGTTTACAGACTGCCCACTGTGGGGCTGGCGGAGCACGGATTTAGGTGTGGTGAAGGTACTCGCAGGAATCTGAAGACTTTGACCTTGTTTGTTCCTGATATTGAATCTCTGCATGCGTTCATTGGTGGGAAATCATGAAATGTTGAGGTCGGAAGGAATCTGCTTGATTATTTTTAGGGGGAAGAGCGAGGGTTTTAGACCTTGGCAAGCCTGGATTGAAATTCAAGTTCAGGCATTTGTGACCACAGGCAAAACACTGTTTTCCTCCAAAGGGTCAGAGATATTGAATAATTTGCCCAGGGTTACAGAGCCAGTATGTCATTATTATAGTTATCCACTGCTGTTGAACAAACCACTCCAAGGCTTAGTGGCTTAAAGTAACAACAGTTGGTTACTTAGCTCACAAATCTGCAATGTGGGGACGGCTCGCAATTAAGGTCGGCGTCAGCTGGGCCAGCTTGACTGGGGCTGGAGGGTCGATTCCTTGGATGACCCAGGCCCCTGGCTGGCATGTGGGTGCTGGCCGGCAGCGGGGGCTCAGCCAGGGCTGAGAGCTGGGGGACCTTAATTCCTCTCCACCTGGGCCTTTCTGCAGGCTGCTTGGCTTCCTCACACTATGGTGGCTGGGTTCCAAGAAGCAGGAAGAAGAAAGAGTTTCTTAAAGGCTGGACCTGGAAACTGGCACAGCATCACTTCCATATTATTCTGCCATTAAGGAGCCACAAAGCTCATATTCAAGGAGAGTGGCCATTGGCCCCACTTTTCTTTTTCAGACTCTCATTACTTTTTTTGAGGGGGTGGTAATTAGGTTTATTTATTTACTTATGTATTGTTTTTTCAAAATCCCTCCTGCTTATTTATTTATTTATTTATTTATTTATTTATTTATTTATTTATTTATTGGAGGAACTGGGGATTGAACCCAGGACCTTGTGCATGCGAAGCACATACTCTACCACTGAGCTATACCTCCCATCCCCATTTCTCTATCTTTTATCTCACTAACTTACACTTATTTTTCAGGTTCCCATTTAGACAGCCTTTCCTCCAGGAAGCCCTCTCTGATTCCCCAGGACTGCTTGAGTTTCCCCTTTATTGCCTCCCACGAACATCCTGTCTTATTTCTATCTAGCACTTTTTTTTGTACTGAAATTGTCTGTTTCCTGGTGACCCTCATGGATGATACATGTTTTGAGAGTAAGGATAATATCTTGACTTCAATTTCCTCACTCGAAGTGAAGGAGACTTCAGGCCAGCATCTCACAGGTCCTCTCTGAGTTGTCATTATCTACGAGGTGTTGAGTCTACTGAGCTCTGACTCCTACGTATGCAGCCCTCTACCCCAAACCGAACCCACATAACCGAGTTTGTTATGGTGGGCTTTGCTGAAATGCATGAAATGCGCCTCCTCTTCTTTGCGCTCTTCCTCACCATGTACCTGCTCACCTTGGCGGAGAACTTGGCCATCATCGTGGTGGTGGGTTTGGACCAGCGGCTGCGTCGACCCATGTATTTCTTCCTGACACACTTGTCCTGCCCTGAAATCGCGTACACGTCAGTCACGGTGCCCAAGATGCTGGCTGGTTTTACTGGGGTGAGGGGAGGCAAGAATATCTCCTATGCTGGCTGCCTGTCCCAGCTCTTCATCTTCACCTTCCTGGGGGCAACAGAGTGTTTCTTACTGGCTGCTATGGCCTATGACCGCTACGTGGCTATTTGTATGCCTCTGCGGTATGGGGCCTTGGTGTCCTGGGGCACCTGCGTCCGTCTGGCAGCTGCTTGCTGGCTGGTTGGCTTCCTCACGCCCGTTTTGCCCATCTATCTCATGTCCTGAATGACGTTTTGTGGCCCCAACATCATCGATCACTTCTTCTGTGACGCCTCACCCCTGCTAGCCTTGTCCTGCTCGGACGTCTCCCTGAAGGAGACCACAGACTTCCTGGTCTCTCTGGCTGTGCTCCTGGCCTCCTCCATGGTCATCGCGGTGTCCTACGGGAACATCGTCTGGACGCTGCTGCACATCCGCTCGGCAGCGGAGCGCCGGAAGGCCTTCTCCACTTGTGCAGCTCACCTGACCATGGTCAGCCTCTTCTATGGCACTCTTTTCTTTATGTATGTCCGGACCAAAGTGGCCTCTTCCGTCAACTTCAACAAGGTGGTGTCTGTCTTCTACTCCATCGTCACGCCCATGCTCAACCCGCTCATCTACAGTCTTCGAAACAAGGAGGTGAAGGGAGCTCTGGGCAGGAGCCTTTTCCTTCAGGTCTTGGAAAGGTCAGTGAGGAGGTAGGTGGAGACCCCGTTTCCTTGCCTTGGCTTTTTGGAAGAAGGATGGTGAGGACTATGGAAGGGAGCAGAGGCCTAGGAGCCAGGTGTTATGAACTATGTATTAGTTAAAGTAAGATGCTAATCTGCTGTAACAAGAGAGACCTAACTATAATGTAGCTTAAAGAATGGCAGAGGCAGGAGAGGGCATAGCTCAGTGGTAGAGTGTATGCCTAGCATGCATAAGGTCCTGGGTTCAACCCCAGTACCTCCGTCAAAGATAAATAAATTAAAAGAAAAAAAAAAACCTAATTACCCCCCACCAATAATGATAATAATAAAAAGAATGGAGAATACTTTCCATTTCCTGCCAGAGTCCAAAGTGAGTGCTCCAGGTTGGAGGGTGGCTCTGCCCAACAGGCGTTCAAGGCTCCAAGTTCTTTGCATCTTATAAGGTCAGTGTCTCCTAGGATATTGGCAAACTAAGGCCTGTGAACCAGATCCAGCTTGGGACTTGTTTACAGTGACCTGTGAGCTAAGAATAGTTTTTAAATTTTTAAAAGGTTGAAAACAAATCAAAAGGAGAATCCTATTTCGTGACACACAAACATTTTATGAAGTTAAAATTTTGGTGCGTGTACATCAAGTTTTACTAGAACACCATCACACTATATGTGTATATGTATTGTCTACGGTTGCTTTTGTGCTACAATGACAGAGTGGAGTGGCTGTGACAGAGAACATTTGCCAACTCCCAATCTAGGGCCCTCTTATTACCTACATGGCTGACGTCAGGTCCCAATGGACAAGAAGGGCTTGGATGGAGCATGGAGGAAACAGCCCATATCTTAAAAAGTTTCTCCACTAGATGTAGCAATCACGATTTCCATTCACCTTCATGGGTGAGAAGTTACCCACAGGTCACAGCTAATTGCAAGGGAGCTATGAAGTGTTGTGTGAACCACACTGACTCCATTTTATCAGCTCCACCTCAGGCCCCCAGTCCTAACCCTTCCCATTTCTGCATTTCTGCATGATTGAGCTTTAGCCTATTAACAAGGAATGCACCCAAGCCAGGTAAGTTCCCTGTCAACCTTGCCTTCATCTAATATGAAAACTGGAAGAATTCTTTTTGCTGATGCAGATGGCTGATGGCCTTGGAAGTGAAAGGAAAATTCCTGTTCCTGGTGGTACAGACGTGCTTCTTCCTAGTAATCAGTTTCTATTGATTGATTGATTGAAGTACCCTCAGTTACAATGTGTCAATTTCTGGTGTGCAGCACAATGTCCCAGTCATGCATATACATACGTATATTCATTTTCATATTCTTTTTCATTAAAGGTTATTGCAAGATATTGAATATAGTTCCCTGTGCTTTACAGAAGAAATCTTTTTTATCTATTTTTATATATCATAAGGGTGTGGGAAAGGATAAATTTGGGAGTTTAAGATTTGCAAATATTAGCCACTATATATAAAAAAGTTTCTATTTTAGCTTTTACCCCTTTATGTTCCCCTGCACCCTCTTCCGTGCTGTGCAGTGCCAATGTGAATGCCCCTGATCATCATCCACCTGATCCTGCCTGGATGTAACTTACCAACAATAAATTTCTTAATTGCACTTTATGGAGTTGCCTACTTCATTTGTTTAGTCTCAAAGTTCCCTCTCAGTTCAGAGGAAATTACTCAGTTTCTCTGTCTCCCAACAAGAGTCCATAGTTAGGCAGCCAAATACCTGCCACAATTCGATTATTGTGGAAAAAAGAGAGAACAAATTTTGGTAGACATCCAGCAGTTTCCACCACAAAGTCCCCTGAATTACAGCTGATTTCCCATGGGATCCATGCACTTATCTTCTGTGTATCTACATTCTCTTATTTGCAATAGAGACCAATCCTCCCTCTATACAAAATGGTGCTTTGAAAATTGATTTAGGAAGATCTCTATGGCAATTTCAGCTCACTTGAAGTGAGGCTTAAAAAGACAATTATAATCCAGGTAGTTTCCTGTAAGTAGAGAATTGTATTCCTAAAGAAATTTACAGTCATCATTTGAATGTGGACTTCAGAAGCTACAGTATGTGGAAGAGGAAAATGCTGAGCTTGAGATAAGGTAGGGGAAGGACAGAATTTCTGTGATGGTGTTTCTCAACTGGCCAGTAATGAGCAGATTGCCTGATGGTCCCCGTAGCCTCAGACTCCACCTTCCCCCACCCCAACCCAGTATCTTAGCTGTTGCCATTTTAATAGTTAACAGACAGGGCGCAAATTACAAGTTTTGAAAATCATCTCATTTGCTGAATATAATATCAGTAGTGGACTTTATGTTCTTTTGGATAAGGGCAGGATGCAAAAGCTATGCAAAGGTGATGATCTTTCAGGATCAATTACAAGAATATATCTCAATGAAACAGAAGGAATAGATACTTTCAGGCACTGGACCTGAGTAGATTTTAACACAAAATGATTTTGGCTTTTAGGTTCCTGGCTGATGGGAAAAAAGCAAAATATACTGGGTGTATTAGTTAGAATTTTCCAGAGAAACAGAACCACCAGGATATCTAAATCTGTATATAAGATGTATTATAAGAATAGATGTATTATAGGAATTGGCTCATGTGATTGATTACAGGGGCCAAGAGGCCCCATGATTTGGCATCTGCAAACTGGAGAACCAAGAAAACTTGTGGTATAATTAAGAAGAAGCCTGACGGCCTGAAAACCAAGAAAATTTACAGTGTTAAGTCTCAGGCTAAACCAAAGGCCTGAGAACCAGGAGGGCTAATGTCCAAGGGCAGAGCAAGATAAATGTCCCTGTTCAAGCAGAGAGCGAATTTGTCCTTTTTCTGCCTTATTGTTCAATTTAGAACCTCGGTGGATTGGATGATGCCCACCTGTCTTGGTGAGGGCCATCTTCTCCACTGGGTCTACTCACTCAGATGCATTCTCTTCAGAAACACCCTCACGGACACACCCAGAACTGATGTTTTACCAGCTGTTTGAGCATTTCTTGTCCCAGTCAAGTTGACACATAAAATTAACCATCACGCTGGGTTACGTAGTTCTCAATTGTGGTAACAGAAAGAATTCAAATTCCAGCACAAGGAATGTTTTCTAGATTTTGAGGACTAGTCTAAGAATAACTCTATGGGAAGTATCAGCAAAGCTTACAATTTTAAGCTTCTGGAAGAAGAAATCTATATTTTGAGATAAATTACATAAAATGGTAAAAACTCTGAGGCATAGTCTCAGAAAGGATTCTATACATGTGAAAGTAAATCTTATTTTGATAAAATCTGATATAAGAAACTAAACTGAGAAAAAGGCTCCTTTGTGAGTGCGATTATTTACATTGTAAAAGAATCCATCCCTTAAAAAAACAGACCTGCCTTCCAGAATCTGAGTTCCTGGTGAGATATATGATATGTGTAGGTATTGACAATTAAAGTTTTAAAAGACACGGCTAATGGCCCATTAATCTGCAATGAAGATGTGTTATGAAATCACGTCAGGGAAAATGCATCTTTTTGTAAATAGGGGGTTTCTGAGACTATAATTTGTATTTTGGGGATGTGTTAATTCGTAGAGGGAAACAGAGTTATGCAAAGTGCTAGCTTAACAGAGACATACTTCACTGGTACCCAGAGAATGTCACAGAAAGTAATCCCAGAGAGAAATAGGACTTAATTAAGATAAAACTCTGTAATGAGTGCTGTTTAATCTTGTTTTGCCCACTCTGGGTATCAGAATATTGGCTTAATTGTTAGCTAGGGACTAGCTGGTAACTATCTTGGAGAAGGTCTTTTGACTTGGAACATAGTGAGCATGACTGGATCTGCACTGTGAAATCGTCACTTCTACAGTTAGCTGTGTACCATCACGTAACACCGTCAAAGGGCTTTGGCACATGCCTGTTTCACTAAGGCCCATCTGGACTTCCTTCTGTGGTTCCATATTCTTTTTATCCCTTGCACCTGTGCTGGGACTCCCACTGCTTTTTTTCAGGGTCCTTGGTCTTTGGTTAGTCACTTGTTTTTCAATGTTCGCATTCCAAGCCCTCAGTAACTGGTTTCTCAGGCACATTTGTCAAAACGCTGGGTTTGATTGTGTTACAGCGCGCTCTCTGTCTTTTTCTAAATTGAGTCTTCTTTACCTATATTCTTGTTTCCTTTGTGGCTTCATTCTCATTGGTCCCGATAACATTCTCCACCAGCCATGGCAAGAAAGAGGCATTTTAAATACCTCTCGGCAGGGACTTAAGATGAATCTCATGGCTCAGAAACATGGATGCCTTGATACCTTGAGACATTTTGTGTTAACACCATTCAGCAACATCTTTCCCTAGGAAACAGTCCAAGAATGCTGTCATTTAATTTATTAACGCCCAGTTATCGTGGGCTTCGTTAGCATCCCCACACACTCATTGAAGAGTTTGCTCTACTACGTTGGTGACAGTCACCTGTCCTCATTTACCCAAAGACAAGCAGCTAACCAGAGCAGGTTCAGGTTATGTACTTCTCTTTTTCCCTTCTTTGAGTTTTATTGAAATATAATTTGCATCCAGCACTGTATAGGTTTAAGGTGTAAGGATAATTATTTGACTGACTTACATCAAGAAATGATCATCACAATAAATTTACTGAATATCCATCATCTGATAGAGATGCAAAATTAAAGAAATGGAAAAACAGTATTTTCCTTGTGATGAGAACTCTTGGATTTACTCTTCACAACTTTCATATATAACACACAGCAGTGTTAATTATATTTATTATGTTGTACATTACATCCCTAGTACTTATTTATCTTGTAACTAGAAATTTGTACCATATGACTGCCTTCATAAAGTTCCCCTCTCCCCACCCCACGCCTCTGGTAGCCACAGATATGATCTCCTCTTCTGTGAGTTTGTTTTTTTGTTTGCCTTTGACGTAGAATTGACCTACACTATGTTGGTTTCTGGTATACAACATAGTGATTTGACATTTCTGTAAATTTCAAAATGATCAGCATGATAAGTTTAGTTGCCCTCTGTCACCATACAAAGATACTACATAGTTATTGATTCTATTCCCTACAATGTACATTTTATACCTGTAACTCTTTTATTTTGTAACTGGAAATTTGTACCTTTTAATCTCCCTCACCTATTTCTCTCCCCCTTCCACCCTCCTTCCTTCTGGCAACCACCCATTTGTTCTCTATATCTATGGCTCTGTTTCAGTTTTGTTGTTTGTTCATTTGTTTTGTTTTTTAGATTCCACATATAAGTGAAATCATACAGTATTTGTCTTTTTCTGTCTGGCTTACTTTACTTAGCACAATACCCTCTAGGTTCATCCATTGTCACAAATGGCAAGATTTCTTTTTAATGGCTGAGTAATATTCCATTGTGTGTGTATATATTACACAGTCTATATCCATACATCTACTGATAGGCACTTAGGTTGCTTCCATACCTTGGCTATTGTAAGCAATGTTGCAATGAACATAGGGGTGGATATATCTTTTCAACTTGGTGCTTTTTGTTTTCTTCAGAGAAATATCCAGGAGTAGAATTGCTGGATCATATGACAGTTCTATTTTCAATTTTTTGAGGTATCTCCATACTGTTTTGCAAAGTGGCTGCACTGATTTAAATTCCTCCAACACTACCATCCTTGCAACACTTCTTATTTGTTGTCTTTTTGATAACAGCTGCTCTAACAGGCGTGAGATGATATCTCACTGTTGAGTTTTTATCATCTATTGAGATGATCATGTTTTTAGCCTTCAGTTTATTAATGTGGTGGACCACATTGATTGATTTGCAGATATTGGACCGTCCTTGCATCCCTGGGATAAATCCTACTTGATCATGGTGTATGATCCTTTTAAATGTATTGTTGAATTCAGTTTGCTAACATTTCATTGAGGATTTTTGCATCCATGCACTGGGGAGCACAATGTGGGGCTCAGACCCCTCGCTCCTTGGGGAGAACCTCTGCAATTATAATTATCCTCCAGTTTGTGGGTTGTCCACCTTGGGGTGTGGGATTTGACTCTACCATGTTCCCTCCTTTCCTACTTGTGGTTACTTCTTTGTATCTTTAGTTATAGAAGATCTTTTCTGCTAGTCTTCAGGTCTTTCTTATCAATAGTTGCTCTGTAAATGGTTGTAATTTTGTTGTACCTATGGGAGGAGATAAGTTCAGGGTCCTCCTACCCTGCTGTGTTGGCCACTCCCTATTTACTTCCTATAAAACAGTTTCACAGTAGACATATTTAGTCTACTCTAATCAGGTTGCATTGAAAATGTTAGCTCACAAGCTCTTTGCTTGTAAAGACTATACTTTAGCCATTCTAAAGTTCCCTCCCCATGACCTAGCTTGTAGCAAGGGTCTCATAAAAGTTTCAGTTATTCAGCAATCATTCAAGAGATCTAGGTTTGCCATTATGTATCATTTTTTTTGAATTATTTAACAGATACTATGTGCTGGGTAATATTCTAAATGCCTTATAAATATTAATTCATTTGTTCTTTATTGATAACCCCACAAAATAGGTACTATTTTTATCTTCCTTTACACATGAGGAAACTGAGGTACAGAGAAGTTAGTAACTTGCCCAAAGTCACACAGCTAAGTGCATGGCAGTGTTACGGTCGGAAACTTATTCATCTGACTCTTAACATCTGCATAGTGATGCCCTGGGTTAATTGGGCCCCTGTTTCGGCATCAGTTCTTTATCTGTAAAAGGACAGGATGGACTTGATGACTTTATATATTTACCTTTTGACCATTTAAATAAGTGCTGAGAAACTTCACACATTTTATTTCATTATCACAATAACCCAAGGAGAAAGGCTCAGTCTCATTTTACACAGGAGGAAATCGAGGCTCAGAGAGGTTAAGCAACGTGCTCAAGTTCCTATGGCTACAACATGGAGGAGCCAGGAGGATCTGAGCCAGGTCTGTTTGACTTCTTTCAACCATTCTACCTTGCTGACTCCTCCTGAAGATCTTTTCCCAGAAATTGATTTATTTATCCATCAAACAACTATTCTGCCCCCGCTTTGCACCGGGCACTGGCTGGCTGCTCAGGGGTTACAGAATGAATTAGGCCAGATGTTTCCATCAAGGACAATATTATTTGAAGATGTGTCTCATTTCCCTCTCATAGAGTGAAATACAAAATAGAATCAGCTAAGTGACAAGGAGGGGTCTGGACCAGTGTGATACGGGCTCAGAGGAAGGGGTATTTTCGGTGGTGAGCTTAGGGAAAGCATCCGTAAGAAGGTGATACTTCTTACTGTTCACTACTGATTTTCTCAATTGAGATGATGCCTTCCAAAAATTTATTCTCTCGTGTTCTTTTCAGGGTGGAGAAGGATGATGTAGCATCTGGGAAAGAAGAGGCAGGACAGGAGGCTTGCCCCTGATGCCAAGATGGCAAAGACCTTCATGGCTACTGTGTCTTTGCCTCGGGCACTCATGTGGGCAGGGATGAAGGACACCCAGACACAGGAGCAGACCAACATGCTGAGAGTGATATGCTTCGCTTCATTGAAGGTGTCAGGTAGCTGGCGGGCTGGGAAGGCCACCAGCAAGCTAACCAGACTAGGCAAGCCCAAGTAACCCAGCATGGCATAGAACAGCTCCAAGGAGCCCTCATCACACGTCACAGTCACCGTGGACCCAGGCTCTGTCGATTTCACAGGTCGTGGGGGCCATCTGGTCACCCAGAGTGTACACAAGGTTGCCTGGACCAGGGAACAGACAATGGGGATGGTGCTAGGGAGAACTGGCCCTGCCTACTTCCTAATCCGGGTGTGTGGCCCGGTGGTCTGGAAGGCTGCCACCATCATGATGGTCTTGGCCAGCACAGTGGACACACAGATTGTGAAGGTGACCCCAAAAGCTGCCTGCTGTACAGCACAGGTGAGGGACCCTGGGTGACCAATGAACATGAGGGGACAGAGGAAACAGAGGGCCAAGGAGGACAGCAGAAGGTGGCTGAGCTGGCGGTCATTGGCGCGGACAGTGGGGGTGTGGTGGTGCCCGATGAAGATGCCTAAGATGGCCAGGGCAAGGAGGAAGAGCAGGGCCGTGCAGACAGCCAGCACTGTGCCGAGGGGCTTGTGGTAGGACAAGAAGTCAAGCGTTTTGGTGATGCACTGATGACCCTCCCTGGTGGGCCACTGGTCCTCAAGGCACTTCTCACGTGTAGCGCTGTCTAAAGGAAGAAAGAAACTGGGTCAGAGAACAGCATGGAAGCTGCTGGAAGCTTTCCCATGGTCAAGCAGTTACACAACTTGCGATGGCTTTCCTAGTAGATTCAGTGTATTTCAGTCTTGTTACAGTGGGCCCTTCAGATTGCCTGATGTCCTCAGATTTGGCGCCAAAAACACAGATGGCCAAGGGCCCGACAGCTGCTGCTTATCACGTATCCGACTGTGGTGAAATAACACGGACATGGCAACCTACAGACGCTCTGTCTAGGCTTTGTCCCTTTGGATTGAACAACCATTGTGGCCATTGTGGCAATGCCAGTAATTCATAGTCACAGCTAATTTACTTATGCACTTATACATTTATCAGCCTCTTTTCATGTAAGGAGTGTTTATAGGGGTGCTTACTATGTACATAGACTCTCCCTTTAATGGAGCCACCCTTTTCTAAATCACTCCTTTGATAGAACTTAGAGCTTTGCTTTCCATAGTGATTTTTTAAACATGTACATTTCCCTTTTTTTGTGTGTGTATGGGGGCAGGTAGTTAGATTTCTTTCTTTCTTTCTTTATTCACTTATTTATTTTTTAACAGAGGTACCAGGGATTGAACCCAGGACCTGGTGCATGCTTGGCATGCACTTTACCACTGAGCTATGCCCTCCCCCGACTTCCATAGTGATTTGAAGAATAGGCTTTGTGGCTAGAGTTCTGGAGAAGCAATATATTTCTATTTAACCTCTTTCCTTGATTTGGTTATATCTCCACATTCCTAGACACTCTGTTTTGATTCCACGTCTTCCTAATTTCTAAGCCCAAGGATTTCTTCTTATTTCTGCCATCCTCTCTTAAGCATCTGGTGGCTGCTTCGCGGTGCCTTTCTTTTCAAATGGGTGAGAAGTAACCCCAAAGTCCCCATCTTTCCCCTCCTGAGAGTTTTCAGTGTGAGAGGAGACATTTCCCCAAACCTGTGGCTTCAGTAACTCCCCGGATTCTGAATCTGGTCTTCCCGATCCACCCTCTTTCCTTCTCAGTACACTCACCACCTGTTACTCTCCCCCAGACATGCACTTATGGCTTCTCTACTTAAGTAACTCTGGTGGCTCCCCATTTCCTCCGGGACAGAGTTCGTGCTCCTGAGTCTGGCAAGCGAGGCCTTCTGTGATGTCACCACTTACTTCCTACACCTCCCATCCCATCAAGTCACTCTAGCCTCCTACTGCTTTCACGCCTTAAGGCTTCACTAGCTGACCCCTTGGCCTGAACTGTCCTTATCATGCGTCATTGTCTTTGAAACCCTACTTGTTGTTCAAGGCCCATGTCACATGCCACCCGCTCCAGTGAAAGTCTCCCCACACATCCTTCATGAGAATCGTTTCTCTGTGCTTTCACGACTCAGTGCTTGCGCTTTATTAAAGCAACTGATTTTACTTTAAGCCTAGTTTATTATACAATGATCTCCTTGAAGCAGATCGTGAGCTCTGTGGGTCCAGGGGCTGTGCCTTACTAGTTGTCGCCACCCTCACACCCATCACAGTGGCTGCACACAGTAGGTGCCAGTTGATATCTGTTAAATGGATGACATCCTAGTAAAATAAGATTACATCACTGGGGGGCTTTCTCCCAATATTTATGGAACACCCACCATGTGCCACACATTAAAATAGGCACAAATTTGGACAAACTCATGGTTGATGAAGAAAAGAAGGAATGTATAGCCACAGATGGCTTTAAGGTAACATGTGGGAAGGGCGTATTGACACTATCTTTTTGATTTCCTCTTCCCTAGATTTTTTTTTTCCCACTAAAAGAGTCTTTCTTTGATATGAATATTGGCTCTCATCTGAAACCTTCCCTGGCTGCTGGCTGGCCACCCTCTGACCAAGAGCCAGCTTCCCCCTTTACCTGGTATCGTGGACATCTCTCCTCTGCGGCAGAGAAGGCAATTGAAGCAGCAGTTTGAGTTCTCAGATGGAGTGGACTTCCTGGTTCCTGCAGGACATTTTTCATTGCAGATGGAGGTAGGGACCTACACAGGGGAGAAGAGAGTGCACTGCGGAGACTGCAGGGGTGGGAGGATTGAATAGCAACTGTGCAACTGGGTCTTGGAGGAATCTGCAGCATCATTCTATCTTACTGGGTACCCCCCCCTTTTTCCTTTTTCCCTCTCCTCTCCCCACTTTAAAAAGTTAAAACTCTCTTTACTTCTTTTTCCCTTTCCTTACCTCTTTCCTCTTTCCTTTCTCCCTTCCTTCCCTGTCTCGCCAAATTGTTATCAAGGTGTTCCATGCATCAGCTACTGTGCAGGGTACTAGGGAGAGAACAACAGATAGAAATGAGTTCTTAGGATTTCACAGTCTGGGAGGAACCGAGAAATCTCAAGGAGAAGAAAGATGTGAGTGTCACTGCTCCACAGACTAGGGCTGGCCCCTGGATGTTGGGCTGGAATTCTGGCTCTGCCATTTATAGGCTGCACGACCTTGACTTAACCTCTCTAAGCTTTAGCTTTCTCTTCAATAAAGTGGGGGCAGTAATAATACCAATTTTGAAGATCATGTAAGGATTAAATGAGATGATGCTGTGAAGCCGCTGTTATGGTGCCCAGAGTATTGTGAATGTACAGAACGCTGGTGAGCAGGATCATATTCTGAACATTCTGGGGAGTTTGTCCTCCGCTCTGGGCTCATCAGATCCCTTAGCTTTACTGACACTTGGCGCCGGATACTTACTTCTTGTAGGGGGCTGTCCTGTGCATCGTAGGACGCTGAGCATCATCCCTGGCCTCTCTCTGCTGAAAGACGGTAGCACTGCCCCCAAGTGGTGACAACCAGAAATGTCTCCAGACATTGCCAACACCCCCTGGGAGGCAAAATCATTCCGAATTGAGAACAGTGGAGATTTAGATGACATTTAGATCATGCTTGCAGGATGAATGTTCTCGGAATGATCTAATGAAAGGATTTTTTGATCTAAGGGGAGGAGAAGTGAGTGAGGCGATACATGAAACAGTCCTGGGTGATGATGACTCCAGCAGCCAGGGACCCACCCTTTGTCTGTGGAGCAGTGATGCTCGTTTCTCCCCTGGGATTGTACTCTGTCCCCTTGCCTATCCACCACCTTGTCTCCTTCTCGCAAGGTGGGGATATTTGGCCACTGAGGTCTGATAGTCACGAGGATGGAAAAAGACATGCCAGATGAAGGTGAGGCCAGAAGGAAACAAGCTGAAATCACCGAGGATGGAGATAAAACATACTACACTCGTGGTAATTTTCTTACTCTTTCTTATTCCCTAGGCATGTGGAAGATGCTAAAGAAGCTCAGAGAAAAGAGTGCTACACCCTGCCTGGATGAGTTAGGGGACACTGCCTGGATGAGTTAGGGGACACCGCAGGAGGCATGGCGTGATATCTGAAACGCAACTGCACTTAAGTTAGAAGTCCCCCGCCTGGGGCCCTGAGATACTTAGGGATCTGGGAAAGGACTAATGACACTCTATGGATTATTTTCCATTGTCTAAAAAACTTTGGCATCCATCGTCCATTTCCTGACATAAAGCCACCAAGCTGAAACAGTAGCAACTCCAGGAAGACACACTATCTCAGGATAAACTTGAATTGGCAATGATATATAATTTTTTTTTTTTGCTGAGCATTTTAATATTAATTTTGTTTAATTCTCATATTAACCTAATAAGATAGTGATTGGTCTTATTTTACACATTAAGTCAAGTAACAAAAAAATTTGCCTATGATCACACAGCTAATAAGTGGTAACCTGAGATTTAAGCCTGTTTCTTTGTAAGTCCAACTTTTACTTTTTCCTCTGATAAGAAGTCATGTAATTTAGCAATATGTACTGTTTAAGACTCTTAAAAAGGGGGATGGGAAGGGACAGACTGGGATTTCAAAATGTAGACTAGATAAACAAGATTATACTGTATAGCACAGGGAAATATATACAAGATCTTATGGTAGCTCACAGCGAAAAAAAAGTGACAATGAATATAAGTATGTTCATGTATAACTGAAAAATTGTGCTCTATACTGGAATTTGACACAACATTGTAAAATGACTATAACTCAACAAAAAAATGTAAAAAAAAGACTCTTCAAAAGATCACACTTTTTGATCCCAAATTCCACTTCTAAGTATTATAAAGAAATAATCAGAAGTAGTCTTGAATATGTATGTACAAGTTATAACACAACAGAGGTATTTATAATTGCAAAAATTGGAAAACAGTATAAATGTCTAATAGCAAAAATAATTAAATATCTCCTTAATGTGCATAGTTTAATATTATGCAATCATGCTTCTGAAGAGATGACATTTAATGAGATCATAGATATAACTTATTTTCTCATTCGCTCATTAATTATCTTTGCCTTTAGCAAGTGCCTTTGTTTTGGGAGCCAGGGCGTAGTTTTGGAAGGTTTTATTTGCTGAACAGTCTCAGAGTAGTGTCAGTCAATGGTCTGTCTTACCAAGTACTCTGTCAATTCAACATAACTCGCACTGCTGGGTGCTCAGGGGTGAGGGTGCTGTGCGGGCTTTCTTCTTAGGATGCTCTCTGCTCTCACCTTTAAGCGTCCTTCTGCCCAGATGATAGCGCTGTCATTTATCAGCAACTATTTTCTGGAAGGTGCTCTGAAGTCAAAATGTCCAACAATCGCTGTCTGTCCTCTCTGGTCTGGGAGGACGCAGATGTTTTCAACGTCAAGTGCTGCCAGCGTCTCCCCCTTTTTGGTGAAGAAAACCTCTTCCTGGGCTTTGGTGGTGAAGTAAACCTTCTGGGTGTAATGGAGCATCCTGAGGCAGGGACAGAAGGTAGAAGAAAAGAAACTGGTTAGGAGCAGAACAGGCACAGAAGGCTTGCTCCCCGTCACTGGAACGTTCTCGTACATCAGTGCTCGCCAGCACTTGGAGAAAGGCACCTTATCTCTGCACATTTTACGAAAAAAGAGCTGTGCTTTCTCACTTCCCAAGTTTGTGTTGATCTGTGGTGACTAAGGGGAGTGAAAGCCAAGTTAATGGAAATCTGGAAGTATTGGGTCTTGCCTAAAATCAATTCACTGACAGGCTGGTCTCATAAACATGGGTGTCTCCATCCGTCCAATTTCGCACCATCTGTCCACACAAATTACTTAGGTTCCCTCTTTGTGCCCGACCTGATTGGTAGCTAGGACACAAAAACTCAGCTCTGCTTTCAAAGCACCAGTTTGTTCACCTCAGCAGTGTGGCTGATAGAGAACTTTTTTTAAAATTCTTATTTTTTTTAAATTGAAGTGTAGTTATGCTGTACACCAGAAATTGACACAGCATTGTAAACTGAGAACATTTTTGATGAAAAGAAGGTACAGACTGAGGAGTATGAATGTTTCACTCTATCCCAGACACTTCATAGCTGGGAGAATCTCAGTTTATGTGATTATCCAAGCTCCATTATCATTTCCTTCTGGGATAGCTTAAGTAATAGAAAAGGGTGGTCAGGCAGAGTGCCTTCAAGAGCCCACCAGGGTAAAGAAGTTGTGGTATATTTACACAATGGAATACTACTCAGTCATAAAAAAGAATAAAATAATGTCATTTGCAGCAATATGGATGGACCTGGAAAATGTCATCGTAAGTGAAATAAGCCAGAAAGAGAAAGAAAAATACCACATGATATCATTTATACGTGGAATCTAAAAAAAATAAAGACAAACTTATTTACAAACCAGAAACAGACTCACAGACATAGAAAACAAACTTATGGTTACCAGGAGGGGAAGAGGGTGGGAAGGGATAAATTAAGAGTTGGAGATTTGCAGATACTAACTACTATATATAAAATAGATAAACAAGTTTATACTGTATAGCACAGGGAGCTATATTCAATATCTTGTAGTAATTTATGGTTAAAAAGAATATGAAAATGAATATATGTATGTTCCTACATGACTGAAGTATTGTGCTGTACACCAGAAATAGACACAACATTGTAAACTGACTATACTTCAATAGAAATATTAAAAAAAAAAAAGAGCCCACCAGGGACTTTAGAGTGGATGCTTCTGCTTTTCAACGTCTTTGGAAATGGGGTTGCCTTTGATTCTGTGATTAGGTTATGATCACTTCCAGAAACCTGGAACTCTTTAAGAAGAACTTTGAGGTTTTTTATAATAGAGCTCCCACTTGTCTTTCCAACCTTTTCTTTCCACTGTTTTTTTTTTTCTTCTTAATCTATCCTATGCTTTGAACCAACTGGATCACTTTCCTAGTCTTGCTAAGGCCACATCCTCCAATATCTGGTACATATGATTATTTATTACTCTTTCCAACTAAAGTATAAACACTTTGAGGGCAAGCACACATTTTGCACTTCTGGATGTGCTCCAAAGTGCATGGAAATTGCTTCGTAAATACTTGTGGCATAAACATGTATGTGTTGAATGAGGCCACGGGAAGCCAGTAAGACTACAGGAGGAAGTCTGAACAAATCACCTGGCTGTGGGCAGAGCTGGGTCTGGTATCATGAACGATTCCTGGAATCCTTCAGCTCTGAGAGGCAGTAGAGAGCAATGGTCCAGGGCCCAGAATCTAGGGCAGGGTTGCTTGGTGTGATTTCCAGCTCCACCTAGAACCAGCTGACCTTGGATATATTATTCTACCTGTCAGTAATCTTATCTGTAAAAAGGGGCCCTACCTCATACAATCATTGTGGAGATGAAATGTATTAATACATATAAAGTGCTTGGGGAATTATATTCAATATCTTGCAATAACTTTTAATGAAAAAGATTATGAAAACAAATATATGTATGTATATGCCTGACTGGGACATTGTGCTGCTCACCAGAAATGGACACATTGTAACTGACTATGCTTCAATTAAACAAAAATGCTTGGAAAATTACTTGGCATAGAATAGCATCCAAAAGCGTGAACTGTTAGTATTCCTACAACTTTTAAGAACTCACACAATATAAATACTGATAAAATTACCTAAAATCTATCTTAAAGAAGCTGTGCCTAGTTTGAAGACATTCTTTTAAAGTTAAGAAGATTTTCCCTCCCTTCCGACCTTATTTCTATGACTTTGCCTGCCTCTTTGCTGTGGTGTGCTGCTAAATGTTGAATGACTGGCTCTCTGGGGAAGAAGCCAGGATTTTAGTGTTGGATGATTTCCCTGGTTTAACAAGCAACCTGCATCATTCCTGAAATTTTTACGATTGACTCTCATTGCCAGCAGGAGTCAGTCCACTCTTCTACTTCGAGACCCCTGATGTCTTTCGTAGCAAGGCATTTGAGTCCGAGTCACTTTGGCTCTAAATTCAGTACTTCTTTCAGTAGACCACACGGCCTCTCTGCTAATCTGTGGCTCACAGCAGGCTGGGATCAACAGGGACTGGGCCAGTATCTTGGCTTCTCACCTGCCAAGGCCTGGCGTTCTGTGAACTGGCACAGGTGCCTCCCAGGAAGGGTCCCTCTCCTCAGGAGCAGGACATCAGGTTCTGATAGGCAGTCAGCAGGGCTTGGCTGCCAGGTAGGCTCGGTGAGTGGCGGTCAGATCAGGCAGTCTGAAGGCAGACGGGTGGACAGCTGTCACATTCTCAAGCCCTGTGCATTTCCAAGTCCCTTCGCTGGCACTTGGGGTGGGAGCCCCTAATCCAGACCACCTGCATCCCTGCAGCTCCTTCCACAGCTTCCTCATCAGACTGTCGCCTGGGTGCGCGGCTGGGCGCAGCGCCAGCAGGAAATCCTCAAAGCCAGGCATTGCTCCCGTGTGTATGGTCAGGCTCAGGCTACCATTCAGCAAGCCCTGGGCTGTGGTGCCCAGCGTTGAGGGTTTGTAGAAGGAGGTGGTGAAGATCCACGTCCTTCTGGGCAGGTTCTTCCCAATGGCTGCGGTCAGGAGCCTGAAGTGGAAGTGGTAACAGTCACAGACGACGGTGGTGGCGGCAGGGCTGGAGGCAATGGAGTGGACCGTGCTGCTGATGCTGTGGTCCTGGGCAGCCGTTCTCTAGAAGGCACACAGCCATCCGTGCGCCTGATCTCCGCCTGCAGATGCTCATCCAGCCACTCGAAATCGCCATTGTCAGAACCTACCAGGCACCTCCCTTGGTCCAGTTAAAGTGACTCAGGAGCTTAGCCAGGACACAGGGCTGGTGGGTGCTGCTGGGCACCACCTGGAAGAAGGATGGATACTGTAATCGATCGGAGAGCCGAGGGCGCTGAGACCCACGGCTGATCTGCAGGGGGAAAGGGCGCTGTGTATTCCTGGCTAGAACTACCCCTAGTCCCCTTGCTCGGTATCCACAGCCGCCCTCATCAGCCACCATGTGACTTGGCCTCATTCCTCCCCTCTCAGCCTTTTATTATTAAAAACATTTTTCTTAACATACAAAAAGCTGTGGGAAGGAGGGAGGGTTATAGCTCAGTGGTAGAGCCCATGCTTAGCATGCACGGGGTCCTGGGTTCAATCCCCAGTGTTTCCATTAAAATAAAATAAAATAAAATAAAATAAAATAAAATAAAATAAAATAAATAAAAGTATACAAAAAGCTGTGCAAAAGTAGTGTATACAACTGGATGAGTTTGGAGATTAAGTACACAGCTGTGAAACCATCACCACAGTCTGTGTCATACACCTATCCATCATGTCCACGTTTCCTCCCAGCCTCTTATTTATTGTTATTGTTATGTTTTTGTCTGATAAGGACACTTAACACAGTATCTCTCTTCGCTAAGTTTTAGGTCTATAATGTGGTTATGTCCACTACAGGTATTATGCTATCAAGGAGCTCTCTAGGATTTATTTATTTTGTAGAACTGAAAGTCTGTACCCCTTGACTAATATCTCCCTGTTTTCCCCTCCTCCCGATCCCTGGCGACCACCATTCTGCTCTCTGCTTCTAGGAGCTGGACTGTTTTAAGTTATCATGTAAGTAGTATTACGTAGTATTTATCCTTCTGTGTCCGTCTTTTATTTTTTTAATTATTATCTCGCCTTTGATATATGCTATACGCTGTGCCCAGGTCCTTCCAAAGCCTATAGACTCAGGCCCAAGAAGCCAGTTCATCTTCAGAAGGGGTGCAGTGGACTAGAGAACATATCTTAGGGTGCTGATGGGAGAAGCAGAGAAGTAAGGGTGTGCTAAACGTTTTGTCTTTCAATAATGTATAGTTCTTGACACTGTTTGAGAAATGAAGTTTCAAGTGAGTTAAAAGCTTGAGCAATCATTAGTAGATTAGAGACAAGATACAGAACTTACAAAGCACAGGAAGGAAAAAAAAGAGATTAAAGAAAGTGGGAAATTTCAAGAAGGACAAAATAAGGAAATAGCTTAATAAATACAAAACTACAATCATAGAGACAGTAAATGAAGCAGAGAAATCCCTTCTGATGGAATAACAAATGAAAGCGTTTTCTATTTATAATTTCTAGTATTACGGTTTATTATTTATTAAGAAACAGTTATGATGAAGCATATAAAATAGAAAAATGATATGAGAGGGTGGAGTAACAGCAAACACACCAGCAATCAGAGGAAATGTGAAAGGTTAAATTACTCTAGTTCAGAAGAGTGTGCTGGGTTCTCCAGCCGTTGGCATCCTCTGGGCGCCGGTGGTCTGACCTCTACGGACCTCGTCTAAGGGCTGCCCTGCCCTCTCTCTTCTGGTAAGAGGCTTGGCGGGAGACTGGGGGTGGGCGGACAGTGAGGTTCGAGCATTCACGCCCCCAGATGCCTCTCTGCTCAATCCTGGGTTGGCAGCGGCTGCCTTGGTCTAAGAAAGGCCACAGTTCCAGTGGGGAGGGCCTCTCCTACGACTTCCTCCCCCGCGGATGAACACAGCCCCCTACTGTGGCTGTCCCCTGCCCATTTCACCCTGAACCCTGCCCACTCCTCTCAAAAAAGAGCCCCATCATCACATTGTGGTGGGAGTATGTTATCTGTGTTTTGCCTTCTCAAAGTCAAAGATGGGAGGATTGAGCTGTCCTGATGGGTAGCTGGAGTAAAGATTCTGACTATTAGAGATGCTTTCCAATTGGATGTAAAGCAGAAATCATATTCTTGTTATTTAGAAGCGATGCGCCTAAAGCAAAATAACACGAGAATTCAATAGCAGGAATGGGTAACAATAAAGTCTTAGATGGGTCCACTTGCCCTGGAGGCTCTCCAGCCCTCCTGACCCAGGGAGGAAGGAGAGGTTTTTCAGAACAAAAGGGTCAGGTTTTGAGCCAGTGCACAGCGTGATTTCTGGTGGGCAGACCAAGTGAGTGCCCATAAGCCCCACTAAGCTTTATTTAACCCAATTGTTAGCAAAAGACTTCTCAGGACAATGATAGGATGGTACTGTGGTTAAGTGAATATTAAAGCTAAGAAACAGTCATAAAATTAAAAGACTTTTTTCTTTTCACAAAGAAGCGTAAAGACTAAACAAAATATGGTTTGTCTGTTGAGTTCCACCCTTGCGGACTCCTGCTCCTCAGGCTGGGATTCAGGTTTTGCTTCCTGGTCCTTGCCAGCCCTGAAACCCTCCACACCGTCACATCATCATTGAGCTCTTTCTGCCTCAGATTGTCCCTGAGCTCACGTCTCCTCCCCTTCCCACCTCCAATTAGATTTTGAGCAGGATCCATTTAATAGCTTAGCGGTTGAGTGCATGAATGAATGCATGTCCCTCTCTCTCCTCTTTCTTTTCTTCCTCCCTCTCCCCTCCTCCTACAGGTTCCCCAGGTTACTCAGTGCAAGGGTTTGCTGTCTCAGACTCCGCCCAGCCTCTTTAAGGAAGCTGTCTCCCCAGGTATATGCAGACAAGTTCTTTTATTTCAAAGTCTTTGGTGACTCTCTGGTCCTAGACTGGGCAAAATTGGACAAGACTTGGGAACTGGCTTTTTTCAAAAGTTAACTGGTCCTTCCAGGTTTTTACACTATTATCAGCATTATTGTCAATAACTATCACAATCAACAGTTAGGCGCACTTGTTACACACCATTGCTGACACCCATGATGACTCTGAGAAGTAGATGTGTCACTGTTCATCTTTGTTACCTTTGTTCTCTAGATGAAGAGTGTGGAGTTCAAAAGGGACACCTTAGTTTGTCAGGATGACATAATTAAGAAGTGTTGGTACAACTCAAATCCAGGTTTACTGACTTTCAAGCCAGTGCCCTTCATCATTTCTAGCAATTCTGCTTCCCAGCCCATCTCAGTCCGGTTGCTTCTGCTGGTGTGCTTTCTGGGATTTATGTAAAACAAGGCCAGTCTCTACTAGGTCCTGTGATTTTATAGACCCTAGGGTTTTGCAAAACCAGAGTTGAGAAGAGCAAGGAATATTGCCAAATGCTCAAGAATTTCTTAAGATGTAGTGAATTTGGAGTTCCCTTGAATTTTAGCAAAATAAAGATACCACCCAACAGGAGGGGGGTCCCCCATGTTAGAGAGAAAACGCATTCCCTGTGGGGTCCGTGTGTAGGTCCCCTTGACCTGGGAGTGTGGGGGCTCCAAGGCAGACCCGAAGGGAAATTAACTTAAATTGACCAAGGTTAACCTCATCACAAGTGACCCACTGGGAAACTCTGGGGGGACCAAGGAGGTGGGTCAGGTGTATCCTCAGGGCTGGAATGTAACTAAGGGAGTCTGTTTCTCAGATGGGTGACAATACAATCAACTGAAGCAAGACTCAGCCTGCCTGAGTGCTTCTGTCCTCTGTAAGGGAGACGGTGTCTCAGCTGAGCTGAACATTCTGGTTGCCTGAGCAGGCCTGATTTCACAGAGATGACAGCCGAGTTTCTTCCTTAAGCCCCAATTCTAGGCTCATGGATTATCCTTCTGAGAGGAATTTGGCTTCAGACAGAGGCTTATCTGCGGGGAGAGAATACATTGACCAGCCAACACAAGGCTGTCGGTCATGTTGAAAATCGCATTTCTCACTCTGAGCTGATAAGTGGCGTCTGGTTTTGACGATGATTTTGGGCAACTTGAGCCGCCAGCACCACCACCACCAGGCATTTCTGGGTGAGTGCTTCTTTCTGGGAATTCTGACGTTGTCTCATTGTTTGTGCCCCACTCAATTACAAGCCCTTTGAGGTTGGCAGCTGGGGCTTACCCAGCGGGGGGGATTATGATCTGGCTGTCGCTGGTTCAGAAAACATCGATTGAATGGATATGAACCGTGACACTTCTAGGGCTACAAAGCTGAAGCTGTAGCAGCCAGCACCTCGATGCTGAGAGTAGCAGGAGGCTTTCTTTTCGCCAGCACTGGGGCACCTAACCCTAGAGCGATGGCTGCTATCTCAGTCTCACGAGGACCATGGGGCTGGAGAAGGAGGCCACGGTGAGGAGGGTGCTGGCACTGCAGGGAGAGTGGTCTGGGATCCGACATCGCCCACCATGCTGGAGTGGGACCTCAAAACAGTCTGTAGTCGTGAGGACTGGACTGATCACACGTACTTTAACTTTTTGCAATTAAAGCAATTAAGGTCTCATAAAAGTGATTTAATTTTACACCTTCGTAAGACTTTTCACATAAATAAAAAATGAGAAAAAGTAATCCTCTGACAGCTAAGTGTCCTGATGTTAGACTCAGAAGCAAAGGTGACTGTAACCTGATGTTCCAACTTGGAATCTTGAGGCTGCGTTGTCCTGCCTTGAGTCCTTCCATGGGACACCCTTTGAAAGTCATGTGGGTGCCACCACACTATGGCTGTCTCGGTTCATGCTTGCCTTCTTGTCTGAGCATGAGTGTTTCTGAGGACAGGGCTCTGGTCTCATATGTGTCTTGTGGTACATGAGGTCATAGCACAATGCTCTACACTCTGAGTAGCGTGCTCAGTAAGAATTTGGAAATAATAATCAGTTCGACAGTAGGCAGCATTTTTATTTAGGTGAGGTTCCCTCCTCCCTGCTCTGTACTTTTTTCTACCCTTGGAGTTGAATTACTTGATCTTGAATCCCAAACTACTACTTATTAGCTGTGTGATTTTGGACAAGTGACATTTCCTCTTCAAGCCTCAATTTCATCATCTGTAAAATGGGAATAACAATAATATCTACCTCACAGAGTTGTGAGGATTAAATGAGATAATAAAATGAATATAACAATAATAGGAAACATTGACATAGCAGTTGCTGTAAGTCAGGCATGTTTCTAAGTGTTTTACAAGCATTAACTCATTTACTCTTCATAAGAATTTTCATATATACAAAGTAACTAAAAAGCAGTTTCTACTAATAGTAATTATCCAATAAATGATAGATATAGTCATTGTTAAGCCACTCTCAGGCAGTATTGAAGAAGAAAGTATATGATTAACTAGTATATGATTATACTAGTATGTGAATGACTGACAATAGCTGTACATTACTCAAGAATAGCTATTGAGATTTAAGTGTTTGCATCCAATTGGGTGATTTTTAAATTGTGGCATTGGAGGCCTCAGTGGAATCTGGAAGGGAGGATATTTACTATTTTGAGGTGTTTTTAAATCTCACAGGTAAGCAGTCATGGTCCTTACATCCAGGCCTGCTGGGGTGAAATAGCGTCTCCACCTGGAAAATGATTTGAAACATAGCTTCCCTACCTACTGGATTTGATGTCTGTTGGAGATCAGACAGAACTCAAGTCCAGGCAAACATTTCACAGCAACATCAAGAGATCCAGCAGAATGGTCTGCCCCTTGTTCAATGTCCCAACTTTGTGAGAAGGACACACAAATGGGAGGAGGAATGAGATGATCCTGGCCTGGGTTATAAATCTTGGATTCTATCATCAGCTCTCAGATCAGGACTGTTAGAGAGCATGTGCCCTGATCTATTTAACCAATCAACAAAAAAATTGTGGCAGTTTGGCCTAAGGTTGCCAAATTTTAATTTTGCTACAAAAATAAATCCTGCAAGAGCCAAGACATGGAAAAAAACTTAAGTGTCCATGGATGGATGAATGGATAAAGAGGTGGTGGCATATATACACAATGGAGTATTATTCAGCCGTAAAAAATGAGGAAATCTTGCCATTTGCAACAACATGGGTAGATTTGAGGGCATTCTGCTAAGTAAAATAAGTCAGGCAGAGAAAGACAAAAACTGTATGATCTCACTTAAATATAGACTCTAAAAATAAAGTCCCCAAATCAAAGAATAAAGAGTAACCAAAATCATAGAAAAGGAGATCAAATTTGTGGTTACCAGAGGCAGGGAGAGGAGGGAGGGGGAACTGGAGGAAGGTGGTCCAAAGGTGCAAACTTCCACTTATAAGAAAAATATGTACTAGGGATGTAATGTGCAGTGTGACGACTGTAGTTAACACTGCTGTCTGTTACACATATGAAATTGTTAAGAGAGTAAATCCTAAGAGTTCTTCATCACAAGGAAAATATTTTTTCTTCTTCTTTTGCTTTCTCTTTTTATTTTATCTGTATGAGGTGATCCATGCTAACTAAACTTACTCCGCTAATCAGTTCACAATATATGTAAGTCGAACCATTATGCAGTGATGGATGTCAATTACATCTCCATAAAACTAAAAAAAAAAGAAAAGAACAAAATAAAACCACTGTTTAAGAAGAGCTGGCAACCTCACACTGACCCATGTGTACACCATGTCATTTCTTGGTCACTTTGTTGCAAACAAAAGAAAACAGCATTATAGATCAGCACTAGTTTTTGGACAAGCATTAGGAACCCACTGATCTAGTCTAATACCAGCTCTGCCATTTTGCAGGGGAATCGCAGGCCCGGGAAAGGAAGATGACCTTTTCAAGGTCATAGCCTGAGACTAAGCTCTGTCCTTTAGCACCTTGTCATTGTGCACCCAGAGTACTTAAGTGGTTTCCTCTGTCCATGTGCATCTCTCACCTGAGGGACTCTGTAAGCAGAGAGCAGCTCAGCCATGGGCTTGGACTGTGGGGAGGTCCACCCTCCAACCTGCCCCCAGGAGCAGTCGCTGGGGGCCGCAGCTGAAGCTGGGTGTGGGCCTGGGGCTGGCTGGACAGCAGGGCCGGGGTGCTCCCCAGGGCCGGATCCTGGAGATGCAGGAATCATAGATCTGCTGTCCCACAGTGGCGTTGGGCAGGAAGGCTGGGTCCTCCTTCGTTTCAGACACAGCAAAGAGAAGCCCCAGGACATTCAGGAAAAAGCGGACTTTGAATCTTAGAGAGGGTAAAAGATGGGGGGAGTTAGGATCAGTCAGTAGCATTCTAAAGAGCCACACAAAACAGCCCCAGAGTCTCCCCTTTGGAGAACCGAGGGCAAGAAGGGATGTGGGGCTGAACTTAGGTGCACGTTTGCTGAAATAAAGAAGACAGTGAGGGCCGCTGAGGATTCCAGGGAATACACACCCACACAAGCAGACGGTCATGCAGAAAGGCTGGCAGCTTCCCAGAGATGGGCAAAGAGACACACGAAGTCACACACACAGAGACTTCCAGACACGCAGAGAGATGGTGGCAGCAGTATTGCCGCATCTACAGCATCAGGTCCGCAAGCTCAGGCAGACCTGGCAGAGAGGACGTGACGTATATACAGGCAGACTCGTGGACCGGGAGCGATGAGTCAGATGCAGAGACAGGCAGATGCACACGGAGGCAGGCACTCAGGTGTGGATGAGACAGGGAGACAGGTGACCTAGACTCCACTGAACGGGAAGGACCCACATTGAAACTGGTAGCCCGATACCCAGGCAGACAGATGGGCACCGGCAGAGGCAAACACCTGTGTAGATAAATAGCCACAGACCCAGGGGAGCTACGAGTAGGCAGAGAAGACGCGTGCTAGAAGGCCTTTGACAAAGACTTGGGAGGGAAGGAATGACACACATGGGGAGCAGTGACACCGAGGTCTGGCTACATACTTCCTGGGCATCTTTCTGGATAGATCCTGCAGGCTCACAGACTGAAATTTGGGTAGAAAACAGCGAAGTCTTGGAAACGGTTCAGATCTCTGTGGAAGCTGGGCTCGCGGGAATGAGTTGCTGGCAGGGGTGGCCCTGAGGCTGCCTTCCCTTTGGTCCCGTGAACGTGCCCATAGATGCATCTTACCACAGCTCCTGCAGCCGTGATTCTGAAACCATTCCTGGGCCTAAAACTGCTGAGCTCTCCTCTCCATCAGATTTCTAGTCCAGAGAGAGAAGGGGACTTGCCTTCATTTATCCAGTGACTTGGGGAGAATCTCTAATACCTCTAATCTCTAATACAGCACAGGGGCTGTCCCTGCCAAGGGTCTCACTGCCAGGCCTGGGGCCCCCAGATGCCTACAGTGATCAGGAAGATTCCTCCCCACCCCCTCCCCTCCATCCCCACGGTAAAGGGCATGACCCACCGTTGGCACAGAGGCTGCTCCAGAGACTGCTGGAACCCGACTCTTGGCTGATCCGGCACTTCATGTAAGGGGGTTACAGCCCCGATGAGCACTTCTCCTCTGATGGAGAAGACACCCGAGGGTCTGGACATTGGCAGGTAGCTGGGGGCCTGGACAGCACCCCCCATGGGCATTCCTGAGAGCAGGGCCATGAGGACAGTGGGCTGGCCACCGGGGCTGTCCTTTCCTGTGGGTGTGGGGCTGGGGATTCTCTGTAGTCAGACCATCTGGGCCTGGATTCCCCCGGGAGGCACTAGTACATCTGCTGACCCCAAAAAGAAGGAGAGGGAGTGTGGCTGGGCCTCTAGCCTTTGCCCTACGTGATTATACCCTTGCCGTTCTCCGGGGCTCGGTGATGCCCTTCCAGGCCCAGCTCCCAGCAACCTCCATCCTTGCCTCTCACTTCCTGACAAGCACTAACTTTCCTTACTTCCCAGCCAAGACAGCTGGGAGCGGGAGGTGTGCCCAGCCCATCACTGCCTCCTGCTACAGGGGGCCCATGTTTTTAAAGGAATCAGACCTCCCTGCCCCCGGGCCTGCTCGCACCCCATAATCTTCAAAGCCAGAATTAACCCAGTGATGCACAGGAGAGGCCTGAGGTCTCCAGGGAGGGGCTGAAAAACAAGCTGGTGATGCAGCCTTGTTGTCTGTGCCCACAGGCTTCTCTCAGCTCCAGCTGTCACTGAGGTGGGGACACTTGACATCGTGCTCCCAGTGGGGCACAGGCCAGGGAGGGCGGCTTAGGGGCTCAGCGTAGCCTGCTTTTGGCTGTATTCCTTGTTCTGTTGCAAATGCTCTGAATGATCTTGGGCCTCAGTTTTCTCTTCTGTGACAGGAAAATACTGGCGTCAACAGGTGGTTCTCAAACTTTATTTCAGCAGCAAAACCCTTCCATAACACCCTGGAGAAGCTCAGTGCATAAAATCAGGCGGCCCAGAGATGCCCTCTGTGAGGTAGGGTCAGCGACCTTGAGGTTTGCCTGCTGGGTTCCCCTTGGACCTCTCAGTGGTTTCCTGGATCCCTTGAAGAGTCTTCCGCCTGGAAGGGCCACAATTTGATGCCTGGACTGAATTGCCTTGAAGGCTCCTTTCAGGTCGGACTCTGATTTTCGAACGAATACAATCAGGTGAGCATTGGAATAGTCATAACTCTTGACCCAGGAGGGATTGGGGCTGAGGAGAGACGAGGGAGGGTTTAGATTTTTACAGGTCTCAGAAGGGCAGTTTCAGGGGGCAGTAACAACTGTACGGTGCACAAAGCATCCTTGAACCCATTTTCCCATTTGGTCCTCATTATAGTCCATGTGATGCAGGAGTTGTCATTCTCATTTTATGGGCTGAAAGCTGATGTGCAGAGATGGAGTGATTTGCTCCAGGTCACACAGGCAGTGAACGGAAGAGACAGGCTTAGAACCCGAATCACTTGGACCCTGCCCCACACTGCACGGAGTGACAAGGCGGTCCTGCAGAAATGGGGCCGGGCATCACCTGCAAGAGCCATCTGCTGACTCGCTGGGTGAAACTGCTGATGCAGCCGCGCGGCTCGTGTGTTTTGAAACACCTCCCCTTGCGGGGTGGAGGGGAGGAGCCAGTGTCCGTTCCCACGCAGCCTGCCTCACGGGGCAGGCTGCACACCCAGCCGGGAGCTCCAGGAAGGCCTCAGGAGGCCCAGGGCCCCCGGGCCCCCGACCTGGCTGGAGACTGGAAGTCGTCTTTGTTAGAAAACATCCCTCCCGCAGCCCATGGCAATGAGCCCGCATCACGTCGGCTGGTCCCCTCAGTGTGAGCTCTCACGAGACAGCTTAGACCTTCCCCAGGATTCAAGTCCTGGCTCACACACCACTGGTTGCGGGAGCCGGGAGAGGCTTTCAGTCTCTGTGAGGGTCTCGCTTTCAATTCTCACAAGATGGGAGCAATCGTGCCGCCCTCGCTCGCTTGGCTGTTGTGAAGCGCAAATGTGATAATCAGGCACTGGAAAGAGCTTTGTAAAATTTAAGTGCCGTGAAAAATAAGGGCTGATTATGCCAACAACAACATATTAGTGCCAACAGCATAGTAATCACAGGGGCGCTCCGGGCCCCAGTTTGGTGGGAGAACCGGGAGGGGAGCAGGGACTGTGCACAGGTCAGCCTGAAGGGGGTGCCCGTGAGTAGGAAGCGTGCAGGGGCGGAGACTAAGGTCCACGAATATAAATCTGGCTGGCCACTGGCTTTGTAAAATAAAGTTTTATTGTAACACAGCCATGATAATTTGTTTAGTATTGCCTGTGGCTTCTTTCTCATTCTAACGGAAGACGAGTAGTTTCAACAGAGACTGCCTTAAATACTTAGTCTGGTTCTTGACAGAAAAAGTTTATCTGATGCTGCTTTAAAATCACTCTTAATTTACAAGAAATACAAGGGAGGGTGACATGCCTGTTTTCCAGTGCTGAGTAACAAATTACCACAAATTTAGCTGCTTAAAATGACATTTATTGATCCAGCAATCCCACACCTGGGCATATATCTGGAGGAAACTATAATTTGAAAAGATACATGTACCCCAATATTCATAGCAGCACTATTTACAATAGCCAAGACATGGAAGCAACCTAAATGTCTGGACAGATGAATGAATAGAGAAGATGTGCTATATATATACACAATGGAATATTACTCAGCCAAAAAAAGAAATAATGCCATTTGCAGCAATATGAATGGACCTAGAGATGATCATATTGAGGGAAGTAAGTCAGACAGAGAAAGACAAATATCATATGATATCACTTATATGTGGAATCTAAAAAAATGATACAAATGAACTTATTTGCAAACCGGAAATAGACTCACAAACATAGAAAACAAACTATGGTTACCAAAGGGGAAAGGGTGGGGCAGGGGGGATAAATTAGGGGTTGGGGATTAACAGATACACATTACTATATATAAAATAGATAAGCAACAAGGTATAGCACAGGGAAATATATTCAATTTCTTGTAATATCTAATGGAAAATAATCTGAAAAGAAAAAATATATGTGTATGTATAACTGAATCACTTTGCTGTACTAACGTAAATCAACTACACTTCAATAAAAATAAAAGAAATAAAAATATTTTTAAACAAACAAACAAAAATGACACATATTTAGTATCTCATAATTTCCATGAGACAGGAGTCAGGGTATGGGTTATCCAAGTCCTCTGCTCAGGGTCTCCTGCGACTGAAATCGGAGCACTCACCGGGTGGGGCATTACCCTCACCTGGGACTCAAAGTTCTCTTACAAGCCCCAGCAGCCTGTTGGTAGAATTCACTGCTTTGCAGTTGTATGACTGTGGTGCCCAAGTCATCCGTACCTGCAGGCTGGGGTACATAGGAGATGCCTCTGCTGTTTTGAATTTCTCTTTGAGGCTTACTCCATGAGGTCAGACCCACCCGGGATAACTTCCCTTTTGATGAACTCAGTATCAACTAATTAGAGACCCTATATACATCTTCCATATCTGGTAACCTAGCAACATAAGTGCTGTCCCATCATTTTCCCAGGGCCTCCCCTCATTCTAGGGGAAGGGATTATACAAAACATGTATCCTTGGAAGCCAGGTATCCTTGCCCCAGATATTAGCAACCAACCAGACAAATCTAGAATGTAGAACATATTTTTATTAATTACTATTTTTATTAATTATATTAATTACTCAACTATAAGTGTCTTGAAACAAATGAAAAGGAAGGAGAACAGTATGAGATTAAAAGAATGTAAAACTATGTAACAATCAAACGCAGTGCTTCAACTTAGATTGGATCCAGAGTAAAACTAATAAAATTAATGAAGCCCATTCTTGGGTAAATAAGAGAAGTACAAATGTGGACTAGATATGAAATTATGGGATGGGGTAATTGGTCATTTTCTTAGGTGTGGTAATGGTATTGCAATATTACAGTCATGCCTAAGAATATTCTTAATGTTCATAATATTTAAAAAATGCCATTGAAGTATAACAAACATTCAGAAAAATTACTATCATACACAAATTTTCATAGTCTTAACACACCTGAGTTACTAGCACTAGATTAAGATTCAACACATCACCGATCCCTGAAACCCTTCTGTGCACATTCCAATCAGCACCCTCAATTTTAATAGCATGGATTAATTTGCTTGTCTTTGTCCTTTTATATTTGGAATCATACAGTATGTAGCCTATTGTGTCTGATACCTTTCATTCAATATCATGTTAGTGAGATCATTCAGATTGTTGCAGTGAATTACAGTATTTTGATGGGAACAGTTCTTTTTCTTCATAGAGGTGTCTAACAGGCTTTAAGAAAATTTTGCTAAATGGAGAATATTCTCAATTGTAATTTTTTTTACATGGAGCTGTATATTTCAGTGAAATTAAGTATTTTCACATGTGCATCTTTGTTTACAGTTAGAATATCTTTCTTTGACAATTTTTTACAGGAGAAAAATCCTAAAATGATGCTACTTTTGAATGTTTCATCAAATCTAAATGCTGAAAAATGATTGATTTTTTTATTTTCCTCCAGTTCCAAACAGAAATTTATCCAACTGCAATCAGGAGCTCCACCAAAAAGAGTCTTGTTACAAGTCAATATATTCCAAGCCACAATTATGTAATTTCAGAATTACATCTTGGAAGCAGATTCGCTTGTTTATTTTGTTTAGCATTTCCTTTCCAATGGAAGGGATATATTTCAATGCCATCCAGCTTGCAAGATTTGTTTTCAATACTTGGAACTTGCTAAAGCCTTCAAAAGTTGAAGGCTTCACTACGTGCTTTGACTAAAGACACAAAATCTCTAGCTGATTTTAAATAAATACAGTCAGAATTTGGGGAACATTTAAACAAACGAGCTCAATATGATTGTAGAGCACTTAGGTTGATTAAAAAGTAGCATTTCAAAGGCTTACATACCTCTGCGATGCTGTGGATAAGACCCAGGACAGGAACGCTTAGCTGCTTTGCAGAAGGGTTTTCCTTTGTTTGCCTTTTTTTTTTTTTGGCTATTCAATCCTATCTTGGTCAAAATATTTTGTAACTTCATTTCTCTAACAGTGTCTATATGAAAATATTTGTAAATGTTAGCAACAATGGCTTCTACTTTGATGGAAAAACCATCATAACTTACTTGGATGCAATACTAAATTATGTGTACCACTACTGACTCCAAGTATCTCTGTCCCATAGGTTTCATAATTCAGTAAGAACGTTCTTTTTTCCATGATGCTCTGCTTCACTAAAATTTGTATTTGTATTATCATCACACAAACAAGGAATGCTGTCTTCAAGGTTGTTCATTTTATTTCTTGGGTGGAAAGTATTGAGTTATTCATCTTCCTGAGTTCATTGACTTTCACTATCGTTTGTTTGTGATCGATTTCATTGTTGTTGATGGCCATGCAGCTGTGGCAAGGCCCAGGGCTGACATCAGCAAGTGAGGCAAAGCGGATGGAAGAGAACAATGTATGTTGAGCAACTGATTGGTACTAGATTTGTTATTCATCACCTTATTTAATTTTTACAATATGCTCTTGAATTAGGAGATGTTATATTTGTTTTAGACCTGAGGGAATTTAGGATCTTTGAGAAATTAACCATTTACCCTAGGTTTCACAGTGAATTAGGGGTAAAATAGGGATTCAGATACAAGCCTGACTCCGAAAGCTGTGCGTTGTCTATGGCTGTAAACACTGAACAAAGGGACTCTGAGCAAAGGTCCAAAGGGATTATGAGAAAGTGTTTTCTTAATTGCAAAATGGGGGATCTTCTATTTTACCATATTTTCCCCATTTGCCTTATAGAGCTTCCTTGATGTGCAAATGAGACTATACATATGCCATAAAAATGTGCTCAGAAGCAATTTTCGAGAGCTCGTTTGGTCAAGACTCTGGACCTGGGGATGAGTTCAGCAATGAAGGAAACAGACTCTGCCCTGAAGGGTTTTGCAGTCATGTGCAGGAGTTAGTTACCTTCCCCTCTTACCAAATCTCCTGCCAGAGAAGATAATATGTGGTTCATCATTGTCCCCATCCTGGCCTTTGCTCTCTGACTTTGCTATTCCTGGAAATAGGATGCTTGGTGGGAGAGAACCGTTCATGAGGCAGGCAATGTCAGTGAAGAGCAGAGGAAGGTGCCCCATGGGCTTCAGAAACTAAGAAACTGGTCCTTGAGGAAACATCCTCAAAGGCTTTGCTCATCTTGAAGATATCAGAGTAACATTAATGCGGGAACAACAAAACCAGTGGGTGATTGAGTGGGAAGGCAGTTTGCAAATTTGAAATTTGCAAATTCCATTGTTCTGGCATGAGCAAAGGAGGAAGACACTCCAAGGAGGTGACTTGAGTCTGTAGAACAGGGAAGAGGAAGGCTCATGTCTTTTTTTTTTTTTAATAGACTTTATTCTTCTTTCCTTCCTTCCTTCCTTCCTTCCTTCCTTCCTTCCTTCCTTCCTTCCTTCCTTCCTTCCTTCCTTCCTTCCTTCTTCTTTCTTTCTTTCTTTCTTTCTTTCTTTCTTTCTTTCTTTCTTTCTTTCTTTCTTTCTTTCTTTCTTTCTTTCTTTCTTTCTTTCTTTCTTTCTTTCTTTTTCTTTCTTCCTTTCTTCCGTTCTTCCTTTCTTTCTTCCTTTCTTTCTTCCTTTCTTCCTTTCTTTCTCCTTCTTTCTTTCTTAGCAATTTCTGGTTCACAGCAGAACTGAGCAGAAAATACAGAGTTCACACGTAGCCCTCCCCACCCACACATACACACTCCCCTACCTTCAACATCCTTCATCAGTGTGGCATATTTGGTACAATCGATGAACCAACATGGACACATTATTATCAACCAAAGTCCATAGTTTACATTAGGGTTCACTCTTGATGTTGTACATTCTGTGGGTTTTGACAAATTCATAATGACATGTAGGGAAGGCTCATGTCTTAAACTCTCCCTTCCCTTGGCCATTTAGAGACTCAGTTTTGTCTTACACAACTCTCCCTGCTTACTGAGGTGATCACTCACACATTGAAAGATCTCCAGATATAATCTTTGTCACAGAGAAAAAGGCAGTACCCATGGGAACCAAACTGAGAGGGAAAGGATGGGAGACCCAAGCATGGGTACAAAGAGTATTGAGATGGGATGAGATAAACTGAAGAACTCCTGGGCCTCTGAGATTCTGTAAGTTATGATGTCAGAGAGTAGTGAGAGACTTCCAAGTTCTAAGCAATGGACTGAAAGTGGGGATGGGGAGGAGACAGTACTTTGGAATTGCTGGAAATATCACATTTTCAGTTTTTCTTGAGTGCCTGTGGTAACTGTCGACCTTCTCTCTGTAGGTTGCATATAGTGCTGGTGCCTATTAGGATACAGTGATGTGGGGAAAAAATGGACTGAGAGAGGTCCTTTCACCCAGGTCTACATTCCAGGGACACCTGGAATCTACCAGTGACCTTTCTGAAGGCTGCTTTCACATCCGTGTTTCTCAGGCTGTAGATCAGAGGGTTCAGCATGGGGATGACCACGGTGTAGACGACAGACACGACCTTGTCCTCCTCTAGGGATTTGCCTGAACCACTCCGCAGATACATGAAGATGAGGGTCCCAAAGAAAAGGGCCACGGCAGTGAGGTGGGAGGCACATGTGGAGAAAGTTTTGATCCTGCCACCTGAAGAGTTCACCCTCAAAATGGCCCTGATGATAAGGAGGTAGGAAATCAGGATGACCAAGGCATTGGCCAAAATCACAAAGTTGCCAATGAAGACAATGACAATCTCAGTGTTTGTTGTGTCACTGCAGGCCAGCTTCAGCAGGGGTGGGAGGTCACAGAAGAAGAAGTTGATCTGATTATCATCACAGAAGGACAGGGAGAAAGTACATGTGGTACGCAGGATGGCCCCTGATACCCCACAGACGTAGGCTCCCACCACTGAAGTCCAGCAGATTCTGGGATTCATGGCCACACTGTAGAGCAGTGGGTTGCTAATAGCGACATAGCGATCATAAGCCATCACTGCCAA
Source organism: Camelus ferus (assembly GCF_009834535.1). Classification (NCBI taxonomy): domain Eukaryota; kingdom Metazoa; phylum Chordata; class Mammalia; order Artiodactyla; family Camelidae; genus Camelus; species Camelus ferus. The sequence goes on from NC_045705.1 coordinate 33,583,737, forward strand.
CAGGAAACACTCTGTACCTGCACAAATGGTGAAGAAAAAGAACTGGGCAGCACACTGGCCATAAGAGATGACTGTCTTGCCTGTGGCCAGTGTGGCCAGGATCTGAGGGGTGATGACTGAGGTGTAGCAGGCATCTAGCAGGGAGAGGTGGCTCAGAAAGAAGTACATTGGGGTGTGGAGTTGGGTATCCGCTTGGATCAGAATGATCATCCCCACATTTCCCAGAAGGGTCACTAGATAGAAACTCAGAAACACCAGGAAGAGGGGAATCTCCAACGTAGGACAGTCAGAAAAACCCATGAGGATGAACTCAGTGACGATGGTGAGATTGTTCTTGGCCATGGAGTCAACATAGGCTATTGATCTGAGGCTGAGAATGAAATAAACAAAAAAGTCCCAGAACTGATGGGCAGTTGTTTACTCTCTGAGGCGGGAAGTTAGGTTTATTTTTCTGGGCCAATGTACAGAGCTTGTCTGTGAGAAATCCTGTACCTGGCTGATCCTCCTCGCATATCCATGTTCTTCTGCATTTTTGGGCATTGAGCTGTGAGCTCGTGTTTCTAATTCAGATTAACTCTGGTTTATACCTGGAAACTTCCATGCAAATAAGAGACACATAGACTGTGAGATTTGAAAATAATGTAGGCAGCATCCGTTCTAGTCCCCACTGGGTGCTGGAGTCCCTTCTACTGCCCACCCTCCACGGGCTTGTCGGTTGCTGTGTGAGCTTCCATCTGCGGACAGTTCTACCTGTTAATTCTCTTTTTGGATCTGGAGTCTCTTTCTTTACCTTCCATACATTGACTTCAGTTTCACCCCTTCCAGACACAACAATTCTAATCCCTTCTTCTCATGAAGGCATTTCAGAAGTTGGAAGATGACACATTTGCTCTTTATGTGGACAATTCCCCCATATTACCCACTGATGAATATTTTCCTTTTTGGATAATTCAGTGTGTGGTCAAATATTGCTTGGTCTGATGGTATTAAAAGATGTTGCAAAGGGTACAGACTAGCAACTAGTAGATAAATAAGTTCTGGGGATCTAGGGCACAGTAGAGTGATTCTAGTTGGAATACTGTGTTATGAAATTCAGAGTTGCTCAGAGACCAGCTCTTGGTTATTCTCACCACAAAGAAGGCATGACAGTTATGGGACATGATGGAAGTGTTAGCTTGAGCTATGGTGACAATCATATTGCAATATATAAACGTATCAAACTAACACATTGTACAAGTTAAACTTACACACTGTTGTAGGTCAATCATATCTCAATAATAATTTAAAAGGATAACTAAAAGTCTTTCTCTCCACTTTAATCTTGGGTCGGGGGTCTCCTCTGGCTCTAATCAGGGGTCCCTGGTGGGAAGGAAGCACTGACATATCATATAAAACATAGCCTCCTTGGGCTGTTCACTCCACTCCACTCCAGCAGCCTGCTCTGGGGATGAGTTACGTTCTTTGGAAGGCCCACTTGGGATGGTCAAGATCGTGGCTACCATCTCCAGGACAGACACTAACTAGCTGAATGATCTTCAGAAGTTCACTTCCCCACCCAGGGCTTTGCTTTCTGTCCTGAAAAATGGTGGGGCTAGATTATATGATTGTTAAAGTTCTTTTGCTCTCACAATCCATAATTTCTACAGCTGGGTATATGGGATAAATGAGGCTGAAAGAATTTTTCTGATTTCTGTGCTATGTAACGTGTCTCCTCCTTTGCTACTATGTAAAAATATGCGGGCACTATTTCAAGTGATTTATAGTAACTTAAACATAATGTTATGAAATCTTGAGTCCAAAATTGAGTGAATCATATTCTTCAGTTCCTGATAAACCATCACTGAACTTTCTCATATTATTTTATGATTTTCCCTCCTTCTCCCTCCACCCCTAATCCTTCCCCAGCTCCTCACAGGGACCCACTCTAGTGTATGTGAAATGTTTATCCCTTTTATATTTATTTAGAAACATGTATACCTTTAAAAAATACCATGATTTTTGTGTGTTTTAAAATTTACATACATGATTTTTGTGTCTTTTCCCACATTCGCTATATTTTTGTGATTTATCCAGTATTAGGTAGGTAAATCTAGTTTGTTATTTCTGATTTTGTTATGGTCTTCTTGTTTGCTTACAGTCCACCTACTCACCCTTTCCACTGAACATTTTTGGGTTGTGCATATGTTGTCTTATTTAATTCTGGAAGTAGTCAAGGCTGGTTATCTTAATTTTTCCCTAATGAGGAATTTGAACTTCTGGGAGATTGTCTAAGGTCACCCAGTTTAATAAGTGGAAGATCTGGATTTTGAGCAATAATAGTTTGACGGCAAATTCTGTGCTCTTTGCTATGAATTTGTTTTGCTGCCTTCCTACATTTCACTGCATCTTTATGGTGTATGAAATCAAAGAACCCTCCCTGCTGTTTTTTGGATAGTCCGATCTTTCCTACTTCCAAATGATGAGGAAACTTGGTTAATTTCAACATCATTTTCTCAACCTCGAATTCTGAAACTGTCACAGTTCGTTTTCTGTCCATCACAGATCCCAGGGTTCCCTCTGATTTTGGGACAAGATTGTTGAATGCACACAACCAGAGATTAGGTGGCAGATCATCTGGGTACAGATGCAGTCACACTGAGTTTGTTCCACAGGCAAGGCCCAACCCATACGGTAGCCCTCATCCTTTCAGCAGCCCCCCAAGTTGGGAACAGCCATGATTATTTTATGGAAGGGTAAAGGGAAGTTAGAGATGTTAAGGAGGATGCCCAGCTTTGTCAAGTTGTGTGTCCACACCTAGGAAGAATCAGAGTCAACATTTGAATCTGAGACTTTCTAACTCCAAATTCAGGGCTCTCTCCACCCCATCATGATTTCCTCTTAGGGGAACAGAATTACCTTTTCTTCAGATCCAAGTCTCAACTTTTAAGTCTTGGCATCTCTAAGACTATGAGGCAAATACTCAGCTCCCAGGGGAGAAGATTTCATTTTTTGGTGGTCCATGTCTTTTCTTCTTCTTCCTTCTTTTTGAGTTAAGATAGACTTGGTTGGGCCATGTCCCTCCTTTAGTACATTCTTGGGAAAATTGCTTAACCAATTACAATCTTAACTTTCTCAATAACAAAATGAGAACACAATGGTAATTTTTGAAAACTTAGAATGGATTTTTACTTAACGTGATAGAGTTTGCTTATTTTCCAGAAAGGCAATTTCCAGAATATTTCCCAGAAGGAAGTATTTTTAGGACCAGGCTGTTGACACCCAGTTTTGTATGAGACCATATAAGATGGGGCTTGGGGTACTAGCAGCTTGCATTGGGCCCAGAGTGGAGGGCAGCTACCACTTCCCTGAGCCCAGAACAGCTTACAAGAGGGAAAGCCAAGGTTTGTGGCCAGTAGATATAAGAAAGCTTAGGCACACTATTGGTTGATATTATGACTTGTAGTATGTTTTGATTATAGTATGTAATGTAGAATAATATGAGGTCTCTGAAGGGAGTGGAGAAAGAGAGACAGTCTTGGCCAGGAGGAACCCTTTAGAGAAGAGATGACTCTTTGTGCTTACTTCGACTTGGAACCTTCTCCCAAACTCCTTCTTTTTCTTCCAAGGGTTGCGTCTCTTGGGGAGAATGAAGGAAATTAACAAAGTTAACCCTCCTCAATCCTGTCAATGGCCTGAAATCCATTGACAATCCCTTATGGGGTTGCTGTCTCCAAATATTATTGTCAACATTTACTGAGCTCTTGCCCTGAGTCAGGTACCATGCTAAGCACTGTAAAGGCTTTCTTTCATTGTTACCTGACAACAACGTTAGGAGAGAGGAATATTTATCTTTGTTTTACAGATGAGGAAATTGAGGCTTAGAAACTTTAAGTATTTTGCTTGAGGTGTCAGAGCCAGAAAGAAAAGCTGTTTAGATCTTAACCCTGGTTGCCCTGATCCCAGAGTTGGGGTGCTGAACAGCTATGCTACATGCCTTTCTTAATACTGGTAGCTATTTACTGAGCATCTTCTCTGTGCCGACCAGGGTGTTAAACATTCTATATACAGTATCTCACAGAATCCTCTCAGTGACCCTGTGACAGAGGTATTATTTTGTTCCGGAGGGAACTAAGACTCTGAATAGTTAAGTAACTTGTTCGAGGTCACATGACTAGTCAGTGAAAAAGCCCAGATTCGAACTCAGGTCTGTCTTGTTTCAAAGCTAAAGCTCCAGTACATATGATTAATCCCACCCATAGCATAATTGCAGGAAGTACAGTAATTTACAGTGAATTCTCTGAACTATGCCGCGTAGTACCCTGCCCCCTGCCTCATAAAACTGTATTTTCTAAAATTTACCTACTGATACATCCATAAGCCTGAAAAAATTGCCACTGTAGGTTTCTTAAAAAACCAAACCAAACCAAACCCAGTCTTACTTGTGTATTTCATACAGGAGCTGAAACCCCAGTCTGGACACGATCCCATTGGGTGACAAGTTCTGATGACAATGGCCAGGGTCTCTGCCCGGTTTTGTCTTCCCTAGTTTGTGTGGACCTTACTTCAGAGCCGGTATCTTATTAACCTTATCAAGGTCACAGTTACATCCTACTTACCTGGTGGAATAATCCAGTCGGATTCATTTTAGGTTTGGAATCAAACTAATTGGAGGTCATTTAAGCATTTGGTAGAAAGCAGCTTAGATGACTCAAATAGATGTACACAGCTGACAGTTTTAGCTTTCTTCTTATTTAGCAAACCAGTGGGTTATTTAAAATACTTCTGGGAATGGTTTTGTGGGAAGGATGCAGTGAACACAAATGTTGTCTCTGAATCATGCATCAGCACCTGGGACAGCCCTCCAGGGCTCCCCGGAAAAGGCAGCCTTGTCAGGGAGAACAGGCTTCAGAAGGGGCTCGTTATCTCATCTCCACACATCTGAGAGAATAAACACAAATCTTGCGGGATTTCACGGCAACTCCAGAGTCTCGTTGGTCTCAAAGCTCATTTGCAGTTTCCAGGAGGAGTGAATTTGCTTCCTCTTTGTCACTGGCTCTCAGGGTCCAGCTGTCCCAGTTGGTGGTAGGGTCAGGACTGGAACTCAGATCTGAGGACCCTGCATGAGGTTTTCTACACCGCACCCATCCTTACACTTGATGTCAAGTCTCATCTTGGGGGCTGAAACCTAGCCACGTTATCTGCTCATAATTTTATTAGGAAGGATGTTTATTGATTCAGAAGGAATGAGGCTAAAGTGATCAAAATATGCTTCGTTTGAGTCTATACCATGAATACACCGCCTTCCTTAAGGATCCACTTCCAGAGTTTATGCAGGCAGCTTTCTCTGGCTACTCCAGCTCTCATCTCTCCTGGTCTCTGAGACCCACACTCCCTTTGTTAGAACCATGCACTTTGGCACTTAATTCCACTTGTCTTACATGGTTCATGGCTGCTCCTTGGCGGTTAGTCTCATCTCCCCTGTGAGAGTACAGGTTTCTGGAGAACCCAATTTACTTTTTTCTAATAACCTGTGTTCTGCTTCAGTATAATCGCTCCTCTACCCTGTATGCTTTCGTTCACTCATTAATGTGGGATCAGAATCTTTCAGCAGGAGGGTCTCAGAGAGGCCATGTGCCCATCACTCTAAAGTAACAAGGCTGGCCTGAAATCCATTGACAATTAGCAAGCATTCAGCCTAGCCAGGTTGGCTTTTGTGCTGCAGATGCCAGTTGATGCAAGAAAATACTACAAAGAAGGAAGGCAGCCACAAATCAGGACTTCTGGCAGCACAGAGAATTCTATTTTCCAATGCATTTTGGGCAATATGTATTATCATTTCCTGTAATTAAATACCTATTGAAATAACTGTGTGGTGAGAGTATGCATACTCTTTTTGAATGTTTCCTGGGGTGGTATTGAGGGTAGAGGGGCAGTTAAGACAAAATAGAAGGAAAGGAGGGAGAAGATGCCAGTAATGATAATATCCCACTAAACACGCCCTGGGGAACTTGTGAAGTGGGTGATTGTGATGATTACACTCTTCCCTTTGTGACGTATTGGGAGGTTCTGGAGTGCTTTGGTGGACCACACAGTCATTGTTGTCATCGTTGTTATTATTAAGCCTAGAACTTTTGGGAAAAGATATGTCTTAGGTTGGATTTCTTAAAAAAAAAAAAAAAAGACCCAAGACATAGATTTCTTTGTGTTTAGCTGAGGGAGTGATTATAGAAGGAATCTGTAAGGGAGTCAAGGAAGCAGGAGTTCACTGAGCAAAGATGTAGCTTCAGCTGGAGTCTAGCCTTGGCCTTGATCCTCAGGGGAACTCTAGGGCACGATTTATCCCATGGACTCAGTTCCACCTCTAGGCAAGGGGCTTGGCCTTTTGCAGGCCGTGCCCATTATCCATTGACCGAGGGCTGTCCCCAAGAGGTGAGGATGTGACCCAAGTGTCTACTGTCGGAGTTTATGTGCTAAGTAACTCTTCCAGTGCCTTTCCCTCCAACTGTTACCAGCACTTACTGGTAGTTTAAATGTCTTCACTAATGGTTTTTGGACATTGTCCAGATTTTCTGTCCTAAACGGTGATGTTTATCATCAGCTAATTGCCATCAGGAGGTACAGGATAGGGGTTAAGAGCAAAGTGTCTGGAGGTATCATGGCGGGCTCCCCTGGTTCCAATCTCAGTGTTCCTCCTACTACCTGTGTGACCACGGCTGGTTATTTTACCTCTCTGCATCTCAGTTTCCTCACTGGTAAAGTACAAAAATAACAGTTACTAACAAACTTCACAGGATTGTTGTGAAGAGCCGATGGGTTAAACTTGGATAAAATATGGTGTGCTAGGTACCCTCTAAGTACTTTATACACAGATTATTAATATTATTTGAGTATATGAGAAGGCAGGCTGTGGGTCCTTGACATAATCACTAATTTCACTTGTGCCCCATAAACGAGATTGTTCAGAAGGGGTCACCTTGGGTTGTTGACAGCTTCTCAGAGAGAAGGACGTAGAAGCATCTCCCCCCACCCCCTAAATGAGATTAAATTATGGTGGGATCTGCCAGACAGGATGAACTTTGAGTGGGAAGGAACTGAGAAGGCCAACTTTGCAGGGGCCCTGTTCTGAAGGTTTCTCTCCTTTGGGAATCAGAGAAGCCTAATTAGCAGCTTAGGGCCTGGTTAGAGAACCCCAACCCCCCCTGGTTTTCTAATTGCTCTCCTGGAGCGCCCAGGGTAGGACAGAGACCTAGGCATCTACTAATGGCTGCTTCTGTAGATGTTGGGGCTTATGAGCTGCAGAGGCTGAAAATGTTTATTCCTCTGATGCCCAAAAGCCCCATTTAGACATCACATTCTCCTCCCATCCAGCCCAGTCTTCCAGGGAAGGGCTTCTTGGTCCTGCTGAAGGTAAGTTTGCCCAAAGTAGACGAGAGAGAAAATGAACCACAGTCCAGGTTCAAAATGTACTTGACAAGTTGAATCTTGGTTTCCTCTTGTCTAAAATAGGTTTATTTCTTTTTTTCTTTAGTAGGGTCAAAGCTGGTGTGGCTTGCTAGGGAGCACAAGGTGCTGGGAGTTATCAGTTTTACTTCTCTCTTGCAGTGATGCAAGACACTTAGCATCTTTAGGTCTCAGTTCCCTCATCTATGCCCTGGGACTGATAATGCATCTCATACCTGCTTCAGGTGATTGCTTTTAGAATCAGAAGAGACAAGGTAGGTGAAGCCATATGGAAGATGAGGGAGGCTGTTTCAAGTAAGGAGTTATATTAAGAACAGGGAAAGATTGAGAAGCAACTCTTGTTGAATCGCTAAGAAACTTGTAAAACTGGTAGGTATTTGGAATGTGATGGTACTGACATTACAGAGGGAGCTGGAATCTATAGGTAGGCTCCAAAACAGAACAAACTCCTTTGTGGGAGGGTAATTTCCCCATCATTGGAATTGTTCTGGCTCCATATAGATTGATTGGAAAGGGTCATCATTAGCTCAACGGTCAGCCATCAGAGTTGCCTGAGATGGGATTTCCACTGTGCTGGGGAGGTAGAGCTCGGATTCCTGCAATTCAGAGTTCATGAAGCTACTTCCTATGAGCACTTAGCTAAGCCGCCCCTAAAGCAGAGGGAACTGAGGTCTTTCTTTTTGGACTGTTCAGCTAGGTGCTAACTTTGGGAGAAGCTCTAGGGAGATTAGAGCATGAAAGAGCCCAACCAGAGCGACAGAGACCTGATGCTCAAGCTCACACTTTGTAGGGCTGTTCTGTCTAGGTATCCCCATCACCACAACTCCTCTCCCTCCCAATCTCCCTTTAAAGGAGCGTGATTCATCTGTTCTCACCACTCTCTGGGAAGCAGAGGGCTTGAGTGGTTCATGGGCAACAGAAAAGCTGTGCTGAGACTCTGAAAAGAAGGAACAGCCCAGAAAGTAGAGAGTGTCTTGTCAGGCTGCAGGAGATCTGTCACTGCCAACATTTTCCTTTGGTGTTTGCTTCTGGGTAAGACCCTCCTTCTCTTAGGGTCTCTTCCACATCTATTAATTTTTTTCTCATAACTTTTAGAGACTCCTTTAAGCTCCAAGATTCTACGGCATGCTCTGTCCAGGGAGCAGATGGGTCAGAGTGAGTAGGCAGTGGTGAAGGAGAATTATAAGGGATTTAAGGACAGAATTTATATATCATTATAGAAGTTTATTATAAGACCACAAAAGGAGGAAGAACTCAAGAGTTTAACTTTTGAGGTCTCCACCCCAGTCCCCACCACCTCCCTTCTTCAGGAGAGGCATCTGTATCACTATGACCACCGTGCTGAACGATTGGGTGGTGTGGTGGAAAGGGTTCTGGGGCTCAGTTCTGGCTGCCTGTCTTGCTAAGTACGTGACATTTGGACAGATGCACTGACCTCTCCAAGTCCCAGTTTCCTCACCTCAGAATGGGTTGTGTGAGGATCAAATGAGATAATGGGAGTACAATATTTCAAAGTGAGGGATCATGAAAGTCATTTGTAATTTTTGGGAAGGGAATTCACACCTTCCATTATATGCAAAAGAACCAATCTTCGTTGAGCACACATGCCATCTCACTTTATCCTCACAGCACTTCCTGTGAGTTGGGTAGTCTTCATGTCCACCTTACAGGTGAAGGAGCTGAAGTTCAGATAATTTAAGTAGCTGGCTGGAACTTGACCTCACTGTGATGGAACTTCAAAGCATTCTGGTTCCGTGACACTGTGCTGGTTATACTTTTCTGCTATTTTCAATGAGGTTGGCCGGAGGAGATTTTCCTATGCATTTATAGGTTTAAATTCAGCTAGAAAATGACCAACTAAAGTTTTCTTCCAAACAAGCTTTAGAGGAAAAGGGGAGCTTTTAATAGAGAGTCTATTTTCATCTCTAGGTTGAGCTACTTCTTTACCTGAACACAGACTGTTGGTGGAAGACGCTGCCATGTTTTTTTCCCGCCACTTAAACATCCTTAGGACCTAGGTCCCTACTGACACTTTGAGTGGCAAAGCATCTTGTACCGCATTCCTTTGTTCCTTTTCCTTCTTCAAGTTACCACAAGCAGATGACGCCAGGTCTGTTCTAGTGGCACAGGGAGCACCATTATCATCTAATGTCTGTTTAGTTCTATGTATGCATCACTATACCCCATGTGGCCGGCATACTGCCTGGCACAGGATATAAAGGCAGATCCTTTAGAAGCCTTTGTTGTGTACTTCCAGCTGAGAGGAATGGCTACATAACTCTAGGCACATCATGCAACCTTTACATCTCACCGTTTAAAAATAACTTTAAACCTCAGATCCTCGGAGGAGCTAAGTGGATTAGTTTTGTTGAGCTCTATAAATACTCTTCAGATCTATGGCTCTGCATTTCCCACAGTATGTGCTATTGTAAAGCTGGTGTCTGGATCCTTATAACAATCCCTTCCAAGCGCAAACCTATTACTTTGAGAATCATCTTCCCATATATTTTCTCGATTAATCTATAGTAGCCTCTTGGCTCCGAGTCCAGCGCTGGCTCTGAGATGACGGGTGGAGCATGTTAAACACCAAAGCCTGCTGGGCTCCCTTTCTTCTGAAACCCTTGTTAATGTTCTGAGGTTTAGTGGAGGTTCTGGGGAGATTAATAAACCCAAAGAGCAAACAATCTTACATCTTTCTCCTTTAGCTTTGGAGTGTGTGAATTAGATGTTCCAGGTGTGTTTACTATGGGCTGGTATAAAAATGAGGCTGTGGGTCTTGAGGAGACATGACTAATGTTGGGGAAAGGTAACCTAGAGTTAGTGGTCCACCAGGAAGTGTCTGGAGGTGAAATATTTCTGTGTCTGATCAACAGTTAGATAACAGATCACCGAGAGTGTGAAATGCTGCTGCTGTTCGGTACTGGAGAGCATGGTGGGTTGGTGATGGCATCAAGGATTCACTTTCCCCCTGTGCATCCTTAAAAGCCAGCAATGTCAACTATTTTGCGGGCTTCAAAGACAGGAAACTGCAGCTTCAGAGTTCCAGTCATCTCTCCCCAGCAACTTAGTTTATCTAAGTTGCCTGGGACCAAATATTTTCTTCTGAGACCACACTGATCCAGTGTTCTTCTCCCACCTAGAGCTTTTGTGGAGCTGCTGTTGGTTGTCTCTAATCATGATCATTAGGAAACTGATTGGCTGTTCTATCTAGAATTATGCATCATGTTGGCTCAGTTCAGGAATTTAGACAATGCATCATCAGGGAAGGTGGAATTGTTCTTGGAAAGATCTAACTCTTCAGCTCCTCTGAAGATCAGCAAACACTTGGCAACTTTGGGTTTCTTTAAAATTTTCCTCTGCACATTGAAAAATGGACATCTTTGATGCTCAGAAGGGTCTCATTCAAGTGCATTATGGCTGAAGAGACCCTCCATGCTTTTCAGTGTCTCAGAATTCCGTCCCAGGTCGCTATCTTGGAATTTGGGTTTACGAAGATGTCAGGAGCTGGCTACCTAGCACAGACTTGGAGACCTCCCCACGCTTTCCATTTTCTCCCTTGAGCGTCTATCTTTCTTCATCATCCATAGATGGGTCTGATTTGGGCTGAATCACCGTTTGTGCACTGCCTTTCCAGAATCCATTTGGCAAAGTCCTCTGGCGGCACTGTCGCTGGTCTGATGCTGACTGTCCTGGCATCTGGTAAACAGGCACCTTTGTGTTTATTTATTCATCAATGTCTCTTTCCAAAAGAGACTTAAAATGGCTTATAAAAATGTCTGACATGTGGCAAGATAAAATAAATAAAAAATGAGGACTGAGACTGGGGCAAAGGGAAAATACGAGTAGGACATGACATGGAGCCAGGAGCAAGGCTGGGTCACATGGCTTTCGTTCTGCCACTTACACCTGTGCTGGAGGAGATGACGGTTCTTTGGTGGCTGCACACTCCTCATTAGAGTCTGAGTCTGACAGTAGCCCTGTGCACATCTTCTGTCCTCCTCTCCCTGCAGACAAGACATGACCAATAAAGACAATACAATAAAAAGGGGAACGTGTGCAGTGTTTCCAGAATTATGGTCATTTTCCAAAATTTTAATTTAACTTACACTACTCACCTCTTTGCTCCAATGTAAAGAATGATGTATGTAAGGCTGCTAAAAAATTCTGATCATAAAAAGGTGCTCACTAGATGGTAACCCATTATTACCACACTCTTGAAATAGCTTTTGGGAGCATGGCCTCAGAGTCCAACAGTCCTTGGTTCAAATCCCAGCCCAGTGGTTTGCCTAAACCAAATTACTTTATCTCTGCCAGCCTCTATTTTCCAGTCTATAAATAAGGATAATAATCTGGTGTTGAGGTGTCATGAAAAGTAAGTGAGGCAGTTTATATAAAACACCTAGAATGGTACTGAAGCCAAAGTGAGTGCTGTTTTGATGTCATTCTTTGTTAGTATTATTAATACATGCTTTTCCCCTCTCTCACGGGACTTTCACGAGGAGAAGAGAGACCATCACTTTGTAGAACAGGAAGCAGCGTTTGAGGTCATTCAGTGCAGGCTTCTCATGTGCGACACAGACCCAGAGATGGGGAGATAGTGACCTGAGTCTGCGCAGTACATCAGTGGCAGACAGCAGACATGAATGCAGGCCTCCCGACGCTGTTCCCAGTCTTCCTACCACACGGCTCATCCTGAGCAGTGGCCCCTCCCCCACCACGACACTCTCCTCCAGGGGGGACTAGCTCCCCTCCCTCCGGGGAGAGCTGAAAGTGTCTCTCAGGGGCCTGGTGGGATGGGGTGGGACTCCTGGCTTGTGCCTCCCCTGCTGGGAGGTGCCTGCAGCTGGGCTAGTGTCCCACTTCCTGGACCAAACTGACGAGCCACATGTTGGTTGGTGGAAGCGCAATGAATTTGGAGCCAGAATCCTGGAGCTGTTTAACAACTGTGCGGTCTTGGGAAAGTTGGTTTAACCACTAGAGTCTCAGTTTACTCAATAATAAGAGGGGAATAAATTACATTTCTGAATGTCAGAACGACCTAGTGGCTGAAAAATCACTTTGGTAACAATTAAGCGCGTTGGGTGCTTAGTCTGGATCAGGCACAGTGCGGATGTTTCCATGATTTTCTTCTCTACCTCCCACAGCACAGCAGCGCTGTTAGTGTTAATGCGTGGGTATTGAGTCCCAGGCTCCAGAGGTGAAGGCCTCTGCCCAGGGGCACCCAGAAAGAGATGACTGAGTTTGGAACAAGCTCTGTTTGTCCGCAGGGCCCATTTTCTTAGCCACTGTGCTACACGGCTGGGATTCCAGTCTTCCCTTTACACTGAGAGATCTGAGGCTGATTGTTGAGCCTCTGATACCTTAGGGGCTTCTCTCTGTATTAGGAGGTTAACATTTCTGAACAAAGTTGCCTTGGAAGTGTCTCGCAGGGATCTGAAGAACGCCGTATGCTTTATAATGGAAGTGGGGCACCATTGCTGGTGTCTTCATTTTCTATTGTTCGGAAAAATAATTGGTGGATAAACGATGTGTACAAATAAGCATGAATAGTTACCCAATCCCCTGTCATTTCTGCTGAAATGTCACCTTTTCAGTGAACATTCCCTGGTGGTCCTATTTAATACACCTCTCATGTGTTTGTGTGTTTGTGTGTTTGTGTGTTGCATAGCATTTATCTTCTATAATGGTAAAAAAAATTTACTTTAAAAAACCATATTTTGTATATGCCTAACTCTTCTGCTAGAATGACCACTCCACAAGGGCAAAGCTCTTTGTGTTTTGTTCCGAACAACCAGAAGAGTGTCTAATGCATTGTATGTTCTCAGTAGATTCTTACTAAATAAATAAATGAACATAGTCTTCTCTCTTTTTGCCCCTTTGGTCAGGATGATTTGTATGAATTCCATTCAGAACACAGCAAGTCATTGTTTTGGTTGACAGTCTATTATACTGAGCCCTAGGGGAAAAAAACTAAATATTTAGATTATCAGGAATTCAGTGGGGAGGGGAAACACCAGATGGTGATGTTTATTTTGTCAGTAGATCAGCTTTTGCCAAACATTGATCAAAGTTTCGTTTTCCCATTTATCTAAAATCCTATGAGATCTTTCTCAAATTCAGTTTTTGTTTCAAGGGTGGAAGGAGGACAAAAAGAATCACTTTTGAAGTCCACATTCAGAATTTCCATTACACCAAATTATCAGTATCCAAAGGTCCAGAGACAAGATTGTCCAAACACCTGGCAAGAACTCCATCTCTATTAGAATTCTAAACTTGGTGCGATGGCTTTGTCCTTTAGGGAGCTTTGCAGGCTAATTCTAGAATGGCTTGATTCATGATTTGCATTGATTGATAATGATCTGGCATTTAAAAAAAAATGGGACAGTTCTTTTGGAATAAGAGAACCTGGAAACCAGGCCATGCTCTTTGGCAGAGACAGAGAGGAAGAAGGGACTTGGCAGGCAACAGGTTGCAGAAGTTCTAACAGTGCTTGCTTTTCACAGCCCACTGCCTTGCATCCAGCCCCACTGTGCTCATATGCACATCAAAACAACCACAAAGAAAGACAGAGCTGATATTGGGACTCTAGGGGCTTGTGGACTTGGAGATAAGAAGATTCCAGAATGCACATGAACCTAGGAGCATGTTACATTATTGCAGAATTTAGAAAAAAAAAAATTCTAAGTGTGTGAGTCAGACCAAGTGCTAGGGACAGTATGTAAGTTATGTCCTTCGCAGTAATGTTGGGACTTTGGCATAGAAATTCCTATGAAACCAACAAGGAGGCTAAGGTTCAGAAGGGTGAATTAACTTGCCCAAGGTCTCAAGGGATTTGAACCTCCGTCTGATTTTCAAAGCCCATGTCCTTAGTACTGTACCACCAGAGTTTCTCCAACAAAGTGCTGTTTTCTGGCTCTGCAGCGAGGCGGATGAAGGTTTCTAATTTGGAACCTGTTGGAAGTTTGGAAATGTCTAAGGAGCTGAGCTCTAGCTCTGCCTCTGCCTCTTTACTATGAGATCGTGAACTAGTCACTTTACCTCTTTGACCCTCGTATTGTTTTCTCAAAGGTGGGATTAACAGCATGCGCTTCCAAAGGTTGCTGAGAGATCAAACCAAGTTTGTAAAAAATGGAAAGATTATTATCATTACTGAGAGAGAGCAGTCAAATCAAGCCATACTCACCTTAATTTATCTTCAATGAGATTTTATTTTTTTTTTATTTCGGCGGGCAACAGGATTCATGGCAGAGAATGGCACTGCGGTGACAGAATTCATTCTGATGGGGTTTCAGCTGCGGGGAGAGCTGCAAAGGGGACTTTTCTTTGTGTTTCTGGTTCTTTATCTCATCACCATGGGAGGCAACCTGGGTATGATTGTGCTGGTTCAGAGCGACCCTCGCCTCCAGACTCCCATGTATTTCTTCCTCAGCCACCTTTCCTTCCTGGACGTCTGCTACTCCTCTGTTATTGTCCCTCAGTTGCTGGAGATCTTGGGGACGGATAAGAGTGTCATCACCTTTGAGCACTGTGCCACCCAGTTCTTCTTTTTCACACTCTGTGCTAGTACTGAATGTTTCCTTTTGGCCGTGATGGCCTATGACCGCTATGTGGCCGTGTGTAACCCTCTCCTCTATGCCGCGTCCATGACACCCCAGACCTGCCTCGGGCTGGTGGCTGGGGCATATGGTGGCGCCATGTTCAATTCCGTGGTTCGCACTGGGTGCACCTTCTCGATCTCCTTCTGCAAGTCCAACCATGTGGATTTCTTCTTCTGTGACCTCCCACCCCTACTAAAGCTTGCCTGCAGTGAGACCGGACCACGAGAACAGGTGATCTACCTCTTAGCTTTCTTGGTCATCACAACCAGCATTTCAGTGATTCTTATCTCCTACCTGTTCATCATTCGGGCTATTCTGAAGATTCGTTCCGCTGGTGGCAAAGCCAAGACTTTCTCCACCTGTGCTTCTCACATGACTGCGGTGGCTCTTTTCTTTGGGACACTTATGTTCATATACCTGAAAGGCAACATGGGAAAATCCCTTGGGGAGGACAAGGTTGTGTCCGTCTTCTACACTGTGGTCATCCCTATGCTGAACCCAGTGATCTACAGCCTGAGAAACAAGGAAGTGAAGGAGGCTCTGAAGAAAGCTCTCAACAGGGTGAGGGTTTCCCAAGTAGAGTAAGACTTAAGCTCCATCAAAACAGAAGTTCCTGCAAATCATCCTTTGGGCTTTCGGCTTGTCTCCTTAACACATGAACCAGATCTCATAATTACAACGATATAATGAGGCAAAGAAAATGTAGGTTTAGGTACCAGTGATTTCTTTATTAGCTCTATGACCTTGAGCCAGAAATTCTCTGCCTCAGTTACCACATTGGTAAAAATTGTCTTGCTGTAATTCAAGCCAGGATCAAGACAGATGGAATGCCAAAGGGTTTTATAAGTAATAACATGCTATAAATGTGAATTTATTTTTCTGACCTGCCCTAGGCATTATTGAGTGTTTTCTCAGCTACATAATTTTTTTCTACTATGCTAACATTGGCACCTTGAAAAATTATAAAACAATAGTTTATTGTTTACATAGTAAAGATAGTCACATTCTTTGGTTATGGGTAGTGGGATGGAAATCAGCCTTGCCCAAAGAAAACTTTCCTCGACATTCAATTATGTATAATTTAGGCATTTGTCATGGAAAATACAAGTAGCTAAACAGAGGAAGAAAAAATAAAGGGAAAGGAGATGTGAACTAGGGAATGTTCAAGCAGAACATATTAATTTACCAAGATAACATAGAGGACCAAGACACTACAGAATGAAAGAAAGATGTAATGATTCGCATTAATTATTAGAAATAGTTTGATCTTGATGTAAAGCTGAACTGAGCCCCATATGTAACTTTTGAAATATTTCTTGATCAGCAAAGGTCAGAAGCTCTGTTCTATTTCTGAAGCATTGTTCATGGACCATCTGCCTTAGTTAACTCAAACCATTTTCTATTCCCCAGTAATGAAAACCACTATCTCCTTCCATCTCCTGCAAGACATTTACTTTATCACCCAATGACATATAACTATGAATCTGACTGCCGCCTTTTCATGACCTTCACATCTGCTAGAAATATTACTTGGGAAATATCTCTGTGCAGATCCTACAGTTTTATTCATCAATTCAGCAAATATTTACTGATTATCTATTATATATCAGAAATAATATCAGGTTCAGGAATATAGTAATAAATAAGACAGACATGCTTCCTCCTCCGTGGAGACTAGAACCTGAGGCACAGACAGACACTGAACCATTACACAGATAATTCATTTTTTAAAGTACAATTTTGGAAAGTGGAAGGAGAGGGGTAGGACAGGATATTGTTATGCTGAATGGAAGGGTTCTGACCTAGTTTGCTGTGGTCAAAAGGGTGGTAGACCCCGAGGAGCCAACATTTAAGCTGAGGCTTAAAGAGTAAGTATATCATAGTCATGGGGTAGGGGGACGATTCCAGATGCAAAGAGCTGCAGATGCCAGGGTCAGTGTGACACGATGCCTTGAGGAACTGAGAAGCCAGAGTGGCCGCAGCAGAACCCGTGAGAAGCTTCGTGTGAGCTGCAGCTGGTGAGTCCAAGAGAAACCAGGTCACAGACAGCCTTGCAGGCTCACTTAGGGGCTTGTGGACTTGAACTCCAAGAACAAGGCGTGAAATGGTTGTATCTGAATTGTAGAAAGATCCCTTTGGCTGTGGTGTGATGGGAGAGAAGGGAATCTTGTGATGGTGGAAATAGAGGGAAATGTACTCATTTCATCTAAGAAACAATAAACGGTGCATCCCAGGACAAGGTGCTTGACTGCCACATGATACTGTGAGCTTCATTCTAGAACACACATTAGGGCAGAGAAAGCTTGCAGGTAGGTGTATGACCACGCTATTGGTACAGAACCGATTCTCGGCAAAATGGTGAAACTGGGACGACATACTTTTGGAGGCTCCTACTTTTTCCTTGGTAGACCTTTCCTTCCCTGAATTGCAAACCCAAGTTATACCAAGTTATACCTAACTAAGTATTTATCACATGTCTGTTTATGGCCATCGACAACTTCATCTTGAGAGCAACACATTTTTAGTAACTCCCACTATATGCCAGGCAGTGTTAAGGGGCTGAAGAAGTCCCCCCTTTCTTCAAGGGCTTCTTGCATGCTTTAAAGGCAGGAAAACCCTTCAACTTAAAAAATAAATAAATGGGAAAATGCTAGACAGCAAGTGTGCTATTTTGGTAGTGGTGGGAGCTACCTCGCACTCCACCCCTTCTTGGTGAAAGGCCCCAAACTTTGCCTGTCAGTGAATGCCCTTTGGTACATAGACAGTGTTTGGTACATCATACAGTTGCTTCAGGGATTCACCAAGTGACTCTCAAAATAAAATGCAGTTTTAGTGTCTTTCAGGGGAACATCTTCTGATTAATGTGGGAAGGCACTGGAGGAAGTGGCATATATACTGAATTTCCACTTATGTATATTAATAAATGAATGAAAAATTCATAAATTACTTAATGTGTGTCAGGCTCTGTGCCAAGAATTTTCACTTATCTTATCAATAGTTCTCATTCCTTTTTTCCACTTATCATATTCTTTTTCACTATAGGTTATACAAGATATTGAGTATAGTTCCCTCTGCTATACAGTATAAACTTGTTGTTTATCTATTTTATATATAGTAGTTAGTATCTGCAAATCTTGAACTCCCAATTTATCCCTTCTCACCTCCTTTACCCCCTGGTAATCGTAAGTTTGTTCTCTATGTCTGTGAGTCTGTTTCTGTTTTATTAAGTAAGTTCATTTGTGTCTTTTTTTTTTTTTAGATTCCACATATAAGCAATATCATATGGTATTTTTTCTCTTTCTGGTTTACTTCACTTAGAATGATGACCTCCAGTTCCATCAATGTTGCTGCAAAAGGCATTATTTTATTCTTTTTTATGACTGAGTAGTATTCCATTGTATACATATACCACAACTTCTTTATCCAGTCATCTGTCCATGGACATTGACATGTCTCATTCTTAAAATAGCCTCTACTCATAATCTTAAAAAATAGGATCCTATGATGGCTGATTTTATGTGTCAGTTTGGCTGGGTCATGGAGGCCAGATATTTGGCTAAAAGTTGTTTCTGGATGTGTCTGTGAGGATGTTTCCAGATGGGATAAGCATTTGAATTGGTGGACTTGGTAAAGCAGGTTGCCCTCCCCAACGTGGGTGTCACCCTCCAATATGTTGAGGGCTTGATTAGGACAGAAGGCAGGGGAAGGGAGCATTTGCTCCCTCTTCTCTGCTCGACTGTGCGAGCTGGAACACCAGTCTTCTTCTGCACTTGGACTGGGATGTGCACCATCAGGTTCCCTGGTTCTTGGGTCCTGAACTACACTACTGCTTTCCTGGGATTCCCTGGTTGTGGGACTTCTTAACCTCCACAGGAGGAATTGTGTGGGCCAGTTGCTTATAATAAATCTCCTTCTATGCCATAAATAGATCTATCACCTCCGAAAGGTTCCTATCATCCTCTTTATTCATTTATGATGATGATGATGATTTTGTGATAAGAACACTTAAGATCTACTCTCTTAGCAAGTTTTTAAATCTACAATAGGGACTATGGTAATGGTTTCACAAGTATGTGCTCATCTCCAAACTTATCAAGTTGTTTATGTTAAACATGTGCGGTTTTTTGGTATGTCAATCATACCGCAAGCCATCTGGTTTAAGACAAACCTCCATATATATATTCTATTGGTTCTGTATCTCTGGAGAACTCTGAGTAATGAAATCCAGCGGGTACTATTGAAATGTTTTTCTTTTTATCCCTTTCAACTTCTAAGTATCTCTTTTAAAAATTGGGTTTTGAAATGGTAAGTTTCCAGCTGTAAGACTTTGGCATCAATCTACCGAAAATGATACAGGAAAGATAAAGGAAGCAGACCTTCAGGACTTTGAAGTGACCCATTTAACTCAGTACATCAAGAGGCCAAAGTGTTGTGTTCCTCTCATCATTTAGAACAACCCTGAAAAGCGATGTCACCAAGACGGCAGTGTGGGAGAGCCCAGCATTCTTCCCCTCACCAAGATCAACACTTAGACGGGAATCCACGAACAGGAACAACGCTGGTAGAGCTCCGGAGTCCACTTAAGAAACTTCAGTGGGAAAAAACCCTGAGAATAAGCACACAAGGAGGGAAGGAAGAACAGCCTCATTTTGCCTGAGTCATCCCGCCCCCAGACTGGCACAACTCAGTGCCAAGAGGAAACTCCCCGGCTTGAAAGAGTTCCCCTCAACGAGCCAGCTGAATGACCAGTGTCCGCGAAGGACCCGCTTTGGTTTTACCCAACCCGGAGACCGGCAAAGCTGGGACTGCAGTGATGGCTAGGAACAAGGAAACAGGGCCGGGCTACCAGTGTCAGCCGTGCCGCGGGAGTGACCACGGTTCCCAGCGACCTGCCCTGCAGAAGACCCCAGCAACTTCTGCCATCAAAGAAACAAATAGCTGGGGCAGCTGCCTCCATGGACCCCGTGCAGATGTCACTTGCTTTCACTCCACAGGTTTCTGTGCTCAGAGGTGCCAGCCGCCTGAGTCTCTCCCACCTCTTTACACACCTGGCTTCCAGCCAGGGCCCCACCTGTACCACCAGCTAGCCCAGGCCGACACAGCTGCGCGGGTGCAAGATGCCAGCTCAGATCCCCACCGCTCACCCTCACTGCCGTGCGTGCACTCGAGGCTAGCGCCTCCCGCTGTGCACTCGCCTGCCTCCACCGCTGAATGTGTGCCTGTGACGAGACGCCCCCCCACCCCCCCCCCCACCCCCACAGTATACAGTGTCTGCAGCTAGGGTCCCTGCAGCGGCTTGTGGCCCCGGATCTGGCCCTGACTCCTGTCACTGGCCTGCAGCCCTGGGCTCACCTACAGTTAGCCTTCCCGCTGTGCACATCACACCTCCACCCGGACTCCGCTCCTGGCCTCCGCTCCTGTGCACCTGCCCGGGGTGAGACCTGCAGCCACAAGAGGGCGCGCTGACAGCCAGGGCCTTTCGACACGAAAAGCAAAGGCAGTAAAAGCAAAAATCAATAAGCAGGCTTACCTTAGGGAATGTAAATTGGTGCAGCCACTGTGGAAAACAGTATGGAGGTTCCTCAAAAAATTAAAAATAGGACCACCATGTGATCCAGCAATCCCACCTCTGTATATAAATCCACAGGAAATGACATTAATATCTTGAAGAAATATCTACACTCCCATGTTCACCGCAGCATTGTTCACAAGAGCCAAGACACAGAGTCAACCTAAATGCCTATTGACAGATAAACAGATAAAGACAGTGTGATACACACACACACACACACACTATTATTCAGCCATAAACAAGTAGGAAATTCTGCCTTTTGTGACAACGTGAATGAAACTTGACAGCACTATGTTAAGAGAAAGAAGTCAAAGAGGAGACTGATGATTACCAGAGGCTGGTGGTTGGGGACAGGGGGAAACATTGGTCAAAGAGCACAAAAACTTCCCATTATAAGATGAGTAAGTTCTGGATCTAATGTACAGGATGGTGACTACAGTTAACAAGACTGTATTTTATACTTGAATGTTGCTATGAGAGCAAACCTTAAATGTTCTCACCGTAACAACAACAAAATGGTAATTATGTAAGGTGAAAGGCGTGCTGGTTAACCTCATGATGGTAAACATTTTCACAATACATACTTGTATCAAATCATCACGTTGTGCACCTTAAACATGCGCAGTGTTATATGCCAATTATATCTCAGTGACGCTGGGAAAATGACATCACTCATACTTTGTGATTTCCATTTTTCACATATACTAGTTTGAATGAATGAATGTGGGTGGAAACCAAATTAATTAGATTATCACATAAAGGCATGGGTATAGGGCAGAATTATGGTGTATAAGTTTGTATAACTCAAACAACACATAATCCTGGGCCTTTGGTTCCAGTGTATTTTTATATGTTTACTTTTTTTGTACGGGTATGGATACCATCTGGAGTCGTAACACTTCAGATGAGATCAACAGCAACCAGAAAAAAAATTCTTTGGGATTTTATGAAGACCGAGATAAGACAGAAATACTTCTCAGACTTCTTTTTCTCCCCACTCACTTGCTCACATCCTATTTGTCTAACTTACTGGGAAGGGGAAATGCCATCATAACCACGTGCAAACGACCGCAAGAACAGAGCTGCTCAGCCCTCATCAGCACCATCGCCCACGGAGCTCCTGTGTCTTTTGGGCAGCAATCGGGGTAGAGGGCAATGAAGCACTTTGGTTCAAAAGTTTCTATTGGTGGTGGGGTTCACAGAAGGTCAGACAGCTCTAGGTTCTGAATCTCATTTTGTCTGATGCTGAATTCAAACCTCAAACAATACTGTCTCTCGAATCTTACCTAGATGCAGAGGCTGGGGATAAGTCACCCGAGAAACTGGGGAAAGCTGACAGAAGTTGAAAGCAAAGTAGGCTGCCTGCTTCCCTGTGGTTCACCTGCCAGGTTATTCATGGAGACTAAGACGCTTCGTGGACATTATATAATTCATCCTTTTAATCCTATTGGGAAAGGTCTCAGCTGTTTCTGCTTATCTCATCTTCAAAAACCATGAACTGTGCTGAACATTGCTGAAAAGAACATTGTGTCTTTTTCCTTTTCTCGACATATCTTTATCCTTATTTAAAGCATAACAGTGCAAACACACACAGACACACACACACACACACGCGACAGCTACAGCAATAACAAAAGTGCTTTTTTTCTTGTCATGGAATGAATATCTGAACTCTTCCTAATTCTGTCCTTAGTAAATTTACTTCTTTGGGTTTTGAAACCCCCCAAACAAGGTACTGCACACATAGCCTGTCTACACCTATGGCTCTGTATTTTCTTAATTTTATTAGTTAATTTAATAAATTAACTATTTATTGAGGGGCCACTATCTGCTGGGCACTTTTCTAGCGTTTTGGGAGCAGTGTCGCTGAAGAAAACAGGCAAAAAATATCTGCCCTTGTGGAGCTTACATCCTAATGGAAGAGACAGACAATAAACATTGAATGTAATAAGTAAGTAATTAATGTAGTAAGTAAGTGATACAGTACGTTAGAATGAGCTGAGTGCTATGGAAAAAACTTGAGCCATGGGTTTTATAACACAGTAATTCCCTATGTCCAAGATATCAGATGAAGAGCTGGGAAGTAATTAGTATTTCCTTTCAGTGTGAACTTAATCTCAATTATACCCATTGTATGACAGCTCCATAGTTTCTCCTCTCCCTCAGCCCCTGGAAACCACTACTGTGTTCTCTACTGCTATGAATTTGGCTGTTTTAGATACTTCACGTAAACGGAGCCTTGCAGTATTCCGTCCTTCGGGACTGGCTTATTTCAGTTAATATAATGTCCTCCGGGTTCACCCACGTTGTTACAAGTGGCAGGATTTCCATCTTTTTGGAAGGCTGGATAGCATTCTCTTGTATGCATATACCACATTTTCTTTATCCATTCATCTGCTGATGGACATTAGGTTGCTTCCATAGCTTGGCTATTGTGAATAATGCTCTTATGAATATTGGCATTCTAATATCTGTTTATGTCCCTGTTTTAAAATTTTGGGGTATGTACCTAGAATTGGAATTGCTAGATCGTATGGTAGATTTATGTTTAACTTTTTGAGGAACCATTTACTGTTTTGCGTAGTGGCTGTACCATTTCACAGTCCCACCAGCAATGTACAAGGTTTCCGATTTTTCCATATCGTCACCAACATGTGTTATCTTCTGTTTTTTGTTGTTTTCTATAGCCATCCTAATGGGTGCGAAGTGGTGTCTCGCTGTGGTTTTGATTTGCGCTGCTCTGATGATTAGTGCTGCTGAATATCCTCCCATGTGCCTATTGGCCGTTTGTACGTCTTCTTTGGAGAAATGTCTATTCAGGTCCTTTGCTTATTTTAAAAGTTGTTGTTGTTGAGTTGTATGAGTCCTTTATAAATTGGATATTAATATAATTTAATTTAACTATAATAATATAATATATATAAATTATAAATAATATAATTTAAATTGGATATAATTGGATATTAATCCTTTATTGAATACTTGATTTACAATATATTTTGCTCATTCTGTGGGCTGTCTTTTCACCCTGTTGATAGTGACATTCAGTGCACAAAAGTTCTTAATATTGATGAAGTCCAATTTATCTATTTTTTTCTTTTGTTCCCTGTAATCTGCATGTCATATTCAAGAAATTATTGCCAAATCCAATGTCATGAAGCTTTCCCCTTAAGTTTTCTTCTAAGAGTTTTGTAGTTCTAGCTCTTGTGTTTATGTCTTTGATTCATCTTGAGTTAATTTTTGTATATGGTATAAGGTAAGGTCTAACATCATTATTTTGCCTGTGGATATCCAGTTCTCCCAGCACCATTTATTGAAAAAGAGGCACTCAACTAACATTTGCTAAAATCCTTAACACTATGACATAAGATATGGTATAAAAACTCAGAGTTGATGGGAAAGGACTTTCAACTCATCTTCAAGACCATTCTTTTTATGTGTGTGTGTGTGTGTGTGTTTTAAACGTATATTTTTTAATTAAATTTTTTTTTATTGAAGTATGGTTGGTTTACAAGGTTGTGTTTATTTCTGGAGACAGCATAATGATTCAGGTCCACCCTTTTTCCTTCTTGTATATTGTTGGCTCCTTTTTTATCAATGGGGCAAATTAAACCTGGAATGGTTAAATGATTCCTGGCCCTGCAGCAAAATGGCACCTGCGTTTTAACGTTGCTGCTGAGAAGGTGATGTCCCGTTGCGCACTTTCATAGTTTCGCTGGGGGAGGGGCCGTTCCTCAAGGAGAGCAAATCCAAACCTGCAGGAAATGAAAGACCGTGTAGAAAACTGTCTTCAGTGTGAGTATTATTTACATAATACCAATGTCATAAAGTGAAATTCCTCTGTTTCTGGCTCGTGGGGCTGCACAGACATCGGAGTGTAAGCACTGGAGAAGGGGTTTGAGCTGAACACTCCGGGGAACATGAGATTAGTGGGTATTCTCTCATCATAACCACGTGGACAGAAGCAGTCTTTGTGGAGAAAAGACACTTCTAGATAAGATGGTAAGCGAATTAATGTCTAGTTCCTATTTCTTCACCTTGCACGGAACTTCCCTGGGCATCAATGCAAATGTCTTGGTTCTGATGTCACTCAGTTTCAGCAGAAGCTCCAGATGCTTACCTTTCTTTTCCAGGTAGAATCATCACATACTGTGGGTGAAGGGACCAGGGTAGAAAGACACTCCTGGACAGTTTAGACTCCACTTTTAGCAGGAACCTTGGCGGGGACACCATGGAGTTAACCAGCCTGTTGTAGCATTTTCCAGGAGACCTAAGAAAACCAAGACAAGCTGTGTGGAAGTCCTCCAGGCCAGGAGAACAAGCAGTCCCGAGTCCCAGAAATTATAAATTGAGTAGAATGAAGAGGATTGGCATGAGGAACCGAGGAGATGCACGTGTGAGCTAGTTATGGAAGCCATGATGGGATGGGGGACATGCTGGATGAGAGGATAAAGGATGGGAACAATTAAAATTGCAGAACCAGAACTTTCAAAGTGAGCTCATCCCCGAATTCCCTGCCGAAGGGCAGTTTCAATGTGCAGCGAATGGGGGTGCCAGCTTCCCCGCACTGTTGACAGCACCAGGGAGTATCAATTTGAAAATATCATGGCCAATATTTACTCGGAAGATATCTCATTATTTTAATTTGTATTTCTTCCATTATTAATGAGGTTCAGAACTGTCTCATTTGTGTGCATCATTTATATTTCTTGCATAAATTTTTTATGCGCATTGTCGATTGATTTGTAAGAGTAATTTGTATACTGGGGAAGTAAGTCCTTGGTCTGTCATTTGGGTTGCAGATATTTTCCCAAGTTTGTCTTTTGAGATTGTTTATGGTACTTTTAGCCTCCAAAAGTGTTAAAATTTGATGTCGTCAGCTCTATCCATTTTTTCCTTTGTAGCTTCGAGATTTTCTGTTGTGATTAGAAAGGCCTCTCTAAGAAAATCAAATTATTTGCCTGTGTTTTCCTTTAGATTTGTGAAAATTTTCTTTTCTTTCCACGGCTAAATTCTTGGACTCCACTGGGATTTGTTTTGCACACGTTACAGTGCAAGCTTACATTTCTTGAAGAGATGGCAGGTATCACTCTCTCCCCTCTGGAATCTGAGCATCAGAAGGCAGGCACTGAGTGTTTGCTGCCTCCCCATGTGATGCCAGGGCCTGGCACAGTGCCTGGCACCTGGTAAGTGTTTAGAAAACACTCCCTTAATTAGTACATGAATGACATTCTAGAGAAGATGAAGAGGTGAGCCAAGTCTCTTAGGAGGAAATCTTCATTTCTGGATTTTATACTTTAAAAGGAATCAAGACAGAGAGGCCCCTGACCAGAAAATAAAGTAAAGGTGGTGAAGGAAACAGAAACAATATTAGACAAGAAACAGGGCATGCTTACTTTGGAGAAAACTCACTGGGAGAGAATCTCTTCCTCAGTCTAGTGTCAAGGAGACGGGCGAAGGCCAGTGCTGGCTGCTTGGCTTTCAGAGTTTCAGGAAGAGCTCTGGAGCGACTTGCTCAAAGAAGGATGGTTGTATCTGGAGATGGTGAGCCCCCTTCCCCTAGGGATGCTCAAGTGTATGCTCGTGGGATTCTTGGCGGCCGCTGTACCAGATTCCAACACCAAGAGCCAAGCTACTGAGTGGTACGGGCTGAAGATAATTCAACAGAGAGGGGTCATGACTAGCAGAGGCCCTGTCTTGTCTAAAGACACCTCTCAGCTCTAACCAAGTGTTCCCCTTTGTTGCCACAAGATTGTTTCTGTTTTTCAGGAGAAGGTTGAACTTGAATTTTTTAAATGGGAAGTTTCTCGATTTTGAAAACCCTTCCTGGGCTAAATAAAACATATCTGATGGCTGGTTTTCTCCTGTGGTTCAACAGTTTACAACTCCTGTCTAAGATAAAAGGCGAATTATAGATAGATAGCAGAGCAGTTGCTGGCCTGATGAGCTTTCAGAATTTGTGTGCCCTTGGCTCTCCGATTTCCTGAGCTACATAAATGTGAGAGAGCATCGACGATGTCACTATATTACTAGATTATGACTCAGCATGTGGGGAGAGCAGATAGGATGCAGGGAGAATTAGGATTTGATGGAAGGAAGAGGGTCTCTGGAATTAGTCTGCTGTGTGTGACCCATCATCGTTTTATGGCAATAAATGTGAATTGCTGGTTGTAATAGAGTGTAAGTTACATAAGAAAAGTCTCACGAGGAGAGAAAGAGGCAGGAAATATTTAAAGTGATGAGAGAGAGAGAAGAGAAGAGAAGAGAAGAGAAGTGAGAACAGAAGAAGGGAAGCAGTTTCGGACTGAAACTCCTGTGTGCAGAAAGGAAAATTAAGAATTTGAAGTGTGTACTCTCAGCCTTCGAGACATGAGACTTTCTGCAGGCTGCGTCATTCATTAATAAGGTGGAGTGTTTGGGCTTAGCGATAAAAAAACAAAAACAAAAGCAAACAAAACAGTGCCATGGAATTTTTTGTTCTGTGATGAAGCTGAAAGGGTCTAAAATAAATAAGGATTGTTACTGCTTCCCAAACAACGTGATTTCATTGAATCTCTTCATCCGTTATTGGGGCCACTGACTGAACACACAGTCAAGGAGAGATGGCTTTTCTTCATATGCCACTTGTGGCCTGAAAGCGGATTTCCTCACTGGGACCTTGGACGATGTGAAGAAGGAATTCTTTCAGTGACGTTAGGCAGTCCACCCAGCATCCATCTAGTATGAGGTCTTGGCTCCATCTTGGTGTGACCCACAGCTGTGAACAGGGACACGAAAGATGCTGTCAAGCCTTTGTCATACCCCCTCAATTCTGATAGCTCCAGCACCCACCATCTGTGGGATTCCTACTGTAAATACTGGCCGTTCTTTCTCTGAGGACTTGCCCTATAGCTTGGAAGGCCAGGAAGTGAGGCCCTAGAGGCAGTCCTCGATCAAGGAGGGACAAGACCCGTGAGTAAATTCCCAGAGTCCTCCGGGAAAGGCCAAGTCAGAAGTGCGCGCCATGCTGCCTCGCAGAGGTCCTAGTGGGTCTGAGCCTCACGGAACAATACCAGGAAGCTGCTCGTCAGCACGGCCTGTTCTGGCTTCCTTCCCTCCCCTATCTTACTTCCCCACTTCCCTACCTGCACTTCCTGAAATTGCCTCCCACACAAGCCACTTGCTCTCAAACCACTGTCTCAGGGTCTGATTCTGGGGAAACCCACCCACTCTACCACAGGCAATGAGGAACTTGTGTAGGCGAAGCCAAGTGCAGCAGAATTCCTGTATTATTGGTTGAATTGTGTCCCTTACCAAGTTCACATGCTGAAGCCTGAACCCCGAGTACTCCAGAGTGTGACTTTATTTGAAGACAGGGTCTTTACAGAGAAAATCAAGTTAAAGTGAGGTCATTAGAGGGGTCCCCAACCCAATATGACTAGTGTCCTCAGTAAAAAGGGGAAATTTGGACACAGAGAGACGTGCATAGAGGAAAGATGATATGAAGAGACAGCGGCCACCTACAAGTTAAGGAAAGAGACCTGGAGCAGATCCTCCCCTCAGAACCTTCAGAAGGAACCATCCTTGGTGACACATTTCTCTTTGCCCAAATTGGTGTTGGAGTGCCACGATCTGGGGACAGCTGTAGTACCTTCAAATGTTTGTCATGGTGCCATAGCCATTTGCTATGTCAGGGTGCCTGAAATTCTTAAGGAATTACTTACTCCTTTCAGTAAAGCCACAAAGACCTTGACTAACATTCACTAATTTTCAAGAGAGAATAAAATTTTTAGCCAACCTACCTTTACATGCAAGAGTAAAACATTCAGCTATTGCTACCATCGCATGGTCTCTAAGGACTATAGAAAGCCTTTAGCAAACCAAACAGAGAACCGGAAGGTTTTGATAAAAGTGGTGGTGATTGTTAGGGGAACGTCAGGAATAACACGGATCTCAAGATATTTCCAGAAACGTGAGATCAATGGTTGTTGAGGCAGGATTGGAATGGGACATTTGGCAATTGCCAAATATTTTGGGGGAGTTATGTTAAGGGACTTCAGGTTTGGGAAGTGGAGAGGAAGCAGAAAGGACGCTGAAGTCTTATCCACTGGCTCCCGAAACACCCCACACTTTCATACTCTCTAAGATCTTTCTCAGGGTGGACCTAGTTTTGGAATGTCATTACTTTGACCATTCTGTTCAGTGAATTTTTTCTTATCAACCAATGTGTAACCCAGCTGTTCCTCACTCTAGGAAACCTTTTCTGCCACTTTTCCCCCCAAACATCCTCCTCTGGGCCGCTCCATTCCTCTCACTCAAGGAATTCCATTCAGTTTGCTAAGTCCGTGAGATCCTGCCCTTCCCTCCCAACCTTCCCATTTCCACAGTCTCCCTTCACTGCCATTGGGACTAGAGTCTCCCAGTTGCTCAGCAGGAGTAACTACTTCCTTCTTTCCATATCTCCATGGTTCTCCATTCATTCCGCCATCTTGGCCCTTATCACATTCCACTGTATTTTTAGAAATGTGTCTGTCTCATGGCTGGACTGACTTTCTTCTCTTAACACAATCTCTGTGTGAAGTACACAATTAACATATTTATCAATTAAGCTTCATGAGGAAGGCATGTTGAAATCCAAGTTAGGCTGAAAGGTAGGCCTCTTGTACCAGTTAGCCAAGTTGTGAATGCAAAGGGAAAGTTCTTGAAGGAAATTAAAAATTGTCCTCCAGGGAACATAGAAATGATAAGAAAGCAAAACTGCCTTATTGCTGATACAGAGAAAGTTGTCGCTGTCTGGATAGAAGAAGATCAAACCAGCCACAACTTCCCCTTTAACCAGAGTCTAATCCAGAGCAGGGGCCTAATTCTCTTCAATCCCATGAAGGTTGAGAAAGGCGACGCTAGCCGAGGTCAGTACACGAACGTCAAGGAAAGAAGCCATCTCTGTAACCCAAGAGTGCACGGTGAAGCAGCAAGTGCTGATGTAGAAGCCGCGGCAAGGTACCCAGAAAATGTGGCTAAGATAACTGATGAAGGTGGCTACACCTACAGCAGATCTTCAACTTAGACAGAACAGTCTTCTATTGGAAGAAGATGCCATCTAGGGCTTTCGTAGCCAGAGAGGAGAAGTCAATGCCTGGCTTTAAAGCTTCAAAGGACAGGCTGACTCTCTTGCTAGGAGTTAATGCAGCTGGTGACTTTAAGATTAATGTTATGTTCATGCCTGCTAACACAACATGCATTCTGCAGCCCATAGATCAAAAAGTAATTTTGACTTTCAAGCCTTATTATTTAAGAAATACACTTCATAAGGCTATAGCTGCCATAAATAGTGAGTCCTATGATGGATCTGGGCAAAGTCAATTGAAAACATTCTGGAAAGGATTCACCATTCTAGATGTAATTGAGAACACTCATGATTTATGGGAAGAGGTCAAAATGTCAACATTAACAGGAGTTTAGAAGAAGTTGATTCCAACTGTCATGGATGACTTTGAGGGGCTCAAGACTTCAGTGGAGGAAGTAACTGCAGATGTGGTGGGAACAGCTAAGAGAAATAGAGTTAGAAATGGAGTCTAAAGATGGGACTGAAATGTTACAATCTCATAATAAAACTAATGGATAAGGAGTTTCTTCTTATGCGTGAGCAAGGAAAGTGGTTTCTTGAGATAGAATTTATTCCTGGTGAAGATGCTCTGAAGACTGTTGAGATGATAACAAAGGATTTAGAATATTACATAAACTTAGTTGAGAAAGCAGCAGCTGGGTGTGAGGGGATTCACTCCAGTTTTGAGAGATGTTCTACTGTGAGTAAAATGCTATCAAACAGTGTTGCATGCTACAGAGAAATTATTCGTGAAAGGAAGAGTTAGTTGATGCAGCAAACTTCGCTGTTGTCTTATTGTAAGAAATGGTTACAATCATCTTAACTCTCAGCAACCACCACCCTGATCAGTCAGCAGTCATCAACACCAAGGGAAGAGTCTCCACCAGCAAAAAGATGACGACTCACTGAAGGCTCAGATGATGGTAGCATTTTTTTTTTTTTTTAGCAATAAAGAGTTTTAAAATTAAAGTGTGCATATATGTATATGTATACACACACACACACACACACACACACACATAATGCTAGTGCACACTTAATAGACCACAGCACAGTGTAAACGTAAATTTTATATGCACTGGGGAAAAATTGCATGGCTTGCTTTATTGCGATCTTTGCTTTATTGTGGTGGTCTGGACCTGAACCCACAATTTCTCCAAGGTGTGCCTATACAGATATTCCTTGCTTTTTGAAAGTTTGCTTTATGCCACTTCACTTCTACAGAAGACTTACATTACTACCTGTTTTCACTCATTGAAATAAATCTGAAGAGGATTTTCACTTTTACAAAAAAAGATGAAAAACAAAAGTAGTGTTCAGCGTTTGTTCTGCAGCCGGCCAAGGCAGCGGCGACGCACACCCCAGCAGCGAGTGGCGCCACCAAGCTGCTTCCATGGGAACTACACTCAGCAGCTCGGCATCAAGCTGCCCTAGCTTTGAACTGTGGCTGTGAGCATCTGTGCTTTATTTCAATTTACTTTGTGCATCCGTGAGCCAGATGTGTCCCAAGGTAATTGCTTCTTTGCTTTAAGCCATTTCAGCTAAGGAAAGGTTGCAGAGGAATGTTCTACTTTCCAATTAAGGGGAAACCTGCTGTATGGAAGGGTGCTCCTTCATTTAGACTATTATCTCATGATGATGTTCCCTCTACTGCTAAGAAAAAAAACAGTGTGGGCATCACAGAGGGCTGCGACTGAATAGCCTAATCCAGAAGATAATTTTTAAGAGAGGCTTTTGATTATTTTTTTCAGTGCTTTAGCTTGTGTTCTTTACAAGGAATCGATATGATTTGAAAAGTATTCCAATTTAAAACCCAAACATTTATTGTGATCCAATTCTGTACTCACCACTGGAATAAAAGCTATTTGGGGAAAATTCAAGGAAATAAAAGGTAGAGCCATGTCCTCAAGTCCCTGTGCAGAGGCAAGAAGACTGAGGCACATGAGATAGTACCAGGTCGTGTAACCGGCATGCTGCACTGTGTGGGGGCAGTCTCAAGTTCCACCCATTAAAACATTTTGTTAGCAGTTAGTTCAAGTTACAAGTCGATGTGGAGGTAATGAAATAGAAATGCTGTAATTTAGGTTTTATTTTTTTCCTAATTCAGATTGGTCTTCTTGGTTAGTGAGACTTTATGTTAAGAAAAATTTCACCCGGTTCCTCTGCTATATGGAAGGTGTTTTAGTCCTGTCTATATGGCTTAAAGATGACTATTATTTTTAATAATGAATATTTTACTTAAGAAGTGAAACATTATAATAGCAGATGTTTTGGAGACAAGGCAAATTCTCTGAGATTTCCACTGTGTCAATCCAGTACTCCATCTCTGTTCTCTCTGTTCTTTTTTCTGTCTGTCTCTGTATTTATCTATCTGTCTATCTGTCTGTCTATCTATCTATCTATCTATCTATCTATCTATCTATCTATCTATCTAGATCTAATATATATATCATATCTATACATCAAGTAAATATAATATATATCTGTATATATAAAGTACATATATAATATATGTATTTGAGCATTTTTGCATAGTATTCTATATAACAGGGCCTTCTATAGATGTGGAGTCAAACCTGACAGTTTTGGTTGCAGAATAGTTTATTGAAGTATCAGCACATGAGAAATGGGGGAAACCAGATGCCTGAGAGCAGGAAAAGTTGAACTTCCCTATAGGACAATCAGCTATTTTCCTCCAATAACCCATAAGCCAGACTATCGCTTTGGAGTATATGGTTTCAGTTACTCTTAGGGTGAAAACCAGACCTGAAAATGGCTTGTAAAACCCTACATAATCTGGCCCCAACTGATTGCTCTATGCTTACCCTGGATCATGCTCCCCGTAGCCACGCCCCGGTTACACTGGCTCCTTCCAGTCTCTCAAACGCATGACCTTGGCTAATTCCACGCTGCTCCCTCTCCACACTTTCTTACCAGGGTGAGGCAAAGTGGGAGATTTTATTGTCAAGATAAAATAGGCAATTTCATGGTCACAGGCGCCAGACTGCAGTTAGACCTCCTGGGAACTGGTCTCCAGAAGCTACTGGGAACCAAAGCTTCATTCTCATGTCTCAGGGGTGCCATAGTCTGATTCTTCTCTGCCTCACTCTGATTCTCTCTGTATCCTTCTTTTATGCAACTTCCTTTGTTTATAAGGGCTCAACATGGCCACCAGCCCTCCGATGCACACAATGAATCGATTCAAGTTCTTATCATGCAACTGACCTTGGTATCGGTGTTTCTTGGGTAAAATTCTCTAGAGAGAGAATACAAGTTCCCTGGCCAGCACTGTACTTTCAGATGAGGGCTGGGTCGTGTGATATAAACATGGCTATCTAGGTGTGCTGTGCTGTAGATATTTTTCACAGGGGCAATTTTAAGGGAAGTAGACCATGTCCGGGGGTAGCAGTACAAAATCCTATTACACAGGTTGCATTAAGAGTCCAGGCCCTTGCTGCATCACATGCCTTTCAAGAGACGGCCGAGGCTCACAATAAAGCTCTTGAATGCTTTATTCTTTAATTCCCAGTAACGAGTTACTATGGCCAAGAGGTCAGGAATGGATGCTCAGTAGCCAAGGTGGTCCCGCCTGCCTGGTCACAGTTCACAGTCCAGGGGAGACCACCTAACTCAAACTGGGCTATTTTGAGACCCTTTTGCAAGAATGTGGCATTTAAACTACAAAAGACTGGTTGCTCTAAATGGCTGGACCTGTCCTACGTGTGATTAGGCACAGTGGTTGGCTGTATTCTACCACGTGGATTGACTTGTGAAGGAAACAATTCTTCGGGGGAGAGAGATATTGGAGGTTGATGTGCAGAGAGAAGCAGAGATATGAGATGGAGAAGAAATACTGTCTGGTTCCTGATAGCGCCCCTAGGAAACTGCTCCCTGAGTTTGGCTGCATTCTTGCCAGTGGGTTCTGGGAGAATGCCCTCAGTCCTTAAAATCAATTCTATTAAAAATAACTTCAATTCACCTGAATATGCTTCCAAATATCTTAATTAATTCAAACATCAGGAGAATCAGGAGTAACATATGCAAAACCAGACTTTCAGACAAAATGTGGTGTCATCTGAGCCAAGGAGGGAGGTAATTGGGACTTTTCCATCCTAAGAAGGGAAATGACATTCTTTAGCATGTGCTGGGAAAGCAGTTAGCAGACTATCACCCATTATCACCCGGGACTCAGACCATGTGCCCACAGAAATGGAGGGGTCTTCTTGGCTGCACATCAGGATATTAGAGTATTGGTTGCTCCTTGCAGCCTTTGGTAGAGAGCAACAAAAACAGAAGCAAATTCTGGTGCAGACATCCCACATGGGAAAATACAGAATCCACATAGCTACTCTTACAGAGATTCAGATCAAAAAATTCATCATTAGACTGGTGGTGATATCTTGGAGGAATTGAGAAACTTTTTAAAAAACATATTCACTTCACCTGTTTCTTTTTCTTTTATTTTATTAAATCAGTCTTTTTTTTGGGGGGGGGGTGGAGGAGGTAATCAAGTTTTTATTTATTTTATTTATTTATTTTAATGGAGGTACTAGGAATTGAACCCAGGACCTCCTGCATGCTAAGCATGGACTCTACCACTGAGCTGTACTCTCTTTCGAGAAACCTTTAACAGAGCCCATCCTCCCCACCTAAACTTGTAATAAATCTTCTCATTGTAGTCAGCCAGCTGGAAGTCAAGAGCCTCATAGACTTTGGATTCCTACATGGAACTTTCAATTCCTACATGGAACTTTCAATTCCTACATGGAACCCTTTGATATATCCTGGGGGAACAAGAAGGAAAGAGTCCTTGAGGAAAGCTCCTAACAGTTACTCTAACCCCCTCTGTAACATGCCATTATTGGCATCAGCTACTGCTAGTAAGTCATAAGAACTAAAAATGTTCTAACCTCTCTGAGAAAATCTCCTTTCATCTTTTAGAAATGTGATATTTTGTTTGCCATGTGTTTTATGTAATGATACCAAGAGTGTCATTCTAATAACCAGTTGCCAGGGTGGGACAGCTCAGGTTCTCTAACTTGCGACTGTACTAAGGTTGTGGTTAGTGCAGACATCCTATTAAACCTGTTTCAGGTGTAAGGAATAGGTGGGAAGCTTGCTTTGGGGAAGCTGTCTATGCCAGACTCTGGTAGCTGGAAAAAGACCTTCCTGGGTCTTTGTGAAAGCCAGAGCACTAAAATGAAGGGTGATGTTATTTTTTGGCACCTTAAGGAGGCAGGAATGGCAAAGGAGTCAGAAAAATATTCAGTGTCAACTGGTAGTACTAAGAAGGTAATTTAATACCTTTTATTTTTTCAGAAGCATAAAGAAAGATGAAATAATAACTTCTGTACTTTGAGAGCTTCCTATACACCAGGAGCGATTTAATGACACCTCTGTAGGGTTGGTGGGTTTAGGGGAATGGCTGTGGGCAACTTTCCATCCTCTCCCTGCCCCCTTCCCCGTGCATCCCATCCTGTCCCCCCTGCCCCCCCACTCCAGCCACCACCTTCTGCCTATGTTACTGCTTTGGCAGAATGGGGACAGTCACATAATCTCTGCACTTCACAAAGCCCTTCTGAGCATAAAATGGATGGGATGCTGCTCTGAAAATGTCAAAAGTTCTCAGCAAATATAAGAGCCTATCAATTTTTCTTTCTTTGCTTTTTTCTCTACTAGGAGGGACGCAGCTTTGGTCAGAGTTTACGTAGAGGTGGAGGGGACAGATAATACATACAATAAGTGAAACATGTTGTTTTAGAAGGTGATAATTCCTCGGAGAAAAATAAGGCAGGGCGAGGAGAATAAAGAGTTTGCAGTTTTAAGTGCCAAGATTCTGTTCAAATGTCACTTCCTTGGAAGTCATCTCCCTGGAATTTCTATCCTGGGGTGGAAATGACTGATTAGGGATATGACCTACCTCTCATGGTAGTCAGTACAATTCCTGAAGGCAGGAAATATGTGTATGTATCTATATATGGATACGTGTACGGAGCTATACGTGGATGTGAGTGTGTGTCTGCATGTGTGTGTAAGTTTCATCTCTGGTCTCTAGAGCACCTTCCACAATGAAAAATGACAAAATGACTGAACGTGCGGCTGGCTCCCACCCGTCCCCTTCTTGGTCCCTCCTTTATCAAAGGAGTTTCTTCCTGACCTTGTTCCTTTCCTTTTTTTCATCTGGGCATTTTGAGACTCATAAAAAATGCTTGTGCTTCAGATGCTAAGAATAATTGCCACGATTTCTCAGCTGCAGAGAACTGGCAAAGGTCATGCCAACCTGCAGACTGTGCCAGGTGCTTCTCCCGGCAACGCACTTGTCCTACTTATTTGTCTTGTGTTAAAGAGTAAAGGGAGAAACTCGATGAAGCACCTGACCCCAGGAGGGGAAACTGTGGCAACAATGAGCCTTGTATTTCCTAGGTGAATAGGTTCATAGAATGATACCATCTCTGGCTGAAGCCTGGCGGAGGGTGGGGGGGCTGCATTTACAAAACATCTTTCTCCCAGGTCGCAGCTGGTGAGGGTGGCAGAACCTATGATTCATGGCATTATTCCCACTGTGGAAACCGGACCCGGGAAGACTCTCTAGCTAAAGATCAGTGCTTGCATCTGTCAGGCAATGTTGACAGTTTCATCAAAAGTGATGTTTCCACTGTGCTTAATGCTTTTCTGCTCCTTTCTGTCTCTTGGTGGTTCCTTGAGGGCTCTGATGATCAGGGCGGAGGCAGAAGGTACCACCTCAGTCTGGACCTGTCTGTTCCGAATGGTCAGTTTCACTGTAATCCTCAGACCCTTCCAATCACCAGTTGCCTTGGCGATGTCATCACCAACCTTTTTTGGAGATAGACCCAGGGGACCGACCTTGGGGGCCTAGGCAGTTGTGGCACTGACTTCTCCACTGGTGCACGTCAGGTATACGACTTTAACCTCATTGGGGTTGAACTTAGGTGGCATGGTGGAGGTGGCAGGTGTCAGATGATCCCAGATTCCAGACAACCAAAGAAAGTTTCACCCTGGCCTCCTCTGAGCCAAAAGCCTCTGGTGACTCCTCCAGGGACAAATCAGAACTAGAATCCAGGGTCCTGCAACCATTTTTAGTGATGGCCCAACAGGGCAAATGCTTTCAGAGATGGGGACAGAAGAGAAACCTTTTCTAGTCTTACATTAAAGGTGCCATTTGCATGTAAGGTCCCCCAATATGAACAATAACCTCTCCTTGGGGACCCAGGTCAGCCACTGATTGGATAAAACAGTGTTGGGGCAGAATATACTCATACATATACTCATACTCCTGTCTGAATCCAGGAGCCCATAGACAGAGGACGTTCCCCCACTTTGCCTGTGCTTGGGTGGGGGATGGACATACAGTAATCACATGCAGAAATTTATGGAGAGGGAAAGAGGAAGAACAGATAATCATGACATTAGAGTCCCTCCAGCTTCTTGTCCTCAGGTGGCTAAGTCATGATTATCCATATATATATATATATGGATATGTATATATACACACATATATATGTTTTTTTTTTCCTATGGGGTGGATAAAAAACAGATGAGGAAGTGGAAGCTCAGAGAGATTAAGAGAATTACCCACGGTCACACAGCTAGTCACAGATGGTGGTGGGGATGAGGCAGGGGATGGGGATGGGGATTGGGACCCAGGTGCCTGGCTGCCCAGGCAGTGCTGTTTTTCTCCACCCTCAGCCTGAGATTGCAATCAGTGAAAGAGCAGAAGGTCATGAGCAAAGAAAGAACAATGAACAAGGAGGGAAAGAGACTGTTGAGGGAAAGGGGAAGTGAGTTTCAGGTGAGGAAACCGATCAGGTTCGTCTTGTCCACACCCATCCCCCTACTGCTGAGTCAAAAAGTTTTTTTCACTTGTCATGTGCATAATGGTTCTGTTTCACATTAACCTGGCTGCCCAGCTGCTTCCAGCCATATCAAACATTCTCACTGCAGCCCAGCACCAGAAGTCTGTCACTGCTCTCCTTAATTAATTAGCAAAAATACCAGGCATTATCGCTTGTCACATTGAGTTATAAAGTAGTTCTTCTTTGTATGTTTACTTCTTTTGCTAGACTCTGAACTCCTTGCTGATCCTTGAACATCCTGGGGATGTTCTCACCTCAGGACCTTTGCACTTGCTGCTCCCTGTGTTAGAATGCTATTCCTCCAGACAACTGCATAACTTCTGCACGTGATTCCTCCAAATCTTTGCTCAAGTATCACCTTCTGAGGAGGCCTCCATGATCACCCTATTTAGAATTGCAAACAACCTCCCTAACGTCCTTTTCTGCTGTATTTTTTCGCATAGCGCTTATCACCATCTGACAAGTTTTTCTTTTGTGTTTTATTTTCTCTCACCCCACGATTACGTCAGTTCATGAGGGCAGGTTTCTCTACTGTGTCCTGAGTGCCTAAAATGGTCTCTGGTGTATAGTAAGTACCCAGTAAATATTTGTGGACTAAATGATCAGTGGATGAGCACACTTCTTTATGTTGGACACGTTCATTACAGTTCCTGGCATCTAACACAGGCTCTAAGTCTATGGGGTGAAAGACAGCAAACTTTGTGTCTTCCAAGGGTTCTAAAGAAAATTCTCCATCTCATTTCCTGTTACCTCCTGTGGCTTCATGACTCCACAGTTTCCCCTGTGAAGGGACCCGTTTGGGCTTGTTGTTTGCTTCTGTGGCACCTCCACTGTTCTCTTTTGAAATATATTAACCACTTATTAATGTCTGTTTCTTCCCACTGGACCTTAACCGTTTCAACAGGGTAGGGCCCATGTTGGCCTTTCTCACTGCTGTTTCCTGCCCTTCCGGTCTACTGCTGACACTTGGTATAGACAGTAAATGAGTATTTGTTGACTGAAGGGGCCAGGTATTGTTAGCAGTGCCAAGGAGAGATTAAAATATGTTCCTTGACCTCAGGCACCCGAGTGAGTAATGCTTTAGGGAAATCCCCTCCCCCAAGGGCCTCAGTACATACATCTTTAGGGAAATTCCTTCATCTGAAGATTCGGCATTCACAAAATTATGCACAGCCTGGGTTTGAACCTCCAGGATTGAACAGGGGCATTCTGCTGTTTATTCCGCACAGGAAAGTTACAAAACACTAGCCAGATTTCTCTATGTTTAAAAATGTTTCTCTTAACTTGCAGGAAAGAGGCAGAGATGGTGGGTCACCAAGAAGCCTGCTTGGGCTAACCGAGTAACAGTACTGATAGCACTAAGAATACTAAATTCATGAGTCCTTATAGGTGAGATCTGATTAAATGCATTAGGTACAGAGCCAAGGAGTCTCAGATATTTTTGTTAGTATTTTCCCGGTTCCCATAATTTATGTTTTTAGCTATTTAGTCTCTCTTTTAAAGACTTTATTGGCTTTCTTATTACCAAAGAATACATTTTTGTTGTAATAAAATGAAAGGATATATAAGTATAAACTGAAAAGGGGGCAGGGGGTCCCTCCTTTTGTCTCTGCTTCCCAATCTCATCTCCCAGAGGCAGCTTGTTACTTTTGTATGAATCTTCTTATGCTCATCAGACAATGATTTGCTTATTTTTAAACAGAAGTGGTATATTTGACATCATTTTCTGGAACTTGCTATTTTGCTGTTCATTATGGATTTTCTTGTAACTTGTTAATTGCAGAATGCTTTCTTCTCCTTCAAAGGCTGAATAGAGTTCCATTGTCCAAAGGTTTTCTTATCTATGCACATATTCCCTAATTTCTTCCAGCGACAAACAATGTTGGAACAAACATCTTTGAGCGTGGGTAGTTAGGCACTCATGCTCCACATTCTGATGATAAATGGGTAGAAAGAGAACTGCTGGTGGGTTTGTCCTTGGTCATTTATGTCTATTGTGTACCCAAGAGTGTTTAAATACCACAGGAATTATCTGCTCCTTGCAGGTTCCAAAGAACGTTCGCATACGAACTGTAATATTTCTGATGCCTTTGGTGGGGGCAGGGCTTCGAATGCTTTTCAACTCTTGATGGTGTAGTTTTCTACTTTTTGTGTTAATTTAATAATGTATATTTTCCTGAGACATAAAGCATGATGTGTAGATGTTCAAATTTAATGTTATAAAATTATATAGGACGTCCTCTTATAACTTTTATTACACAATATTTTAATCATCCAGTAAAACAGAGGATATTCTGATGAATATTCATCCACCATGGAGGTTTGCCAAATCTTAACATTTTACTAGATTTGTTTAATATTAAAGAAATAAAACAGTAGGGATCCTCTTGAAACGTCTGTGTGCCCATCTCTGATTTCATTTTCTTCCCCTCCAGAGGTAACCACTTTCATGCATTTGTCGTTCACATTCCCCTACGTGCTTTTCTATTTTTACTACATATTTATGTCTCCATAATAACCCATGGTTTATTTGCATTTATTTTAAAACTTCACATCTATGGTGCCATAATGTTCATAATGTTCAAATCTCTAGCAATTTGTTCAACATAACGGTTTTGAGATTTATCCATATTGATATACGTAACTCTTGGTCGTATTTAATTTTTGTCGATCTGATGCATATGAACTGTTCTTTCTCATAATTTAAAATTACCTCCTCAGACTGTGTTCTTCTCATTTCTCAGTCCTAATGGCATTTATTCATTTTGTTTTCTGACTTTTTTTTTACCCAAAGGACTGGACTTTTTTTTTACCCAAAGGACTGGCAGTGTGTTTTCTAGTGTACTGATCATTTTGAAGAGCCAGCTCCTAGTTTTGTTTATCGGGTCCATTTCAAAATTTGTCTTACATTGTTGCCTTCTACTTTTGTTTTATTTTTTTATTTTTTAACTTTGTTCTAGATTGTTCTGTTTATGTGTTAATATTTGCCTGCAAGACAGTCAGATTATTTTCGTTGTCCACTTCGTCTAATAAGTGCATTTACAACTGTAGTTTTTTTACATT
This sequence comes from Camelus ferus, assembly GCF_009834535.1. Classification (NCBI taxonomy): domain Eukaryota; kingdom Metazoa; phylum Chordata; class Mammalia; order Artiodactyla; family Camelidae; genus Camelus; species Camelus ferus. The sequence continues at coordinate 33,624,369 of NC_045705.1, forward strand.
TTACCATTTTGGCTACAATTCACAGGTTTTAATATATACTTATCAGTGTCAGTTATTTCTAAATAGTTTGAAGTTTCAGGATGAGCTCCACTTTGTCTCAAGTGTAAATAAACAGGCTATTTCAATATGTCAGAATGGTTGATATTCTTTTTGGCTAGACTTTAAAAAATTTCTGTGGTCCTTACATTGTGGTCAGCAAATGCGTCTTGTATGATTAATTCATATTTGAATCCTTGTTCCTATTTAGATCACTCGTTTTTTTTTCTCCTCTGCTAATGTGTAATATTTTCATTCCATCCTTGAGTCTACAAGTGTCTTATTTTCAACATTTGTATGAAGATCCTGGTGAGCTCTTTGGATCTGAAGGCTTAAGATTTTTTTTTTAAGCTCAAGGAAAATTTCTTGTGTTATTTCTTTAACTTTATCATCCTCTTGTTCATCTTGAGCTTTTATTAAACAGACATTTATCTTTTGTATCTCTTAACTTTTGTTCATGATTCTGGTCCTTGCTGCTGGCATTTCTAATAGTTTTATCATTTACCTTTGCGATGCTGGTGTAAAAACAAACATAGCTTCGTAAGATTTCATTTTAACTGAACTCAATCTTTTTTTCCACCTAAGGCAAAAAAATGAACCTTTTCTAATCCAAGGCAACTCAGTCACTTTTAGTTGTAAACATGGCCCATTCAGGATTTAAACTCAATACATTCAAAATTCTCTCTCCTCTTAATTCCCTTCTTCCCCCCGGCAGGGCTACAAATTCCAGGGGTTTTATGTATCCTCTGGGCATTGGGGGTAGGACATGCAGTACAACTAACTCCCTCGGCTCTCACTGTCCTCTTGGGGAATTCCAAGGTAAACCTTTGATTTTTAACATAGACTTTCTTGCAATTAAAAGCTCTCATGTCAAGATGATTATTTTTTCTTTCTTTTTTTTTTTAACTTTATTTTATTTTTAAAGCACCTTTATTGTAGTATGTTTCCTGAACAGTAAACTACACATGTTTCAGATGTACAATTTGATGAATTTTGATAGATGCATACACCTATGAAACCACCACCACAGTCAAGATAGCTCACATTTCCATTACTCCCAGAAGGTGCTGTTTTTGAATTCCCAATTTATCCCTTCCTACCTCCTTACCGCTGGTAGCCATAAGTTTGTTCTCAGTGTCTGTGAGTCTGTTTCTGTTTTGTAGATAGGTTCACTTGTGCTCTTTTATTAGATGCCACATATAAGTGATATCATATGGAATTTTTCTTTCTCCTTCTGGCTTACTTCACATAGAATGATGATCTCCAGGTCCATCCATGTTGCTGCAAATGGCATTATTTTATTCTTTTTCTGTGGCTGAGTAGTATTCCATTGTATGTATATACCACAGCTTCTTTATCCACTCATCTGTTGATGGACATTTGGGTTGTTTCTATGTCTTGGCTATTGTAAATAGTGCTGCTGTGAACATTGGAGGGCAAGTGTCTTTTTGAATTACACTTTTCTCTGGATATATGCTCAGGAGTGGGATTGCTGGATCATATGGTAAGTCTATTTTTAGTTTTTTAAGGGGCCTCCATACTGTCCTCCATAGTGGCTGCACCAGTTTACATTTCCACCAATAGCGTAGGAGGGTTCCTTTTTCTTTACATCCTTTCCAGCAATTAATGTTTGTGGACTTTTTAATGATGGCATTCTGACTGGTGGGAGAAGGTGATACCTCATTGTAATTTTGATCTGCATTTCTCCAACAATTAGTGATGTTGAGCATCTTTTTATGTGCTTGTTGGCCATTTGTATGTCTTCTTTGGAGAGATGTCTGTTTAGGTCTTCTGCCCATTTTTTAATTGAGTTGATTGTTTCTTTGATATTAAATATATGAGCTGTTTGTATATTTTGGAAATTAGTCCCTTGTTGGTCTCATCATATGCAAATATTTTCTACCATTCTGTAGGTTGTCTTTTCGTTTTGTTGATGATATCCTTAGCTGTGCAAAAGCTTTTAATAGATCCAATTTGTTTATTTTTGCTTTTATTTCCATTACTCTAGGATCTGGTTCAAAAAATATATTGCTATCATTTATGTTCAAGAGTATTCTACCTATGTTTTCTTTTAGGAATTTTATAGTGTCGGGTCTTACATTTAGGCCTTTAATCCATTTTGAGGTTTTTTTTTTTTTTAATATGGTGATAGAGAATGTTCTAATTTCAGTCCTCTACAGGCAGCTGTCCAGTTTTCCCAGCACCACTTATTAAAGAGACTGTCTCTTTCCCCCATTGTACATCCTTGCCTCCTTTGTCATAGATTAACTGACCATAAGTGTGTGGGTTTCCTTCTGGATTTTCTATCCTGTTCCATTGGTCTGTGTGTCTGTTTTTGTGTTGAGGGGTCTATTTGAATTTTGATGGGAGATATGCTGTGATTTTTGCCAACATCAGTTGGAGATCTTTTTTCCCCTAAAGATAGTGGTGGCTGAATTAACAGGGACAAATGATCAGTGTTTCCAGAATCAGTGCTAGTACTGTCAGAAACAGAACAAATAAAAGACGTCAAAGTGTCACTTAATTCATTTGTTTGGTTACTTTGATGAGTACTGTTAAATTCTAGAATTATTTCCCCCTTTGGGAGCAAAAAAGTCTTGGCCTAATAAATGGGTAAAGGTGGAGAAGCTAAGGAGAAAATGGTGGGTATCTTTCAAAGGCCGTAAACAAAAGGGAATAGGTTCATGAAAGATCTTCGCTGTTTGGACTGATTTAGTACAGTGAGGCTGGGGCTGCTTCACAGTGGTGGCTCTGGTGTCAGTTAGGACTGGAAGAGGTTCCTCCCCAATCTGGGGACATGTGTCTCCACGCTGATGAAGAGGGAGGGTTGGGAAGCGCTTCATCACTGAGAATTGGGAGAATGCTGAGAAGGCTGTTTAGAGCACTTACATTTGTAACATTCTCTTTCGCCCCGTATCCTGGCTCTTTGCAATAAAGCAGATACTAGGGGAGTTTGGGTTTCATTCAGGAACCTTCATCTGCTGGAGCTGAAGACTAAGGATTTTGGCAGTCTTCCTTTGAGGTGACTCATCTAGGGTATGAGAGAGCTGGTTTGCCAGCTTAACTGAATCTGGAGTGGATGCAGTTTCCCACTCCAGCCTCGTCCTTTTTATCAGGAGAGAAATGTCCTGTTTCAGCCCAGTAATAAACACAGAGCTACTCAGGTGGACTCAACGTCTGAAGGAAGAGCAGAATTTTCTTTAAAAACAATCTGAAGTCATTGATAATAATCATGAACAGGTTCATCAGAACTTTTGCATATGCAAGCCTGAATTTTGTTCCAATCAGCGGGCTTTGGAAAAGCCCTAGGAATTGCTTCATGAAGCTCTCTAGTGATCGCCCAAGTCTGTTCACGTAATCAGTTAGCCGGCTGGTCTCCCGGTTTTAACTCTAGAGCCCTTTCAGGACTTTCCCTGCCAACGGTTTTCATCCAATGCTGAGCCTGACCTTCACCGATAAGCATATGAACTAGCTGTTACAAGTCAGAGAAGCCAGGTTGGTACGTTTGAGTGACTGTATTAAATTCCAGGAAAGAAGAGGAGACATTCCTCTTCCTGTTGGGCTATCGTGAGAGGGTGTGAGAGCTCCCCCTGCTGGTATCCCGACTGTATTTAATTGAGGTTTCTGTTACTCAATTTTTACAGTGGGAAAGGATGGTGATGGTGAAAAGCCAGTGCTTAAAATCCCCAAATATTACTTGACTGATTTTAGAGACTCATCTTTGGAAATATTAGTTAGATTTTCAGATGTGTTCATGATTATTTTGTGGCCACTGTCAACCCCTGCTTTATGCCACCTATCATGACTCCGGGTCTGGCAGAAGCAGGTGACGGCATATTTTAGAGGCTTTGACAGATGCAACCCTATCTATGCATTTTACCTTTTCCCCCGCCTTCCGTAGACTTTACCAACTGATTTTACTTTCTGCGGCCTCCCATTGCTGCCGGCACAGACTTGGGAGATGTTAGCTTCCTCTATATATGATTTCTTGCTGCTGTATATGATTTCTCTCTGTAGGATTTCGGTTACTGTCTATGACTTGCTCTCTATGTCATTCTGACCAGACTAACTGTAATCCTGTTCATCCACCTGTTCATCAACAAGTCCATCTAAACACCTGCAAATCAGGTCTCCCGGCAAAGACGGCTCTACTTCTGCCTCCTCCATAACCACAGCGGGGTGGATCTTTGTGACTTGAGCTTCAGTCTATGCACACAATGATTTAGGAAAGTCCCTGGAAGGGGGAGAGCCTGTGACCATGTTCTGCACAACTGTGAGCCCCAGGCTGCACTTTCTGATTTTATAGCCTGAGGAACAAGGAAGTGAAGGAGACCCTGAGGAAAGCTCTTAATAAAGCCAAGTTGTACTGATTATCTTCACAGTTCTGCAAAATGCTCATTGGAAACCTCCCTTGTGGTACCAACCATCTGGGCTCGCCTTACCATTTGCCAGTGGTCGCAGCACACAAGGCGTGGAACCAGGTCCCCAGAGGGAGAGACTCTTCCAGGAAAGAGCCTCCCACGAAGCTGCCTCCAGGGAAAGCAATGAAAGATGGAAGCAGAACATCAACAAAGAAATCCCGTATTTTAATGGGGAGAAATACTGATAAAGATTTGAAATTAAATTATGTAAGGGCAACAAAAGGGAAGGCTGACATCAGCAGTAACACTTATATTGAGCTGGAGAAGAGCAAAATGGGTCAGGGAGAAGATGAGGTAATGGATTTATGAGAACCAACCACCAAAGACTGCTTTATTGCCTATGAGGATATTTCTTAATATAACTAGAGATGTTGTTACATTTTGCCTGAGTGATTTATAATTTTATCTTATTTAATTTTATTGAAGTATAGTTGATTTACAATGTCATGTTAGTTTCTGGCGTACAGCATAGTGATTCAGTTATACATTTATATATATATTCTTTTTCATTCTAGGTTATTACAAGATATTGAATATAGTTCCCCATGCTATACAGTAGGACCTTGTTGTTCATTTTATATATAGTAATTTGTATCTTCTAATCCCAAACTTCTAATTTATCCCGGCCTCTCCCCCTTTCCCCCCTTGGTAACTGTAAGTTTCTTTTCTATGTCTGTGAGTCTGTTTCTGTTTTGTAAATAAGTTCATTTGTGTCCTTTTTTTAGATTCCACATATAAGTGATATCATGTGGTATTTGTCTTTCTCTGTCTGACTTACTTCACTTAGTATGATATTCTCTAGGTCCATCCATGTTGCGGCAAATGGCATTACTTCATTCTCTTTTGATGGCTGAGTACTATTGCATTGTATAAATACACCACAACTTCTTTATCTAATCATCTGTTGATGGACATTGAGGTTGCTTCCTTGTGTTGACTATTGTAAATAGTGCTGCTTTGACCATTGGGGTGCAGGTGTCTTTCTGAGTTAGAGTTTTCTATAATTTTATTTTCAAGTGAAAAGTTACATGCAAAGTACTTGGCATCGTGCCTGGCACTTAGCGGTCACTCAGGGACGTTGGTTATTTCTGTGGCATTACAAGTATTATTAGCGGTTTCTACAGTCATTAAAACCCAGATAGAAAGTTTTACTGCTATCTTAAAATAACTCCTTAGTGTAAACACTACAATGTCATTGAATGTGTAAAGATTCAGACAGGAAGTAGGAAGAAAGGTTGAATTTTGGAAGTGGTCTGGGAAACACTTCCGACAGTGAAGACCAGGGTAACTTACTGGGGAGTGGCTTTATTTCCCCCACTCATTTCTCTTTCATTTGATTTCCTCCATAACTTTATGAAGTTGGTACTATTATTCCCAATTGTAAAGATGAGGTAGCTGAAGTACAGTGAGATTATGCGTATTTCCCAAGCTCACACTGCTGGAAAGTGAAGGAGCCAGGATTCAAACCCAGGCAGTCTCATATCAGGACCCATGGCCTTAACCAACATTTATAATGTCCCCTCCTGGGTGAGCTCTAAGGGGTTAGAGAATACTAGTTGGAAAGAGAAAAGGCTAAAATAGGAGCTATCTGCATTTAGGATTAAAGTACTCTGAAACGTGAGAAACATCTAATGGTCATGATGTTTTCCAACAGCCGTGAGGGACACCCAACTGGGGTGTCCTGTCCCCAACAGGGAGCAAACTCATGACTTAACAGGATACATTTCCTACCTCGGGACATGGTAATATTTGTCCAGTAGGATCTCAGAAGCTCTTCGGGCCACTAACTGACATGTGCCTGCCATTCTTTCCCTTTTCTACTGGGTGTGTTTACTGTGGTTGTCCTGCCTGGCTCACCGATGCCTGTTGGATATTTGGGGGCAGGCGGATAACTTGTTTTTTTAGTTCATAGTTCACTAGACCAAAGAGGGGGTTGCATCTGAACTGACAAAGATGATAAGATTCTAGACTTTGATTCCAATGATGTACAGCTGAGCCTTGAACAACACAGGTTTGAACTGCAGGGGTCTGCTTAGGAGGACCATGGTTGGGCCATGGTTGGTTGAATCCGTGGATATGGACCCACCAATGTGGAGGGCAACTATGGGACCTGAGCATTGGCAGATTTTGGTATCTGGGTCAGGTTCTGGAGCCCACCCTCTGCAGATAACCTAGGAATGACTTACAATTTGTGTGTTGCGGGATGGTCTTAGGGTGGTGGTGAATGTATTTTGCATGTGAATGTATTTTGGGGTGAATGTATTTTGGGGCGGTAAGACTTGAGTGTTTAAGGAAGATGGGGGAAGAATGTTCAGAAAAAATCCACTTCACTCCTCTCCCACTGTGAGCGGAATCTACTCCCCTGCTCCAGGATGCTGACCTTGACCACGTGACTCTCCTTGGCTGCTAGACATGCAGACCACATGTAAGCAAAGACTTAAACATGCTTTGGTAATGGGGCTTTGCCCCCTTGTGCCTCTGCCACTGTTAGGAGAACACGTCCTGGGTAGCTCGCTGGTCCAAAGATGATGAGAGACATGAAGCAAATCAGGAACCAAGCTACATCTTGGCCAAGCCAGCCCCACCCAGCCTAGATAATCCAAATCCTGGCCGACTCATCAGAGCCTTGCGAGTGTGAGAATAAACGCTTATTCTTGTGGGTCACTGCATTTGTGGGTGTTTGTACACCATGGTAGCTTAGTAGAAATTCCATTGTCAAATATGAAAATTGCTGCACGATCCATACTTCATTCTGGAGATTTACAAAGTGTGCTATCCCACTAAAGTCTCTGTGAAATTATTTAGTAAAGACAGTTTACATCATTTAACCCAGTTTCCAAGACATCTTGGAGCACTGAATCCTTTTTCGGTATGTTAAAAGTGAAAAAAAAAAAAAAAAAAAAAAAAGGTTAGCTGGAGTTTGACCTAATTTTTTTCTGTTAAAGAGAGAAATTTCCCTTTGTTGAGGGAAACATCTTAAAGAGCATCTGGATTATGGGATTTAAGAACCTCTAACGAATGTTCTAAATGGAAGGTATTTGGGTATTAAAGATTTAGATTATCATGCATAACAATATATAAAGAATTGTGAGTCTTCTCTCAGTGGACTGGATTGGATAGGGATTTGGAAGTAAGGGGAACTGGGAGAAGAGAGATATAAATAAAAGATCATCTCTGCAGAGAAAGATACGGGGTCAAACAGCAGCAGGCAGGCTTAAGGCGGAGGTGAGGAGAAGCCAGTGACCAATTTCTTGTGATGGAAGTGGCTGGGGGACTTGTACCCAATGACATCAGTTATTCAGTTTTAATTTCCTCCCTGTTCTGTGTAGTACTATGAACCTGTTATGTTTCCTACAATATTTTTTTTTATTAAAAGTCTGCTACCCAAACACACTGTATTCATTTTGCTTTAGAGAATGAAGGAAAAAGCAAAAAGGCTTCATGCTTGGTGTGGTGTGGTACTGGGAAGGGTGAGAGTCTTGGGAAGTGGGTACAGGAGTAAACAATGCTTTAGTGGAGGCAGGAGAATGGAGAGCCATGCAAATGCCACGGTGAGCCCTTGAGTGTCCTTGGAAATTCTGGGGTGGGTTCTCTACTTTATATTGCACAAAGGATGACGGGTGTGGCAGAGATTTTAGCCCAGACGTTTGTTTGCACTGCGTCGGTGTGTTTCTGTACATTATCCAGATCCCCTGCAGTTATGCCGAGGCCATGGGACTGGATTCTGGTCTCTAGGAGGTGGCCACCTGCAGACCTGGTCCTTAGTGACATCCTCAATGATCAGTGATATCCTCAGGGATCTTGCCCTGTCTTCCCTGCCACTAGCAATCTTGAGGCCACCTGTTCCCCTGGCGTAGCTGCAAGACAGAGGAGAACTACCTAACCCACACTGGATTTTTCATGGGCGAATATAAACTCATTCTGTAAAGTCACTGAGATTTTAAGGTAATTTGTTAATACAGCATAGACCAGACGACTTACTTCTTCATGCAGTGAGCTCTGGCCTCATGTGTATGTGTGTGTGGTCATAAAAAAAGAAGTCCTTCTGGGCAGCAGGGACTGTAGCCTAGGCAGAGTCCATTTGCAGCCAGTGTGTACAGGACAGACACAAACTCTAGTCCGCTCACCAGGAAACCACGTGACCTCGGATCAGTACAAGTGAGAAGTTCGTTATCTCAGTCCCACAGGACGGTGCTTTGAAGTGAGGAAGTGGAATATTCTTAAATGATTAAAGGCACTTGTTACAATAGCCAAGACATGGAAACAACCTAAATGTCCACTGGCAGATGAATGGATAAAGAAGTTGTGGTCTGTGTAGACAATGGAAATAATGCCATTTGCAGCAGCATTGATGGACCTAGAGATTATCATACTGAGTGAAGTTAAGTCAGAAAGAGAAAGACAAATATCATATGGTATCATTTATACGAGGAATCTAAAAAATGACATAAACAAACTTATTTACAAAACAGAAACAGACTCATAGACGTAGAAAACAAGACTGGTTACCAAAGGGGAAAAGAGAGGGGAGGGATAAATTAGGAGTTTGAGATTAGCAGATACAAACTACTATATATGGAATAAACAACAAGGTCCTACTGTATAGCACAGGGAACTATATTAGTATCTTGTAATAACCTATAATGAAAAACTGTATATATATATACAGAAACTAACACGACATTGTAAATCAACTATACTTCAATTTTAAAAAAGGCACGTGTTAAGCCTGTCCTCGGAGACCTTTTGGTTTTGCTCTCCCTTTTCAAGCAAATCTCCTATGCAAGCACTCTGCTGAGCCATACTAGAGATGAGGCAAAAGGAAAATCAGTAATACTGGTGCCTTTTATTTAAAGTTTTAACATTTTACTCATCATAGATTTTTTGTACTGATTTTTATTTTTTAATAATATTAAATTATCATTTATCTTGTTTACCAAAGTTTTGGGTGCCACCTTAACTTCTGCACCCGAGGTGAGTGCCTCACTCACCTCGCCCTGGACCTGGACTTGCCTAATGCTGTCCTGTACTGCTGCCAACGTCACACTCATTGTCCCAGGAGTAGTCCCTGGACTTTCCTACCCCTGTGAATTTGCTCACGCTGGTCTCCCTTCCTGAAAAGTTTTGCCCATCATATCCCCACCTCCCCACTTCCAACCAAACTGCCTGTCAAAGTCCACCTCCTCTGGGAAGCCATCCCTGATTTCCCCCACCTATAAGGAATCTTGCCTTACACTGAATACCCATGGCTCCCTACCTACACCTCATTTAAGAGTTTAGTACTTGTTATCGTGTAGGATGGATAATTACATAACCTATGAGGTAGCATAGTCCTTGGAGACAAGCATTGTGTTTTTTCTTTTAGAGAGATTTGTTTCATTTTGTATCTCTTGCTGCTCATTTAGAACGCTTAGCACAGTGATGAATCAATGATCAATATGGTCTCATTTTCTCTTGGTTCTCATAGTTGTCAAAGAGAACAATTATTCTGCAATTATTCTGTTCTTCCCCCGTCTTCCTTATTTCCTTCTCCGAATTGAGACATCTTGAAATACAATGGCTTAGCAAAATGCCTGTGAACGTGGGACTATAGAAATACTGCAGCGTTGAAGATGCAGAGAGCTGGCAAAGGTCAGGTCAACAAAAAGAACGTGCCAGTTTCTCCTCTGGGCAACATCCCAGGCTTTTGCTTTGCCTGTGACTTCATTTGCTTTTAAAGGAAAAAAAAAAAAAAAAAAAAAAAAAAAAAGAAAAGGAAGTGGGGGAACACAGCGAAAACTCCTGATTTCCAGAGAGGGCAAACTCAGAAGACACGCTGTTCTTGTTGAGGTCTCTGAGTAGCGTCCCCACTGTGTCCTTCAGAGCCATGTGACCAAAGCTTGTTTACAAAGCACTCTTATTCTTTCCAGGTTGTGGCCACACTGATGGGGGCATGATTTCTGACATTGTTCTGATTAGAGAAATTAAGGACAGAGCCACCTCCCTCCTCAAGGGGCCGTGCAGCACTGGGATGCAGGTCTTTTGGACCTCACTTAGTGTGCGTGTTGAGGGGCCCTGGGAGCTGGGACTGGGCCCGGGAGCCTTGTTAAGGATCCACGTGGGCCATAACTGCCTTTCCCTGGAGACCACATCACCCATGGACTGGGGACTTCTGACTTTCAGGGACTATTAGTGTCTTCTCCAAAAGGGATTTGCACTGGAGTCAGGAGCCCATACGACAAAGCTTTTCTCCAATCTCTGCTTTCCCAGCCTGGAACTGAACAAAAGCCAGAGTGAGGAATGCGTGTTACCTGGGATTAGCACATCACGGAAGCAGAAGGATTAAGGGAAGAGAGAGAAGAAAGTGCCTGACAGACCACAACTGGTAAGGGGCTTGAGGGCGATCTGATGCCGGGACTGACGTTCCGGCAGCTGTGACATTACTGCCCCCAAGTTGATTCACTAATTTGTGTGTGTGTGTGTGTGTGTGTGTGTGTATGTGTGTGTCTGTGTGGAGTGTAGGAGGAGGCAGAAGGACACTGAGGCCTGGAGAGATTAAGTAACTTGCTCAGTGTCATAATTGAGCAGTTTTGGGAGGACAAGACCCACCCAGACCTCCTGCTCCCCAGCGCAGTGGTCTCTCCTCGGACCCTCAGGATAGGCTGCTTCTCCAAGCAGTGGAAGGAGAAACAGTTTTTCTGAGACCAAGGAAAAATAGTGGATAAAGAGAGAAGAGGTCTGGCCAGGAAAGGGCAAATTTCAGTTTAGGTGCAATTCAGATCACCAGATCCAGTCTGTTGTATTTATCATTTTCTCCAATATGTCAGCCCAACACTGGCCTCGCTGCCAGAGTCTAACACTTTAAAAATGATCAAATGTCTTCCCTACCCCACTGCACCGCAACTCTGCCAAACGACTTTCCATCCTTCAGCACAGGAGTGTCCATCAGCCTTCAGAATAGACTGCAGAGCTGGTGTTCATGCTTGTTTGCTTAAAGAGGGACGATTCCCGGGTCCTCTTGGGCTGTTAGAGCAGACTCGTGATGCATGTGAGATCCCGATATAAGATCAATTGGGATTCTATGTGCAGTTTTGCTCCTAATGGCAGTTTCACTCACCATTTACTAGCTGTGCAGTCTCGGGTGCAAGACCGAAATACTTAAACTCTTTCTGTCTCGGCTGCCTCATCTGTGAAATGGGGATAATAAAAGTTCCTACCTCATAAAGTGGTTGTGGGGACTAAATGACTTAATATGTAAATCACTTAGAAGAGTGTCTATTTGTTCTCTGTTATTAACGAGAATCATATCTGTTCTTTAAAAATATCCATTTTGGGTAAACTAAGAGGATCTAATTAAGACAGTAGCTTTCTGTTAAGTAAGCACACTGTTATGCTGAGAATGGTAGGGTAACCCCAAGGATGGCTTATGACCTCCGTGAACATTGATTGATTTCAATGGGTTCTTAGACTTCAGACAGTTTAAAAAATGTTTGCATAAAAATAAAAGTCACTTGAACACTTGCACGATGCCTTACCCTTTGCAAGATGCTTCATATGTCATTGGAGAACTTCATTTATTGACGTGCTGAGCTCCAGGGGCACACCCCCTGACCAGGGAAGACAGACTCAAGAGAGATTTCTTGTGGGAAGGAGGATCTGAGCTGAGGTTTGGAGGTAGGGTAGGAGTCGGGCAGGACCCTGAGGATGAGAAAGACAAGGTGTTCCAGTGGAAGGGGTGGCCCGTGGGAAGCACGGAGTTCTGAGAGAACACAGAGGATGAGAGAAGCTGCAAAAAATTCAGGTGGCTGAAGAGAAGTGTGCAAGGTGGAGTGTGGCTGTGGGTTCGAGGAATGAGAAGTAGGGACGTGATGGGAGGAAGTAAGCAGGGGAGACCTCAAGGGCAGCATTCCCTAACGTGCAGAGGAGGTTAAAGAATATCTTCTTCTTGTTGGGGCACTCTGCCTGGATTTTTAACATAGAGTGATGTGACTGAATTAAAGTCTTAGAAATATCACTCTGGCCACAATGAGAAGCAAGAATTGGAAAGAAGCAAGTCTGAGGGCAGGGGGAGCTGCTAAGTTACAATCCGGGCAAGAGATGAAGAGGGTTTGGAATAAGGGGAGAGCTGTGGTCATGGAGGAAAAGGGACAGAGTCTTCCGATGGATATTCCCATGGGAGGCAGGACCCCATGTATCAACCCCTATTGGAGCCATAGAGAAATTCTGGTTGAGTGGTTATGGGATGTGCTGGGGTTCACACAGCTAGTTAGCAATAAAGGCGGGAGAACAAGAACTCCTATTCTGCAAATGTTTTCCTGTCTCAGTTTTCTTGAAGTGCCAGGAAGACTGCGTCTCACAGAACTCCCGTGAAGTTAGGGGCCAAGACCAGCCATCTCTGAAGCCCAACATCGCACATGTTCAATGCATGCAAACCAGAAATACAGGTAAATCCTCCTTGTAGCTTCCTAACTGGCTTCTCATCCTGGCCCTCTCAGGCATCTCTGGCTTCATGGCAGGGAAGAACCTCACCTTGGTGACGGAATTCCTCCTGGTCGCATTCACTGACTGTCCTGAGCGGGCACGGCCTCTCTTCCTCCTGTTTCTGTTTATCTATGTCGTGACCCTGTCGGGGAACCTGGGCATGATCGTCCTGATCCGCGTGGATCGCCGGCTGCACACCCCCATGTACTTCCTTCTGAGTCACCTGTCGCTCGTGGACACGTGTTTCTCGTCTGTCACGGTGCCTCAGCTGCTGGCCGTGCTGCTGGAGCGCGGGGCAGCCCTCGCCTACACACGCTGCGCAGCCCAGTTCTTCCTCTTCACCCTCTTCGGCTCAGCTGACTGCTACCTCCTGGCCCTCATGGCCTACGACCGCTGCGTGGCCGTGTGCCGACCCCTGCTCTATGTCACTGTCATGACGCAGAAGACCCGCTGGGCCTTTGTGGGTGGGGCTTACGGCGCGGGGCTCTTCAGCGCCACCGTGCGGACGGTCTCCGCTTTCACGCTCTCCTTTTGCGGAACCAATGAGATCGACTTCATGTTCTGTGACCTCCCGCCTCTCTTAAAGATGACCTGCGGGGACAGCTACACTCAGGAAGTGGTAATTATTGTGTTTGCCGTTTTTGTCATCCCTGCCTGCCTGGTGATGATTCTGGTGTCCTACCTGCTTATCATCGTGGCCATTGTGAAGATCCCCTCAGCTGGAGGCAGGGCCAAGACCTTCTCCACATGCGCCTCCCACCTCACCTCCGTGTCCCTCTTCTTTGGGACCCTCATCTTCATGTATCTGAGAGGGAACTCGGGCCGGTCCTCTAAGGAGGATAGGGTGGTGTCTGTGTTTTACACGGCAGTGATCCCCATGTTGAACCCCTTCATCTACAGCCTGAGGAACAAGGAGGTGAAGGAGGCTGTGAGAAGGATTCTCAACAGAGCCAGGTCGTCCTCGTCCAACCTTGGAAAGTCCTGAGAACCACCTCCTCTGCAGTGCCAGCATTCTGGGAACTCGTTATTTGAAGCACGCCCGAGGTTGAAGTGAATATGTCATGGGACAAGGTGTAAACAAGAACCAGAGCTTTCAGTTCCAGGGAGAGAAAGGAACGAAAGGAAGAGGGAGCCTGAGAAGAGACTGGAGAGAGAGCTCTAACTCCCAGGACAGGAGACAAAAGAATCTGAGGTTGAATCTTGTGTAATTCAGACGTGGCACACCTCACAGGTCTGTGACTACCTTTTTGGTGCAATTTTCTATGAAAGATTTCCATCATATAGAAATGTTGAAAATAATGTATAGTGAACTCCCTGTACTCAATACTTAGATAGTTTTTGCTTTATCACACACATATGATCTACTTATTCATCCTTCTGTTCATTCACCAATGCACCTTGTTTCTTTTTTTTTTTAATTGAAGTATAGTCAGTTACAATGTGTCAATGTCTGGTGTACAGCACAATGTCCCAGTCATGCGTATACAAACATATGTTCCTTTTCATATTTTTTTCCATTAAAGGTTATTACAAGATATTGACCATAGTTTCCTGTGCTATACAAAAGAAACTTTTTTTTTCCACTTTGTTTCTTGATAGACTTCAAAGTGAGTTTCAGACATCAGTATTAGTACTCTTCAATCCTATATGTTCCAGAATGATGTCATCAATTAGAATTCCATATTTAGATTATGTTTATTAAATGTTTTAAATTGAAGTATAGTTGATTCACAATATTATGTTAGTTCCAGGTGTACAGTATAGTAATTCAGTATTTTTATACACCATTATAGGTTGTTACAAGATAATAATTCCCTGTGATATACAGTGTATCCTTGTTGCTTTTCTACTTTATACATAGTAGTTTGTATCTGTTAATCCCATACCCCTAATTTGTCCCTCCTCCCTTCCCTCTCTCCCCTTTGGTAACCACAAGTTTATTTTCTAACATATGGGAGTCTGTTTCTGATTTGCATATACATTCATTTGTATTATTTTTTAGATTCCACATATAAGTGGTATCATACAGTATTTGTCTTCCTCTGTCTGATTTGTTTCACTAAGCATAATATTCTCTAGGTCCATCCATATTCCTGCAAATCTCAGTCTTTCTTTTTTGTGGCTGACTAATATTCCATTATATATATGTATCTTCTCAATTCAATCATCTGTTGATGGGCACATGGGTAACTTCCATGTCTTGGCTATTATAAATAGCTCTGCCATGAACATTGGAGTGCATATATCTTTTTGAATTAGAGTTTTTGTTTTTTCTGGATATAGACCCAGGAGTGGAATTGCTGGATGGCATGGTAGTCCTAGTTTTAGTTTTAAAAGGAATCTCCATATTGCTCTCCATAGTAGCTGCACCAATTTACACTTCCATCAGCAGTATACAAGGGTTCCCCTTTCTCCACATCCTCTTCAACATTTGTTATTTGTAGACATTTTGATGATAGCCATTCTGACAGGTATGAGGTGATATCTCATTGTTGAAATAAACTCAAAATGGTTTAAAGGCCTAAATGTGAGAACAGAAATCATAAAACTCCTAGAAGAGAACACAGACAGGAGACTGACACACAGCATAGCAATATTTTCTTGGATCAGTCTTGTAAGGCAAAAGAAACAAAAGGAAAAAGAAACAAATGGCACCTAATTATACTTAAAAGCTTTTGCACAGCAAAGGAAACCATCAATAAAACAAACAAAAGAACCCTACAGACTGGGAGAAAATATTTGCAAATGATGTGACTGACAAGGAGTTAATATCCAAAACATGTAAACAGCTCATACAACTCAATATGTAAACAACAAACAACCCAATCACAAAATGGACAGAAGTCCTGAATAGACATTTTCCCAAAGAAGACATACAGGTGCCCAACAGGCACATGACAAGATGCTCAACATTGTTAACTATTAGAGAAATACAGATGATGTTTATTTTATGATTACATTAAGGTAGAAGTTTGATAATGCAGTTAATAAAGCTGACCCTGCTGAAAGTATTCTTCAGGCTCCTGTGGTAGTTTCCAGGGATGCCTCACGTGAATCGCCACATGCTCATAATAACATGTCTGTTGGTTACAGTCACCACTGGAAAGATGCCCTGTTCTTTCTTCTTCTCCACCCGCTCCAGCTCCCATTTATAACATCATGTGCTGAAAACCCACTGGGTGATTTAGATCATTCCCACTGCCCATAATGGTATCTGCAGAGTCTGTGTGGTGGATGTCGACTCTGTGATCTTATAGCTTTTGACCTGGGGGAGGCAGAGCATTGTTGCGTCCCATTCAGGGGTGAGCGGGAGGGAATTCTGATCTTCCCTGGGTCCCTGTGCTCTGCAGCAACTCTGCCTGCATTCAAAGCCTCCTGGAATCTGTTGGGTCTTGCTCTTCATCTCTCTGTAGGTACCCCAACCAAAGCCAAGGCTCTGGGGGTGGGGGGCGGGGAACAGGCCCCAGCTACTCATCATTTTCTGTCTTCCCTTTGGTTCTTATTCCCAGAACTCAAACTCCTTTTCTTCCTGTCCCTTGGATTACTAACCAACCAACCAACAAAACCCCCAAGATCCCAGGGATATGAATGATATAAACCATCATGGGAGGGGGTAAGGGGTGACAGTACAAACAGAGGATGATTCCAAACTCAGCCAGCCAAAAATGATGTGTCACACCCGGAAATCCTGCAAGAGGATTTTAAATCTGAAGAAGCAGATGAGTGAAACATGGAAGAGTCAGGGTGAAGGCAGCCAAAGAATATTCAATTTAAGTTCACTTATAATAAAATAAAACATTTAAATCTTCAAAGACATGATGTTCACTCTAGAAGACAGGATGCTTTAAAATATATAATTTTCATAGGAAATATTTAATCCCTTTAATGATGGTTTATCTCGTTATCAAAACCTTGGCTGAAAATGCATAGCTCTGCTAAAAGGGGGAAGGTTGATAAATAATTCCTGTGTCAATTGTGTTACGGGCGGTGGGAAAAGTTAAGGAAGTAGTTAGAAAGCTTGGATTGGTCTAACAAAGTTCCCTCCTGATTGAAAGAGACAACATTGGTTCTGTGTGAATGAGAGTAGCACATGCAGAGTTATTTGTTCTCCCAGAATCGGCCAGAAGGCAGGGAGCACTCAGTGAATTTCAAGGGACTATTAAGAGAATGCATTGCCAGGTCTAAGGAGACAACTTAATGCCTCTTTCTGATTAAATTCTGAGCAGACAGTTGAAGACTTCTATTTAAGAAGGAAGGGCTAACTGAAAAGGTTCTAGGAACTTGCGGCCACGAAGCCCCAGCCTTGCCTATGAGACTTCATATAATTTGAACTCTATAGAAAGAGCTTAGGGAAAGTTAAAAAAAAATGCTTGCCACTTATGGATGAGAGGGGAGACAGGGGTAAATTAGATAATTTTAAAGATTAGTTGATAATAGGGAGGTTACCTTGTTGTAAATAGGTGTTAGTATTTCCTTATATCTTGCTGTGTCTTATCTTGAAGCCATTCAAATGAAGCAACATGTAATTGCTTTTGTTGAGTTATTTTAATTCTGAGTTCTGTTTTATAGAAGATACATAGCTGATGAGAAATCATTCAAATCATCTTTGCTTAGAATGGTGAGGCCATCTGGGGCCAAGGTGGATGCCGACTCCAGCTTTTCCCTGTGGCTGTGAGTAACACTTCTTAGAAGGTGCAGGGGCCTGGCCAAGTACCCCAGGAATTTTCAACCACGATCTGCTCAGCCTGCAACTTAGATCCTGCATCTAAGCCCAGTCTCCTTTTTTTTTAAAAGGGTAGAAAGAAAATACAGACCTAGAAGGAGAAACTCCTCAATTATTCCCAAACATGGAATTCGGAGACATCCTCACAAAGGTTTTGCAAAAATGTAGGAATTAAGAGTGCACATTCTGGAACCAGAATGCTTGGGTTCAAACCCTAGCTCTGGCCCCTTACTCTGGGACTACTGGTGACCTACTTTGACTTTCTGTGCTTACATTTTCTCATCTCCTTAAAATGGGCATAATAATAGTACCCAACTCATAGGATTGTTGTGTGGATTAAATGAACTAACACATCTATCTGTCAGTCAATCATCTATCAGCTTAGTAGGGTGAACTGGCATATGGTAAGCAGCTTAAGTAGTCTTTGCTATTATAATCCTGTTGGATTTCCTGCCCACATTTTGGTTCGGCTACCACCATGGCCTGAATCTCTGAGTCAGGAAACCAAAGTTGGTCAGATATGTAGGTCTTAGGACCAAATCTCTAAACTTTTACTTTAATATTATAGGCCCTAGTACTCACCTATGTGAAATCCTGATCTATACTCTCTGAGGTTCCTCCTGCTTTTCTGGGCTGGCCTCATGGCGATTAAATCATCTTAACGTTTATCTGACAATACTTTCAAATGTTACCATAGCTTCTTGAAAGTTGGGTTCTGATGGCCTCAGCAGCCGGCTTCGCCTGGGGGTGGGTTTGGAGGGGTCACTATTATTTATGAGGTAGAACTGCAGGGGCTCAGCCATCAGACCCACTTCACGACTGAAGGAAACTCCTTTCTTAAAGGGCATGATGGTTTCTTCTTCCACAGCGCATGAGACATCCCCCTGGGGAAATGGCGTTCCCCTCCCAATTCCTTTCCCGGGAGGAGTGATTTCTCTTGGGGCAGCCAGTGTGACAGAGACTTAAAGACACCAGATCCTGAGATGAGTCATCAAGAGACGCCTTTTCTTGGGACGATCACTGCTTTGCTGTTCGGCGTTTGGTCAGCTGCTGAGCTTTTTGCTAGAGCTGGCCTGCCCGCGGGTCATCTTCCCCTGGGAGCTCTAGCACCCCAGGATGCTAATCTGCTCTCAGTGAGAAACAGGTTCTGTGCTCAAATATTTTGTGGGAAATGGTGGGTTAAAGAAAGTCGACAAGATTTCTTAAATATAGGACCTTATCCATCCTTTAACGTGCTGCAGTGCAGTATGATTTTCCACGTGGAGGATGTGGTACGCAGTGATTTCCAAAGTTAGGAGAGGAGTCAAACTATTTCCCCCCCAGGAATGTCTACTAAGACACCTGGGTAAACATAAGGCTTTGCCAGGTAGGAGAACCCTTGGCAGGGATTCTCAAATTTTGCTGCATGTTGTAATCACCTGGGGATTAAAAAAACAAAACAAAACAAAACAAAACAAAAAAACTGATATCTGGCTGCTACACTCAAGCATTCTGGTTTACTTGTTTCGGGGTACACTCCGGGCCTCTGGATGTGAAAGCTCCCCGGGTGATTCTATTGTGTAGCAAAGTTGAGAACCATTGCCCTAGATCCTCTGTGTCATCTTCCAAGCAGAGCACTGACCCGGCTCAAGTCATTGTTTTGCCACCAAGTAGCTGCAAAGCCCTCTCTGTATCTAGGTGGTTAAGTTAATAAGACAGGGAAGCATCAAACCCACTCCATCTATCTTAGGTCTCCTGCGAAGAAGGAGGGCACTGGTGGGACTTTGCGGACATCACGCTCTTCAGGAACATGCTTTCATTATTTTACTTCATGGCCCAGTGCACAGAGGGTCAGGCAGGACGAGAGCTCCTGTGAATGCATCCCAAGGCACTGTCTCTGGATGTAATTTTTGGAGATTAACTTACCAGAACCACCTCGGGTGCCTGTTAACATTGTGGATGCCTGTGCCCTATGGTGGAGGCACTGCATCAGAATTTATGGAAGTGGGACGATATTATCACCTTTTAAATAAGTTCCCTGGGTAATTCTTACACACACGGGAGTTTGAGAATCAGTGCCCTGGAGGAGAGGTTGGTCACCATTAAGAATTTGCTCAGTTTGCCTCGTGAGAAATCTGTTTATGACCTGCTCATACCTGCCTCTCCAACGTTTCATCTCATGACTCTTCCCCCAGGAAAAGTCTCTGTTTCTGCCAAAGAGTGAAACTTTAGAGTCACCAATCACAGCATGTCTTGGTGATGGGGAGCAAAAGCTTGTGCTTACAAAACAGACTCCTTTTAGGATCAGGTCGTAGTCAGCTGGAGTGTCATTGTGCATAAACCGCTGATGAAATTCTCAACTGAGATAGAGGAAATCTTCAAAGTAATAGAATCCTTTGGTACCATCCAGGAATGAGACAAGACTAGGAACGAGCCGCATCAGACCCCTGTGGCAGGATGCAGGATGGGGCTTTGGGAGTTGGAAATTAAAGAGAAATCTTCAAAAATATTAGACACCTTGTTAGGAAGATAAATTGTTTCTCTCTGGAGACTTACCTCAGGTGCCAATTACGGCATGAAGCTGGGGCAGTGAATACAAAAAGCACCACCAGCATGGTCTAGGGCAGGATCAGAAGCTCAGGGGGAGAGGCTGGTCCCCGAGCCCTGCTATCCTGGGCTGAGCCTGAAAAAAAAATCCTGGGAAACTCTAATGTCAAGGGTGAGAATAAGACATAGAGTTTCTGGAAGCAACTCCCTATCAACCTGGTTGCTATGATTATGGACTAGTATTACTGTCGTTTATTTAAAGGGGACAAAGACAAGGTCATTGGAGTCCAGAGGGGAAAAGTGACTTGCCCAGGGTCACACATCCAGTCTGAGTGAGCTAGAACCCAGGTCTCCTCTGGACTGGCAGGTCACCGGCAGAGGAAACACTAAACGAGGGAAGAATACGCTGGTGACGTGGAATTCAGGTGAGGATGCTTCATGCCAAGCTCATGGCTTCCAAATCTGATTTCTTTTCTTTATTCTTATTTCTAGTGGGTCAGCTCAGTTACTGGCCTGGCTGCTGGTGCATCAGGGCGTCAAATATGACCAAAGCCCTCCTTTACAGCCCTGCTCTAGAACTCTGTTAAGAACCCTCAGCTCCATTAACCCAGATTCCTCCAACATGCTGCGACCGCAGCAGGCTGCACAGACAGATCTGCTTTCAAATTTGGTTGCTGTTTATTATCCAACTGCTGCTTTTATTAGGGACTGTGAGAACAACCACACTGAGCTCGTGGAGCATTTTAGGTGCTGAAGGGAGCTGATGTCAGCTCTTTTGATTCCAAGGTTAATGTGAGTACTTACAAAAAAAAAAAAAAAGCACCTCCCCCCCAAAACTCGTAATAAGCCAGCCAACTCTAATTAGGAGAATAGCTACTTGTTAAATATGCATGCTGTTAGACTGAAAATAGAAATATTCCTATAAGCAGAGCCCACTGCTGATTGCTAATGGATTTTTTTTTTTTTGGTTTGCATTCTTTTGTTCATGGAGTAGAAATTGCCCTTCCTTAAAACATTCATTTAAAATTTTAAATAGCCACCATATATATATGTATGTAGAGTGCTTTTAGCTTTCCAATGCACTTTTGCATCTGTTTTAATCTGTGCATTAACCTTATCTCATAAGCAGGGCAGATATGATCCTCTTTTGATGGAAGAGGAAGTTGAGGTTCAGAGAGGTTAAGTGCCTTGTGTAAGATCAAACAGCTAATTGGGGACAGAGCTGCAAATACAAGAGCTGACTTGTAAATCGGTGAATCATGTGCTCTCCATTCTTAGTGTAATCAATGCATTCATCACTTTTCATCTTGTATTGTAGCGGGTCCATTTCCACATTAGGCTGAGAAGTGTGCTAATGGTCAAGCGCCACCTATCAGACACTCAGTCTGAAGCTTCTAGCTTGAACTGACTTGTACTGGTCTTCCTGGATCCCGTCACTGGGCGCTTTTGTCTCAGCCTTCAAGGGGAACCGCTGAATGGATGGCCGGGATGAATGACACCGTAGTGACCTCTTTCTTCCTCACCGTGTTCCCTGAGCATCCCGAGTGGGCGCTGCCTCTCTTCCTGGTCTTTCTGGGTTTCTATCTGCTCACTCTGCTGGGGAACACAGGAATGATCTTCCTGATCTGCAGGGATCGCCGGCTCCACACCCCGATGTACTTCTTCCTCGGCCACCTTTCCCTCGTGGACATCTGCTACTCGTCCGCCATCGTCCCCCAGATGCTGGCCGTGCTGCTGGAACACGGCGTCGTCATCTCCAGAGCCCGCTGTGCAGCCCAGTTCTTCCTCTTCACCTTCTTCGCTTCCATTGACTGCTACCTCCTGGCCATCATGGCCTATGACCGCTACGTGGCCGTGTGCCGACCCCTGCTCTATGTCACCATCGTGACCGAGAAGGCCCGCCTGGGTCTGGTCACTGGGGCTTATGTTGCTGGTTTTTCCAGTGCCTTTGTTCGAACGGTCACAGCCTTCACGCTCTCCTTTTGTGGAAACAATGAGATCAATTTTATTTTCTGTGACCTACCCCCTCTGTTAAAACTCACTTGTGGGGAAAGCTACCCCCAGGAAGTGGTGATTATTGTGTTTGCCAGCTTTGTCATGCCTGCCTGTATACTGGTGAGCTTGGTTTCCTACCTGTTCATCGTGGTGGCCGTCCTGCAGATCCGCTCTGCCGGGGGCCGGGCTAAGACCTTCTCTACCTGTGCCTCCCACCTCACTGCCGTCGGCCTCTTCTTTGGGACCCTCATCTTCATGTACCTGCGAGATAACTCGGGCCAGTCCTCGGAGGCGGACCGAGGGTTGTCAGTGCTCTACACGGTGGTGACCCCCATGCTGAACCCCCTCATCTACAGCCTGAGGAATAAGGAGGTAAAGGAGGCTGCTGTGAAAGCCCTGAGCCCATCCAAGCCTCCCGGAAGGCCCTAGAGGGACCCTCGGCGGATCTGAGTCCTTACTTCCTCCATCCTTCCCGTCTTTCCTCAAATATCCCCTGCTTTCCCAGACAACCTGATTAAAATTGCACCTGAACTTCCCATCTCCACTGTCTGATTTACCAGATCGTGTAATGCTTGTCATTATCTGATGTCCTGTGTTTTACATATTTGATATTGTCTAATCCTCATAACCAGAAGTAAACTCCACAGGAGTAAGCGTTTTTAGCTCTGAGATTCACCCCGGTATGCCCAGTGCCTCGCAAAGCACCATGAAGGCCCTCAGTACATATGTGTTGAATGAATGAATGAAGCGCAGGTTCCAGTGTTGACCTTTCAGTTTCAACTCCTTCTGTCCTCAGTTTTCTTATCTGCCAAGTGGGTTTCCCTATTTTATAGGCCGATGTTTTTGGGGATTCAGTGCATGAATGGGCAAGGACCACGCTGGTCTTATTCACTAGGATCTGTTGAATGTAGTGCATTGCTTGGCGCAACGAACACTTGATGGGTGAAGCAAAAATATTTGGAAAATCAAAAAGCTGTCTACAAATGCAACTAACTTTTTTTTTTTAATTTTTAAATTGAAGTATAGTTGATGGGCAATATTACATGTTACAAGTATACAACAGTGATTCACTATTTTTAAAGGTTATATTCCATTTAAAGTTTTTTTAAAAATAAAATATTGGCTACATTCCCTGTGTTGTACAATATATCCTAGTAGCTTGTTTATTTTATACACGACAGTTTTTACCTCTTAATCCCCTATCTTGTCCTGTCCCTCCCTCTCCCCACTGGTAACCACTAGTTTGTTTTCTATAACTGTGAGTCTGACCAGCCACTTCTTTTGTAAAAAATTGAAGTGTAGTTGATTTACAATGTTAGTTTCAGGTGTACAGCAAAGCGATTCAATTATAAATATACATACTTTCATATATACACATTTATTTTCAGATCTTTTTCCATTATAGCTTATTATAAGAAAGTGAATATAGTTCCCTGTGCTCTACATCCAACTACTGTTTTTGATCCAAAGGGATTTTCCGAATCCCATCATTTATGTGTTCATTGTTTCTCTTCTTATTGTTTCTGTGGATATTGAAGAATCATAACATTAATATTCATGATGATGATAAATAGATAGCAACTAAGATGTATTAGGCAGGCATCACCTTCGGAGAATTTCGATGTTTGCTGCAGGAATTATCTGATTTAATTCCCACCACAACCCTGTGAGGCATGTTCAGTTACTTTTACTGCTTTACAGGTAGATGAGGCCCCTGAGACTTACAGGTGAGTAACTGTCTCAGGGTCAGCGAGCATGTGGGGGAGCGGGGCTCCCACCCCACCCAAGCCTGAGCTATTTGTTGCCATACACACAGTCTCCTGCTGCGACCTACTGCTCGCTTTATATAATCACTCGATCTGGAATTTATTGTTATTGCAATTTGCTTTTTCCTTTTCCTTGGTGGAGAAAAGATAGAAGTCCAATTTGTAGAGGCAGGGGCAGTCAACAACTATGTATTTTGTAGCCCTGATGTGCTAGTACTGTGTAATGGGGCAGCATGTGTCAGCGCGCACACGTGCGTGCGCTTGTGTGTGTGTGTACGCCCATGTGTGTGCATGTAGTTGTGTATGAGAAAATAAAGTGTGTTGATTAAACAGATGACAGCTTCTGAACGCAAGGAACTTTCATTTGAATGGCATATAACAAACATTTTAGAAAAGAGTTTGGTAGACAAGTTTAGGAAATTGGAAAAAAAATTGCATGGGTGGCCAAGAGATTTGGATTCACACATCAGTCTTTGTTCATGTTTTGCATAAATCACTTAAAACCTGCAGAAGAGGGTGACGCGACTCCACAGAATGCATCTTGGAGGCTGCTTTTTTTTTTTTTAAGTATTAACTGCCATGCAAATTTTCGCCTGACACTTCAACTTCTGTAGTAGGTGGTAAGAGGCATTTGTATTGTAGAAAGAGCTCAGAATTTGGCACCAGCGTGTCCAGTCTGTCAGTTCTCAGTTCTCAGGCTTCAGATTAGTTCGGGCCTATCAGCCTGCCTTCTCGACTGTGAAATAGTACTTACTGGGCAGGTTTTGTATTATCTCATGTGTTCCCACAACAACTTAGTACCTGTGGAGGATGGGAAGGTGCTGGGTGAAACTATATAGGCATAAACGTTAATTCATAAATAGTATTATTATGATAATTGTCTCTGGCTCCACAGCCTGGTGAGCAGCAATGGGTAGAAAGATGCACAGCAGATCAATGGACAACTTTATTTTAGAGCCGTCTGGAATTGTCACTCCCGGGCCAAGACTAGCCTTGGATCCAAACACCTCCAGAAGTAAAGAGTTCACTAATACTTTTTTAATGTAGCTCTCAAACTAGGATACACTTAAATGCACACGTAATCTAATGCCAGGCACTGTGCTCTACATGAATCATTTATTTCAGTTCTCTTGACAACTTTAATGGAAAGTAATTATTATTGACCTCATTTAGCAACAGGGAAGAGTAAGGCAAAGAGATGATACAAGTTGCCCAAGTTACGCAGCTGTAAAATGGTCGCCGTGGGAGGATCTGATTTCAAGTCTTCAATGTACTCTTAAATGATATCCACTCTTCTGTATTTTCCCCTCTCTTTCCCCCAGGCCCCAGAACTCTGGAAATTTGCTTCCGAGGTGTCTGGATTTCAGATGCATTCTTGGTCTCAGTGTTTGGTGGATCCCTGCTAGGGTGAGTGCATCTTAGGGCCTAAATGTGAAGTTCATGGAACTCACCTTTGCCCTCTTGTAGGCCAGTTAATCTGCAGCTCCCTCAGGAAGAGCAGGATTGGCTCAGATGAGCTATTGCCTTTTGAAGCCCTTCCTGAGCACCTCCTGAGCCAACACTTCCTCTAATAAGTAGCTCATCAGTACAGTGTCTCCAAGCAGTCACCAGTCTTGTCTTCACGTCGTCTTCCTCACCCTCCAGTAATCACCTAAGAATACAAGATTCCTTTCCAAATGATGGTAATTGTTATTTCTTACCACTTGATAGAATTAACAATGTATTTTATTATTTTGTTCAATTATCTATGTAATATCTATCTACCTATCTATGTATCTATCATCTCATAAGATATTACTCAACAATTGTGTCTGAAATCCCTTCTGATTTGCTAAGACCTTATCATATGGTATTTTCCTTTCTCTTTCTGACTTACTTCACTTAGAATGACAATCTCCAGCTCCATCCATGTTGCTGCAAATGACATTATTCTATTCTGCAAAGACTTTTTAAAAACAGCTTCACTGAGGTGTAACTGACATGCAGTAAACCACACATATTTAATGTACACAACTTGGTGAGTTTTGACCTGTGAATACACCCATGAAACCAGCACCACAATGAAGATGATGGACGCATACATCACTCCCCAGAGTTTCTTTTTACCCCATTGCACTTTTTACCCTGTTCCCTTTCCCACCACCCACACTTCATACCCCCAGGAAATCACTAATCTCCTTTTCTCAACGTACATCAGTTAGAATGCCTTAGAATTTTATGTTAATTTTATATAAATAGAATTATGTCTGCTTCCTCTCACTTAGCATAATTATTTCGAGATTCCTTACTGTTGTGGATATCAATAGCTCATTCCTTATTGTTGCTCAGTATCCTTCCATTGTATGGATCTACTACACTTTGTTTATTCATTCACCTATTTATGTGCATTTTGGTTGTTTCTGTTTTTAGCTATTTTAATTAAAGCTGCTACGAACCTTCGTGAAAAGTCTTTGTATGGGTACATGATTCATTTCTTGTAGGTAACTACTGAGGGGTAGAATGGTTGGATCATACGGTAGGTATATGACTATTTCAGAAACTGACAAACGGTTTTCCAAAGTGGCTGTGTCATTTAACACTTCCACCCACAACGCATGGGAGTTCCAGATCCTCCACATCCTCACCAACACTTGGTGTGACCACCCTTTCTAACGTTAGCTTTCTAATGGCTGTGTAGTGGTACCTCACTGTGGTTTTAGCTTGCATTTCTCTGATGAGTAATGATGTTGATGGTTTAATCTTTTAATGTGGTCAGTTGCCATTAGTATTTGATGAAATGTCTTTTCAAATATTCTGCCCATTTTAAAGTGGGCTCTTTGTTTTCCTATGATTGACATTTGAGAGCTTTTTATGTTTCTGGATACAAGTCCTTTATCAGATAAAAGATTTGCAGATATTTTCTCCCAGCTTCTACATTGTTACTTTTGTTATTCTCAACAGTGTCCTTCAGAAAGTAAACACTTTTAATTTTAATGAAGTCCTATTTATCAATTTTGCCATTTATGGGTTGTGCTTTTGGTTTCATATATAAGAAATTTTTTTCTACTTCCATGGTCACAAAGATGTTTTCCTCTGTACTCTCAAAGTTTATAGTTTTAAGTTTTACATTATGTGTAGAATCCATTTTGAGTTAGTTTTGTATACGAAAAAAGTTATGGGCCAAAGTAAATATTTTTGCATATGGATATCCAGTTGTCCGAGCACCACTTGTTGAAAAGACTATCTTTTCTCCACTGAGTTGGCGCTGCACCTTTGTTGCAGATCAGTTGTTCGTGTATGTGTGGGCCTATTTCTGGACTCTACTCTGTTCCAATGACCTATTTGTCTATTTTTATGCCAATACCATCTTGAATACTAAGTGCAAGTCCTTCAACTTCACCCATTTTCATATTCATTTAAATTCTTTTATACCCTCTGAATATCCATATGGTTTTAAAAATCAATTTGTTAATTTCCATAAAAATGTCTCTTTCATTTTTGATTGGGGTTGCATTGAATCTTATTGATCAATTTGAGGACAACTGACATATAACCAATAGTGATTATTTTGAGCCAGGGGGTCGATATATCTCTTTTTATTTAGATCTTCATTAATTTTTGTGTTTTGTACTTTTCAGTGTAGACTTTTAAACTCTTTTGTCAGATTTATCCTTGAGTATTCCATTATTTTTGATGCCACTGTAATGTTATTGATTTTTAAATTTCCATTTCCAATTTTTCTTTACTTGTGTCTAGAAATACAGTTACTTTTTAATATTGATCTTGAATCTTGCAGCCTTGCTAAACTCACTTACTAGTTCTTGTAGCTTTTCTGTAGACAGTCATGGTGTCTATAAATAAAAATAGTTTTATTTTTTCTTTTCTAATTTGAGTGACTGCTTCTTTTTGTTTCTTTACTGCACTGGCTAGAACCTCCAAAATAATGTGAGTGTGTGTGTTTTTTTAAAATTCTTAATTTGCTACCATGTCTTCTTGGGCACTGCTTCTGAGCCTGTGGCATATTACTTGATTTGTCTTAATTAATTAATTAGTTTCCAGTTTTATTGAGATAGAATTGACATATAACATGTTATAAGTTTAAGGTATACAAAATGATTTGATACATGTACATGTTGTGAAATGATCACCACAATAAATTCAGTTAATATTCATCACCTAGTTATATATTTTTTTCCTTGTGATGAGAACTTTTAAGATTTACTCTCTTAGTAACTTTCAAATATACAATAGAGTGTTGTTGACAATAGTCATCATGTTTGACATTACATTCTCAGAAGTTATTTGTCTTATAACTGGAAGTTTGTGCCTTTTGACCACCTCCAGTGCCCTCACACCTCACTCTGCCCCCCCGGACACCCCCTCCACCCCTTGCCTCTGGCAACCGCAAATCTTTATTTCTATGAACTTGTTTTTTTTTAAGAGTCCCCATATGAGGGAGATCATGTACGTATTTGTCTGACTTATTTCATTTCTAATGCAATGTTGAATAGAAGTGATGAAAAGTGAAAATTCCTGTCCTGTTCTTTTTCTTTTTTTTTTTTTTTTTCCTGTCCTGTTCTTGATCTTAGGAGAAACTTTCCAATCATTTCCCATTATGTAGATTCATTATGTAGATTTCTCACAGACCCCTTTATCATGTTAGGGGAGTTCCCTTTGATTCCTAGTTTGTTAAGGGGTTTTTTTCTTTTCTTTTTTTTTTTTTTTTAATCAAGGATGGATTTTGGATTTGTCAAAAAGTTTTTCTGCATCCACTGGGATGATTGTACTTTTTAAAAATATTATTAATATGTTGAACGACTGGTTACTTTTGGAATGTTAAACAGTTCTTTTATTTCTAGGATAAACTGCACTTGGTCACAGTGTAGTCTTTTTTTTAATCATCAAAGAAAGTAGAAGATGTTCCTGAGTATTCTTGGTTAGTTACAAAGATCACAGATGGTATCGCCTAAAGTCATACACCAGTTTTAAAAGGATTTGTAGTTCTGAGTCATCTAAACTCCTCTATTAAAAAGAGAATGCAGAGAGAGGCATAAGCACTGGAAGGAAGAAGAGGCAAAGAAGAAATGTGAGATGCCTTCATCTTCTGAGAAATATGTTCTGAAGGAGGCAGTTTTGATTTGAATTCAGCCCTGAGGGTGCAGGACTGGTCGGGAGCTCGCTAGGGATGACAGCTGCGTGGGCTGGAGAGGGCGGATCAGAAAGCACAATTTTAGGACTGATGGTTTGGCGTCTGTGGTATTTGAAACTGTTCATTCCCCCCTTTTCCTTGGAAGAATTTTCACTTCCTTCCCCGGCCTTCCTGACGCTGCTGTGTTCTGGTTTTCCTTCCTCCTTGGCTGCTGCCCCTCAGGCTCCTTGGCTAGGTCCTGGTTTCTGAATGTTAGAGTCATCCAGGGCGTGGTCACAGGTCTTTCCCTGTAGTCACTCCTCGGGTGATTTCACCCAGTCTCATGGATTTAAGTACTTACTTAAGGTATTTAAATCAAATTCAAATTCTTTACTGTGACCTGCAAGATTCATCCAGGTTTGGTACTCAGCTACCTCCGTGACTTTATCTGCTTACCCTCTCCTTCCCCCTCGTCCAGTACACTTACTATTCCCTGACGATGCTCGACATGTTCTCGCAACAGGATCTTTATTCCTGTTCTTTTTTTTTTTTTTCTTGGAATGTGTCCCCCAGATCTTCTCATGGCTTACCCCCTTATTCTATTCAGTTCTCAGCTCAAATTCCTAAGATAAGCCTTCCCCAGCTCCTGAACCTCCCTGCCTAAAACAGCTACTCCACCCTGTGTCATCGGCTGTCCCCTCACCCTACTTCACTCTTTATCATACACCTTCTTGTTACTCATATTATAGCCAACATTTATTTATTTATGTGTTCATTGCCTGTCTCATGTACTATGAAGTAAGACCCCAAAACCAATGGTGCTGTCTTATTTACTTTTGACTCTCACTAGGTACTCAAAAAAGATTTGTTTAGTGAATAAATAAATGAATATTTGCTGATACTTTATACATTAGGTTTTACAAATCATTCCACTCAATGTATGCATTTTTTCCTAAACATTTCTTTTTCATTTATGCAACCTGCAGTTAGATGGCAGGGGTTTCTGTTAATTTATTCAGAAACCTACAGGTTGACTTTTCTCAACTATGGCATAAAATTCGGTTGACTGTGCTTTGCACAAAATCTTTCTGCTTTCTAAACCAAGTGACATGAATTATTGACTAAATATTGTCTTTGCTTATTGAGTCTTAAAAATCACTTAATTTTTTTTGTCAGTTTCTCTTTTTAGTTTGTGAGTGTATTAAGGGCATAGACTGTGAGTGAATTATTCATCCTTTTCGTCCCAGGACCAGACTCAGCCTGGTAAATAGAAGGTTTATAACAGATGTTTGTTGAAATGACAATGATTTAGGGACATATAAGCATATAGGTACAGATTTATGCCTTTCTTGTATGAAAAATTGTTAAGAATTTCATAAAAGTTTGTGATTCTCTGTTTTCTTAATCAGTTGTCTTTTGTGTCTTACCTTAATCTTAATTCATTTTCTCAGCTTGCACAGACATTTCTCCAACTTGCACAGACATCTATTCCTAGCCAACTCAGCTTCCCTATTACTCACTGCAGGTGGAGAGGTGCCTTCGAATGGATGCAGCCTCCTGTGCAGCCTATAAGGCAGGAAACTGAGGTCCAGGACAAGGCCACGGGGATGGTGACCAACGCAAACCAAATGACCTGGGTCTAACCATCAAGGTTCTTATTCTATCAAACGTGGGCTAGATGAAACCAGAATAAAGACAGAAAGTTACAGCTCTGCCTTACAGATGTTTATGCAACTGAGAATATTTTGGTACCATGTTAATCAAGGTGGTTTAATAGGCAAGGCAGTTTATTTTCCTTAAAAAAGTCATTTTTACTTCCTAAAATGACGATCACTATAAAATGTTAAAGCAATATCAGGTATAATATAAATCACTCTATGCCGTGAAACACAACCCCCGTTTTGGTTATATATTAATGATTAACAAACCCCAAATGTAAGGAACTTGATACAATAAGTCATTTTGTCGTCACCTCTCACAGTCCTGGGAGTCGACTGCGCTCGGCTGGGTGGCTGTCACTCCCGTGCTCACAGTCAGGGCCTCGGCTGGGGTCAGAGGGATTTCCCGCACGTGCTGGGTGACTGGTGGGCGGGGGTGCTCTGAGACCTGCTGGCTGGAGCCCCTGGGGCTCCTTGAGCATCTCCCTCTGCTCTGTGTGGTCTCTCCAGCACGGCGGCCTCAGAGTGCTGGGCCTTTGTGCATTCTAACCCAGGGCCCCAGAGGTGGAAGCTGTGCTGGCTTTTCTGAGAGCCTTGGGACTCGTGCAACAGCCCCTGGGGGATGCTCTGCTAGTCAAAGCAGCCCCCACAGCCTTCAGGCTCAAGGGGAGAGACACATTCCATCTCCTGATGAAGAAGTGGCTAAGTCCTTCAAGAGCACGTGGGGTGGAAAATCTTGGAAAATATGATCTTCCACAACCACTGCTGACGTTCTGTTGACTCTCCTCCCAGGCGTCTCTCTCTGCATATTCTGTTTTACGTAAATGGGCTTTAGTGATACTTGCTGCTACAAAGCCGTCTTTGTTCATATTAGAGCACTTGCTATATTTCAGAAAGAGAAGCTGAGGTTAGTAACGTGGCTTGTCACACGGTGCATTAGTGGCAGAGTTGGACCGGAGTCCAAGTCTCTTGATTACACATCTAAGACTCTCTACTACTCCACGTGGAATAATGGAAGCAGAGGTCTGTGACGTTTCATGTTGGAGCCGGGAGTGGAACAGGGTGGATTTTGAGGTGCTTGAAGAGGGCAGGACTATTAAGAGGCTAGTTTGCTAGCCCATATAAAAGCAGGTGGATTTTACATGAGTAATGGAAAAATCTCAAATAAGCATAAAAGTTTAAGAGATACCATAGAGAAAGGCAAGGGGCTGATTATCTATTTCTTCCTAAAGAGGTTGGATTATTGAAAGTTTAGGGAAGAACAGAAGTCAGTTTAGACTGGGGACGAATAAACCAAATTAGGTGGGGCAGGTAGATTGGAGTTGGAATCCAGGGAACAGTTGAAGAAAAGGAAACAAATATTCTAGGCATCATGGGAGTTGTCAACTGTACACGTCCATTTAACCACAAATGGCTTTAGGATGTTGGGATTATTATTCCAATTCTACAGATGAAGAAGAGGAGTTTCAATGCTTAAATAATTTCCCTTAGACCACATAGATGGACCACAATTTGCAGAAAAGCCAGGATTTAGAATGAATATTTTCTCTGCACCTCAGTGCAATTGTTAGGGGGAAATATATTCAATAACTAGCAATAGTTTGCTCCAGTGCCCGAAGTAATTTAAAAGAGGATTTGGACAGGGTAAAAATCCACATTCTTCTGGGTAGCTCAAGGGTATTTTTAAGATGGATGTCTGAAGTATGTCCCCATCAGCTAGTAGGCATCTAAATTCACAAAATTCCGGAACTGGAGGAAACGCAGAGCTCATGTGGTTCAAGGATTCTTTAGCACATCAGGGTCCCCAAATGGATTTTGCATTTTCAGAACACAAATGTCCAATTCCATCACTGGAGTCTAGGTTAGTAGATCCAAGGTGGGGTTTGGAAGGAAAGCAGCCAAACCTGATTTGTAGCCTTTTCTCAGTCACGGAGAATTCTGAGTTTGACATTCCATAAAATCTCCCTTGCAACGAATTCAAGAACTGTATAGGTATATACTGGACCCAAGATACATGACAGTCCTGCTGAAATGGCTTTGACGTGACATGAACACTTGCGTCTGTTTGTTAAATTTGATAATGGAGGGCTCTGTAACTGATGGGTAACCCGTGTTTGCTGAGATGCAGCTGACCAGCAGGTGGGTACTAGTCACACACCTCTAAGGGGCTACGTGATAAGCAAGGCAAATAAAGTGAACTTTGGCTCTTCTCTCTCACGATGGTCAAGCCCAGTGTTCTCTCTCATGATCACGCACATCCCAAGTATGGAGTAACTGGGGTATTTAGAAGGTGTGCCTGGGAACCGTGAGAGTCCCTACCATGCTGTCAGTGTGTGTGCTGTGTGACTCTCCTGTATCCTTTCTTACAGCTTGATTCTTGGTGTATCTTGTGAATTTAATTTCCAATCTGAACCCAGGACAACTGCAGCTGGTCAAGCCGTGAAGGCATTGCAGGCATTACAGGATCTGATGGTGTGAATTTGGAAAAAAATTCCTCCAGGTAATTCTGTTGTACACCTTCAGCTGGAAACAACTGGGACCAATGACCTCATTTTATAGATGAGAAATGAGGTTCTAGAAGGTGCCCTGACGTGCCTGAAGTCTCATAGCTTCTTGGGGACACAGTCAGAACTTAGAACTCTTGTTTTCTATACACATGCTCTTTGGTTTTCCATCAAAATGCACTTCCCAAAATGTGTTTTGTACAACCCAAGTCCCATGTACCACTCTGTAATGGATCAGGTTCTGTATGATTGAATAAGTTTAGTTTTGAGAAATGTTGCACACATGTTACCTTCCTGGAGATTTATACTAAAAGCTCCCAGAAGTTTTCTTTTTATTTATGTATTTATTTTCTAACTGAGGTACCATCAGCTATAATGTGTCAATTCCTGGTGTGCAACACAATGTCTAAGTCATGCGTATACATACACATATTAATTTTCA
Source organism: Camelus ferus (assembly GCF_009834535.1). Taxonomy (NCBI): domain Eukaryota; kingdom Metazoa; phylum Chordata; class Mammalia; order Artiodactyla; family Camelidae; genus Camelus; species Camelus ferus. Next base: position 33,658,007 of record NC_045705.1, read on the forward strand.
TATTCTTTTTCATTGAAGGTTATTATAAGGTATTGGACATAGTTCCCTGTGCTATACAGCAGAAAATTTTTTTTAAAAAGTCTATTTTTATATATAGTGGCTAACATTTGTAAATCTCAAACTCCCAAATTTATCCCTTCCCACCCCCTTTCTCTGGTAACCACAAGATTGTTTACTATGTCTGCAAGTCTGTTTCTGTTTTGTTGATGAGTTCATAGTGTCTCAGAAGTTTTCTATTAAGACATTTTGCTTCCCTTAGCTCAGAAATGCCCCAAATTATTTGAACGTGAAACTCTTCATTTTTATAACTATTCAACATCTCACTGAATAGCAGTTTTGATAAAACAAACTTTGAGAAAATCTGACCTAGAGAAATTTAGATTCAAGGAATTAGTAATAAATGTCCTCAAAGATGCAGAAGCTAGACTGTAGGTGTCACATACGCTTGTTATCATCTAAGGTATAAACACTTTGCACAAAAGTTAATAGTAACATAGATTATAATCAAGATATATATTATTCTTGTGACTTACCATGGGCATTTGGGGTCTTGCTTCTAAGATCAGAGCTATGTGGAAAAGCGCCAACCCCTCAGAGGTTGAATTAAGAGGCAGATATCTGAAAGTTCATTAAAAACTTAACCATCACAAGTACGCCTCAAGTTCTGGGCAGAATTATCCATGTTGTAATGGGGATAAAAGGAATTCAGTTGCCCAGGGCATCAAAGGGAGAACCCTTTTCCTACTGATGAGTTTTCTCAGAGCACCTTTCATGTCCTTGTTCCTCAGGCTGTAGATGAAGGGGTTCATCATGGGTGCCACCACAGTGAACAGTACTGCACCAGTCTGATCTCTGTCATTAGGATGAGTGGACGAGGGACAGAAGTAAACCCCCACCATGGTCCCATAGAAGAGTAAGACAACTGTCAGGTGAGAGCCACAGGTGGAGAAGGCTTTCCACTTCCCCTCTGTGCATGAGAGTCTCAGGACAGCCCTGACGATGCGGACGTAGGAGAAGAGGATGAGGGAGAAGGGGAAGGTGATGACTGATAAGCCCACGACAAGCAACACAAGCTCATTGACGACTGTGTCTGAGCAGGACAGTCTGAGCAGAAAGGCCAAGTCACAGAAGAAGTGTGGGAGAGCATTGCTGTCACAGAAGAGCAATGGAAGGAGCAGGAGAGTGTGTGTTAGGGCAACAGCATTACTGAGGATCCACAGGATGACTGTGAGCAAAATGCAGAGCCTGGGTTCCATGATGGTTGTGTAGCTCAGGGGGTGGCAGATAGCCACAAAATGGTCATAGGCCATGAAGGAAAGGATAGATTGGCAAGGAAGAAGTACATGGGGGTGTGAAGGTAAGAATCCAAGCCAACGGCCAGAATGATGAGCCCATTTCCACCCACGGTGACCAGGTACATACCCAGGAAAAGCACGAAGAGGAGCTTCTGCTGCTCAGCCCAGTTGGAGAGTCCCCGGAGGAGGAATTCAGAGACGGTGGTTTGGTTTCCTTGATGCATATTTCTGCCGACCTGGAGAAAGGAACACAAGGTCTTCATATCCCCACAAGAAAGCTCAATATGGTCCCACTCAACTGTGGCCACCGCAGGGAGGAGGGCACGCCCTCTGGGCTGAAGAGGAACGAAGGGCAGAGAAAGACTACTTAACAAGGAACTGTGTCAGCAGAGCAGAGCCTCAGGGAATACCTTAGGAAGAAAAGACAGAGACAGGATAGATATTTCTCAATGAACATGTTTTAAACTCTAACATGATTCTGAAATTGATTTTTACAGTTGGCTCCAAATGTAGTTTAAATGTGCTAAATTGAGGACAATAAGTGAGGTATATTCCATTTTCAAAGGCACTAGGTATCCCTGAAGGAATTGCTTAAAAACAAACTAATTGGTCCCAAGACCTTTCCCACCATTCACCTCCGCCCCTTAAATCTAAGAAAACAGAAATCTGAAGAGTCGTGAAAGTGAAGAGTTTGGGGAAGTAGGGACCCCTGAGGGTTGGGGTGCTCACAGAATATACTGCTGTGTGGGTGCTCCTTCCCACTCAAGTTGGGGGGGGGACTCCAACAGAACTGCTCTTGGGGAATGTGTATAAAACCTAAGCCCAGAATTCTACTTCATTCCTGGCTAGATTTGAGGGGAATGGAGAAAGTTGAGGGGGCACATAAGAACCTAAAGCCTTGTGTCAGCCTCCCCTTCTAAAGCTGGGAGGCCACTGGATCAGCCCACTATGGCATGGCGGGAGGCAGAGGGGAAGGCGTGGTGGGGCAATCCTGCGTCCTCACACGTGGCACAACATGAGCAAGTGAGTCACCCAGAGGCCAAGTGAATGCTGCAGGAAGTCCTTGAGCTCAAGCCACCTTGGTGGGACTCCTGCCAAGAAGGAACCTGCTGGGGTAGGAAGCTACAGCAGTAAGAGGTCATGGAGTGGCTCTCTTATGAAAGAGGGGTCAGAAAGAGATCAGGGAGAAACTTCATTGCCCTTGTCAGGGGGCAGTCCCTGAAAAGACCTCTGTAGAATCCCACATGTTCTCATGACAGAGCGTGCCTGCCACACACAACTCCCCAACTGCTAGTATTCCCTGGCAGCAGACTTGAAGACTTTCCCCTTTTCTCACTCCCATTCTTCGTTCTTACCGCTTCCAGCTACACAGCCCCGAGCTGCACATCAGGCTGAGCCCAGGAGGGAAGACACATGTTTTTAGGATGTGAAATTGAAGTTTTGAATTGGGTTGGAGTTTTGAATACCTGGAGTACTAAAATTAAAGTTACTTTTTTTAAAAACTAATGGTGACCAGAAAACTACAGGGACCTTGCAAGGTGTTACTCAACTGCAGGGAAGGGTGACTGGACTGAGTGGGGTTTTCCTTGTGATTAATTGGAAAGGAAATTGGCTTGAGAGCCAAGAGGTGTTGATCTTTGTCCTTCTGCTCTCCTCCTGTCGTCTCCCTCTCATTTTCTCTCTCTTGTCTTCTTATCTTCAAATCACGTGTCCATCAAAGATTAGAGACAGCATAGTCCCCAGGCAGCTTTTTGTTTCCATGAAGAAGGAAAAAAAAAAAAAAAAATCTCCACCCCTGGGATTCTGGAAAACTGAAGGGCAGTGGAGACTGGAGCAGTGGCTCTGAGGTTTCTTTGCTCCTTAGAAGGTTGGCTTAGGGAGGGAGAGAAACTTATATGCAGAAGTGAGATGAAAAACAAAATTAAAATGAGATAAAGAACCGGCAGGCATCCAAATCTAACTTCAGGGCAAGGTACCACCTGGCCTTAGAGGGTCCTGTGGTCACTAGGCGCTGGGCTGGTTTGTGCTTAACTAGCAGGAGGAAGTGTGTAGTTTTGAGCGACAATCTCCAGTCTCGCCTCCCTGTCCCACCTCTCCCGCCCACCATCAGTCCAGCATAAATAGCCCTGAGTCCCTGAGGGCCTGCCGAGCTAGGTAAGAGCAGTGCTAAGTTCCGAAAAGCCTCACCTCTGAAAGACGGATCTCAGGAAGTCACTGGAATCTAGACCCAGTAGCTTAACTTGTTCTTGATGGGGTTGCAGGGGGGAGACTGAGAGCAGGTCTTATGTAATTTTTCAGAATGAGATTCTTTTCCTAAGCACCAGAGTTAATAGAGTCCTGGTGCTGGGCTCACATGGGACATTAAGCTCCTTCTAGGTCTTTAAGGATAATATCCCTGGAGTGTTTCCCTAAAGACAGACAGTTGTTTTCACATCTCAGTCTCAATGAGGTAAATGGGGAATAGATGCCCTGCTTTTTTGTTGTTTTTGTTGGTTTGCTTGTTTTCAGGGACCTCTTATCAGTGATTTCTTGTTTGTAACTTAGTTGGTTATTGCTCTTTGTAGCAAGTGAATTGTTCGCTGTGTGTCTTATGCTCCCAGTGAGATGGTAAGCATTTTGAGAGTTCCTTCTCTGTTTCCTCTCTAGTGCCCAGTCAAGGGAAAACACTCAGTAAATACCTTGAGAATTGAGTTTAATTCCTGCACTAGGGTTTATGACTCCAAGGAGATGCCATCTATAGAAGAAGAGGCTAGACTACTCTTCTATTCACGTCTGTGTCACTTGAGTGACTGTCAGAGTTGGAAGGGAATCTGGGGACCCAGTAACTCAGCACTCAAGACTCTTAGCTGCAAATTAAAAAAATAAAACCTGCATTATTAATATTGAAAAGAAACATATTGAAATGATATCGAGTGGTTCACAGATACACAGGGAAGGCTAGAAAAACAGACCCTGAAATGGGCAGGAGAATGGGAGGCTATAGCTAGAGATACAACCAAAATTAATAGACTTCTTCTTCTAATGATTGCATGTGCCTCATAATACAGTGCAGTTATTTCTCACCCAAACCAAGAATACTCACCCCCTCCTCAACAGGAAACAACTTAACCTATGGACTAACTGAATAGATATTCATGACTAATATTTAAAATAACTGGATAATGGAGAAGAAAGAAAAGGCAAGTTATTTTATCTATCTATCTATCTATCTATCTATCTATCTATCTATCCATCTATCTGGCCACAGCTAGGAAAGAACTGTGGGTGGAACCAGACTCCTTGTTTCTACAACTTGTCCACGATTTTCTTCTTTTGCTTACTACTGTTACGGTCTGAATGTTTGTGTCCTCCTAAAATTCGTATGTTGAAACCTGACCGTCAGATAATGGCAAGGGAAAGTAGGCTCTTGGGAGGTGGTTGGGTCACGGGGACAGAGCCCTCATGAATGGGACTGATACCCTTATAAATGTGGCTGGAAAGAGCTCCCTTGCCCCTTCTGCTATGTGAAGACACGGTGAGAAGATGACCATTTATGAACCAGAAAGCAGACACTGAAACTGCTGGTGCCCTGATCTTGGACTTCTAGCCTCCAGAACTCTAAGAATTAAATTTCTGTTGTTTATAAGACACACGGTTTATAGCATTTTGTACAGCAGCCTGAAGGGACTAAGATAACTACTGTCAAAAGCAAAGCCTGAAGCAAGAATTCATCTTGACATTTTATTTGGAAGATAAAATCCCTGGGATGTAAGGAGGAGGACCAGAGAGGGAACAGAGGCAAGGCTAGATGCAAAACAATGCAATGAAATGCATGACTGCAAGGGTGATTGTTCACAAGATGGAAGAGCCAGAGAAGCTTATTCATCAGATGTATTCACCCAGCACGTTGGGCTCCTCTGCAGGGAGAACTCATAGCTAGGATCAGTCCAGGGAGAGGAGAAGGGGACGCTTCTATGTCCTGTTCCTTTTCCTCTTTTTCTTCCCATCAGCCAAGGTTCGTCCCATGGGGACTTGACTCTCTTGAACTTCCAGGTTGCATCATCTGGCCCCTTGGTGGCCACACAGGAAGTCAGGAACCATATTCCATAATAAGACTGTTTATCTGAGTCCAGAAGAGGCAGGAAATATTACTTGGGCAGGCTTGGCATGTAGGTTTCATGTGGATGTCAGCCAGCTGAGAGAGCTTGGAAAGAGGTAGCGGAGTTCGGGAGGTGAACCAGGTCATTAGAAAGAAGGAGGTAAAATGAGGTCTGTGTCTGGAACAGCCCACCTCTTGTGCTTTTCCTATCTACTCATGCCCTCTCATCATCTCCAGGTTCTGTGGTATGCTTTTTGCAGGAGAATGAAAATACTCTGAGAAGGGAAGTGCAGGTCCAGTCAGTCTAGAGCAGTGTTCCCCCGTCCTTTATTCATCGCTGCCCAGGCATCTCCTTAAGAAGCCTTCATAGATCTTTTATTCTCAATCCTCTCCACCTCCCACTGAATTAAATACTATGAAACAAGGTTTTATCAGACAGGGTTGAACTTTGGAAAGGCCCAAACCATTAAGAGGTCCAAGATTCTTTTTCACTCCTGAAGCTCTAATTTTTGTCCACTTGGGGGCAGTATCATCCGTGTTGAGACCCCTGCAGGGCGGTGGCCCATCTTGACCTGGAAAACTGAAGCAAGAATGTTAGCAAAAAAAAAAAAAAAAAGCCTCAGTCCTCATGTCTGGAGCTGGAGCTGAGGCTCTGATGGCTATTCTCCATCTCCCTCCGCCAGCGTTCATCAGAGCCCCTCATTCATGGCTCAGACTGTGGCTGATTTAGGTTGTTTTCTGTGGAACCTGGAACTTTTCCCCTGAGGGGCAGGAATTCCTAGTTGCCCTGACCTGTTAGGTTGTAGTGGTTGTAATCACTCATTACAGCTGTTCCTCCAGAGTTCCGAATTACCCTGGTTTGAGATTTCAAGAATAGGATGCCTGTTTTCCCTACTGTGCTGTGAACTTGTGGAGGACAGAACCTTAAATTAGCTCTATCTAAAGAGAGGGACTTGGAAGAAACTTCTGAGCCTCTAAATGCATTTTATCTGCTCCAGGTTTGTTAATGAAACATTCCTTAGGCTTTGCTTTATGCCCTTTACATATTTGTTGTATCGCTGTGACATTGAATGAAAATGAAAGGAGGTGAGGAATTCAGGCATGAATTTCTTTGGTCGGCATTCCAGACAACGCCTAGCACAGTGTGTACATTTAATTGATTCGTCATGTTCTGATGTGACTCGGACTGGATACGTTCACAAGCAGCCTGCCAACCAGAGAGTCCTGGTTCTCTTCTCCAACATTTAGTGGGAAGCAAAGGCATTTCCAATATATTGTCAAATCCAAGGCTGTTCCTGGAATAAATAACACTTTTTAGTTTTCCTTATCCCCATGTGAAATCAGCTTAAAAGTTTTAAGCATCAAAAGCAGTTTTGAAGAGAAAAAGAAGTAACCAAAACAGAAAGTGTTAATCTAGGAAAAATATAAAAAAGTGGAGGGGGATTGTGCTGTGAGGATGGGAAGTTTACTTGCCAAATAAATCTACATGAGCCTCAGAATCCACTTAGAACGGATCATTTCCCCAATTATAAGAGTAACACAACCTTATATTAAAAATCATGAAAAATGCATAAGTGAATAAAGAAGAAAAAATTATCAGTAATTCTACAAATCACAGAGAACAAGTGTCTTTTGGAGCATTTCTATTCATTATTATTCATATGTGTTTTTACAAAATTTAGTTCCTATTGTAAGTAAAAGTTTGTACCTTGTTTTTTCACTTATAGTAAGCGCTCCTTATAAAGTATACTGTATTTATGTATCCAATATTTGAAATTGCATTTTGATAATTTTTTATTTTATAAATGTAAGAAACAAGCCTTATATTTCAGTTCTGTTTGACTCTGTTAATTATTTGAAATTACAATTTTAGAATAATAATTATTGAATTAAAGAATGGAAACTTTTCTATGCCTTTGGTATACTTAGTCATAAAAAATGCAGGATTATACCAATTTCTTAGATTAGGTTTAATGTCTATTGCAGGCACTCTCATTCTTGTTAATGAACAGAAACCCTCAACTAAAAGAGTCAAGAGGCCAGAAGGGGGAGCTCTCGAGCCTTACAAAGATAGAGCCCAACAGGAAGAAAAAAGACTTCCTCTTCTTGCTTGGTAAGAGTTCAGCCAGCGAGGGACTGTCACACGTCAGCCAATAAAAAGCCACTGTACTTTGGACTCCGGCTTTCTCCAATGGACTCTTTGTTGACTATAGTCCTACCGATTCCTTTCCCACTCTTTAAGAGTGTTTTCCTCTCCTTGTGCTGTGGGGACTTGGACGGGATTCACCATGGTTGCAGACCCCAAATTGCAATTCTTTGCTGATTGTGAATAAATCCATTTTTGCTGGAAAAATAACTGGCAGTCTATTTGTTTTAGTCAACACTTTCTTTCTGCAATTGCTAAACAAAATCAGTTTTAGAGGCTGGGTCCAGTCCCTTGCCTTATAGCTGTTCTAGGAGAAATCATTTCAGTCAAGGATGCTCCTGGGAGTCATCTTCACCATGGTTCCTCAAGGTGTAAAAGACAAGGTTGAGCAGCATGGAGTCAGCTGTGAATACTGGAGAGGGACCTGATTCTACTTGAGTGTTTTTCTGTAGTTGGGGCGCATGGGGTAGCTGGACATGGCTGAGGTGGGAGGAGCAGTGGTGCCGCCTGCTGGGTGGATCTGTGAATAGCAGCCACTATGAAGACAGGAAGAGGCGAGGAAAGAGGAACAGCAAAGTCTACCTGAAAGCCATCAGGACAGATAGCACATGCCAGCAGTGGTGGCATCATCCGGATGCAGTTTTCCACACTCTAGCGTAAGTGGTACATAGTAAGTGCTTAGTTAATGAATGCTAATTCTGGACCACGCCTTGGCATAGCAGAGTAAAAGAAAATTAAGGCGACCAGGTAGGATGGATGGAAGGAAGGAAACTGATGCATCAAATAAGCTATTGTTTGCCATGTGTTCATATCTAAAATAATAATAAAATGCAGTTCTCTGAGTAAGATACATGTTTATATGCATAGTCCTTACTTAAGGTATATTTCATGTGATAAATTGATATCATTGTCTCCTCGGGAGGCAGGATGTCTAAAGGTCTAAGGTATCAACCTTTATTCACACTTTGTTTTGAGGGGTTCGCGATAGAGAAATTGCTGTGGATGAGTTTTGATCTGTAAAGTAGGACTAGTAGCCTAGAGCTCCTACATTGAAAGTTTTGTCCAAATTTTCAAATGTTAATTTAAAGCACTTTAGAAGAATGAGGACGGATTGTGGACTTAGAGCGTATATGGCAAAAAAAAAAAAAAAAAAAAAAGACTTGTCAACGGCAAAGTGTGGGAAACTAAGTATTATAACATTCTGTTTGTCATTATGCTGGCAAGTGACAGACACCCAACCTGGTCCCCCTAAGCCTTCAACTGGTGTCAGAGGCTGCTTTACTGATGATGGCACTCCTCAGAGCACCTTTGACATCCTTGTTCCGCAGAGTGTAAATCAGGGGGTTGAGTAACGGGGTGACGAAGGTGTAGACCAGGGCGATCTGGCGGTCCTCATCCTCTGACGTGCTGGACCGCGGACGCAGGTAGACCAGGCTGCAACAGCCGTACTGCAGCAGGACCACGGCGAGGTGCGAGGAGCAGGTGGAGAAGGCCCGGCGGCGGCCCTCCGCAGAGCGGATGCGCAGGATGGCGGAGGTGATGAACACGTAGGAGACACAGATAAGCAGGAAGGGGACGGTCAGCACGAGGATGCCCACCACGTAGAGGACGGCCTGGTGCACGCGGGTGTCAGCGCAGGCCAGCCTCAGGACCGGAGGCACGTCGCAGAGGAAGTGGTTGATTTCCCGGCGGTGCCCGCAGAAGGGCAGGGTGAAGATTAAGGATGTGAGCTGCAGGCTCAGGAAGAGGGCGAGGCCCAGGGCGCAGACCACCATCTGGACGCACAGCTTCTGGGTCATGATGAGAGCGTAGTGCAGAGGGTGGCGGATGGCCACGTAGCGGTCGTACGCCATGACTGCCAGGAGGAAGCAGTCAGTGCTGCCAAGGGTGACGAAAAAGAACATTTGGGCCCCACAGCCAGCCAGGGGTATGGGCTTCTGGGCCCCCAAAATGTTGGACAGCATCAAAGGCACCACCACAGAGGTGTAGCAGATTTCCAGGAGGGACAGATTGGACAGGAAGAAGTACATCGGGGTGCGGAGGGAGCTGTGTGCGCGCACCGCCCAGATGATGGCGGTGTTGCCGCAAAAGATCATGAGGTAGAGGAGGAGGAAGAGGAGGAACAGGAGGGCCTGGAGTTCAGGGACAGTGGTGAAGACTCGGAACACAAACTCGGTGGGGCCGGACTGGTTGAGGTCAGGGCTCCAAGCAAACATACCTCCTGCAGAAGAAGAGCAGAAAAATGCTGAGCCTTCCTTTTAAGGAGTTACTTAACTGCCTGGGTAGAATCAGGTATTAAAATTTGATTTTAGATTTGGAATGAGCTGTTTAGAATCCAGTTTCCAATCTCAGTGCTTGGGGATGAATTCACAATAGAAGGTATGGGGTGTTTTTTCTTTGGAAATCTTCACGAATGGGATAGATACTAATCTGTTGACGTTTTTGGTGACAGAGACATATAGATGTTCTTGGACAAATGTTTCTAATTTTTACTCTGGTTTTAAAAATCCAATTGACAAAGGCGAAATCTTTGCTTGTGTTTAATTAACTAAAGAGTTGTATACAGTAGTACTTTGGTATCTGCAGGGGATTGCTTCCGGGACCTCCATGGATACCAAAATCCATGAATGCTCAAGTCCTTTTCATAAGATAGGATAGTATTTGCATATAACCTACAACCTCCTGTATACTTTAAATAATCTCTAGGTCATTTATAATACCTAATACAATGTAAATGCTATGTAAATAGTTGCTGGTGCCTGGCAAATTCAAGTTTTGCTTTTTGACATTTTCTGGAAAATTTTTTTTCACGTATTTTCTATTATTGTTTGGTTGAACCCATGGATACAGAACATGTGGATAGAACAGGTTGACTGTAGCTGCATATATTTTCAAAATTAGATAAATGGGTGTGTTGTTTACGTTTTTTGGTAAACGTCCTTTTTGAAATATAACATACATACAGAGAACTTCACAGATTCTAAGTATACAGTTTGATTTATTTTTTTACGCCGTAAATATACAGGTATAAACATTACCAAGGTTAAGAAATAGAGCGATTCCAGTAACCTACAAGCATTCTTTATGTCTCTTTCAGTTTTTATCCTTCACAAAGATCTCTTCTGACTTTTATCACCACAGACCAGTTTAACTATGCTTCAATTTGTATATGTAATAATAAAGTGTGTAGTTTATGGTAACTGGCTTCAGCATTGTATCTGCAAAGTTATTCTTGCTGCTTTGTGTAGCAAGACTTTGTTCTGCCCATTGCTTTATAGCATCCCATCTCTATGGCCATACTATTACTTATTCATGGATTGTTTACTTTTTGTCCAGTTTTGAGTTCATATAAAGCCAAACACCTTTTATTCCAGTCCTTTCTGACATATACGCTCTATGTATTTCTTTTCATTTGAATATATATATATATATACTTTTTTTTTTTTAATTGCAACCTTGACCCTAAACTTTTAGGACCTGGACAGATTTAAATAAAAGGAACCTGTAAGAGAATTAGGTAAAAAGTAAAGTCGATCTGCCTGAAGTGAGAAAAGACAATAGGAAAACTAAAAATATGAAAGCAGAATTCAAACAGGCATTAGAACAATCAGGTGAATAAGAGTTTTATGAGTATCTGGGAAGGGAAAAACTTCTATTAAGTAAGTGCTTTCTACAGGTTGAGCTACAATTTTATTTTCAATACAAAACCCCAAGAGACAGTAGAGCAATGTCTACAGAGTTTTAAGAAAAACAAATTTTTGTGAAAGAATTCTATACTCAGGCTTTAGTGATTTCTGTTCAAAAGCAACAGACTTTCTCAGATTTACAAGGGCTTAGGAAACACAGGCATGGCTTTGAGATATTGTGGGTTTGGTTCCAGACCACAGAAATAAAGTGAATATCATGATAAAGCAAGCCACAATGTTTTTGGTTTCCCAGTGAGTGTGGAACTTATGTTTACAGTATTAGGTGTGCAATAGCTTTATGTCTAAAAAATGTACATACCTTAATTAAAAATGCTTTATTGCTAAAAGATGCTAACAATCATCAGAGCCTTAGCTAATTGTTGTCTTTTTGCAATAGTAACATCAAAGATCACTGATCACAGATCACCATAAAAAATATAACAATGATGAAAAAGTTTGAAATATGGCAAGAATTACCAAAATGTGACACAGAAACGCCAAGTGAGCAAATGTGTTCAAAAATGGTGCCAATAGACTTTCTCAGTGCAGGGTTGCCACAAACTTTCAATTTGTTAAAAAAAAAAAAAAGCACAATAAAGTGAAATGTGATACAGTGAGGTATCCTTGCATGTCATTCTAAAGATGCTAAAAACAATTCCTCAACAAAAACTCTGGGTTGCTAAGTGTTAATCAGAGTACATCACTCAAGATTGAGGAAGCTGCAATGTAAAACTTTGATTTGAAAAATCAAAGAGTAAAATGTGTGTCAAACACTAAATGGGTAATGCAAATATTGTTAAAAGCAAAAAAAAAAAAAAAAAATTCCAAGAATAATTATTGAAAACATACATAGTATAAAATGCAAAAATTAAAATAACTATGCATATTTAAAACCATAAATTATATAATTGTGGAATTGCTAGGGAAGGGTGGGAGAAATGAAGGTATGTGAATTTCCTCAAACTACAGAAGGAAAGATACAACAGCTGTTTCATCTCAGTGTGACTAATTGGAGAAATATCTATTCAAACACGTAATTCTGAACAATAATAGTCAGTAGAATAAACACACAGTTTATTCCAAACAATCTGATTTTAAAAAGTAAATATAGTGCAGAGAGCAAAAGGCTGAAAACAAAGGAAAATGTGAGCAAGCATATAAGATAAAACAGCTTCTGAGAAAAGTAAATATTTCATTTCTGAAAATAAGTTTAAGTGAGGCTCCTGTTTTATTAGAGAAAATTTCAGCCAAGTTTACATATAGTGACATGGAAAGGCTAACATCATTTTTATTTAGCATTTTGTTTTATGATGTAGCCAATGCAATGAGACAGAAAAGGGATGCAGAAGAATTGATCGGTTCAGACACTCAACGGAACCAAAAGAAAAATTAAGATAAATGATAATCGTTGTTGTGGTTAGTTCCAAGTGAAACGTACTGGAGGGTCTCATAACTAATCTCTGCTTTTACTGATGTATCAGATTAACCAATGCTCCTCATCCTCTCTGTACAACATACTAGGTGATGCCCAACGTACTGAACACAAGAGACCTACGGCTTATTCTCTATATGTTTGAGCATTTCCACACCTGCAAACTGAACTGTATGTCTATAAATCAGTAGAATTTCCATCAAACCAGCTTATACTATTTGTATTAATTTTTGTAATTATGTAATTTTATTAACCATTGCAAAATCTAAGATGTTATTGTGAATATTTATTTAATGTAAATTATTATTTAATAAAAATTAATACTTGAATGACTGAAGGTGATCAAAAGGTATAAACTTCTAGTTAAGTCCTGGGGATGTAAACAAATTGAATGCTTCAGAAACACTTATTAATCACAAGTTGCTAAATAGTTCTGTGGAATAAGGTGTAAAAGATTGGGAAGGAAAAAGCTAACATTTTGGATAATTTTATATTAATATTTGACATGGATCTAAATGTTCACTTGCTGTTATAATAGCTAAAAACTGGAATTAACCCAAGATGCATGAGAAGAAAGGCTTTGACTTCAGGCAACAAAAACTCAAAGTAAAGCCCTTTAGATTTATACCAAAAGGTTGATGAATAAATGTTCATTTGCATGTTTTAAATTAAAGTAAAATCGTTAAGATAAGTATATAGTATATGCTTTGAATTATGGGGCTTTCTTTCTTTCTTTCTTTTTTTTTTTTTTTAAATCACTGATACTAGAAAATGCCCCTTCTCCAAACAACAAACAAAACAAATGAATAAATGTGTAACAAATAACACACCAATAAATAAACTTAATAAGTAACAAGTAGGAACTATGTGGAAAATCTAAGCTTTGCATGTATGTGCCTGGATGGAAAACTAATATTTTAGTGTTAATTGATTCGGAACTATATGACTTCTATGCAACTCCTATTGAAATCTATAGAAGAATAGATAGGTAAAAAGACCAGAAAATGTTAAAAAAAAAAAAAAAAGAGTACCAAAACATGGCAAAATTTGCATCACAAGACATTGAAAGATATCAAAAATAATTATGTTATAAAATATATCATATATTGTATCGTAAGTTAAAATAGATCTCTAGCACATTAGAACAGAAAGAACTATTAGTAACAGCTAATTAGTCTATCGCACTATTGTGCCAACTATTATTCTATGCACTTTACATTATTAATTCATTTCATAATGGCTCTAATACCTGCTTTATAGGTGAGAAAACTGAAGCTCAGAGAGGTTAAGTAACTTTCCCAAGATCACACAGCTAGCAAGTGCTGAAATGGGAATTTAAACATAGACTGATCTCAGAGACCCTTGTCTTAATCATTGTGTTATGTTGCCTTTGTCTACTATGTGCATCAGTTTCATGATCTCATTTTAGAAAATACATGTACCTACTTTTCTGGTTGTTGTGAGATTCAAATGAATTATTCCGTGAAAGTATTTAGAACAACCCAGGCACAGAGTACACACAGTCAATGTATATTAACTATTGTCACTATTTCAAATAAATTAAGAAGGATCAGTTTTTAATATGGTATTAAGACATGGGTTAATTATTTGAAAAATTAACTTCCTAATGCATTATACATCAAAATTTATTTCTGATGGAATTCAGATTCAAATATTTTAAAAAGTGGAAGAAAACTTGAAGACGGTGTGGATGAATATTTTTCAGATCTCAGAGTACAACCAAATGAGCAGAGTACATAAAAATATTGACATTTTGACAGAATGAAAAGTTCTGTGTATCAAAAATAAATAAGTAAACTGAATAGAAAATGAAATTTTACAACCCAGCAAAAAAAATTCATTATTAGAAGAGCAGGTAATTCAAAAAAGAAAAATTCAAGGGTAAACAAATATAGAAAAGTTCAATTTCATTATTATTCAAGTAAGTATAAAACTGAACAAAATCAAATATTATTTTCTCTTTACAAACTGACAGTATTGGAAAAAAGATAATACCTGGTGTTGTCAAAGTCTCAAAGAAAAATATAGCCCAAATATTGCTACTGGAAGTATAAAGTGATATAAAAAAATATGGAGTGCAGTCTGGTAATATGTGATAAAAGATTTGAAGAAATGCATTTACCCTGACTCAACAGTAATATTTTAAGGAATTTATTCTTATAAATCATGCGTATGTGCATAAAATTGTTGACAGGAGTGTTCATCACAGTTTTCAATGTAATGATGAAAAGTTGTATTAAACTAAACATCAATAATAAGAACATACTTAAATTACTTGTGGTCTATCTGTGTGATGGAACATTACAATCATTTAAAAATGATGTTGCAGAAAAATATTAAATAAGACCAGGAAGGCTCATGAAAAAACAGATTATAAAGAAGCATTATATCATGATTCCATTGAAAAATATTTCTATATATTCATAAAAAATAAAAGAACATACCTCAATATATTAGCAATGAGCATTACCAGGTTGGTGGGGTTTTTGTTTATGACTTATATTTTTCTATATTTACAAATTTCACAATGAACGTACACAACTTTGCAATCATATAATACATTTAAAAATTTCTTTTATCTTTTGGTATTTTAACATAATGATAAGAAGGAAGAATGGTAGAATGTCAGTCATGTGAATTTTTGTGGTCAACTAGATCTGGGGGTGAAACCTAGCCCCCTTATTTGCTACTTTAATTTTTACATTAGTTATGTTACTTGATGAGCCTTGGTTTGTTAATGTGTGATTGGAGATGTGAATATGGAGCCTTATAAGGAATTTATGCAGATTAAATGTTTCAAATATATAATAACCTGTGTTGTGCCCAGGACCCAAGAGCTGTCCAGTGAAAATAACTGCCCTCCCTTCCCTTTTCTCATGATGGTGAGTTTCCCTTGGCTACTTAAACTTCAGTTCTTATCTTTTCCAGACTGGAGAGTGAGGCTCCTTGAGAGCTATAGTTCTCAGGCCTTGCAGTTGCTCTGCTAATATAAGAAGACTGAAAGAGAAAAGATCCAGTAATCCTGCTCCTAGGCATATATCTGGAAGGAACCCTATTTCAAGAAGATACCTGCACCCCAATGTCCATAGCAGCACTATTTACAATAGCCAAGACATGGAAACAGCCTAACTGTCCATCGACAGATGACTGGATAAAGAAGATGTGGTATATTTATATAATGGAATACTATTCAGCCATAAAAATGACAATGCCATTTGCAGCAACATGGATGTTTCTGGAGAATGTCATTCTAAGTGAAGTAAGCCAGAAAGAGAAAGAAAAATACCATATGAGATCTCTCATATGTGGAATCTAACAAAAAAAAAATACAAAACAGAAACAGACTCATAGACATAGAATACAAACTTGTGGTTGCCAAGGGGGCGGGGGGTGGGAAGGGACAGATTGGGAGTTTGAAATTGGTAGATACTGACAAGGCATATGTAGAATAGATAAACAAGATTATACTGTATAGCACAGGGAAATATATACAAGATCATATGGCAGCTCACAGCGAAAAAGAATGCGACAATGAATGTATGTTCGTGTATGACTGAAAAACTGTGCTCTACACTGGAAATTGACACAACATTGTAAAATGACTATAACTCAATAAAAAAAAGAGAAAAGAAAAAAATAAAAGGGAAGAAAGATTTCAGTAAAATCACATGATTCTATATTGTCAAAACCAAATATGATAGACTTTGATGCAGGAAAACATTTAAAAAGGAATCTCTTATTGAGACATGAACATTAAGATTTGCAGATACAAATTACTGTATATAAAATAAACAAGTTTATACACGTATAGCAGAGGGAACTATATTCAGTATCTTGCAGTAATTGACAATGAAAAAGAATATGAAAAGGAATATATGTATATATCTGTATGACTGAAAATTATGCTGTGCACCACAAATTGACACAACATTGCAAATTGACTATATTTCAACTAAAAAAAATTTAAAAAAGACATGAACATCAATTGAGCAGCTTTATATGTAAACGGAAACAGTCAAGATTTGGAGCAAAATATACTTCATCTGGATAAAGCAAGACATGCAGTATTGGAACCTGCTGTTTGCCAGGACAAATTATGATAGCACAATTCTGAGGGAAAAAACTATCACATATATTCAATGTGAGGCTATAATCTATTAAAAATAAAACACATCAGAGTTTGTACTTACAAATTAGGGTTTGAAAAAACCTGAGCATTTCAACATTTTCATCTGCTAATGTGTGTGAGGTTGACTGCATCTAAAAAGTTCTTAATAGACACCATCCCTGTGCCACCTCTTTATTTTATGTCCAAAAGACACAAATACAAATACATTTCACAGTTCTGAGTCTTCATCCTCCTATCGTATTTCATGAGGCATTCAGAACTTCATTTCCTTATTACCTAACATTTCATGCAAATCCATAAAGCTGCATTTACTATTCTCAGTCTTCCAGCACTCCTCCAAAAGCTGTTCTCAGAGAATCTCCCAATCCTTTTATCATTGCTGCTCAGAGAAGTCACTTGATTTCTGGGCGCCCACGTTCCTTCCTTGGGGAACACTCAACTCCTGGCAATGCCATTCTGATAAGCATTTCAGTGAGGGTTATATTTAAGTTCCACAAGGGTGTGACTGCCTGTCTTGTTCACTAGTATATCTCTACTACAATTTTTTGTTTGTTTGTTTTTGGGGGGAGAGGTAATTAAGTTTATTTATTTACTTATTTTTGAATGGAAGTACTGGGGATTGAACCCAGGACCTCGTGCATGCTAAGCACACACTTTACCACCGAGCTATATCCTCTTCCTCTATCACAATTAATTTGATTCGAACTAGAGCTAATTATTTTGTAGTTAAATCTCATGTCCTTTAAACTTCCCTTCAAAGCCAACGTACATTGATGTCTTCTACAGCCCAGCTATGCTGCGATTGTGTTAAACCCACATAGACTGGGGCTTTGCGAGTCCAATGGTTGCTTTGTTTATATTTGCGTGCTGCAGGCGATAAAGGAAGGCTTGGCTGGGATGGATTCACTTGAGTGATTGACAGTGAGCGATGAAACTGTTGATGTGCCTGTTGAACCGATACGTTTGATAATGTTGGGAAACTCATCTAGTTAGCGGTCACGCCTCTGACTGACTAAGCGATTTTACCAGGGGTAATGTATAACGTACACTTACTGCTAATCCATCAACACTGCATATAAAACCCAACACTTGTGAAAATGTCTGAGTCGTGAAGTCATAGCAAAGCCTATCATAGGTCAAATGAGTGCTCATTTATAAAACATAAAATTGAACATCTATATCTGGGAACTGTAAGGGAACTCAAGAGGTACTTCAGTCTTATCCATATTCTGCATGCAAAAACTAAGATCTATTGAGATTAAGCCTCGTTCAGAGGCATATGTCTCGTAATGGGCATATCTGAGGTATAAATCTGCATTCCACTTGATTAATTACCAGAGTTTAAGTGTACATACGCACCTTTAGTGTATCTCACTTTTTATCTACAACAAAGACCTTTAACTTAGTTAAGAAAGTCCAAACATCCATGCAGATTATTCTGGCAATGTTAGTGAAAAACACCCCAAATTCAGTCTGGTACTATGCATGTAAGTAAGGGAAGCAATGTCGTTTGTAGAGTAATTTGAAAACTCCTTACAATTTCTCCTACCCCACACTATCTCCCTTCGTGGTGACTACTGTGCCATTCCTAAGTTAATTATCCCTTTAAGAGACATTTGATCTCTCAACCAGAATGTGGGTTCTGGATCCACCACTTACTAGTTTTAGAACCAGGGACAAAGTTACTTAATCTCGATGAATCCAAGATTTTTAGCTACAAAGGGTTTAATACAGTTACCCTATGGAGGTACTGTGAGAATTAATAGTAAGGTGAATCAAATGCTCTGCCTAACTTCTAGCAGGTGTTCTTTTTCCAGTTTCTTTATTGCATTTTTCTGCCCAGCTCTACTAAACTAGTTTCAGCTTCTTCTCATGGTCTCTCTTGCCCTAGGGACTTGGCATTATCTATTCCATCCACCTTGGACACTTCTCTCCTTCCACTCCCTAGCACCATCTTACTTCTCCTTCAGAGCTCAGTTCGGGTGTCCTCTCTCTTAGAAGTTTTCCTTGATCCTCGTCCTTCTCCAACTCTAGTGATAGCTACTCCTTCTCTGAACTTCCAAAAAGCCTTCTTCTCACCTCAACTGTAAGTCCACTGTATCTTAGCAATAAATAGATCAAGCAGACAAACATGTATTTAGTATCTGTTTTGAACTCAAATCTTGGGCTCAGCTACGTGGAGGGTATAAGAAAATTATAAGACATGATTATTGCCAGCTTCAGCCTCGTAACAGAACATGTCTTGTAAGAAAAGAATTTAAACAACTTCTAATGAACTAATTCCTAAATTGTGTTCCTTAGAACAGACTTCTTCATGACACCTCAGAAATGAAAGTTGTCATGGTCAAATGAGAAAACTTTCACACTTTTTTTTTTTCTAGATTCACAGTGCATATTAGCATAGTGGAGGTCTGTGAGGTCTGGTTGTAAAGCAAAGAGCTTGATTTTACCTCAAAAATTTTCCAACTGTATTTCACCATGGAATACTTTTTTTTTTTTCTTCACACAGAGCCATTAAATACTTACGACTTAATTCTACTTGAAAAAGGTGAGGTCCATGCCATACTCTGTAAGATAGTCCTGTGGATGGAATATTAAAAGAAAAGGCAAAAGGCACACATTTTACCCTAGCTCTACACTTATTATGTATATGATGCTGCGCAATTCAACCATTGATCAGGGGTCCCTTTTCTGTATCTGTTAAAGTGGATAGTAATACCTACTAACTCATTTGTTATCCTAAACTCAATGTCGATACATATGAATATTCTTCCTCAGTTGTAAAGCACTATAGAAATTTATTTCATTATTATTTTTGAAATAAAATGGAATCAATCAAAGAAATTAATTTTCTGGAGATGCTCCCTTACCACTTTGAAATTTGCTTCATTCCATCAGGGTTGGGTTTTTGCTGGGATGTTAAAAGTTCTTGCCATAGAGGATAGAAGAGCTCTTCCAGAGAGCTCATTGACTCTATTTACCGTCTTCTTAAAGCATGACATGGAATGGGGATCCACGAACCTTCTGCTGTGCAGTACCTCCTAGAGAGAGCAAGTAGACAGTATATGATACTTCCACAATATCTAGATGAGAATGGAGAAAAGTGTCCTCTGCATTCTGGAGAAGAGACACCTCTTGGGAACTTGTGATCGGGGTGGAGCAGGAAGAGAGGAACACCCTTTGGAAGGATGATGCTGTGGGATAATCCCGAGTCAAGTCCTGAGTGAGAAGACCTGTCTCCTCCTTAATGATAGGAAATAGATTCCAATACATCCACTCAGAGTCCAGTCTTGCCTGATTTATTCGTACTATTTACTGTCCTTTATGAAATTGCTTTAAAATTAATGGGTCACCACAGAGGAGGGATTTCCCCAGGGATTCCCCTTAAACTGAAGCCAATTAGAGAAAATATTTGAGAAAAATTTCCCGAGTTGATCAACTAAGCAAGATTAATGGGCAGCTCTCTGGGCTGGTCACCACAGACAATATTACCTGGGAATTCCAGGTGGGCATCTCCATTCCTTTTCTGTACCCAGCAGGGAGCTCACTGATACTGTGTTCCAGACAATCTCCCAGTGAGCATTGCCGAAAGCACACGTTCATTTCAGCTTGAGTTCATGGAACCTGTGTAATCACTGACTCAGTAACGGCCTTGGCATCTGGAGGAAAGGAATCTAATTACGACCCTGCTGTGTTGTAAATGTTGACCTCAGGCGATCCTTGGGGCTCTTATGTGGGCTTCCTTATCTGTGATACAAGGTGTCGGATTAAATGAACTCCATGGATCTTTCTGGCCCTAAGATTCTATGAGCTATGTTTTGCCTTGATAAGCAGAATTATAAAGAATTTCTCTATTATCATTCCTTCTGATTTTTGGTTTCATTTTTTCTTATCCTACTCATTTCTGTTTCTTGATCAAGTTTTCTCTCTGCTGATATTTTTCTAGTCCTTAAAGGTATCTACATATCTATATCTATATTTTTGGGGGTAATTATAGCTATATTCCTCCCTCTTATCTACTCATGTTTTAAAATTTTTCCTCCCTTTCCGCCTCCTTCCATAACTCACGTACTTAAAATCATATGCTTTTTCCTTATTGCTGCCATTAATTTTCAGCCATTTTCAGCATCCTTGTTTCAGGTCCATTATTAATAATATATATTTATTAAAAACGTAACTAATATTTATTGAATTTCTGTTATGAGCCAGGCCCTATTTCCAATGCTTGGGATACATGAGTGTACAAAACAAACAAGAATTTTGCCCTCATAGAGATTGTATCTTGGAAGGGGGAAGAAAATCAGTAAGCAATACATAAAGATAAGAACATACAATAGTGTGTTAGAAGGAATAAATGCTGTAGACAAAAAGCTGGGTGGAGGAAGGGCGGTGGGGAGTGAATGTGACACAGATTTGATGGATATGGCAGGTGCAGAGAGCTACTGTGAGTTCTGGGAAGGGCTCTCTGAGGCAATAGTTAGATGGTGACCTATGAGATGGCAAGTCTGCCAGGAGAAGGGAAGGGTAACTGTTTTAGGGCAGAGTCAGCAGCACATGAAATAGTCTTTTCTGAAGCCAAAATAAGCATATCAAATTTGTCCATAAAGTCCAAAATATATAAAATCCATGTGAGTGGAAACAACTTGCCTTTTATACTCATGGCAACAGTCAATTAAATGAGTCTATGCTGGTTCTTAAAATTGGAGGCCATATGGAGGTTACATTCAGATTAATTTTTCTTTTTTTCTCACCCAGATATATTTATTTGTTCAGATGACCTCATTTCTACAAACATGCTTTAAACTCTTGCAATGACAGCATAAAGTGTTCCCATTAAACAATAAGTATTAAATGTGTTTAAATGGAGTGTTCACAGGTATATTTTTTGTGACTACTTATTATGAATAGTATTGATGTTTCACAATTTATTAAATTATTCAATAATACTGAACTTTTAGGATGTCTTTTATTTTTATTTTCTTAAGACTTTCGATGGGTAACAGCTAGGTTAGACCATTTTATTCATTTAGTCATCCAACACTCTGCTTTAAAAAATGTACACTTTGTTTCATTTACTTGGATATTTTTGTAACTTTATCAACTCTAAAAACTTTAGATTGTTATAATGTATATTTAAATTTTGTTGAGGATGGATCTCAAGTTAAGTGTTCTTATCTCAATAAAATTTTAAAAAGTGCAACAAGAGTTTTTTTAAAACATACAGAAAAGCTTCACTGAAATCATTTCTGAAAAGTTTAGGTCGTACATTTGCCAACTATGGTATCTAATTAACTCAATTATAGTAAACACAATATAAATGACCTTTGCAGACTTATTTTCCTTTTATGGGGAATCCTTGATAAAGTCCCAGTTTCTCAAGTCCAGTAGGATTAACCATGACAAGTTCAAAACTGTATAATCAATGCAAAAACCAATCTGTCTGAGCGTAATAGTAAGAAACCTGCTGTGGTCAGTGATTTCAATGCAGTGGAAATAGCTAATAACATTGCTAGTATTTTTTGAGTGATTAATCTATGCCAGGCAATTGTAATTATTTAAAATATATTAAAAACAATGATACCAAATGAAATTACTTTAAGATGTGAGTGAAGATACAAAGTAGAAAAGACCCAGGGATGGAACGCTGGGGCACATCAGCATTTGGGTGTCAGGACCGTAAGAAGAATCAAGCCAAAGAGAGGAAGAAGGCTGAAAATGAGGACCGGGAGGTTTAAACTCCATCAATATGCTGATCATTTGTTATTTTATGTCTGTAGCCACAACCTTTCTTCTGATCTAGTTATCGAAAATATATTTCTAATGCAACATACCCAAAGCATAATTACTGATTTTCACCATTAAATTTTAAATTTCATCTTCTTACAGGATTCCCAGTGTTGGTAAATGGCATCTCATTATTCCACTTTCGTAGGTCAAACAAATTTTGAAATTATCCTTGACTCATCCGGCATCTAGTCCATATAAAATTCTGTTGGCTTTACCTTCAAAATAGATTCAAAATGTGATTACTTGCCTAGATTGTCACAATAGATGCCTATCAAGACACTGGTTCCTGTTTCTTTCTGAGACATATATTTTACTATTTTACTGCACTTCTCTTAAAACGTTAAGTCTGAAAATGCTACTTCTCTGCTCAGATCCCTTCAGTGGCTTTGCATCTTAAGGCAATATGAAACTTCTAACTATGGCCTATTAATCTCCATGGTTTTGATTTTAGGTAACTTCCTATCTCTTCTCCTACCATACCACTCTCTGCACGTCCATACTTCCCTCGGTGTCTCAAGTTGCTTAACCTCCTTGCTGTTCTGTGAGGAGCAATCAATCAAGTGCTTGGACTAAGATGTCATGTTGCTTGGGTTAAATCCCTGGCGATTCCATTAAAATTTTTTTTTTTTATCTTTGATAGTTGTTTAGCCTCTCTGTGCATCAGTTTCCTTATCTGTAAGTTGGGGACAATAATGATAGTCCACTCTTCAGGTTTTGGTAAGGATAATGAATCAAACCGTGTAAGTGATCAGTAGGTGTAGCCAGTCATCGTCACCATCGTCATTACCATCACCATCAGTATCATCATGACGCCCATCATCATCACCCATCATCATCGGTCACCACACCACCATAATCCCCACTCTCCTCTGCCTCCGCTTCAGAGTAGCAGCAATGAGCATGCCAACCAAACCCCCACCCTAACAACTCTGCACTTGTTCTTTGCTCTGCCCGAGATGCTCTTCTGACAGACTTACATATGCCTTGTATTTTTGCATTACCAAGTCTCTGCTCAATATTATCTCACACAAGAAGGCTTTTCATGTGACTCTGCATGAAATAACATCCCTGTTCCCCTTCATTTCTCTCATCTTGCCCCATTTTTCTCCATATCACATAATAGCAATTGACATTATCCCATTAATTACCAATTTTTTTTCTGTATTTGGGATTTTGTTTATCTTGTGCCTGTATTCTCAGAGTCTAGAATAATGCTTGCATTGCATTAAATATTTATCTGAATAATTTATGAATCCTCCTGTCTCTCAAACTCTCTCATATTTCGATATCCTTATGTCTCTGGCTGTATTCTGTTTAATTCCTCAATGTTGGCGTCAGTTTACTCATTCTCATTTCAACTTGTCTTGTCAGATATTTGTGTCATCTATAAAAAAATTCTAAAAATAAAATTGACTATTTTTTGTTTGTTTCTTTTTTTTTCACTTGTTTTTTCCACATTGATCTATTTCTAATCATAATTACAGTTTTTGTTTCATAGACTCCTGTTCTGGCTACATACATGCTCTTTTTTCCTTATTACAAATTTATTATTAATTATAATCTTTTTCATTTGTTTAAAATTGTTTTTACTTTTTTTCATTATTAACCTTTTCCTTGCTTTTGTTAATTGTAAAACATTGAGAATCTTTTTTGGCAATGGATATCTAAAATTGTTTTGTAATTTTTCTCCAGCTGCTCATCTAATGCAGGAGGTTTAAATTTTTTTGTTCTCTTTTTGCTTTGAACTATCATTTTCATTGAGTTGTTTGTTGTTGTCTTAACCCATCTTCCTAAGGTTCATGACTAGAACATGTCTAATATATTAAAAGATCATAGTTTTTGCCCTCGGAAATATTTTGGTTTACAGGCTCTAAATCACTAGGTGGTTTGGCTTAGTTACTGTTTATATGAATGTCTTATCTTTTGAGGGAAAATATGTTGTTTCTGGATAAAGCCACTCTTTATGTTCAGGAAGGACTATCCAGATCTTATGCTTGTGTATGTAGACTGGTTCTAGTATTTCACCACTAATGCATATGGCTGATCATTTATAAACATGGACACCAGTAATCTCTCCCAATCTATATGTTGCCTCTCAACACCCCCCATCCCTGCCAATTTGTATGTTGAAGCCTCATCCCCGATGTGATGAGTATTTGGTCACTGGGCCTTTGGGAGGTAGGTGATGAGGAGGGTGGAGTTCTCATGAATGGGGTTAGTGCCCTTTATAAAAAGAGAAAGAGAGTAGAATTCTCTCTCTCTGTGCCATATGAGGATACAGTGAGAAGATGGTTGTCTGCAAACCAAGAAAGTGTCCTCCCCAGATACTGGTTCTCCTGGTGCCCTGATCTTGGACTTCTCAGCCTCCAGAACTGTGAGAACAAATGTCTGTCATTTAATCCATCCAGTCTATGGCATTTTGTTATAGCAGCCCGAACTGACTGAAACATATATATTTTGTCAATCATTTCAATGTGTTTGGGGTAGAATGGAAATGTTTCCTCTATTATTATTCCACTCTTTCCTACTAAACATTTTTGCAAACTAAAATGCTATTCTTCCATCTCAAAATATCTTAAATGGCTTATATTTTTGGCAAATCTCAAAGAGAAGGAATTTTTTCAGGTAAGCTTACCTTTTCATTGTTACCCCTAAAAACCTGAAGACTGAATATGATGTAGAAATAAACTATTTGGTCAACTCATCAGAATGTTCCAAGGGAGTGGATTTATACATGTTGAGAAAATGCCTGAAGGAAACTGTCATAACCTCACCTGTGGAAACATTCTCTCCATTTCTGTGTTCTTTATTTTCCCTCTCTGTACCCCCAAGAATGAGAAAACAGCAACACTACTAATAACTTATACCATTTATAGGGCTTTTTATAAGACATGTATTAATTCATTTAATCCTTAAATCACCATATCAGGTAGGTTTATTGTAATCTTCATTTGACTAAAAATGAAACTGAAGGGCAGAGAGTTTAAGTGACTTTTTTCCCCTTCTCAAACAGCTCTAAAGAGGGATAGCCAGGATGCAAATCCACACAATCTGGCTCGAGAGCCCGTGCCATGCCACAAACCTTTTTCATTGCCTATCTATAAACGTCCATGATAACCACTTCTTTAGTTAATTTTATAGCTAACAAGGGATTATCACCTCAAGAATGCCGCTGATAAATGAACATTTGTAACCAGGAAGTTAATTACTATGTAAAATGTTGAATGACATAGAGAATATTTTTAAAAAAAAGATGTAAGTGTCCATTGAGGAATGGATGGGTAGAGAAAACGTGCTATATACATACAATGGATTATTGTTCAGTTTAAAGAAAAGAATAAAATCTTGTTATGTGTGATAACATGGATGAACTTGGAGGACGTTATGCTAAGTGAAATAAACCAGCTGCAGAAGGGCAAATACTGCATGATTCCACTTACCTGAAGTATCTAATAGTTCATAGTATCAAACTCATAGAAACTGGAATCATGGTTGTCAGGGACTGGGGACAGGGAGAAATGGGGAATTGCTCTTCAATGGGCATAAATTTAAGTTGTACAAGACGAATGAGTTCTAGATGTCTGCTGTACAACGTTATGCCTATAGTCAGCAAAGCTGTATCACGCACTTAAAAATTTGTTCAAAGGGTACATCTCATGTTGTGTTTTTACCACAATTAAGAGGGAAGAAAAGAAAGGGAGCCAGGCAATAAGCAAGCCATTGTTTTGCTGGCTTGGCATGGATCATAGCTTCAGGGGCAAGATTTCACAGCGAGCAGCTTCTGGGTTGGTGGCTTTCCGATTCTGGCAGAAGCAGGGAAATGCTGGGACAAGAAACTGTTCCCAGAAACATCATGTACTTTTCCAGCCAGTCCAACATTTTGGAAACCACAGGATACATAATAATAAACTCTTTTGCTTAAACCAAAAAAAGTAACCAGTCAAATAAAATCATATTAAATATACTAAAAAAAAAAAAAAAAGGAAAGAAAGAAAAGGGAACTATATTCTCCAAATTCTGCAAGTAGGAAATAGGATGATAAAACTACTCAGCTGTAAATATTACTGCCCTCATGAGAAAAAGAAAGATGACTCTAAGGGAAGAGCTGTGAGCCCAGAGAGTGGTACTTTGGACCACAGAGGCTGATACTTTGAGCCCAGAGACTGGAGCAATGAGCTACAGAGAATTATTCCCAGGCCAGGTCTTGAAAACTAATGCAATTTGCCCTGTTTGATTTCAAAGTTGGTTGGGACCAATAAATCCTTTTTTCTTTCCATTTTCTCTCTTTTTGAATGGAAATGTCTTTAACTTGCATCCTATGCCTGTCCCACCAAGTATTTTGGGAACAGATAACTTGTTTCCTGGTTTTTCAGGTCCACAGGTGGAGAGGAGATTTGCCCCAGCATGGCTTATACCCCGAGCCTCACCCAGACCTTGGTTTAAATGGTTTAGATGATGATATTTGGGACTTTTGAACTAATGATACTTAGATGAGATTTTGGACTTGAGTTAATGCTATAACGAGGTGAGGCTTTTGGGGATGTTGGAGTAGGGTGAATGTACTTCGCGTTTGGGATGTGTTAATAAATACAATCATCAAAAGAAAATTTAGAGAGCTTTACTTGATATGAATGTTTTACTGAGCAAGGCATGACTTGCAAAAAGGAAACTTCAGAGTGATTAGAAGCTCAGAGGCATTTTGTTAAAAGATGGATTATAAAATGAGAATGGAGTTTAACTTTTACAATGATTGGCTATTACAGTGGGAGTTTCCAGATGGTGGGGCACTTAGTTAAAAGGTATTATACCATTTTAGGAAGATGATTTAAGTTTCATTTATGATTATCAGAAACATTTACAAGGAAATATCTAAGTTAAGTTCCACTTACATTCAAGAAACAAGCTAGATTACATTTTGCTTACATGGCCTAACTGGTTTTGTCTGCTCACAGGATTTTCAAGTCTGGTCTCCATTTTATTTTATTTTAATACAATGAGTTCCTTAAAGTGTACCCTTCCCCCCATCCCACGCCCCCCCACCCCCCACACACACTTTAGGTTAATCTTAGTTATACGACTGGGAATCAAAGATAAAGAGAAAAAACTTTAAACTCATGTGGGGAAAAAACCCCACAAAAATACAAGTCATTTCTTACCAGAAAAGTGGAAATCAGAAGACAATGAAATAACACCTTTAAAGAGATGAAAGAAAAAAGATCATTTCTAGAATTCTATATCCAATGAAAATAGTCTTAAAATTAACATACAAATGTTAAAGACTACTTTTAGAATTTCTTTAAAAACTGTTGACTATTTAAAACAGAAATAATAACCTATGATGGAATTTATAAGTAGACTATTACAATAAAAGCACAAATACAGAGGGTAGTAAGTGGAATTATACTTTGAAGAGTTTCCTGCATATTTACCTCAACAATATCATAATAATTCATGGTAGGCTGTGACAAGAACGCAAATGCAAAATATTATGCAAATGATATAGCTAAAGAAACCAACAGAGATAAAAACCTCTATAAATCCAAAAAGAGCCTGAGAAGGAGAAACTAAGAAAAAAAGAAGAGAACAGATGAATAAAATACACAAGGGAAAACAGTATATATAAATGCTCCACTAAAACTCTTCTACACCAGTCATAGGAATGTAGTTTTGTGCACCTGTTATGGAAAACAGCGTGGAGATTCTTAAAAAACTTACCCTATGATCCAACAATCCCACTCCTGGGCATGTATCCAGAGGAAACTCTAATCCAAAAAGGTACATGCACTCCAATGTTCACAGCAGCAAAGCAGCAATATTTACAATAGCCAAGACATGGAAGCAACCTAAGTGTCCATCAATCAATGACGGGATAAAAAAGTTTATATATATACATGTATATATATAATGGAATATTATTCAGCTGTAAAAAGGATGAAATAATGCCATGTGCAGTAACATAGATCTGGAGATTGTCATTCTAAGTGAAGTCAGAAAGAGAAAGAAAAATACCATATGATGTCACTTATATGTGGAATTTAAAAAAATGACACAAATTAACTTATTTATAAAACAGAAACAGACTCGCAGACATAGAAAGCAAACTTATGGTTACCAGGGGAAAAGGAGGGAGTGGATGGATAAATTGGAAGTTTGGGATTTGCAGATACTAACTACTATATATAAAGTAGTTGAACAATCAGGACTTACTGTATAGCACAGGGAACTATATTCAATACCTTGTAATGAAAATGAATATGAATGAAATGAATATAATGAAAAAGAATATGAAAAGGAATATATAAATGTATAACTGAATTGCTAGGCTGTACACCAGAAACTAACACAGCACTGTAAACTGACTATACTTCAATAAAATTGTTCCAATTAGATTGGTTTAAAAAGAAAAAGTATAAACTATATGCTCTTTATAAGAGGTGTATTTTATACGCGAGGAAATACAGGCAGAAATCAAAAGGAGGAACGGTATATATCGTGCAAATGCCAGTCATAAAAGAGACAATGTGTGCAAATTAAGACCAGACAAAGTAGATTTCTGGACCAGAGATATTATCAGCAATAAAAAAGAAAATTTCTTAATGATAAAATGGTTAATCTAACAACAAGATAGAACAATGCTAAATATGTGTACATCGAATAACAGAGCTTCAAAATAAAAGAAATAAAAATTGGCAGAACTAAAGGGAGCAATGGACAAATCCATAGTCATAGCTGGGAATTTTAACCCACTTCTGTTAGGACTTGATAACACAGTAGACAAAAATATGTAAGAATAAAGAAGATTAGAATCATGCTATTACATAATTAATCTAATTGACTTTACTCAGCATTTACCAGATACACATTCTTTTCAAAGACACATGAGACATCACAACAAAACATATCTTGCCATTTAAAAAAAACCCTCAGTGGTAAAAATTATAATCCAGACTCAAAATCTTGGATCTTGTAATTAGCATTGATTCCCAATTTGGACCATAATAGACACTTTCATTCAAAGGGAGGGTGGGATGGGAAGGAGGCACATAGTAGTTACTATTCCTTAGCAATCCTGAATCCACTTGGGCACAGTGTCAGGGTCCTCTACTGGCAGCAGAGAATGTTCCCTTATGATGCTCTCTGGGACTGGTTCCCTAATCCTTTGCAATTTGTATACATTGGCTCCACTCCCTGGGTCTGTCCTCTGAAAAGTTCTTCCATTTATATTAAAAGATGACTTATGTTTGCAGCTGAGTAGCTTTCTTGGGTGGCTTCCAGTTCATACAAAGTTGGGAGTCTGGAGTATTTTTATTTTGGACTGCCTGTGTCCCTTTTAGTCCAAGTTGACTATACTTTTATCAATATGATACAACACAATACAATATAATACAATACAAATTACTACAAATATCTTGACATTTTTGTGGTTTTTCTATGAATCTTTCATAGGTTTTACTCCATGAGTTTCCATCTTTCCAGCCTCTGCTAACAGTTTGTTTGCCATATATCCAACCTTCACCAGCAATCTCCTTGCTAATTTTCAAGCCTCAGATCATTCCCAAACCAATGCCACACATTTTGTGTTTCTGTTATGGAAATACCCCACTTGGAGGTACCAATGCCTGTGTTAATTATTTATTGCTGCATAACAAACGATATAAAACTTAGCAGCTTAAAATAACAATTACTGGGGGGGGAGGGTAAAGCTCAGTGGTAGAGCACATGCTTAGCATGTATGAGGTCCTGGGTTCAATCCCCAGTACCTCTGTTAATAAGTAAATAAAAATAAATAAACCTAATTACCTCCTCTCCCCAAATAAATATATAAAAACAAAGTTAAAAAAAAAGACCAAGGGAAAAAACCCAATTATCTATTATTTCTCACAAACTTGTGGGTTGGCGGGACCATTTCTTGCCGGCCTTATCTGGGATAACTCATGAATCTCTAATCACATGGTGTGATGTCTAGGGGAGTTTGGAAGTGGGGTCTCTTATTCAACATAGTCTACTTGCAAATTCTTTATAACAAGGTGGCCCCAAGATTCAAAGAAGGAACGCCCCAATAGGCAGGTGCTTTTCAAGATTTTATTTTGCAGCATGTTTGCTGACATCACATTGGGCAATACAAGTTCAGAACTGTCATGAGAACATTCTACATCAGGGCATAGGGAGCAGGAAAGAAGATTCTTTAGGGCAGGCACTGCTATCACAACCAACTTCAAAAGGAAGAAGTACAATGGTTTTTATTTACAGTTGACATGATTATGTACATAGAAAATCTGAAAGAATTCAGAAGCTACTAGAACTAAAAAGTGAATTTATGAAAGTAATGAGATACTAGGTCAATGGATATATTTGCAGTATTTCTATATGCTGATTAGAAAAAACTGAAAACTAAAACAAGAAAAACCATTTACAATAGTATTAAAAAAAACAGCTCCCTAGATATGAGTTTAATGAAAAATGTGAAATATATCTATACAGAGAACTATAAAACATTACTAAGAAAAATTAAAGAGACCAATAAATAAAAATTATACCAAGTTTACAGATTAAAGGTTTTAATATTGTTAAGATATTAATTATGTCCGCATTGATCTCTAAAGAGTCAATATAGTCCAAAATAATATCTCCTCATTTCTTTTCTATAAATTTTAGGAAGAAATTAAAATGACTTGGAGTAACAAGATAATCTAATAAATGAAGAGCAATTTTAGAAGGCTTATGTGGTTAGATTTCAAGACATACTAGGAAGCTACAGTAATTAAGGCCCTTGGTGATACTATAACACTAGAAAAATTTATCACTGGACCGAGTCCAGAATTAAACACACACACACACACACACACACACACACACACACACACACATTCAACTGATTTTCCACAAAGGTACAGAAACAGTTCAAAAGGAAGCAAAAATCTTTTCAATAAATGGTGCAAAAATAACTACATATAATTTGAAAAATATAAACATTGACTCTTAGCTTATACAATCCATAAAAATTAATTTGTGGTATGTCATAGACTTAAATGTGCTAGCCAAAACTACAAAGCTTTTAGAAAAATTTTCTTTACAAACTTGGGGAAGGCAAGTATTTCTTAACTAGAATCCAAAAGTCATTATCATAAAGAAAAACGATGATAAATTAGACTTCAATAAAAAAACTTATCAAAAATATCAATGAAAGGTTTAAGTCCAAATTAGGAAGAAAAATGTTAACAATAAACATATCTGACAAAGGAATTATATCTAGAATGTATAATAAATTCAGAAAAACATAATAAAGCCAATTAAAATTAGCAAATACTTAAAGTAATACTTCACAGAAGAAGATATCCAAATGGTCTTATGAAAAGGTACTTATCATCATTTTATCAGGGAAATGCAAATAAACATGGGCTCTGAATCTGGAAACCCTGGGTTCAAATGACAAATTCTAACTCCACATATGTGCTGTGTGAACTTACACCAGTGACTTAAACTCTCAGTTCCATCACTGGAAATAGGATAATAACAATCTTTATAGGATTTTTGTACATACATACATATATATTATATATATATATATTTAGTTATGGTGCACAGTAAGCACTTACTTCATTTTAGCTATTACTAATAACTAGTATTTGAAAACATAAATTTAAAGCTACATAATATTCTTTCATACAATAATTGTTTAGCCAATGCTTTATTTTGGACAAATTATATTGTTAACATATTTCTATTTTCAGATAAAATGCTATAATAAATGATCCTTTTCTGATTATTCTGTTTGCTCTTAAGCCTGAGTCCTCTTCTGTCTTTCTTTCACTGTCCCAAAAGTCTAACTTCTGAGAACTTAATCACAAAGTCTCCTCTGTCTTCTTCCTTCCGGTTGGGTTGGGCCAGTGGGAGACAGGCAAGAGTTGGGAGGGTACAAGCAGAGACAAATTGGGGTGTTTATCTTCTTGCTCTTTTCTTGCACGGCTATAGTTCTGTCAAAAGTTGCTTTTTTCCCCCTAAAGCCAGAGTTCCTACCATAAATAGGAATAAATCTAGCTATAAATCTAGCTCTAATTGATCTCTGATAATCCTCTACCCTCTCATTTCTCTGTGATCTGGGGATCCTAATAGTTTCCTGCTATTGTCAGTATGTGTGTAGCTACCCCTTACTGGTTCCCTTACTAATATTTCTGAATATAAACTCTATATTTTTTTCTATTATTTTTAAAATCTATTGAATGAGCCATCTGTTTCCAGCTGATACCTGAGGTGCAGCCTTGTACTATTACATTATACTCATTTGTTAAATTCTTTTTAAAAAAAGAAATTATTGCATCTAACAGTGGAAACATTGTAAAGATGTTTGGCACATATAGCTAAATAGTATCCAGATAATTTATACCATATTTTAGATCAGCTATAACATCAGCTATATAACTGAGAGAAATCCCCGTTGGGCGGGAATTTGCACGAGCTGGGACCAAACCCTGGCCTGAGAGGTCATACCCTTTCCTAGCTGTTCTGGGAGAGGCAATTTCTGGTAAGAGCTCTCCCTATGGCCCCCTTCATCTCACTGTTCCTCAGGGTGTAGACAAGTGGGTTGAGCAATGGGGTTCCCAATGTGTACACCAGTGAGATGAACGGATCTTGCTTGGGGTGGTAGTGGGAGCTGGGGCGCAGGTACATGAAGGCACAGAAGCCGTACTGCAGCAGGACCACAGTGAGGTGGGAGCAGCAGGTGGAGACGGCCCGGTGGCGGCCAGCCGCTGAGCGGATTGTGAGCACAGTGGCCACAATGAAGGCGTAGGAGGTGGTGATAAGGAAGAAGGGCACAGCTATGGCTAGTGTGGCTGCCACCAGCACTGACTGCTCATGGATGCGGCTCTCGGAACAAACAAGACACATCACTGGTGGCACATCACAGAAAAAGTGCTCGATACTTCGAACCTGGCAAAATGGCAGAGAGAAAATAAAGGCCACCAGTTGTAAGGACAGGAACAAGCCAACGACTACAGAGGCCACAACCAAGCAGACACAGAGAGTTAAAGTGATGATGAGAGGATACTGCAAAGGGCGGCGAATAGCAACGTACCGGTCATAGGCCATGGCAGCCAAGAGCAAGCAGTCGGCACTGCCAAGTCCAATGAAGAGCACCATCTGAGTGGCACAGCCCAGGAGAGTGATGGTCTTCTCTGACTGCAGGACGTTGGCCAGGATGTGGGGCACCACCACAGCCGTGTAGCATATTTCTACTCCTGAGAGGCTGCCCAGGAAATAGTACATGGGTGTGCGTAGGCGGGCTTCTGTCTGGATGGCCACCACAACGAGGACATTCCCGGCGATGGCCAGTGTATAAGCCAGGCTGACCCCAAGGAACAACAGGACACGCAGCTCTGGGGGCGAGGGATAGGCCAGGAACACAAACTCCATCCACGCCGAGCGATTTCCCCAGGTCATTGAGCTAACAGCTTATCTCTGCCAAGAGTTACAAAGAAAGAAGAATGTATCAGACTGACAATACATTAGTTCACACTCTCAGCCCTGATGTCATCCAATCAGGGCTGGAGCTAGAAACTAGAGGAATTAGGACTATTTCTCTTTGTTCATCCCCCTTTACTGAGTCTCTTCACAGAAATAGCTACAACTTAATATCTAACTGCCAAGAATTGAGCTAAATTGTATAACTTTTTGAGGAAAAGAAGCAGAAGAAGTTTATTTTTCAAAGCTATTTTTGGTAGAAGTGGAATGAAAATTAAATTATTATGACATTTCACAGGGAAATGTCAAGGAATTCTTGACAGCAGGTGGCATTAAATTGAGAGCAGGAAGCTATTCATTCATTCCTTCATTCATCCATATATTTATTTGGTATTGACTCAGGGGTATGTGGATATAACACTGAAAAGCTAGTGATATGATGGAAAATAAAGAAAAAAAAATGATGCCCATAGGCAAAAAGCTGACATGGCCTGCGACTGACAGTGTTGGGAATAAACATCAGAAAACAAAGCCTCTATATGTCTGGGTTCTCCATCCATATCCAACCAGGGAGCCTTGTCGCAGGGCTTCTCCTGGCTCGAGGTGGGTGGTGTGGGATCTAAGAATCCATCCTGTGAGTTTGGGGATGAACAGAAAAGACTGAGCCAGTTTCCATTTATTTCTCCCTCTTCTACAAAGCGAAAGTGAAATCTAAGAAAAACCATCTAGCTTCCTTGAAGTTTCTAACAAAGAGACGTAACTCTCAAAGGGTATCCATTCCACTCCTTTCCCCAAACCAACTTATTCAGGAAAAGAGACAACATGTGACCTTGATTCAACTTGCCTGATTTTAATGTATACCATTTATTATGAGCTTTGAGGAAAATCTTGATCCAGAGGCACCACTCTAGGAAAAACCAGTCACATAAACCCAATGTAGTGTCCCAAGCATGGGGGGGAATGTGGTTAGAGACTGTCACAAGTATCAAGAAGACCTAGGGTGTGAAAGGCTCTGTTGTTTTTCCAACAACTAACAAGTGGTGTCCATTTCATTCTCTTTCTCATTTCTGAACTTCACTGATGCTTTGAATAATTTTTAATGTCACCGAGCATGTTCAAGATAGTGTTATAACATGGGGAGGGAGGATTATACTGAGTGAAGTAAGTTTTGGTATTAAATGATGTGGTTTGAGTAACCCCATCTCCTGACTCTGTTATGCTGGGCAATACATAATTTCTTTGAGTCCTTTTTTTTTTAATTTGAAAAATGGGTATAATAATTATGCTTAATTCTAAGGGTTGTAGTGAGGATTAAATGAGATTTTGAGGTTAAATATCTACTACAAAGCCTAGGTCATAGTAATAGCAACCTAATGATGGGTGACCATGATTATTGTTTATAAATTCAAGGGCAACCATCCTCCCTTGTTTATATCATCTCCCATATCCCCGAGTCTAATCTTGTACAAATTATAGACATTCAATATATGTTGCATGGATAAATATACTGTGAAAAACATGTCATTTACACTTTTTTTTTTCCATTTTCTCTTTTACTTTTAAGATTATTTCATAATCAAAACACTTGTTTAGGAGCCCTTATGGAAAACAATGTGATATCCAACATTTGAGCTGCACTGTGGAAAAATCCTGTCACTCAGAGACATAGTGTATAGAGGAACATAGCAGACATCCAAGGCTTCTCTTCCACCCATGTTATGACAGAAGGCTCTGCGATCTGTGTGATGATGATGACATCTGAGAACTTTATTATAGTCAGTCACACTAATGTCTTCTTAGCGGTGCTCTCCAGGAGCTACAATAAAATATTTGTAATGGAGTTATCTACAGGTCATGAATTCTTAGTGCTGGAAAGGACCTCAGTTCAGTCCTATGTCAGATACATGAATCGCCCATCTGTATCTGAACATCAGGTCACCTTCAAAGCCTAGAAAATCTCATTTCCTCCTGACTTGCTTGCTTCATTGTTGGACGACACCATTCTCTAAGAGCTTTTTCTCGTAATGGCTGAAACTTACCTTTGTGCAACCTCCACATACTTGTTCTGTTCTATACAATGGGGCCATTTCTGCATGAAACGCTTCAGGAGTTAAAGAGCTACTATCATGCAGTCCTCAATTTTCTTCCCAGTTTCCTTTTTGCTGTTCCTCACATGACATGGTGCTGGTGTGTCTCAAAAATTGAGCTCGGTAAAGCTGCCTCAGCCCTACACGTGTTCCTGTCTCAACTTTTCCTGTACATCGTACTTGCAGCCAGTTCATTCACTATTCCATGAAAGGAGCAGGTATTATCTTATGGAAACAAGAGAGAAGCAAACAAAAATTCAACTTTGTGTAATTAAGTATGCTGAGGAGAGGTCAAATTAATGAAATACTGAGAGAAATGTTACATCTATATATACATATATTTTTATTGCTATAAAAGAAAAGATATTTAAACATAAAAAAACTTAGCTTGGGAAATGCTCTCATTTTAAATACCTTACTTAAAATTGTACTGCATGGGGCAGATCACAGAAATGATCAGATAAAAAGAACTGGGTCTCACTTCTCTGTTCATTGGAAGTCTATTTCTTTAATCAAAATTGGATTAATTCACATGCTTCTGTTTGATTGTTCGAATGGTCTCCTCAGATGTGGATGGATATATAGCTCCCTGGATGCTCAAACTTTAAACGTAACTTTTTCATTTCCAAAGAAACACAACATCCTCCATCAATCCTCTAACATTGGTCCATTGCTCTCGTCTGTTGAGATGGACATTTAATACAATCTTCAATGTGTGACTCCACATCTTAACTATCCTTCCTGCAGTCACTCACATTTATTTTTTTATTAAGTGCCAAGCCCATATATAATGGTTATCAAAATTGCATAGTTGTGCCCAAGTGATTATATATCCTAATGAGAGAAACAGATGCTGTTAAAGAATCTGGCATGTATAAATATATATGTATGTGTATATATATATATGATATTATACACATTTATATATGTATATGCTACATATCCATATAATTACAACTGTGAGTAAATGCTGCAAAATATAGCGTGTTGTCAGATTGTGCAACATGGGGCTCTGGCACAGTTTATGATTAAGTTTATGAAAGAGCTTCCTAGAGGGAGGAATATTTAATCTTAGATCTGAAAAATAGAAGCTAACTAGGAGAAGCGAGATAGGTAGAGTAGTGGGTCCATATTGTGAACAGGTAAAACGGTGGATTTTGTGGTTCAAAGAGAGTGAAATACATTATATCAACATATTGTCAATTTGCTGTTCCAGGGTGTTACTAACTAACATAGTGTCAACTTGCTATTCCAAGTTGTTACTCTGTCATATTGCCTGTGACAGAGGCACAGTAAGGGCATTTTAGCATCATCCTCAGAAACCTGCCCCAGGTTGGTGTCTGTTCATTAATCCACACCCATCATAGTGCCTCCAAGTCACATCCTAAGTCACATCCTCATCTTCCTTCTTACTCCTCCAGCCAGACCAGCTTGAGATGGCAAAGGTGTTGTGAGAAATGTTTTCCATGTGCATTGTGGAAACACAGAAAGTCTAGACTGGAGCAATTTTCCAATATTCTAATTATCACCATGCAAAAAAAAAAAAAAAAAAAAAAAAAAAAAAAAAGGAGGACCATGGATATGGCAATAAGAGACCCACAGTAGAATCTCAGTCTATTATTGTCACCTGGACAGATTATCTTACATTAATTTCTCTTTCCTCAAGTTTAAAAGATGTAAATAATGATACCTGATGGAGTTGTGATAAGATTAAATTAGATGAAGTATTTAGAACCCTTCATTTGATGTACAAAACTTTTAAAATTGCGTAATAGATGTTAATTCTTCTCTCCTTTGAATCTTTTAAGGGGATGATGATAATACTTGCTTCATAGCGGAGGATTAAATGAGCTACCTTATGAGGAAAAGTTTTTTGTTATTAATCCTTAAGCTTTATCTGAATATATATTAGTCATTCCCCCAAATTTATATTTATATCCCTCAATATTAGACTGGGATTAGTAATTACCATTTTAACCTGAGGAATAGGCCTTCCAAGTGAATTCAGAGAAACACTGTAAGTAATGGGCTGACCTAGTTCTGAAATCCTGAAGTCTTTACTTGTGGCGCCATTAAGTGCTTTTCTAACCAGCATCAGTAAGTGCCTGGTATGTTGCTAGTCTTCAAGGAGGTAGAAAACACTTTCTCTTACTGTCAGCAGGAGAAGAAAGAGGGGCACACCGAGCCTGTCTTCTCAGTCACATTCATAAAAGACAGAACGTTGCAGGTGATGTCTGACTGCTCCGGTGGATGGAGAAAGGAGGAGCATGGGAGAGATGACCCAGTAGGACTGAGGCTATATTAACCTTCCCAAATTAAAGCCCATGGAAGGAGTAAGTTATTTTGCTATCTAGGGTCCTGCCTCATGAACTCCATCTCCCAGAAGAAGGTGGTGTAGTGATTACTGATCTCCTGTTACCAGATAATTAGTCCAGCTAGAACTGTCTCTCCACTTGGGATCTCCTCGCTGTCCATGGAAGGTCACGGGTGTGCTCCTCCAAGTAAAGACCAATGTCAGACACTTCAGCAACATTCTCAGTGCTTGAAATAATTTCCTGAGAAATATGAAGTTACCTAATCAAGGTCATGTGAGCCTCCTGTTTTGAGGAGCTTACTTCCGCCAGATTATCATCGCTCTCTGTTCAGCCCAAGTCACCAATTATTATCACTCCAGAGAACCGAAACCATATTTCACAATTTGCCTGGCTTCCATGAGACCCAGCAGAGTGCTATATGCTTAAGAGGTCCTCAGTGGCTATTTGTCAAATTTTTCTTTGTCTGACTCTCCTTGAGCAGAGACATCCCATAGGTCTTAGTGAAATTAGCTTATTCCTTGAAGAGATGTTGCTCGGTCATGTGTGTATCAATGTTTATATGTGTGTGTGTGAATGTGTGATCCCAAGAGCCCCATTTATTCAAAGGCAAGTCCTCTGCAGAGGGCTAGAGTGATTAATGCATTTTTTTGATGTATGTGCACGTGTTTGTGTGTGTGTGTGTGCATGTGTGTGTGTGTGTGTGTTTGGTGCAGAACACTGGGAGAGCCCAACAGCCAGGCAGGATACTTAGGGACCTCTGAAACATCTTTTGTGCCCAGCATTATAATAATTACAGTAGCTAAGTCTTACGTTGAACTTACTACATTTCACATACTTTACATATATTAACTAATTTCATCCTTACGACAATTCCAAAAAGGAGGTACTATTGGTATCCCATTTGCATATTATATTATATTAATCCTTATAAGAACTCTGCAAAGTGAATGTTATCCCTATTTTATAAGTAAAGTCAAAGGTAAAAGATTTTTAGAATGTGAATACCTTATCCAAGAGTAAATGCAGCCAGTGGCTGAGATGAAGTTTGCTTGACCCGGAAGCATATTCTTCTTCCTCTGCATCAAGGTTCATCCAGCCACACTGCTTTCAAGTAAAGTAAAATCTGGCTCTTATGACAATGATGAGCCATAATATTACTTACAAGGCCATGTAAAAGCTGGTACTTAACTAACTTCTAGCCTTCTTCTGGTTCTTTGCTCCATCGACTCTGTCTTTTTTTC
Organism: Camelus ferus; assembly: GCF_009834535.1. Taxonomy (NCBI): domain Eukaryota; kingdom Metazoa; phylum Chordata; class Mammalia; order Artiodactyla; family Camelidae; genus Camelus; species Camelus ferus. The sequence continues at coordinate 33,697,684 of NC_045705.1, forward strand.
AGTTCCTTCTTCTCATCATACCTCCTCCTGCCCCCAGGCCTTTGCACATGCTGTTCACGCTGCTGGGAATGCCACTTCTCTTTACAGAAGTAGCTCCTACTTCTCCTTTGTGCTGGGTCCATGACAACTTCACAGTGTCAGAAGCACTTTCTGGAATGCTCCTTTTGGACTCTCACATATTCCTTCGTCATTGCACTGTCACTGCTGTACGTTTATGGATGCACTTCCATCTCCACTAGTAGTGTTCAGATCAACAAGGACAAAGTTGAGTCCCCTTTTCTTCAACGTGTATACTATTGGATGGGTAGCAAAAGGGTTTCCCATCTAGGAACTGCTCACATTTGGGGCTGGATAATTCTGTTGTGAGGGGCCATCCTGAACACTGCAGGATATTTCACAGTATCCTGGGTTCTACTCATTAAATGACAGTAACACCAACTTCTACCTACTGTTTACAATAATCGAACATCTCACCAGACGTTACCAAATATTTCCTGTGAGGTTCAGCTGCCCTCAGTTGAGAACCACTGGGCTAGACCCACAGAAGGTGCTCAAAACTATTTGTTGAATAATTTAATAAAGAGCTCAAGACTCAGGCCTGGAACGCTATAAGATGTGTCTTTAAGCTCAAGATAAAGGCGGAGAGGTTGGTATGTGAACACAGAATTGTAGCTGACTGAGCTGTGTGTGTTTAAGCCTTCCTTCTAACCTGCTAAGCTAATCTGATGCTTTTTCTTCACCGTTGTGAAGATATTTCAGTTAAATCAATTAGGGATGGTCATTTAAAATCAGGGCAGCCTTTTCTCCATTCACGTCTAAGGAAACACCAATTCTTTCCTACCAACTCTTCATTTTGAATAACATAGATTAACTCCTGTCTGAAAATTGTCTTCAGAACTAAGTTGTCTGTGTGGATCCTTGTTTGGAGGAGTGAGGGAACAGGTGAACGTTCCTACAACTGAGAAGCCAAGACACATCTGGAATGAGGGGAGGTTGGACAGGGGACTTAAGACTATGAAAATATACAGGATTCCTTCCAATCTCTTGAATAATTTTTCACTGTGGTCTGGTCCCTCTAGGAGTGAAGCAGGTTATTACATAGTAATTATGAGGTTACAGTCTGGGCCTGCTACATCCTGACTTCTGGTAAGGGTCTAGATAATTTATTATGGGATAGGAAATTGCATAGCATGATTGCAAAATTTACTCATCAGGGAAAGACGAGAGAATGATGTGACCTCAACAGCTGAGCCCTAAGGATTATCAATGATCAAGGAAGATCAGTAAAAATGAAGATATGCATATGGGTGAAAAATATAGCATATATAATGACTGTATACTATGTGATGAAACATTTCTCCTCTCTAAGCTACATTAATAAAAGAGTAGTGCGACGCTATTTGTTTGGTAGTTACGTGTATTAGATTGGAAGGGCCGCCATAGCAAATTACCACGCGCCAGGTGGCTTAAACAACAGAATTTATATCCTCACAGTTCTGGAGGCTAGAAGTCTGAGATCAAGGTGTCAACAAGTGTTGCTTTCTTCTGAGGCCTCCCTCCTTGGTTTGAAGATGGCCGTTTTTTCCCTGAGTCTTCACGTGGTCCTCCTGGATGTGTCTGCATCCTGTTCTCTTTTTCTTATAAGGACATTAGTCACATGGATTTCGGGGCCACTTTAATGACATCATTTTAACTTAATTACCCCTTTAAAGGCCCTATCTGCAAATATAGTCACGTTCTGAAGTGTTGAAGGGTGAAGACTTCAATACATGAAGTGTGGAGGCGGTCCACAATTCAGCCAATAATACATGTGTTATGGTAAAATATGTCACACCAGGGAATTTTCTTCTTCAGTCTTTATCCATTAGGTCAACGGTCTGTCCAGAAGTTTCTTCATCTTTCATATTTCTCTCTCTCTCTCTCTTTCTCTCACACACACTCACACACACAGACACACATGTGCATGCAAAATAGCTGACCACAGCAAAATAGAAATTGCTTAGACTTTTAGATGGTCTTGGCCTGGGTTTGCATCCTGGTTCAGCCACTGGCTACCTGTAAGAGCGTAGATGCAGTGCCTTTTTAGAGCCATTGCCCCCAATCCCACCTGCACCCTCATTCCAATCATTCCTCAAGGGAAAAAAACACTTGGAGAATTGGATGAAGGAAACTCAGATATTCGATTAACCAAGAATGTGTTTCTCGCATCCCATGTTTTATAAATAAGCTATCAGGAAATGCTGTAGGGATGGACCAAGCGCTTCATGAAATGAATAATTTTTTCCCACGATAACTCTACTTTTCTTCCCTGATTTACAGGGACTGGGTTTAATTAATCCCAAAGGGACTTTGGATGAAAGAAGTAAAGCCTACTGGCATACTTGGCTTTCAGAAAACTATTTTTAAAGATCAAACTTAAAAACAACAACAACAAAAATAAATTAAGAATGTGAGTGGGGGTATCAATTATCAATGCAGAAAAATCAAATTAAATTGGAGTTCCTACACATGCATCCTAGTTTAGACAAGCACAAAACACTAAGAAGGACTTCAGAGAGAGGTTTAGCAAAGGGTCACTGGGGATGTGACCTCAACAGCTGAGCCCTAAGGATTATCAACAATGACCAAGGAAGATCAGTAAAAATGAAGATAAATAGACTCTGGTATCTTAATGTGGGTCAGTGTTAAAAAATTTGATTTGCAAATCTTTGATATAGACACTAGTTTACATAAAGTCACTGGGCATTTGTCTCAAAAGGGTATTTCTTCATTTTCTTGTAGAAGTTCTGATTAGCGGCTATGGGGTATGAGACTTTGGGAGCAGCAAATTCCCCAATCCCTGCTGGTGATTCTCATGCAGGAAGCTAGCTGACAGCCCTTGGAGATACACTGCTCTATAGGAACTCAGGTTTGCACCAGAACTTGTGCTTGTTCTTTCCACTATTTTGTTTTAGGCATTTTTAGATGTATCTGGTAGCCCACATCCCTGTCCTTATTCCAGGAATTCTCTGTCCAAGGCAGATAATACATCGGGTACTTTACTGGGACAAGCCTGGGCATCTGTGTCCGTCTATGTACTCCATGCTCATGTGGCTCACAACAAATTAATAAAAAGTATCACATAAATTAAAAAAAAAAGTTAAATAATTGAGAGCCTACTCTGTAGTACACCCAGGCATAAATTATATTTATTAAGTCAGCATTCCATAAGATTTTCTGTCCACATTGTCCATAAGGCCCAGATTCCTAGTTATTTCTCTTACTCTCTTTCCCTATAGATCTCTATCATCTCAATAGCTATCTACCTATTATCTATCTTTCTACTGTCTATCATCTATTATTATCTATCTGTGTGTATGTTTGGAGAGGTTATTTATCAAAGAATTTTGTAGGGGGAAGAAGTTTAACTAGAAAATAATGAATTCACACCTTGATAAGACTCTATACACTTCAATGAAGAGTTATGTCATGTCTACTTAAAATGAAGACAACATTGACATATGACATTTTAAAAGGCATGGTGTGAGCTGCCTGTTCCTTGTTATTAAGTGTGTTGCTCTGGATTCTCAGAGAAGCAGATGCCAAGACAGGATTTGATATGTGTAAGAGGTATTGGGGTAAAAGCTTATCAGAGAAAAGGGGGAAGGGGTGGAAGGAGGCAGGGAGAGATGCTGAGCTGTGATGTAGCTCTGACACTTATGGAGGAGGAAGAGAAGGAATGAGGGTTGGACAGGTCAAGTTTCAGGCTGCAGTGTAGTTCTAAGAGAGTTTTAACCAGGACAATGATGTCTTCAGGTAGAATCTCTAGCCGTAAGAGTCTCGCATCTTGCCTTAGTATTGCTAACACAGTCAGTCATTAGTTGAATGCAAACTGTGTGCAGTGTGGCCACGGCATGGACACAGTGGTGGATTCAGCTGAGCGTCTGGGGCAATCCTTCCTGTGGCAGGAGATGTGAATGGCACAGTTTGATGCCACCTCATTAATAAATATTTACTGGGAGAAATTACTATTCTGATCAACAGGTTCCTCTTGTCCTTGCTTTGTGAAGGTTCTATTCTCCAAACCCATTGTTGTTCTGTAAGGAATTGGTTATTTCCCATTTGCAGAAAGTTCTTAATGTGGACTTTGATCTCTGGAAGTACAATAATGATATTCCTAGGTTTATCAAAATATCTGTAAGGAGAGGACTTTCCTTCCATAAGATCTGAAATAGGTGGACATTTTCAGGTTTTTATTAATCTGGGAAAGATGTTCATGTTGGTGGTGATAACAGTGATGATATCTCTAAACATTTATTGTCTACATTTACTTCTATGATGCACAATGGGAATATTGTGCAACAAAGAACCTTGAAAGGAAAGAGTAGCATTCTGTTTAGAGGGAGACATGGCAACCATGATATTTCTTGGCTATTACTTCTTAACGCCATTCCTGGTAATAGTAAGAGCTCAGTGACTTTCCTTTTTAATTATTTTTTGCTGAATACAGTGTAGAGTGCACAGGTGAAAAGACAGATTATGAGTAGAGGGGGACTTATGGCAATAAAATGACTTGGGAAATCATCTCTTCTGTTCTGGTCATGGGAGGTTAGATTTTGACGGGAGAATGAATTGTAAGGAATCAAACATGGAGACAATTAGAGGTACTTGTAGTAATTAAGATGAGAGCTAAGGGTGAACTGAACCAGAATAGTGAAGACAGAGATGGCATAACCGTTCTCTTGCATTAGCACTGATGATCAATCATGTGTTTTGGTCCTGGTCAACTAGTTATTTTTTTCAGCACTCCAACCAGAGTAGGATATTTGGAGACCAGATATCAACTTCTTCTCTCAGAGGTTAGGAGACTGGCAAGTTCTAGGCAGGTGTTAGAAGGCCTTTGGGTGGATGATGACCAATGGAAGGGCTCTATTCTCAGTAAAGAACTGATGACTAGAGAGGGAAACTGAAGCAGAAGCCAGTTAAACTTAGTCTGGGCTTCACAGAAGTCTAACAGTTAGAAAGAAAATATACTAGGGTAATTGAGACAGATGCATAAATCCAGATGGGCAGGCAGCTAACAAGAAGAGCCTTCCAGCAAGCAGGAGGGTGGCTGTCACCGGGCTGGTGCTGAGTCAAGGGTCCATATCCAGGAGGACTGGTGAGTAATTATCACACAGACTTGATCACTGAGTAGGAGCACCTTCCAGCCTGTGCAAAGGGGACTCTCTCTAGCAAGCTCCTTCTTACCGGGGAAGGATCTCATAGGGCCAAGAGATTATGCCTATTTTAAGTCTGCAATGATCTCACCCCTACTTCAGAACTATATTCCAGGGTCCTGAGAGGCCTGGTGGGCCTTTAATTTTCCTCTGTTACTTTAAAAATAACTCCCTTATTGTGGTCTTCCAGAATTTGAAGAAAGCATACATATTCACTCAATGTACCAGGTAGATTTATAGGTCTGGTCATGATCTTGCTCAGATATTGCCTTGTCATATTAAAACATATTCATTAAAAAAATCTTTCCCCTTACTGAATTTTCTCTTTCCCTGATTTACCTTGGTTTATTAGATGGTTCACAATGGGAAGAACTTCTGATGTGTTTTTTTTGAGATGTGATAATTACTCCAGGTGATAATTAGTCTCAGGGTTCACTCATTTAGAATTTGGCTCATCACTGATTGACTGACTAACAAAATATTTATGTAATACGATGTGACCATCACTATTCTAAGTTCTGGAGGTACAAGGAAGAGTAAGACAGATAGGATTCCTGCATTCATAGAGCTTACATTGAAGCAGACAACAAAGATGAGAAATAAGTAAACGAGACAGCACCAGTCAGTGGTAAGTTCCATGAAGACAGTGTTATACATGAATGGGACAGAGGGTGGCCAGAGGAAGGGGGGTCATCAAAAGTGTTGTCTTCGAGGAGGTGACATTTGAGCTGAAACATGAATGGGGAGAAGCCAGCCATAAAATTCTGAGGATTTACACAGAAGGGAAAGGCGATGGAGCTGGGAAGGGACTCAAAGTTGGGAAAAAAAATTAGTGTGCCTAAAACAACAAAATCTTAAGATGTAAGCACTTCTATTCATGAAGGCACCTTGGAAATCCTGTTGTCAGAGACCTTCATGAAGAAACCGAGATCCAGAGAGTGTACCTGATTTGTGTGATGTGCCCAAGAAGGCAGTGGCAAAAATAAGACTAATTCAGGTTTTCTTTTTCCTTCCTACACCAGACCTTGATTATCCAGCAATAAAACCTAGTGACTCTTCCACACCTGCTTTCAATAACTTATCGGACCAAGAATTTAATTTTTTTAAGATTAAAACTAACCAAAATGAGAATTTTTTTGAAACAACATAGTTCTCAGACCAAATAATAACAGCATATTTCGAAGCAATATTTTGTATGGTAAGTTTCTAGTGAAATAGAATGTTAAGAGCTTTTTTTTTTTTTTTTTTTCCCAAAGTTTGCTTCGATAGAAACATAAAACTTTTGAGATTTAAACGTATACAGATCCTTTGGCATTTCCTGGCTTGAGAGGCAGATCACTGGGACTTTGGTCCTAAATCAGGCTCATAAATATTTGGAACTGCCTACTATTGGTTATCAAGACTGTTATAAGAATGTTGGCATGGATTCTAAACACAGGTGACTTTAAGGTATAAAAAGTCAGTAAAAACAAATGGACCAGGAAAACACAGGAAGTGGATGCTATGGTGACCCTGAAAGTTCATGGGTTTCCCCCAAACAGTTAAATTCATGGAAGAATGAAAAAGCCAAACAAAACAACAAAAAACACTGTACTGGCTCCCTCTTCCACCACCCACCACCCTCCCCAAAAGAGGTATCAACAAGCCAGATTCATTTCATAGACTGACACTTTTGAGTATTTTAAGAATATCCAAAATCCCTGTGTTTAAATCTAGAATAAGATTTTATTCATGTATAGACTATGGGTGAGTTCCTATTCATAGGGAGATTGTTGACAATAAGAGAGCCCACCCATATAGAAAGTCCTTTGAATGGCTCCTGGCTCATGTGAAACACTCAGTAAATTTTAACTGTTATTGTTTTCACTGTTTGTGAGCATGTCAAGAAATCTTCCCTAGGGCCATTATACTTGCTGTTCCTTTTAACATGAAATGCTCTTCTTTCATGTATCTTTCTGCTTCACTTCTGTTTTGTGCCCAAATATCCCCTATCAAAGATGTGTCTTAATGGACCATTATAATATAACATTACCTGTCACTCTCTATCTGCCTCATTTGCTTTATTGTCTTTTATTTTTTAAAAATTGTGTAATCGAACAATTGATTGATTCAAAAATTTTGGGTATATATTTAAGGTAAACAACTTGATGATTTAATATATATATACATTGTGAACTAATTACCACAATCAAGGTAATTAACTTAGGATTTACCTTCTTAGCAAATTTCAAGTACACAGTACAGTATTGTTGCCCTGTCACCATACTACACATTAGATGTCCATAACTTGCTCATCTTGCATAAATGAAACTTTGTACCAATGAATAGTTGCTAGCGGACTTTGGAGAAAGACATGTTAAGTGCTAGGAGCAGAAAACAACGCACATGAAGCAAAGAGCTGACACAGACCTGAGCTTGACAGTGTCAGGGATGAGTTCCCGGAAAACAGAGCCCTCCAGACTCCTAACTTCTCCAGCCTCACCCAATCAGGAGAAGTGCAGGACCTGAAGGAAACCAGGTATTATGTGTGTGATAGGGCTCCTTCTGGCTTGTGGATGTGTGGAAAATATGTGATCATAAGCTGTTAGGAATCGAAGAACCCCTGTGAGTTTGGGCACAAACAGGAAAGAGCAAGCCAGTTTCTGGTTCCATGTTTCTCATCCCTTCTGAAGAGCTAAAAGCAAAATCCAGGAAAAGCTATCTAGCTTTCTTGGAAGCCTTCTAATGAACAGACATGACACTCAAAAAGCTTCCATTCTAGTCTTTTCCAAGACCAACTCACATTCAAGAAGGTGAAAAATGATAATGCTGGAGAGAGTGTGGAGAAAAGGGAACCCTTCTACACAGCTGGAAATGTAGTTTTGATGCAGGAAAAGTGGGTGTGGAGCAAGAGAAGGGCTGTATCCCAGGCTTCGGTTGAGCCCCTGGGATGTGCCCCACCAAGTGTGCGGTCCTTGGCTTCAAGCAGAAAAGAATTCAGGAGCGAGCCACAGTTGAGTAAAGGTAGATTTATTTAGAGAGAGATGTTGAAAGGCAAGAGAAAGGCCACGATGTGTGGGGGATGGGTGCTCAGATTAAAAGTAGGTACACATTCCATAGACAGAGTGTGGGCTGTCTCCGAAAGGAGAGAGAGGGAGAGGCGGCGGCTGTGAGGCACCGTGCTGCCAGTTTTTATGGGCTTTGGTAGCTTTATATGCAAATAAATGGAAGAAGCAGTCTAACTAGTCTGGGGAAGGGGCTGGGATTCCCAGGAAGTTGGCCATTTCCCACTCTGTGACCTTTTGTGGCTAGCATTGGGACTGCCATGGCACCTGTGGGCATGTTATTCATCATGCTGATATATTACAATAGGCATATAATGAAGCTCAAGGTCTACTAGAAGTTAAATTTCCCATCATCTTGAGCCTCAAGGCCTACTGTGGATTGAATCTTTTAGCATTTTGATGTTAATTGCTGTAGCATTCCTTGAATGGCTGTGCCCTGCCCCCTTCCTGTCTCAGTTTGGTGCAGCTATCATGGAAAACACTATGGAGATTCCTTAAAAAACTAAAAATAGAGTTACCAAATGACCCAGTAATCCCACTCCTGGGCATATATCCAGAGGAAACTCTAATTTGAAAAGATACATGCACCCCAATGTTCATAACAGCACTATTTACAATAGCCAAGACATGGAAGCAACCTAAATGTCCATCGACAGATGAATGGATAAAGAAGTTGTGGTACACACACACACACACACACACACACACATATATACAATGGGATATTATTCAGTCATAAAAAAGAATAAAATAATGCCATTTGCTGCAACATGGATGGACTTGGAGATCATCATTCTATGTGAAGTAAGCCAGAAAGAGAAAGAAAAATACCGTATGATATCACTTTTATGTTGAATCTAAAAAAAGACATAAATGAACTTATTTACAAAACAGAAACAGACTCACAGACAGAAAACAAACTTATGGTTACCAGGGGGGAAGGGGGTGGTAAGGGACAAATTGGGAGTTCGAGATTTCCAGATACTGACTGGTATATATAAAATAGATAAACAAATTCATGCTGTATAGCACAGGGAACTATATTCAATATCTTATAGTAACCTATAATGAAAAAGAATATGAAAATGAATATATGTATGCCTGAAATATTATGCTGTACACCAGAAATTGACACAACATTGTAAACTGACTACGTTTCAATTAAAAAAATGTTAAAAAAAAAGAATGTAGAAGAGAGGCAATATTTGACCTTGTTTCAATTTGCCTAATTTTAATATTATTATTCAATATGAGCACTAAAGAGAAATCTCAATGTAGAAAGACTTCCAGTAAAAATCATTCACATAAACCCATCTCAGAGTCACAAGCCTAGAGAGAAATGTGATTAGAGACTGTCGTAAATATTGACAGCACTTAGGGCATGAATACCTCCCCCTTGTTTTTCCAGCAGTTAACAAGTGGTGTCCATTTCGTTCACTCTCCTTTTCTCTTCTGAACCTCAATAATGCTGAATTATTTCTAATGTCATTCAGCAGATTTAATATGTGGAGAAGGGGCAGTGTATCAGTGTGAAGTTTGTTTTGAAATTAAATGACATGGCTTGAATAATCCCACCTCCCAGCTGTGATGCTAGGCAATGTCCCTCATTGACAAATGAGGATAGTGATTATATTTAGTTCTAAGGGTTGTAGTTTGGATGACATGAGCTCCTAATATAAAGTATCTACCACAATGCCTAGTCCACAGTTACAGCCATCATTAACCATCGTATTATTTGAAGTTCAAGGGCAGCCCTCCTCCCTTATTTATATTTTTATCTCCCTATATCACCTAGTAATGATATTCAAATTAAACAATGAAACATCATATGTTAGGTAAATAAGTATATTGCAAAAAACATGTCATTTATCTTTTTTTCTTCCCATTTTCTCTTATTACTTTGAAGATTCTTTCATAATCAAATCACTTGTTTAGGAGCCCTGTGGAAAACAACTTCAGAAAGGCTTGTGGAAGGCATTTGTTTTCCTGGGAAAGTGTACAGCACAGTACTGTTAACCATATACACACATTGTAGTGCAAAAGATCTCCACAAATTTTTCATGTTACAGAACTGAAAACATAGGTTTCCTACACTGTAAAAAAAAAAATACTATCACCCCATCACTCAAGAACAGCAAAAACAAGGCTACAACAAACTGATGTCTTAGGCTAGTCTACCACTTACATTATGATGGAGAACTTTGAAATCTGTTGGATAATAAATTCTGATTGTTATTATAGTCAGTCACACCGATGTTAATGGTGTTCTCCAAAATCTATAACAAAATATTCACCTCAGAGGCATCATAGTTATGAATTCCCAGAGTTGGAAGGACCCCAGAAATTGCTTAGTTCAGTCCCCTATCGGATACTTGAATCTCCAGTAAAGTATCTGAACATCTTGTCACTTGCAATGTCTAGAAAATTTCACTACCTCCTGGTTCTCTCGCTCCATTGTTGTGCTCTAAAAGCCCTTTCTTGTAATGAGCTGAAACTCTTCATAGTCATCCTGGTCTACACAATGGGATCATTTCTACATGAAACACTTCAGGTACTAAACAGCCATTATCATGCAGTCCTACATTTTAATTCTGATTTATTTAGCTATTCCTCCCACGACATAGTTTTGATATTTCTTCCAACTTTAGCTCTGGAAATCCTCTCACTTTAAATATCTTCCTTTAAAGTGTACTACATGGGACAGATTGCAGAAATGATCATTATTAAAAATATTTGCACATCACGCATATGGTGATAGGCAGTCTATTTCCTCAAGCTAGTAATAATCAGATTAATTTATAGGTTTGTGTTTGTTTTGATGGTTTCCTCATACTTTGACTGATATTCGGCTCCTTAGATGCTAAAATTTCTAATTATTTTCTCATTTTCAGAGCATCAAAACATCCCTCACCATTCCTTTAACATTAACATTAAAATTAAAAATTAAATTAAAATTAAAAGCAAATTAAAGGCAAATTAAAATTCATTAATTTGCCACTTCATACCTTAGCTACCTTTTTGAAGTCATTCATATTTAATTTTAATGTATTAAGTGGCAAACACCACATGCAACGGTGATCAAATGGTGTGTGATCTGTGCTCAAGGAGATATTATATCCTAATGAGACAGGCAGACACTGTTAATTAAATAATCTGGCACGTATATATGTGTGTGTGTGTGTGTGTGTGTGTATGCATTCACACACACACACACACATATATAACTGATTAAGTGCTATCAAGAAAAATAATATATTATAAGACTGTACAATACAGGACTTTGGCATGGTTTGTGACTAGGCGATTCTGAAAAGGCTTCCTAGAAGAAATAATATTTAAACTTAGATATGAAAAATAGAAATGAACTAGGAGAAGAGGTCTAAGCAGAGTAAGTGGGTCCGTATTCTGGGCAGATGAACTAGGGGGTTTTATGGTTCCAAGAGAGTAAAACTTGCTACCCATGTCAGCACCTCCAAGTCACATCCCACATCACACATTCATTTCCTTCTTATTTCTCCACTCAGCTCGCCCCAGTTGGCAAGAATATTGAGGAAAATGATCCATGTGCATTTGGAAAATCCAGAGAATTTAGATAAGAACAGCTCTCTGATCGTCTAATTAGCATTTTTTAAAAAGGGGGTTAGAGGATTTGGCGTTAAACAGACCTGTGCTAGAATTTCAGTCTGCTATTAATAGCATGATCCTCTGGACTGATCATCTCACACTATTTTTGGTCTTCTCATTTGAAAGATGCAAATAATAATAATTCTTATCTAATAGGGTTGTGATAAGAATAATATCAGGTGTTTAGAACACTTGGCTTGATGTATGGAACATATTAATTTGCATAAAATGCGAATTCTTCCCTCATTTCTCTGAATCTATGAAAGGGATAATATTAAGGGATAATATTAATCATATATGCCTCATTTTCTGTAAGGATTAAATGAAATACCATTATGAGGAGAAGATTTTTATGAACTCTTAATTATATCAAAATTTATATTACTTATTCTCTCAATATTTCTTTGAGATTACTTATTGCCATTCTACTCAGGAAAATTGGGCTTCTGAGCGGATTCAGAGGAAACACTGATAGTCATAGTCTGAACTATTTCTGAAATACTGGAGTCTTGACTTGTAAAGCCATTACTCACTTTTCTAACTCAATGGCCCCTGGAGTCTGGAACTTGGTAAATCATTAAGAAGGTAGGAAAAGGCTTTAAAGCTCTACCATGAGAAAAGCAAGGAGTAGACTGAGCCAGTCTTTTTAGTTATAGTCATAAAAGACAGGACCTGGCAGGTGATACCTGACTGCTGGTGGATAAAGAAGGGAGGACCATGAGCCTGGAGAGAACTCCCAGTGTGACAGAAACTTTAGTAACCTTCCCAAACCAAAGCAGTGGAAGGAGTAAACTGCTTTCCTGTCTAGGGTCTTGTCTCGTAAGTTCCATCTCCCAGAAAGTAGTTTGGTAATTGTTGATCTCTTTCCCTGTTACCAGGTTATCAGTCCAAACTGAAACTGTCCTTCCCCTGTCAATGGAAGGCCTAGAGTATGCTTGTCAAAGTAAGGCCAGTATTAGAACTTTTATCAACATTCTCATTCTCCAAAATAATTTCTCAAGAAGTGTGAAGTTGGTGGTAACTCCCACCAGATTGTCATAACTGGACCCAAGTCCTAAATTGTTACTGCTCTGGAGAACTGAGGCCATATTCTATATTTTATACGAAAAAGGGAGCGCTGGTAATCTTGGCCATGTGTAAAGGCACAAACTGAGGCTGACCAAGAGGTAAATAGTTAACTCTTCTCTGTTACTTTTTAAATGGCTCTTTCATTGAGGTCTTCTAGAATTTGAAAAAAGGATATACATACTCACTCAGTGTACCATATAGATTTGATCATGTCCCTGTTCAGCTAGTACTCTGTCATATTAAATTGCTAATTAAAAAAACCCTTTACTACCTTAATATATTTCTCTTTCCTTCAGTCTGTTAGATCTTTTACAATTAGACATACATTTTATACAGACTTGTGGTCGCCCTCGGCTCCACCCTTCCTGACCTACATGCACATTCCTGGACTGAAGGTGGGAGCATCGTTTAGACCAGCACATGGGGACCTTTGTACATATGAAAGAGGTTTAATGAAGAAAATGAGTAAATTGACCAGGCATTAATCTGTCAAACTTGGATGACAAAATTATAGAGCATATTTGGTTAAGTGAAATATCCTGATGAACATTCTTCATCCAAAGCACTGCTCGAGGAGTCAGTTAATAGCATTGCTTCTCGAGAGGAGGCTTCACAGTTAATAAAGTTGCTTTGGAGGAAGGGCAAACTTCTAATCTAAGGAGAAGTGAACATAGCAGCCTGCAGAATCCCAGTCCAGTTTTTCAGAGTTTTACAGTTTTGGAAAACTTTTAAAAAATGGGAGTGAATTGTAGCAACTAAGTGTATTAAGAACAGAGAATTAATGAGGATCCAAATTTTAGAGATATGAATTCAAAGCTGGCATTTGTATGTAAGAGTTTCAATGTTGTCACTTGCTCGGGTACCCCCTTCACGTCCCCCTAAACCCTCAGAGAGCTTCAGCTGTTCCTTTGCTACTGATGGCCTTTCTCAGGGCACCTTTGACATCCTTGTTCCGCAGAGTGTAAATCAGGGGGTTGAGTAATGGGGTGATAAAAGTATAAACTAGGGCAAATTGACGGTCCTCATCCACGGAGGAGCTGGACTGGGGACGCAGGTAGACCAGGCTGCAACAGCCGTACTGCAGCAGGACCACGGCGAGGTGCGAGGAGCAGGTGGAGAAGGCCCGGCGGCGGCCCTCCGCAGAGCGGATGCGCAGGATGGCGGAGGTGATGAACACGTAGGAGACACAGATAAGCAGGAAGGGGACGGTCAGCACGAGGATGCCCACCACGTAGAGGACGGCCTGGTGCACGCGGGTGTCAGCGCAGGCCAGCCTCAGGACCGGAGGCACGTCGCAGAGGAAGTGGTTGATTTCCCGGCGGTGCCCGCAGAAGGGCAGGGTGAAGATTAAGGATGTGAGCTGCAGGCTCAGGAAGAGGGCGAGGCCCAGGGCGCAGACCACCATCTGGACGCACAGCTTCTGGGTCATGATGAGAGCGTAGTGCAGAGGGTGGCGGATGGCCACGTAGCGGTCGTACGCCATGACTGCCAGGAGGAAGCAGTCAGTGCTGCCAAGGGTGACGAAAAAGAACATTTGGGCCCCACAGCCAGCCAGGGGTATGGGCTTCTGGGCCCCCAAAATGTTGGACAGCATCAAAGGCACCACCACAGAGGTGTAGCAGATTTCCAGGAAGGACAGATTGGACAGGAAGAAGTACATGGGGGTGCGGAGGGAGCTGTGTGCGCGCACCGCCCAGATGATGGCGGTGTTGCCGCAAAGGATCATGAGGTAGAGGAGGAGGAAGAGGAGGAAGAGGAGGGCCTGGAGTTCAGGGACAGTGGTGAAGACTCGGAACACAAACTCGGTGGGGCCGGACTGGTTGTGGTCAGGGCTCCAAGCAAACATACCTCCTGCAGAAGAAGAGCAGAAAGGGCTGAGACTTCTTTTGCTGAGTTGCTTTATTGCCTGAGTGAAAAAAAAAAAAAAAAAAAAAAAAAGACTTATGAATCTTCTTTCTGATATGGGAATTACCTGTCAGAGATTCTAACTGTATTAAAAGATAGGAAATGCTATTTAGAATTCTTCGTATGTATGTTCCTGAAGGCAAAGAGACAGACTTCAAACATCTCTTTAAACATCATCTTTTAAATATAAATTCATGTGTTAGTTCTTCACTTCTCTAAAGAATTCATAGTTATATGATTATAGACATTTATTTCACACATGAAACTTTGAATGCTAGAATTCATGTTAATCTGGATGTTTTGGTCTCATAGAGGACTGGGAACGCACTTTTATTCCAATCATATCTTGGCATAGCCTACTTATTTATTTTCCCTTATGAGGTATTTTATGCAAGACTTCAACTGTCAACCAAAAATTCAGAGCTCAAGTGTACTGACAGGTAAGAGCATTAAGCTCATGGTGGGCAGAAACAGAGTGGAGCTAGCTGAGATGAGGAAAGATGACAAGGAAACTAGAAATTCCATAAAAGGGGTAAAAAAGAAAAAGTAACCACTTTCTACAAAGTCACTACTTTCAGGCAGATTTGTATCTAAAATATACTTTTTTTATGACACAAAACTTGAGGAGATGATGAACTACTATCTGAAATATTTCAAGGAAAACGAATTCTGATTAAGACATCTATGCTCAATCAAGTCATTACACACATATGCAACATCAAAAAGAGGTTTTCAGTTTTGCAGAGGCTCTGGAATTATATCGTCTACGTCCATGCTGAAAACAGTAACTCAGTGACTCCAGTAGTCCACTTTGATAAAAAGATGAGTAAAATGAAAAATTAAATGTAGAGAATTTTGTGACATAAAAGTTATGAGAATTGAAACAAAGTAAAACACGGTTGTGTCTAAATAATTATTTCAAGTATTATTTTATAAAAAACAAAATTCATTGTGAAAACAAATTTAATAGTAATCCAGGTCTAAAATTTCAACTGATGCACAAAATATAAAAAATGAGTAAGAGAGAGAGGAGATAGGTAAAACTGTATTAATTTCCTCAAACTGTATAAAGAATGATTCAGTAATAAAGACCACATTATTATCTAGATAAAGTTCATTTTTTGATACTTAATATTAATCACTTAATACTTACATTAATTAATACTTATATCAATAATATTAATTGTCACTTTAATCAATTACTACTTTTATTAATTATTACATTAATACTTACATTAATTAATCTAAAGCACAAATAGAATGTATTTTTTCAATTGTATAAAAACACGTCTTTCCAAAAATTAAAGAAAAAATGAGGGACTGAAGCTATGGCTCAAAAACAGAAACAAGAACAAAAATGGATAAGGAATCATATAGAACAAAAATTTAAAAAAAAATGTCAGTAGTAGGATGAATCATCATTAAGACAGTAAATATAGACGGGCATTTATCATCTATTAAAATGTAAAGATGTTCAGATTGATTTAAGAGTTTTTAAGAGGCAAAAATACAGTGTCATATAAAAATTATCATTCTTTTTACGCAAATTTTTTTGGAATTTCTGAAATATTTAATAATCATGAGTCTCAACCAAAAAAGATGACAAACATCTAGTTGTCCGCATGAAAACTTCAAAGCAGACAACTGAAAAGTTGGAAGTAATAAGAACTTTACCTTATGATGGCCCACATTAACGAATTAATACTTAACCCCTTGTTCATCGTTCCTTCTATAGAACGCACTACCAGGTGTCCAGGTGAGTGGACTTCACTCATGTACATCTGAGCACTTACACTCCCTCCAGTTGAAGTTGTTGCTTAAAGTCAATTGTGTTTGTTTCCAACTGTGAATAAGCCAAGTACACTTGATATTACAAAAGTTAATAAGATAATGCATAAAATGTTGAACTATGAATGTGAAGAGGATTCTTTGAATGGAAATTGATTTTAATGCCTTGGAAATATTTGATAACAGTAAATTGCAAACAATAATTTACTGACGAATTAGCTAAGATGGGCAGAACTAACTATATTTTTGAGGTGAAAAGGCAAATTTAAGTCATCACTAAGGCTTTTTGGCAGGGAATGGGAAAACTCAATATTTTAAAATATTATATATCTTTACCATAATCCATATAGTTGGCACAAGTCTGATAAAAATCCTAAGAGAAGTAGAGTGTCTATATGTGTGTTTGTGCGTGTGCATGTGCGTGTACTTCATAATGTGATTTTAAAATTTATTTGAAATAACAATCGAATGAGAATAAACAGTTGTTCAAAAAAGAACAAGAGTTAGACTTACATTAAATATCAAATTGTAGCATAAATTATGTCATATATAATATATTAAAATCATATCATATCAAAAATAAGTGCAGGATAGAGAGACAGTTCATAAAACAGAAAAGACCCATGATTCTATGAGTCTTTAATGCATGATAGAAGCAAGACAGCAGAGCAAAGTGGCTAGGAGCATGTTTTCCACGTTTTCTGCCATCAGACTTCTTGGGCTGAAAGTAATAGTGGACACAGATAACATCTCTATAATTCAATTTCCTCATCTACAACGTGGGAATGATAAAAAATGTACTTGCCTTCTGTGATATAATGAATATAAGTGAAAGGCACTTAATACAGTGCCAGCACTTACAAACATTCAGTAACTGTTAACTCTTAGTATTTTTCAAATAACTACAGTATGGAATAATGGAATAATAATTCATTTTGGCATTAATTTCCTAAGTTACCATGTACTGAAATTTATTTTGGATGACCAAAAATGTCTCGTCTTAGAAGCAAAATCACAAAGGAATTAGACGACTGTATAGTTAAAGGCAAAAGTAAGACCTCGAGCCAGCAAGATGGGTTAGAGAAGATTAGGGTCTACTCTACTCTTTGGGTCTTGGATTTCGCTCTTTTAATCTGTACCCATTGCTTTGCAACTCAGTCAAGAAGTTGCAAAGACTTACAGAGAAAAGACAGATTCACTGGAACAATTCTGTTGGAGTGTCCGAAACAAGTATCCAAACTCTGTCTAGGGCTTCTTTACTTATTGAGAAGGAGGTGATCTCCTCTGAAGTGTGTTTTGAGAAGCCTCAGAAAATCTCTACTGACACAAACTGTCCCTCTGAAGGCACTGACCATAGTGAAGGAAATTCTTGAGTTACATCTTCCTGCAAGAGAACACATAGGCTTTAAGGTCTTTCCACCTGCAGTTGAATTCTGGCCACGCCAGCTCTCTGGTCTTGGGAAATTTACTTCTTCAATAAATAAACCTGTATTCTCAGTTTTCTTACTGGAAGCTTGCAGGGTTCTTGTGAATGTTGATAAAATATACATAGAATTTCCTGTGCTATGCCTAGTTCTTTTTCACTCCAGACTTTCTCTTATGATAAACACATAACACAAAATTTTCTGTTTTAACCATTTTAAAATATATAGTTCAGTGGTATTAAGTACATTCATATTTTTGTGCAGTTATCACCACGTTTATCTCCAGAAATCTTTTTACCTTGTAAAACTAAAACTCTAATTTGAGTCTAGGAGAGCCCAGTTTAAAACATAAAGCAGTACAGCACTGGGAACTATATACAAGATCTTGTGGTGGCTCACAGCGAAAAAAAAAGTGACAATGAATATATGTATGTATAGCTGAAAAATTGTGCTCTGCACTGGAATCTGACACAACATTGTAAAATGACTATAACTCAATAAAAAAGTGTTTAAAAAAAACACATAAAGCAGACCTTGCTCCAAGCCCTTCAGTGGCTCCCCATCTCACTCAGAGGAAAAGCCAAGACCCCACCCACCCGACCACTTGCTTCCCCTGCTCCAGCCGCACTGGCCTTTGTGTGACTGGAATATTCTTCCCCAGGCACTGAAAAACTCCCTTTATCACCCTCCCCCTCCTCCCTGGCAACCACCAGTCTACTTTCTGTGTGCATGGTTTTGACTCCTCTGTACCTCATGTAAATGGGGTCATAGAGTATCTGTGTCTTTGTGTCTGGCTTATTTCGCTTAGTATGTCCATCTCTTCCTGGTCCCCCTTGTACTCCAATCTCTTGAATACTATCTTGTCTCTCCTGAAATCATGGAAAGTCATTCAGCCTGGACAACTTTTCCTTCTTTTCTTCTTAGCTAATTTCTACAAGTTTCAGCTCAGGAAACAGCCCAGAAGTCAATTATCCAGGAAGCAATCCAGATTCTCATCCTCTCTGCACCTCTGGGTAAGATTCTCCTCCTGTGAACTATATAGAACCATGGCTATATCTCAATTACAAGACTTATTCCTCCATCAGGCAAAGTGCTGTCAAGCCATCACTCAAGGAGGGAAGCTAGCTAGCATTTATTGAGCATCTGCTATATGCTGAAATCTTAGTCTCAGCTCCATGGGAGAATTTAAAAAAAAATTAAAAAGTGGTCTTTGTCCTCAATTCAATGAAGACTTGACATTTAACAGAATTTGGGAAAAACTCTTCTAAGTGAGAGTTTCCTATATTATCTTTTAGAATTCTAAAGAT
This sequence comes from Camelus ferus, assembly GCF_009834535.1. Lineage (NCBI taxonomy): Eukaryota > Metazoa > Chordata > Mammalia > Artiodactyla > Camelidae > Camelus > Camelus ferus. The sequence goes on from NC_045705.1 coordinate 33,717,042, forward strand.
ATAAAATGGTTTTTCCCTCAGACAAAAAGATAGATAAGCAGATGATAGATAATATGTTTATAAATAGATAAATATATACATAGACGTATATATACATAGTCAAACACATTTGGGAAACACTAAATAGTCTCTCTCTGTGATCCACAATGGAGACAGGCATTAAATGGCTCTGAGATTCTGATGTGAAGTGTTTATGAATTTAACTTTTCAAAATTTCTTTCTCTAGTGTTTTATGAAAATCTCTTTAGGTGCCATGGGAATTATAATTAAACTATAACTGTAATGGCTCATGCCATTACGTGCAGGCACTCTTCTAAACCCCCACAACTTGTACCCCACAACTGTAGCATGGGGCAGGTCATATTTTATACCTGTTTTACAGATAAAGAACTGGAGTTCCAAAGGATTAAGTAGGTAGTCTGAGATCCAACAGCTAGTCAGTGGTGGAATCAGGATTCAAACGCAAGCATTTTGGATCTGTAGAAGGAAGATCTCAGTCTGGACCTTGGCTCCTCTACCTCCCAGTCATATGATGTTGGACAAGCCATAGTCCAAGCCTCGTTTTCCTCATCTGGGAAGTATAAATAAGTATTTACCCATTCCGTTATGTCATTTGATGTACTTACATGTACTAGAAAATTATCCCTGAACTCTAAAGTAGATTGGCAAACGTCTTCTATAAAGGACCAGATAGTAAATACTTTAGGCATTGTGGGTCACAGCAGTTCTTTCCATGTTGTGTAATCTCCTCCTTCCTTCCCTCCCTTCCTCTTTTTCTCCATTCCTTCTTCCCTTCCCTTCCCTTTCCTTTCCCTTCCCTTCCCTTTCCTTTCCTTTCCTTTCCTTTCCTATCCTTCTTTCCTTTCTTCTTTCCTTTCTCCCCATCCCTCTCTCTCCCTTTCTCTCTCCCTCTCTCTCATCTCCCCCATTTCTTTCTTCCATTCTTTTCTCTTTCAGTATAAAACACACTCTTAGCTCAGGGGCCACACAAAATAAAGCTAAGTTTGGTCTGTAGGTCTAGTTTGTCTACCCTTGCTCTAAATTGTTATACAAAGTAAATTAAGATCATTTAGAAAAAAAGAGTAGCTGATTAGTTTTTTAAAGGTCTCTGAAGATGTTTGCTTACCTCTTTGTAATTCATTTCATTCCAAAAGCCATCAAAAATTTCATACAGGCCAGCAATTTTTTTCCTGTAATGCTAAAAGTTCTTGCCATAGTTGACTAAGGAAGCAATCCTAGAATGCTTTCTGACCCTACATATCCTGTCTTTAAGGATGAAATAAAATAAGGATTATGGGCTCCAGATAGTGTACAATCTCCTGGAAATGAAAAGTGACCAGAAGATGATGTCCTTGTCATATTCAGATATGGATGGGGAAGAGCATGCTTGTGTTCAGGGAAAGAATCAGGCTTTAGAAAGGCATCCTTGGATGAGGAATACCACGGAAGGAGGGATACTATTGGATTATCTAAGCCAGAGTCCTGCATGGGAGGACCAGTCTCCTCTTCTGTTTTCTTTTTACCCAGAGGCCACTGTTGCCTGATTTAGCCAGATAACTTAGTGCCCTATAAGATGTCTTAAATTAATGGGTCCCAAAGAGAAGAAATTTCCCCAGTGGCCTTTCTTAAAACAGATCCAACTAATCATATTTGGGAAAAAACTTCCTGGGCTTATCAGCTGTGACAAAGTTAATGGGCAACTTTCCGCCTGATGATCACAGATAACTGCTATCTGGGGACCCCAGGGTGGTGTCCTTCCTGCCTGTACCTGGCAGGGACCTATGGATGCTGTGTTCTAGTAAATACAATCAGTGGGACATGTTCACGTCAGCTCAGGGCTTCTGGAAGGCACAGAGTGCATCAAAATGACTCTTGCCAGGAAAACTGGAGATGGAACTTCAGGCCTGGCTTTCCCAATTAAATGTTGAATTATCTCTAGGCGAATTGTGAAAACTTTCTTATTTGAGTTTCCTCCTCTATGTTATAAGGTTGGATTAGATGACACTCATGGTTCCTGCTAACCTCAAAATTCTACAATTTGTGCTTCTCTCTTAAGGAATAGAAGACATTGAATAATAGAGCCCCATCCACCCCTTCTGGCTTTCTCATTTCCCCTGTCAATCATATTCATGTTTGTCTCTGCTGACCCCTGCCCCATTCTTACTCCTTTCTGTGTAGAGAACCATAATTTTCACTCTCATCCAACCAGGTTGTTCTATTGCTCTTTCTTAGTGACCTCTCTTTAATTTCAGGTACCATTTCCCCTTGATTCTGCTAACAGAATTTCCATTTTCAACCTCTCCATACAATCCTGTAACTTTTTGCAAACCTTCTATCCAAGTCAGAGGATTTTCTGTACATGTATATATATATATTAAAAAAACAACATGTGAACTTGAGAGTCTTCCTTTGATTTTGGAAAAATATAGAAGACTTGTATATGAATCAAGGGCATAGAGAGGTTAAATTTAGAACACCTTATCATTCATAAAGCCACAGTTTCTTCAATATGCTAAATTCTTTATAATATCTGTAATACTTTGAAAAAAACATAATTAATTACATTCACCAGCAATGATAAGGACTGAATTGTCTTGTTTGGTAGTGTGGAACCTGTCAGTGGCCAGTGACCTCTATAACTCAGAATGCAGGGTATTTATAAGCCAGGCTTTCATTGTAACACCTCTGGATAAATCAGCTATGAAACTAGATGAAATCCCCTAAGAGGTGAGTGGTGGTAGAGCAGAGGAGAGGTCTAAGGTTAGTGTGGTCTAAGGACACACTTACAATTCAAGGTTTGGGCAGATGTTGAGGGTGAACCACGTAGGGTGAGAAGGAACAAGCAGCCTCTGAGCTAAGATAAAAAGCAAGGGAGTGTTGATGTAAACACTGGTACATGCTAACAGTTCACAAAATTATAGCTTTGTCTCAAACCTGTCTCCTGAGCTTTAGAACGTGCATCAACTCTCCACTCCATTTCTCGATGTCAGATTTTAATGTGACATGTCTAAGTTAGCCCTTGATTTTCCTCATTAATACCTGCTCCTCTTCCGTTTCTCCTCTCTGAAGTAAATGACAACTCACTGCTTGAGTCATATCTTTCTTTTCCACTCTGACATCCAACCCATCAGCAAATCTTTTCAGCTCCACATTCCCAACGATGCAGAATGTGACTCCTGCTTCCACCTCTACAGCTCTGCTCCAGTGTATCATCGTCTACTGCCTGAATTTCTGCATCCTTTTTTCAAACTGGTTTCCTGGCTTCCATTCTTCCTCATAGTCTTTTTTCTTTCTTTTTTAAAGTGTGTGTGTGTGTGTGTGTATGTATGTATGTATGTATTTGTAAAATACACATAATACTATCTTTTTTGTATATATATACTTTTATTGAAGTATAGTCAGTTTACAATGTTTTGTCAATTTCCGGTGTACAGCATAAGGTTTCAGTTATACATATGCATACATATATTTGTTTTCATATTCTTTTTCATTATAGGTTACTACAAGATATGGAATATAGTTCCTTGTGTTATACAGTATAAACCTGTTATTTATCTATTTTATATATGGTAGTTAGTATGTGCAATCTCGAACTCCCAATTTGTCCCTTCCTACCCCTCTCTGCACCGGTAATCATAAGTTTGTTTTATATGTCTGTGAGTCTGTTTCTGTTTTGTAAATAAATTCATTTGCCTTTTTTTTTTTTTTTTTAGATTCCACATATACATGGTATCATACGGTATTTTTCTTTCTCTTTCTGGCCTACTTTGCTTAGAATGATGATCTCCAGGTTTAGCCATGTTGCAGCAAATGGTATTATTTTATTATTTATGACTGAGTAGTATTTCATTGTATAAATATAACACAACTTTATCCAGTCAGCTGTCGATGGACATTTAGGTTGTTTCCCTGTCTTGGCTATTGTAAGTAGTGCTGCTGTGAACACTGGGGTGCAGGTGTCTTTTTGAATTAAAGTTCCCTCTGGATATACACCCAGGAGTGGGATTTCTGTTGTTTTATTTGTTTGAGGAGTCTCCCTATTGTTTTCCGTAATGGCTGCATCATTGATCTTGAGCTCAATGTCTTATTAGAATCAAAATCACAGTTGGTAGCTTGGGGGAGGGTTGAGCTCATTCTGCTGCACCTAATGCTTCTGTCTTAGTCTGCTCAGGCTTCAAAACACCATAGACTGGGTGGCTTATAAACAATAAAAAATTTATTTCTCACCAATCTGGAGGCTAGGAAGTCCAGGGTCAGGGTGCTGGCAGATTCAGTGTCTGGTAAGGGCCTTCCTCCTGGTTTATACTACCATCTTTTTGTTGTGTCTTCATGAGGTGGAAGGGGCAAGGGAGCTCTCTGGGGTCTCTTTCATGACATTAATCTCATTCACGAGGGCTCCACCAGACCCTGAATCTGCCTCCTCCCAAAGACCCCACCTCCTATTACCATCACATTGGGCATTAAGATTTAACGTATGGATTTTAGGAGCACACAAACATTCAGTCTATAGCAGCTTCCATTCCCAGAAATAATCCAGACAGAAACTTTTAGTTGTATACATTCATTACTCATTTAAAAAAAAGTTACAGTAGCATATTGGACAGGAGATGGATGAACTGTTATAGTATTTTGTTGTCTGACACTAAGTGTGAGATGTGGTTACATTGCTGTCGAAACTTGCAGCTGTGTGTGCTGCAAAACTCTTTGTGACTAATACCACACACCAACCCACTAAGACTTAAAAGGTCAGGGCATGGAGGCGTTCTGGGTACACATTCATCTTTTACTGTTCTTTTCCCATGTCTTCTCAGTAAGGCAATCGGACCTTTGGGATTTGGTGAAGGTGAGCCCATCAGATTTCAATATTTGTGGTCTTCAACTGTCCTAAAAGTGGATGTTCACTGGAGCATGCAAATTTTCTAGCTAAACTTCCTTATCCAAGTGAAGCTTCTAATGATGGATAACAAAGCTTCTCGAACACAGGGATGACAAAGCTTCCAGGATAACAAGGGCTTCATTGGAAGAAACAGCAACGTGTACTTCCAGTTCCCTTTACCTCTGACAACCTCAAAAACCTATGCTGTTTAATGCGCTCCTGCTGAGAGCGTCATAAAGTGGCGAGGATCTGGGGAGTCTGTAGAATATCAACAAGGAAGGAGCTTTAAACACTTTTAAGAAAGATGCTAGATCAACATTATTCTGCCTTTTCCATGTCTTTTTCAGTCCTTCTGATGCTTTAGTTACAAAGATAATTGTGTTATACTGCTGAAGACTAGTGGTCCTTGATAAAAGAGAATTTTTTAAATTTTAGTGTACATTATGCCTACCACAGTATGCCATGATGGTAAACAACTGATGGCTAAACTAAGCTGGAAAAAATAAGCTTTGGAGTCCCACAGACTTGGGTTAAATTTTGCTACCCACGTCTGAGCCTCCATTTCCCCTCCTCTGTATGGTTGATTCTCTCAGAGTTAGCATTGGCTCTTAATGAGACAGGATATGCAAATAATTAGAGCAAGCACAAGATTCTAAAAGAATATTACCTTTTTTTGTCCCAATCTCTCTTATGTATCAGGCTCTGGGAAGGTAACTACATTTTAAAATCTCCTGGCACCCAGGTATTATCCCCAGATCTATTAAGTCATTCTCTCTGGAGGTGGATCCAGGCAGCAGTATTTAAAAAATCTGCCCTAGATTATTGCAACGTGCAGCTGAAGTTGCGAACCACTGCTGTAGGCTAGTTGTTTCTTGGTTGCTTGAGTCCATTGCTTTCCAAACCTGAGCTTGCTTCAGAATCACCAGGAGGGCTTGTTAAAACTGCAGAGAGCTTGGCTGTACCCCTAGAGTTTCTGACTCTGTAAGTCTGGGTTGGGGGTTCCTATAATTGGCATTTGTAAAAAATTCAGGTGATGCTGATGCTGCGGGTTTGGTAATGATGCTTTTGAACCACTGCTCTAGAGAAACAGTTTTCAAAGTGTGATCTGCACACCAATCTCAGCTGAAATGCAAGGAAAGCTTGTGAAGAATGCAGGCGGTCCTCCCTATCCAGACTCTCTCATATGAACTTCATCTATTAGAACTCAGGTAAGGAATGGATATAGTTTTGCCTCCGGAACTGTGTTTTTCTCTCTATAATTCAGGAGCTAAATAGATTTATCTTATATAGTGTCCCTTATTATCCAGACTTACCACTGACTTTCTTACAATCCCAGTTCAGGATCCAAGTATATGTGGATAATGGGGGATAATTCTACAGATTTCTGGGATCTACCAGAGATAAAATAAATTAGATTATCTGGAATTAGATCCTGGGATTCTCTGTTTTAAGTCTCTCAAGGTAATTCTTAGGAACATGAATATCTGAGAGCCATGTCCCTCTGCTGTGTAAGAGAATCATAGAGTTCTTTTAAATTCTAGTAATTGAAATATAACTGTGGTGTCAAACACTTACGAGGTTTGCTTGCAAAGCACTTGACCCCATAACATCTAAGATTACGATCCTTCTCTTAAGATACAAGCAATATTCTGTTTCTGGCAAAAGACATCCAGAATTTCTCCTACCCAGTCAAATTCCCAAAGTTTGAGTAGAACAAGTTTCATTTGGAAGGATCTGCTCAAAGAAATGAAAGACAAGAAAGAATTAAAATTTAAAAAACATTCTTAGACCCTAGAAGCCCAATAGAAGTTTCAAATGGTCTGCTTGCTATTTCTAATCAGAAAGCTAAGCCCAATGAAGACTTCACTTTTCCACCCACCTTCATAAATGCACTCTTAACTTCTTTGTTCCTCAGGCTGTAGACCAAAGGGTTCAGCATGGGGATGACCATGGTGTAGAACACAGATGCAGTTTCGTCTGTGTCCATGGAATGGCTGGAGCTGGGCTGTAAGTACATGAAGATGATTGTCCCACAGAAGATGGAAACAGTGGTGAGGTGGGATGCACAGATAGAGAATGCCTTTTTCTGTCCCTCAACTGAGTGCATCCTCAGGATAGCAATAAAAATGAACAAGTAAGAGTCCAAGATAACCAAGAGAGTGAAAAAGATATTGAATGCAGGCCAATGTGAAGAGCACAATCTCATTTGTGTAGATATCAGAGCAGGAGAGGGCCAGCAGTGGGGGGATGTCACAGAAAAAGTGATTGACTAAGTGGGAATGGCAGAAGGGGAGGTGGAAAGTCAGGGCAACATGGATGGAAGATTGCACGAGTCCACAGATGTAGGAGCTGGTGACCAGTAAGGCACACATAGTACTTGTCATGGTGGTGCTGTAATGCAAGGGTTTACACACAGCTGCATGGCGGTCAAAGGCCATTGAGGCCAGGAGGAAACTTTCAACAGTGGCAAAGGCTGCAAAGAAGAACATCTGGGTAGCACACGCATTGTAAGATATAATCTTATCTCCTGTGAGAAACCCCACCATTACTCTGGGAGTGACAGTGGAAGCATATACACAATCCACAAGGGAGAGGTTACTGAGGAAAAAATACATGGGAGTGTGGAGTCGAGAGTCCAACAGAATCAACACGATCATCCCAAGGTTCCCGATCAGAGTGACGAGGTAAGTCAGAGTGAAGATTGTAAATAAAGGGACCTGCATCTTTAGGGCATCTGTTAACCCTATAAGAAGGAATTCAGTCACCTCTGAAATGTTCTCCATCAGGGTCATTTGGGACTCATCATGAGCGGCACCTAGACAAGATAAGCAAACATAGGGTCATGCTATTTGATCATTATCATGGAAACCAAAGGGTAGACAGGTTCTCTTGCTCACGTGCGTCAGCTCCGTGTCAGGGGCAGATGCTCATAGGGAAGGTGGACCGAATGGTGGGTAAGGGTGGGATGAGTGCGACTGTTCATCTAGAAGTGTTACGGAAAGGCACTGGCATGCCCTTGCTGACTGTGGCTGCCGCAGCAGGACCGTATTATGACTTGAGGCCACATCTCAGCTTGCTTGCTGTACAGTACACTCTATTACATGAAACCACATAGGACCCTTTCTTACTACTTGCCTTCTCTTGCGAGCATATTTGTCTAAGCTATAGATAGAAAGCTTAATCAACAGAAAGCAAAATTTAGAAAACATTTTGTCAACCATTGGTACATGGTGCTGACAAGTCCCATCACGTATATTTCTTGTCTCTGAGAGACCCCTCACTAATTGTTTAAGTTAGCTGAGGGTATGTGGTGATTTAGAGCCCTGCTTCAGAGGCTACACTTTGCTTTCTAATTCATAAGAGCCCTTCGCTGGTGCTCCGCTTCACCTATCGGTCCCCTAAAGGAAACTTCATGGTTTCTGGAACGTTCTTAGTAATATTTTGGCGTCTTTCAGTAATTCTAAAACAAAAGGAATTTCAAAAAGTTGAAGCAAAACTTTAGTTGCTTTCTCTCCATGCAATGATCTATATATATTTTTTCCAATGGGCTGAATTTTTTCATCTTCCACCATCATCTATGTCTTTGCTTTGTTTGTGGGGAGGGAGGATAAGGGGAAATGGAAGAGCTACTTTTGTTCTCACCTACAAACTCTGTGCTGTCAACCAAGTCATAGCTCTCCTGTCACGTTACATAGTGTATCTGGTGGTGGTCACCTCCGGTGGTGACTCAGCTGGCAGCCTATTGTGGCTGCTGTGGTTATAGTATGAGAGGTTCTCTCAAGCTAGGAAACACTTCTGACTCTGGAATCTTAAGTCACATTCGTTTCTCCTGAATTAGCCATTCTTAATATTCAAGGAAGGATGTGATATAGCCTTTGTCTTTAAAGATTGCCTGCTGGGAGAGACATATACCCTAAAGACATGTCAATCATAATTTATTTCTAAAGTGGAGGGTTCCCAGGGCACTTTGAAAGGAGGAAGGGTGTGTAGTTAACCCAGTGCAGAAATGCAGGAAGGCTTTCTGGAAGATGAGAACTCCTGAGTTGTGACTTGGAGACTAAAGGAATTATAATAATGCTTATTCGTTATTATAATAGCAAACACTTATATAGCACATACTTTGTGTCAGGAAAACTGTTCTAAGTTGTTCATAAATATTAACTCATTTAATACATTTAGCAATTCTGTGAGGCAGGTACTATTATTAATTACCCTCCCATTTTACTTTAAGTGGACTGAATAAAGTTTAAAGAGGTAAATTACTTGCTCAAGTAGTAAATCTGGTGGTAGGGTTGGGATTTGAGCCCAGGCAATATGGTCTAAAATTCATAATGTTATGTATCCTTCTCAATATAGTGTGTCAAATTAATTAATTTCCTGTATTTCAGCTTCCTCTCCTTTCAGGTGGGAAATACACAGCTTTCAACTTTTATGTTGGAGGAATGGAATAACTTAGATCATGCAAAGCACTCAAAATAATGTCAGTTACACAGCAAGTACTCAAGAGTTTAAGCTGTTACCACCACCACTGCTACGACGACTACTATTACTACTATTACAGCAAGCAGAAGAAACATCATGGATAAAAGGATGAATCGGTAAACACAGCTGTACAAACAGACAATTATAAGCACATAGGTATTACCGATTAGTAAAATGCATGGCACAATCAAATCCCAATAAGTAAGTGATGTACAAAAGTAATTGGTACAAATGAGACAGGTAGGAGTGAACCCTGAAAGAGAGGAAAAATGTGTCGGATTACGGATGTAATACAACTATTTAGAAGAAGAGCCTAAAGTGACTTTTTACACCAAATATCGTATAAGAATATATTTTTTCCAATTGTACAGATACGTGTCACTCACTGATTAGTGATTTGTTGGGATGTGGCCTTGGAGACATTACTGACACTCTGAATCTCAGTCTCATTGTCTGTGAAATTCCCAGTTCGTGCAATATCCAGTGTATTTATTTTACAGAGCTGAAAAGATGAAATTAAATGACATACGGAACCCTACTAATACAATGCCTAGCACATGGAATGTATTCACTGTTTGTTCTCTTTTTCTTATTCTCGTCCTAACTGGCTTTGCACATAAACCAGCTCTGTACCAGAAGCTAGTGTTACAAAATGAATAACCTGATTCCTGACCTTTTAAGGGGGTAGAGGCAGCCAGATCTACAAATTATCTCCCCAGAGTGGTAAGTACCATAACGAAGTGTGTATAAAGTGTTATGGGATGACCATAAACCTAACTAGAATATGCCAGGACACGCTACTGAGACTGGTTCATCAATTCTTAGATGCCCGTGCTTGCTGGAGTTGCCAGATTTGGTCCAAATATATAAACATGTGAATCTGATTAAATTTATTTTTGGGAAAAAAAGTTAATTTCTGTATTCTACTGATGCCCCACGAATGGCCAATGTATTGACCGAATACTTTATCTATAATACTTGTAGGTGCAAAGGGGCACAAAATAGCTCCTTTTGATCCAGAAATTCAGAGGTGCAGGGGTGTGGATAAGCTTGTACTGCAAACACAAGGCCAATTCTAATCTTAGTCCTCCTGATAATTAGCTTGGTGCAGGCCTGCTGCTGGCCAGATCTTCTTAATTCATAAGATGAAAAATATTTTTATCTCCCCCGTAGACTGCTATCCTGTTCTGATGTGACAATAAATATGACAGTTATTTAAAAAACAATAAAAGATGCTAGCATTTTAAAATCAGGCAATCTGAGCCATTTACTTTCTATACAGTTTATCTCATCTCTTCTTGGTTACTGCAGGATATTCAGTCAATAATATTGAGGGTCCAGACTTTGATGTTCCTAAATCAAATGGCGTTACATTTAAGATTCCACATAGATGTTGAAAGTTCTACAACCTCTGAAATTCAGAAAGGGAGCTATGACATTTGCACGTACTCCTGTAGTATACTCTAAACCAAAGAAAATTAGGAGGTGCAGTCTCCATTTTTGAGTCTAACCATCACTCCAGCCATTTATATAAGACATCTGATTGTAATAAGCATGGAAGTCTGGGTGCTGGAGGGCAGCATAGGGGAAGGAAAGTGGTGGACAGGGAGTAAGGAGCTTCCTAGCTAACAGTGCATCCATGGTCTAGCTATTTAACCTCTCTGGGCTTTATCCTCCTCATTTGCAAAGTAAAAACCATTGGACCTTCTAGAGCTACTCGCCATTCTAATTGGCTGTGATGGTATGTTTTCTTGATACTTACTTTTGTCCTGGGAACAGACAGGTTGAGGGTACAAGGGAGGTAGTATGGAGGTTGGCATCTAGGAGAGCATCGTGCTGGAAAAAGCTCCTTCCCCACCTGTGGGGTGCTGTTTTGTGGAACACAACTTGGGCCTGTGCTCTTGCAAATATCAAGGCAGAGAAAACGACCTTTTCATACAACAAATCTCAGGGGGCAATATTTAGTGTCGTGCGAGTAGATATCTCAGGAGGTTCCTGATCCCAGGCTGGTCCTCTAACCTGAACTTGACTGGAGATATCAGAGGATAACATTTGTACGCATTTTAGCTGAGAGTGCTTGTGAAGATGGGGGGGGTGGGGGTGGTGGTGGCTAGAAGCTTAGAAGGAAGAGCCTCCAGTCATCAGATCAGCAACACCACAGTCAAGTTAGGCAACGAAAATTAAATCTTCAATAAAGTCTCGGTCTATGTGATGTCAGGACCTCATGTGAGCTTTCTCATATCTATTTCTTTCTTAAAAGCCCTGAAATATGTATACTTCCTTGCAATTTTTTTGAAACAAAACACCCATTTGTTTTACCACTACGGACATGGTCTGGGGATGTTTAAGGAAATATTTGCTCTTATTTTCAGAACTAAGAAGGTGGACCCATTCTTTTCTCTGTGTGGTCCTCTCTGACCTTCAGCACCCAGGCAGACTGGTCTCTGTTTTATCAGTGCAGCCAAGGGAAGCTGTTGGAAGTCTGGGCTGTGCAGTCAGGTGGCCTGCCTGCCAATCCTAGTTCTTTCAACTGTTTCAGGGTGAATTTGTCCAAATTATTTAATCTCTCCAGGCTTCAGAATATCACCTATAAAAAGGGGGATAATAATATTGTATGTCCCTCTTAGGAGAGTCCTAGAGATTAACAGAGATGTATATACAAAGGGGAACATGATGCCCAGCCCATATCAAGAGGTCAATCAATTCAACTATTGCTATTTTATCATCAATAAAAATGATACATCATGTGGAACAAAAATAGTGGTGCTCAAACATAACCTCTGTTCCCCACATTTCCTTGCCCCGCCCCCTTGCAGCTAGGTAGAGCCATGTACTAGTTCTATACAATGAGCTGGAGAAGAAGAGATGTGTGTCATTTCTGGGTTGAGGTGTAGAAAAGCCAGCCCACAATCGTCCAACGCCTCTCCCTCTGCCATGTTAACTGCATGTTTCAGAGGGTGTAGCTGCAGATGGCAAGGCCTCTACTGGGTGTTTGAATGAATATGTGAAAAGGGACCTCCCCCTTCTTAGACAATCTGAGATCCACATGTAGCAGCAGAAGAAAGAAATAAATCTTTCTTGTGTTAAATCACTGGACTTTTGGGTTGACTCGTTATTACAAAATGATGTAGTTTCTCCTGACTAATACAATATATAATAAGCTACATATGTTTTATTGTCTATGTGTCTTTAAAAACAAGTCTATGAGTACTGGTCACGTTTTTCTTCCCTTCCTTCCCTTCCCTTCCCTTCCCTTTCCTTTCCTTTCCTTTCCTTTCCTTTCCTTTCCTTTCCTTTCCTTTCCTTTCCTTTCCTTTTTTCTTTTCTTTTACTTTCTGTTCTTTTCTTTTCTCTTCTTTTCTCTTCTTTTCTCTTCTTTCCTTCCTTCCTTCTTTCTTTCTCTCTCTCTTTCTCTCTTTCTCTCTCTCTCTCTCTCTCTCTCGATCTCTCTCTTCTTTCTTCCTTTCTTTCTTTCTTTTTTCCTTCCTTCCTTCCTTCTTGATTTCAGAACGTGTACCCTTCAGAACTGTGATACAATAAATTTCTGTTGCTTTAAGCTTCCTAGTTTGTGGTACTTTGTATAGATAACTAGTACAGTGACCTTGAGTTAGGAAATCATTTCTTTGATACAACACCAGAAACTTAAGTAATAAAAGAAGAAAATAAATTAGACTTTATCAACAGTAAAAAACATTTGTGTTTCAAATGATACCATCACTAAAGTGAGTATATTAACTCAAGGATGAGAGGATGTATTTACAAATCAGATGTCTGATAAGAAATCTATAATAAGAGGACAAATACCCAATTAAAAATTGAGAAAGAAAAAAATTGAGGAAGGATTTTAAATAAATTTTTACATAAAAGGTATGTGAATAGCCAATAATCATATGCAGACAGCGTAGCAAATACCACAGCACATTTCTTCTTCACATCAACTGGGATGGCTTAAAAAAACAGATAATAAGTGTTGGCAAGGATGTGGAGAATTTATATCACCCTTATGCCTGGCTAGGAGGAGTGTGAAAATAGTATAGCTACTTTGGAAAACAGTTTGTCAATTTTTTCAAAATGTTAGACATGGAGTTACTATGTAATCCAGCAATTCCACTCCTAGTCCTCTAATCAGGGGAAATGAAAACACATGTAAACATAAAGACTTGTACACACACGTTCAAAGCTGCATTATTCATAATAGACAAAAAGGAGAAACACCTAAAGGTCCATCAAGTGATGAGTGAATAAGCAAAGTGTGGTGGTGTATCTATGCAAAGAGTCTTTCCAGGCAACAAAAAGGAATAAAATACTGGTATCCGCTACAACGTGAATAAATCTCAAAACCATTATGATAAGTGGAAGAACTCTGTCACAAATGATCACATTATTACAGAAGACATGATGGAAAGGTATAGACTCAGCAAGGCTATAGAGACAAAAAGTCGACTTGTGATCGCCTAGGGCTGGAGGAGGGAGGATGCGGGGGAATGGACATTGACTGCTAATTGAGTCTGTAGTTTCTATTTGAGGTGATGGAAATATTCAACAATTAACTTATGGTGATTATTGAACAAATTTGTAAATATAATAAATACCAGTCATTGTATCCGTTTGTGGAATTTATGGTTTACAAAACAAATCTCAATAAAAAGATTTTTATAAAGGAACCTACTACAGATACGGGATGGGGGGGAAGTATGAAATCTCAGTTGCATTATGCTACGTGAGAGAAGCTGGGCTCAAAAAGTTACATATTGTGCTATTGTATCATTCCATTTATCTGATATTCTGGAAAGCAGAACCATAGGGAGGGTCAGCAGATCAGAGGCTGTCAGGATCTTGGGGATGAGAGGGTTTGACCTAAAGGAAGCAGGAGACAATTTTGGGTGGATGATAAGAACAAAGTTGAAATATGCTTCTTACCTGATTTTGTGACTTACTCTAAAGTTATGTTAATCAAGAAAGTGTATATTGGTGAAAGAATATACACATAAATCATTTGAACAGAAGAGAGATCCTAGAAATAGAACTGCTTAATACAGTTAACTGATTTTTGCCATGGCAATTAAATGAAAAAGTGATATTCTTTTTAAAAAATAGTACTGTCGCAGTCGATGTCCATATACAAAAACAAATGAACCTCAAAATATACCTTACATCTAATACAATAATTAACTCAAGATAGATACCACTTAAATGTGGAATGTAAAATTATAAAACTTTTAGAAGAAAATATAGAAGATGATCTGAAAAGTTCTGAGTTTGGCAATGAATTTGTTGGTTACAACACCAAAAGAATGATCTATGAAAGAATAAATTGATAAATTTTACTTTATCAAAATTAAAACTTTTATTCTGTGAAAGACGTTCTAAAGAAAATTAAAATATAAACCTCAGACCAGGAAAAATATTTGCAAATAAATGTTTGCATATAATATTTTCAATTTACATATAAATGATTCTTTACATTTTTTCCAGCTTTATTGAGGGATGAATGACAAATAAAAATTGTATATATTTTAGGTGTACGATGTAGTGTTTATGTATATGTAAAAGTATGAAATTATTAGCATAATAACATAATTAACATAGCAATCACCTCACATAGTCGCCATTTATTTCTTTGGGTGAGAACACTTGAGTTCTACTCTCTCCAAGCTTCAATTATATATCACATTATTATTAAGAATAACCACCATGCTGTGCAATAGGTCGCCAGAACTTACTCATCTTGTGCCCTTTCATCACCATCTCCCCATTTCCCCCATACACCAACCCCTAGTAATGACTTTTCTCTTCTCTGTTACTATGAATTTGATTTTGTGTTTTGGATTCCACATACATGTGGCATCATGCAGTATCGTCTTTTTGTGTCTGGCTTATTTCCCTTAGCATAAAGTCCTCTAGGTTCATCCACATTGCTGCAAATGGCAGGAGGCAGGATTTCCTTCTTTTTAAAGACTGAATAATATTCCATTTCTATATCAGATTTTCTTTATCCATTCTTCTGCTGATGGACACTTAGATTGTTTCTGTATCTTGGCTACTGTGAATAATGCTGCAATGAATGTGAAAGTTCGAATATCTCTTTGAGATAGTGATACTGTTTCCTTCGGATGTAGGAGAAGGATTGCTGAAGCATATGGTGGCTCTATTTTTAATTTTTTGAGGAATCTCTGTACTGTTTTCCATAATGGCTGAACCAACTTACATTCCCACCAATAGTGCATTTTTCTCCATATCCTTTCCAACACTTGTTATCTTTTGACTGTCCTAACAAGTGTGAGGTGGATAATTCATTGTGCTTCTGATTTGTTGCTCATTTCCCTGACGATGAGAGATGCTGGGCACCTTTTCATAGACCTAGTGGTCATTTGTATGTCTTCTTTGGAAAAATCTCTACTCAGATCCTTTGTTAATTTTTAATAGGGTTATTTCTTTTCTTAGTATTGAGTTGTATGTATTCCTTATATATGTTGGATACTAACCTATTATCAGATACATGGTTTGGAAATATTTTCTCTAATTCCATTTATTGCCTTTTTGTTTTGTTGATTTGTTACCTTTGCTGTCCAGAAACTTTTTAGTTTGAGGTGGTCCTAGGTATTTATTTTTACTTTTGTTGCCTGTAATGTTGGTGTCAAATCTCAAAAAAAAAAAAAAAAAAAAAAAAAAATCATTGCAGAGACTGATGCCAAGGAGATTTTCCCCTGTGTTTTCTTCTAGGTATTTTATAGTTTCAGGTCTTAAGTTTAAGTCTTTAATCTATTTTCAAGGTGACTTTTGTGTGTAGTATAAGATAAGGGTCCAATTTCATTCTTTTGCATGTGGCTATCCAGCTTTCTCAACCATTTATTGAAAGGCTATTCTTTTCCTACTCTTTATTCTTGGCACTTTTGTTGAGGGTCAGTTCATGGCATATGTGTGGATTTATTTCTGGGCTCTCTATTCTGTTGCATTGGTCTATGTGTCTTTTTATGTCAGAACCATAGTGTTTCCATTACTGTGTCTTTGTAATAGAATTTGAAGTTAGGAAGTGTGATGCCTTCAGCTTCGCTCTTCTTTCTCAAGTTTGCATTAGTTGATGGGGGTCTTCTGTGGTTCTCCAGAGTTGGGGTGTGCAGCGAAGGCCAGGTGGAGCTGTAGCAGCCCCAGGGCCTGAGGCACAGGCACTCCCGGTGTGGGTGGCTCTGGTGTTTAGGCTTGGGGCTGGAAGAGCAGGTACAAAGCTGCTGTTTGGGGAAGGGTCATGCCCAGAGCAGCAGAGCTCTGGGGTATGTGTGTGGACATTCCTGTTGCACAGTGTCTCCAGTGTCCTAGGTGTAGGCAGTCTTGAAGCAGCTGTGCAGTTGGGGTCTGGGGTACAGATGTGTGCAGAGCTCTCACGGCCCTTGAGTCTGGGGTGCAGGTTGGCCTGCGTTGACAGTGGTTCTGATGACTAAAGTGTGAGTGTGTGCAAAGCACCTGTGGAACCAGAGTCTGGAGGGCAGACACATGCTGAACTGGTGTCTGGAACGGGGGATGGCTCTGGGGTCCAGAGGATGTGGAGGGTTGGAGGAGGAGTGGCCCCAGTGCCAAGGGAGGTACAACTGTGGCTCTTTTTTGGGTGAGGGATGGTGGGTGCAGCAGTGTCTCCCTCTCCAGCGAGTCTGCGTAGCAATGGCTGTTGGTTATCTTGGTGGCTTAAGCTGCCGGTGTCCTTTGTGGAGCAGCCTGCTGGGGTCTACACTAATGAACACTAGGGCATTCCCTGGGGTCCTCCATTGTGAAAGCCGTGGGCAGTGGTAGTGCCACTGGGTCTGTTGAAATCCTCAGGGGCACAGGCTGTGGGGGTCTTCACAGAGCAGGCCACGGGAGACCACAGTGGCACGTGCCATGTGGCTGACACCAAGAGCCAACACTCCTCTTTGTTCCCAGCCAGACTTCTCAGCTATGCCAATTTCTCCAGTGATCCTTTCTGTGTGGTTATTCTCTATTTTTTAAAGTTTACTTGCTAGCTTTTCAGCAACCACTGTGTTGCTGTAGACTCTTAATTGGACCCCTGAGCCCTCCCAGAGCTATTTCTGCCTGTGGATAGCTTTCTAATTGTTGTTTTATGTGGGAAGATGAAGATACTTTGCTGTCTCGCTGATGTCACTGCATAAAGGATTCTATTATAAAATATATAGGGTGCCCTTTAAACACACCAGTAAGTAAAAACAGCTCCATTAAAAATGTGCAAATGATCTAAACCTTTACCAGAGAAGATGTGCAGATGGGAAGTACACATATGAAAAGATGCTCAATAGAATTTTTCATTAGGAAAATACATATTAAAACCACAAAGCCATAATACTGTGCATCTATAAAAATGGGAAAAAATCCTGACAATGTCAAATAGTGGTAAGGATTTGAACCTCATTCATTGATTCACTGTGGCAATGCAAAAGAGCACAATCACTTTGGAAGACAATTTGGCAGCTTCTTATAAAGTTATATATGGACTTGCCATATGACTCAGTGTTTGCACTCTCAGTGAACTGAAAATATATGTTTCACAAGATCCTGCTTGTAAATGTTTGTTGCAGCTTTACTGAGAATCACCCAAACAGGAAGCAACCAGATGTACTCCCAAACGTGAATGGTTAACAAACTCTGATATTTATAGACAAAAAGAATACTACACAGTAATAAAAAAAGATAGGAACTATTGATCCTCACAAAACATAAACTAATTTAAAATGTATTTTGATAAGGAAAAGAATCAGAGCAAAACATTACATATATTATTCTGTTCATATGACCTTATGGAAAAGGGAAAACTGTAGAGATGGAAAATAACTCAGTGGTTGTCAGGGGTTAGGGGAAGGGAGAGTTAGTGTCTATAAGAGAGACACATAGGGGACCTTTCAGAGTGATGGAATTATTCTGTATGGTGTTGGGATGGCAGATACATGAATGTATGCATTTGTTAAAGCCTACAGAACTGTGTGTCACAAAGAGTGAACTTTAACATTTACAAACCAAAAAAACCGAAATCAACTTGGAGGTTGGACAACTCCAGGATAGAATGAAGACTTACAGAAGGATCTAAGCCACTGAAGGGGGAGAGAAGAAGAGCTGACCTACAATAGTAATGTTGGAAAAGTATGTTATATATATAGAGTTGTATCAGAGACTTCAGTATGAGGTCATGTTTAGTGTTCTCTCTCTCTCTCTCTATATATATATATACACACACACATATATATATGTATACGAGTTAATATAGAAAGGCATATAGACTTGATAGATCTGCCTGTATACAAAGGCACATGTGTACACACATACATTTTCTAGCTCTGTCTGCTTAGAGGGCCTAGAAGAGATCGCCAGTAGCAGTCAGTACACCCAGCACTTAGATCTTGTTTTCTAAACATCACTGTCTAATGAAAGGAAGCAGGCTCTTTGGATGAATAACTGATTGTAGAGCTCAAGCAGGAAAAATACAAGATGATCCTAGAGTACCTTGTAGTTCTAGAAACAACAAATCAAAACAAAACAAAACAAAAACTGAAATAAAAGGATGGAGAAATAGCAAATGGGAATAGGGGCCAAATCAAAAGTGCTCTCCATGGCCAAAGATGAAACACGTTGAGTAAAAATGTAAATTAACGTAGAATTGAATTATAATTTGAAATAGAAAACAAATATACATGAGTCCACGCTGATAAAAATCGGAGTGAAGGAGAAGAGACTTCTTTCTTTTAGAAGAATTCTAAATAATATACTCAGAGCCCCTCCCTCAGGAGGGAGTATATACCCAGACACCTTGAGTGTGGCCTGGATGTTGTGACTAGTGTACAAAGAGTTGAGTACAGAAAGTGAAAAACAAGTAACTTTACAGTGAATAAACTGGCAAAAATATCTTGACAAGTCACATTGGGAACACATAACGTTTAACAGGATGTGATGAGAAAAACACTCCTTATTCATCCTCAAAACCTGTAATCTCTTCTAATCATGAGGGAAAAAACCAGATGCACACAAATTAAAAGCTATTCTACAAAATACCTGACCAGTATTTCTCAAAGCTATTAAGGTAACGAAAAACAGATGGAGACAGAAGCTGTCATAGACCAGAGGCGACTAAGGTGATGTGGCGACTCTGTACAGTGTTGTAGGCTGGACTGGATCTTGGAAGAGAAAACGGACATTAGTTGAAAAAAAGAAAATCTATATGAATTCTTGAAGATTAGATAACTGATGTGCCAGTGTTAGTTTCCTAGTTTTGACATATGTTTCCTGATTAAGTAAGACGTTAGCAATAGGGGAAACTGGGTGAGAGGTCTGTGGAACTTGCCTGGGAAATCACAGCAGATTCTTCAAAATCTTTTCTAAAATTTAACAATGTGCTAAAAATAATCATTGAAAATGTTTCCTGGAGGAGAAATCACCATTTTCATAGACTTTAGAGACAGAAGGGGAAATTTGTGTTAACCACACCCTACTAACATCTTTTTAATTGCATATAGAACATTTTCCAGGATAGATCAAAGTTAGGTCACAAAACAAATCTTAACAAATTCAGGAAGATTGAAATAATACTAAATATCTCTTGCAACCACAGTGGAATTAAGCTAGAAATCAACAGCAGAAGAAAACAGAAAAATTCACAAATAAGTGAAATCTAAATATCACACATTTGAACAACCACTGGA
Organism: Camelus ferus; assembly: GCF_009834535.1. Classification (NCBI taxonomy): domain Eukaryota; kingdom Metazoa; phylum Chordata; class Mammalia; order Artiodactyla; family Camelidae; genus Camelus; species Camelus ferus. The sequence continues at coordinate 33,737,076 of NC_045705.1, forward strand.
AATTAAAAGAGGAAATTAAAAAGAAATTTGTAAGGTATCTTGAGATTATAAAAACAAAAATGCACACACAAAAGGAACAAAAAACCAACCAAACGAAAAACACCCCCAAAAGTGTAAAAACACAACATACCAAATCTTATGGGATTCAGCGATAGTAGTAACATTAAGAGAGTTTATAGTGACAAACACCTACAATAAAAAAGAAAGATCTCAAATCACAAACTTAACTTCACACCTCAAGGACCTCCAAACAGAAGCACAAACTAAGGATTTAAATTAGCAGCAGGAAGTAAATAATTATGTGAAGGAAAAGCCGGGCTGGGCTAACAAGATAACTCACAAATCTAAGTATCGGAACACTGATCTGAGTTCTGCTGGACTAACTCATAAATCTAAGTTAATTAGTGGTTTGCTGATTCCTGTTCATGTTTGTTTTTTTGCTAGCCAGTTGGGTTTTCAAAGATACATATCTGGCTTTGGAATGTTGGTTTGCTGCCTCCCTGCCTCCACTTTTGTGATAATGATGCTGCTAAAGCTGTTCCCTGCCTATTGGCTGAATACCCTAAGCTTGTACTTTACCCTATAAAACCTCATGCGGACGCCTTGGAGGTGCTCAGAGCTTCGGAGCAGAAGCCCCTCTGAGCCCGCCGGCGTAATACATCTGAGCTACTCCAACCCTCCGAGTGGTGCTTCTTTCTTGGCTGGCCTGTCGTTTCCGTAACAATTAGACTAAAGCAGAAATGAATGAAATAGAGAATAGAAACATGATAGAAAAAAATCAACAAAGGTAACATGTGGCATTTTGAAAAGAAAAACAAACTGACAAAATTTTAGCTAGACTGAGAAAAAAGAAAAGATTTAAATACATAAAGTTATAAAAATAAAAATTTTAGATTTAAAAAACCCTCTATCCTGTTTTCCACAGTGGCAGCACCATTTTACATTCGCACTGATAGTAAACAAGGGGTTCAATTTTTCCATATCCTAGCCAATGCTTGTTACTTCCTAGGTTTTTAAACTAATCATCGTACTAACAAGTGTTGTGGGTTGTGGTCTGCCAAGAACTGCCTCTTTGATTTTTATAGTCCCATGACACCCAGGAATGCAAGCCTCCTGGCCTCCAGAGTCATGCACTCAAGGGATATTCTCTGTGCTACTGCTGTAAAATCTGGGGCACCAGATGTAAAAAAAAACCACACACACACAAAAAACACAAAAACAAAAACTTGGGCACTGGACATCCAAACAGGGCTCTGCCCCTCTGGCAGACTTTTTAAAGTTAGCAAATGAATCTCTTTCACACCTAGTCTGGGAGCTTTTCAAACTACTGTTTCTGCAGAGTCTTGCGGCAAGCGAGTCTGGTTTTGATGCAGGAAAAACAGATATGGGGTGTGAGGAGGGCCACGTCCCAGGTTTTGGTTGAGCCTCTGGGACGTGCCCCGCCAAGTGTGGGTCCTTGGCTTCATGCAGGAAAGAATTCAAGAATGAGCCACAGTTGAGTAAAGGTAGATTTATTCAGAGAAAGACATTGAAAGGCAAGAGAATGGCCACAAGTTGTGGGGGTTGGATGCTCAGATTAGAGTAAAAGTAGGCACAGGCTCCATAGACAGAAGTTCAGGCTGTCTCCAAGGGAGGAGAGGGGGAGAGAGAGACATTGAGTGAGAGAGAGAGAGAGAGATTGAGAGAGAGAGAGAGAGAAAGAGGGAGAGAGAGAGAGAAGAGAGGTTGTGAGGGGCAGTGTTGCCAATTTTTGGGGGCTTTGGTAGATTCATATGCAAATAAGTGGAAGGACCAGTCTAACTAGCCTGGGGAAGGGGCTGGGATTCCCAGGAAGTTGGTCATTTCCCACTCTGTGACCTTTTGTGGCTAGCCTTGGGACTGCCATGGTGCCTGTGGGCATGTTATTCACCATGTTAACATATTACAGTGTGCGTATAATGAAGCTCAAGGTCTGCTAGAAGTTAAATCTCCCACTGTCTTGAGCCTCAAGGCCTACTAGGGGTTGAAACTTTTAGCATTGTGATGTTAATTGCTGTAGCATTCCTTGAATGGCTGTGCCCTGCCCCCTTCCTGTCTCAGTCTGAGCCCTTTAAGAGTAGTTTCTCAGTTGCTGCAGCCTTTTGCGGTGGTTGTGGCCATGAGCCCTGTTGGTTTTCAAATATTTTCAGGGCTCATTTCTCAATTGCTGGTTTTAAGAATTTGAGGTGCTTATGGCTGCAAACTTTTTGCTTCTCAGGGAGCTCTGATACCTTTTCTTCTTCTAAGGCAAAAGCCCTATTGGATTAGGACCAGTGAACAAAAAATACTGCAAACTGTATCAGTAAACAAAGATTACTGAAACCAGCGTCATCAGCCGCCACCCCCCAGGGAAGACTTAGCCTGCAGCCCGGCCTCTGCAGCCTGGCCTCTGCAGCCACTCACAGTGGTGCACCCTGAGGGGACTCAGAATAAAGGGCAAGGTTCTGGCCCTAGATAGCCAGGTGCTTGTCAGAGGAATGAATTCAATGAGCTCAAATGTTTGTTTCCTCCCATACAGAGAAAAGTGCTACATTCTTTAACTTGAGATGCCTGGTTTTCTTTAGTTAACAAGTAATCTTTTAATGTTCCAACTGCCTGGTCTTTGTTGTAAAGCTCCTATGTGTCCTGGCTCCTCCCCTACGCCTTCAGAGCAGTCCCTCAGAGCGATCTGAGAGGCTGTCATCCTGGGCTCCAAGGGGTTCGAGTCCTTAGAAATGTCCACCAAATAAAGCTCTCAACTTCCAGGCTGTGCATTTATTTCCATCAACAGGCTCAATTCTTATGACCTCCTATGACTTAATTGCTGCCTTATAGTCCCTATCTCCAAAACCGTCACATTGAGGGTTATGGCTTCAACATGTGAATTTTTAGGGGAAGGTGGGGACACAACTCAGTCCATAGCAGTAATCATTTAAAGATTCAAGATATTAGAAACTCGTATCTTTGGGGCTATTATTCAGCCTCTCATGGATTTGTTTCTCATGATGCAACTACGTGTCCATTACACAGTTTGCTTTGGGAAGGAGACGGCCTCTCAGCGTGGTCATGAAGGAGAAATAACAAAATGGCCATGCTTAGGCTGATTCCTGGCCCTATACTTGCTGCTTGCTTTTAAAACAGTCAGCAAATCTGACAGACCAGACACTGCCCCCAGCCCCAGGCCCATTGTTACGATTAGGGTTAGAGTCAGAGTTATTAATTTTCCTGTTTGTTTTATATTACTCTGGCAATTGAAATTTACCACCATGTTTGTATTCTGAATCATTCCCCTAGGAAGGGAGTCACCAGATGACAACCTCAGGAGAAGGACCAGACCTTCTGAAGTCCCTCCTGGTGCCTAATGAGTCTGATCAGATAAAGAAGGTCATGAGCTGATGACCCTCCAGACCACTGGACGGTCCCATGATGCTGGACAGACCCGCCAAGGTTCAGGAGGAAGTTTCACCAGAGACTCTTGTTGACTGATACCCCCTTTTACTCTCCAATTTGTTCACTATATAATCTCTAAGCCTCAACCCTAAGACAAGTTCACAGTTTTGAAGGCACTAGCCTGCTGTGAGTCCCGTTTGCCTGGCAAAGTAATAAAGCTGCCTCTTTTCTTCTAAGCTCCAAGACCTGGTCTCTGAATTCTTTGGCTAGTCAGGGGCGGGGGCCGATCTTTCGGCAACAGTCACTGAAAGACACCAGTTAATGAAAGCTTTTCCATCCATAGCTGCACCTGCTGGAAAATGAAGCCTCCTCAGTCTGCATCTCAGTCTGGCAGGAGAAGAGACAGTTGGCACGTTGTACACGTGCTTCCACCCACCTTGAAATGACACTTGTCTGTTTTCCCAAAGTCCATCATCTGGAACTAGTAAATGTCTCCGCTGGGCTGCAATGGGGTAGTCACATGTGGGGAAAGCTGGTGGAATGTTTGAGCACCAATATATTTGCAAAACAAGATATCAATTTTTGATAAATAAGAAAATAGTGATATTTAACCTTAGGGAACACCTGATATGAGCTAGAAATTGTGCTCCTCTTTGTATAGGTGTTATCTGATAATCTTCCTGACGATCTTATGAGGATTACATAAAATTATCTCTCTCTTTACAGATGAGAAACTGAAGTTTAGAGGAGTTAAATAATTTGCTTGAAGTTGGGGCTAAGCCATCGCAGTGCATAGAACAAATTTGCAGCCACTAAACTTGCGGCACTGAGCAACGTGTGCTGTCTCCTTGGGAGTGTGGATTCAGAGGCAAAAGTACAGACAAAAGAGTAGATCTATTTCATTTGTTGGAAAAGAATTCCTAGGCCAGCACTGTGGTGGTAAAGGCAAATGGGGTTTTCAAAAATGATTTTCTGAGAAGATTTGTGAAAGAGCAAGTAAAGATATGAGATAAGAATAAAATTTTAAAACCATAAACACATCAAGTCCTGGGAAAGATGTGGGACAATTGGAATGCATTGCAGGTGAGAACCAAATAGTAGAGTAAATTCAGAAAGCAGTTTGACGTTCTTTTTCAATTAAGCATGTATTTACTTTATGGCCAAGCAATCTTCCTCACAGGTATTTATTCAAATGAAATCAAAACCTATGTTTACAGGGGGAGAAAAAAAAAAAAAAACACCTTTAGACATATGTTAGATCAGCTTTATTCATAATTACCGAACACTAGAACTAACAAAATGTCCTTCAACTGAGTAATAGATAAAACATCTGCAATGTTCAAAAAAGTGGAATACTGCTAAAAAAGTTATATACAGAAAAGTTAAGTGGTTTCCAGGGGCAGTGTGCGGGACTAGGAGTGGACCACAAAGAACCCCAGGTTTTGTTTGTGTGATGGAAGTGCTCTATGTCTTGATTGTGGTAGTCGTTACACGACCATATATATTTAACCAAATTATTAAGATAATACACAAAAAGTATGGATCTTACAGCTTTAAAATTATATATTTAGAGAATAAAAAAGAAAGGAACAAGGAGTAATAGCAAACTGTGCATGCACAGTCATATATGCTACCAGGTCCCCATGGCAGCTTAATTGCTTCTTCCCTGGGAAGGAGGGATGAGGAGCTGGAGATGCTCTCATGGGAGGCGGGGAGATCCTCTGGGAGCTCCATGTCTCTATAATTCATTCCTGCTTCCCACGCATTAGCCTCTAAAATACCAACAACACTCCACATGGCATCATCTTAGAAGCACCTGACTGCATGCTGGGCCCTCTGATCATCACATAGTCACCTGATTGTTAATAGTTGTCATTACACAAATGCCTTCTCCCTGCCTGAGGAATTGCTGTGAACCTACAACCATAGCCAAGGAAATCATCCCAAGATAAAAATTATTTTGAGTGACTTTAAAGAGGTTACCCTTTAAAGTCTGAGTTTTTTGAGTTTTTAATAGACCTTCCCTTATTTGCTATTTACAGACACAATTCTGCAAATTACTTGGAGAAGTAATTTTACAATGTTCATTTTACAGACTAGGAGAAGGTAAGGGACTCCTCGAAGGTCACAGCAAAGGCACAGCAAGAATTATGGTGGATTTCGGACTTGAACCTAGGTTCTTGGGTCCTTGTTAGTGTTTTGTTCTCCATCTTTCCCTGTCTTAAAGCACTTGGAGCCTTTTGACCACTCCCTAAAATATAGCTTCTCTGTCATTATTGATGCATTATTTCATGGCTGAATTTCTGACTTCACATTCACTATTCAGGATTGACTATCCCTTCTCCTCAAGGAGCCAGGTAAGCTACTCTGTTCTGCACACACTATCAGTGAAAAGTGATACACAAGTGGGACACAAAGCAAGTCTCAACAAAGCTAAGAATATTAGAATCATATCAAGCATCTTTTCCTACCACAATAATATGAAACTAGAAAATCAACTAGAAGAAGAAAGCAGGGAAAAATCACACTGTGGAGACTAAACAACATGCCATTGAAGAACTATTGAGTTAATGAAGAAATCAAAGGTTAAAAATTTTTAAAAATATCCTGAAGACAAATGAAAATGAAAATGCAACATATCAAAATATATGAGATGCAGCCAAAGTCGTACTAAGAGGAAAGTTTATAGCAACACAGGCATACGTCAAGAAATAAGGAAAAAAAACTCAAATAAGCATCACCACGTTAACAAAAATGAAAGATAAAATTCATACAATAGTCTCAGTAGATGTGGGAAAAGCACTTGACAAGGTTCAATTTTGATTTATGACAAAAACTCTCAATAAAATGGCTATAAAAGGGATGCACTTCAACATAATAAAGGCCATATATGGCAAACCCATAATGCTCAAAGGTTTAAAAAAAAAAAAAAAAGAAAGCTCTCTCTCTCTCTAAGGTCAGGAACAGGACAAAAATGCTCACTGTTGCCACTCGTGTTCAATATAGTATTGGAAATCCTAGTCAAAGCAATTAAGCAAGGGAATAAATTTATCCAAATTGGAAAGGAAGTAGTAAAACCATAACTGCAGATGACATGATTTTATGTATGGAAAACACTAAAGACTCCACCAAAAAAAGGTTAGAAATAGTAAACAAGCACAATAAAGTTGCAAAGTACAAAATCAACATGCAAAAACCTGTTGTGTTTCTATACACTAACAGCAGATCATCCGAAAGAGAATTTAAGAAAACAACCCCATTTACAACCCCAATAACAACAACAAAACTTACCCAAGAATCAATTTAACCAATAAAATATGCCAACAAAATAAGCACGTAGTTTCATTAAGAGTTTATCACTTTTTCTCAAATTAGGACTCTTAGAGCAGTTATTCAACTAAAGGAAAAAAATAATATTTGATATAAATTTGTATTTTAATACCCTAACTCAATATTTACATTATTTTTATTGAGAAGTGACATTCTCCATCTTCCTCTTGCTAACTTTCTGCTCCCGTGTGTGTGTGGCTGGAGGGTACACGCATGCACTTCTGTTCATGGGCTTGTTGGTTACCCTGCTTTACCTGCATGTTTGTAGCGCATGTGGTAGACAGAATGCATGTAGAAAAAATGAACAAATAAATTACTTATACTAAATTTTTGACAAGCAGAACCAAAACATTTTATGCTCCTTATTAGCCATCTTCATTAGAAGATGGTATTCGATTTCTGAACTTAATGTCTCCGTATTATAGATGGTAGACTTCAGAAAAATTAAAGGTATCATTCAGGACTTTAACTTCAATGTGTGACTTAAATTGTGACTCAGTGCATGGAGAAGGTCTGAAAGGAATAAAACTAGGTAATTATGCATCCTAAAATGTTAAAATCACAGTCCTAGAGACAATTTTGCCTCCTTAACCACCTTCTTGAAAGCACTCTTGACTTCCTTGTTCCTTAGACTATATTCCAAAGGGTTCAGCATGGGGATGACCATAGTGTAAAACACAGATGCAATTTTGTCTGTATCCATGGAATGACTAGAGCTGGGTTGTAAGTACATGGTGATAATTGTACCATAGAAGATGGAGACTGCAGTGAGGTGGGAGGCACAGGTAGATAAAGCCTTATGCAGAGGAGTGCATCTTTAGGATGGTGATAAATATGAATATGTAAGATATTAAGATAATCAGGAGAGCTAAAAAGACATTGAAGCTGGCTACATAAACGAGAATCATCTCACTAATATACCTATCAGAGCAAGAGAGAACCATGACAGCTGGAACATCACAAAAAAAGTGATGGATCACATTGGACCTACAGAAAGAGAGACTGAATGTGACTCCAGTGTGGATGGAGGCATTCAGGAAACCGCAGACGTAGGAGCCTGTGGCCAGACAAATACACAGACTGGTTGTCATAGTGGTGGTGTAATGTAGGGGTTTACACACAGCTGCATAGCGGTCATAGGCCATTGGTGCCAAGAGGAAATTTTCCATAGTGGCAAAGGCTGCAAAAAAGAACATCTGAGCAGCACATGCATTGTAGGAGATGATCTTGTCTCCTTTAAGAAGTCCAGCCATCACCGTGGGAATGACAGCTGAAGAGTAACAGAAGTCCACCAGCGACAAGTTACTGAGGAAAAAGTACATAGGAGAGTGGAGATGAGCGTCCAAGAGAACCAACAGGATCATCCCCAGGTTTCCAGCCACGTTGATGAAGTAAATGAGAATGAATATTATGAGGAGGGGAACTTGTAGTTTGACGACATTGGTCATTCCTAGGAGAATGAACTGTGTCACTTCTGTCATGTTCTCCATCGATGTTTTTTGGGAATCAGATGTCCTACAGCAATGGGAAGTAAAGGAATAAAGTGTTAAATTTAGTAGAGATTGTAGTGTGAAATTGCAATGTTTCTATACCATGGACATTATTTCATTATAACAATAGTATTTCAAGAGTCTCCATATCTAAAGCATGGACTTAAAAGCAAAATTTAGTGTATTAACCACCTAGGATTCTAAACTGTTAAATGAGGGATCTTTATGAACCATCTCTCCAGTTTTTAATATTTTGATATATGTTCACTGAGATTAGTAAAATTTAATAAATTTTCCAACATGACAACTTTGGAACTAGTAATTCTGACAGTTCAGCTTTTCCTAGCCCATTAAATTCACACACTTCTTTGTTGCTCATATGCCAGGAACAGCTCTAGACACTTTATAACTACATCCATTGATTATCCTCAACAATTTCATGAGGCTGAGTACTTACTATTTTCCTTTAAGTGGTGAGGCGTAAGAGGATGAGTGATTCATATTTCCACAAACATTCATTGGCAAGCCAAACTTTATTCCCAGATAAAGGGTTTTCCCAAGTCTGATGGTCTTTAGTAAATCTAAATTAAATTGAATTTAACTCTATTTACAATTACTCATTGTCTTCATTGGTCCAAACTCAGTGATTGGGGTTTCACAGCGAAGTAACTGAGACACATGCATAGCGTACGAGGTGGGATCACTGGACCAGTGGGGACATGTACAACCAGCAGGAGCAGTTCTGAGGAAGAGACATCTCACCTGGTATAGAGCGTGGGCTCCGAGAAGAGCCCTGAATCAGCAGCCTGAGTCCTGAGTCTTTGGCCATAAACTAACGTTCCGGAACCAGATTTTCCTCACCTACAAAATTAGGATAGGAATGAGACCTAACTCAAGACGTTATTGTGAGAATTACCCCAGATAATGCACAAAAAATAACGTGCAAAATACTGGATGTTTAGCTCAGTTTGAAGAGGATAGCTATAAAATTACTAGCAGGATGGAGTCATGGTTTTCTGTGCTGGCTTGAGAAAGGTGGATAGTGACCCACAGGGCTTCAAGCATGGGTGAGTTTTGAGGTTGTATAGTCTCCCCCTCATTTTGCTTTTTCCTCACACACCAGGTCCATTAAGCTTATTGGTACTTGCCAATATGTCACACTCTGTTCATGCTCTGCCCATATGATTGACTACCCTGGCCATTCCATGTGAGCCATTCTTCTGCTTTATTTTTTTTTTTTTGAAATCTGTATTTCATTAATTTTAAATAGTCTCCTTTTCTTCTTTTTCTTATTACTGTTGGTCTAATAGTTGAAACACAGATACAGAGGGCTGAAAGTTCAGTTTGTGGGTTAACTCTAGCTTGTAGATCTGTTTTGGTGACAAGCTTTGTATGGTAAATGTTTTTAATTTGAATCTGTTCTTGTGTAGGAATAATATTTTAAATCTTTTCACTTGAGTTTAAAGCCTCTGGAATTGTATCCATCCTCTGCTAACTACTATTTCCTAAACTGTCCTCCTCAAACGTTTGTAATTTTATGCATCTAGCCCATGAAGACTTTGTGTTTGCCAACGTTAATATACATAACCGCTCTTAGAATACACCATGTTCTATGACCAGTAATAAGAGCTTTCCATGTAAATGTGAGTATGTGTTTGTGTGAGTGTGTGTGTGTATAACGTATTATTACTACTGTTATTTTACCATTAAGGCAATTGAGGCTTTGAGAAGTTCTGTGTGTTCTTCAATTAGATAGCTACTATGAGGAAGATTCTAGAGTCAAAGTTTAAACCCAGTTTCATCCCAATAAAAAGCTTATGCTTGTAGTCACATTACTGTCAGTGTGTGAAGATGTGCTGGTAATAGTAAGAATGAGATTAATGAGATTATAGAGAAATGTTAAGGTTCTGATCTTCTTAATTCATTTAGGTTCTTTTTGTAGTTTAAAGGACCATTCATTCTTTTTTGTTTTGTTTTGTTTTTTAACCTCTAATGAGAGGCCAACAAATAATAAATACGATAAAATTACCACCTAATCAATCAGAGCTTCACCCATGTTATTTTTTTTAAACTAATCTTTTTTAGATAGCAACTTGATGATGTTTTATAAGTATCATTAAACTTCTTACCGATGGGAGTCTTGATATTTATACTTCAACTTTACCTCGGTATTTAGACAAATGTTCAAAACATCTATTTCTGTACTCAGATAACTCATAGTGTGTATAGTTGCCCTAATGCTTTTACATGTATTAATTTTTGACTAAATATGTATATTGAATATAGATGCTTACCTTAATACTTGACAAAAAGAACCAGTCAATCCTGAATAGTGAGTCTGAAATCAGAAATTCAGCTGTGAAATAATGCGTAAATACTGTTAGAGAAGTTCTCTCTCAGGTAGTGGTCAAAATGTTCCAAGGTCTCCAAGGCGGGGAAAGATAAAGGAAAGAAGATTATATGGGGTCAGTTCTGAATCCACCAGACATTCTTTCTCTGTCCTTGGAGGGGTCACATCTCTTTATTTGTAAAATAAATATGACTAAATTATTTCTCCCATGTAATTCACAAAATTGCATCTGTAAATAGCAAATAAAGGAAGGTCTATAAAACACTCGCCAAGGAGTTAATATTTTAAAGTCACTTCGTATAATTTTTATCTTGGGGTGTTTTCCCTGACCATTTGCTCATAGCAAATCCTTTGGTCAGCTGAAGGCCTGTCTAACAACTATTAATGTGCTGATGAATAAATGAGGATGAAAGGGGTTCAGCATGTTGGGATTTTACAGACTGATGCATGGGAACCAGCAGGGGTTATAAAGACACCTGTGTCCCCAGGGATGCCCTCCTGGGAGGGTGGCTACAGCTCCTCAGCTCACTTCCCCAAGGAGAAAGCAACTTGACTTCCTGCGGGAACCAAGTTGGATATTTTGAGTGTCAACACCTATTTTTGTTACTTATATTTCTTGTTTTTCCTCCCATTTTAAAGTATAGTTTACAAACAGTAATATGTACACTTTTTAGTGAACGAGTCAAGGCTTTGTTCAAATGTTTATTCATGTAACCAATACTACAATTACTCATAATAAATTTTCCTAAACTTCTTTGTGTTCAACCCTGTTTCTGAACCATTGCCTCTCACAACCACTGAACTGTTTTTGTCCATATAATTTTGCCTTTGCAAGAATATAGTTAACTAGGATCCTAGAACATATAGTCTATGGTTTTGACACCTTTCACTTAGCATAATGTAATTAGGTCTTTCCGTACTGTTATCTACATCAGTAGTAGGATGCTTTTGATTGCAGAGTATTTTTCCATAGTATGGACTTGACATATTTTTTCCATTCCCCAGTTGAGCAACATATGTGTTGGTTCAGTTTTTGGCACTTGGGATAAAGGCTGATCTAAACATTTGCCTAACGTTATTTGTATGAACAGAGAGTTTCATGTCATTTGGGTCAATATTCAGTAGTTGGATAGCCTGTCATATGGTAGGTAAACGTTTAATTGATTTATGAAGTGGCTTTACCATTTTGCACTCTTAAGAGCAATATATTCAAATTGTGTCACATCTTTGTTAGCACGTGGGATTCCATAGCTTTATAAAATTTACTTTTCTTTTATTTTTACTCTTCTTCATAAATGTCTCTTGAAAGTCCCTTCTTGCTACTTATTTCTTATTGGCCAGAACTATGCCACATGTTCCCAACAAAAGCAACAGTTGCTGGAGAGACTGGTAAATAGAGCTGGGTTTATTGCTGCTTCAAACCATATAGCTAGTCTCTTGGAACAGAAATCAGGGTAGAAAAGGTGGAGAGTGAATTTGGAAGGCAAGAGAGAAGATATCTAACACATTCCATTTTACAAATGAGGAAACTGAGATTTAGAGACTCTAAGTCACTTGTCTGGTCCGGAGCATGTACTCACCATCATTATGCTACACAAATTCTTGGAGAAAGTAAAATACTTGGCAGAGCATATAATATTCACAGATATTATTTTTCCACTTCAGATTAGCTTCCACTGGTAAAAAGAAACTAATGACAAAATCAGTGTCCAGATCTTCCCCACCCAGGCTGAGCTCCCAGGAAGTGAATTAAGACTCCTTCCCAGGGGGTTAGCCCACATCTCACAGCCAACAGGATTCCATAGCACCTGGAAGCCCGCAATATAAATGTAAAAGACATGCCCCTTTTCCTCTTCGCATTTCTCAGTTAGCTTGAATGGTCGACGGTACCACAAAAATAAATAAAAATGTGAGAGATTGTGAACAGTTTCCATTCAAGGTGCAACTGATTTGTTACACAATGTGCACAGTAATGGGGGCTACACAACTAAATTAACAGGGTATCTGACAACATGCATGCATTCTAGCAAGCAGTGCCTTTGTATCAACTTTCTCCGAGAAAATAAGTGTTCAGCTGACTTCTTAAACTAATTCATGCTGGCCTTATTCTTGTAAGAAAGGAGGGAGGTGGATACTATTTATTATTCCAGTGTCACTGGTGGGCTCAGAAGGGTGCCATGGTTTGCCTACTGTCAAGCAAGTTTCCCTAATAGCCTAAGTCCATTTGATATATTCCCTTCAGCAAGCCAAACATCCTGTTAGCCCACAACTTGGATGTGTCAGAATAATTTGCAAGTGACACCCATAGTCCCATCCCATTCTATAGGGCTGAGTTACTCACTTAGATGAGTTGCTAGGAAGATTTTTAGAGAGAAGAAATTTTGGAAAGTTAAAACTGCAAGGGCTTTGCCTCATTTAGACTAACTTATCATTAATTATAATATTGATATATTTGCAAGATGACTATGGCAGGGCACTGCTGCTAAGCCCCATGCTTGCATGATGTCATTTAATACAAGCAACCCATGAAGGGGTATTACTGTCTTTAACATTTCACAGAGAAAGAATTTGCTTCTGGAGAGATTAAGTAACTTGCCTGGAGGGAGGACTGGCTTCAGGGGCATACAGCTTTAGAAGGGCTTGGCACTTGGTTTCATGCTCTGCTGTTGCTGTCTTGAAATTCTTAGCAATCTTTGAACAAAGGAACCTGTATTTTTGTGTTGCACTGGATCTTACAAGTAATGTAGCCAGCCCTGCCTGGAGGTATCTAATCTACAAATACTTAGGTAGTGTATGCCAGGCACTGTATCAGGCAGAGGAAATCAACAGTAGTAAAATGTTCAACTTTCACCCTCATGGAGCTGCCATTCCATTAGGAGAGAAAGATAACAATGAAGAGAATAACAAAATAATTGTAGATTAAGATAAATGCTGTGCAGCACTGTTTACAATAGCCAAGACATGGATGCAACCTAAATGTCCATTGACAGATGACTGGATAAAGAAGCTATGATATATTTATACAATGGAATACTATTCAGCCATAAAAAAGAATAAACAACGACATTTGCAACAACATGGATGGACCTAGAGGTCGTCATACTAAGTGAAGTAAGCCAGAAAGAGAAAGAAAAATACCATATGATCACTTATATTTGGCATCTAAAAAATGGACACAAATGAACATATTTACAAAATAGACACAGACTCACAGACATGGAAAATAAACTTATGCTTACTAGGTGGGAAAGGGGGTGGAGAGGGATAAATTAGGAGTTCAGGATTTGCAACTACATTGACCCATTTTGAGTTATTATTTTTGCTGACAGAGGTCACCTTAGTATGTCTTTCAGCATAGATGTGTTGGAAAATGATTGTCTCAAATTTTGGTACCTGAAAAAGCTTTTATTTTTCTCTTCATTTTTTGAGGATATACTAGCTGTTTATAAAATTCTGGTTGTGTTTATTTTCAATTCTTTAAAGCAATCATTCCTCTCTGTTCTGAATTCTATCTATTTTTGTTGAGAAATTAAGCTGACAGTCTTACTTATGCCATGTAGGATGGCGATGACTAAGAAATGAACAGGCCAAATACCTTGGTGCAGGAGTCCACCCTTCAGTTGTATCTCAATAAAGTAAAGGTTCATTATTCAAAGCCTCTAGGTAAATTATAGGAACTACTCACACTACCGTGGGTTTTTAAAACCACTTGCTGTTAAGGTTTTTTTTTTTTCTTTTTTTAATATGATGGACACTCCTAAGAAATGTCAATGGCTTTTCCCACAATAATACAGGTTCCCAAATCAGTGGGAACAAATATTTTCCAATTTGAAGCTAATTGTGAATCCCAATGGTTACTGCTCCTGGCAGGATGACATCTGAGCGACCCTAATAACCTGCCTCTCATGGTGTGGTGATGCAGGCCAATAACCCTGATGATAGTTTTGGTGTTGGGGATGGCGTTTTTATTTTCTTTTTTGCAGGTTTTATTCTGGGAAGATGTTGAAATCTCAAGTGCCAAGGGAGAGTGCTTGCTACCTAAGCTGCAGCCATATTGCCTTCTAGAGTCTGCCAAATCCCTTGAAATTTGAGGCTGTACTACATGTTTTCCATTTTCCTTGGAATGATCTTTCCCACACTAAGTCTTCGTCATTTATAGGCCTGGTTGACATATTAACTTTCCTAAGAAAGCATTCTGACCAGCCAGTGTGTGTGTGTGTGTGTGTGTGTGTGTGTGTGTGTGTGTATTTGTTTATATTTGTTCTAAATATAATTATATGCTTCTTAGGTTGTTTCTTTGTTTGGTGTCTATCTTCTTCACTAAACTTAAATATCATGAATGCAGTAAGGATGTTAATTTTGTGTAGGTCTATATTCCCTTGGTTCCCCATTATGCTTGAAATCTATGTGGGATCAGTAAACAATTTAATAAATCAATGTTTTTTCCCAATGGTACAAACATTTAAGGAGAATTAAGGGAAGTGCTCATTCCAGGGACTCACTTGTCTAATGACAGAACTTGTATCTCTGTCCCCCAATACTGATGTCAAATGTCAGCCCTGGAAGTCATGCTATGGTTTGGTTTGTACATTATCAAAGAGAATTACTGAAAATAGAGTAAATACACCCATGAACTCCCTCAACAAGCAGAAGCTGGATCCCCATAGATTTTAATCACCTGTTCCCTGGTTAGATGAGATAAAGAGTTTTGTAGCCCCCATAGGGTATTTGTCCCCCAAGAGTTTCATGACTGCATAACTCCCTCCTGGGTCCCATTCTTTAACTTTCACATCCCCACATGACTCTATTTGGCCTGATGTTAGAGAATGCAGCCCCCAAGTTGGTTACTTTGACCATCCATTTATTCATCTGATTTGTTAATTGTTGTCTCGTAGCAACAATGACCTTCCCCTAAACCGCGATGTTGCTAAGAGCATGCAACAATGTCCGAAATAATAGTGATGATGATCGTGATTACGACAATCACTCCTCAGTATGAGGTGTATTAGGGATTTTCTTATTTTCTGGTCATAGCAGCGGTCTTCAGAGAGGATGTTGTTGGGGCTGACTTACTATTATTTCCAGATCGTAGATGAAGACAGCAAGGCTCAAAGAGGGTAAGTGGCCTACCTAAGAAGAGTGAGCAGCAGCTTCAGGACTAGAACTCTTGTTAGCTGATTCCAGAGCCGAAGCCATTTTTTTTTCTCTAGTTTTCCCTGCCCCTAGAGAACTTTAAACTCTTGGCCAAACACTAAAGAAGAGCATCACAATAGAGCGTTTACGTTTTTTCATTAACTAAGTTTCTGATTTAAGGTCTGTTCACACGTGAAGGTGCTGGAATTGTATTGTTCAGGGAGTAAGCTAAGCCTGCAGATCTCCTAGATGAAATATACTGTTTGCACAAATTTGCGTGCATAAACGAAATCAAGAAAATGCATTAAGGAAGCGATTTGTCCTTTGATTTATTCAGAGTTGGGGCTCGAATGCTTTGAATGCTTCTTGTATCTTTCATTTTGTTTCCTGCAGCCAGAGACTATATGTCTGAACAGTATAAAGATCCTATTAGAACATGTGAATTTATCATGGAGCACAGAGAGGAGCACGGGAAGAACCTGAGTCTCTGCTTTGTTCGGTGTAAGCTTACATGACTTTGAACAAGTTATTTAAAACATTTCAATCTCAGTTTTCTCTTTCAGGGAATGTGATCATAGTAGTTATCTAGAGTAACAAGTTTTAACTTTATTTTTCCTCCAGGACAATGGTGTATTAAAACTTAAGATTTCACATGTGGAGAAGAACACTGGTAAAAAGTTTTAAAATAATTCCTAGAACAAAGGTATTTTTTTCAGAATTTGAGAAATCCTGTTTCTATCGTATTATTCAATTGAGCATTATTTTAGGGAAGCAACAGGTATCCTAGTAACCCTCATGTCACCAATAGCAGAAGTGAACTTTGCCCAGAATTCTCCATGCTTTTGTCCTGACCCTCACCTGTCTTTCTAGTCAATTTTCCAATCCCTGTTCTCACCTTAAGACCCATAGGACTAATCTCACTATTATATTTCTCACTGTGTCACTCAGCATGGAGCTGAGAATTTTCATATCAGCCCTCAACTCCTACAAAATGATGTCCACATCTCTATATCCCTTTTCTTGGCCCTACTCCACTCCTGCCCAACTGCTGAAATTATTCAACTCTTAAATTTATAGTCAGTCATCAACATAACCCAATATATACTTAATCTTTCCTCTGAAAGTCCTCTTTACCTGCGTGGTCTAACTGAAATCTTTCTGTGTCCTGGGACAGTGTTTCTTTTGAAGTCATCTCGAGTGGTAGCAATTTTCTCTCCCATACCCCTCTTACCACTGAATTTCTTCATTTTCTGGATCTCGTAACATTAGAGTATTCTAATTTTTGTCTTTCTAAACTCTTCCTTTGGTGGTGTTTTTTAATCTGGTGAATTTAATCCCCCTTTGTTGAACCAAAAGAAATTGTCAACAGAATTCAAATCAATGTGAGGCAGCCAATTCTCTCCTCTGAATGACAGATTTATATATCCAGTGGTTTATGCAACACCTTTACTTGGATGGCCAAAAGGAATCTCAAACTTAAGGAAATGATTTTTTTTCCCCTTTGTCCCAAAATCTGCTTCTTCTACATCATTCTGTATATCACTATAGAGAAATAAGAGTCAGCATTGACCCCTCTCTATCTCAAATATCAATATTCAAGTATGTTAGGATATCCAGTCAGCTCTACTTTTGAAATATGTCCAGAATTGAACAATATTTCTCTCTCTCTCACTACTACCTTGATCTAAGCAATCAGCCTCTCTTACCTAGAATATTGTAACAGCCTATGAAGTATTCTAGCATCTTTCACCTTTATCCTGCTAAATTCAGTTATCAGCACACCTACTAGAGTGATCTTGTTAAAAGAGAATCCAGATTACGTCACTGTTTTGTACAAATCCTGTAATGCTTTCCAATCTTTTTGGAATAAAAGCCTAATATCTTAAAGTAGTGTGTGAGGCCATTATAGCTTCACACTGCTATACTTCTCTGAACTTCCCACTGCAGCCTTATTGGTTTCCCTGCTGTCCCAGGAGCAAGCTTGGCACCTTTAAACCCAGCGCCTTGTATTTGCTGTTTCCTCTGCCTGCTTTGCCCTTCCCCCAAGTATACTCAAGCCTGCTCTCCCGATTCCTTGAGGTATTTGCTCAAAAGTCTCATTTTTATGAATGAGTCTCTCTCAGATCACCATATGTAAAATCATACCCACCTATCTCTAACTTTTGTTATCTCCCACAACCTTTAAAAACTTTTCCATTCATATTACGTATTTTCCCCATTCATTTTACTTTATATATGCCTCTCTTTCTAAAATGCAGGGTCCATAGAAATTGCTGGTTTCCTTTGACCTCTAATATCCATGGCAACGTATTGCCGACAGTAGACACTCAACAGAAATTACTGAATAAAATTGATGACTGGATTAAATATTTCATTGCTGTAGTGGGAATTAATCTCTTAAGGACCTTTAATCTCTAAACTGTTTAGCTAAATTTTAGAGTGGATGAAATTTTCAAACTCCATTTTGGAAAGATTCTTGATTTCGAAAAAATTAGTGGAGATTTCATAATAGGATTTTATGTAGGCTTCAAAAGTTTCCTTAAGTAGTTCATAGCATCAGTGATAATATATCAATATTTGTATTGTTTTTGTCAGTGAGGGCTAAATCCAAGGTTTTTCAGGTGCTTAGAATTAAAGAATAATGGGACAAAAGAAAAATTCATCCACACTTTGAATTCCTTAAGAGTGGACACATTTGTTGAGTGCTTATTAAGTGTTAGACAAGATTATTGTCCCAATTTACAGATGGAGAAACTGAGGCCTGCATTCACTAGTTAATGCTCAAGGTGACTCATAAAATACATAGATTGTTTCTTGGCACAGTTAGAATGGCCATTCATATAAATAGAAAACTTGTGTGAAAAACTGGAGGACACTATATGAAGGATAAGAGAGTAGGAGTTTGGGAGGAAAGCAAATTACATGAATGACATTATCAACCCTTTGATTTCACCCTTATCTACAGGCCCTATTATATATCATCCATCTCTCCAATACCAGAAAGATCAAGCCCTCTATTTGAATCATAATATCTAGCAACTTCTATAGTTTGAGTTTGCATTATCAACCTAATTAGCTGATGGGGAAATTGATGAGAAAATTGATAGCTTAGTGATGTTGCACATTACCAAAAAAGAGGTTCATCAGTTCTGTACGTGGTGGACCTGGGATTTGCGTCTTTTAACATGGCTTTAACATGGATCCAGATCAGGGACATCTGAATGCAAAAGTTAAAAAGTGCATTAATGTAATGAAAGTTAAAAACTGTTATTTTATAGATGTCTTTATTCCCTGTACATGAATTTCTATTCTTTTCCACTATGTGGTTAATTACACTTCTTGTGTACTGTACTATGTAGAGAGAACATCTTAGGCTAAGGACATGTTTTATTTAACTATCTTCCTATCATATAACACTATTCTTGACAAAATGGAAAGCCAAAAAAAATGTTAGTTGAATTAAAATGAATTCAATTTCACATTAATTTTTACTAAGTTACTATGTGTTTAGGGTAAGGAATAATTTTTGTTTACTTTAGAAACTTTGAATCGGGAGCTGGAGCTGTTTAGTTAGCAAGGAATCTGATGAACTTGCATAAATCCCCTTTTCTTGTCTTAACCTTAATTCAGTCTTCTAAGAAGTTAGGAGACTGGGGTGCATTATCTCTAAATCTTTTTATCTGGGATACTCTATGATTTATCAATAATTTAAAATTTCATTTAGTTGTCATAGCAATGCTTTAAATCTAAAGACTCCTGGAAACAAGTTATTATAATACTGAGATAAGGCACAGAATAATCGTGCTGATTAATTTCAGTGGAGTCTTCCTTTCATTTAT
Source organism: Camelus ferus (assembly GCF_009834535.1). Lineage (NCBI taxonomy): Eukaryota > Metazoa > Chordata > Mammalia > Artiodactyla > Camelidae > Camelus > Camelus ferus. The sequence continues at coordinate 33,756,605 of NC_045705.1, forward strand.
TATTCTGATTCTGTTTTTTTTTTTTTTAATTGCCACAGGTCTGACACATAATTCCCAAATGATCCTCACAGAGAACAGTACAAAGGTGACCGAGTTCATTCTTGTGGGGTTATCGGATGATCCCAAACTGCAGATTCCCCTCTTCATCATCTTCTGTCTCATCTACCTCATCACTCTGGTTGGGAACCTGGGGATGATCCAGTTGATTCTGCTGGACTCTCGTCTCCACACTCCCATGTACTTTTTCCTCAGTCACCTCTCTCTGGTGGACTTTGGTTACTCCTCAGCCGTCACTCCCAAGGTGATGGCAGGATTCCTCACAGGAGACAAAAGCATCTCCTATGATGCTTGCATCACCCAGTTCTTCTTCTTTGTAGCCTTTATCACTGCAGAAAGTTTCCTCTTGGCCTCCATGGCTTATGATCGCTATGCAGCAGTGTGCCAAGCCCTGCATTACTAGCACCACCATGACGACTAATGTGTGTGCACGTCTGGTCATAGGCCCCTACATCTGTGGTTTCCTGAATGCCTCCATCCACACCGGGAATATTTTCAGGCTCTCCTTCTGTAGGTCCAATGTAGTTGACCACTTCTTCTGCGATGCTCCACCTCTCCTTGCTCTGTCATGCTCAGACAGCTACGTCAGTGAGATGGTTATTTTTTTTGTGGTGGGTTCCAATGCCCTCTTTTCTGTCCTGGTCATCTTGATCTCCTATCTGTTTATATTTATCACCATTCTGAGGATGCGCTCATCTGAAGGCCGCCAGAAGGCCTTTTCCACCTGTGCTTCCCACCTCACTGCTGTCTCCATCTTCTACGGGACTGGCACCTTCATGTACTTACAGCCCAGCTCCAGCCATTCCATGGACACAGACAAGGTGGCATCTGTGTTCTATTCTATGGTCATCCCCATGCTGAACCCTGTGATCTACAGCCTGAGGAACAAAGAGGTCAAGAGTGCCTTTAAGAAGGCAGTGGGGAAGGCAAAGTCTTCTATGGGATTCATATTTTAATTACATTGACTCAATAAGGCACCTTCATCCACTTTGGATCTGTCTGGGAAAAAAATGTTTACCTGTCCATTCCCAATTTTCTAATTTCTTATAGTAATTTCCCCAGCTATTTATTAAGTCTAAAAAGCAAAAATCTTAAAATCTATCAGACCTAGGAATAATTGGTTAAGAAAAGTCACTCATCAACATGGAATTCTTATAGTAAAAAATTCTTCTTAAAAAGAATGTTCAACCACACTCCCACATGAACATGTGCATTTATATGCATGTATTAGCGTATGCACACACATACTCACGAAACCCACAAACCTATAAATTGACGAATTTGTTTAAGACATGAATAAGATAGATACATTGTTACAGAATGTAAAACAACTATTTTGATGTCTGAGAACATATTCTTAATACAAATATTTTGACCCACCTAATGGAAATAGTATACATATAGCATATATATATAATGTATATAATATTATACATTTGGTTTTAAAAATCATATTTCACTTTATCCTTTTGCATATGAAAATGCAATAGATTTTATATTTGAAAAAATTAACATTTATGAGAATAGCTCCAAAGACCTGAGTATTGATTTCTTATTGCTGCTTTGTTTTTCCTTGTTTTTAATAAAAATGCATTCCTTTACATGGGCATTTACTTTCCTAGCTAAATTTCCATCTTAATACATTATTATCTAAAATTAATATGTTTACATGACAATTTTAATTGAGAATACATGTCACAAGATAGGGAGAAGAAAAAGATGTTTTTAAAATTAATTAATTATTTATGTTTTTTTATGGAAGTACTGTCAGTTTATAATGTGTTAATTTCTGGTGTAGAGCATGGTGATTCAGTTGTATATCTATATGTATTCCTTTTCATATTCTTTTTAGTTAAGAAAAAGATGTTAAAGACATACTTTAATTGACTTAAAATATAACATTTAATTAAAAAATTTTAAGCACCAATAATTTTAACATTAATAACATACATAAATATTATGAATTTGTTAATAATTTTGTTATTAATATTTTGAGTCTAACTTGTTAAACTATCTGAGTCTATTTGTATTCCATTTCTTCCCTCAGATTTGGGAAGGTTTCGGCTGTTATTTCTTCAAATATTCTTTCTGCCATTTTCTCTCTCCCTTGAGACCCCACCTTGTATGTTTGTTGGCACTGTTAATAGCTTTCCACTTGTCTCGGGGACTCTGCTGATTTTTCTCCATTTTTTAAAATTCTTGTTTCTCAGACTGGATATTCTCAACTGACCTATCTTAAAATTCATTGATTTTTTTTTTTTATTCTGCCAACTTAAATTTGCTGCTCATCCACTTTGGTAAATTTGATATTTCATTTATTTTCTTTTACAATTCAATAATTTCTATTTTTTAAATAATGTATATATCTATATCGGTGTTCCCTATTTGGTGAGACATTGTTCTCATATTTTCCTTTAATTTTTTAGACTTAATTCCCTTTAGTTTTGACCACAATTGTATTATCTAATTTAAATTTTTTTCTAGAAAGTCCAGCATCTGGGTTTCCTCAGAATAGTTTCTGTTGATTTTTTAAAAATCTTTGTATTGGTCATACTTTCCTTTTTCCTTGTGTAACATATATTATTTCGAAGATGGGCATTTCAAATAAAATGTGGCATATTCTGGAAATCAGGCCTCCCCTTCCACCTAGAATTTGTTGGTGGTGATGCTGCTGTTTTTTGTTTAGTGATTTTCCTGGATTACTTATGTTAATTCCACATTCCTAGTTGTGTGTCACCACCAAACTTTCTGCTTACTTAGCTTAGTGGTCACCTAATGGTTGGACAGGTTTTCTTAAATACTCTAAAGCATTAACTCTTATGAATCTTGCACAGAAGTCTGTATGTGTGTCTGGGAGCATGACTGCGGTGGTCTGGCTATTTAAATTCTTTTACTCCACAATTCCTGCTTGTGCAGAGCCTCAAGGTCAGTGTTGGATGAAAGATTAAGTCTTTCTCAGGTCTCTTCTGTGCATGTTTTTATTTTTCTTCCATTTTTAAAATACTCTATTTTATCCTTTTGAAAATTATTATATGAACATTTTGTTTCTACGAAGCAATGAGGTCAAGACAGAAATATTAACCTTTTAAGATAATTTTGTATCTCTATAAAATATGCCTACAGAGAACATACTTCCATTTAAACACACATCATTTCCCCCTCAATTTAAGTTCTTAGGAGAGTTGTTCAACTAAAGAAATAAGAGTAAACATGAATTGATGTTCTAATATTCCAACTAATGGTCTTAAATTATTTTTATTAAAAACTAACCCCTCTCCATTTACCTCTGGCAAGTTTCTCACATACATGTGCTTCTGTTTGGGGGCTTGTTTGTGTCCCAGTTTCACATATATGTTTGCATTGTTATGTGGTAGGAAAAATGTGAGTGGGACAAATGAATAAATCAAATATCATTAGTCAGGTTTTGACAAGGAGGAACTACTACTTTTTATGCTTTCTCTTAGCCGTCTTTATTCAGGTATCGCAGTTCTGGGCAACTTATCGTTTTACTAGACAACAGACTTTTGAAGAGTGGCAGAACCAGAAAGATTTGAATGCAATGTGGGGCTTAAAATGTAATTGTTTTCATGAGGAGGAACTGAAAAGAATGAAACTAGGTTATCGTGTATCCTACTGTGTTAGAATCCCAATCCTAGAGACAATTTTGCCTTCTCAACCACCTTCTTGAATGTACTCTTGACTTCCTTGTTTCTCAGGCTGTAGGTTACAGGGTTCAGAATGGGGGTGATCATGGTGTAGAACACAGGTGCCATTTTGTCTGTGTCCATGGAATGGTTGGAGCTGGGCTATAAGAACAGAAAGATGACTCTCCTGTAGAAGATAGAGGTGAGGTAAAAAGCACTGGTGGACAACGTCTTTTTGTGTTCCTAAGCTGAGAACATCTTTAAAATTGTGGTAAATAGGAATAGGTATGAAATTAAGAGAACAAAAACTGAAAAAAAGACATTAAAGCTAGACGTAAAAACAAGAACCACCACACTAATGTATTTATCAGAACAAGAGGAAGCCATGACAGCTGGTACACCACAGAAAAGTGATGGACCACATTAGACTTAAAGAAAGAGAGACTGATTATGTCCCTAACATGGATGGAGGCATTCAGGAAACCATAGGCGTAGCAGGCTATGACCAGATGAGCACAAACACTTGTCATTATGGTAGTGATGTAATGTAGGGGCTTATATACTGCTGCATAGCAGTAATAGCCACTGAGCCCAAGAAGAAATTTTCTGTAGTGACCAAAGCTACAAAAGGAACATTTGATCACAGTACACATTGTAGGAGATGACTCTGTGTTTTATAAGGAACCTGGCCATGACCTGGGGAATGATTGTTGAGAATTAACAAAAGTCCACCAGAGACAGGTTACTGAGGAAGACATACATGGGAGTGTGGAGATGAAAGTTCAGCAGAATCATCATGGTAACCCCAAGGTTCCCAATGAGAGTGATGAACCAAAATACAGTCAGAACTAATAAATGAGTTCAGTAAAGTTGCAGGATACAGAATCAATGTAAAGCAACCAGCTGCATTTATATAAAAAGGGGGAAAAGCATACATTATTGTCTTATAAACTAATTTAGAAAAAGTAATTGACAAAATTTCCTTTGCTTTTGTAATAATAACAACTCTAAATCTAGGGATAGAAGTGAGCCCCCTCAAACTGATACAGAACATTAATAAAAAGCCCACGGCTAACATCATAGTCAAATGTGGACGTCTGAAATCCTTCCCTGCAAGATCTAATATTGGTGGAAAGAAAACCTACAGAATGGGAGAAAATATTTGTTTATAACGTATCTGATAGAGGCTTAATATGCAGAATATATAAAGGACTTGTAAAACTCAAAAAACAAACAAGTAAACCAAATAGTTCAATTGAAAAATGGGCAAAGGGCTTGAATAGACATTTCTCTAAAGAAGGTATGCTGATGGCTGATGGGCACATGGAAACATGCTCAAAATGGTTAGTTATTAGGGAGATATAAATCTATAAATCTCACTATAATGAGATTCTATATGACACCTATCAGGATAGCTACTATACAAGAAAAGGGAAACCAACAAGTGTTAATGAGAGTATGGATAAATTGGAACCCTGTACATTGCTAGTGAGAATGTGAAATGGAACAGTTGCTGTTGAAGACAGTTTCGTGGTCTTCAAATGTTAAACATAGAATTACCAAATGAATCAACCATTCTACTCTTTGTGATATACCCAAAGAATGAAAACAGGTTCTCAAACAATACTTGTGCATAACTACAAGTATTCATGCTGCATTAGCAATTGCCAAAAGGTGAAAACAATCTGAATTCCATCGAGAATGGATGATCAAACTGTGATATATACATACAATAGAATATTATTTAGTCATAAAAAGAAATAAGGTATTGATATATGCCAAAACATGGATAAGCCTTAAAAACATTACACTAAATAAAACAACTTCAGACATAAAACATGAAATATTATGTGATATTATTTATAGTTATATCCAGAATAGGTGAATCTAGAGACTGAAGGCAGATTATTGGTTTCCAGAGGGAGGAGGCCTTAATGAATAGAGGATATTCTCTGTGAGTGAAAAAATCTCTTGGAATTAGATGTGATTGTTGGGCAACATTGTGAATGTGCTAAATACTTCTAAATTGTACACCTTAAAATAATAAATTTTGTTATGTACATTTCATATAAATTAAGGGACAGACAGAGGGAAATTAAACAATAAGATGAGAAAATAATGTAACTACAAAAGTAGAATGATGAAAATTAAACAAAAGAACGCTTTGAGTCACCTGAAGGTGAAGCATACAAGGACAGGGTCTTCCCTCAAGCTGCTGGACACCTATAATCATGGTTTACTTCCAGCAAAACTGATTTCTAACATCTGGTCTTCAGAACTGTGAGGAAATAAATACATGTTATTTTAAGCCCAGTGTATGGTAATTTGTTACAGCAATCATAGGAAATTAATATAAAATCTTTGTTGTGTTAAACCATTGGCTTTTTAACACAATGTGTTAATGCAGCATGACCTAGCATTTTTTTTTTGTCTGTGTTCTATTTTCACAAATAGATGATGAGTTTTTCTGTTCAGTTCCTCTTATCATTCATTTACTCATTCATTAAAATCTTTTACTGAGTCCTAACTCTGATTTAGGCTTGAATCTTTGTTAGTAAACAAATGAGAAATTGTTTTAATATGTACAGAATTTTTTGTAATGGGGAAGACAAATTAAAGAAGTAAACAAACATTAGAACGAATACACAATTATATATTTTGATCAGCATTATGAAGGAAAAGATGATAGGGAAAAAAATCTGTGGTGGGGAGGAGATTGGCCCACATAAGTTTATTTCTACACCAAATCACAATTTCAGTAGACTCTCCTGAATACTTTTATGGAATAAACATTAGACTAGATTCTGAGAATGCATACCTAAATGAGTTAAAATCTTTGGTCTCAAAGAGCTTGCAATTCAGTAGTACAACTAAATCTGTAAAAACAAACTCATATAAGTAATAAGTGTTTTAATAGTTATATGGAGAAGGTTGACAAATTAGATGATGGAATGAAAGAAGGAAAAGAAATGGAAAAGAAGGGATACTAACATTTTGAGCAGCTATTCTGTTTCAGGAAGTGTGTTACAATCTGGCTCCTTCAGTACCCATTTAATATAATTCTGTGAGATGAGAGTTTCCCCAGTAGTAGCTTAGAACACTTAAATGACTTTTCCTATGTCACACAATTTGGTTGGAATGCATTCAAATAGAATTACTCTATATAGAGTATCATGTCACCTGCATAGAATGACAATTTACCCTCTTCTCTTCCAATCTTTGAGGTTATATTTTACATCTTCACATTTATCCTTTGAATGTTTATTGTAGTGATAGTTGCTTTTACATTTTTAATATTTTTGTTTTTTAAAATCTACATACTGGCTTATTTAAGTGATCTTCTATTATTACTATATATTTGCTTTTCTTATTGGGATTTTCCCTTTCTTATAAATTCTTATTTCCTTTCCATTAAGGAAGACCCTTCAACATTTCTTTTAGGGTAGGTTTAGTATTGCTGAATTATTTTAGTTTTTGCTTGTCTGAGAAATGTTTTATTTTTCCTTCTATTTTAAATGATAATCTTGCTGGGTAGAGTATCCTAGGTTTCAGGTTTTCCCTTTCAGGACTTTGAATTTATCATGCCACTGCTTTCTGGCCTGCATAGTTTCTGCAGAGAAATCAGCTGATAGCCCTGTAAGGGTTCCCTTGCATATGACTGTTTTTCTTTTGCTGTCTTTTGAATTCTCCCTTTATCTTTAACTTCTGCCATTTTAATTATAATATGTCTTGGTTTGGGTCATCTGTTTCAGTTCATCTTGTTTGGGATGAACTCTGTGCCTTGTACCTGGATATCTGTTTCCTTCTTTAGGTTTGGGGGTCTTTTAGCCATAATTTCTTTAAATAGATCCCCTCTCCTCTTTCTGGAACCCCTATAATGGAAATGTTGGGATGTTTTTATATTATCCTAAAGGCCTCATATGTTACTTTTGATTTTTTAAATTTGTCTTTCTATCTGCTATTCTGGTTGGGTGATTTCCATTATTCTATCTTCCAGATCACGTACGCATTTTTCTGTGTCATTCAGTCTGCTATTCATTGCTTGTAGGGCATTTTTAATCTCAGAAATTGTATTGATTGAGTCTTACTTATAGTTTCTAGTTCCTTGTTAAAATGATCTATGTTTAGATCAATTTTCTTTCCTAATTTAATTAGCATGTTTATTATCAAAATTTTTAATTCATTATCTGGTAGACTGATTATCTATGTTTCATTAATTTTTTTTCAAGACTTTTCTTTTGCTTGTTAAATTGAGAGTAGTTTCTCTGCCTTTTTTAAACTCAACGTTCTCTGTCTCTATGAATTTAGGAGAAAGTTATCTTTTGTGATCTTGAAGGGTGTTTTTATGTGGGAGCATACTTATGGAGACTGTATGTGCCCAATGTCTTTGATATGAGGGCTGGATCTGATGTGGATGACAGCCACATCTTTCCTCAGGGTGTGCTGGCCACTATCACCTTGATAGAGAGTGTGGCTGATATTGGAGGAGCTAGAGTCTGTGTGGAGTGTGAGGCGGGACTTCCTTTCTGCTCAGTGGCCATCAATGCACTGTCAGGAGTTAGTTTTACCCCCAAGTTGCTGGAGCAGAAGCCCCGAGGGTCGGGCTTGAAAAGACTCTGTTCCCTTTAAGTGTCTGTTTTTTCCTCTCCCCACACTGGGGCTTTTGCCCCAAAGGACTGTAGTAAATGGGCTTATGACTTACAGAGATGTGATTCACTGCTTGTGTAGGTGTCTCTGGCTCACCTCAGATGCAGCCCAAAGTTATACCTGTTCCCCTATTGTGGTCATCCCAGCTCTAGTGCAAGGTCATGGCATGGAATGGGCAAGGCTGGAGGTTTTGCTCAGCTGGGACTTGGGATCAGGTTGTAGTGGATGTGGGAATTAAAGTGACTGTGCTACTGTCAGAAGTCTGGGCTAATTACGAGGCTCTATTTGACTAAGCAACAATAATAGCTGTCATCACCCCACCTGGACCACTCCCAAGCCCCCGGGTAAACTCTTTGTCCCTATATTGAGTCTTTTCCCAGGTCCTGGCTACTCTAGGTTCAGTGCTAAGATGTGGAATGCAGTGAGTAGAGCTGGTGTGTTTGCTCAGCTCAGATTAGGGAGCATGGGGAGGTGGCACATAGTCGAACAGACCCCTCTCTGCCCTGTCTAGTGGCAAGCCAGCACCTGTGCACACTTCTCACAAGAGGCGTCTAAGCTTCTCCAGCCTTTCTATTTGTCCCAGCAGTTCTTCAAGCAGTCAAAGGGGCTTATCTCCTCCACTGTAGGACCTCAGGACTGGGATGCACAGTCTGTGGCTCAACCTTCTCACTTCATAACTTTATTTATTATGTCTTTATATGAACCTCAAGCTTAGCAATGCAGGTCTCTTCACTGAACCCATAATATGCTGTGCATGGTCCCACTACCTGGTCTTTGCTTATACCATCAACCATTAAACCTACATGCCAAACCTGCCCACACAATATTACCTGCATCTTCTGGACTCAGATAAATAGTCTTATTGTGGAATGTGATTCCTGACTTCCTGTGTGGCCACAAAGGAACCAGATGCTGAAACCTGGAAGTTCAAGAGTGTCAAGTCCCCATGGGGTGAACCTTGGCTGATGGGAAGCAAGAGATGAAAAGGAACGGGGTATATACATATCCCCTTCTCTCCCTGGACTGATCCTAGCTATGATTTCTCCCTCCAGAGGAGTCCAAAATCCAACATGTTGGTGAATACATCTGATGAATAATCTCTGGCTCTTCCATCTTGTGAACAATCACCCTTGCAGTCATGCATTTCATTGCATTGTTTCGCATCTAGCTTAGCTTCTGTTCCCTCTGTTGTCCTCCTCCTTACATCTCAGGGATTTTTATCTTTCAAATAAAATGTCAAGACTTAAATTCTTGTTTCTGGCCCTGCTTTCTAAAGACACATGCTAAGATAGTAGTTATCCTAGTCCCTTTGGGCTGCTATAACAAAGTACCATAAACTATGTGGCTTATAAACAACAGAAATTTAATTCTTGGAGTTCTGGAGGCTAGAAGTCCAAGATCAGGGTACAAGCAGATTCAGGGTCTAGTGAGCCTGCCTCCTGTTTCATAGACAGCCATCTTCTCACTGTGTCTTCACATGGCAAAAGGAACCACAGAGCTCATTTGGACCTCATGTGTAAAAATACTAATCCCATTCACGAGGGCTCTGTTCCCATGATCTAATCACTTCCCAAGAGTCTCCCACCTCTTACCATTGCCCGGGGGTCAAGTTTCAACATATAAATTTTAGGGGGACACAAATGTTCAGACCATAACAGTAGTAGATGAAGGAACTCATGGATAAGTTGTGGAAACAAGGATTCTGTTTCCACCCACATTTCTTTTCTAGCTGTGGCTAGCTAGCTAGCTAGATAGATAAAATAACTTACCTTTTCTTTCTTCTCCATTACCCAGTTATTTTAAATATTAGTCATGAATATCTATTCAGTTAGTCCATAGGTTAAGTTGTTTCCTGTTGAAGAGGGGGTGACTGTTCTTGGTTTGGGTGAGAAATAACTGCAGTATATTATGAGGCACATGCAATCATTAGAAGAAGGAGTCTATTAATTTTGGTTGTGTCTCTGGCTATAGCCTCCCATTCTCCTGTCCATTTCAGGGTTTGTTTTTCTAGTCTTCCCAGTGTATCTGTGAACTACTCAATATCATTTCAATATGTTTCTTTTCAATATTAATAATCCAGAATTTATTTTTTAATTTGTAACTAAGAGCCTTGAGTGCTGAATTACTGAGTCCCCAGATTCCCTTCCAACCCTGACCTTCATTCAAGTGATAAAGAAGGCTGTAGTCTAGCCTCTTTTTCTATAGATGGCATCCTCTTGGAGTTACAATCCATAGTGCAGGAATTGAACTCAATTCCCAAGGTACAGATTGAGTGTTACCCCTCTACTAGGCACTAGAGAGGAAACAGAGAAGGAACTCTCAAAATGCTTACCATCTCACTGGGAGCATAAAACACACAGGAAACAATTCAGTTGCTACGAAGAGCAATGAGCAACTAAATTACAAACAGGAAATCACAGGTAGGCAGAGGTCCCTGAAAACAAGCAAACCAACAGTAACAAAAAAAGCAGAGCATCTATTCCCCATTTACCTCATTGAGAATGAGATGTGAAAACAACTGTCTGTCTTGAGGCAAATGCTTCAGGGATATTATCCTCAAGGACCTGAAAGGAGCTAAATGTCCCATGTGAGCCCAGCACCAGGAGTCTACTAATACTGTGCTTGGGAAAGAGTCAGGGTCTGAAAAATACATAAGACCTGCTCTCAGTCTCCCCACTGCAACCCTGTCAAGAATAAGTTAAGCTACTGGGTCTAGATTCCAGTAACTTCCTAATATTCTACCATTTTTTTCAGAGGTGAGACTTTTCAGACTTTAGTACTGCTCTTACCTAGCTAAGCAGGTCCTCAGGGACTCAGAACAATTTATGTGGGACTGATGGTGGGTGGGAGAGATAGGACAGGAAGGCGAGACTGGAGATTGTTACTTAAAACTACACACTTCCTTGTGCCAGATGACCTCAGGCCAGATACACATCTTGCCCTGAGGTTAGATATAGATGCCTTTATCTCATTTTAGTTTTATCTTAGCATCTCTCTTCTATGTATAAGTTTCTGTCTATCTCTGATTAGTAAGCCAAGCTTCTCAGGAGCAAAGAAACCTCAGAGCTACTGCTCCAGTCTCTACTACCTTTCAGTTTTCCAAAATCCCTGGGATGGAGATTTCTTTTTTTATGGTCTCTTCATGGGGGAAAAAAAGCTATTTAGAGACTTGGCTATTTCTAATCTTTGGGAGACAAATGATTTCGGAGATAAGAAGAGGAGACAGAAAAAAATGAGAGGGAGACGACAGGAGGAGAGCAGAAGAACAAAGACCAACACCTCTTGGCTCTCAAGCCAATTTACTTTCCAATTAGCCACAAGGAGAACCATTCTCAGTCCAATCTCCCTTCCCTGCAGTTGAGTAACACCTTGCAAGGTCCCTGTAGTTTTCTGGTCACCATTAGTTTTTAAAAAAAGTAACTTTAATTTTAGTACTCCAGGTATTCAAAACTCCAACCCAATTCAAGACTTCAATTTCACATCCTAAAAACATGTGTCTTCCCTCCTGGGCTCAGCCTGATGTGCAGCTCGGGGCTGTGTAGCTGGAAGCGGTAAGAACGAAGAATGGGAGTGAGAAAAGGGGAAAGTCTTCAAGTCTGCTGCCAGGGAATACTAGCAGTTGGGGAGTTGTGTGTGGCAGGCACGCTCTGTCATGAGAACATTTGGGATTCTACAGAGGTATTCTCAGGGACCTCCTGAATAGGAGTGTCCTGACACAGGCAACAAATTTTCTCCCTAATCTCTTTCTGACCCCTCTTTCATAAGAGAGCCACTCCATGACCTCATACTGCTGTAGCTTCCTACCCCAGCAGGTTCCTTCTTGGCAGGAGTCCCACCAAGGTGGCTTGAGCTCAAGGACTTCCTGCAGCATTCACTTGGCCTCTGGGTGACTCACTTGCTCATGTTGTGCCACGTGTGAGGACGCAGGATTGCCCCACCACGCCTTCCCCTCTGCCTCCCGCCATGCCATAGTGGGCTGATCCAGTGGCCTCCCAGCTTTAGAAGGGGAGGCTGACACAAGGCTTTAGGTTCTTATGTGCCCCCTCAACTTTCTCCATTCCCCTCAAATCTAGCCAGGAATGAAGTAGAATTCTGGGCTTAGGTTTTATACACATTCCCCAAGAGCAGTTCTGTTGGAGTCCCCCCCCCCCCCAACTTGAGTGGGAAGGAGCACCCACACAGCAGTATATTCTGTGAGCACCCCGACCCTCAGGGGTCCCTACTTCCCCAAACTCTTCACTTTCATGACTCTTCAGATTTCTGTTTTCTTAGATTTAAGGGGCGGAGGTGAATGGTGGGAAAGGTCTTGGGACCAATTAGTTTGTTTTTAAGCAATTCCTTCAGGGATACCTAATGCCTTTGAAAATGGAATATACCTCACTTATTGTCCTCAATTTAGCACATTTAAACTACATTTGGAGCCAACTGTAAAAATCAATTTCAGAATCATGTTAGAGTTTAAAACATGTTCATTGAGAAATATCTATCCTGTCTCTGTCTTTTCTTCCTAAGGTATTCCCTGAGGCTCTGCTCTGCTGACACAGTTCCTTGTTAAGTAGTCTTTCTCTGCCCTTCATTCCTCTTCAGCCTAGAGGGCGTGCCCTCCTCCCTGCGGTGGCCACAGTTGAGTGGGACCATATTGAGCTTTCTTGTGGGGATATGAAGACCTTGTGTTCCTTTCTCCAGGTCGGCAGAAATATGCATCAAGGAAACCAAACCACCGTCTCTGAATTCCTCCTCCTGGGACTCTCCAACCGGGCTGAGCAGCAGAAGCTCCTCTTCGTGCTTTTCCTGGGTATGTACCTGGTCACCGTGAGTGGAAATGGGCTCATCATTCTGGCCATTGGCTTGGATTCTTACCTTCATACCCCCATGTACCTCTTCCTTGCCAATCTATCCTTTGCTGATCTTTCCTCCATTTCCACCTCAGTCCCCAACATGCTGATGAATATTCAGACCAAGAGCCAATCCATCTCCTATGAGAGCTGCATCACACAGATGTATTTTTCTATTGCGTTTGTCGTCATTGACAACTTCCTCTTGGGGGTCATGGCCTATGACCGTTTTGTGGCTATCTGCCACCCCCTGAGCTACACAACCATCATGAAACCCAGGCTCTGCATTTTGCTCACAGTCATCCCGTGGGTCCTCAGTAATGCTGTTGCCCTAACACACACTCTCCTGCTCCTTCCATTGCTCTTCTGTGACAGCAATGCTCTCCCACACTTCTTCTGTGACTTGGCCCCTCTGCTCAGGCTGTCCTGCTCAGACACAGTCGTCAATGAGCTTGTGTTGCTTGTCGTGGGCTTATCAGTCATCACCTTCCCCTTCTCCCTCATCCTCTTCTCCTACGTCCGCATCGTCAGGGCTGTCCTGAGACTCTCATGCACAGAGGGGAAGTGGAAAGCCTTCTCCACCTGTGGCTCTCACCTGACAGTTGTCTTACTCTTCTATGGGACCATTGTGGGGGTTTACTTCTGTCCCTCGTTCACTCACCCTGATGACAGAGATCAGATTGGTGCAGTGCTGTTCACTGTGGTGGCACCCATGATGAACCCCTTCATCTACAGCCTGAGGAACAAGGACATGAAAGGTGCCCTGAGAAAACTCATCTGTAGGAAATAGGGTTCTCCCTTTGATGCCCTGGGCAACTGAATTCCTTTTATCTCCATAAAAAAATGGATGATTCTCCCCAGAGATTGTGGCATAGTGTGATTATTCAGCTTTAGAAGAACTCTTAATCCGTCCTCCGAGGGACTAGTGTTTACCACGTAGCTCTGGTCAAGACCCCACGCCCTCATGTTACATCCCAACAGTCGCACACATCTTGATTATAATCTATGTAACCACAAACCTTGGTGAAATTGTTTATAACTTAGACAATTACATGTGCATGCAGTACCTACAGTCTAGTGTGTGTAACTTTGGAGATGGTTATCACTAATGTCTTTATTCAGTCTAGACTTCTCTAGGTCAGCTTTTCTCAAAGTTTGTCTTGTCAGAACTACTATTTGGTGAGATTTTTAATAGTTGTAAAAATTAAGAGTCCCCTGTTCAAATAATTTTGGGCGACTTCGAGCTAAAAGAAGCAAATATCTTAACCAGAAAACTTCAGAGAGCTTTTAGTATAGTATAAATTTCCAGGAGGGTAACATAGTGTGTAGTATTTCTCTAAACTTATTCAGTCATACAGAACGTGATTCATCACCTAGTGGTGTGTGAGACTTGTGCTGTACAGACTGCACTTTGGGAAGTGCATTTCACTGGAGAAGGAGAGAGCATGTATATGGAAGACATGCGTTCTAGTCCTGACTCTGCCCCTCAAGTAGCTATGAAGCTTCAGGCATCTCAGAGAACCTTCTAGAACTTCGTTTCACGTCTGTAAAATGAGGCCATCGGCCCCAGTTGTTTCCAATCGAACATGTGTATCAGAATTACCTGGAGGAACTCATATTCTGAAAATGTCCTTCAGGTGACTCTGATGTGCTAAAGAATTACTGAACCACATGAGCTCTGTGTTCCACTCCAGCTCTGGAATTTTGTGAATTTAGATACTTACTGGTTGGTGGAAATGTCTTTCAGACATACATCTTGAAAATACTCTGTAGCTACCCAGAAGAATGTAGGTTTTTGCCCTGTCAAAATACTCTTTTTTAATATTTCCACCACTGGAGCAAACTGTTTGCTGGTTATTGAATATAATTTCTCCCTAACAATTGCACTGAAGTGTAGAGAAAAGGTTCATTCTAAATCCTGGCTTTTCTGCAAATTGTGATCCACCTGTGTGATCTAAGGGGAATTATTTGAGCACTGAAACTTCTCTTTTTCATCCGTAAAATTGGAACAGTAATCTCAACATCCCAAAGCCGTTTGTGGTTAAATTTACATGTATATTAGACAACTACTGTAGTGCCTAGAATATTGTAGATGTTAAAAAACAAACCGTGTTCCTTTTCTTCAACTGTTCCCTGGATTCCAACTCTAATCTACCTGCCCTACCAAATTAGGTTTATCTGTCCCCAGTCTAAGCTGACTTTTATTCTTCTCTAAAGTTACAAAAATTCAATTGCTTTAAGAGGAAGTATATAATTATCCACTTGCCTTTCTCTATGGTATCTCTTAAAGTTTTATGATTTTTTGAGTTTTCATTACTACTGTGATCTCATCTCTTTTTATGTGGGTTACCAAACTAGCCTCTTAACAGTCCTGCCTTCCTTGAGTACCTCAAAATCCACCCTATTCCACTCACAGCTCTAACGTGAAAATCAGAGTCCTCTGCTTTCATTATTCCACGTGGAGTAGTAAAGCGCCTTAGATTTGTCATCAGGAGACTTAGAATCTAGCCTAAGTCTGCCACTGACTCACTGTGTGACAAGCCATGTCATTAAGCTGGTTTTTTTTCTGTAATGTAGCAAGTGATCCCATATGAACCAAGAAGGTTTTATAATAGCTTGTATCGTTGAAATTCATTTATGTAAAGTAGAAAATGCAGAAAGAGCTACCTGAGAGGAGAGTCAACAAAATGTTAGCAGTGGTTGTAGGAGATTATATTTTTGAAAAATGGCCACAGCAATGTTTTCCACCCCACATGTTCTTGAAGTGCTTTCCCACTTTCTCATCAGGAGACGGATTATGCGCCCCTCCCCCTTGAGCCTGAAGGCTGTGGGGGCTGCTTTGACTAGCAGAGCATCCCCCAGGGGCTGTTGCATGAGTCCCAAGGCTCTCAGAAAAGCCAGGACCGCTTCCACCTCTGGGGCCCTGGGTTAGAATGCACGAAGGCCCAGCACTCTGAGGCCGCCGTGCTGGAGAGACCACACAGAGTCAGAGGGAGATGCTCAAGGAGCCCCAGAGGCTCCAGCCAGCAGGTCTCAGAGCACCCCCGCCCACCAGTCACCCAGCACATGCGGGAAATCCCTCTGACCCCAGCCGAGGCCCTGACTGCGAGCACGGGAGTGACAGCCACCCAGCCGAGCGCAGTCAACTCCCAGGACTGTGAGAGGTGACGATAAAACGACCATTATTATTTTAAATCTCTTACATTTGGGGTTTGTTGTACAGCAATATATAACCAAAACGGGGATTGTGTTTCATGGGGTAGAGTGATTTATATTATACCACATATCACTGTAACATTTTATTGTGAGTGTCATTCTAGGAAGAAGAAAAAAAAATTTTAAGAAAAATAAACTGTCTTTATTAAACCATCATGCCTAACATTGAATCCGAATCTTCTCAGTTGCATAAACATCAGTTTGGCAGAGCCATAACTTTCCTTCTTTATTCAGGTTTCATCTACCCTGTATTTGATGGAATAAGAACTGTGATGGTTAGACCCAGATCATTTAGTTTGAATTGGCTGCTATCCCCGTGGGCCTGTCCTGGACCACTTACCTCTGTCTTATAGGTTGCACAGGAGGCTGTACCCATTCTCAGATTCCACTCCATCTGCAGTGAGTAATGGGGAAGCTGAGTTGGCTAGGAATAGATGTCTGTGCAAATTTGGAGTTTGCCTGAGAGAGTGAATTTTAAGATGAAGGGTGGGACACAAAAGATAACCGATTCTGAAGATAGAGAATCAAACTTTTATGAAAACCTTGACAAGTTTTCAGAGAAGAAAGGCATAAATCTGTACCTAAATACTTGTATTTCCCTAAATAATTCTTCTTCATTTACAACAAGTAAAATAAACCTTTTATTTACCAGGCTCTGCGTCTGTTCCTGGGACTAAAAGGATGAATAGTTCTCACTTAATACACTCACACTAAAGAGAGAAACTGACAAAAAATTTTCGAGTGATTCTTGAGACTCGAAAAGCAAAGACAATATTTAGTCAATAACCCATGTCATTAAGTTTAGAAAGCATGAAGATTTTTGTGAAAAGCACAATCAACAAGACTTTATGCCATTCTTGGTTTTTTTTTGCATTAGCCATACCTGAGAAAAGTCAACTGGTGATTTTATGAATAAATAAACAGAAACCTCTGCCTTCTAAGTGGAGGTAACACAAATGCAAGAGAAATGACTAGAAAAAAAATCCATATGTTAATTAGGGATGATTTGTAAAACCTAATTTTAGAGTGTCAGCAAATATTTATTTATTCACTAAACAAATCTTTTTTAAGTACCTAGTGAGAGTCAAAAGTAAATGAGACAGCACCATTGGTTTTGGGGTCTTACTTCATAGTACATGAGACAGGCAATGAACACATAAATAAATAAATGTTGGCTATAATATGAGTAACAAGAAGGTGTATGATAAAGAGTGAAGTAGGGTGAGGGGACAGCCGATGACACAGGGTGGAGTAGCTGTTTTAGGCAGGGAGGTTCAGGAGCTGGGGAAGGCTTATCTTAGGAATTTGAGCTGAGAACTGAATAGAATAAGGGGGTAAGCCATGAGACGTTCTGGGGGACACATTCCAAGAAAAAAAAGGAACAGGAATAAAGATCCTGTTGTGAGAACATGTCAAGCATCGTCAAGGAATAGTAAGTGTACTGGACGAGGGGGAAGGAGAGGGTAAGCAGATAAAGTCACGGAGGTAGCTGAGTACCCAACCTGGATGAATCTTACAGGTCACAGTAAAGAATTTGAATTTGATTTGAATACCTTAAGTAAGTACTTAAATCCATGAGACTGGGTGAAATCACCCGAGGAGTGACTACAGGGAAAGACCTGTGACCACGCCCTGGATGACTCTAACATTCAGAAACTAGGACCCAACCAAGGAGCCTGAGGGGCAGCAGCCAAGGAGGAAGGAAAACCAGAACACAGCAGCATCAGGAAGGCCGGGGAAGGAAGTGAAAATTCTTCCAAGGAAAAGGGGGGAAGAACTGTTTCAAATACCACAGTCGCCAAACCATCATTCCTGAAACTGTGCTTTCTGATCCGCTCTCTCCAGCCCACGCAGCTGTCATCCCTAGCGAGCTCCCGACCAGTCCTGCTCAGGCTGAATTCAAGTCAAAACTGCCTCCTTCAGAACATATTTCTCAGAAGATGAAGTCATCTTACAGTGTTTTCCCTGCCCTGATTTCAAATTGACTGCAAATACTCAGTTTGGGGAGAAGGTGGTATGTACTAACAGTATAAGCATTCATTTCAATACATGATGACCTAAAGGGCTCTGTTTACAGTTTGGTCCTTTTAAAGTAATGTCAGGTGGAGCTGTGGTGGGATTTCAGAGACTAACGAATGAGAACAAGGAGGAAATTGTACAGGCATAGAATTCTCAGGGGAACAGGGCCCTCATGAGGGCAGTCACTTCTCCTCTTCCCACTTGATAGGGAAGAAAGAAACTACAAGCAGGGACACAATTTGATATGTTGAGTAGCACATACAAATATTTGCAGTCTTACTATCCTTTCTTCCCTCTTTAAAAAATTAAGATGCCTTTTACAAACATCAAGAATGGTTTTAATTAATTTACATTTATTGTGATCTTTCATATTTGAAACATATTTCTCAAAAATTAAGTTTGCTTTCTAGCTGCCACATTTTTTTATTATGTTTTTTTGTCCATTCCATTCTTTTGGGTGTTATAACTGAATGTTAAGCTACTAGAAATTTCAAGAAATTGAAAAATGATATCCAACTTTTCTCTTCTTGAGTTTATAAAGAATAGGCAGATATGAAACGTGTCAGGGAGATGGAGATTAAATTCTGCTTTAATTCTGATAAGTCAGCTTGAAAGCCTGGCTCAGAGCTATACACAGATGGGCTTCTTTTCTCCTCCAAATTACCCTCCTGTAGCCACTGCTCATGGTGCTCACCCCAACATCCCCTTGGCACTCGTCCCTGCACAGATCAATGCTTATTCAAAAAAAAAAAAAATCTGCAACTTTTAAACTGAGGGCTTATCTTACTTCAAGAATATGCTTAGCCCTTGTGTGGGCCATTTAATGTATCTGGTGGCAACCATCATGAAATATCAGAAAAAGTATTCTGAGTCATGCTTTATGCAGTTTCCAGGATGATCGAGCCTTGGTTGCTTACAGACATAAACTATTTGCTAATAAAACCATGTATTGGCTTCTTTCCTTTCCTTGTCTCCCTTTCCCGCTCCCCTATCAGTACTTTCTGTGTTAACTCTCAAATAAACCACCTGGACTCAAATCACTGACTGTGGAGGTCTGCTTCCAGGCAGCCTCCTCTAGTATGTATCCCAAGATTATGTCTTTTACACAGGGCAGCACCCGTCCCATCGTCTGTACACACAAAGAGAGGAGGGCAGAATGACAGCAGACACCCTTGCTGCAGATAGGCAAGACCAAAAGGGAAAAAGCAGAGGAACACAACGTGTTCTGTTCCTTCTTCCAAATTCCCTCGCCTGACACTGTTTTCCATCTCTTCCCTCTCCTTGAAACACTTTCACTCTACTTCTGCACCTGCAGAGGGTACTAAACCAACTTTTGATTTTTGTGTATCTGGTAATGTCTTGATTCATCATGTCACTCACATGGTAGTTTGTCTTGGTATAGAAATACGGAATAATACTTATTTTGCCTCAGCCTTTTGAAGATATGTGTTTATTACCTACTGAATTCTATCCTGTTTTCTGCTGAGAAGTCTAAGGCAAACCTGATTATTTCTACTTGCAAGACAATATGATCAATATAAAAAAGTTAAGTGTGTTTCTCAGAAATTGATGTAATTCTTCAGACAGGACACTCAAGTTTCTTCAAGTTGAAAATTTTTAACCATTCTCTATTTGAAAATGTATTTTGCCCTGTTCTCTGTATTCGTTCCTTATGTAGTTTATACAACAGTATGTTGAGGTTTTTCAATCTATTCTGCCTGTTTCTTAAATTGTCTTTCCCATTTTTATCTCTTTGTTTCTCTACACATTTAGACAAATGTATAGTGAATTGTATTCATCATTATAGTATAATACAGAGTATTTTCGCTGCTTTAAAAATCCTCTGTGTGGATAAATTTAGGAGTTTGAGATTTACAAATGTTAGCCACTATATATAAAAATAGATTTTAAAAAAGTTTCTTCTCTATAGCACAGGGGACTATGTTCAATATCTTGTAATAACTGTTAATAAAAAAGAATATGAAAATGAGTATTTGTATGTGTATGCATGACTGGGACATTGTGCTGCACACCAGAAATTGACACATTGTAACTGATTGTACTTTAATAAAAAATAAATAAATTAATTTAAAAAATCTTCTGTGCTATGTCTTTCTCCTCCCCCAACCCCTGTCAACCACCAAGCTTTTTATTATCGCTACAGTTTTACATTTTCCAGAATGAGATACTGTTGGAATTATATAAAGTGTGTCACCTTTGCAAATTGGCTTCTTTGTTGTAGTAATATGCATGTAAGCTTCCTCCATGTCTTTTAATGGTGTGATAGCTCATTTCTTTTTAGTGCTGAACAATATTCCATTGTCTGGGTGTATAAAAGTTTAATGTGTTCACCTACTGAAGAGCATTTATTGCTTCCAAGATTTAGCAATTATGAATAAAGCAGTTATAAATATCCATGTACTGGGCTTTGAATGGACATAAATTTTCAACCCCCTTGGGTAAATACCAAGGAGCAATTTGTAGGATCGTGTGGTGAAAATATGTTTAGTTTTGTAAGAAACCGCCAAACTGGCTTCCAAAGTATCTGTACAATTTTGCATTCCCACTGGGAATGAATGAGGGTTGCCTTTGCTCCACATCCTCAACAGCATGTGGTATTGTCAGAGTTCCGGTTTTCTGCGATTCTAATACATGTATAGCGGTATCTCATTTATATTTTAATTTACATTTCCCTGATGACATGATGTGAAGCATCTTTTCATATGCCTATTTGCCTTTTGTATATCTTCTTTGGTGAGGTTTTTGTTAAGGTCTTTGTCTCTCTTTTCTAATAAGGTCGTTTGTTTTCTTATTGTTGGATTTTATTTTATTTTACTTTTAAACATTTTTTATTGAGTTATAGTCATTTTACAATGTTGTGTCAAATTCCAGTGTAGAGCACAATTTTTCAGTTATACATGAACATGTATATATTCATTGTCACATTTTCTTCTCTGTGAGCTACCATAAGATCTTGAATATATTTCCCTGTGCTATACAGTATAATCTTGTTTATTCTACATTTTGAACTCCCAGGATTTTAAGAGCTTTTTTTATACTTTCAATAACAGCCCGTTAGCAGATGTGTCTTTTGCAAACATTTTCTCCACGTTTGTGGCTTATCTTCTCATTCTCTTGACAGCGTCTTCCATAAAGCAGAAGTTTCAAATTTTAGTAAAATCCAGCTTATCAGTTATTTCTTCCATGGATCATACCTTTGGTGTTGCATTTAAAAGTTATCCTATTTTATCTCCTAAGTGTTATATAATTTTGAATTTTACATTAAAGTCTCTGATCTATTTCAAGTTACGTTTTGTATAGGAGATGAAGTCCAAATTCTTTTTTTTTTTGCATGTGTATGTCCAGTTATAAGCATTATTTATTGAAAAGATTATCTTTACTCCATTGTATTGCCTATGCTCCTTGTCATAGGTCAGTTGAATATATTTATGAAGGCTTATTTCTGAGCTCTCTGTTCTGTTGGTCTTTATTGGACTATTCTTTGTCAATATTGCACTGTTTTAACTATTGTAATTTTATAATAAGTCTTTAAGTTGAGTAGCGTCAGGCCTCCAACTTTGTTCTCATTCATCATTATCTTGGCTGTTCTGGGTCTTTTACCACTGTGTATAAACTTTGGAATAAATTTGCTGATATCCACAAAATAACTTGCTGGGATTTTGTTGGAGATTAAAATAAATCTATAGATAATGCCAAGAAGAACTGACCTCTTGACAATATTGAGTCTTCCTATCTGTGAGCATGGAATATTTCTCCATTTGTTTAGTTCTTCCTTGGTTTCATTCATCAGCATCAGAGTTTTGTAGTCTTCTTCATAGTTCTTACACATATCTTGTTAGGTTTATAACTGAGTGCCGTCTGCCCTCTGTATCAGTGGATTCCCCATCTGTGGATTCAACCAACTGCAGATGAAAAATATTTGGAAAAGAATTTCAGAAAGTTCCAAAAAGCAAAACTTGAATTTACTGCACATCAGCATATATCTACATAGCATTTGAAGTATATTTACAACAATTCACATAGTATTTATATTGTGTTAGATATTATAAGTATCTAGAGATGATTTAAATTATATGGGTGCATAGGTTACAGGCAAATACTATGCCACTTTATATAAGGACTTGAGCATCCACAAGCTTTATCTGTGGGGAAGTCCTACAACCAATCCCCCAGAGATGCTGAGGGATGATTGCATTTCATTTTGGGGGTGCTAATATAAAAGCCTTTGTGTTTTAATTTCAAATTCCACTTGTCAATTTCCAGATTATATAAAAGCAATAGAATTTTGTATATTAACCTTGCATCCCACTACCTTGCTATAATCACTTATTAGGTCCAGAAGTTTTTTGTTTTTTGTCTATGCTTTCAGATTTCCTACATAGGCAATTATGTCATATGTGAATAAAGACAGTTTCTGTTTCTTTCTTTCCAATTTGTCTCAATTTTATATCCCTTTCTTATTGTATGAGCTAGGACTTACAATATTGAAAGGAGTGGGGAAAGAGGACATCACTGCCTTGTTCCTGATCTTAGTGGAATATCTTCTAATTTCTCATTATCAAGTGTGAAATACAAAGCACAAAGTTGGTTTTTTGTAGATATTCTTTATCACATGGAGAGTGTTGACATTTATTCTTACTTTATTGAGAATTTTTACCATGAATCAGTGTTGGATTTGTCAAATAACTTTTCTGCATTTATTGATGATTGTGCAATTAGTCTTTTTTAGCCTGTTTATGCAATGGATGACATTCATTTTCAAATATTGGACCATCTCTGCATGTCTATGATAAATACCATGTGGCTATGCTGTATAATTCTTTTTATACATTGAGTTTAACTCTTAAATTTTTTGAGAATTTCTTTTGAGGATTTTTGCATCTGTGTTTAAGAGAGATACTGGTCTGTGGTTTTCTTTTGTTGCAATGTCTTTGGTTTCGATGTTAGGGTAATGCTGGCTTCATAGAACGAGTTAGGAAGTATTTCCTCTGATTCTATCCTCTGAAAGTGATTGCAGAGGATTGGTGTAATTTCTTCTTTACATGCTTGGTAGAATTCACCTGTAAACTCACCTGGGGCTTTCTGTTTTGAAAGGTTATTAATTGCTGATTCAATTTCTTTAATAGATAAAGGGCTATTAATTACAACAGATTGTCTGTTTTTTCCTGTATGATTTTGGCAAACTGTGACTTTCAGGGAACTGGTCAATTTCATCTAAATTATCAAAACTGTGAGCACAGAGTTGTGCCTAGTGTTCCTTTATTATACTTTCAATGTCCATAGACTCTGAAATGATGTCCCTTCTTTCATACCTGGTGTTAGTAATTTGTGTACGCTTTCTTTTTTCAGTCAGTTTTTCCTGGTTAAAGGCTTACTTGTTTTATCGATTTTTTCTAAGAACCAGCTTTTAGTTTCATTGATTTTCCTTTTTTTTTTTCCCATTGGTTTTCACTCTTGATTTTCTGTTTTCAGTTTCATTGATTTATGTTCTAGTGCTTATTAATTTTCTTCTGTTTATTTTGGATTTAATTTGTTCTTCTTGTTCTAGTTTCCTAAGGTAAACTTAGATTATGCATTTTAGGCCTTTCCCAATATATACATTCAATGCTATAAATTTCTTTCTAAACACTGTTTTCTCTGAATCCCCCAAGACTTGATAAGCAGTGTTTTCATTCTATTAGCTCAAAATATTTAAAAATTTCTCTTGATATTTTTTCTTCACCTATTTTTATTTAAAATTATATTCTTTAATATCCACATACTTTATTAGTATTTATTTTATTTCCAAGATTTCTTATTCATGTCCTTTTCATATTGTGTGCTGCTGAATGATAACCCCTTATTTTTCTTTTATTTCCAGCTTTTAAATTATATTAGAACCCATGCAGAATGATCTTAAGTCCATAATCTTAACTTTCCTTTCAAAAAATTGCTGTTCAAGTTAACCAACGTTTCTGTGTGTCACTTTCCTCATCTGCACAATTGGGATAATAACATTTTTCTCATTTAAGTTAGATGGGTGGAATAAATTACGTCATGTTGAATACTTAGTTTAATGTCTGTTTTACAGCAAGTGCTCACCAATATTTATACTAGTAATACTGCCATTAAAGTACTATTAAAACTCCTGGTGGTACTATGATAGCTGACAGTGGTACTTACTGTATTGATAAAAGTATGAAGTAATAAAAAAAATGCTATAATACAAAATATCATATTGTAATGCTAACAATTAAAATATAAGGCACAATCAAAAACTAAAGATTGAATGAGGGAATGAGAGAGAGGAAGAGAGGATGGAAACTTAAGAGAAGAATTAGAAGGAAAAATTTTCAGATTATAAATACAGCGTTATCATTGAGAAGGAGATACTCAGACCATTTACCCAAGTATGTTGCATGGACTTGTTTAGTAGTTTTCCTAGGTCATATAGATAAGTGTACTGGTTAACAATTTAAGGAATGTGGCCTTGAGTACATTATTGCCACTCCTTGGATCTCAGTTTCATGCACTGTTAAAAATCCAGTTCGTATAATTACCAGGTTACTTACTTCACAAAGCTATAAAGATTAATTTTAACCCTATGGAGAAACCTTCTAACACAATATCTGATACAAGAAAAAATTAATCATTATTTCCTCTCATGGTCTTCTCATTCTTCCCTAGCTGTCTCTGCACATATGCCAAAGTTTAGAACAATTGATCACTTTATAATAAAAATGTATATGTGCTCACAATTTAAAAAATAATGCTTGCCTTCTTCTAACTCTTAAGGCATAGCCTGATCACTTTGATTTAATTCCCTCACATCAACAATGTGTATTGAATCCCAACTATGCACCAGGAGATATGTTTGTTACTATTATTACAAAGAAATAAAATGATCTTTACTTATTATGTGGGCAGAGACAGCAGGAACTACAAATCAACATTCAAATAGTGATAAATGCCATAATCAAATATAGATGAAGCATCATTAAATCACTTTGAAAGTTTCCAGAATGTGCCAGAACAGCCTGGGGGCCATGAAGTTTCTTCCTTCTGTGAGTTACCATATTGGGCCCAAACACATAAACATGTGTATCTGATTACACCCACTTTTGAAGATAGTTAATTTCTATATTTCTCTGATATACAAAAAGTGGCTAATGCATTACCCCAAATCTATTATTTATACTCCTATATATAAAGGGACACAAAAGTCTTTTTGATCAAGGAATTCAGAGGCATAGGGATATGGTTAATACTGTACTACAAACACATGATCAATTCCAGTCCTAGTTCTGTTGATAACCTGCTGTGTATAGACCTGCCATGGCCTGATATTCTTAATTCACAACATAAAAAACCCTCTCCCCCTAACTCAGGTTTTTATCTTGCTTTCATATGGCAGTGAATATGAAAGTTCTTTGAAAAAGCACAAAATATACTAATATTTTAAAATCAGGCAATCTGAGCCATTACTTTCTGCTGTCTTCCCCATCTTTTCTTGGTTATTGCTCCAGATTTTCCATCTGGTGACTTTTTATAATTTCTCTCTCTCTCTCGATTCTCTATAATGTCCACTTTTTTTTTTTTTTTTGAGACGTCATTCTTCTGGTTTCCTTTAGTTCTTTGTCTAAGATTTCATTTAGCTCTGTGAGTATATGTAAAATATTTGTCTTATAAGAGCTGAAAAATATAGAATACATAGGAATTAAATCTTAAAAAAATGAGTTTAAAAATAGACATATTCATGAATTGGGAGACTTAAAGTTGACTACATTTCAGACCTCATGCAGTCACAGTTGAAACCCAAGTAAGGCTTTTTAGGGTGAATCTTGACGTGGTTACTGTAAGTTTATATGAAATTACAAAACTGATGAGTAGACAAAGTAATTACGGAAAAGAAGAACAAAGTAGGAACATGAAAATTATCTCACTTCATGGCTCACTATAACATATAATATTCAAGACATATGGCGTTAGGGGAAAGATCTGTTCCATGAATCAGTGGAGCAGATTCTAGCATCCAGAAGTGACCCGCAGATATATAATCAACTGGTTTTTGTGAAGGATGGAAAGGAAAGTGAACAGAGAAAATATATTCTTTTCAACAAATTTTGCTGCAATGGTTGTCAGTCCTTATGCAAAACAAAACAAGAACAAAATGCTAAATATAAACTGAAATCATATGCTTCTTCATAATGTCCCCCATTTCCCTTTATGCAAATGTCTTAAAAAGTTTTATTAAGGTTCAGAATTGCCAAACTGAAAGCAACCAGATGCCCTTCCTAGAGTGAATGATTAAACAATGTAGTATATCATTATATTGGAAGATTTATTGGTGATAAAATAGGATATTCTTGGTTCATGCAACAATATGAATGCGTCTAAAGTGGGTTTTATAATGAAAGAACCAAGATCTAAAGGTTCTATATTGTATGATTCCTTTCATATAACACAGGTATGGAAAAAAGCTCAGTGATTTCCAAGAGTTGAGGGGGGAGTGAGGACTGGTTTTCTATAAAAGAGATAATACAACTATTCTTCATGGTATTGAGCTGGTGAACAAATAACTATACATTTGCTAAAACCCACAGAACTATACATAGCAAAGAGTGAAATTTAATATATCCAAATCAAAAAGAATCAGCCAGGAGCACTGGAGAATCTCAGGAGTGAACACAGACTCTTAAAAACAAATTAATTGTACTGCAAATGAGTTAACCTCACTCAGGGGAGATAGGGAAAAAATAAGCTGACCTAAGTAATGTTGGAAAATTGTGTATTGACAGGGAACTGCAAGGCTACAAAAGTACTACACTTTAGTTGCTAAAGTTGTTTCTCATGAGCTTGTAGATTAACAATGTTCAAACTGCTTTACTTGTAAACTGCAACCACACAAATACATTAACTAATGGAAATTGTTGAGACCCAAGTTTCACACTGTCAGAGGTGGAAGTTACAGATAAGAAAGGGGAAACATAGGGTTGAAACAGATTAAAGTCGAGGACATCAGTAGGCACTCATGTTTAACTTAAAATAGGTATGATGGATAGTTAGAGAAATAAGAATAATTTTGCATATATATACAGACTACATAGATATATACTTCCTACCTCTATAGACAAGAGGGTCTAAAAGTGAAACTCCAACACTAGCAAGCACATTCAGCCTCCAAATCTGGGATTTTGAATACATTCTCTTCCTCCATTTTTCTTATACACTGGCTATATTATCCTTTGAAAATTGTAATATGAGCATGTTGGTTCTATAAAATGATTCAGTCAAGATAGAAATATTAATTCAAGATGCTTTATTTATCTCTTGGTAAAATGTGCTCCCCTAAAGCAATATTTTCATTAATAGTATAACATTTTATTCTCAAATTAGGACTCTTAGAATAGCATTCAACTAAAGAAATAAAAAATATTAGACATAAATTTATATTCTAATGCATGAATTAAGTATCTTAATTATTATTGTTAAAACATAACAACACTCCATTTAATTATGTCAAATCGTTCATTTCAATGTAGGTATCCTCATGGGCACATGCACTTTTTACGTGGTCTCATTTGTGCCCTTATTTAATGTGTATTTGCAATGATGTGGGAGAAAAAAAGCATGCAAAATAAGTGAATAAACCAATATCCTTAAGAAGGTTTTAGATTGGCAGGTGCCAAGACGCCTGAGCCATTCCTGTTCAGGTACTGTGTTTCTGGACATAGTGTTTCCTTTTTTCAGAACAAGAGACTTCTTATTCATAAGGATATCACTTCAGGAACTTAATTTTACTGTAGCCTTAATGAAACTAGATTACTGCACATTGTACAATGTTGAAATCATAATCCTAATAAAAACAATTTTGCCTCTAAAACAACCTTTATAAATGCTCTGTTGACTTCCTTGTTCCTCAAGCTATAAACCACAGGGTTTAACATGGGGATGATCATAGCATAGAACACGGATGCCATCTTGTCTGTGTCCATGGAATGGCTGGAGCTGGGCTGTGAGTACATGAAGATAATAGTTCCATAGAAGATGGAGACTGCAGTGAAGTGGGAAGCACAGGTGGACAAAGCCTTCTGATATCTTGCAGAGGAGTGCATCTTTAGGATGGTGATAAATATGAATATGTAGGATATCCAGATAACCAGAAGAGCAAATAAGATGTTGAAGCTTACTACATAAACAAGAACCAGCTCACTAACGTGTCTGTCTGAGCAAGAGAGAACCATGACTGCTGGAACATCGCAGAAAAAGTGATGGACCACGTTGGAACTACAGAAAGAGAGACTGAACGTATCTCCAACGTGGATGCAGGCATTCAGGAAACCACAGACATAGGAGCCTGTGGCCAGACAAGCACACACACCTGTTGTCATGGCGGTGGTGTAATGCATGGGTTTACACACTGCTGTATAGCGGTCATAAGCCATTGAGGCCAAGAGGTAATTTTCTACAGTGGCAAAGGCTACAAAAAAGAACATCTGAGCAGCACATGCATTGTAGGAGATGACTTTGTCTCCTGAGATGAAACCAGCCATGACTGTGGGAGTGACAGCTGAGGAGTAACAAAAATCCACCAGAGATAAGTTACTGAGGAAAAAGTACATGGGAGTGTGGAGACGAGAGTCCAATGCAATCAACATAATAATCCCCAAATTCACAATGAGAGTGATGAGGTAGATGAGCATGAACATTATAAAGAGGGGAACCTGCAGTTCTGGGTCATTGGTTAGTCCCAGGAGAATGAACTCTGTCACTTCTGTACTGTTCCTCATCAATGCAGAGAGTCCCAGAATGCCCTGTGGCTAGGAGAAGACAGAATCAGTGATAAAGAAACTTAAACTGAAAAGTGTACATACAAAATGTCTTATTTCATTATAGTGATGACTGGTATTTCTAGATTCTCCAGATACAAATACTCTTGTCAACAAAACTTACTCCATTAATTGTGTAGAGACCTACATACTGTTAAATCTGAAGGATCTTCATGGGTCATCTCCCCAAGTTTTAAAGTGTATAAGTTTGTAAACTGAGATGTGCACAATTACTAGATAAATGCTTGTCCAGAATGGATACATCTGCCAATTCACTTTTTCCAAGCCTCGTAAAAGCAAATACTTGCATGTTGTTCCTCTATCAGGAACCGCTGTAGACAGTACAGAATATATTCATTATTGCCTCTCAAGAACATCTTGAGTATAATTCCTTATTGTATTCATTTAAATGATAATGATAATGCATAAGAGGTTGAGTAATTTTTCATATTTAAACAAGTATTAAGTGACCAGCCATGCATTGGACCGAAGGCAATCTTTGAACACAAACTGAGTGGCTCCCAAGACAGTGGTCTTAATTATATTTAAGTCAAATTGAATTTAACTCACTTTGCCATCACTTATTGTCTTCATTATTCCAAACGCAATGTTTGGGGTTTCACAGTGAAGTAACTGAGAGAAATGGGCACAGTGTACGTGACAGAATGAGTGGACCAGCAGGGGCTGTAAAACCAGCAGGGGTGATCTGAGCGGAAGACGTAGCATTGTGTGCAGAGCTGAGGCTCTGGGCTGAGGTAGCTATCAGCCCTACCATTTACTGCCTAGGAGTCATTTGTCCTAACCTAGCTCGCTTGCACCTCGTATTTCTACCAGCAAAATTAAGACAGTAGTGAGGCCTACTTTATAGTATTATTATGAAAATTAAATAAGAGAATACATTTAAAAACCAATAAGATGCTGGGTATTTAGCACAGTCTGATACATGATAGCTGTCACATTATGATGAGGATGGGATGATTGTCTGTATGTTGTTTTGGGAAAAATGGCTGGTGACCTTGAGGGCTTCAGAGCTGCATGAGCCTTGAAGTCTTACAGCCTTCCACTTCAATTTGTCTTTTTTCTCACACTAGGGCCACTGAGATAGTTGGTGCTCTGCAGTGTTTCCAAGTCTATCCTTTCTTTGCCCATACAGTTGGCTCCAGACATTCCATGTGAGCCATTCTTTTCCTTAATTTCTTCCTTGAAGTACATATTTTAGCCTGAAATAGTTCCTTGTTTAAAGAAAGGAACTATTTCATACTCATACTTTCTCCCATTACTGTCATCTCATGGCAGAATCACAGAGGTCAGGGATTGAAATTCCCTTATTGGTAGGCTGTCTTTATCCTGTGGATCTATTTTGGTGGAAGCACTTTGTTGTCAAACATTTTATTAGAATCTGTTTTTATTTCGGAGCAGTACTTTAAATATTTTCATTTGCACTTCAAGGGCATCAAGCCTTTGGAAGGGCATCTACCTTCCACCAACTACTAATATCTTCCTCCTAGGACTTTTGTAACTTCACTTTACAAGCCTATCCCATGAAGACACTCTGTTTGCCAACCTGAGCACACACGACCACTTCAGCATCCACTACATTCTGTAACCAATAAGGGCTTTATATATCAATTTTGGCGTGTAGGTGCATGTACATATGTGTGTATAAGATAAGTATTATTATAATTTCTACTTTAGCATTAAGGAAATTAAGGACTTAAGAAGTTATCTGATGCTCTAAAATTACATAGCTAGTACGAGAAAGAGTTAAGGTTTAAGAGTTCAATCCAGTTTTGACTGAATCAAAAGTCTGTGCTTTTAGCCATTCACTGTCAAGATGTAGGTGTGCCAATAACAATGAGCATGAGATTATGAAGAAAAGGTTAAAATGCAGCTTGGATTTTGTTAATTCATATTAGACACCTTTATAGTTTAAAGATTATTTTACTTTTTTGGGTTTATTTGTTAGTATTTATTTATTCATTTATTTACCTCCGATGAGAAGCCGACATTTAGTCAACAAGATGAAATTACCAATCAATCAGAGAATAAACTATGTTATTTTTCTATTCACATCTTTAGGAAAGCAGCGTGATGTTTCGTAACTTAGCAGCGAACTCCCTGTCGGTGGAAGTTTGGATGTGTATACCTTGGTCTCACTTCACTGTTTCAGAAAAACATTGAAAATATATATTTTTGCCCTCACGTAACTCAAAGTAAGTATAGCTGCCCCACTGCTATTGCATGAATTATACGACTGACTGAAAAATGTGTATGTAATATAGATGCTTACCTGTCTTCTGGGAGAGAAGGAAGAGTCAATTCTGAACCGAGAGTCTGAGATCAGAATCTCAGCTGTAGAATAATACAGAAATGCTATCAGAGGAGCTCTTTTTCAGATAACGGTCATAGGATTGCAAAGTTTCTAAGGCGGGGTAAAATGGAGGAAGGAATATTAACACAGTTAATTCCTGAACCTACCACGCATTCTTTCTTTCTTCTTACCTCCTCCTGATTGGAAGCATTAACATAATAAGATTACCTGTGTCACAGAATCGTGTCCATAAATAACAAATCTCAATAAGAGGTTATCATCTAAAAGTCAATCAATTTCATTTTTATCTTCAGGTGTTGTCCCCAACTATGGTTACAGGCTCATAGCAAATCCGGGGATAAGACTTCAGTGTACTAACTAATATTAGTATTCAGATGAATAATCAATCAGTCACCAAGTGGGTTCAGCAGTGCAGACTGGTCCCTCTGAAGTGATGTCACATTGAGTGGTACTGGGGTTTCCAAGGCTAACTCCTAGGGACGTGGAGGGAAGTACAGAGACGTGAAGCTCTCCAAGGAATTTCCCTTGTGAGAGCATCTACAATTCCTCATCCTACTTTCCCAGGAAAGAAGCAATTAAACTGCCTATGGGGACCATGCTGATTATTTTCATTGTACACACATGTTTTGATATTATTTGTTTTTTTTCCTTGTTATTTTTGTCAATTTATAATGAACATATACTTTACATACAGCAATATCCAAAATTTTAGTGTATAGTTCTAAGAATTTTGTTAAATTTATTGTCAAGCAACCCCTACCACCTGAATAAATTCATATAAACTTCTTTTGATAAACCCTTTCTCCTTCCCACCGCCCCTGGCAACCAACAAGCTGTTTTGTCCAAGTAATTTTGCCTTTGCAAGAATGTCCTTAACTGTAATCCTAGAATATGTACTGTTTGAGCCTGTCATCTATCGCTTAGCATTTGAGACCCATCCATATTGTTACTTGTGTCATAGTGGAATATTTTTTTTATTGTGGAATAATATTCTATTATATAGACATTTCAGATTGTTCATCTTATTCTACAGCTGAGGAACAGTTGGGTTGGTTCTAGTGTCTGGTGACTACAAATAAAACTGATGTAAACATTTGCCTAAAGATTTTAGTGTGAACAGGTTTTCATGTCACTTGGGTAAACATCTAGGAGTTGGGTTGCTTGGTCATGTGGTAAGTATATATTTATTCAAGCAAGAAATTGCCAAAATATTTTCTGAAGTGTTTACCATTTGATTTCCCACCAGTAATACATTCAATTGTTTTACATCTTTACCAGCATTTGGTATTTTCAAGTTTAAAATTTTTAATTTAATTTTCATGTCTATCTTTTCAAAGTTATTACAATGTTATTGACCACATTCATTATGCTGTATATTACATCTTCATGGCTTATGTATTTTACAACTGGAGGTTTGTACCTCTAATTTCCTTCACCTCTTTTGCCACCCCACAATTCCCCTATCCTTCTGATACCACCAGTTTCTTCTGTGTATCTATGAGGTTGGTTTCATTTTGTTCTGTTTGCTTTTTAAATTCCACGTATAAGTGAGATCATACAGTATTTGTCTTTCTCTGTTTGACTGAAATCACTTGGCATAATACCGTCTAGATACATCCACATTACTATGGATGACACATTTTCGTTTTTTGTGGCTGAGTAATATTCCATCATGTGTATGCATGTTTGTTTATTATTTGTTTATTTATTCATTTATTTATATAATACATCTTCTTTGTCCATTTACTCACTGGTAAATACTTAGGTTGCCTCCATATCTTGGCTGTTGTAAAAAATGCTGCATGTAAACCCAGGTGTGTATGTATCTTTTTGAATTAGTGTTTTTTGTTTTATTTGAGTAAATACCCAGAAGTGAAATTGTTAGATCACATAGCAGTTTTACTTTTACTTATTTGAGGAAACTCCATACTTTTTCCCATAATGGCTACATCCCATTTACAGTCCCACCAACAACCACTATGGTTCCCTTTTCCCCATATCCTTTCCAGCACTTGTTATTTGTTACCTTTTTGATAATAGCCATTCTGACAGGTGTGAGGCGATATCTCATTGTGGTTTTGATTTGTATTTCCCTGATAATTACTCATGTTGAGCACTTTTCCATGTGTCTGATTTCCATCCATATGTCTTTTTTGGAAAAATGTCTATTGAAATTGTCTGCCCATTTTTAATCAGGTTGTTAGTTTTTTGGTATTCAGTTGTATGAGTTCTTTTTATTTTGAATATTAATGCCTTCTAGGATATATTGTTTTCAAATATCTTCTCCCATTCAGTAAGCTGCTTTTTTGTTAACTATTTCCTTCAGTATGCAAAGGCCTTTTAGTTTGATGTAGTCCCATTTGTTTATTTCTGCTTCTGTTTCACTTGCCTAAGAAGACAGCTTCAAAAAATACTGCTTGTTTGATGTCTCACTTGTCACTTTATGGAACATAATTTTGAAGTAAAAATAACGAAATGCTTGAGATGATCTGCTTGATTATGTGACCCAGGAAATCATCGTGTCTGAGTGGGGTGTGCAAGCACTGAGTGAGTGCAGATAAGTATGTAAGCAAAGCAGAAAAGCACCTATGTTTCTGAAAATGTTATAAAAGTATATCTAGAAAGTTTACACAATGGATGATACCTAATAATAAATGGTTCAAAGAGTCAACATATTAATGCCTTCATAGTCAAGCTTAGTTATTTTTTATTCATTCATTTAAGAAATATTTATCATGAAACTACTATGAAACAGACACTCATTCAGATACTGAGAATCATGCTGTAAAGAGAGCAGATAATGCCACTGCTCTCTCGCAGTTTAAGTTCTAGTTGTAGGTGATGGATCATAAAGAACTGAAGAAATAAACATACAACAGGTGAGGGTTGACAAGGACCACAAAGAACATTGCAGGCTGAGAGGACAGCGTGCCCAGTGAGTGGAGAGTGATTATTTTATAAACGTAGTCAGGGAAGGACTCCATGATAGGGTAACACTTAGGCAGATCTGAATGGAGTGAGGGAAACACCAGTCAGGGAAAAGCAAGTAGGAAGGCTCTGAGATGGGAGCAGACGTAGAATTGTGAACAAGTAGCAAGCGGATCAGATTGAATGACAGGGGGTAAAAGACTGGAAGAGAGACAAAACGTGACCCTACTAAAGTATGAATAGATGAGTAGCATTAACCGTTTTAAAGCATTTGCAGAGAGAAAAATATATGTCATTGGTTTTTCTGTCAATTTTTTTCAACAGTGTAAAAGTTGGTAGTAATATAATACTGAAAAATGTTTTTTTCTGCATTTTTCTTGTACTTTGATTATTTTATCATTTTAAATCTTGTACAATGAACATGTTGATTCTATAAAATTACATAGTCAAGACTAAAATATTATTTACATAATATGCTCTATTTCTGTATCTCTATATTTTGTGCCCACAAAAAGCAGTTCCTTTCAAAATAAGACCTTTAAAATAGTATTCAACTAACTAACTAAATAATGTTAGACAATAAATTATGTTCTAATATCTAAATTAAATACTTGAATATTTATATTAAAAATCAGCAACATTTCATTTAATTTTAGTAAATTTCCACCTCCAGTATGTCTGAATTCAGAGGGGGACCTCCTTGGACTTCTGTTCATGAGCCCATGTGTGCCTCTGTTTTACATGTATCTTTGCATTGGCATGTGGTAGAAAAAATTAATTCAGAATGATGAGTGAATATATCAGTATCCTTAAGAAGAGTTTTGACAAGCAGACCCCAAGACATTTTAAACATTCTTAGCCATGGCACACTTGTTATCATCATAATAGTGTAATGTCGTGGTTTACACATTGCTGCATAGTGGTCATAGGCCATTGAGGCCAAGAGGAAATTTTCCACTGTGGCAAAGGCTACCGAAAAATAAGTAAATAAATAAATAGATAAATAAATAAATAAATAAATAAATAAACAGCCACATGTATTGTATGAGAAGACCTTACCTGATCTAAGGAACTCAGAGATGATCTTGGGAGTGACAGCTGAAAAGTAACAAAAATCCACCAGAGACAGATTACCGAGGAAAAAGTACATGGGAGACTAGAGATGAGAATTCAACAGAATCAACACAATAATCCCCCAATTCACAATCAAGGTGATGAGACAGATGACGATGAACATTATAAAGAGTGGAATCCGCGGTTGTGGCTCACTGCTAAGTCCTAGCAGGATGAACTCAGTCAGTTCTGTACTATTCTCCATGAATCTTATTTGGTAATCGTGAGATTTGCTACAGCAATGAAAAATAAAGGAACAGAGTAATTTAAAAAAGAGACTGACATAAAATCAAAAGTATAAATATATATGTATTTTTGCAATGTAGCAATAGTTTGTACTTTGAGTCTCCAGGTAAACATGGCTTCACAACAAAATTTAGAGCCTTAGTTATGAAGACAGCCAAACCTGAATATGCAAGATCTTTATAGACCATCATTCCAATTTTTAAATTTTATATATTTCTAAACTGAGATGTAGAAAATAAACAAGTTGTCCAAGAGGGTGTGTCTGAAATGACTGCATCGGCCAATTCACTTTTCTGAGCCTTGTGAAAGGTTATACTTTCATTGAGCTCACTTGCCTAAATTCTCTATATACTTTACGTATATATTCATTGATTCCTCTCACAATACTATGAGGTTGATCAGTTGTTATATTCACATAAATTATGAGGCAGAGGAAAAGACACGCATTCATTACACAAATAATAATTGGCAAGCCATGCTTTGGAATTAAGTCAACCTTTGGCGCAATGTAGAATGACTCCTAAATGCATGGTTTTAATTGAATTTAAATAAAATTGAATTGAACACAGTTTACAATTTCTCATTGTCTCTATTGGTCTAAACTCGGTGCTTTGGGTCTCGCAGTGAAATAACTGAGAGATAAGTGCACAGTGAACGTGGTGGGGTAACCAGCCCAGCAGGGGCAAACCCAAGCAGCAGATGCAGTTCTGAAGAGGAGGCAAAGCACTTGTACAGAGCTCTGGGTCTTGGCACTGGGTTCTGGGAAGAGGTGCATAGCAACCCTATCCTTTACTACTTAGGAGCCATTGGTCCTAACCTCACTCCCCCAAATCTCATTTTTCTATCTGCAAAATGAAGACAGTAACAACACCTACTTTAAGGTATCATTGTGAGGATTACGTAAGGTAATATGTGAATACAAATGAATAAAATGCTGGTGTTCAGTGCACCTGAATGAGTGTTAGCTATACAAGTATTTGGAAGAAATGATGGTTTTTATGTTTATTTGGGAAAATGGGCGGTGATATACAGAACTTCAAGTGTGGATTAGTTTTGAGGTCTTAAAGTCTGTCTCTTTATTTTGTCTTTTCTACACACTAGGGTCACTGAGATTTTATGCACGCTGACCCCATATGACTGGCTGATCCTGCAATTCCATATGAGCTATGTTTTGGCTGTCTATCTTCCTTGCAGTCTATATTTTAGTTTACGTGAGTTTTCCTTTCTTGAAATCATTCTATCTTTCATTAGTGTCATCTAACAGCTGAATCATAGAGATCAAAAATGGAAAGTTTCCATTTTGGGGACTAATTTTAGCTTGAAGAATGTTTTGGTGGCATGCTCCATGGTGTAAAATACTTCATTTGAATCTGTTCTTTTGTAGAGACAGTGTTTTCAGTCCTCTCATTTAAGTTTGAAGACTTTGAAAGGATCGCTTTCCTCTGCCACCGTTTTTTACCATACCTCCTAAAACCATTTGCAACTATATTTTACATGCCCAGCGCATAAAGGCATTACATTTGCCTATGTTTACATACATGACACGATCACTTTTAGCATACACTACATTCTACAGTCATTTATAAGGGCTTTATAAATATATTTGTCGGTGTGAGTATAAGGGAGCTTGCATAATTTTATTATTTTACCATAAGAAATCGAGGGTTTGAAAAATTTGTATTGCTCTAAAGTTACAAAGCTACTATGAGGAAGAGTCAAAATTATGAAGTTACTATGAGGAAGAGTCACCACCCATTTTCCTAAATGTTAAATCCATTTTGACCTAATAAAAATCTGTACTTTTAGTCACATCACTGCCAACGTGCTTAAAAGTTGACAATAAGAAAATAACTCGATTATAAAACGGGCCAAAGACTTTGACAGACATCCCACCAAAGAAGAGATACAGATGGCAAATAAGCATTTTTAAAAATGTTCCACATCATATGCCATCAGGAAAATGCAAATTAAGACAGCAATATATACTACTACACATCTATTAACATGGCGAAAATCCAGAACACTGACAATACCAAATACTGGTGAGGATGTGGAGCAACAGGAATTTTCATTCACTGCTGGTCAGAATGCAAAATGGGGGAGTCCCTTTGGAAGAGTTTGAAGATTTCTTAAAAAACTAATCATAGTCTTATCATACGCTCCAGCAATCACCCATATTGGTATTAACCCAAATGAGTTGAAAACTTATGTCCACGCAAAACCCCGAACATGAATGTTTACCAGATTTTTGTTTATAATTATTGAAACTGGTAGCAACTGTGATGTCTTTCATTACGTTAATGATAAACAAATGGTGGTACAATTTTCAGCACTGAAAAGAAAGAGCTCTCAAGCCATGAAAAGACATGAAGGAACTTTAAATGAATATTAGTACATGAAAGAAGCCAATCTGAAAAGGCTACATACTATATGATTCCAACTATATGACCTTCTGGTAAAGGCAAAACTATGCGAAAAGATCAGTAGTAGCCAGGGGGTTTTGGGAGAGAGACATGATGAGGTGGAACACAGAGGATTTTTAGGGCAGTGGAAATATTCCGTATGATACTATAGTGATGTATTGAATTTATTATACATCATCCCAACCCTTATGATGCACAACACCAAGAGACAACCTTAAGGTAAACTATGGATTTTTGGTGATTATTTTATCTTTCTAAAAATTGTAATGTGAACATGTCAATTCTACAAAGTGACTCAGTCAAGACATACTAACTCATCTAAGACGTGATTATTTATGTATCTCAAAATAAAATATGTCAAAGAGTACATAATTCCACTTAAAATACATGATTTTTCTCCTATTCAGAATCTTAGAACAGTTATTCAACAAAAGAACTAATCTGAGATGTAACTTTATATTTAATACCTAGAATAGCTACTTAAATTTTTTTATTAGAAAGTAGACACACTTCATTTATCTCTGGCACAGTTCCCTCTCCAGTGTGTGTGTGTGACACATACCTGTGCCTTTATTCATGGGCTTGTTTGTGCCCTTGTTTAACAGGTACATTTGTTTTGCTATGTGGTAGAGAAAATGTAAGTGGAACAGGTGGATATATCAAATATCATTAAAAAGGTTTGACAAGCAGGTCCAAAATTTCTCATGATTCCCCTTAGCCATCCTCTTCAGGTATTATAATTCTAAAGAGGTTTTCTTTTTTACTAGATGACAGTCTTTGGAAAAGCTAAGGATGTCACACTGGGGATTTGAGTGCAGTGTGATGCTTAAAAAGTATCTCATTGCATGGGGAAATTCTGAGAGGAATTGAACAAGGTTATTGTGCACACTACAAAGTTAAAGTCCCAATCCTATAGAAAAATTTGCCTTCTCAACCACCTTCTTGAATGCATTCCTTACGTCCTTATTCCTCAGGCTGTAGACCATAGGATTCAGCATGGGGATGACCATGGTGTAGAACACAGATGCCACCTTGTCTGTGTCCATGGAATGGCTGGAGCTGGGCTGTAAGTACATGAAGATGACTGTCCCATAGAAGATGGAGACGGCAGTGAGGTGGGAAGCACAGGTGGACAAAGCCTTTTGGTGTCCCTGAGATGACTGCATCTTCAAGGTGGTTATAAATATGAACAGGTAGGAAATCAATATAGTCAGAAGAGCAAAAAAGATGTTCAAGCTCGAAGTAAAAACAAGAGCCACCTCACTAATGTGTTTATCAGAGCAAGAGAGAGTCAGAACAGCTGGAATATCACAGAAAAAGTGATGGACCACGTTGGACCTACAGAAAGAGAGACTGAATGTATCTCCAATGTGGATGGAGGCATTCAGGAAACCACAGATATAGGAGCCTATGGCCAGACGTGCACACACACTTTTCTTCATGGTGGTGCTGTAATGCAGGGGTTTACACACTGCTGCATAACGATCATAAGCCATTGAGGCCAAGAGGTAATTTTCCACAGTAGCAAAGGCTGCAAAAAAGAACATTTGAGCAGCACATGCATTGTAAGAGATGATCTTGTCACCCATAAGTAAGCCAGCCGTGACTTTGGGAGTGACAGCTGAGGAGTAGCCAAAGTCCACCAGAGACAGGTGACTGAGGAAAAAGTACATGGGAGTGTGGAGACGAGAGTCCAAGAGAGTCAGTATGATCATTCCCAGGTTTCCAGCCAGAGTGATGAGGTAAATAAGAGTGAACACGACAAAGAGAGGAATCTGTAGTTCTGGGGTGTTGGTGAGTCCCAGGAGGATGAACTGTGTCACTTCTGTCCTGTTCTCCATCAATGCTACTTGGGAATCGTGAGATGTACTGTAGCAATGAGAAATAAAGGGGGAAAGTGACAAACAAAAAATAAATTGTAGTGAAATTGAAATGTATAAATACCATATGCATTATTTTATTAATAATGTGTACTTCAAAATTATCTTGATCTACTGCTTACAGTTTTACATATAAATTGATGTACATACAGTGGATAGTATTATTTTTATTTTCCCATTAAAGAAATTAAGGATTTAAGAAGTCATGTGATATTCTACAATTAGACTGTTTGAAGAAGTTTCAAGATTCAAAATTGATTAGGTCAATTTCAACCTAATCAAAATCTGTGTGCTTATCGCCACCTCACTGTCAGCACATTTAAAAGTGTCTATAACCAGAAAGACGAGATTTGGGGGGAAGGTTAAACTGCAGTTTGATCTTACTAATTCATTCAGTTCTGTGTGCAGTATAAGAATGATCACTTCACATGCATGCTTTTTCCTTAACCTCCAGTGGGAGACCAGCTGATGGTGAACAAGATGAAATTGCCACTTACACAATCAGAGCATCATTTATCTTATTTTTTAAACATTTCTCTTCGTTAAGGAAGCAGCAGGGTATTTCATAAGTATCACTAAACTTACCAATGGAAGTTTTGACATTTATACTCCAGCCTCAACTTACTATTTTATATAAAGAAGTTCAAAACATTTATTTCTATGCTCAAATAACTCATAATATATGTAGTTTCCCCAATGATTTTGCATGAATTACACTTTTTACTAATAGTATATATAGAATATAGTAGCTTACCTCAATCCTTGAAGAGAAAGAACAGTGAATCCTGAAGTGAGTGTGAAGTGAGAAATTCAGCCATGAAACAATGCATAAATAATGAGAGAGAAGCTATGTTTTAGGTAGTGGTTAAAAGGTTCCAAGTTCTCTAAAGCAGGGAAATATGGAGGGAAAAAACATTACCAAGGACCCAGGAACCTGGGTGCAAATTTCAAATCCATTATCAATTCTTACTGTGCTTTTGAAGGAGTTACTTACCTTTTCCTTACTTGTAGAATAAACATAATAAAATTACTTCTGCCACATAAGTTACAGAATTATGTCTGTGAACAACAAATAAGAGGTCTGTTCTAGAAAATAATTCAGTAAGGAATTATCATTTTTAAGTTACTGAACCTAATTTTTATCTTGGGATGGTTTCCTTGGCTATGGTTGTAGACATATAGCAATTCCTCAGGTAGGAAGAAGGCCTTTGTGTAATGACAACTATTAACAATCAGATAAATATATGATGATCAAGGGGGCCAGCATGCAGTCAAGTGCTTCTAAGATGATGCCATGTGGAGTGTTGTTGGTATTTCAGAGGCTAATGCAAGGGAAGCAGGAGTGAATTATAGAGACAAGAAGCTCCCAGAGGATCTCCCCGCCTCCCATGAGAGCATCTCCAGCTCCTCATCCCTCCTTCCCAGGGAAGAAGCAATTAAACTGCCATGGGGACCTGGTAGCATATATGAATGTACATATTTTGGTATTGCTTCTTCTTTCATTTTTAGATTTTCTAAATACATAATTTGCAAACAGTAAAATCCACACTTCTGTGTATAGTTTGAAGAATTTGGTCAAATGTATATGGCTATGTAACTACTGTCACAATCAAGGTATAGAACACCCCCTTCACGTAAACAAAACCTGAGGTTCTTTGTGGTCCACTCCTCCTCCTACCCATTGCCCTGAAA
Organism: Camelus ferus; assembly: GCF_009834535.1. Classification (NCBI taxonomy): domain Eukaryota; kingdom Metazoa; phylum Chordata; class Mammalia; order Artiodactyla; family Camelidae; genus Camelus; species Camelus ferus. Next base: position 33,798,466 of record NC_045705.1, read on the forward strand.
ACCATGTAAATATTTTGTGTATATAACTTTGCCTTTGCAGGAATATCCTTAACTAGAATTCTAGCACATTTGGTTTTTGAGTCCTGTTTCTTTTACTTTTACTTTTATAAAGCATTTGTGATCCATCAAAGTTGTTACCTTCACTATCAGTGGAATTTTTTTTCAGTCATATTCCATTTTATGGACATTATATTTCATTGAAGGACATTGGTTCGTTCTAGTGTTTGCTGATTCTGAACAAAACTGATCTAAACATATGTCTAAAGGGTTTTTTTTCCCTGTTAACATAGGTTTTGATTTCACTTGGGTAAAAACCTGTGAGAAGGATTGCTTAGCCACGAAGTAAATAAATGCATAATTGAAAAAGAAACTGCCAAACGGTTTTCTGAATTTGTTCTACTATTTGGTTCTCACTGGCAATGCATTCCAGTTGTTTCACATCTTTTCCAGGACTTGGCATTTTAATATATTTAAAAAATTTTAAAATCTCATTTCTTTTCTTGCTCTCACAAAGATGTCCCTCCCCCGCCCCCCAATCTCAGAAAAATCAATTAAAAAAAAACCCCTATTTGCCTTTACTATCACAGTTCTTGTCTAGGAATGTTTTTCTCCAGCAAAAGAAATAGATCCATTCTTTGTCTTTACATTTGCCTCTTAACACACACTCCCAAAGAGACATCACACTTTGCTCGGTGTAGCAAGTTTAGTGGTTAAAAATTTGTTCTGTTCCCTGAAAGGCTTAGTCCCCAATTCAAGTAAGTTATTTAACACATTTAATCATCAGCTTTTCAACTGTGTGGAGGGAGACAATATCATGTAATCCTCATGGAATTGTTAAGAAGATCATCAGATGATATATATATATATATAAATGAGTACAATTTCCAGCACTTTCCAGGTGTTTCATAAGATTAAATATTACTGTTTTGTTACTCATCAAAAATTGATATGGCATGTTTTAAAAATATATTGGTGCTCAAACATTCCATCTGCTTCCCACACATCTGACTACCTATTGCAGCTCAGCAGAGACATTCATTAGTTCTAGACAATGGGCTTTGGGAAGAATTGATGTGTGTTACTTCTTGGTAGGCTGAAGCCCCTGTACAACACTTTAGCTGTCTCTTCCACCATGGAGACTAAGGAGGGATGTTACTACTTGTCTTACAGAAATAAAAAAAAATTAACGCAATACTATTCACAAATATACAACTATAGGTAGTCCAGATGAAATCATGAACTCTTAAAAATGCCAATATTACAAATATTGGATCAAAATAAGAAAATAGAAAATCTGAGCAGTCATATAAAGAGATTTTTTTTCAACAACAACAAAAATAGGAAAAGATGGCTTCACTGGTGAATTCCAAAAGTATTTAAATAACTATAAATACCAGTTCTACTTAGACTCTTTCAAAAAAAATAGTATAGAACGACTCAGTCATTCTATGGGGGCAGCATTACTATTTTGCCAAAATGAGTCAACAACATCACCAGAAAACAACAACAACAACTGTGAACCAATATCCTTCATGAATAGAGACGCAATACTATTCAGCAAAAATGTTAGCAAACCAAATCCACCAACATGTTAAAAAGATTATAAACCATGACTAAGTACGATTTATCCCAGGAATGCAAGAATGGTTCAATATATGAAGCTCAGTAAATGAAACAAACCACTTCAATTTAATGAGGGAAAAACAACCATCTCATTGATTTAGAAAAAGCATTTGACAGACTCTTACATGTCTTAATAATTAAAAAAGCCACCCATAAAAGTAGAATTGAACTTCCTCAACCTGATGAAGTACATTTATGAAAAACGCATGGCTAACATAATATTCAAAAGTGAAAAACTGAATTCCTCCTGCCTAGAATCAGGGACAAGTAGCCTTTTTTGTGTTCCAAGATGGCTACATAGGAAGATCCTGACCTCACTTCCTCTCATGTGCACACTGAATCTATAGCTACACATACTACAATTCCCTCCGAAAAAGATCTGAGAACAGATGAACACCTCTACGTCAAATGACAAAAGGGTCACATTGAGATGGGTATGAGAGCATGGGACATAAACCCCACCCCTGGCACAGCACGCCACAATTGGGAGGGAACACATAAATCTGGAGCTTCTCTTCAGAACAAATGATTTGCACCCCAAGTCTGGCAACCTCACTTGTAGACCTACACCTGAGAGATGAGACCCAAGAGCATCTGGCTTTGAAAACCAATGGGGCTCAAGTCCACGAGCTCCAAAGTGCTATAGCAAACTGAGAAACTGCTCTCAAAGGGCGCATGCACAGATTCACTTACCCTGGGGGCCAGGGTAGAAACAGCAGTTTGAAAAACTCCCAGGCTCTATGTGGTGGAGATTCGTTTGCTAATCTTAAAGTGTACACCAGAGCAGCAGAGAGGCCCTTTGGACTCTCTCCAAGGACAGAGGTGCTGGCGGGTGCCATTTTCCTGCTCTCTCTCTGCCTTGTTAAAGTATGTAATTTTCTGATGACACATTTTATCTAGCACTACATAAATACAACATTTTAACAGAATCAACAGTTATGTTAGCACTGATTTGCTTGTCTAAAACAGCATGCTCTCATAATAATTGAAAAAGAAACCCAGAGTATACAAGAAGAAAAAATAAAGGTGATTTCAAATTTGTGCACATATGACCACCAACTCTTCATATTGTGCTAAATAAATATAATGAGGAAAACAATAATGCTATATGTTGCTCTATCTTTAAATACTTTCAAATGGTTATTACAGCTTGTTCACTCATACTTTAGTTGAGATATATATATATTTAATCATTTCCCTAGTCATTCAGCCAGATGTATAAACTCTGATTTTCTTTCTGCTCTGTAACAACTCAAAACACACTTTTATTGCAGGACATTTTATGGTCTGCTTCCTCTACTTAGGATGCCCTCTCATTTCACTATGTGCCTGATTAAATGATACCATATCATAAATATCATCCTTTAGCACCTTCATAAAGCTCCTCCTTTTCATGTAACCCTGAGGAAGGCGAACAGGCTGGAGGCACCTGGCTTCTTGATGTCACACTACATTAGGAAGCTACGGTCAACCAAAAAGTGCGGAATTGGGACCAAAAGAGTCACACAGACCAGAGGAATAAGACAGAGAGCCCAGAATTCAACCCACATGGATGGGGTGAGTTACTGTTTGTCAAAGAGGCCAAGAGCACACCAATGAGGAGAGGACAGTCCCCTCCCTAAACAGTGCTGGGAAAACTGGACACTAAATACCACATAGGCTCTACACTGCACACAAAACCCACTAAAAGCCCAGGTTTCTACAGCAAGCCCCTTCCTGGGTCCTCTGAAGAAAGACTCCACCTCTCACTAGTTAGTCACACATTGTAAGCTTCTCCTGATTTTCCAAACTTCTCTTCACCTGTTCCTCACAGCAGAGCTGCCCCAAGTGGGTCCCACAAGGAAACTGGGCACAGCCCTGTGCTTTCCTGAAGTTGAAACCCCAGCGTGTCCTAAGGAGGCTGAGCTCCATTCAGACTAGATGCTGAGTTTCTCTCTTGCCAAAGCCCAAGCCCAGTCAGAACCTGAGGAGACAGAACTGTTCTCACCTGCACACAGGACCAGGTCACAGTGGAACTGACAGTCGTAATACCCTCCAAGTCTATCCACTTTGTTGCAAATGGCAAGATTCCATTCCTTTTATGACTGGTAATATTCTATTGTTTATGTATGTGTGTGTGTGTGTGCGTGTGTGTGTGTGTGTGTGTGTGTGTGTATATACATATATATATCTATCTATATCTATCTATCTATCTATCTATCTATCTATCTATCTATCTATCTATATATATATATCTTCCACATCTCACATAGTGGTCATTTTATCCTTTTAGTTGCTTAGACAACTAGGCTACTCTTTTCCTTATACCCACATGTGATAATCAGTCTATCATAGCATCTCAATAATTCTAATATATTAAAAATAATCTAGCTATCTTGGAAGAATATAATCCTGCCAATGATTTTGAAGAAACAGAAAATAAGCAATTAAACAAGTAGAATATAATTTCAGAGCTTTATTTAAATTCTTTGAAGAAGATAAGGTTGGGTAACTTATTACTTAGGAGAGCTATTTTAGGTGAAGTGGCCAAGAAAGGATTTTTTAAAGAAACGGTGCAGGAGCTAGGAGAAGAGTTACTACTGGAGAAAAAAGAAAAAGAAAAACAAGCTAGAGGCACAGTTTTGGTGACAAATGTAGTAGTTCAGATTCAGGTACCATGTATGGCAGACTACTGATTTTCCTCAGACTTTTTTTTTTTTTTGGTAGTGTATTGGGATTTTAGCCAAGCACATTGCCACTCAGCTAGAGACTTCAAAGTTGACTTGCAGCTAGTTCTTGTGATCATATGACTGAATTCTTGCCAACAGAATGTACTCAGAAGTAATGTGTACATCTACTGCATCACCTCCCAATGATCTCTTTCTCCTTTCTTCCAGATAGAATAGTTATGATAAGGACAGACTTTCAACACTCTGTCTGATGGTAGAAAGACACAATGTGGAATGAACCTGGTCCCAGAAGGACCAAGACACATCAGCTGTCTAGATAGCTCATTTTGACCTTGCTATATTATCTACCACTATTTGAGAAGTAAATTGCTCTCTTTTTCAACCTACTGTATTTTAGCTCTGTTAACAGCAGTTTAACCTAATTTCTGGTTGTGATAGATAAACTATGGGCAGAAATTCTATGCAGACTTTCTCCTCAAGAGGTGGATCTTTTTTCATGCTTGGATCTTGGTCAGCCTTTTGACAAACATTGATTAATATTATATGGTAGAAAAAATGTTGGAAGTCTAGACTTCAAGAAGCCTTTCAGTGGGGGCAGATAAATTATGAGTTGGGGATTAACCAATACACATTACTATGTCTAAAGTAGATAAACAACAAAGACCTAATATATAGTACAGGGAACTGTATTCAATTTTTTATAATAAGCTATAATGGAAAAGAATCTGAAAATACCTGTATATCTATGTATGCGTATATATAACTGAATCACTTTGCTGTATATCTGAAACTAACACTGTAAATCAATTACACTTCAATAAAAAATTAAATTAAAAAAAAGCCTTTCAGTTTCACTTTCACACTGTGAGAATTCTGGCCTGAAAATATTATTAAAGAAAGCTTGTCCAGCCTGTAGAGGACGAAAGTCCACATGGAGAAGAGGTAGATCATGGCTGGAATCGACATCCAGAAATGTGAGGCCACCTTTAAGCTTTCAGCCCAGCTGGCCATGAAGAAGATGTGCAACTTCATAAGTGATTCCATGTCAAAGCAGCAAAGTACCTGCCCTGCCAACCATCCAATTATGAGAAATAATAAACTATGCTTTTAAGCCACTAAGTTTTGTGGTAGTTTGTTACAAAGCAATAGATAACTGATTAGCTACACAAATTGTATAATCTCTCTGATTAACCAATCTATGTTCTGAACAGAATCTTCATCTTCTCAGTGGCTTTCCTGAAAGCATTATTAACCTCTTTATTCCTTAGAGTGTAGACAATAGGGTTCAACATGGGGATTATTATTGTATAGAAGACAGATGCCATTTGGTCATTGTCCATAGAATGACTAGAGCTGGGTTGTAAGTACATGAAGATTACAGTTCCATAGAATATGGTGACAGAAGTGAGGTGAGATGTGCAGGTGGAGAACGCTTTCTTCTGTCCTTCTGCTGAGTGCATTCTCAGGATGGCAATGAATATGAACAGGTAGGAGGTCAAGATAACTATAAGGGCAAAAAAGACATTGAAAGCTGCTAAGATAAAGAGTACAATCTCATTTACGTAGATATCTGAACAGGAAAGAGCCAGGATTGGGGGGATATCACAGAAGAAGTGATGGACCACATTGGAATGGCAGAAGGAGAGGGCGAAGGCAAATCCAGTGTGGATGGCGGATTCAACAAAGCCCCAGACATAGGAGCCTATTGCCATCTGAACACACACACTGGTGGTCACAGTGGTGGTGTAATGTAAGGGCTTACACACCGCAGCATGACGATCGTAAGCCATGACAGCTAGTAGAAAACAGTCTACACTGGCAAAAGCCACAAAGAAGAACATCTGAGCCACACATCCCCCATAGGAGATGACTTTATCTCCCATGAGAAACCCAGCCATCACCTTGGGGGTAACAGCCGAGGAGTAAACACAATCCACCAGAGAGAGGTTACTGAGGAAAAAATACATGGGAGTATGGAGGTGAGAATCCAACAAAATCAACATGATCATCCCAAGATTTCCAATGAGAGTGATGAGATAGATGAAAGTGAATATTATGAAGAGGGGAACTTGCAGCTCTGCGGTGTCAGTCAGTCCCAAGAGTCTAAACTCATGCACCTCAGTGGTGTTCTCCATGAATGTCATTGGAAATTGTGTTCACCTGTCAAAACAAGGGAAGCAAAATGGATAGTTTACTGATGCATGGAAGATGACTCACTGCACACTATGTCACCTGAATGACATGAGCACACTCTGATTTCATTACTAATGCAGGGCTTCCAGTCACCCTGAGACTGGCAGCTTCTGACCTCCACCTTGAAATTTGTAAGCTTATGCCCTGTATTTGTTAGTTGCTGACCCTACTCAGATATTCCAAATGACCACTCAGTAATCTTCAAAATATTTTTTGCCTATTTTTATTTGGGTTGAAAGTTTGTGCTTCCTCTTACTTTTATCATTGTCATTCTTGGGTGAGATGGCACTGATATTAACTGAGCACTTACCATCTGCCAGGTACTCTGAGAAGAATAAATATTAACTCATTTAGTCTTCCCCTATTAGGTACTTACTTGAGAAAAATGATGTATTACTGCCTTTCTTCATGTGAATACTGTGAAGAATGAGATTTTTCTACAAGCAATGGTGATCCACCTGAGGTTTAAGAAAGGATAGTTTTTCTTTCATTCTTCAGAGAAAATTGTCCCTTCATTGAAAGATATGCCCCTAAAAGTATAAAAATCTCAAAATTGTGACTTTTTGAACATACTTTGTCCTGTACAGTGTATGCCCGGCTTTATCCTTCTGAGGGAGGCAGCACAGAATGGAGGAAGATGGTCATTCTCATTTTATTCCCTTGGAAAAGCAACATACGTGTTGATGAGCTCTAATTGCTTCCTCTGAAAAAATAAAGTGGACATTGTATTTCCTACTCTTAGTATGCCACAGGAGTCTTGCAACAATTTTAAAAGGTGTTTGGAGACCAACACCAGTATTTGCACAGGAAGTATACTGTGGTGATAAATAACATGGTCTCTGGAGTGACCTGCCTGACCTGGAGTGGCATTGTCACTTGCTAGACAGGTAACCTTGGACAATTCACAACCTCTCTGTGTCTCTCTGTGTCTCTCTGTGTCCCTGTTTAAAAAAGGGATGATAATAATAGTAGATCACAAGGATGTTTGGAAAATTTAATGAGTTGATATTTTTATATCACTTAGAATACTGTCTAACACATAGTTAGGATGCAGTAAGTCTTAATTATGACTACTATTAAATAAATATTATTATTATTATGAATAGTAGTCATAATATTATATAAGGTTGTTGAAAAAATAACAAAAGAAGCTCAAAAAATAATTGGAATCACATTACATGGGTGAGTGACCTGACGACTTAACTTCAAAATCATTTAATCAAACATACTATTTACAAATATTGACAACAAAAAACTGCAGGCTGAGATTTAGGGATAATAACAGGTACAAATTTTGAGATGCTATCTTTAGGGCAAGACTTCTGCAAGAAGAATCTATTAAAGGTTGTATTGATTATTTCACCCAACTGTATTTATGAAATAACCTACCGGATTTTCCAGATCCATCTGGAAATGGATAAATATCTGATCAAACCTGATAAAAGTCTTCAACATACAACCCCTTAATGTCAGAACTATTCAGCCCTAAGCTCTCTTTCCCTCACACTCCACATGTAGTCCATGAGCACATCCTGTTATCTCTACCTGCAAAATATATCTTAAAATCATGTATTTGTCACCGCCTTTGGTATAACCATTTCATGCCAACTCATCATTTAGGTCATACCTGGTAAGAACTGAGGCCCAGAATGAGACACTGGCAAAGTTAGGGAAAGGAAATCTGAGTTAAGATGCAGACATGGAAGCTGAGAGATGGTGAGGGCTAAGGAGTAGGATGCTAAAGGATGTTGAAGTTTTATCTTTTCAATTTGATAGTAAGTGTGTCCTAGAGGCCAGTCTTTTTTAACCACAACAACAATAATATCAGAAACATAATGGGTAGCCTCATTGCCCTCCATGCAAAGCACTACTGTCCTAGTCCATAGAGATTTGAACCTTTAAAGTCTGTGTAATATAAACAATATGTTATATTGCCTTGATTTTTTTCTGTATGACCCAATGTTTTCAGTAAGCAACTGAGCACATACTAGATAATAATTAAGAAGACTAAATGATTAAATAATTCCATAAGTCAATCTGAAGTAATAAAAAGTATTTGATTTTGGGGCCAGACACCATATTTGAATTTCAGCTTTTTCATTTAATAGTTCGAACATGATTTTAGAATTCTCTAATGGTTTCTTTTTTCAATATGGCAAAGTGAAGGTAATAACTACTTTACAATTATTGTGGAAGCTTTGCTGTGCTTGTGTGTTTACATATTCATTGCCTACTGGATTGGAACTTGGAAGAGCTCTCATTGACTTATCATTATATCCATGTGTCTAACACAGTGTGTGGCATGTACCACAGAGTCAATTACGTTCTGTTGGATGACTGAGCTAGTGAAGAAATGATTGCTATCACTTTATAAAAGTAGCTCTGTAGAGACTAATTCCCAATGAGAGATTGAGCAATATCTTCAATGACAGGCTTTGTGACTCCAAGTGGAGAATATAAGGGGGATGATTTTCATGCATTTCATTGATATTTTCATGAGACTATATGCTTCATTAATATATTCTTACCCAACATATTCTGTCTTTTATTCAATACAGTAAATGCCAATAGCTTTCTTAAAGTTCCCCTGAGAATATACAGTTGACCCTTGAACAACACAAGTTTGAACTGCACAGGTTCCATTATATACAGACATTTTTTTTTCACTAAATACATACTACAGTATTATGTCATCCATTGTTGATTGAATTTGTGGATGTGGAACCACAGATACAGGAGAGCTGACTATAAACCTATATGCAGATTTAACCTTCACATTGTTAAAAGGGCAACCTTACTCAGTGAAATATATTTAAATCACAAGATAAATACAGAGAACAGATGGGTAAGGTTGTTAGAGGTGGGGGAATGGAAGGTGGGTGAAGAGGGTCAGAAGGTACAAACTTCAGTTACAAAATAAGTCATGGGGGTGTAACTTACAGCATGGTGACAATAGATAATAATACTGTATTGCATATTTGAAAGTTGCTAAGAGAGTGATGTTAAAAGCCCTAAACACAAGAAAAAAATGTTTTATAACTATGTATGGTGACAGATGTTAACTAGTTATGTTCTGGTGATCATTTTACAATATATACAAATATCAAAACATTATGTTTTACACCTGAAACTAATATAATGTAATTTATCATTATACCTCAATGAAAGAAATCACAAAAGGGATATATGTGTATTTATTAGAATATTATCAAGAAGAATATTCCATGAAATGCCTTTTTGATAAATACTGATTTAAACTTGTTATATTCATCAAGCCTCCAACAAATAATCCCACCATGAATTTGTTTTGAATAAATAACGTTTTGGGGAATGAATTTACCACAAATTGTCCTAGAACAGTATTTTACAAAAGGTAGGTTATGACTATATAGATGGTGAAATCAAATTGTGAGTCAGGATCAACATTTAAAAAAAAAAACGAAATGTAATGAAATACTTTGCACTGCTCTTATTAGTGATAATTGTTACTGCGTGTAGCATCTACAATGTAAGATGTTCTTCTAAGTGTTTTGCATATATTAGTTCATTGAAGATAGAAAAGCATAGAAAGTAAAGGTGCATTGCAAAAGAAAAAGAAGCAGGGCTCCGTGAAAGTTTTGTTTCTGCTATATGGGTGTGTGTGCGTGTGTAGACAGGTGGGTGGGTGTGCTGGGTGCCAGTATAAATCATATTTTTTTCTGTGGATCTCTTGCTCAAAAAAGTCTGAAATCTTTGATCTAGAGCCTCTGACAATCCTGTGCAAAGTTACACATAAGAATATGCTTTAGTAACACAGGATCATGCACTTCATATTATGTTCAACAACCAGCTCAACAAACAGTTCATCCAGTAATTTATTCATTCACTAATTTATTCATTTATTCACTCATTGCCTCAATAAACCTTTATTGAGTACTCACCATTTTCTAAGTACTCTCCTAAGCACAGAGATTTAATATAATAAGGAAAATAACATCCTCTATTATTTGAGAAAAATTATCATTTCCTAATTAATGAAGGTTGTTACAAGATCTGGACTCTGGCTAAACAGCATGAAAGCATGAAACTTGGAATATTAAACTCTGAAAAATCCGTGGGGAGATGTTGCCCTTGTAGCTGTACACAGCACATCTTGTCATACTGCTGAGCTAGAAATTCACCTTGCTCATCAAGGAATGTGATGCAACTTTACTTACTGGTCTTTAAATTGCTAGTCCCACTCAGTAAAGAAAAGGTCCTATTGAAGTGTTTTCTTAATGTCTGCTCACAAAGACTGAAGCTCTGTAAAGGCAGGGAAATACAAGGAAAAGGTAATTATTAGGTGAAGATTATAAAATACTCTTGCATCTGTCACATGGAATGCTGCTGTGAGGACAATGAGAACATGTTTGCATACACCCTACTAAGTGCTGAGCGGAAACAAGAAAGGATCGTCATACTCACCATGGACATTTTAGCTTGGGGTTTTATTCCTGATCATTGTCTCAGGTCCAGAGTAATATGCCAGTGAAATAAAGTCACTTAGTAAAATAAGTAACCCTTTGCATTAAGAACAATAAAGGAATGCAAAAGGGCCACTGACACATAGACTAGTCCCTCTAAAATGATGTGAAACAGAATCATGTTGGGATGTCAGAGGCCAATCAATGGGAACCAGACAGATTCATAAATAGGGGAAGTTGTCAGCAGACTAGGTACCCAAGGGAATAACCAGTCTCTCATTCCAGTCACCTAGAGGAGAAGCAATTAAACTCTCTGCAGAGAACCTACCTTCATTTGTGAAGGCATAACACTGATGTACCTATATCACCTAGCATTATTTCTTCTCCATGGTGCAGACATCTTCAGAAGAGATTTGGCATTAACTTTCTTGATGGCAATCAGACAGAATCATGGAAAGGGCAATGGAAACTATGCAGGGGACATTAAGTAAATTCTGTTGTCACACAGCAATATGATGTCCTAAAGTCATATTAAGAAGGTTACAGGTCATGTAACTCCTCTGTACTTTGGGTCCCTCATTTATAAACAGGAGATGATGATGGTTCCTATATCCTATGGATGTTATATGGAGCATATACATTAATATTTATAAAGTTCTTAAAACAGTGTCTGGTATATAGTAAACCCTTATCAAGCACTATAAATAATGACAGAATCTTAATTTTTGTGAAAGAGCCTCTATTCATTTCTGAAAGTTTCAAATCTCTCTAAAAGAAATTATTTATCCCGTAGGGGCCTTAGAAGTCACCGTGAGTTAATATCAAAGACCCGGCCGTGTAGTTGTGGGGTTGGGGTGTGCATTAATAATTAACAAACTGAGAAATAAGACAAAGGAGAATCAAAATATGAGCTGCTTAAGCTGACAAAGAAAATTGGAAAACAAAGATTAGTCTGTAGCATATTCAGTTTGCCCAGTGAGTTACAGACAAAGCTGAACAACCCTGGGACTCACTATAAAATTTCTAGATGTATTTCTATGTGGAAACACTGACATGACCACCAGGAGCTTGCATCTGATATTTTTCTGGAAATCTTTTACTCTGACTCTTCCTATTTTTGATAATTCCCCACTATGTGCATTTCAGTTCATAATGTACATTTTGTTTACAATGTCTACTCTTTGATCAAAAACATACTTTTGAACAGATGAAGACACTGCTTCAGGAAGTAAAGTATATTGACAAGGAAGTCACTGTGCCAAGAAGATCTAAGAGGGTTAAATTGGGTTATTGTCGATCCTAAATAATTAAAACACTAACCCTAGAGACATTATTGTCTTATCTGTGTCTGAGGAATTCCTGGAGAGTGACCAAAAGTATGGAAGATGACTGTCCCAGAGAAGATGGAGACTGCAGTGAGGTGGGAAGCACAGGTGGAAAAGATGTTCTGGACTCTCTTGCCTAAGCACATACTCAAAATGGCGATAATTATGAACAGGCAGAAAATCAAGGTCAAACAGGAAAACAAGAAAGATGTTGAAGCTCGCCACAAAGAAAGAAAGAGCTAAGTTACTGATAAGTTTATGTGAGCAAGAAAGAGCCATGATTGCTTGCTCCCTCAGAAAAAGTGATGGACCATATTGGACAGACGGAAGGAGAGGTAAGTTGAAATCAATATGGATGGAGGCATTCGGGAAATCCCACAGACCTAGCTGTCAGTGGTGGCCACGTGACCAAAAAATGTATTGTCATAATAGTGGTATAGCACAGAGGTTACACACTATTGCATAGCTGTCACAGGACAGTGAAGCCGTATCAGGATCAAATTAAATGCATAATGATCATGCTTTACACTAAGATATGGAATGCACGTCACCTTTATTACTGACAGATATTTTCTAGTTTATATTCTATATGGACATTGTGAATCGTTTCAGCTAGATGTATAAGCAATATGCATGAAGTAATTTTCCAAATTAAATCAGAGAGTAAACTTTTATATAATCTCATATTAACATATTTTATGACTTACCAAACAGAATTTGTTTGCTGTTTACTTGCCACTTTACAAGACATCATTTCTGAAGAAAATACATGAGCTGATTTGAGATTACCCAGTTGACAGAATGTCTAGGAAATCACTGTGCCAAATGTGGGGCATGCAAGCACTAAGAATATAAACTATTCCAGCAAAGCAGAAAATAAACTGTAACACTGGAAATGTTCTAGAAGCATATTTAGAAGGTTACTATAGGTAATAAACTATATTATGAGCCTCAATGGCTCAAAGATTTAACATATGCTACAAATGGACTCAAAATTTATTTGTACACTTAATAATTGTTTATTGAGAGTTGATTATGAAACACATACTCATTTAGATGCTGAGGATCATGAGATGAAAAATACAAAGTCACTGCTCTTATGGAGTTTACATTCTACTTAGGAAAAAGAGTTAACAAACTAGTGGACAGATAAATATACAAGGGTGAGTGTTGATAAAGACTATAAAGAATAATGAAGGGTGAGGAGCTGTTTTTTTGGGGAGGAGAGAGGGACTATTTTATAAAGACGGTCAGGGAAGGTCTCTGTGGTAGGGTAACATTTAAAGACATCCTGACTGTCGAAGTAGGGGAAGATTCCATTCAGAGGGAACAGGAAGTACAAGGGACCTGAGGTGGACATGTATGTGGAGTTGCCAAGAAATAGTGTCAATGGAGTGGGGGAGGAAATTAGGGGAGTAAAAAGAGATGACTTAACTCAACTAAAGTAGGAACAAACGAGAAGCATTAACCATTTCAAAGCATCTGCAGACTGGAAAACATCCAACATTATCGATATTCTCAGTGCATTTTGTAAACATCATGAAAGTTTGTGGTCATATACGAATAATTGAAAACGCTTTTATTTCTCCCCATTTTTCTCGTATTGCAGTTCTTTTGTCCTTTTGAAAAATTGTAATTTGGACATTCAGTTCTACAAAATGATTCAATCAAGACAGAAACATAACTCCACTTGAATGTGATATTTATGTGTCTTTCAATAAAATGTGCCCCAAAAGCACATACTTTCATTTAGCATTATTATATAACTTTTTCTCCAGTTAAGACTCCGAGAACAGAAATTCAACTAAAGAAATAAATAAGATTAGACATAAGTTTATATTCTATAACCTTAAAATTATTTTAAATTATTGTATTATAAACTACCTACAGTACGAATTTACCTCGACCATGTATAAGTGACCATGTATTCATATAGAGCACATGTATGTACTTCTGTTCGTGAGCTTGTTTTTTCCACAGAATACATGTCTCTTTGTACTGGCATGTGGTAGAGAAAATGCCTATGTAACAAGTAAATGAGTCAAAAGCCATTAGTAAGGTTTTTAAGAAGCAAAACCCAAAATGTCTTATGATTTACTTGAGCCATATTAGCTCAAGTATTACATTTCTGGACATAATTTAATTTTAATAGACAACATATTTTTGAGTGGTAAGGGTATAATTATAGGAATTAAATGTACTTTAGGGCTAAAAATATGAACTGAGAGAAATGAAACTAGATTATTGTGTATCGTGCAACATTAAAATCATTAAAATCCCAATCATAGATAGAATTTCACCTCTCCCAAGACCTTCTTAAATGCATTTTTGACCTCTTTCTTCCACAAGGTTCAACATGAGGATAACCATAGCATACATAGAATAAAGATGCCATTAAGTCTGTGTCTGTAGAATGACTGGAGCTAGGTTATAAGTACATAAAGATGACTGTCCCATAGAAGAGGGAGACTACAAGTGGACAGAGCTTTTTGGTACCCCCTTAGTTGAATGCATCTTCAAAATGATGATAAATATGAAAAGGTAGGAAATCAATATAACCAGAAGATGAACAAAGACATTAAAGCTTGAAATTAAAACAAGAACCATCTCACTAATGTGTTTATCAGAGCAAGAGAGAGCCAGGACACCTGGAATATCACAGAAAAAGTAATAGACCATGTTGGACTTACAGAAAGACAGACTGTGTCTCCAACATGGATGGAGGCATCCAAGAAACCACATACAAAGGAGCCTAGAGCCAGATGTGCACAGACACTTGTCATCATGGTGGTGGTGGACTATAACGGTTTACACACTGCTGCATGGTGGTCATAGGCCATTAAGGCCAAGAGATAGTTTTCCACAACAGCAAAGGCTGCAAAAAAGAACATCTGAGCAGTACATGCATTGTAAGAGATGACCTCATCTCCTCTAAGGAACCCAGACATCACTTTAGGTGTGACAGCTGCAGAGTAACCAAAGTCCACCAAAGACAGAGTAATGATGAAAAAATACACTGGAGTGTGGAGACAAGAATCCAACAGGATTAACGTGATCATCTCCAGGTTACCAAAAACACTGATGAGATAAATAAGGGCAAACACAATAAAGAGGGGAATCTGAAGGTGTGGGGTGTTGGTTAGACCCACTGGTAATGCATGAGAACCTCAGTGCCTTCATGTCATTGCCAACCCTTAGTATCATCTATACCAGAGCTGAGTGTTCCTGGCAGAATGAAGCATCTGAGTGAAGGTACTTAGGCTGTGAGAAAGATACATTGTTTAAGGAACTAAGAGAAGTCCATCGGGTCCACAAAACATTTGGTAAAACTATTGGAAAAGTCCAAGTCTCAGCTGCCTAAAGCTGTGACATTGAGGAAAGTTAGTAGAAAAATCAAAATTTTTGAAGGATATCTAGAGAATAATATGTGGGCTTTGAAAAATTCTGATACTTTCCTGGGTATTGAGAAGGCTAAGCACATGTTTAAAATTGCCCAGAAAAGAACAGAGCAGATGCCAATTACTCATTCTTGGATGGTCTTGAGGACCTACACAAACAGAGAACAAGAGCCAAAGCAGATTTTTCAACTGCCAGACTTTGAGTATCATCCCCAACCTACATGTAGAACCTCTCATCAAAATGGATCTAAGGAAAACTCTGACAAATGGTTGGCCAGTAATACAGTGACAACCCCTAAGAAGACAGGCTTATAAATAAAAACATCTATAAATAAACAAACAAACAAACAAATAAAGTTTATTGAAAAAAATTAAATCGACTGGGCAGAGACTTCAGTGCCCATAAGAGCAAGTGAAACAGACTTTAAAATGAGTACTACAGTCAGCTCACTAAACAAACAAACAACAAATATTGAACAACTCCTGGCTAGCCAGAATTCAGTTTCTACACTATACTGTCTAAAGTGTCCATTTATTTAACAAAAAAAAAATTGTGAGGCATGGAAATTAAGAGGAAAATGTGTCCCCCAAAAGTGAAACAGCCATCAATAAAAACTCTCTGAGGGTGTCCATATATTTTCAAAGAACTGAAGGAAACAATATGTAAATGAAGGGAAATATAACAATAACTCATCTAATAGAGAATATAAACAAAGATATTAAAGTTATAAAAAAGAAATAATTAGAAATTCTGGACTCATCATTTAACTTTATCAAAATTCAAACATTTTCTATGTTAAAAGACACCATTAATAAAATAAAAAATCACACCACAAATTGAGACAAAATGTGTATAAACCAAATATCTGATGAAAATATTATTTTGAGAATATGGAAATTTTTACAACACAGTAATGAGAAGACAAACATCTCAATTAAAAAGTGGGGAAAGATGTGAAGAGAGTTTACCAATAAATTTATATGAGTGCCTAAAAACCATGTGTGAAGAGGTAGAAATGATCAAAAATCATAAAAATTGAAATGACAATGAGATACCATTTCAGACACACCTGGATGACTATAATTGAATAAATTGATAATAACAGATATTCATACCCATGCAGTGAAGTGAGAATCCTCATACATTATCGGTAATTTTTGAATTTTGGATTGCTTGAGGCAGAAGAATTGAGCTAAACTCTTTTAAAAGGTAGAATAAAATCCCCTGAACTCTCTTTATACAAAGGAAACAACTGCTGGAAGAGGGAACTCTGTTTCAAAACAAGGATAATCTCACTCACAAGACATAATTCTATTTTGAAGGTAATGGAGTGAAATGTTAGAGGGCTGGACTGGAGAATTCTGAATTTTGAGGAGACAAAGACTCAGTAGAGTTCCAATCTAAACTCCTGGGAGAAGACAACTTAAATTTCCAGCTAATCACTATACAGACTCAATTATCAGTGTGTCTAGGGGATAACTTTATCGTCTCCATCCCATCCAGATGTGGCTCCTTCTGATCCAACAGCTCATGAACTGAAAAGAAAACTTAGCTCATCCCCCATACATATCCAATGTATAATGTTGAAACAGAAAGATAGTAAGGGTAAAAAGCCTCTTTCTTAAAGTAGAATAATGGAAGATATGTGAGTCAATCCTGAAATTTTGCTGAGTTAGCATTACAAAGACACACACACACACACACACACACACACACACACACACACACACAAAACCTTGAGAATGATAGATAATTGCTCATTAGATCTTGATCTGTCTCTTAGTTAAGAACATTTTTCATTCTTTTCTTAGCATCTGGTTCAATCTTCTGGATATTGCTTTCTTAATTCATTATTTTTTATAATGACTTCAGAAGTAGTGGTTAAGTGTCTCTTCTCCTTGAGGAATATCATTTTGTGGCTCACTTCCATCTGTGCAATTTGGAAGTCAAAGACTTCTAAATGAAGGCATAGCTTTTTAAGCAATGCAATCCTTTCAAAAATATGGAGGTTTCTTACCATTTTCTCTCATATTCTAGTAATCACATGCCAATTTTTTTTCCTAGCTATAACTCTCTAGCCTGCTTCATTTATTTTCTTCCATAATCCCAACCTTACTGTTTCAACCTGATAGTGGCTGTGCAAGTTATACACTGCTGGTAACACATTATTATATTATAGCTTTGAAAAACAACTAGTTTTATTTGTTTATGTGACATTCAAAATTGGAATCTGAAACAAAATAAAAGGACATTAGTGGAAAAAACTAATGAGCTTTGACTAAATCTCTGACTTTTTAGTTAACAGCAAAGTACCTATGTTGAGTTACATTTGGGAAAATGTACCACAATAATGTAAGATTAAAAAAAAAAGAAAAACAACCTTAGCTATAAGCTTCTTGAGCAAACTGCGTGAGTGCTATATAGAAATTCCCAATCTTTGAAATTTTTGTAGTCAATCTTAAATAACTCCAACATTGAAAGTTATTAAAAATAATTTTAGTGGTAAGGCCTTTACATAGTACCATAAAGAGTTCAACAGACTTTCTTTCCATTGAAACAATAATATAAATGATGAAAATTATATTTTAAAAAACAATCATTTGTAGGGGGAGGGTAAAGTTCAGTGGTAGAATGTATGTTTAGAATGCATGAGGTCCTGGATTCAATCTCCAGTACTTTCATTTGAAAAAAAAAATTAATTACCTCCCTACCACCCCAAAAAACATTTGAAGTTCCTTGAACTTGTCCTAATTTGCATCCCCATGTTCACTGCAGCACTATTTACAATAGCCAAGATATGAAAGACGTCTAAGTGTCCATTAATAGATGAATGGATAAAGAAGAAGTATATTCCACACACAGTGGAATATTACTCAGCCACAAAAATGAAAATTTGCCATTTGTGATAACATGGATGGACTTAGAGGGGATTATACTAAGTGAAATAAGTCAGGTGGAGAAAGACAGATACTTTATGATTTTACATATACATGGAATCAGAAAAAAACAAAACAAATAAACAAAAACCAGAAACAAAGTCATAAATATAGAGAACAAACAAGTGGTTGCTGGAGACGAGGTGGTAGGGAGATTGGCAAAATAGGTGAAGGGAATTAAAAGGCACCACCTCCAATTATAAAATAAATAACCTATGGGGATGTAATAAACAGAATAACTAATATAGTCAGTAATATTATAATAACTTTAAATTGAGAGAGATGGTGACTAAACTTATTGTGGTGATCATCTTTAATGTACATAAATATCAAATCACTATATTATACATCTGAATCTAACATAACATTCTATGTCAGTTATACTCCAATTAAAAAAAAAAAGCTGAGGGAGTTCATCAACGGTAGACCTGCGTGGAGGGAGTTCATCAACGGTAGACCTGCGTGACAAGAAATGCAAAGGCAGTCCTTCAAGTAAAAATAAAAGGATGTTAGACAGCAGTGCAAAAGCATATGAAAATATAAAGCTCACTGGCAAAGGTAAATATATAGACAAATACAGAATCCTACAATACTGTAATTGAGGTGTGTAAATCACTTGGAATTCTAGTATAGCATATAAAAGACAAGCAGATAAAAATGATTATAACTATAATACTATATTACTGGATACAAAATTTTAAAAGATATACTTTATGATATCAATAGCATAAAGAGGGGGGAGGTATAAGGGAATAGAACTTTATATGTGACAGAAGTTGAAAATAGATTACTATAACTATAAGACGTTTTATGTAAGCCCCATGATAATCACAAAGAAAGTACCAGTAGGAGATACACAAAAGAAAATGAGAAAGGAATCAAAGCCTATCACTGCAAAAATCAACGAAGCACAAAAGAAGTCATCAAGAGAGTGAAAGAGGGAAAAAAAAGCGTACAAGACAGAAAACAACAAAATGAAAATAGCAAGACCCTCTGTGATGGTTAATTGCATGTGTCAGCTTGAGTAGGTCAGGGGATGCCCTGCTATGTATTTAAACAGTATTTCTGAGAGTGTGAAGATGTTTGTAGAAAAGATTGGCATTTGAATTAGTGAACTAAGTAAAGCAGATAACCCTTCTCAAGGTGGGCAAGCATGAAACAAAAAGGTAAAGGAAAGTGGAATTCACTCTCTGCTTAACTGCTTGAGCTTAAAGACTTTCATCATCTCCTGCCCTTGGCACAAAAAAGCTTGGGGTTTTTGTTTCGATGATAGAACTCTACTATATTGTGATTGTAGTAGTGGTTATATGACCAGATAAATTTGACCAAATTCTTGGAATCAATCATACACTAAAAATTATGGCTTGTTAATTATTTGTAAATTATGCTTAATTAGAAAATTGGAAAAAAGAAGAAAAAACAAGCAATGCAAAAAGCACATGTACACCCTCAACATATCCAGCTAGATCCCATGGACAATTTAATTACTTCTCAACTAAAAACGTGGAATGAGAACAGTGAATGCCCTCCTGGGGAAAAACCTCAGAGAATTCCATGTTTCTCTAAATTCCCTCCTGGTTCCCATGAATTAGCCTCTGAAATCCCAATACGACTGAACTTGACATCATTTTAGGGGGACCAGACTTGGCCATCATTTATTCATGTGATTGTTAGTAGTTGTAAGTACCTGTAGGCTTTCCCCGCCACCCACCTATTCTGAGGACTTGCTATGAGCCTGCAATCATGGCCAGAGAAAACTTCTCAAGATAAAAATTATTTTGATTAACTTTAAATGTGAAAACCTCCCAGTAAGGTGTTTTACACAGCTTCCCTAATTTGCTAATCATAGGCACAATTTTGTGAAATACATGGAAGAGGTTATTGTATTACTTATTTCTCTAATAAGAAGACAAGTGACCCTTTCAAAGGCATAGTAAAAACCAGTAGTGGATTCAGGATTTGTACCTGGGTTTCTAACTTTATGTTGGACTCTTTCCTCCATCTTTACCTGTCTGAGAGGTCTGGCCATCTTTTGACCAGTACCTGATGAAGAATATCTCTAACAGTATTCATTATTCCACAACTAAATGTCTGAGTTCAGACTCGTTATTCAGGATTGACTTTGTTTCCAGCAGCAAGGTAAGCTTCTAAGTTTCATATACATCTTTAGTGAGAAGCATAATTCATGCAAAATCTATGGGGCAGCTATGTCTACTATGATTATCTGAGCACAGAAATAAAGGTTTTGAACATTTTTTTTCTAAAATAGTAAGTTGAGACTGAGGTTTAAATGTTAAAACTTCCATCAGTAGGGAATTTAGTGCTACTTATGGAATATCATCATACTGCTTTCCTAGAAAATATTAGCAAAATAGAAAAAAAAAGGATAGGCGATTCTGTTATTAACTCTTAATTTCATCTTAATATTTCTTCACTGGGGGCAAAAAAAAAAAAAAACCCCGCAGAAAAGAAGTTTTAAAAAAACCAGAAGAGAGGAGAAAAACCCTTATTTATTTAAATCATAGAAATGTTGTAATCAAAGTAGCAAGATCCTATGTCCACTGTAATCTTTTCCCCATAATCTCATCCTTACTATTACTAGCATTTTTACAAATGATAATAGTAAAGTGGCTAAAAGCACAGGCTTTTGGTTTGGTCACAGCTGGGTTTGAATCCTAAATCCTGAATCAACCTCATACTGAGTAACTTTACAGCTTTATATAGCTTCTCAAATCCTCAGTTCTCTTAATGGTAAAATGGGAATAATAATACTGTCTGCCTTAAAACATTACTGAAGTTTCAATGAAAACATACGTGTATTTATATACTTATATATACATATATAAACACATGAATAAATATATAAGCACACACATGCATAAATACAATTGTAGATGCATATAGCTCCTAATATGATTTGATAAACATACTGCATTCTACAGGTGGTTATGATTGCCAAAGCTTGGCAAACATAATGATTTTAGGGATGAGGCTTGTAAAATGAAGATGTGAAAGAACTGGAAGAATGATAGCAGAGAATAATGATTGTCAATTGATAGACATCCTTCTAAAGGCATAAAACTAAAATAAAGAAATTTAAAACACTCTTCATAGACAAGAACATTATTCAAGATAAACAGCAAGGTCCTTCTGTATAGCACAGGGAACTATATCCAATTGCTTGTAGTAACCTGTAATGAAAAAGAATATGAAAAAGAATATGCGTGTGTATATATATATACAGTTATATATATATATATATATAACTGAATCACTATGCTGTACTCCAGAAACTAACACAACATTGTAAAGCAACTATACTTTACTAAACATTTTTAAAATTAAAAAAAAATGTAACCGTGGAACTCACCACCAAAACAGACCTGCAAGCTAAAGGCAGTCAACAAACTAGGAACTGTCAACCCTTGATCTCTGTGGTCCAAGTATGAGATGATTGTAATGAGAAAAAAGTTGAGTTTAAGGAAGGAGACTCTCTCAACTCGTCCTAAAATTTGGATTTTAAGAAAGAAAATAAGCAAATGAATGACTCGCATAGAATGACTAAAACAGCCACTCATGCTGGAAGAGACTGACAGACTGAGAAACATCAGAGAACACAAAAAATTTCAGCAGACCGAGTGTGTGAAGAAAAGAAAGTCGAAGAGAGTGGCTACAAGAGTTCAAAACTCATTCATAATTGAATTTCTGAACTTCCTCACCCACCTTTCTCGATCATAGAGGCTATCGTTCCACCCTAATAATAAGTATCATAATTAACACTTACCAGATGATGCTAAGCACCCAGCATTTTACTCATGGTTCTTAAAGCATTATTTCACTTAATTCTCACAATAACACCTTAAGGTTGATTTCATTACAATCTTCCTTTTGTACATGGAGAAAATCAGAATCAAGTACTTATGTTAGAACCAGTGACTCTTGGGTAGTAAATGGTAGGACTGATACGAACCTCATTCCAGAGTCTAGGCTTTATATCCAGTCTGTCATTTTCCCTCAGAATCACCTCTGCTGGTGGTACATGTCCCTCCTGCTTTAGTTACCACACTAGATCTTCTGTGCATCTACGTCTCAGCTACTTAACTGTGAAACCCCAAACACTGAGTTTAGATCAGTGGAGACAGTGAATAATCATAATTCAGTTAAATTCAATTTTATTTAAATTTAGTTAAGACCAGTAGACCAAAGAACTTCCTGGGTACAAACTTGGCTTTGGCAGTAAAATTTTGTAAACTGAAATACATTATTTAACCTCTGTGTTTCATAAGTTAAATGGAGGTAGCACTAGTCAACCTTAAAAGGTTAACGAGAAAAACAAATCGATATACATGTAGAGTGAATAAGGCAGCTCCTGGCACAAAAGCAACATAGATGTGTAAGCATTTACTAAGCTCACGGAATGGAAATGGCACTTGTCATCTGGATCAAGAGATTACTTTGTCCACATTCTAGTTAACAAGTTTATAAAATTTAGACAGAAGATGAGCTATGAAGATCCTTTAATTTCAACAATATAACATATATCTCTATAATGTATGCATTAAATTTTGTTGTCAAACCCTTATTTGTCTGAATAATATTGAAGTTAGAATTATTACATAATGAAATAATGTACTTCTATCTATCTATCATCTAGGTATCTATCTGTGTCTATTTCTCCACATTTCATTTTTGTTTATCACTCTGTTCCTTTATTTCTTATTACTATAGAGTACCTTGTGATTTCCAAACAACATCCATGGAGAACAATACAGAGGTGACTCAGTTCATCCTCCTTGGACTAACCAACGCTCCAGAACTGCAGGTCCCCCCGTTTATCACGTTTACTGTCATTTACCTCATCAATGTGATTGGAAACCTGGGGATGATCATTTTGATTCTCATGGACTCTCATCTCCACATCCCCATGTACTTTTTCCTTAGTAACCTGTCTCTCGTGGACTTCTGTTACTCCTCAACGGTCACTCCAAAGGTGATGGCGGGGCTCCTCCTAAGAGACAAGGTCATCTCCTACAATGCGTGCGCTGCTCAAATGTCCTTTTTTGTAGCCCTGGCTACTGTGGAAAATTTCCTCTTGGCCTCAATGGCTTATGACCGCTTTGCAGCTGTGTGTAAACCCCTACATTACACCACCACCATGACAACAAGTATGTGTGCTTGTCTGGCCACAGGCTCCTACATCTGTGGTTTCCTAAATGCCTCGGTCCACATTAGGAACACATTCAGTCTCTCTTTCTGTATGTCCAACCTAGTCCATCACTTTTTCTGCGATGTTCCAGCAGTCATGGCTCTCTCTTGCTCTGATAGGTATATTAGTGAGCTGATTCTTCTTGTTGTGGCAAGTTTCAACATCTTCTTCGCTCTCCTGGTTATCTTGACTTCCTACCTGTTCATATTTATAGCCATCTTGAGGATGCGCTCATCTCAGGGACACCAAAAGGCTTTGTCCACCTGTTCTTCCCACCTCGTTACAGTCTCCGTCTTCTATGGGACAATCATCTTTATGTACTTACAGCCCAACTCCAGTCATTCCACGGACACAGACAAAATCGCATCTGTGTTCTATACAATGGTCATCCCCATGCTGAACCCCCTGGTGTATAGTTTAAGAAACAAGGAGGTGAAAAATGCATTCAGGAAGGTAGTTGAGAAGACAAAATTGTCACTTCACCATTTGAAGTTGTAGGATCCAAAATGACCTAGTTTCATTTCTCCCAGATTTTTAACATGATAAGGCCCACCCTGCACCAAAATTAATGAGATAATGCCATTTCTCTTTCAAAAGTCTATCTTTTTTCAAGAGAAAAAAAATATGATGTCCAAATGTGTGATATCTGAATGAGGATGTCCAAAGGGGACTTCAAGTTTTTTAGTGCCTTGCTTGTAATAAACCTTATTTATTATATTTAAGTTATTCATATGTTCATATTTACTCTACCATATGGAAATGCAAGGATATATGTAAAACATTGGAAACACAAGCCCAGGAGTAGAAGCATGTGTAAGAATCTCATTAAATACACACACACACTCACACACACACACACACACACACACACACAGCAGTTAGAAATCTGTCAAAGTAGTTGGAAAGAGTATGGCTAATTTTTAATAAAAAGTTAAAATAATTTATGTTCAGAATATAAATGTATGTCTGACATTGTTTCTCTAGTTGAAAAATTATTTCAAGAATCCAAACTGAAGAAAAACGTGATATGGATTTTTAAAATAAAGATATGTT
This sequence comes from Camelus ferus, assembly GCF_009834535.1. Classification (NCBI taxonomy): domain Eukaryota; kingdom Metazoa; phylum Chordata; class Mammalia; order Artiodactyla; family Camelidae; genus Camelus; species Camelus ferus. Next base: position 33,823,312 of record NC_045705.1, read on the forward strand.
TTTGTTAGCAGATTTTATTCAGAGCTACACATGTACAACATTTGAAAGGAATGAATAGTTCTGTGTTCAGTAAATCATTTGGTAGAAATGGTATGGACATAGGATAATTTTGAAAAACAAGAAGGCCAGAGTACAAGAAAGGATGATTGATTAATAATAAGAAAACTTTCTGATTTTTCTGTATATGATGACCTTCTCTTACATTTTGAAAAAGGTACACTGAGTAATAACAATTTTATATGTTTTTCCTCTCTGGAAACACCATGACATGGCTAATGCCACTTACTTGAGGATACTTCGGTTTTAGATGAGCTACATCATGACTTACCACTCCGCTACTTTTTCACTCCACTTTGTTCACACTGATTTCTTGCTATTCCTGGACAACTCCAAGTGTGTTTCTTCCACAAGGTCTTTCTACTTGTTGTTACCAATGTTCAGAAATCTCCCTCGCTTCCATCAGGTCTTTGCCCAAATGTTATCGTATCATAGTCACACACACCCTCACGGACACCATTCCTTCCTTTTTTTTTTTTTTTTTGATGTATAGTTGATTGATGATATTATCTAAGCTTATAATTGTTGCTTATTTATTTTATACATAGTGGTTTGTGTTTCTTAATCCCATACCCGTGTTTCCCCCTCCTCTCTTTTCTCTCCCCACTAGTAACCATTAGTTTGTTCTCTTTATCTGTGAGTCTGTTCCTGTTTTGTTATATATCTTCACTTGCTTTTTTTATTTAGATTCCACATATAAATGATAATGTAGAGTATTTGTCTTCATCTGTCTGAGTTATTTCACTAAGCATAATACTCTATAGATCCATCCATGTTACCGAAAATGGCAGTATTTCATTCTTTTTATGGCTAATATTCCATTGTGTATGTGTGTGTGTGTGTGTGTGTGTGTGTGTGTGTGTATACACCACACCTTCTTAAGCCAACCTTCTGTTGATGGGCACTTGGGTTGCTTCCATGTCTTCGCTCTTGTAAATAGTGCTGCTGTGAACATGGAGCACATGTATCTTTTCCAATTAGTGTTGCAGCAGTGTGTAAACCCATTTGTTTATTTCTGCTTTGATTTCTATTGCTGTGGTAGACTTCTCTAGAATATTGCTAAGATTTTTGTCAGAGAATGTTTTGCTTGTGTTTTCTTCTAGGAGGTTTATGGTGTCTTGTCTTATGTTTAAGTCTTTAAGCCATTTTGAGTTTATTTTTGTGTATGGTGTGAGGGAGTGTTCTAACTTCATGGAGCTGTCTAACTTTCCCAACACCTCTTGCTGAAGAGGCTGTCTTTTCCCCATTGTATATTCTTGCTTCCTTTGTCAAAGGTTAATTGGCTGTAAGTTTGTGGGTTTATTTTAGGGTTTTCTATTTTGTTCCATTGATCCATATGTCTGTTTTGTGCCAATACAGCACTGCTTTGATTATTGTAGCTTTGTAGCATTATCTGAAGTCCGGAAAGGTTATTCCTCCAGCTTTGTTCTTTTTCTTCAGTATTGCTTTGGTGATTCTGAGTCTTTTGTGATATCATATAAATTTTAGGATTATTTGTTCTAGCTCTGTGAAAAATGTCTTGGGTAATTTTATAGGGATTGCATTAAATCTGTAGATTGCTTTGGGTAGTATAGCCATTTTAACAATATTAATTATATATATATATATATAATTATATATGTTCCATTACATGTGTGTGTGTGTGTGTGTATGTATGTGTGTGGAATACTAGTCATCCCTAAAAAAGAATAAAATAATGTCATCTGCAGCCATGTGGATAAGTCTACAGATCGCCATACTAAGTGAAGTAAGCCAGAAAGAGAAAGACAAATACCATATGATATCACTTACATGTGGAATCTTTAAAAATGACACAAGTGAACTTATTTTCTAAACCTAAACAGACTTACAGACAGAAAACAAAATTGTGGTTATCAGTGGGGACAGGGGGAGGTGGAGGATATGCTGGGAGTCTGGGATTTGTAGGCACTAACTAGGTACTAATATATATAAAATACATAAGTGACAAAGTCCTACTGTATAGCACAAAGAACTATATTCACTACCTCATAATAGCTTATAATAAAAGAGAATATGAAAAAGAATATATATATATATGTATAACTGAATCACTATGCAATACATCAGAAATTAACACAACATTGTAAACTGACTATACTTCAAAAAAAATAATTTGAAGAAAAGAGTTCCCTTCTATGAAAGAGAAGAATGGAGATACACTGGTCAGCTTTGAAATCTTGCTGACTTAGCATTTTGAAGGCACCTCAGTCTTGGTGATGGAAGATATTCCTTTATTCAGAGCCTGATTTTTCTCTCTGGGGAAAACTCCATTTTCCATTATTTTCCTTAGTCCCTGGTCTACCTATGTGTTAACAATGTATAGGATACTGGAACAGAAAAAGGATATTAGAGGAAAAACTAGTGAAATCAGAATAAAGTATGGGATTCAGTTAGCAGCAACATGTGACTATGGGATTCTTTGTATTGACACAAGTACCAAGGCAATATAAGACAATAACACCAGGGTAAACCGGGAAAGGAGTATGTGGGAACTCATTATTTTTGCACCTTTTCTGTAAATCTAAAAATAATCTAAAAGCTTTTATTGAAAAAATATTAAATGGCTCTAGAAGAACATATATCACTATCATCATAGACTTATAGCCAGAAGGGAATGCTTGTATTACAGCACTCTGCCCACACTATGTCCACATGACCATCTTAGCACATCCATCCAAGAGCAGTCTAACAAATACTGAGAGTATGAACGCCTCTAAGTATATAGAGGCAGAAAAGGGAACATCAGTGCAAATTCTTATCGATAGCTTTATTATGGAATTGAGCTCCCTTGAGGATCAAAATAAAATATATAAACATTACTCTACCTGGATATTAAATTTAGATTGTTTATTATTGACAAGTATTTTTACATTATATATGGTATTTAGAATCACAGGAATTAACTGCATTACCAGTGTGTGTGAAGTAGTTTTCCAAACTGAAGCAGAATTATGCTTTAAAATAGTTTCATACTTTATGAAATAAAATCTATTTGATGGGCTACTCAGTCAATGAGAAACCATTCCTAAGGAATGATTGCAAAATTTTCAGATAACTATTGTGTCTATAAATGGGGATTGAAAGCACTGAGTGAGAATGTATTCAAAAATATTTCAGCAAAACAAAACACCATTCATGCCTCTTGAAATGCTCTCTAATTCTACATACAAGGTTTATTTTATGAAAGATGAATTATAAATATCCATGATTCAAATATTTAGTGTATTTATATGATTGAACTAAAAGCTTTATTCATTTATTTAACAAATATTTATTTAAATCTCTTATGATCCAGAATTATGAACAAAGTGGATAAATCTACTCCTCACAGGTAGTTTATGTTCTTAGTTTGAATATATATAATAAATAGGTAAACAAATAGAAAAATCAAGAAGTATGAAGCAGGGTGAGAAGAAAATGTCAATAGGGAACATATATTTTATAAAGGTGACCATGGAATACTTCTATGATGGGATAGGATAATACTTCTATGATAGAGAAACAAAGAGAGTAAGGAAACATTCCAGGCAGAGGGAACAGCAAGTGCAAAGGCCCTGAGACATGCTTGGACATGTCAAGGAAGAGCAAGAAAGTCAGTATAAACAAAGTGGGATGAATGAGTGAGAATGTGATAGGGATTTTGTAGCTCAACTAAATTATCAACGAATGAGTAGCATTAACCATTTAAAACCATTACCAACTAAAAATCGGCACTTGTCATCTGCCTCTACAAGGATTAAATCAGGAACCACTGCAGCTGCTGACCGCCAACACACCCTGAAAGGAGCTCTGGGAAAACTGGTGGAACAGGCCTTCAGAGAGTTAGATATTTTCAGGAGAAGATTTTATGCACCCAAATTCTTGCATCTCCTCCTATCTGGACAAGCACTAAAATCACTGAGAGTGATATCTGCTCCTTGTGACTAGCAGCAAGCCTCTGCCTAAACTTGTTCTTGCTTGCATGTAACTGTCTTCACTAAAATCATGTAATACTGACGTTCCCTCCTACTTCTTTGGAGCAGTTGCTCAGAGCTGTTGAAAATGCTGTCTCCCAGGCAATAGTCCTCATTTTGTGCTAAATAAAACTTAACACACACTCTCATATTGTGCTTTTTTTTTAAGTTGACAATATTTATAGAAAGAAAATTTTATCAGTATTTTTATTATCAGTGCATTTTTTTTATAAAATGTGAAGTACTGATAGTCATATTTTGATAAATCAGAAAACGCCTTTATTATCTCACTTCTTTTGTGTACTCTTACTCTGCTTTTTTTTCCTTTTTGAAAATTATCCTGTGAATGTGTTTATATCAAGTAACTCAGGAAAGACAGAAATATCAATTCATTTAAAAATTATATTTATGTAGCTGTGGAAAAATTGTGCCTAAAAAGTACTTAGATTTATTAAAAAAAAACTTGTATTACTTTTTTTTCTGAGTTTAGGACTAATAACAGATTTTTCATTAAAGAAATAAATAAGCTTAGACATAAAAAATACATATATATCCTTATAGCCAATTGATTATTTTACATTCATTTTTCCCCCCCAAACCAGCCATACTCCATTTATTTCTTTAACAAATTTCCTACTTCTGTTTGTATGTGCAAGCATGGGACACGAGCATGCACTTCTAACCCTAGGCTTGTGTATGCTCCTGTTTTGCATGTATATTGTCATTAACATGTGGTAGAAAGATGCATGCTAACTAACATTGTGTTCAGTTTCTATGAGACCTCTGAGATTGTATAATGGGGGGAGTATTACCTCAAGAAAGTAGGTGGGCCTTAACTTGTGAGTCACTGAGCAAAGAATGTCATACAGAGATGAAACTAACTTATTGTGGAAGCTACATTATTAAAAGGTTAATCTTAGAGACAATTTTGCCTTCTCAACAACCTTCTTGTATGCACTTTTGACCTCCTTGTTCCTCAGGCTGTAGACCATGGGGTTCACCATGGGAATGACCATGGTATAGAACACGGATGCCATTTTGTCTGTGTCCATGGAATGGCTTGAGCTGGGCTGTAAGTACATGAAGATGACTGTCCCATAGAAGATGGAGACGGCAGTGAGGTGGGAAGCACAGGTGGACAAAGCCTTGTGGAGTCCTCGACCTGAATCTATTTTCAGAATGGTGATAAATATGAACAGGTAGGAAATAAAGAGAACCATGAGAGCAAAAACCACATGGAAGGTACTGATATAAATAAGAATCCAACTCACTGATATGTTTATCCGAGCAAGAAAGACTCATGACAGCTGGAGCGTCACAGAAAAAGTGATGGACCACATTGGACCTACAGAAAGAGAGCCTGAAGGTATCTCCAACATTTACAGAGGCGTTCAGAACACCACAAGTGTAGGAGCCTACGGCAAGACAAGCACACATATTTTTCGTCATGGTGGTGGTGTAATGTAGGGGTTTACACACTGCTGCGTAGCGGTCATATGCCATTGATGCCAAGAGGTAACTTTCTGCAGTGGCAAAGACTGCAAAAAAGAATATCTGAGCAGCACATGCATTGTAGGAGATGACCCTATTTCCTGTAAGGAATCCCATCATCACATTGGGTGTGATTGCTGAGGAGTAACCAAAGTCCACCAGAGAGAAATTACTAAGGAAAAAGTACATAGGAGTGTGAAGATGAGAGTCCAACAGTATCAACATGATCATCCCCAGATTTCCAGCTAGAGTGATGAGGTAGATGAGGGTAAATATTATAAAGAGTGGGATCTGCAGTTCTGGAGCATCAGTAAGTCCTAGAAGGATGAACTCAGTCACCTCTGTATTGTTCTCCATGGACGTCATTTAGGAATCACAAGATGCCCTGTGGCAATCAGAAGGAAGGAACAGAGTATTAAGTGGAAAGAGGGTACAGTAAAATTGGAATGTATAAATCCTCTGTGGATTATTTCAATTACAACGATAATTTGTTCTCCAGACCTAAAGCACACACATAACAAAAAATTGATAAATAAATTATCTGTAGTGTTATATATAGTGGAAATTGAGGGATTTCCTGGATTACTCACTTAATTTTGTATGTGAGAAACTGAGGTGCAGAAAGAGGTAATGACTTGTCCACAGTCACACATCTGGTGTGACTCCATCTTCCAAATCATATCTACTGAGCCTAGAAATAGTTTACCCCTGTATAGAGCTCATATTCCAGGATCTGTGTATCTCAGATTCAATCCTGTTATCTGTAGTAGTTAGGTTCTGTAAAGTCACAGCAAACAGTGAATTCCTGATGCTTACTTTCTAGCAAAAATACACAAACAGGTTCCTACAAGCCTCCGGTCACATCGTCATCAACCAATCAATCCAAAATCTTGTTTATGAGTATTTCTCTTTAAAGACACCCTTTTTAATACATATTGTTGATTCATTGAACTCATGGCCAACAGCACTATAACTCATGCCTGAATGAAGCTAATGTAACACATATTTTCTCCTTAAGGCATATCACAGCTTTCCTGAGCTCAGGAACATTGGATGGCACTTCAGAACTTACACTCAAGGGCTGTTTAAATAGGAAAATCACTGGCAAAAAGCAAAAAATATGAAAAACTGACACTATATAGACTGCATAAAAGACACAATTACAGTTTGAGAACTGAAGCAAGAAGGCAGATCAATTGCCTTGTTCAACCTCAGCTGGAAATGTACGCATCAGGCAATGCATACTTTTCACCACTCTTCACCTATCCCTAAATGATCATAAGAGCACTGTGAATATTTACTTTAGGACTACAAATAAATTTTAGATATATGAAAATTTGCAAATATGAAATCTGTGAATATGAGAATTGACTCTCTATATATTCATTTAATTCTCTCAACAGTGCCATGAGATTAATTAGTCATTGCCCTCATTTATTTTATGAGATAACAGACTCAAAATGGTTGAGCAATTAGTTCTAATTTACACAAGTACTAACTGGCAAAATCAAGCTTTGTTCCTGGGCAGCCTACTTCCCAATTCCAGTGATGTTAACTAAAATTTGAATTGAATTGAATTAATTCAATTCACATTTAAAAATTAAGTTCACTGGGGCAAGCTTAATATTAACTATTAGGAGTAGTGAGATGACTAGTATATATCCTTAGATTTGGGACTTACAAGGGAGTAACAGAGGCATCTATGTGAAGTAGATGCAGTGAGCTAACCAGCAAAGGCAATTCTGAAGAGAAAGTAATGCATTGAGTGTTAGAACTCAAGCTCTGGGAAGAGATAAATATGTACTCTGAAAGTACCCTACCATTTACTATCTGGGAGACACTATCCAAACCAAAGGTTTCTGAGCCTCCTATTTTTCATCTCTAAAGACAGAGGTGTTCCATGAAGGGGCAATTGTAAGAGTTAATAAAATAACACGTGAAAAAATGGTAAGTACAAGCCTGCTGAATATTAGCTCTAAATATTAGGGTGAAATGATGGATTCTACCTTGGTTTGGTAAAGGTGGGAAGCAATATCCAGGTCCTTAGGTTATGGATTAGTTTGAAGTGTGATAGTCTCACTCCTTGATTCATCTTTCCTCACACACTATGTCCATTCTGATCTTCTGATCCCTCCAGTGGGTCTCACTCTGTCTTTCCTTTGACTGTATCATTGGATGTACCAGCCATGTGCTCAATTTCTTCCTTGAGATCCATATTTTACCTCAGGTTGAAACAATTTTCTTTTGCTTTAAACTTTTCTCATGACTGTCACCCATAAGCTGGATCACAAAAATCTAGGGTTGAAATTTTATGCCCCTGGGTTTTACTTTAGCTTTCAGATCTACTTCTTTGGTGCGCTCCATGTCTGTAATTTTGTTTGTTGGTTTGTTTGAACTTGAAGCTGATGTCACAGCTTCCATTAATTGGTAACCACTCTTCTTCCCCTTCACAACTTCACCTCTCATGCCTAGTAACTAAAGACGTTTGTATTTGCTCACCCTTGACAAACATAACTTTTCTTAGCATATACTATTGTCTATAATCTCTACTAAAGAGCATTTCATATATATAAGTATGTGTATATATTTCATTTTATCTTCCTGACTGTAAGTTAGGTAGTATAATATTTACACTAGGCTTATGAAGATAAGCATTTATAAAAATAACTTATGAGTTGACAAGAATAACTTTATAAGTTATATTGTCCTATATCTTTATCCTGCAATGTTATAAGGTACAGAGTATTATTATCCACATTTTTTTTGTAAGGAAACTAAGGATTTGAGAGGTTAGGTGACTTCATAAAAGTCCACATCTAGCAAGAAATATACTCAAGATTCAAATCCAGGTCAGACAGATTTTAAAGCCTATGTCCTTAGCCACCACTCTTTTAGCTTTTCTAGGTGTGTTAGTGATAATATGAATGATATTACCAAACCAGAGCATAATCTGTCCTATGATTTGAGGAGTTTATTTTATTTTATTTTGTTGTTGCTGTTGTTTGTTCTCATCCTCTTTAGGAAAGCAACATGATGTTTAAGTATCACAAAACTCCCCATCAATGCACATTTTTAGCATTTAGTGACCAGTTCCACACTGACAAAAATATTGAAAACATCCATTACTTTGTGAAAATATCTTGTAGTAGACATAGCATTCCTACTATTTTGACATGAATTACACATCTCGCTATAAATGTCTAGGGAAATATAGACGCTTACCTTGCTCCTTGACAAAAAGGGAGAGGCAACCATGAGTTGTGAGTCTGGTACCAGAAAATCAAAATCCTACAGGATAAGCTCTCCCAAGGACTGGTAAGAGGATTTTAAGGTCTCTGAGGCACGAAAATATGGAGGAAAGATCATCAACACGATGCTAGGAAGCCTCGGTTCCAGTCCTGCATCTCCCATGTATTCTTTATGACCCCTTGGAAGAGTCGTTTTCCTCTGTCAAGCTCAGTTTAGTTGTGAAACTAAAATTTAAAAATTACCTCTCCTATACACCTCACAGAATTTTGTCTGTGAATAGCAAACTGAAAGAAGATCTATAAAACAATTTGGTAAAGTGGTTATCATTTTATCTGAATCAGTATAATTCTTATCTTGGAGTATTTTCCTTGGCTGTGGCTGCAGGCTCTAAGCAAATCCTGTTTGGAGGAAAATCGGCATGTGACCTAGGAAATATTAGCAGTCAGATGAATAAACAAATGAACAAAAGGGGTTCTGCACACAGACTGGTCCCTCTAAGATGATGTTAAATGGAGTAATCTGAAGACTTCAAAGTCTAATGAACAGGAGCCAGGAGGAAGTTATAGGGACACACAGTTGTCAGAGGAATAGGCCCACTATGAGAACATCCACGACTCTTCATCTCATTTATTTAGTGAAGAAGTAATTAAACTGTCTGTGGGGAGTTGAAATGCCTGTTAACTGCACAGCCCATTTGCGTTACTTGACTTTTTTTTTCATTTTCTAATTAAGATGTAATTTACATATAGTTATATCCACACTTTTTAATGTATAGTTCTAACAGTTTGCACAAATGTATGTGGCCATATAACCACCACCACATCATGATATAAATCAGTACTATCAACCCGTCAAATTTCCTCTTCTCTTTTGTAATTGACCCCTCCTTCCACCTCCTCACAACCACTGATCTGTCTGCAGTTCTTATAGTTTGGGCTTCCTTAGAATGTCATAAAAAATAATTATACAGTAGGTTGTCTTTTGAGTCTGGCTTCTTTCCCTTAGCATAATGCACTTGAAATTTATGGAGTTGTGTAGTTGTTCTGTAATTGGTTCCTGTTTACTGCTGAGAGGTATTCTGTGTATCCAGTGTAGAATGTTTATCAAGTCTACAATTGAGAGAAAATTGGATTGTTTCCAGTTTTTAGCTAATACAAATGAAGCTTCTGTAGACATTCACATTCAGAATTTTATGAGAGCATATGTTTATATTTCGCTTGGGTAAATTGTTAGGAATGAGATTTCTGGGTCATATGATACTGTCAACCTGTTTTCCAAAATGGTGCACTATTTTGCATTCTTGCCAACAATGTATGAATGTTCTGATTGCTGATTGCTTCACATCCTTGGCAGTATTTGGTATTTACAGTGTTTTTTTTTGTATTAGTTATCTAATAGGTTTGGAGTGTATCTATTTGTTTTATTTTTCATTTCTCTAATGACTAATGATGTTGAGCATTTTTCCATGTGCTATTTACTAGTCCTATTATCTTCTTTTGTGAAATGTCTGTTTAAATCTTTTGCCCATTTTTATTGTATTTGTTTTGCTATTATTGCAATTTGAGAATACTTTATGTATTCCAAAATACAAGCTCTTTACTAATAAGGACTGATATGTGATTTGCAAATACTTTCTTCTAGTCCGTGACTTGTCTTTTTGTGTTTTTGACAAGTATTCCAACTATATCAGTTGAAAATACTTTCTCTTAAAAATTGGCTTTGCAAAATTGTCAAGTATCAACTGATCATATCAGTATTGTTGGTAAATTTCTGGAATCTCTATTTGGTTCCAGTAATGTTTAATCTAATACAACTATCCTTGGTCCACTACCACACTACTTGACTATTGTAGTTTAATGGTGAATTTGGAATAGTGGGATGTGAGTGCTCCAAATTTGTTGTTCTTCAAAATTATTTTGGTTATTCTAGTTTGTTTGACTTCCTATGTAAATTTTACAATAAGCTTGACAATTTGTACAAAAATTCTTTCTGTGATTAGATTAAACTTCTGTTGATCAGATTTGGGAAAACAGATATTAACGTTATTTAGTCTTCCAATCCATTAACATGGTAAATTTCTCCATTTAACATATTTGAGTTTTTAATCAATGTTTTATAGTTTTCAGCACATCTTGCACATATATTGTAAGATTTATACCTAAGTACTTCATGTTGTTGTCACTATTGCAAATGGTACGGTTTTAAAATTTCAGTTTCTGGAAGGGAGGGCATAGTTCAAGTGGTAGAGCGTGTGCTTAGCATGAGCAAGGTCCTGGGTTCAATCCCCAGTACCTCCTCTAAAAATAAATAAATAAGTAAACCTAACGACCTCCCCACTCAAAAAAAATACAATAAAATAAATTTTAAAAATAAAAATATTTAAAAATTTCAATTTCTAATTGTTTATTGATATTATATGGAATTATGAGTATTTTTGTCTATTGACTTTTGTTTCTTGAGAACTTGCTAAACTCATTAGTTTGTCACCTTCTTTGAGATTTTATAAGTAGAAAGTCATATTTTCTCTGAATTGTGAGAATTTTACTTATTCCTTTCCAACCGATATGTTTTTTATTTCTTTTGATCTCCTTACTATATGGACATCTATCATGATGTTGCATAGAAGTGGTTGGAGGAGACATCCTTGCTTATTTCTAATTTTAGGGAAAAAGCATTCAGTCTTTCATCATAAAGTGTGAAGCTAGCTGTAAGTGTCCCTTGGGTGTCTTTTATCATGTTTGGGATGTTTCACTATTAATACTTTGCTGAGATTTTTTTTTATCATGAATAACTGTTGAATTTTGTCAAAGGCTTTTTCTGCATTTATTGAGATGAGTATATGGTTTTAGCTTAGTAATACCATATTATTTCACTTATATGTAGAACATAAAAAACAAACAAACAAAACAAGTGAACAAACCAAAGCAAACCAAACCAAAACACATAGTTACAGAGAACAGAATAGTGGTTACCAGAGGGGAAGCAGCAGGAGGGGGAGGGCAAAGCTGATAAAGTGAATCAACTATATGGTAAATGGAAGGAAAATAAATTTTGATGGTAAGCCTGCTGTAGTGTATATGGATGCAGTAATATAATATTATATACATGAAACTTATACAATGTTATGAACCAGTGTTACCTCTAAAATAAATTTAAAAAATTAAACAAAATATACAAACCAAAAAACACAATATCCTAATGTAGTCTATCAATTCTCAACCCCACTTGCAATTAATTTGCAATCCCACTTGGTCATGACTTATTAATCATTCTATATATTGTTGGATTTGATCATACACAATGATGCAAAGATAGTTCTACATAAACAAATCTATTAATGTGATATATCACACTAAGAGAATGAAGGATAAAAACCACATGATCATCTGAATAGATGTAAAAAAATAATTTGACAAAATTCAACATCTTCTCATGATAAAAACTTTCAACAAATTAGGTATAAAATGAATGTACTTCAACATAATAAAGACTATATATAACACACACACAACTATATCATGCTCAGCAGTGAAAAATTGAAAGTTTCCTTTAAGATCAGGATCAAGGCAAGAATGCCCACTCTCATCACTTTATTCAATATAGTAACAGAAATCCTAGCCAGAGCAATTAGACAAGGGGAAAAAAAAAAGATATCCAACTTAGAAAGAAAGAAATAAAAATAAAACTGTCTCTGTTTCCATATGACATGATTTTATGTTTAGAAAACACTATACTTCAAAAAACATTTAGCACTAATTAACAAATTCAGTAAAGTTGCAGAATACTAAATCAACATACAAAAATCAGTTGTGTTTCTAAGCATGAACAATGAATCATGTGAAAATAAAATTAATAAAGCAATCTCATTTATAATAGCATCAAAATGAATAAATAATTAGAAACAAATGACTTAAGGAAGTTAAAAATCTATACAAATAATAAAACTAAAAAAATTAAAATAATTGAATAACACACAACTAAATAAAAGGATATTCTATGTTTGTGGATTGGAAGAATAAAAATTGTTAAAATGGCCATACTACTCAAAGTGATCTACAGAGTCACTATAATTCCCACCAGAATTCCAATGGTAATTTTCAAAGAAATAGAAAAAAATTCTAAAATTCATATAGCATCACAAGAACCCTGAATAGCCAAGGCAATGTTAACCAAGAATAATAAAGCTGATGGCATCACACTTCCTGATTTTAAAACCTATTGAAAAGCTGTAATAATCAAAATAGTGTGATATTGCCACAAAAATAGGTAGGTAGGTAGATAGATAGAAAGATAGATAGATAGATAGATAGATAGATAGATAGATAGATAGATAGATAGATAGATATAGACAGACAGACATCTCTCAATGCAACAGAATAGAGAGCCTAGAGATAAGTTCACAAATTTATTGTCAACTGACCTTCATTCAACAAAGGTGCTAAGAACACACAATGAAGAAAGGATAGCCTCTTAAACAAAATTGTGGGAAAACTTGATATCCACACACGTGAGAATAAAACTGGATCCTTATCACATACAAAAATGAACTCAAAATGGATTGAAGACTTAAATGTAAGACCTGAAATTGTAAAACTACTAGGAGAAAACAGAAAAAAAAACTTCTTGACACTGATCTGGGCAATGAGTTTTTGGATATGATCCCCAAAGCACAGGCAGCAAAAGCAAAAATAGCTAAGTGGGACTATATCAAATGAAAAAGCTCTTTCATAGCAAAAGGAAAAGCAACAGAGTGATAATCTACAGAATGGTAAAAAATATTTACAAAGCCAACATCTGATGAAGGGTTAATCTTGAAAATAGATTTTAAAAACTCCTACAACTCAATAGCAAGAAAACAAATAACTTGATTTAAAAATGGGCAGAGGGAAGTAAATAGATATTTTCCAAAAGGAGGCCTACAAAGAATAACAGCTTCATTTTGCCTGCATTAACCCATCCCCCAAGCCAGCATTGCTTGGGGTGCTAAGAGGGAGCTGCCCAGCTAGAAAGAGTTACCTACTGTGAAAAGGAGAGTAGGGCAAGCAACTAGCTTCCCACAGCATACTTCCGGCTACCACCACTGCTTGCCCAAGTTCCTAGCCATTGGACCTAGAGGTTGTGCTGAGGATTCGAACAACTGAGTAATTTCTGCAGGTCTCCTGCAGTACTCATCATGGATCATGCATTTGTGGATGTTGTGGATCCTAGCAGCCAGAGCTGAGCTGTCACCACATCCCCAAGACCCAGAGCCACCACACGCCCCCACATTTGCTGCTGTGTACCACTAGACCCGGGGGTCACAGCATGGTCTCGCATTCACCTGCAGGAATTGGAGTAAGATATTTCCTTACTGAAGAAAGCTGGTAAAGTTTGGGGTAAGTAACTGGTACTTCAAATGCATAGACATCTATGCAAGGGAATTCCTTTAAAGCTGTATCAATGGCTTTCTCAGCAGAAACTTTGCAAGCCAGGAGAATAGGATAATATACTCAAGAAAAATACTGACAGCCAATAATATTTTACCCAGAAAGATTGACCTTTAGAAGTAAAGGTGAGACAAGACTTTCAAAATCTAAAGGAGTTAATCACCACTAGGTCTGCATTACAAGAAGAAAAAATTGAAATAGTGAATTTAAAAATAGAAAAGATCAATAAAACTAAGAATTGCTTTTTTGAAAAGATAAAATTGACAAGCCTTCAGCTAGACTTACTAAGAAAAATAGAGGACTCAAGTAAAATTGTAAGTTAAAGGGAAGACATTACACCTGATATCACAGAAATACAAAGGATCGTTAAGAGACTACTATGAACAGCTACACACCAACAAATTGGAACCTAGGAGAAATGATAAAATCCCTAGAAACATACAACTTACTAACTCTGAATCATTAACAAATAGAAAATCTGAAAAGACCTAAAAGAGGAAATTGAATCAAAATCAAAGGCCTCCCCATACAGAAAAGCCCAGGCTCAGATGGCTTCATGGGTGAATTCTGCAAAACATTTTTAAAAGAACTAATACCAATTCTTCTCAAATTTTAACAGAAATTTGAAGAGGAGGGAACACTCCCAAACTCATATCATGAGGCCAGCATTACCCTGATACAAAAGCCAGATAGGGAAAGGACAATAAAATAAAAGTACAGGCCAATATCCCTGATGAACATAGATGCAAATATTCTCAACAAAATACTAACAAGCCAAATTCAAGAGCACATTAAAAGCACTGGAAACCATAATCAAGTGGGATTTAGCCCTGGCATGCAAAATAATTCAACATATGTAGAGCAATAAATGTGATACACCACATTAGTAGAATGAAAGACAAAAAAAATCATCTTTAATAAACACAGAAAAATCATTTGACATATTCAACTTTTTATGCTAAAAATGATCAGCAAATCAGATCTAGAAGGAACATGCTTCAACATAATAAAGGCCATATATGACAAGCCAACAGCTAGCATCATACCCAACAGTGAAAAGTTCGATAGGTTTCCCTCTAAAAACAAGAGGTGCCACTCTCACCACTTCTATTCAACATACTACTAGATACACCAGCCAGAGCAATTAGACAAGAAAAATAAATAATATGCATCCAATCAGAAAAGAAGTAAATGTGTCATTATTTTCAGATGGTATGAACTTATACACAGAAAATCCAACTCTGTTTTGCGGCTCAATAGACACTCTCAGCCCCAGTTTCCTCCAGAAGTTCCTGGTTGTGGCCCAGCCTAATCCTACATAGCCCAGACCCAGTGATCAGTCCCAGGGAGCCTGGATGCTGGTTGAGTGGCAAACATATATATGCATTCAATGAAATATTATTCAGTCATAATAAATAAGGAAATCCTGCCATTTCTGACAATATGAATGGACCTGGAAGGCCTTAAGCTAAGTGAAATAAATCAGACAGAGAAAGACAAATGCTGCATGGTCTCACTTAGATGTGGAATCTAAAAACACTGAATTCATGGAAATAGAGTAGAATGGTGGTTGCCAGGATCTGAGTGGTGAGGGAAATGGGGAGATGTTGGTCAAAGGATAAGAACTTTCAATTATAAGATGAATAAATTCCAAAGAGGTAGTGTACAGGATGGTGACTGCAGTGAACAATATTGTGATGTATACTTGAAAGTTGCTATGACAGGAGAGTTTTAACATTCTCAACATAACAACAAAATGGTAATGATGTGAGTTGAAAAACAAACTAAACTAACGTTGTTGTACTAAATATTTCAGAATATACGTACGTATCAAATCATCACATTGTACACCTTAAACTCACACAATTTTATATGTAAATTATATCCCCATAATGCTGTGGGGAAAGGGGAAGGAAATGAAAACTGAAATTGAAAACATTCTTCCTCTGCTGTTTTGTTTTTCAGTTCTAGTATTTCCACTTGTTTCTTATAAGTGTTCATTCCTTTGTTAAAACCACCAGTCTGACTCTCATGTTTTCCAACTTTTCCACTAAAATCTTTAACATATTAATCAGATTTATTTTGTATCCTTTCTCTGATAGTTTCAATGTCTCTGTCATATCGTATTTGATTCTGTTGATTGTTTTGTCTCTCAGCAATGTAGTATCTCTTTGTATTCCTTGTAATAGTTTCTGAAAGTCAATGTTGTATATAAAACAATAACGCTTGTGGTAAACAGATTTTTATGCCTCAAAATAGGCCTCCAATTTTGTTGCTGTTGTTCAGCTAGAACATTACTGTGGACGGCTGAGTCAATCTAGTTACAAGTCAAACTAGATTTGGATCTTGTTTCTATAGTTACTGTGAGTGAACCACATATGAAGAGGCTTCATATACTTCTGGCATGACCATGTTTTAGGATGGAAGCTGGTTTACAGCAAGATATTTCTCAATCTCTGCTCCCCTTCCCTCAGTTTTAAATCTTTCCTTTACACTTGAACCTTAGAAAGGGTCTCCATAGTCTTGGCCCTCTCCTAGCAGTAGGCTGTTTACTTACCACTCAGTGTTTGTCAGCATGGTTTTGAACAGGACAGCATCTTTTCTGCTGTTCTGATACAGCCTTCATCCTACACAGAAGCTCCATCCTGGTCTCAGAGATGGGCCCCTTTTCAGGGATCCTGCTTACTAGCAGAACTTTAACAGTCTTATCCCAGGACATAAGTGAATAAAATAAATAAAATCTAAAATTCACTAAAGTGGGTCAGTAGCAGATTTAAGCTTGCAGAAGAAAAAAATAAATGAACCTTAAGATAGATCAGTTGAGAATATACAGCCTGAGGAACAGAAATAAAAAAGAATGAAGAAAACTAAAATGTCTGAGAACAGCAGGATACTCCAAAAGTACTAACATAATGGGAGTCCCAAAAACACAGAAAGAAAGGGGCAGAAAGAATTTTGAAGAAATAATGGCCCCAAACTTTGCAAATCTGAGGAAAAGAATGGACATATATTTAGATTCAAACATTTTAACATAGTGAGAATCAAAATGTTAGTGCTTTTGGACATTAATGAATTCATAGCATTTGTATGCAGATAAGATATGAATACTATTATAATTCTTGGGGCTTAAATTTTTAAATTTAAATGTTAAATTTTTATTTTATATATTTAATTCATTAACTATAACTTTATCATCCTTTTCCCCATATTGCTGTGTGTTGTCTCTATTTAAAATGTTACATAAAGATTATTTTTAGATATGAAAATTTGTCTAGAAAAATAAATGCGCATATAAAGGCATGCATTTTTTAAAAACAAGAATAAATAAAGAATCAATAAATCTACACTCAAGGAACTTTGGACATATTTTCATAAAACCTATTGTTTTAAAATATAAAATCTATTGCTTTTTCCTATGGAAAAAGAGCAAGTGAAACATAATTTTTAAAACCAACTATATATATATATATGTTTCCAGACACTAAAATAATTATTTTTAATTCTACTATAACAAGAGACCTATCTCATATATGTCTTAACTAACTTCCCCTTCTGTAGGTTTGTTGGTTTCATGAGTTTCTCCTGAATGATGGATATGTGTGTGTGTGTGTGTGTGTGTGTGTGTATGCTAATACACACATGTGAATGCACATGTTCATGTGGGAGTGTGGGTGAACATGTTTATTAAGATGAATTTAAAAAATAAGAGTCCCATGTTTATGGGTGATTCTTCTTAACCTACTATTCCTAGCTGTCATGTTGTGTTTAGATTTTGCTTTGTAGACTTAGTCAATGGCTGGGAAACTGCTATGAAAATTAGAAATATGTGAGCTAGACAGGGAAATATTTTCCCCAGATAGATCTGAGGTGGATAAACCTGCCTTCTTGTAGATTTAATATAATTAAAATATGAATCCCATAGAAGACTTTGCCTTCCCCACTGCCTTCTTAAAGGCACTCTTGACCTCTTTGTTCCTCAGGCTGTAGACCAGTGGATTCAGCATGGGGATGACCATGGCATAGAACACAGATGCCACCTTGTCTGTGTCCATGGAATGGCTGGAGCTGGGCAGTAAGTACATGAAGGTGACTGTCCCGTAGAAGATGGAGACGGCAGTGAGGTGGGAAACACAGGTGGAAAAGGCCTTCTGGCGGCCTTCAGATGAGCGCATCCTCAGAATGGTGATAAATATAAACAGATAGGAGATCAAGATGACCAGGACAGCAAAGAGGGCATTGGAACCCACCACAAAAAAAATAACCATCTCACTGATGTAGTTGTCTGAGCATGACACAGCCAGGAGAGATGGAGCATCACAGAAAAAGTGATCAACCACATTGGACCTACAGAAGGAGAGCCTGAAAATGTTCCCGGTGTGGATGGAGGCATTCAGGAAACCACAGATGTAGGGGCCTATGACCAGACGTGCACACACATTAGTCGTCATGGTGGTGCTGTAATGCAGGGGTTGGCACACTGCTGCATAGCGATCATAAGCCATGGAGACCAAGAGGAAACTTTCTGCAGTGATAAAAGCTACAAAGAAGAAGAACTGAGTGACACAAGCATCATAGGAGATGCTTTTGTCTCCTGTGAGGAATCCTGCCATCACCTTGGGAGTGACGGCTGAGGAGTAACCAAAGTCCATCAGAGAGAGGTGACTGAGGAAAAAGTACATGGGAGTGTGGAGACGAGAGTCCAGCAGAATCAACTGGATCATCCCCAGGTTCCCAACCAGAGTGATGAGGTAGATGAGACAGAAGATGATGAAGAGGGGAATCTGCAGTTTGGGATCATCCGATAACCCCACAAGAATGAACTCGGTCACCTTTGTACGGTTTCCCATAGAGATCAATTGGAATCGTGTGGCTGCCCTGTACCAATGAGAAAAATAGTATCAGATGATAAATGGAGGGAAGACTCTACTGAAATCCACCAGTATCTTTACTCTGTGCCTTATTTCAGTATCATAATAACATGTTTCCAAGAGTCTTTAGATCTAAAACATGGCTATGACAATAAAATGCTATTTTAAATGACTGATCAATCATAGACTATTCCAGGTAAAAG
Source organism: Camelus ferus (assembly GCF_009834535.1). Taxonomy (NCBI): domain Eukaryota; kingdom Metazoa; phylum Chordata; class Mammalia; order Artiodactyla; family Camelidae; genus Camelus; species Camelus ferus. Next base: position 33,842,580 of record NC_045705.1, read on the forward strand.
GATTTAGGGATAATGCATTCAATCTCCTAACTCAATAGAAAACTGAATTAAGATAAAGAGAAGAACAGAAAGGATTTAAGAAATATCATCAGATTAGTTGCTAACCCAAGAAACTTAGATACCCAAGTCAAAGTTTACCAAAGAATGACAAGTTATTCTTTATACTACGCTAGAATAGCTTAATAAAATAATGTGAAATTATATTAATTTTACTTCAACTGACCTTTTTTGTCTTTTTCATTGTGTCAAGAATAGCTGTATATGATAGCAAAAGAAAGTTAAATAAAACATCTTAAAACAACAATGAGGTGTCACCTCACACCTGTCAGAATGGCTATCATCAAAAAGTCTATGAATAACAAATGTTGGACTGGATGTGGAGAAAAGGGAACCCTTGTACACTCTTGGTGGGAATGTAAATTGGTGCAGTCACTATAGAAAACAGTATGGAAATTCCTTAAAAAGCTAAAAATAGAATTACAATATGATTCAGCAATTCTACTCCTGGGTATATATCTGAACAAAAACACTAATTGGAAAAGATACATGCATCTTAATGTTCAGAGCAGCACTGTTTACGATAGCCAGACATGGAAGCAGCCCAAGTGCTCATCAACAGATGGACAGATGAAGATGTAGTGTACACACACATAAACATACATACACACATAAACATATGTACACACATAAACATACATACACACACATACACACACACACAGTGGAATATTACTCAGTCATACAAAATGAAATACAGTCATTTGCAGCAACATGGATAGACCTAGAGAATACTGCACTTAGTGAAATAAGTCAGATGGAGAAATGCAAATAGATATCACTTATATATGGAATCTAAAAAATAATACAAACAAATATATATAGGAAAACAGAAACAGACTCACAGATACAGAAAAGAAACTAGTGGTTACCAAAGGGGAGAGGAAAGAGAAGAGGAGTAAATTAAGGATATGGGAATAAGAGATACAAACTTCTATGTATAAAATAGATTAGAAACAAGGATATATTGTATAGCACAGGGAATTATAGCCATTATCTTGTAATAACTTTTAATGGAATATAATCTGTAAAAATACTGAATCACTATGTGCTACACCGGAAACTAACATAATATTGTAAATCAGCTATACTTCAATTAAAAAATTCTTGTAAAAAACCATGTCCTTAGCCTAAAATGGTCTCAGTATAGTACAGAACACAGAAAGTGTAATTTACCAAATAGTGGTTAAACTGAAATTAATGTACAAAGTATAAAACATCTATAAAATGATAGCTTTTAATTTTTATTACATTAATACAGTTATTAACTTTTACATTCAGATGTCCTTGATCTGGATTCGTGTTGAAGCCATGTCAAAAGATGCAAATCCCACATCTATCATGTATATAATCAGTGAACATTACTCAGCCATCATGTTTCTGATCAAATTGGGTTGATAATCCAAACTGGAACTATATAAGTTCTTAGATATGATTTGGACAGAAAGTTTGATCTATCAGGTATTAGAGAGGTGGTTAATATAAGATGGAGCTTCCAGATAAGGGTGAAATTAAAGGTTTGATAACATCACACATACCACTTCCTTTCCCCCCAAATTTCTTCAACTCTCCTATCTTTCATATACCCTCCTTCAATTTTTCACATAAGATTTCTCCCTGTGTATACGATGGTCATTCCATCTGTGCCAACTTAGAATACAGAGTCACCTTGGGCTTTAACTAATGTGTTAATATTGGGCCTGTTTCCCCACATATAAAATGAGGATAATAACATTTTCTGGCACTTGACTAGCATTCAATAAATGTATCAGTTCTTGGAAAATTCAAGGTGCTGGTGAGATTTCCTTTTGTCCCATTAGCCTTCAGTTTTCAGAACCTGAAAGACCTTGGATTCAGCCATCACATATAAAAACAATACAAATTTTGACACATTGTCACTGACTTTATGAACTATAAAAGGACATTTTTTGAAGCCTACATAAAATCCTATTATGTAATGTCCATTTTTTTTTTACAAATCAAGAAAATTTCCAAATTGGGGTCTTAAAAATTTATCTATTTAAAAATTTTAGCTAAATAATTTAGAGATCAAAAATTCTTAAGAGTAATTCCTACTATAGCAATTAGATATTTGATCCAGTGATGTATTTCATTCAATAATTTTTGTTGTGTCTATTATAAGTAAAACATTGCTGTAACTATTGGAAATAAAAGGAAAAACAAGAATTTCTATTTTGGAAATGGAAGCAGATAATGAATAGAAAAAACATAGAGTATGTGTGGAAATTTTTTAAAAAGCTAAATTGGAGATAGGAAGGTTATAGCTAGGTGGGCATAATTTTAAATATAGTGATCTGGGGAGACACTCATTCATAAAATTAGATTTCTGAGCAAATATCAGAAGGAAGCAGGTATGTTTAGGGGAAGGGCATTCCAGGCAGAAGGAACAGCAAACACATAGTACTGGGGTTCAAACATTCCAAGATTGTCCTGGAGACAGTAAGAAAATGAAGAGGGATGCAGTGGGAAGAAAAATTTAGGTCAGAGAGGTACAGCAAGGTGAAGCTGTAATGACCTCATACACTACTGTAAATTATAAGGCTTTATTCTTAAGATTGGAAAGCATTATAGGATTTGGACAAAAAGTGACATAACCTGATTCCTTTTTTAAAAGGTTCACTCTAGTAGATCTGTTGATTGAGTTTACTAGGATAAAAATGAAAGGTGGTAGAAAAATTAGTAGGCCATTGTAATAAAAAGACGACAATTGCTTGGACCAAGAAGGCAGGGAGAGAGATAAAGAGAAATTATCTACTTTTGAATTTACCTCAAAAGTAGAGCTGACTAAATTTCCTGATGTATTGAAAAAGGGGGCAGGAGAGAAAAAGGGGGGTCAATGCTGACTCCTATTTTTGCATAGTGATACACAGAATAGTGTAAAAGAAACAGGTGTCTGGAAACAGGGGGAAAAGATCATTTCATTGAGCTTAAAATCTCTTTTGGCCAGTCAAGTAGAAGTGTTACAGAAATCATTAGATATACAATGTGGAGTTGAGCGGCGAGGACTGGCTGCAACAGATTATATTGATTTAAATCATGTTGGCAATTTCTAATGGTTCAACCTACGTATGTTATATTAAATCCACAAGAGTAAATAACACCACCGAGTGTTTAGACAGACAAAAAGAGTTTAGACAGACAAAAATTAGAGTATTCTAATGTCAAGAAGATAAGGAGATTCTGTGGCAAGGGGGATATGGGAGACAAAATTGCTAAAACTTGAGATGGTTACAAAGGAAGCACTACCCCAAGACACAGATTCCAATTAGACCAAGAAAAGGGGACTGTCAGAAGAAGCATTAAATACATATTAGGTTATGTTTATGATTGACTATAAATTTCACAGCAGAATGATTTCAAGCGTCTGGCAAGAGTGGAAGCCAAGGTCAGTAAAGAGGATATACCAAGATGTATGGACATTATTTTGTAGGAGTTGAGGGCAGATATGACAACCCTCAGCTTCATGCTGAGTGCCATAGCAATAAATATAATAATGACGTTAGTCTTATGGGTCTCAGGATGAGGATAGGGGTTGGAAAGATGATTATACAGCTAAAGGTCATGACAGAAGCAAGATTTCTACGTAGAATTATATCCCTGCTATTAGTGGTATGAGGACCACTTATGCAGAGCAAGGTGACAAGGATATTCTCTTGGTTCCGCAAAAACTTCTCATTTGGATGAATAGCACGGATACAGATTTCTTAAATTCGGGGGAAAAAAAAATGTTCTTGGAATTATTTCAGGACTTTTTTTTACCAACTTTCTTCTCCATACATGAAATCTTAGGTTTCAATTCAACATCTTCTTAGAGGGAAAAGACAGTTAAAACTTATTCTAGTGAATGGAAAAGACATTAAGGACTACCATGGTTCTCTGAGGCATTTATTGATCTCATCATTCTTTGCTCTACAGATGGAAATTTCTTAGAGAATGGCCCACCGTATAGTTGCTGCAAAACACAAACTGAAAAATGCAATTGTCCTGATAACATGTTCTCTGCTCCCAATGCAAATGTCATATATTTTTCAAAAAATAAAAAACAAAAAACCCCCCAAAACCCTACAAGTTCATTTTCAGATACAATTATGTCATTATAATAAGTAGACTTGATCACTTTGTTACTCAAATTTTTAAAGTGTTATCATAATTTGTCATTTTGTATAGTGGAAGTAAGGATTGATGATGGCTTAAGTTGTAATGGATATGATTCACTGAGCATTTGCCATGATCCCATCACCAAGCTAGAGACCATGTGACTTTTCCTTGGTTAATCCTTACAGATCATGTGAGATATTATCTCCAATTCACAAATACGGAAATGGAAGATTTACTGGTTACTTGCTTAAGGCTGAAGAAAGCAGCAAAGATGGGATTTGAAGCCAAATTATTTTGAATCAAATCCTTAGCTCTTTACCATGAAAAAAATCTTCCTTTAAACATTTTACACATTTAACCTACACTGGGCACAACAAAGTAACTCATTTAGTTGACTGGTTGAGTGAGTGAGTGATTAAATCTGTCATCAGAAGTCAATGTGGATAATTGAAAAGGACAAATTTTGGAATCAAATATACTAACCAGTTTGTGTGACTTAGTGCAAATAACCTACTTTTCTGGATCTCAGTTGAATAACAGGAGCTGGATCCACAAATGTTTACAACCCACTTCAACCTCTCAAAAAATCCTCACGCAGTTCAAAAGCATCATAACTCTTTAGTAGCACCAACCGATAAGGCATATAAAGTTTGCAGAGCTGTCCATTTCTTCCATCCCTCTGTAAGCACGAAGTCCCCGTGGGGCACCAGATTGTGCGGTAACCTCTAGGTCTACAATGTTGAACAAGGTACACTTCTTGACCTCAGAATACCTAATGCACTGAGGCAGATATATAAACTGATAGAATATTATGTGCTATTATTCTCCATTCCCAAGAGAGAGCACTGTTTTCTCATTTGTTCAGAACTGTGTGATGGTGGTTGATCTTATTTACAAGATAACCTATCAGTCAATCTATGTAATAGTTAATAAACTGGGTGTCCAATACCAGATAAGTCTCTAGTGGCAGAACTAGAGTTTGAGATTAGATCTATTTACGCACATGATTAGTTGTATCTTGTGTAATTTTACACATCTCCATTTCAGTGGATTTTATCGTTGATTTCTAAGCCGATTTCCCCCTCATTATTATTTTTCATTTCTTCTCTCCCTCTTTTTAAATATTATATTAGCTCCCAGATTACAATAAAATTTTATATTGACACTCAATTTGGTCCTCTCACCAACTCTTGGTTTAGTCAAAATAAGTAATATTATCACATTCTCTGAAAGAGAAACAGATTAAAATAGTTTAAATAATTTGTTCAAAGTCGAACAAGTTTATACTTAGAAGAGATTCAGGGTCTTCTGATGCTTTTCCTCTATGTCAAACGATAAATATCTGTTCTAATGGGACCTCTACATTGTTTAGACATGAAATTTTCAGTTGCACCAAATAGGTACAAGAAATATTCAAGACATTCAACCTCAAGCCCTGAATAAGTAAAAGGAGATGCATCGTTCCTTGACAAATACCTCCATCCGTGCAAATTTATGCAGACAGTAGATTTCATCTAGTAGATTTACAGGTTTACGTTATTCTGTGAACAATAGAACATGCAAATGCAGCACCTTCATACGTGAGTGGTTCTCAAATCAGAAATTCAGTCTGTGAAAGAAAGTAAACACCCTATTGCGATGTTCTTCTTTAGTGTTTTGCCAAAAAAATTTAAATTTCTCTAGAGACAGGAAGAAACTGAATTTAAAAAATGCTATTGGTCTTGGAATCAGCCGACAAGAGTTCTACTCCTGAATCTGCTGCTCACTTTTCTTAGATAGGTCATTCCTTGAGCCTCAATGTCTTCATCTATAAAATGGAAATAATAGAAGGCAGCCTTAACAGACACCCTCCCTGAAGACTGCTGCTATGATCAGAAAGTAAGAAACTCTCTAAAATACCTCATACTTTGTAAGGAGTGGTCACCATAATCACAATCAGCATCACTATTACTTCGGGTTCTTTTCCCTGAACATCGTTGCATGCTCTTAGCAATATCACAGTTTAAGGGAAGGTCATTGCTGCTACTAGACAACCATTAACAAATCAGATGAATAAATAAATGGATGAAGTAATTCTGGTTCTTGGGCTGCACTTTCTAATGTGAGGCCAAATTGAGTCACGTGGGGACTGGAAAGTTTCAAAAATGGGAACCAGGAGAGAGTTATGCAGTCATGAATCTCTCGGGGGACAAATACCCTGTGGGGGCTGCAAAGCGCCTTGTCTCACCTAACTAGAAAACAGGTGATTAAAGTGTCTATGGAGATCCAGCTCCGCTTGTTGAGGGAGTTCATGGGTGTATTGACTCTATTTTCAGTAATCCTCTTTCATGATGCACAAACCGAACCACAGCATGACTTCCAGGGTGCAATCTGACATAAATATAGGGGGATAGAGCAAGGGTTCTGTCATTAAATAAGACAAGTGGACCCCAAGAATGAGTGCTTCACTTAACTCATCTTAAATGTTTGTACCAATGAGAAGAAATATCAATTCATTTAACCATTTATTGATCCCAAATATGTTTCAGCCATAGCGATGAACCCTGAGAATACAGATTCATGCAAAATAAGCATCATTCTTGCATTCATAGCACTTAAGTTTAGTGGAAAAGAAATACACTAAACAAATAAACTAAGATGCCTATATTTACATGTCTTGTGTGTGTTTATGGATACAGAGAAAATAAAAGGAAAGAATAAATCTACCTTACACTGGCTGGTCAGAATGTTTTCTCAGGAGAGTTAACATTTCAACCAGACCTAAAATAATAACAAGTCAGTCGGGGAACGATCATTCCAGGCAAAATGAAAATTGTGTAGTAGAGGCCCCATATTTTGAGGCAGTCAGCAGAATCTAAAAGACGATGTGACTGCAGCAGAGGTAGTAGGACCTCTTCCTCAGCAGTTTCCATGTTAGCATCCTCCCAGAACAAAACCTGAATAAAACAAAATGAAACAGAGACGCCCAACCCCCAAACCAAAACTATCAACAGAATTATTGGTCTGGATCACAGGACCAGAAAAGATGGGCTTTAAGCATAGCTCAGATATTGTCCTGCCAGAAGCAAGGACCATTCGGCTTCACAATTAGCTTCAGACTGGAAACTTCTTTCCCACTAATTTCAGAGAAGAGATCAAGGTGGCAGAATAGAAGGGCATGGAATTCACCTCCCTCTGTGAACACACCAAAAGTACATCTACGTGTGGAGCAGTTCTCACTGAAAACGAAGTGAAAACTGGCAGAGCTGCTGCAAATGAGGGGAATGATCAGTTGTGAGGGACTGTGCCAGCCTGGCCCTGGAACAGCAGCTGAACAGGGCGGGTGCAACCATCATGGCACTTATGGAGGGAGAACATTGGAAGTAGTCCAGGGCTCTGACTGCGGCTGGGACACCACAGCCCATGCCCACAGCCAAGCCAAGTCCCTGCACCTGCTCCACTTGCTCCAGGACAGCTCCCCCTGGAATGAGGCTGCCTGTGCTGGGAAGGGGGAGAGCGTCCATGTGTAGGGAACACAGCCAGATCAGACTCACGTCTCTGGGCTTCTGCTCCAGCAACTTGGGGCCCAACCCAACCCCAATAGGATGGTGGTGAATACTGAGCAGGGGGAAGCTCCAGCTCACGCCTGGTTATGGCTGTAGCCCCCCAGTCTCCAGCCCCACCTCCTACCAAGGAGACAGCTGCCAGCACACTCTGGGGAAGGATGTGACTCCTGCTCACGCCAGATCCAGCTCTTCCACCAAAGCCAGTGGGCGCACACAGGCTGTATAGGGAACCTCCTACACAAGGACATCCCTTCAAGACAAAAATCGTTAATTATTTCAATTAATTTCATAGAGACAAAAAATGTTAGGCAAAATGAGAAGGCGGAGGAATTCGTTTCAATTGAACAAGAGAAAAATCACTGGAAAAAAACAATGACCAGAAATAAATACCAGATAAAGAGTTCAAAGCATTAGTAAAAAGAATGCTAACTCAAGTAGAGAAAAGAATAGACAAACACAGTGAGAACTTTAACAAGGAATTATAAATTATAAAAATATTAAAAAAAGAACCAGTCAGAACTGAAAAACACAACAACTGAAGTCAGAAACAAACTAGAAGGAATTAACAGCAGACTAGATACAAAAGAATGAATAAGTATTCTGGAGGACAGAATGGCTGCAATTCCCTGTGCTGTACAATATAGCCTTGTTGCTTATCTATTTTATACACAGTAGTTTGTATCTTTTAATTCCATACCCTTAATTTACCCATCTCCTCTTCCCTCTCCTCTTTGGTAATGACTAGTTTATTTCTATATCTGGGAGTCTGTTTCTGTTTTGCATATACATTCATTTGTATTATTTTTTAGATTCCACATATAAGTAATAACATACAGTATTTGTCTTTCTCTGCCTGTATTATTTCACTAACTATAATGTTATCTAAGTCCATCCCTGTTAATGCAAACGGCAGAATTTCATTCTTTTTTATGAGTGAGTAATATTTATTTATTTATTTATTTATTTATTTATTTATTTATTTATTTATTTATCTCTCCATCCATTCATCTGTTGATGGGCAAGGTTGCTTCCATCCATAGACTATTGTATACAGTGTTTCTATGAACACTGGAGTGAATGTATCTTTTCAAATTACTTTTTTGGCTTTTTTCTAGATATATAGCTAAAAGTGGAATTGCTGGATTATATGGTAGTTCTGTTTTTAATCTTCTGAGGAACTTCCATGTTGGAAGTTTTCCATAGTGGTTGCACCAGTTTATGTTCCTACCAAGAGTGTACAAGGGTTCCCTTTTCTCCACATCCTCTTCAACATTTATTATTTGTAGACTTTTTGATGATAGCCATTCTGACAGGTATAAGGTGATATCTCATTGATGTTTTGATTTGCATTTCTCTAATAATTAGCTGTGTTGAGCATCTTCTTATGTGCCTGTTAGATATTTATATATATCTTCTTTGGAAAAATATCTATTGAACTCTTTTCCCCCTTTCTTTTTTTCAATTAGGTTGTTTTTTCTTTTGATATTGAGTAGTATGAGCTGTTTGTATATTTTGGATATAACTCTTTGTCAGTCTCATCGTTGGCAAATACTTTCTTCCTTTCTGTAGGTTGTCTTTTTGTTTTGTCTAGGGTTTCCTTTGCTGTGCAAAAGCTTTTAAGTTTAATTAGGTCCTATTTGTTTAGTTTTGTTTTTATTTCTTTTGCCTTAGGAGACTGATCCAAGAAAATATTGTTATAATTTATGTTAAAGAATGTTCTGCCTATGTTCTCTTCTAGGAGTTTTATGGTTTCAGGTCTCACATTCTGGTCTTTAATTTATGTTAAGTTTCTTTCTTTTTCTGCATATGGCGTGAGGGAATGTTCTAATCTCATTATATATTAGTTGTGGTTATCCAGTTTTCCTAGCATCACTTGCTGAAGACACTGTCTTTTTTTCATTGTATATTCTTACCCTCTCTATCATAGATTAATTGACCATAGATGTGTAGGTTTATTTCCAGGCTCTCTATTCTATTTCATTGATCTATGTGTCTGTTTTTGTGCCAGGAGGATGCTGTTTTGATTACTGTAGTTTTGTAGTATAGTCTGAAGTCTGGGGAGTGATAACTCCACTTTTGCTCTTTTTAACTAAGATGTTTTTAAAATTTAGGGTCTTTAGTGGTTCTGTATACATTTTAGGATGATTTATTCCAGTCTTGTGAAAAATGTCATGGGTATTTTGATGGTGATTGAATTAAATATGTAGATTTCTTTGGGTAGTCTGTCAATTTAAAAAACTTAGTTCTTCTAATTCAAAGGTATAGGATGTCTTTCCATTTCTGTGAATCACATTCAGTTTTCTTCATCAATGTTTTGTATTTTTCAGAATATAGGTTTTTCACCTCCTTGAGTAAGTTTATTCTTAGGTATTTCTTTTGATGCAATTTTAAATGTGGGACTGTTTGTTACTTTATCTTTCTGATATTTCATTATTTGCATATAGAAATGCAACAAATATCTGTATCTTAATCTTGTATTCTGCAATGTTGCTGAATTTATTTATTAGTTATAACAGTTTTTCGGGGGGGTGATACTTTAGGGTTCTCTATATAGATCATCATGTCATCTGCAGAAGTGACAGTTTTAATCTTCCCTAACAATTTGGACACCTTTTATTTCTTTTTCTTGTCTGATTTCTGTGGTTAAGATTTCCAACAATATGTTAAATAGAAGGGGCAAGAGTGGGCTTCCTTGTTTTGTTCCTGAATCTAGCACGAAGGCCTTCAGCTTTTCACTGTTAAGTACTATGTTGGCTGTGGGTTTGTCATAAATGGCCTTCATCAAGTTGAGATATGTTCCCTGTATAACCACTTTGATGGAAGTTTTTATTATGATTGAGATGATCATGTGATTTCAATCTTTCGTTTTGTTAATGTGGTGTATCACATTGCCTTCTCTCTGTTGAACCATCTGTGTGATACTGGAATAAATCCAAATTGATCATGGTTTTAAGTCTATAGATTGATTTAAAGATATCATTACAATTGTTATCATACTTCTATATGATTTATAGTAGTCTAACATACAAAAATTAAAAATCAAGACTAGGTTGTTCTTAGAAATTGGTAAGGACCCATCAGGTCATCTAATCTGAGCCTGAATGCCAATATTGGGGGCCTGACTGCAGATCTACAGGAAAGAGCATAAAATGTATCCTGGGCTGAGTGTCTAAAGACAAAGAGTCAAACCTTACTTTAAAATTGAATGTTGTTATTTTCAATTCAGTGAATTAAAATATGCTTTTATTATTGTTTCCCTTGTCTTACACTCTGGTCTTCCTTTTATAAATTAATATTGTCATATGAAGATGTAACTTATGGATGATGAGTTGTAAAGATGAAAATCGAGCTAAGTAGTGATGCCCATATAATGATGTTTATCATCATTGAACAAAAGAACAACAACAGAAAAACATTCAATAATAAACCCATACCCAGGATATTTGACTCCAAGGTTATATCTAAGGATATACTATCAGAAATGAATCTCATTGTTTTAAATTGTACTGTAAAAATAGACTAATTTCATTTATCTCTTTAACTTAGCTTTATGTTCATTTGTGTGTATGAGTTACACAAGGTTTGAATAAATGATGGCTGTGTGAGCATGTATTTAAATATACATGTGAGCCTAAATGTGCACACAAGAGTGTGGTTGATCACATAAAATAATTAAATGTAAGTAATAAGAAATTTTATAATAAGAATTTTACAATCATGATTGATACTTCCTAAGCTATTATTCTTCAGATATATTTGTAAGCCATTTATGTCATGGACTTAACAGAGAACTTGAGAAAGTACCTCAAGAATTTACAAAACTGTTGGCTTACAAGACATAGAAACAACCTAAATGTCCATAGACAGAAGACAGGATAAAGCAGTTGTGGTATATTTATATAATGGAATATTAATCAGCCATAAAAAAGCAATAAAATAATGCCATTTGCAGCAACATAGATGGCCCTGGAAAATGTCATTCTAAGTGAAGTAAGCCAGAAACAGAAAGAAAATTACCATATGATATCACTCATATATGGAATCTGAAATAAAAAGACAAATGAATGTATATATAAAGCAGAAACAGACACAAAGACATAGAAAACAAACTTATGGTTACCAGTGGCGAAGGGGATGGGAAGAGGTAAATTGGAAGTTCGAGATTTGCAAATATTCACTGGTATATATAAAATAGGTAAACAAGTTTATACTGTATAGCACAGGGAACTATATTCAATATCTTGTAGTAGCTTATGGTGAAAAAGAATATGAAAATGTATATATGTATATTCATGTATGACTGAAGCACTGTGCCAGACTCTAGAAATTGACACAACATTGTAAACTGACTATACCTCAATAAAAAAAACTGTTGGCTTAGCAAGGCAATATTTTCCCAATCTTGACTGAACTGTATGAAAATGTCTTGATGTTGATTTTATATAATTAAAACCTAAATCTTATCAAAGACTTTGCCTTCCTCACAGCCTTTTTAAAGGCACTCTTGATGTCTTTGTTCCTCAGGCTGTAGACCAGTGGGTTCAGCATGGGAACAATGATGGCATAGAACACAGATGCCAATTTGTCTGTGTCCATGGAATGGTTGGAGCTGGGCAGTAAGTACATGAAGGCACCTGTCCCATAGAAGACAGAGACAGCAGTGAGGTGAGAAGCACAGGTGGAAAATGCCTTCTGATGTCCTTCAGATGAGCGCATCCTCAGAATGGTGATAAATATAAACAGATAAGAGATCAAGATGGCCAGGACAGAAAAGATGATATTGAAGCCCACCAAAACAAATAAAATCATCTCATTTATGTTGTTGTCTGAGCAAGAAAGAGCAAGGAGAGGGGTAGCATCACAGAAAGTCATCAATCACATTTGATCTACAGAAAGAGAGATTGAATATGTTCCATGTGTTCAGAGAGGCCTCCAGAAAACCAAGGACATAGGAACCTATGACCAGACACAAACACAAGCTTGTTGTCATGATGCTGGTGTAATATAGTGGTTTACACACTGCTGCATAACGATCATAGGCCATGGAGGTCAAGAGAAAAATTTCCACAATAAAGACTGCATAAAAGAACAACTGAGCAGCACACGCATTGTAGGAGATGACCTTGTCTCCTATAAGGAATCCAGCCATCAGCCTTGGGAGTGACAGCTGTGGAGTAACCAAAGTCTGCCAGAGACAGGTTACTGAGGAAGAAGTACATGGGAGTGTGGAGACGAGAGTCCAGCAGGATCAATGTGATCACTCCCAAGTTCCCAAGCAGAGTGATGAGGTAGACGAGAGTGAACACCAGAGAGAGTGGGATCTGCAGTCTTGGGTCATCAGTTATCCCAACAAGAATGAATTCAGTCAGCTCTGTACTATTCTCCACTGGGATCATTGGTGCAGTATATGAATGAATTTAACATGAGCGAAAAACAAAATGTAATTATTAAGTATTGGAAGATATGTAGCAAAAAGGATTTTGGAGGTAACATATCCAAATCTTCTATCCTCATCAATGGTTGAAATTAAAGTTCAGAGATGAATATAGACTTCTGTACAATCAAAGGATTTGCGACTGAATGAGATATGCTGGCCTCTCAATTCAGATTTTCAAACACTGGACACAGAATAATTATGCAATAAAATAGGTTAGTGTAATTTAATTCTTCTTATTTCAATTACCACTATTGTATCAAGAGCAGTATTATAGTCTAGCAAAACATAGTTTAATATATCATGTTCTACCCTTCAGCAGTCTCAGAGGCTAATAGGGAACACAGAATGTGGTGTTACTATACAGTGGGTACAAGAGAAATGCCTGTGCAAGAAATGCAGCCATCCAGAGAATAAAAGTTAAAAGCATGAGTCAAGACTAAGGACATCTGGATGCAAATTCCAGTTCCACCATATACTAGATGGCTGACCCACCAGGGATAGCTTGATATCACTTTTCCATCACTTTTCCCTTGAACTCATTGTCAAACTGGAGTGATCATGCAAACTGGCACTGCAAGTTTTTCCACACTGTGACCAGGGCAGAGCTATTGGTCTATATACTGATTAGAGAAGTAGACATTGTAATAGAGGAATTCCAGATAACTCTGAAAACCAACATCCTGTATTCTCACTCATTCCATTTGCTTCTGCCCTAAATTCCTTTCACTCTGATATTCTGTCTATACCTTCCTCCGATTTTTCACCCAGTATTATTCTTCTACTCAGGTAGTGCCCAGTACAGCTATGCCAAGTAAGGATCGATCTGTTTCCTGAGTCAGCTTTTGTATTAAGTAGAGAGTCTGAGCCTTAGTTTTCCACCTATAAAATGGATAAAACAATATGGCTTAGCACTTAACAGAAGTTCAATAAATGTAGATATTTTTACTATTAGAAAATAGTGAAAGGCTCTATCTAAGGACCAAAGAGTAGGTGAGATTAGGAAAAGCTTCTAAGGGGGAATGAAATCTAGGATGTCATGATCCATTCATTTTTCTTTGCATTAATCTCATTAATATGTGCAACAGATAATGATGGTTTGGACCCGGGTGGTAGTGAGACAGATAATGAGAAATTATCCAATTCTGGATATATCTCAAAAGTAGAGCTGGTTGGATTTTCTGATTTACTGAACATAGGGCACTGAAGAAAGAGGGAACAATAATTCCACTTTTTGTATAGTGGTACAGGGAATAGGGTAGATGAACCAGATATTTGAAAAAGAGCAAGACAGATGATTCCAGGTAAGTCCTGCTGAGTTTGAGATCATTTTGGCCGTCTGACTCAGAAGGGCTGCATAAACAATTTAGAACTGCTTGCATCAGATTTTATTATTTTGAACTATATTGGAAATTTCCGAATGGTGTAACCTTCAGCTATCATATAAAATCCACAAAACTAAATGACACCACTAAAGGAAACAGCTTGGAGAAAACAAAAATCAGAGTATTATAATGTACGAATCAAGAACATGAGGCACTATAGTGTTAAGAGGAGTATGGGAGAGAAAATTATCACAACTGAGATGGCTAAAAGTGAAACGTTGTCCCAGAACACAGATTTCAGTTGGACCAGTTGGTAAAAGGAACTTTCCGAGAAGAGGTTAAGGGTATATTGGGTTATGTTGATGACTGTCCATAAATTCCAGAGGGCCTGGTGGAATGATTTCAGGAGTTGGGCAGGAGTCAAAGCTGGGAATAGAAAAAGGATATGAAGGAATATGGTCATTATTTAACAGGGGTTGATGCCTGATCTGAGATTCCTCAGCTTCACGGTGAGTGACACAGTGATGCAGAGAATTATGAGAATAGTCCTAAATGTCTCAAGACAGGTGATGACAACCAGGCTATTAGGCTGTGGAGTGGGAAGAGGGGGTGAAGGTCTTGATAGAAGCCTGACGTTTTCCACTCTCTTGTTACTCTTGCTATTCATGTTAGGAAGGCCACTGGAGAATGTTCAGAGAAGGCACTATCTTGGTTCCTCAGAAAAGTACTTACCTTCATCCATAAACATATATAGATACCCCTAAATCTGGAGAAAACAATGTACTGAAAGGCATTTCATTATTTAAAAACTTTCTTTTTTATGTGGTATATTTATACAATGGAATACTACTCAGCCATAAAAACCGACAACATAACGCCATTTACAGCAACATGGATGCTCCCGGAGAATGTCATTCTAAGTGAAGTAAGCCAGAAAGAGAAAGAAAAATACCATATGAGATCGCTCATATGTGGAATCTAAAACAAACAAACAAACAAACAAAGCATAAATACAAAACAGAAATAGACTCACAGACATAGAATATAAACTTGTGGTTGCCAAGGGGGCAGGGGGTGGGAAGAGATGGACTGGCTTTTCAAAATTTTAGAATAGATAAACAATATTATACTATATAGCACAGGGAAATATATACAAGATTTTATGGTAGCTCATAGAGGAAAAAAATGTGACAATGAATATATATATGTTCATGTATAACTGAAAAATTGTGCTCTACACTGGAATTTGACACACATTGTAAAATGATTATAAATCAATAAAAAATGTTAAACAAAACTTTCTTCTCAACAGAGTGAAGGAGTGAGACTTAATCCAGCAATTTCCAGTGAGAGGAAATAAACTAGTTTCAGGCACATTCTTGTAACCAAATTAATCTACTGGTGAGAAGAAGAATTATTGAAGGGTTTTGAGTCATATTGACCTCTCAGCAATGTTTCTTCAAAGATTTTTATGAATTGGTCCACCACATAGTTGGTGTTCAGGACATAATTAAAAATTGTAATCTTCCTGAGAACATGCTCTGTGCCCTCAGAAAAATTCAAATTTATTCTTCAAAGAATAACACAAGTTTCAAAGCTTCCATGAAGTCTTCAGTAACTCCTTCTCCCTAGACACTGCCCTTTTGTTATAACCTGTAGAGCACCATTAACCACTTTCCTACTTGGAATTGGTTTATCTTAATTTAAGCTTCATTTCCCATATACATCATCTATACTATATAAGAAGACATACAAACTTAAATGATGAATTAACTATGATATCTAGAATGTATTGAGCACTTTCTATTTTTAGAATACCACATGCAGCCTCTACCTCCACTGATTTGTCACCCAGCCATGGGAGACATTATTCCCATTTCACATATGGGGAAACTGAAGCTTGCTGACAAGTACTTACACACTGAAATCCAAAAAACTAGCAAGTAGCAGAGCTGGTACTTGAAGTCATATCGTTTTAAATCAAAGCCTCAGTTCGTGATCAGTAAGAAGTATTCCCCTAATATTTTATAAATAATCTACACTCTCTATCCCAACGCTGGACACAGTAAAGTTACTCATGATAATGCCTTATTCGTGGGTGACTGATTTATTGAATCCATCATTCAGAAGCAATACAGAGAATTAAAAAGCATGGTTTGGGAATCAAATATAATATTAGCTACTGTGAATTTGGCAAATAAACTATCTTTCAGAATCCCCACCAAATGATAAGAACTATGTCAACAAATGCTTACAAGCAAACTCCTCTTCTCACTCTCCAAAAAGTAAAAGAAAAAAAACATTTCTACATTTAAAAGTGATAGAACTTTTTGATAACAGCAGTGAATAAGCCACATAAAGTGCTGGAATTTGTTCAGTAATTCATCCAGCATTCATTCTCTCCTCAAGTACTAAGTATGTACTTACATTACACCAAAGTGTGTCATAATTCTATGATTTACAGCTATACATAAAACACATTACCTGACCTCACGGTGTGTAGTGGATCAAGACCAATGTATAAAGTGATCATTATAATTTGTGATTTTTATTCTTTGTGCCCAAGCAGAGAGCATTATTTTTGTCCCTCAGGCCAGTATGGTAGGATGCTCTCATTTACACTATAGTTCACCAACCAGGAGGATATGTAATAGTTAATCAGTGTGGGTGCCTAATGCCAGTAATGCTTCTGAATGATAACTGGAGTCCAGGTCTCCTCATTTCCATACATTGTTCCTTCTGCTGTGATGTTTATAACTCTTCTTTCAAGCATTTAATAATTGGTTTCTTAGCCCCTCTTTTATTCCTCTTCATTCCTTCCCTTTTTCCTTAGTATAGTTATGTGCTCTCCAAATCATAATGAACTTTCAAACTGAGATCCAATTTCATACTCTCAAAGTCCATGGGATAGACAAAGTTCCCGGTATCACCATACTCCGAAAGAAGAAACTAACAGTGAGGTAGCTTTAAGAACTTGTCCAAGTCACACAAGCTCTTATGTGGCAAAGCAAAAACTCAAGACCCTCCTGTTCCTTTCACTTTTTCACAAGATAAATACATTTGTTCCTTAAGAATTTCCATACTGTTTGTAACATATTTTTCTGTTTAAGAGAGACTCAAAACATTCAGTATAGAGTGACACATAAATCAAGGGGGAAACGGATGTCTTGATGTATTTTCCAAGAAAAATCAGTCCCTGTAAATTTATTCAGTTGTAGATTGATCAGAAGCTTACCTTGCTCCCTGAACTACGCAAGAGGCAAATTCAGCACATTCACGTATGAGTCTCAAATCAGAAATTCAATCCATGAAAGAAAGGAAACATTCTACTGAGATGTTCTTCTGAGTCTCTGATGAAAATGGAAAGTTCTCCAAAGCAAGGAGATACTTAAAAAAATTAATTGCCGGGGAAGTGGGTAACATGAATTCCATGGTAAAGTCTGCTCATCTCCCTTTTCAGGTAAGTCACTTATCTGCTTTGAGTCCCTATATCTTTATCTATAAAATGGAGCTATTCGGAAGGTTGCCCTGAACTACACTCTCCCTGAAAGACTGCCGCTGTCATGAGATAATAAGAGAATCTCTGGAATATCCTGAAAAAGGACAATTATCATAATCATAATCAAGGTCGCGGTTATTACAGCCCTGGTCGTTACTGCAGGCTCTCAGCAAACCTCAGTTTGGGGAAAGGCCACCGTAGGTACTAGACAACTATTGACAGTCAGGTGAATGGATGAATGGTCAATGGGCTCTGGCACTTTGTCTGTTACCTATAATATAAGTCCCCATGGAGTCACATAGGAACATGAAGAGAGTTATAGAACCTTGGACCTCCCAGGGCACAAAGCTCCCATGAGACCAACAATAGCTCCTGACCCCGCACAGCTAGAGACCAAATGGTTAGTGTGTCTGTAAAAACCGAGCTTTGCCTATTGATGGAGAGTATGAGTGTATTATAATTACTACTTGGGTTCTCGTTGATCATGCTAAAATCAAGTTACATCATTACCTCTAGGGCTCCAATTTGATGTAAACATGGGGGGATAAGGACAGAAGTTTGAGATATCAATGGCATGTAACATTATGTTAGTTTCAGGTGCACAACACAATGATATGATATTTGTATATATTGCTAAATGATCACACAATAAGTCTAGTTAACATCCACTTCCATCCTTAGTTGCAAATTTTTTTTCTTACATTGAGGACTTTTATGATTTACTCTCTTAGCAACTTTCAAATATGCAATAAAGGATTATTAATTATAGTCGCCATGCTGTACAAATATCCTACCATGGCATTTATTTTGTAACTTTTTCTGTATCTTGAAATGACCTCAACTCATTCCTTTGATTATGCCTTTTGGCCCATAAGAGGATTCCGGGCACTACACATCAAACCTCAAAAGTCCTAAATGCTAGATTTGTTGTTTCACTTCACATAGCCTCACTTTCTATATCTTTTTAATGAAATTAGTAATACCTATCTTTGAAGTTTTACAGACTGCTTTGAGGATGAAATAAGACAAGGGACGTGAAATGAAGGTAAATCACTCAACCTGTGTAAAGGATTCCACCTGTTGTCAGAAAGTTCTATCCCAGGTCATTCTGACTGATGTATCACAGCAATGTCACTTTGAAGGAAAAGGCTTCCAGCCATGAGACTCTGAAGACCCCCTGAAATAAAATAAAATCACATCAACAAGGTTGCCCTGGGCACCAGGTAGTTCCCACTATAGTGAGTTTGAATAAAGCCAGATTGGGATTTAAGGGTCTAATGACTAATGTCTTGAAGGGAATTACACTGACATGGAGCTCTAAGGGAACAAGTTCTCCTGTGACCCATCCACAGCTCCATGCCTCATGGACTGAATATTTTAATTAAAATCTCACCTGTAGGGACCAAGTCCTTAGGGAACTTGCTAACAAAAGTCATGGGTGTGTGAGTTGTTATTTCTTCTCCATTAAACCCATCTGTTCTCAAAAATCAAGAAAGAGAGGCTATTAACATTATTCTTGGAAGAAGTTGATGTGGACATCAGAGCTGGAAAAAAAAAAACACATGCTGGTACATCCAACCAATCACAAAAGTCTTAGACAACCAAGCAAGTGACATCCTGGGCCCCTCAGTTAGCCACGCTATGATCCAGCTCCACACACCAGTGAACCACCACTAGCCCCTTGACCTCCTGGGGCTTTGTAGCCAACTAGCAACACAGTCCCACCCACCATTGGACCAGGACCAGGATGAGGACACCTCTGGTCATGTAGCTGGCCATACCAGGACCCAGCTCTGCTCACCAGCAAGTGACCACCTCTGCATAAGGCATAACCTGGCTACCAACCAGACCAGGGTCTAGGTATGCCTATCAGCACATCCACAGTCATCATCCTGTAACAACAAAAAGACACACAGCCCATACAGGGAGCACCCCTAGAGCATATCACTCTAGTGAGCAGAGGGCAGTGCACTGCTGGGACACAGGATGTTTCCTACATAAAACCACTTTTCCAAGATAGGGTAACATAACCAACCTACCAAATACCAATAAATAATAACAATGAATTAGTCAAAATGAGGCAACAGAAGAATATGATCCAAATGGAATATCAAGATAAAACCCCAGAAGAGGAGATCAGTGAAGTGGAGATAAGGAATCTACCCAACAGAATTCATTGAAACAATTATGAAGATGCTCAAAGAAATCAGAAGAAGAATGGATGGACACAGAAATTTAAAAGACAGCTAGAAAATACAAAGAAGAGCCTAACAGAATTGAAGAATACAATAACTGAAATAAAAAATGCACTAGAAGGAATCAAAAAAAGATTAGATGATACAGAGCAATGGAGCAGTGAACTGGAAGACAGAGTAGTGGAAATTCACACAAGCACGTCAGAGAAAGGAAATTTAAAATGAGGACAATTTGAGTCCTGAGATAGAATCAAGAAACTCAAATCCTCATGACAGTGTCCCAGAAGGAGAGAGGAGGTGGGGTACAGAACATATTTGAAGGTATAATAGCTGAAAACATCCCTTACCTGGAAAAGTATCAGACAACTAGGGCCAGGGAGCAGAGAGAATCCCAAACAGTATTAACTCAAAAAGGTCCATACCAAGAGGTATTATAATTAAAATGACAAAAAATAAAAAGAGATTATTAAAAGATGCAAGGGAAAAGCAACAACTTATGTACAATGGACCTACCATAAGGGTATTATTGGACTTCCCAGCAGAAACTCTGTGGGCCAGAACAGGGTGGGTGATATATTTCAGTTGATGAAAGGGAAAAACAAGAAGACTCCGCCTGGAAAGGCTATCCTTCAGATGTGAAGAAATAATCAAGACTTTTACAGATGAGCAAAAGCTAAAAGAGTTCAGGACCACAAAACCAGCTGTACAAGAAATGTTAAAGAGCCTTCTCTAAGTAGAAAAGAATAGGCTACAACTAGAAACATGATAATTATGAAAGGAAATATCTCATTGGTAAAGGCAAGAGTATAGTGTTGAGCATTTGTTTTGCAGCAAGTCCTAATGAAGGCCACGTGCACCTCGAGCAGCCAGGTTGGCACCTCCAGGCTCCTTCCCCAGTAACCACACTGAGCACCTCAGCATCAAGCGGACGTAGCTTTAACTGTGTCTGTGAGCATCTGTGCTTTATCTCAGTGTATTTTGTTCATCCATCAACAAAATGTGTCCTAAGGTGTTTGCTTCTTTGCTTTACACCATTTTGGCTTACAAAAGTTTCATAGCCATGCTCTACTTTCAGACAGTGGGGAAAATGTAGGGGTGTGTGTGTGTGTGTGTGTGTGTGTTTGTATATATACATATATATTTATATGGTTTTATAAAGATATTAAGGAAAAATTGAGGAATTCAGCAACTGAGGATTCAGTACTAGAATGAAGAGAAATGTATTGAGGTAAACTTCATTTTCTTACCTGCAATAAAAATTTGACAAGTATCTTAAAATAGTAGACACAGATCGATCCATTGCTGCTGCAAATCCTGGAGGGTATTATTAGTGAAATAGGTTAGATATAGAAATACAAATACTGTATGTTTTCACTTACATGTGGAATTAAAATGTTTTGCATCTCTCTGATAATCAGTGATATTGAACATTTTTCATTCTACTATTGGCCATTTGTATATTTTCACTGGAAAATTGCTTGTTTCAGTCTTCTGCCCATTTTTGCATTTAGTTGTAGGGGTTTTTTGTTGTTGCTATTGTTGTTAAGTTGTATGAGCTGTTTTTATATTTTGGAAATTAAGCCCATGTAAGTTGCCAATATTTCTTCCATTTTGTAAGTTGTCTTTTTTTTTTTAAACATTTGTTTATTGAGTTATAGTCATTTTACAATCTTGTGTCAAATTCCAGTATAGAGCACAATTTTTCGGTTTTACATGAACATACATATATTCATTGTCACATTTTTTTTTTCGCTGTGAGCTACCACAAGGTCTTCTATATATAAGTTATCTTTTTGTTTTGCTTATGGTTTCCTTTGACGGGCAAAAGCTTATATGTTTAGTTAGGCCCCATTTATTTATTTTGCTGTTAAATCCTATTGCCTCGGTAGAATGCTTTAGGAGAACATTGCTAAGATTTATGTCAGAGGATGTTTTGCTATGTTTTCTTCTAGGAGGTTTATACTGTCCTATGTTTAATTCTTTAAGCCATCTTGAATTTATTTTTGTGTATGGTGTGAGGGAGTATTCAAACGTCATTGATTTACGTGCAGCTGTCCAGTTTTCCCAACATCACTTGCTGAAGAGACTGCATTTTTTCCATTGTATATTCTTGCCTCCTTTATCAAAGATTAATTGACCTTAAGTGTGTGGCTTTATTTCTGGGATCTCTATTCTGTTCCATTGATCCATATGTCTGTTTTTGTGCCAATACCATGCTGTTTTGATTCCTGTAGCTCTGTGGTATTGTTTGAAGTCAGGGGTGAGGGTAATTTCTCTAGCTTTGTTCTTTTTCTTCAGTATGGCTTTGGCAATTCTGGGTCTTCTGTGATTCCGTATAAAATTTCACATTATTTGGTTTAGTTCTGTGGAAAATGTCCCAGGTCATTTGATAGGGATCACAGTAAATCTGTAGATTGCTTTGAGTAGCATAACCATTTTAACAATATTAATTCTTCCAATCTAAGAGCGTGGGATATCTTTCCATTTCTTTAAATCATCTTTAATTTCCTTAATTAATGTTTTTGTAGTTCTTTGCTTATAAGCCTTCCACCTCCTTGGTCAGGTTTATTTCTAAGTTTTTATTCTTTCGGATGCAGTTTAAAAAGGCATTGTTTCTTTACTTTCTTTTTCTAATATTTCATTGTTACTAAAAAGAAATGCCACTGATTTCTGTATGTTGATCTTGTATCCTGCTACCTTGGCAAATTCTTTGATCAGCTTTAGTAGTTTTTTTTTTTTTTTGTGGAACCTTTAGTGTTTTCTATATATAGTATCATGTCATCCACATAGAATGACAATTTTATTTCTTCTTTTTTCGTGTAGATATATTTTATTTCATTTTCTTACCTGACTGTCATGGCTAGGACTTCCAATATTATATTGAAAACACATAGTGAGAGTGTGCATCCTTGTCTTGTTCCAGACTGTAGTAGGAAGGCTTAGAACTTTTCACCATTCAGTATTATGTTGGCTGTGGCTTTGTCCTAAATAGCTTTTATATGTTGGGGAATGTTCCCTCTACACCTACTTTGGTAAGGGTTTTTCATCATAAATGTGTGTAGAATTTTATCAAATGCTTTTTCTGCATCTATTGAGATGATCATGTGATTTTTGTCCTTTCTTTTGTTGACACGGTGTATCATGTTGATTGATTTGTGTAAGTTGAACCATCTCTGAGTCCCTGAGATGAACCCACTTGATCACAGTGCATGACCTTTCTTATGTGTTGTTGGCTTCTGTTTGCTAATATTTTTGCATCTTTGTTCATCAATGTTATTGGCCTGTAAGTTTTTCTTTTGGCAGTGTCTTTGTCTGGCTTTGGTGTCAGGCTGATGGTGGCTTTCTAGAATGACTTTGGGAGTTTTTCCTCCTCTTCAATATTTTGGAAAAGTTTGAGAAGGATCGATACAAGTTCTTTGTTTGGAGGAACTCTCCTGTGAGGCCATCTGATTCTGTACTTTTGCTTGCATGGCTCATTTACTTTTAACACTGAATAATATTCCCCTGTCTGAATGTGCCACAGTTTATAAATCCTTTCACTTACTGAAAGACATATTGATTGCTTCCAAGATTTGGCAACTATGAACAAAGCTGCTATAAACATTGTGGGCTTAAGTTTTCAATTCCTTTGGGTAAATACCAAGTAGAAAAACTGCTGGATTGTATAGTAAGAGTATGCTTAGTTTTGTTAGAAACTGCCAAGCTGCCTTCCAAAGAGGCTGCAATATTTTGCAGTCCTACTGGAAAGGAATGAGAGTTCCATTTGCTCCACATCCTTAGCAGCACTGGATGTTGTCAGTGTTCTGGATTTTGGCCTTTCTAATATATGTGTAGTATTATTTCATTGTTGTTTTAATTTGCATTTCCTGATAACATAAAATGTGGAGAATGACTCAATTTAAAACATTAACATTTTTGGTAATTTTCAAAGGACTATACCTAAGAAGAGGAGGACTCTCCAGGGCTGGTTTCATGACCATAAAGCCTGTACAGTTCTTAGATGGTCCTGCACTGGGTTAACACTCTGCTTTTCCCAACTTGGAATTATTATAATTTTTTTAAATGGGACTCCACATTTTTTTTTCCCATAGGATCTGCACATTCTATAGCCATTCTGGTTTAAGTGTGAAGACTGTGTGAACTGATTCTTCACATTTAAATTATTCAAGAGAGATTTTAGGATTTCACAAGGTTGACGTGTGGAAAATGAAAATACCAGTTCCTTTTCTACAAAAGGAAAAACCTTCCCTATCAGGAGGGACAATAGCGGTGATCTTTCACTTGGTTCTGAGGGATATGCCCCATACATTTAAATACCTCTGGCATTCCATAACAAGTCATTTGGCACTTCACATCAAATCACAGGGGCCCTAATACTAGATTCCAGACATCATGTAAAAAAAGTACACTTCACGCTTCCTATGTATGAGTCCATGGTTTTGAAAGAAATATATATTTTATTTGTATTCTGAATGTATTCTAACTCATTTAGCTGAAAAAGAAATGTTCAAAGAAAAACCAATATCTCTAATATTTATAATTCAAAGAAATTGTCTTTAGACTCAGTAAAACTGGACACTGTTTTCCTTTTTAAAAGATGTCTTTATTATTTTTATCATCCTTCTGAATGATTTTTAGTATTCTAATACACGAAAATGAAAAAGCTAGGCTAGGCTATTCCTACCGAGTGGTGAGGACCAGTCAGCTCAACCTGTAATTTAAGCCTGAATGATAATCTATCAGTTGGTGTCCTGACTGTATACACAAAGGAAGGATCACAAACAGACACATTTGCTTCATAGACTTAAAAGAGCATGGGGGGAAGTACTCCAGTAGTTCATAAGACTCTTGATGTAGCAAGTCAATATTTTCCCCATGTCGACTGAAATGTATGAGACTGTCTTATTGTTGATTCTACATAATTAAAATGTGAATCTTACAGAGAACTTTGCCTTCCCTACAGCCTTTTTAAAGGCACTCTTGACCTCTTTGTTCCTCAGGCTGTAGATCATAGGGTTCAGCATGGGAACAATGATGGCATAGAACACAGATGCCACCTTGTCAGTGTCCATGGAATGGCTGGAGCTGGGCAGTAAGTACATGAAGGTGCCAGTCCCGTAGAAGATGGAGATGGCAGTAAGGTGGGAAGCACAAGTGGAAAAAGCCTTCTGGCGTCCTTCAGATGAGCGCATCCTCAGAATGGTGATAAATATAAACAAATAGGAAATCGAGATGATCAGGACAGAAAAGAGGGCATTGAAACCCACCACAAAAAATATAACCATCTCATTGATGTAGCTGTCTGAGCATGAGAGAGCCAGGAGAGGAGGGGCATCACAGAAAAAATCATCAATCACATTGAATCTACAGAAAGAGAGATTGAATATGTTCCATGTGTTCAGAGAGGCCTCCAGAAAACCAAGGACATAGGAACCTATGACCAGACACAAACACAAGCTTGTTGTCATGATGCTGGTGTAATGCAGTGGTTTACACACTGCTGCATAATGGTCATAGGCCATGCAGTTCAAGAGAACAATTTCCACAACAACAAAGACCGCAAAAAAGAACAACTGAGCAGCACATGCATTGTAGGAAATGACCTTGTCTCCTATAAGGAATCCAGCCATCACCTTGGGAGTGACAGCTGTGGAGTAACCAAAGTCTGCCAGAGACAGGTTACTGAGGAAGAAGTACATGGGAGTGTGGAGACGAGAGTCCAGCAGGATCAATGTGATCACTCCCAAGTTCCCAAGCAGAGTGATGAGGTAGACGAGAGTGAACACCAGAGAGAGTGGGATCTGCAGTCTTGGGTCATCAGTTATCCCAACAAGAATGAATTCAGTCAGCTCTGTACTATTCTCCACTGGGATCATTGGTGCAGTATATGAATGAATTTAACATGAGCGAAAAACAAAATGTAATTATTAAGTATTGGAAGATATGTAGCAAAAAGGATTTTGGAGGTAACATATCCAAATCTTCTATCCTCATCAATGGTTGAAATTAAAGTTCAGAGATGAATATAGACTTCTGTACAATCAAAGGATTTGCGACTGAATGAGATATGCTGGCCTCTCAATTCAGATTTTCAAACACTGGACACAGAATAATTATGCAATAAAATAGGTTAGTGTAATTTAATTCTTCTTATTTCAATTACCACTATTGCATCAAGAGCACTATTATAGTCTAGCAAAACATAGTTTAATATATCATGTTCTACCCTTCAGCAGTCTCAGAGGCTAATAGGGAACACAGAATGTGGTGTTACTATACAGTGGGTACAATAGAAATGCCTGTGCAAGAAATGCAGCCATCCAGAGAATAAAAGTTAAAAGCATGAGTCAAGACTAAGGACATCTGGATGCAAATTCCAGTTCCACCATATACTAGATGGCTGACCCACCAGGGATAGCTTGATATCACTTTTCCATCACTTTTCCCTTGAACTCATTGTCAAACTGGAGTGATCATGCAAACTGGCACTGCAAGTTTTTCCACACTGTGACCAGGGCAGAGCTATTGGTCTATATACTGATTAGAGAAGTAGACATTGTAATAGAGGAATTCCAGATAACTCTGAAAACCAACATCCTGTATTCTCACTCATTCCATTTGCTTCTGCCCTAAATTCCTTTCACTCTGATATTCTGTCTATACCTTCCTCCGATTTTTCACCCAGTATTATTCTTCTACTCAGGTAGTGCCCAGTACAGCTATGCCAAGTAAGGATCGATCTGTTTCCTGAGTCAGCTTTTGTATTAAGTAGAGAGTCTGAGCCTTAGTTTTCCACCTATAAAATGGATAAAACAATATGGCTTAGCACTTAACAGAAGTTCAATAAATGTAGATATTTTTACTATTAGAAAATAGTGAAAGGCTCTATCTAAGGACCAAAGAGTAGGTGAGATTAGGAAAAGCTTCTAAGGGGGAATGAAATCTAGGATGTCATGATCCATTCATTTTTCTTTGCATTAATCTCATTAATATGTGCAACAGATAATGATGGTTTGGACCCGGGTGGTAGTGAGACAGATAATGAGAAATTATCCAATTCTGGATATATCTCAAAAGTAGAGCTGGTTGGATTTTCTGATTTACTGAACATAGGGCACTGAAGAAAGAGGGAACAATAATTCCACTTTTTGTATAGTGGTACAGGGAATAGGGTAGATGAACCAGATATTTGAAAAAGAGCAAGACAGATGATTCCAGGTAAGTCCTGCTGAGTTTGAGATCATTTTGGCCGTCTGACTCAGAAGGGCTGCATAAACAATTTAGAACTGCTTGCATCAGATTTTATTATTTTGAACTATATTGGAAATTTCCGAATGGTGTAACCTTCAGCTATCATATAAAATCCACAAAACTAAATGACACCACTAAAGGAAACAGCTTGGAGAAAACAAAAATCAGAGTATTATAATGTACGAATCAAGAACATGAGGCACTATAGTGTTAAGAGGAGTATGGGAGAGAAAATTATCACAACTGAGATGGCTAAAAGTGAAACGTTGTCCCAGAACACAGATTTCAGTTGGACCAGTTGGTAAAAGGAACTTTCCGAGAAGAGGTTAAGGGTATATTGGGTTATGTTGATGACTGTCCATAAATTCCAGAGGGCCTGGTGGAATGATTTCAGGAGTTGGGCAGGAGTCAAAGCTGGGAATAGAAAAAGGATATGAAGGAATATGGTCATTATTTAACAGGGGTTGATGCCTGATCTGAGATTCCTCAGCTTCACGGTGAGTGACACAGTGATGCAGAGAATTATGAGAATAGTCCTAAATGTCTCAAGACAGGTGATGACAACCAGGCTATTAGGCTGTGGAGTGGGAAGAGGGGGTGAAGGTCTTGATAGAAGCCTGACGTTTTCCACTCTCTTGTTACTCTTGCTATTCATGTTAGGAAGGCCACTGGAGAATGTTTCAGAGAAGGCACTATCTTGGTTCCTCAGAAAAGTACTTACCTTCATCCATAAACATATATAGATACCCCTAAATCTGGAGAAAACAATGTACTGAAAGGCATTTCATTATTTAAAAACTTTCTTTTTTATGTGGTATATTTATACAATGGAATACTACTCAGCCATAAAAACCGACAACATAACGCCATTTACAGCAACATGGATGCTCCCGGAGAATGTCATTCTAAGTGAAGTAAGCCAGAAAGAGAAAGAAAAATACCATATGAGATCGCTCATATGTGGAATCTAAAACAAACAAACAAACAAACAAAGCATAAATACAAAACAGAAATAGACTCACAGACATAGAATATAAACTTGTGGTTGCCAAGGGGGCAGGGGGTGGGAAGAGATGGACTGGCTTTTCAAAATTTTAGAATAGATAAACAATATTATACTATATAGCACAGGGAAATATATACAAGATTTTATGGTAGCTCATAGAGGAAAAAAATGTGACAATGAATATATATATGTTCATGTATAACTGAAAAATTGTGCTCTACACTGGAATTTGACACACATTGTAAAATGATTATAAATCAATAAAAAATGTTAAACAAAACTTTCTTCTCAACAGAGTGAAGGAGTGAGACTTAATCCAGCAATTTCCAGTGAGAGGAAATAAACTAGTTTCAGGCACATTCTTGTAACCAAATTAATCTACTGGTGAGAAGAAGAATTATTGAAGGGTTTTGAGTCATATTGACCTCTCAGCAATGTTTCTTCAAAGATTTTTATGAATTGGTCCACCACATAGTTGGTGTTCAGGACATAATTAAAAATTGTAATCTTCCTGAGAACATGCTCTGTGCCCTCAGAAAAATTCAAATTTATTCTTCAAAGAATAACACAAGTTTCAAAGCTTCCATGAAGTCTTCAGTAACTCCTTCTCCCTAGACACTGCCCTTTTGTTATAACCTGTAGAGCACCATTAACCACTTTCCTACTTGGAATTGGTTTATCTTAATTTAAGCTTCATTTCCCATATACATCATCTATACTATATAAGAAGACATACAAACTTAAATGATGAATTAACTATGATATCTAGAATGTATTGAGCACTTTCTATTTTTAGAATACCACATGCAGCCTCTACCTCCACTGATTTGTCACCCAGCCATGGGAGACATTATTCCCATTTCACATATGGGGAAACTGAAGCTTGCTGACAAGTACTTACACACTGAAATCCAAAAAACTAGCAAGTAGCAGAGCTGGTACTTGAAGTCATATCGTTTTAAATCAAAGCCTCAGTTCGTGATCAGTAAGAAGTATTCCCCTAATATTTTATAAATAATCTACACTCTCTATCCCAACGCTGGACACAGTAAAGTTACTCATGATAATGCCTTATTCGTGGGTGACTGATTTATTGAATCCATCATTCAGAAGCAATACAGAGAATTAAAAAGCATGGTTTGGGAATCAAATATAATATTAGCTACTGTGAATTTGGCAAATAAACTATCTTTCAGAATCCCCACCAAATGATAAGAACTATGTCAACAAATGCTTACAAGCAAACTCCTCTTCTCACTCTCCAAAAAGTAAAAGAAAAAAAACATTTCTACATTTAAAAGTGATAGAACTTTTTGATAACAGCAGTGAATAAGCCACATAAAGTGCTGGAATTTGTTCAGTAATTCATCCAGCATTCATTCTCTCCTCAAGTACTAAGTATGTACTTACATTACACCAAAGTGTGTCATAATTCTATGATTTACAGCTATACATAAAACACATTACCTGACCTCACGGTGTGTAGTGGATCAAGACCAATGTATAAAGTGATCATTATAATTTGTGATTTTTATTCTTTGTGCCCAAGCAGAGAGCATTATTTTTGTCCCTCAGGCCAGTATGGTAGGATGCTCTCATTTACACTATAGTTCACCAACCAGGAGGATATGTAATAGTTAATCAGTGTGGGTGCCTAATGCCAGTAATGCTTCTGAATGATAACTGGAGTCCAGGTCTCCTCATTTCCATACATTGTTCCTTCTGCTGTGATGTTTATAACTCTTCTTTCAAGCATTTAATAATTGGTTTCTTAGCCCCTCTTTTATTCCTCTTCATTCCTTCCCTTTTTCCTTAGTATAGTTATGTGCTCTCCAAATCATAATGAACTTTCAAACTGAGATCCAATTTCATACTCTCAAAGTCCATGGGATAGACAAAGTTCCCGGTATCACCATACTCCGAAAGAAGAAACTAACAGTGAGGTAGCTTTAAGAACTTGTCCAAGTCACACAAGCTCTTATGTGGCAAAGCAAAAACTCAAGACCCTCCTGTTCCTTTCACTTTTTCACAAGATAAATACATTTGTTCCTTAAGAATTTCCATACTGTTTGTAACATATTTTTCTGTTTAAGAGAGACTCAAAACATTCAGTATAGAGTGACACATAAATCAAGGGGGAAACGGATGTCTTGATGTATTTTCCAAGAAAAATCAGTCCCTGTAAATTTATTCAGTTGTAGATTGATCAGAAGCTTACCTTGCTCCCTGAACTACGCAAGAGGCAAATTCAGCACATTCACGTATGAGTCTCAAATCAGAAATTCAATCCATGAAAGAAAGGAAACATTCTACTGAGATGTTCTTCTGAGTCTCTGATGAAAATGGAAAGTTCTCCAAAGCAAGGAGATACTTAAAAAAATTAATTGCCGGGGAAGTGGGTAACATGAATTCCATGGTAAAGTCTGCTCATCTCCCTTTTCAGGTAAGTCACTTATCTGCTTTGAGTCCCTATATCTTTATCTATAAAATGGAGCTATTCGGAAGGTTGCCCTGAACTACACTCTCCCTGAAAGACTGCCGCTGTCATGAGATAATAAGAGAATCTCTGGAATATCCTGAAAAAGGACAATTATCATAATCATAATCAAGGTCGCGGTTATTACAGCCCTGGTCGTTACTGCAGGCTCTCAGCAAACCTCAGTTTGGGGAAAGGCCACCGTAGGTACTAGACAACTATTGACAGTCAGGTGAATGGATGAATGGTCAATGGGCTCTGGCACTTTGTCTGTTACCTATAATATAAGTCCCCATGGAGTCACATAGGAACATGAAGAGAGTTATAGAACCTTGGACCTCCCAGGGCACAAAGCTCCCATGAGACCAACAATAGCTCCTGACCCCGCACAGCTAGAGACCAAATGGTTAGTGTGTCTGTAAAAACCGAGCTTTGCCTATTGATGGAGAGTATGAGTGTATTATAATTACTACTTGGGTTCTCGTTGATCATGCTAAAATCAAGTTACATCATTACCTCTAGGGCTCCAATTTGATGTAAACATGGGGGGATAAGGACAGAAGTTTGAGATATCAATGGCATGTAACATTATGTTAGTTTCAGGTGCACAACACAATGATATGATATTTGTATATATTGCTAAATGATCACACAATAAGTCTAGTTAACATCCACTTCCATCCTTAGTTGCAAATTTTTTTTCTTACATTGAGGACTTTTATGATTTACTCTCTTAGCAACTTTCAAATATGCAATAAAGGATTATTAATTATAGTCGCCATGCTGTACAAATATCCTACCATGGCATTTATTTTGTAACTTTTTCTGTATCTTGAAATGACCTCAACTCATTCCTTTGATTATGCCTTTTGGCCCATAAGAGGATTCCGGGCACTACACATCAAACCTCAAAAGTCCTAAATGCTAGATTTGTTGTTTCACTTCACATAGCCTCACTTTCTATATCTTTTTAATGAAATTAGTAATACCTATCTTTGAAGTTTTACAGACTGCTTTGAGGATGAAATAAGACAAGGGACGTGAAATGAAGGTAAATCACTCAACCTGTGTAAAGGATTCCACCTGTTGTCAGAAAGTTCTATCCCAGGTCATTCTGACTGATGTATCACAGCAATGTCACTTTGAAGGAAAAGGCTTCCAGCCATGAGACTCTGAAGACCCCCTGAAATAAAATAAAATCACATCAACAAGGTTGCCCTGGGCACCAGGTAGTTCCCACTATAGTGAGTTTGAATAAAGCCAGATTGGGATTTAAGGGTCTAATGACTAATGTCTTGAAGGGAATTACACTGACATGGAGCTCTAAGGGAACAAGTTCTCCTGTGACCCATCCACAGCTCCATGCCTCATGGACTGAATATTTTAATTAAAATCTCACCTGTAGGGACCAAGTCCTTAGGGAACTTGCTAACAAAAGTCATGGGTGTGTGAGTTGTTATTTCTTCTCCATTAAACCCATCTGTTCTCAAAAATCAAGAAAGAGAGGCTATTAACATTATTCTTGGAAGAAGTTGATGTGGACATCAGAGCTGGAAAAAAAAACACATGCTGGTACATCCAACCAATCACAAAAGTCTTAGACAACCAAGCAAGTGACATCCTGGGCCCCTCAGTTAGCCACGCTATGATCCAGCTCCACACACCAGTGAACCACCACTAGCCCCTTGACCTCCTGGGGCTTTGTAGCCAACTAGCAACACAGTCCCACCCACCATTGGACCAGGACCAGGATGAGGACACCTCTGGTCATGTAGCTGGCCATACCAGGACCCAGCTCTGCTCACCAGCAAGTGACCACCTCTGCATAAGGCATAACCTGGCTACCAACCAGACCAGGGTCTAGGTATGCCTATCAGCACATCCACAGTCATCATCCTGTAACAACAAAAAGACACACAGCCCATACAGGGAGCACCCCTAGAGCATATCACTCTAGTGAGCAGAGGGCAGTGCACTGCTGGGACACAGGATGTTTCCTACATAAAACCACTTTTCCAAGATAGGGTAACATAACCAACCTACCAAATACCAATAAATAATAACAATGAATTAGTCAAAATGAGGCAACAGAAGAATATGATCCAAATGGAATATCAAGATAAAACCCCAGAAGAGGAGATCAGTGAAGTGGAGATAAGGAATCTACCCAACAGAATTCATTGAAACAATTATGAAGATGCTCAAAGAAATCAGAAGAAGAATGGATGGACACAGAAATTTAAAAGACAGCTAGAAAATACAAAGAAGAGCCTAACAGAATTGAAGAATACAATAACTGAAATAAAAAATGCACTAGAAGGAATCAAAAAAAGATTAGATGATACAGAGCAATGGAGCAGTGAACTGGAAGACAGAGTAGTGGAAATTCACACAAGCACGTCAGAGAAAGGAAATTTAAAATGAGGACAATTTGAGTCCTGAGATAGAATCAAGAAACTCAAATCCTCATGACAGTGTCCCAGAAGGAGAGAGGAGGTGGGGTACAGAACATATTTGAAGGTATAATAGCTGAAAACATCCCTTACCTGGAAAAGTATCAGACAACTAGGGCCAGGGAGCAGAGAGAATCCCAAACAGTATTAACTCAAAAAGGTCCATACCAAGAGGTATTATAATTAAAATGACAAAAAATAAAAAGAGATTATTAAAAGATGCAAGGGAAAAGCAACAACTTATGTACAATGGACCTACCATAAGGGTATTATTGGACTTCCCAGCAGAAACTCTGTGGGCCAGAACAGGGTGGGTGATATATTTCAGTTGATGAAAGGGAAAAACAAGAAGACTCCGCCTGGAAAGGCTATCCTTCAGATGTGAAGAAATAATCAAGACTTTTACAGATGAGCAAAAGCTAAAAGAGTTCAGGACCACAAAACCAGCTGTACAAGAAATGTTAAAGAGCCTTCTCTAAGTAGAAAAGAATAGGCTACAACTAGAAACATGATAATTATGAAAGGAAATATCTCATTGGTAAAGGCAAGAGTATAGTGTTGAGCATTTGTTTTGCAGCAAGTCCTAATGAAGGCCGCGTGCACCTCGAGCAGCCAGGTTGGCACCTCCAGGCTCCTTCCCCAGTAACCACACTGAGCACCTCAGCATCAAGCGGACGTAGCTTTAACTGTGTCTGTGAGCATCTGTGCTTTATCTCAGTGTATTTTGTTCATCCATCAACAAAATGTGTCCTAAGGTGTTTGCTTCTTTGCTTTACACCATTTTGGCTTACAAAAGTTTCATAGCCATGCTCTACTTTCAGACAGTGGGGAAAATGTAGGGGTGTGTGTGTGTGTGTGTGTGTGTGTGTGTGTGTGTTTGTATATATACATATATATTTATATGGTTTTATAAAGATATTAAGGAAAAATTGAGGAATTCAGCAACTGAGGATTCAGTACTAGAATGAAGAGAAATGTATTGAGGTAAACTTCATTTTCTTACCTGCAATAAAAATTTGACAAGTATCTTAAAATAGTAGACACAGATCGATCCATTGCTGCTGCAAATCCTGGAGGGTATTATTAGTGAAATAGGTTAGATATAGAAATACAAATACTGTATGTTTTCACTTACATGTGGAATTAAAATGTTTTGCATCTCTCTGATAATCAGTGATATTGAACATTTTTCGTTCTACTATTGGCCATTTGTATATTTTCACTGGAGAATTGCTTGTTTCAGTCTTCTGCCCATTTTTGCATTTAGTTGTAGGGGTTTTTTGTTGTTGCTATTGTTGTTAAGTTGTATGAGCTGTTTTTATATTTTGGAAACTAAGCCCATGTAAGTTGCCAATATTTCTTCCATTTTGTAAGTTGTCTTTTTTTTTTTTAAACATTTGTTTATTGAGTTATAGTCATTTTACAATCTTGTGTCAAATTCCAGTATAGAGCACAATTTTTCGGTTTATACATGAACATACATATATTCATTGTCACATTTTTTTTTCGCTGTGAGCTACCACAAGGTCTTCTATATATAAGTTATCTTTTTGTTTTGCTTATGGTTTCCTTTGACGGGCAAAAGCTTATATGTTTAGTTAGGCCCCATTTATTTATTTTGCTGTTAAATCCTATTGCCTCGGTAGAATGCTTTAGGAGAACATTGCTAAGATTTATGTCAGAGAATGTTTTGCTATGTTTTCTTCTAGGAGGTTTATACTGTCCTATGTTTAATTCTTTAAGCCATCTTGAATTTATTTTTGTGTATGGTGTGAGGGAATATTCAAACGTCATTGATTTACGTGCAGCTGTCCAGTTTTCCCAACATCACTTGCTGAAGAGACTGCATTTTTTCCATTGTATATTCTTGCCTCCTTTATCAAAGATTAATTGACCTTAAGTGTGTGGCTTTATTTCTGGGCTCTCTATTCTGTTCCATTGATCCATATGTCTGTTTTTGTGCCAATACCATACTGTTTTGATTCCTGTAGCTCTGTGGTATTGTTTGAAGTCAGGGGTGAGGGTAATTTCTCTAGCTTTGTTCTTTTTCTTCAGTATGGCTTTGGCAATTCTGGGTCTTCTGTGATTCCGTATAAAATTTCATATTATTTGGTTTAGTTCTGTGGAAAATGTCCCAGGTCATTTGATAGGGATCACAGTAAATCTGTAGATTGCTTTGAGTAGCATAACCATTTTAACAATATTAATTCTTCCAATCTAAGAGCGTGGGATATCTTTCCATTTCTTTAAATCATCTTTAATTTCCTTAATTAATGTTTTTGTAGTTCTTTGCTTATAAGCCTTCCACCTCCTTGGTCAGGTTTATTTCTAAGTTTTTATTCTTTCGGATGCAGTTTAAAAAGGCATTGTTTCTTTACTTTCTTTTTCTAATATTTCATTGTTACTAAAAAGAAATGCCACTGATTTCTGTATGTTGATCTTGTATCCTGCTACCTTGGCAAATTCTTTGATCAGCTTTAGTAGTTTTTTTTTTTTTTTGTGGAACCTTTAGTGTTTTCTATATATAGTATCATGTCATCCACATAGAATGACAATTTTATTTCTTCTTTTTTCGTGTAGATATATTTTATTTCATTTTCTTACCTGACTGTCATGGCTAGGACTTCCAATATTATATTGAAAACACATAGTGAGAGTGTGCATCCTTGTCTTGTTCCAGACTGTAGTAGGAAGGCTTAGAACTTTTCACCATTCAGTATTATGTTGGCTGTGGCTTTGTCCTAAATAGCTTTTATATGTTGGGGAATGTTCCCTCTACACCTACTTTGGTAAGAGTTTTCATCATAAATGTGTGTAGAATTTTATCAAATGCTTTTTCTGCATCTATTGAGATGATCATGTGATTTTTGTCCTTTCTTTTGTTGACACAGTGTATCATGTTGATTGATTTGTGTAAGTTGAACCATCTCTGAGTCCCTGAGTTGAACCCACTTGATCACAGTGCATGACCTTTCTTATGTGTTGTTGGCTTCTGTTTGCTAATATTTTTGCATCTTTGTTCATCAATGATATTGGCCTGTAAGTTTTTCTTTTGGCAGTGTCTTTGTCTGGCTTTGGTGTCAGGCTGATGGTGGCTTTCTAGAATGACTTTGGGAGTATTTCCTCCTCTTCAATATTTTGGAAAAGTTTGAGAAGGATCGATACAAGTTCTTTGTTTGGAGGAACTCTCCTGTGAGGCCATCTGATTCTGTACTTTTGCTTGCATGGCTCATTTACTTTTAACACTGAATAATATTCCCCTGTCTGAATGTGCCACAGTTTATAAATCCTTTCACTTACTGAAAGACATATTGATTGCTTCCAAGATTTGGCAACTATGAACAAAGCTGCTATAAACATTGTGGGGTTAAGTTTTCAATTCCTTTGGGTAAATACCAAGTAGAAAAACTGCTGGATTGTATAGTAAGAGTATGCTTAGTTTTGTTAGAAACTGCCAAGCTGTCTTCCAAAGAGGCTGCAATATTTTGCAGTCCTACTGGAAAGGAATGAGAGTTCCATTTGCTCCACATCCTTAGCAGCACTGGATGTTGTCAGTGTTCTGGATTTTGGCCTTTCTAATATATGTGTAGTATTATTTCATTGTTGTTTTAATTTGCATTTCCTGATAACATAAAATGTGGAGAATGACTCAATTTAAAACATTAACATTTTTGGTAATTTTCAAAGGACTATACCTAAGAAGAGGAGGACTCTCCAGGGCTGGTTTCATGACCATAAAGCCTGTACAGTTCTTAGATGGTCCTGCACTGGGTTAACACTCTGCTTTTCCCAACTTGGAATTATTATAAGTTTTTTAAATGGGACTCCACATTTTTGTTTTCACATAGGATCTGCACATTCTATAGCCATTCTGGTTTAAGTGTGAAGACTGTGTGAACTGATTCATCACATTTAAAGTATTCAAGGGAGATTTTAGGATTTCACAAGGTTGACGTGTGGAAAATGAAAATACCAGTTCCTTTTCTACAAAAGGAAAAACCTTCCCTATCAGGAGGGACAATAGCGGTGATCTTTCACTTGGTTCTGAGGGATATGCCCCATACATTTAAATACCTCTGGCATTCCATAACAAGTCATTTGGCACTTCACATCAAATCACAGGGGCCCTAATACTAGATTCCAGACATCATGTAAAAAAAGTACACTTCACGCTTCCTATGTATGAGTCCATGGTTTTGAAAGAAATATATATTTTATTTGTATTCTGAATGTATTCTAACTCATTTAGCTGAAAAAGAAATGTTCAAAGAAAAACCAATATCTCTAATATTTATAATTCAAAGAAATTGTCTTTAGACTCAGTAAAACTGGACACTGTTTTCCTTTTTAAAAGATGTCTTTATTATTTTTATCATCCTTCTGAATGATTTTTAGTATTCTAATACACGAAAATGAAAAAGCTAGGCTAGGCTATTCCTACCGAGTGGTGAGGACCAGTCAGCTCAACCTGTAATTTAAGCCTGAATGATAATCTATCAGTTGGTGTCCTGACTGTATACACAAAGGAAGGATCACAAACAGACACATTTGCTTCATAGACTTAAAAGAGCATGGGGGGAAGTACTCCAGTAGTTCATAAGACTCTTGATGTAGCAAGTCAATATTTTCCCCATGTCGACTGAAATGTATGAGACTGTCTTATTGTTGATTCTACATAATTAAAATATGAATCTTACAGAGAACTTTGCCTTCCCTACAGCCTTTTTAAAGGCACTCTTGACCTCTTTGTTCCTCAGGCTGTAGATCATAGGGTTCAGCATGGGAACAATGATGGCATAGAACACAGATGCCACCTTGTCAGTGTCCATGGAATGGCTGGAGCTGGGCAGTAAGTACATGAAGGTGCCAGTCCCGTAGAAGATGGAGATGGCAGTGAGGTGGGAAGCACAAGTGGAAAAAGCCTTCTGGCATCCTTCAGATGAGCGCATCCTCAGAATGGTGATAAATATAAACAAATAGGAAATCGAGATGATCAGGACAGAAAAGAGGGCATTGAAACCCACCACAAAAAATATAACCATCTCATTGATGTAGCTGTCTGAGCATGAGAGAGCCAGGAGAGGAGGGGCATCACAGAAAAAATCATCAATCACATTGAATCTACAGAAAGAGAGATTGAATATGTTCCATGTGTTCAGAGAGGCCTCCAGAAAACCAAGGACATAGGAACCTATGACCAGACACAAACACAAGCTTGTTGTCATGATGCTGGTGTAATGTAGTGGTTTACACACTGCTGCATAACGGTCATAGGCCATGCAGTTCAAGAGAACAATTTCCACAACAACAAAGACCGCAAAAAAGAACAACTGAGCAGCACATGCATTGTAGGAAATGACCTTGTCTCCTATAAGGAATCCAGCCATCGCCTTGGGAGTGACAGCTGTGGAGTAACCAAAGTCTGCCAGAGACAGGTTACTGAGGAAGAAGTACATGGGAGTGTGGAGACGAGAGTCCAGCAGGATCAATGTGATCACTCCCAAGTTCCCAAGCAGAGTGATGAGGTAGACGAGAGTGAACACCAGAGAGAGTGGGATCTGCAGTCCTGGGTCATCAGTTATCCCAACAAGAATGAATTCAATCAGCTCTGTACGATTCTCCACTGGGGCCATTGGTGCAGTATGTGAATATCCTATAGTAATGGGGAAAGAGAATCTGGGTGGTAACTGAGCTTAGATCCATCATTATGCCCAAGGTGTATCTCTCATCAGAATTCTCAAATTTAACAGGAGCAAAAACCAAATGTAATTATTAAATATGGAGGGAAACATAGATTGTTCTAGCTAAAAGAATTTTGGAGATAATATATCCCATTCTCCTATCCTCATAAAGGATTGAAATTAAAGTTCAGAGATGAAAAGAGACTTCTGTACAACTAATGATTTGCTACTGAGTAAAATATGTTGATCTTTCAATTCAGATTTTCAAACTCTGGACACAGAATAATTATGCAATAAAATAGGTTAGTGTAATTTAATTCTTTTCATTCAATTACCACTATTGTATCAAGTACAGTATTATATTGTGGCAAAACATAGTTTCATATATCATGTTCTAGCCTTCAGTAGTCTCAGAAGATAATAGGATACGCAGAATGTGTAGTTACCACACAGTGGGTACAAGAGAAGTGGCTGTACAAGAAATGCAGACATCCAGAGAATAAAAGCTAA
The DNA here is from genome assembly GCF_009834535.1 of Camelus ferus. Lineage (NCBI taxonomy): Eukaryota > Metazoa > Chordata > Mammalia > Artiodactyla > Camelidae > Camelus > Camelus ferus. Next base: position 33,882,131 of record NC_045705.1, read on the forward strand.
AAGCATGAGTCAAGACTAAGGACATCTGGATGCAAATTCCAGCTCCAGCATGTACTAGATGGCTGACTCTGGGTACTGCTCAGTATCATTTGTCCATCACTTTTCCCTTGAAATCATTATCAAACTGGAGTGATCATGCAAACTGGCACTGTAATTTTTTACACACTATGACTAGGGCAGAGCTATTGGTCTATGTACTGATTAGAGGAATAGATGTTGTAATAGAGGAATTGCAGGTAACTGTGAAAACCAACATCTTGTATCCTCACTCATTCCATTTCTGCCCCAAATTCCTTTCACTCTCATATTCTGTCTATACCTTCCTCCAATTTTTCACCCAGTATTCTTCTTCTACCCAGATAGTGCCCAGTACAGCTATGCCAAGTAAGGATCAATCTGTTTTCTGAGTCAGCTTTTGTATTAAGTAGGGTGTCTGAGCCTCAATTTTCCAACTGAAAAATGGATATAACAATATTGCTTAGCACTTAACAGACCTTCAGTAAATGTAGATATTTTTACTGTCAGAAGATAGTGGAAGGCTCTATCTAGGGACCAAACAGTAGGTGAGGTTAGAAAAAGCTTCTAAGGGGGAATGAAATCTGGGATGTTATGATCCATTCATTTTTCTTTGTATTAATCTCATTAATCTGTGCAACAGATAATGATGGTTTGGACCCGGGTGGTAGTGAGACAGATAATGAGAAATTATCCAATTCTGGATATATCTCAAAAGTAGAGCTGTTTGGATTTCCTGCTATATTGAACATAGGGCATTGAGGGAAGAGGGAACAACGATGATTCCATTTTTCTATAGCAGTACATGGAATGGTGTAGACGAACCAGATATTTGAGGAAGAGCAAGAGAGATGATTCTAAGTAAGTCCTGCCGAGTTTGAGATTCCTTTTGGTCATCTAATTTGGAAGGGTTGCATAAACAATTGGAATAGTTGCATCATATTTTACTATTTTGAACTATATTGGAAATTTCCTACTGATATAACCTTCAGGTATTATATAAAATCCACAAAACTAAATTAACACCACTAAAGCAAACAGCTTGGAAAAAACAAAAATCAGAGTAATCTAATGTACGAGTCAAGACCATGAGGCAATATAGTTCATAGCAGATCAAGAACAATGTATAAAATGATCAATATTACTGGTCATTTTTGTTCTTTTGTTCTTTGTGGTCAAGCAGAGAGCATTATTTTTGTCCCTCAGGCCAATTGATGATAAGATGCTCTCATTTACACTATAGTTCACCATCTAGGGTATCTAATAGTTAATCGGTGTAGGTGCCTAATGCCAGTAATGTTTCAGAATGATAACTGGAGTCCAGATCTGCTCATTCCCATAAATTGTTCCTTCTGGTTTGGTGTGTGTACCTCTTTTTTCAAGCATTTACTAATTGGTTTCTTAGCCCCTCTTTTATTCCTCTCCATTCCTTCTTTGTTCCTTAGTGCTGTTATGTGCTTTCTAGATAATGATATATTTTCAAACTGAGATTCAAGTTCATACTCTAAAAGTCCTTGGGATAGACAAAATTCCTAATATCACCATTCTCCGAAAGAAGAAACTAACAGTGAGGTAGGTTTAACAACTTGTCCAAGTCACACAAGCTCTTATGTGGCAAAGCAAAAACTCAAGACCCTCCTGTTCCTTTCACTTTTTTTAACGAGATAAATACATTTGTTCCTTAAGAATTTCCATGCTGTTTGTAACATATTTTCCTGTTAAAGAGACACTCAAAACATTCAGTATAGAGTGACACATAAATCAAGAGGGAAACGGATGCCTTGATGTATTTTCCAAGAAAAATCCGTCCCTGAAAATCTATTCAGTTGTAGATTGATCAGAAGCTTACCTTGCTCCCTGAACAATGCAAGAGGCAAATTCAGCACATTCACATATGAGTCTCAAGTCAGAAATTCAATCCATGAAAGAAAGGAAACATTCTACTGAGATGTTCTTCTGAGTCTCTGATGAAAATGGAAAGTTCTTCAGAGCATGGCGATATTGAAAAAATTAATTGCCGGGGAAGTGGGTAACATGAATTCCATGGCGAGATCTGCTCATCTCCCTTCTCAGATAAGTCACTTAACTGCTTTGAGTCCCTATATCTTTATCTATAAAATGGAGCTATTCGGAAGGTTGCCCTGAACTACACTCTCCCTGAAAGACTGCCGCTGTCATGAGATAATAAGAGAATCCCTGAAATATCCTGAAAAAGGGCGATTATCATAATCATAATCAAAGTCACTGTTATTTGCAGGTATTTGCCCAGGTCATTACTGCAGGCTCTCAGTAAATCTCAGTTTGGGGAAATGCCACTGTAGGTACTAGACAATTATTGAAAGCTGGGCGAATGGATGAATGGTCAATGGGCTCTGGCACTTTGTCTGTTACCTATAATATAAGTCCCCATGGAGTCACATGGGAACATGTAGAAAAAGTCTCATAACCTTGGAACTCGCAGAGGACAAAGCCCCCATGAGACAAACATCAGCTCCTTACCCCACACAGCTAGAGCCTGAATAATTAGTGTGTCTGTAAAAACCCAGCTCTGCCTGTTGAGGGAGAGCATGAGTGTATTAACATTACCGTATGTGTTCTCGTTGATCATGCTAAAATCAAGTTACGTCATTACCTCTAGGGCTCCAATTTCACATAAACATGGGGGGATAAGGACAGAGGTGTGAGGCATAATTGGTCTGTAACATTATGTTAGTTTCAGGTATAAGACACAATGATTTGATATTTGTATATATTGCAAAATGATTACCCCAATCAGTCTGGTTAACCACCACTCCCATCCCTCGTTACTAAATTGTTTTCCTGTTTTGAGAACTTTTATGATTTACTCTCTTAGCAACTTTCAAATATGCAATGCAGGGTTATTAATTATAGTCGCCATGCTGTACAATTATGCCACCATGGCTTTTATTTTGTAACTTTAAGTCTGTACCTTCTGAATGACCTCATCTCATTCCTTTGAATATGCCTGTTTGCCCATAAGTAGATTCCCTGGCACTACCCATCAAACCACAAAAGGCCTAAATTCTAGATTTCTTATTCAGATGGGAACAATGTGAATCCTTTCACTTCACACAGCCTCACTTTCTGGAATTTTTGATGAAATTAGTAATACCCACCTTTGATGTTTTAAAGACTGCTTTGGGGATGAAATAAGACAAGGGGTGTAAAATGCTTAGAAAATCACTCAACCTGTAAATCACTTAGTAAATCACTCCTCCTGTTGTCAGAAAGTTCTATCCCAGGGCATTCTGACTAATGTATTACAGCAATGTCATTGTGAAGGGAAAGGCTTCCAGAAGTGAGCTTCTGAAGACCCCCTTGAAATAAAATAAAATCACATCAACAAGGTTGCCCTGGGCACCAGGTAGTTCCCACTATAGTGAGTTTGAATAAAGCCAGATTGGGATTTAAGGGTCTAATGACTGATGTCTTGAAGGGAATTACACTGACATGGAGCTCTAAGGGAACAAGTTCTCCTGTGACCCATCCACAGCTCCATGCCTCATGGACTGAATATTCTAATTAAAATCTCACCTGTAGGGACCAAGTCCTTAGGGAACTTGCTAAGGAAAGTTATGGGTATGTGAGTTGTTATTTCTTCTCTAATATATCCATCTGTTCTCAAAAATCAAGAAAGAGAGGCTATTAACGTTCTTAGAAGAAGTTGATGTGGACATCAGAGCAGGAAAGAAACACAGGCTGGGGCATCCAAGCAATCAGAAAGGTCTTAGACAACAATACTTTCATAAGTCATGTGGCGTTTTTTCTTTCTTTCTTTCTCTTTTGCTTTCTCTTTTTCTTTCTTTCTTTCTTTCTTTCTTTCTTTCTTTCTTTCTTTCTTTCTTTCTTTCTTTCTTTCTTCCTTTCTTCCTTTCTTCCTTTCTTCCTTTCTTCCTTTCTTCCTTTCCTTCTTTCCTTCTTTCCTTCTTTCTTTCTTTCTTTCTTTCCTCCTCCCTCCCTCCTTCCCTCCCTCCTTTCCTCCCTTCCTTCCTTTCAGAAGTAGATATCCTTCTGTGTGTATTGTGCCTCTTAAATTCTGAAGCCATAACCTGATTAGAACTAAAAATCTAGCAAATGGTACTCCAATTTAATCTCTTCCAACACTAATCTTTGTTTCCTTTTACACATTTTTCACACCTTCAGATGAAATTTTATATCTTGACTTTCTTACAATTAGATACGGGTTGCACCCCAGCCTTCTTGCACTTGGTAACACTGACACCTTCCACAAGTGACTCCAGAGATGTGTGTGCCTGTATATATATGTATCTTTAAAAAGGTTGTGTTATATTTCTTTACTATTGTGTCTGTATGAAATGAAGGATGCTCACTGAACTTACTGTGGTAATTATTTTATGATGTATGTAAGGCAAATCATTATGCTATACATCTTAAACTTAAGCAGTGCTGTATGTCAATTATGTCTCAAAATAAATAAATAAATACATAAATTAATTAATTAATGCAAGTAGGACAATGTAAGTTAAGAAGTTAAAAATAAAGTGGAAGTAACATAACTAAAGGTAAAAAGAACTTGTTACTTCTTATAATTTATTTCTCATGGAATTTTGTTTAAAACTTTAAAAAACCTAAATAAATTTGGAGGACAAAATGCTGAGGGAAAAACACCAGTCACAGCACACATACTGCACGATTCCACTTATATAAGGCATTTAAAATAGACACACTCATAGCAACAGTGAGGAGAACGGCAGCTGCCGGGGGCTGGGTGGAGGGGAAATGGGAGCTGCTGTTTAAAGGGAGTAAAGTTTCAGTTGTACAAGATGGATACGTTTAGAGAGCTGCGCGTGCCTGTATTTAATGATACTGGTATTGTGCACTTGAAAAGTTCCAAGGGTAGATCTCATATTGTGTTCTTGCCTCAACAAAAAGAAAAAGACATTAAAATGTTCACTTCCTACTAAAAAATAGTCACAGAATGTTTATGGTTTAGTGGTTTCTCTCTCTCTTTCTCTGTCTCTGTCTCTGTCTCTGTCTCTGTCTCTGTCTCTGTCTCTCTCCTGCTTTGTAGGCTGAACACAGGAAGTATCAGAGGAATATTAAGCCTGTGAGAAATGACACCAGCATCAGGTCCTAAAGACACAAGAATGCCTCCTAAATCAGAAGAGAGTAACCTAAGGTTGTATCAGTCTTGTTAAGAACAACTCTGGGAGTCCCCAGAATGTGTCCCCATCCTTAGGACACGTCGGATCGTAGGAGAGAACCCCCACAAAATTCTGGATATGATTCATATAGATAAATGTCATTCACAAAGATACAAAAATATGATTCACATAAGTAAATCTTGATTCAGATAAAAATAATTTTAGAAAGAGTCCAAGTACATTATTTTCTTTTATCTAAATATTTCTTCTGAGAAAAAAAAAATAAGGCTGAAATACAACACTGCTTTCCGGTTCCTCCTCACTGATGAATTACGGTTATTTCTGAGGTGCTTGTCATTTGATAGGATTAATCTGTTACAGATCATTCTTGTCCTCAGTTACTTCTTCTCGAAATGAAAGCGATCATTTTTCCTTTTCCTTGTGAGAAACATGCACAGAAAAGCCCTCTCCGTCCTTGTTTGCTGTAATACGTGGACGCTGGGTGTGGGGCTGGGAGGGACGTGGTTCTGCATAGAGAGTTGAGTTCTGGGAGGAGCTCCCATGCTGTGTTTCCTTTCCATTTCTGCTGCTTTAAGAGCTAATGGGGACAAAAGATTTGGAAGTTTTTCCATTTTGGGTCTACAGTATTAAGTGATATTTTCCTTATGTTTTCTAAATACTTGCTATTGTATCTTTGGTTATGATGTTCCACAATTATTTTTTAAAAGGGGACAGAGAAATTAAACCTGGGTTTTTAGAAGCTGCTTTGGATCTTCCTGCAAATGGAAGGGAAAATATTACCATAGAAAGAACTCTAGTCTTGAGGAGGCAGAAGACCCAAGTTCCATCTCCTGCAAGCTATGTTGTGACATCAAGAAAGTCTTCTCTGAGCTCTGGTTTAATCGTGACACCACCATAAGATTGTGCAAGGGTCAAATGAGAACACGTGAAAGCACTTCAAAAGCTGTGAAGCACATGGGAGCTATAAGATAGTGTAGGGTTTCAAAGCCAAAGAAGACAACCTCAGCTCCCTCAGGGGGAAGTGCTGTAGTCGTGCATCTCTTCATTTTATTAATTCATTCATTTCATTAATATTTACACAGCACTATGTGTTGGGTCCTGGGACTGAGCCAGTGCCTTGCTCCTCCTGCCCATCAGGGGCGGAAGACAGTAATACACATCTAAATAATTATTAAGGATGTGTTAATAAAACATTGTATAGTAATAATAAAAAAGAAGAAATGAAGCTGGTAATGATAATGCCCACCTAGTAATAATATTAATAGTAATGGTTAATGTTTACTGAGTTAGGCACTAAGCTGCAAAAATTATGTCATGTAACCTCCACAAGCCTTATAAAAAAGATATTGTTATGATTTCCACTTTACAGATGGAAATCCTAAGACTGTGAGAAGTTTTAGTAATTTCCCCAGGGTTGCATTGCCAGTAAATGGTAGAAACAATATTCAAGTGGTGGTCACTTTGCAGTGTGTAGAAATGTCAAATCACTGTGCTGTGCACCAGGAACTAACGTAGTATTGTAGGTCCATATACCTCAAAAAACAAACCAGGGAAACAAATTTATAGAAAAGGAGACCAGATTTGTGGTTACCAGAGGTGGGGGTTAGGGGGAGGGGGAATTGGATGAAGATGGTCGAAACATACAGACTTCCAGCTGTAACGCAAATAAGTACCAGGAAGTTAAGGCACCACATGGTCAGGGTAGTTAACGCTGCTATACTATCTATGAAAGTTGTTAAGAGAGCAAATCCTAAGAGTTCTCATCACAAGGAAAAAATATTTTTTCTTTTGTTCTGTTTCTATGTAAGATGATGGATGTTAACTAAACTTATTGAGGTTATCACTTTATGATGTACCTAAGTCAAATTGTTAAAAGCTAACAATTATACCTTAAAACTTATGCAATGCTGTATGTCAGTTGCATCTCAATAAAACTGGAAGAAAACAAATCTGCGATTTCATAACTCTGAAGAAAACCACTATTCAAAACTTAGAAGTCTGCTTTCAGAAGCCACAGCCTAAACCACCATGATAAACTAACTGTTGATTAAATAAGGTAATGCATGTAATAGCAAGCATTCAATATATAAAATAATTACTATTACTTTGTCTAAGTACTACTTTTGTGCCTCCCAGATTATTCTTCATGCTCGTCGACACTTGAGTATTATGTTGTGTCAGAATTTTTCAGTCTTTACAGGGTTTTATTTCCCCCATCTCTGCTGATATGAAGGCTCAAAATTCTCTTAATGAACAAGATTTTTCAATTCCTAAGGAGACACAGCATCTCTCCAGCATGCCCTGCAAAGTTCAAGCCTCTAGATTGGGACCTTTATCCTTTGTGAGTTTACATATTCATCAAATTCTGAAAGGAGGCTCATGAATCAAAAAAAAAAAAATAAAAAATGGTTAAGAACTTCAGCTCTTACTGTATTGACTGAAGCACAGCTACTCTTTATGACGAGCTGGACTTTGGCACTTTTCTCCCTAGTCTGAGTTTTGGATGCTCAACGCCAGATAACACCTAGATTTCTTCCTTGTCAAAGCCCCGTGGAATGCTGGTATCATCCCATCAGTCCTAAAAAATTCTGTGCTGTCAAAAAATTTTTAAGTTTGGAAACACTACTTGAAGCACCCCCATCCTAGAGATTCAAATGCTCATTAACCTATTAAAGATGCTGAAAAGGAAAAGCTGTTTAAATTACTTTTGCTGCCAAAAATCCAGCCTCTGTACCCCGATAGCCAGATTGAGACTTGGAAGCAGAGTCATGGGGGAATTAGAAAAGAACGGCTTCATTTTTTTGCCAGGCAAAGGGGAATCATAGTAGACTAATGCCTTAGAGACTGTGAATCCACCTTGTGGTTGGTGTCCTGAGGTTTTATAGAAAAGCTGGGCAGGACAGAAAGGTGACAACACCCAGGGGGCTTTTCCTGGGTGCTGCACTTTTCTTAATCTTGATGAACCCACCTGGTGTCATGGGTCTGTTCATTCCTCTGAGGCCATCAGCCCATGACCACCTTCCTGGAACACAGCTCCTGGGTTAAAGGATAAGCCATTCTGGGTAAAGAATGAACAGAGAGTGGGGAGTAGAGTGAAAAGGCTGGGGGTTGTTTAGCACAAAAATTGTTGAGCAAGAGAAGCAAAGGTGGGGGTTTGTCAGAGAAAAGAGAAGAACAAGTTGCAAGAATTGTAGGTCAGAATGAATCAACAAACAGCTTTAGCTTCAGGGAGGCCATTTTGTTAGTTTTCTATGCTTTCACCTCCTCATGGTAATGTTTTTTCCTATGCACACCTGTTAACTCCCCTATAATCTTAGTATTTAGGGAAAAAATTCCCCATTAGATAGAAGTGTGTAATCCATGAAATCCTACACCCCCAGGAGCAATGCATTGCAGAGTTACACTCTTTGAACATCTTGTGCCAACCTTCAGGTCGTCATATATAACTTACCATATGGGATTCAAGATTCTCTCTCATTATGCTGAGTATATGCTAACTTTTTGAGGACTCATTTTTTGCCATGTTTACCTTTCAAATATCATCAAAATGTCTGATATGTTTTAGTTATCCATAAATACTTTTATGAATAAGTGAATAGCTCAGAATCTTTTGTTTTTTTCATTGATAAGGAACAGAGTAACCAACTGTTCTCATTTGCCCAAGACTGAAGGGTTTGCTGGAACTGGAGTCTTCCAGTGCTAAATCTGGAAAGTCCCAGGCAAACTGGGACAAGCTGGCCATGCTAAATGGTGGTGATTGCTTGTTTTGTTGATTTTTGCTTTTAGGAGTCCTGTTTGTGCACTCTGTGTTGTGTGTTGGGAATTGGGCTAAACATTGGCCGTGAACATTTTTTGTTGCTGTTTAACCCTCAGAACAATCCTAGGAAATAGGTGTTAATTTTTCCTCCATTTCAATGAGAGGAAACTAAGATGAATGGTTCATGCCTGACCCAAGAATACACGGCCTTAACCCCCACCTGGCCCTGCAGTCTGCACCCTTAACCACTTCTCTCTCCCGCCTTCCAAGATGGACTTTGCAGGGACAGCAAAGAGAAAAGGGCCATGAAATTCATCTTTGAAAATGAGCACTCAGTAATTCACGTGGAAAATAATGTGTACAAGCATAATCCGCTCCCTGCAGGATGAGATAGAGATGCGGAGAGAGAGAAACCTGGAAAGCCATAATCTTGACATTAATCCAAGAGGCGAGTGAATTTGAACATGAGCTTTTAATATGTTATAAACAGGCCGAGCAAGCTGAGAGCTATTTTTAGCTCTGAGTTATGAAATACAATCACATGGGCAAGTGGCCTACATTTTCTGTTTTATATTTGGTGAGGAGTTTTGCAATCTAAGTGAGAACGACATTTCACCGACCCTGTTTGGAAAAGGCAGCTGGAGGCTTACAGATTCAGAGTGTGCTGAGCAGGAGACCTGCTTGGTGTTGTGGATTTGGAGACAGAAAATCTGGGGCCGCTCTCTAGCAACATGACGTGGGTAGAGCCACTTAAGGTTTTTGTACCTCAGTTTCCTCATCTGAGAAACAAGAGATTGTTGGACGGTCAAGATACAGTAGGAGGCAGGGAGAGCCAACAAACCGAGTGGATTAGAATCCTGGTTCTGTCTCTTAACACCTCCGTATCTGAGCCTCAGTTTCACCATCTGTAAAATGAAAACATTAATTCACCTCTCATAGATTTATTGTAAACTTCAAGGAGATAATGTATATTAAATATAGAAAACATATGTGACATGATAAAGGTACTCAGTAAAATTGCAATTCCCTTTCTTTGAATGTTCAGTTATCCATCCATTCCCTAAGCAGCACTAAACATCTGCTACGTTCCAAGTACTAAGTTAGGAGCTAGGGATTCAAAGGTAAAGATGACTGAGTGTCTGTCCTCAAACCATTTATAATTTAGTAAAATATGGTGACTCTTTGCCAGATTGTTGTCCTTTAGTAAGTCACTTCACATCTCGGAGCTTTGGTTTCATGAACTATGAAAGTAGGATAATAAAGTCAATGCTAATAGAGTGATTGTGAGAAACAAAAGCGGAAAGAGCTTCTAGCCCACAGAAAACCCTCAGGAAGCATTTGAGGAAGGGAGGGGGTGGTCTCCAAGGCTCTTAACATCTCCAGGACATATGAATGTTGTGTGTACTAACTTCAGGGCTATTAGTTTCTGCTTTCTTCAGAAAACAAGTCTGGAGGTTTAGGATTCCATCTCTGAGATTGTTGGAAACACAAATCACAATCCTGGGGAAGGTAAAACAGTATTTTTTGGCCATCAGAAGCTCTCGTAGAATTGAGAGTGGGCGAGGAGACTGCTTAGATCACGTCTGCTGGGAAATAGGCTCTGGGGCTGAGATTTCATATAGGTGGCTAACGGCGGATGCCCTTAGGAACAGCACCTGTAAGGGAGAGATGGGGGCAGGACCAGACAGGGAGATAAGTTGGGCTGTGATGCAGTCACAAGAAAGACTTCAGCCAACCCTTTGGGGCACTCTGAGGTGGCCCCCAGGAGCTGCCTTATGGGGCCAGGACTTTATATTCCTCACTGGCCAGTCTTGGATGTGGGTTACCCTGGGTGAGGTGGCCCTCTTCAGCTGAAGGCAATGCTTAAAGGGAGTTCAGCTATGATGTCCAAGCAGCTCACCATGGCGTCCTCTATGGGAGACACTATTATTGACATAAAGGATGCTTGGGATTGAGCGGGTGGGGGGAGGTGTGACGTGTCGCCAACTAGGGACTTAAAGAGAGGAAGTTGCTGCAATTAACTTGAAAGGCAATAGGTTGGCTCTTGGGTAAGACTGTCCAGCTGCAGCCATGCTCGCATGTCACTTGGGTATAAAGTGACCGTTATCTGAGGCGAGAACCAGTAATGCGTTTAAAAGGTGATTCTATCAGAAACATCCAGAGAGATGCAACAGTGGTGCTCTCCAGGACAACATGGGTTGTGGCCACCAGCCAGGGCAGCTGTGGTGCGTGTGGGCGTCTGCAGTCCTGGAACAAGATCTGTCCTGGCCACTTCGTGGATGTGGTGAGATCACTTCCCCTCCCCAGGCCTCGACTTCCTTGTCTGAAACATACAACAGTGAAATGAAAATAACCCTAAGGTCTCTTTTAGTCCCAGTAACTCCAGATCTTAATCAACACTGTCAGCAAGAAAATGTGATCGAAAAAATGGATCATTGGTAATTACTTAGCTTTCTGAAGTAAGTGCAATTGTGGGGCAATGCTTTTCTCTGTATTATTCATTTTTCTGCTGAGATGCTAGATAAAATGCTTATGGGCTTTTGTGGTAATGAGGGTTTTTGGGGTTTTTTTCCTATTCTGTTACCCATTTACATTTCTACTCTATTTTTCAATTTCTTGAGGCTGTGGCCCTGTCTCTTGGTCCCGACACAGTCCCTGAGGATTATCCCTCCCATGCTGGATGTATCTGTTTGGGTTTGTTACAGAGACCAACTGAGGCTAACATAAAGAGCGAAAATGCAGGTACTAGCAAGCATATCAAGAGGTTCACATAATCAAAGGGAAACTTGACAAAAGGCAGGAGCCAAGAGCATTTCAGAGGCTAAGGAACTGAAGTGAGCAGCAAAGAAACCATGTCCTGGCTGGAAGGGCCCCCCCCAAGGATCCCACCACTGGGGCAAATGATCCCAAGCCTTTATGATGTCCTCGAATCACTTGCTTAGGTTCAAATTTGGGGTAGCGAGAACTTTTCATTGGCTGAGCTTAGGACTCATGCCTGCCTCTCTGTACCTCCATGCACTTCTCTTAGGGAGTCTCTCTATTGGAGGCAGGGAAGAAAGGACTCTCTTTGCCTCCTTTTCCATAAACTTGGGCGGGCATAGGGAATTCTTCTTCCAGGAACCCAATAATTATGAGATCATCCTCCAAGGAAGTCAGAGCTTTTTTAAGAAGGAAAATGGATTCTGGATACAACAAAAAATGGCCAATGTCTGCTACAACAGACGCTGAAATAAGTTTTTAGGTGGCTATGTGCTCACACACAAAATGCTGAACAATTTGCCGAAAGCAAGCGAATGCTTTGCCTTAACAGAGATGCGTAAGCGAAACTGTTCTAAATGTTCCCCTGCAGTGACTGGGATTCTGCCTTCAGCTCTAACATCTGCACAATAGTTAGGCTTTCTTTAGTGGAGTTAGAATCTATAGCATAAACTTGAAGATCTTAATCTGAAAAAGAATATCCTTCACAGTTGGGCACCGACTCTCAGCATCCCAAACTTCTTTTCCATCATTCCTCTTCATGAATGTGACATTCCAGACAATCAGAACACTGCTTGCTGAACACATCTCGTACTTTCCTTCCCATTTCACTGTCTCTCTCTTTCTTGTCCAGAACAAGCACATGTTCTTCAGTTCCCCACCCTGGGATCTACCCTTCCTCTGCTCTCCTGTAGCATTTTATGTGTATCTCTTGTAATTGTTTATCATTTTCTACATAGAATTCAAGTTGTAGATTCTGTCCTCATTTTAGTTTATACTATAAACTACTTGAATATGAAACTCTGTTTGATATATCATTTTTAACATTTCTATTGTGAAATACATCTTGTGCAAAAAAAGTGCATAACACAAATTTACATAAACTCATTGAATATAGAAACTATATTTGATTCACCTTTTAAATACATTTTTACTGTGATGCACTTGGAAAAATGTATAAAACATCTAGGTTGATTTTAATAATAGCGAACTCTGATATATCCACCATCCAAGTCAAAAATAAAGCAGCAGTCTCTGCATATCCATCCAAATACATCTGTTCCTATCCATTTGTGGTTTGCTTTATTTTTATACAACAATAGAAAAATGGTTGAACGATTTGGGGAAAAAAACACAAAAGTGTGTTTAATTTGATCAGTAACCAAGGAAAAGCAAATTGAGACAGCAATGAGAAAACACTAACCTCTCTCCAAACTGGCACAATTTAAAAGCCCAGTTATACCAAGTGTGGGCAGTGGGAACTCACACAGTGTTGCTGGGAGTATAAATTGGCACAACCACTTTGAGAAATAAAGTCGAAACTGTATATAACCTACCACTCAGCAGTTACTCTTTAAGACAGAGATACACCCTAGAGAACGGAACACACGTGCGCACTGAGATTCAGGATGAAAATATTCACGCCTCACTGTTCATCACTACCCAAACTAGAAATAAACCAGGTTAACGTGAACGATAGACTCGTTGATTAAATTTTGTATTTTTTCTATTGGGTTGTCTAACCTTTTCTCGCTGATTTGTAGAAAGTTTAAAACAAAACCATTTTACACAAACACACACATACACAAACACATTAACTTTTTACTGGTTAAATACATTACAGAAATTTTATTCATACCACCCCTTCACACAGACACACGCTTTGCTTGCAAAATAATCACAGAACAACAACTGAGAAATCCCACGTTGTGAGCAGGAGGCAGGATTCGTAGGCTTGGATCTGGATAGCTGAGTGGTGGTTACCCTCAGATGTTTCTTTATAAAAGTCTGATTTCTCTGTGGGGACACAGTTGCTCTCTTTAGCCCAGGCTCTTCATCCGGTTTGATGCGAACACGTCTTAATGGACTGAGTGAGTCATCTACTTCTGATGTGGGTAGTTTATTTTTCTTACAAGTCCCTGACAACAAAAGCTCCTGCCATGTGCAGTCCCGTCTCCATACCTGGGCTCAGGTGGGTTCCTGTTGGTCAGGAACTCCGCCTTCAGCTCTGCTTATAATATAATTAGCCGTGGCATTACTATCCTTAGGGAGAGGGTGGCGATTTTAAAGATGCTTTCCTTACAAATATTCAAGAAATAAAAATAATAATTAGTTCATTTGTGTCCTTATTGTTATTATTTTTTAGATTCCTGATAGAAATGATGTCATATGCCATTTTTCATTGTTATTCTGATTTCTTGAATATGTGTAAGCACATTTGACTGTCCTTTGTGATTGGATTACCACATTCTGTTGAATCTTATTTTGAAGTTGGCTTTATTCCTTTGATAATTATGTAAGTTTAAAAAGCTAAAAGATCTAATCTGTTCTTAGAAATAATAATTAGTACATATATGTAAACTAAAAAAAAAGTGCAATATACTGTATATATGTGTTTACATGCAATATAATATGTATGTGCAGTCGAACTGTAATAATTCTAACTAATAAAACAGAAAAAGGAAAAAAAATTAAAAGATAAAAATGTTTTTCTGCCCATTATCTCCCTTGACCCTCACAACACCCTTGAGGAAGATTTGACTGTGTTTTTATCTACACTTTGAGGAGGAGGAGTTTAGCTCAAAGATAAGTGACTTATGCTGGTCTCAGAACTGGCAAGCATAGACTTTTGACTAGAAGTGAACTCTCCGCTCTTGGAATTCTGGACTCTCTACATCATTCCTTCAGAGCCTTGCTCAAGTTCCACCTCCTCCAGGGAGCTTCCCCTGGAGCAAAGAACAGGCTTCTTTCTCATCTCTGAAGAGTTCTGAATAGTATTTTCTGTGCTACTCACTTGACAATCGCCACAAATGCCTTGAATTGTCATCTGTCTAGAAATACATGCTTTTCTCCACTGCACTATTTGCAAGCCTCTCCTGAAGCAGGAACAATGCTGTGTATTACTGGTTCCTTCACAGACCTCACCCCATGCCTTTTCTGCAGATTATGCCCAGTAAATGTTGGCTGGAGTTTGGCTATCCCTGTGGGGTACAGCGTTCAAAGAGCCAACTCCAACTACAAAGACTGATATGCCCTATATCTGGAGGAAAATCTCATTTGAAAAGATACCTGCACCCCAATGTTAATAACAGCACCATTTACAATAGTCAAGATATGGAAGCAACCTAAATGACCATCAACAGGTGACTGGATAAAGAAGTTGTGGTATATATACACAATGGAATATTACTCAACTATAAAAAAGAGTAAATAATGCCATTTACAGCAACATGGATGGACATAGGGATCATCATACTAAGCAAAGTAATTCAGAAAGAGAAAGAAAAATACCGTATGATATCACTTAAATGTGGAATCTTTAAAAATGACACAAATGAACTTATTTACAAAACAGAAACAGACTCTCAGACATAGAAAACAAACTTATGGTTATAGGGGGGAAGGGTGGAGGGATAAATTGGGAGTTCAGGATATGCAGATACTAACTACTATATATAAAAAAAGGTAAACAGCAAGGTGCTACTGCATAGCACAAGGAACTATATTCAATATCTTATAATAGCCTATAATGAAAAAGAATATGAAAAGAAATATATGTATATGTACATATGTATAACTGAATCACTATGCTGTACACCAGAAACTAACACAGCATTGTAAACAGACTATACTTCAATTAAAGACTGATATGCCCTGATCCACGCATGTTCCACAGAATATAGGAAAAAATTCCTGCTGACAAAGTTATTGAAATCTGCGTCATTAATCTCAAAGTGCCTTACATGAGTCACCACATATGCAGGAGAATTGACACGGCTGAAGGAAGAATTATATGCTACAGTCTTAAATTTGCTTGCATTCTTCAGAGTGCCTTTCCACAAAGCAGGGGCTTATCATGAAAGACTGTCTTTAAACGATTTATACATCAAATAACTCATCTATTGAAATTCACTGAAATACAAGTCTACTCTCCTTATCTCAGAGGACTGAGCAGGGAAAGCAAGACTTACGTTCAAATCTGGGCTTCTGTCGTTAACAGTAGGCAAATAAGTTAATTTCCTAAAGAGTTGATTTCCTCCACTGCAAAACTGGAGCACCAAAATCTGTCTCCTAGTGAACAAATGGAAGTAAAAATGTCTTTTAAAACATCAAGAACTTCATAGAATGCAAAGGATGAATAAAAGTCAAGTAAGATTTGGTTCCTGTGAGTTTCAACAAGCTAAACTGCAGGAATGAGGGTTTGCAACTGTAAAGTGAGAGAACTGAGGTAGATTATTGTTGAAGGCTCTGCCAAGTCTAAAGAGTCTATGACTTTGTCGTGTTAGATTCAATTGTCAAGAACCCCTAACATTTTAATTTTTCTTTCCATACCCTCAAAAGCTGAACTAATTATCTTATGCACAAAGGGAGCCTCTTGATTTAAAATAATTTTCAGAAGGCTACTCGATCCTAATATAAATAACTGTCCTCCTGACTTATGTGTTTTCACATTCTGTTTTGGGACAATCCAGGAAGGATGTCTCCCTGTGCCTTGATTGTGCTGTCTTGGTCTACAGGCCTCACTCACAGCGTCTCTCATTCATCAGACCATTCCTGCCGGGAGAGGGTGGGCGTTGCTAATAACCAAATGAGCATTTAGTCTCCATCTGACAGATTTCCCATGGGGAAGTGAAAAGCTCCCCACAGTAACCTGTATTCCTGTAAATGGATGTCTTGCTGGCGACAAGGCGTCTCCTTCTGATTAGCTTCTGTAAATGAATAGTGTGTAATGTCAGCTGGAAATGTGTCTGCTGAGAATGGGGAGCCAGGAGGGCAGGAAGTTAAACAATGGATGGAAATAAAGGCTTGGACCTGGATGCAGCGGTGGACAAAGTGAGAGAGCTCGAGAAGCCAAAAGTGGGAAGTTCAAGAACAGATAAGTGAAAGCCATTGCAGGAATCTCAGATGCATCAAACATGCATTCGTTATGACGGGCATGTTCACATACTTTATTTCACGGCATCTTCAGAGTTTGTCCTGTACGTTGGGTTCCAAGAGATCAAACGACTTTCTGGAGGTCACACGACTGATCAGAGGAGTAACAATTTTCGCACAGCTCTTAATACTAGAATGATTATACCCATTTGTGGTCGACAGTAATGCTAGTTTAAATGCCTTCAATAGAAAATGTAGGCTTTAGGTCTTTAACTCTCAGAAGATCTACATACTTTTCTGCCTAAACCAAGATACAGGGACAGAAAGAAACACGCCCAGAAACATACCTTACTATGTGCCATAACAATTTTAATATAAAAAAGGATAGACTAATTTTTCATAGAAACCTAAACTGCTTCATGGTAAGGGCAGTTCTTCCTTGAGCTGAGGAGAGAAAGAGGTTGAGGGAAAAAAAAGGAAGACAAAGAGGAAGAGGAGAAGGGAAAAGGGGAAGTAGAAAAAAAGGAGCAGAAAGAAGAGGAAAAGAAGTTAACGATAACTATCAAGTAGGAAGAAAAGGCGAGCTATGACAGGAACCCCCCCCCCCCCCCCCAGTGCTGGGAGAGCTACTTCCAGACTCCTCCTCAAATCTGGGCACTCTGAGCTCTGTAATATCTACACGTCAGTGAGGAGGACTCCTCTGTGAAGTAGATCCTGACCATCAAAGGCTGTTCTTCTGTGTTTATTACTGGGTAGCCCTCACTGCTAAAGCAGGGAGGCAGGAGGATGGATGAGGCAGGTCTAGATGGTCAAGATCTTGGATCCAGAGGAGCTTCTGGTCCCTGTAGGTGATGGCGATCAACACCTAGGGGTGTTCCACAACTCCCTCTTCACTCCTCTCTCCACAAGACCCACCATCAACCTTCCTCAGACTGAGGCTGCCCTGGGCATGATAGAGTCTGATCATCTCAGAATTGATTTGACCTTCTGAGCTCCCTGGTGAGCCCATCAAAATTTCTGGTTTTCACTTGTAAGATAAAAAAATGTATTTTGAGATCTTGAAATCATGAAATATGTGATGACTTAGACTAATTGTAGCCATAAACACTGTCAAGCAGTTGATATGTGAGAAGAAAAATTAATCAGCACTCCCCACCCACACACAGTCGCTCACACCATCGAGCTCATAAAACGAGACCTGAAGGTGGATTTGTGCTGTGGGTCATCACACAATTCCTAGCTGAAGAAGTACATTTCTACAGGCTTTTGAATTTTTGCAGAACATCAGAAGGGAACAGGGATTCAGAGGTGAACCAAATTATTGAAAAAACAGAAACAAAGAGGGCACAAAAAGCTATTGTGTGATTCATCAAACTTACAGATACTGAGAAATGCAAGCACTTAATTCAGAAGACAAATATCCTCTCCACAGCCCTGGGGAAAAATGATTTTTTTTTCTTTAAACCTTCTGCAAGTTTTAGTAATTACTTTAGACAAAGGCCAAAAGCATAGAACAGAGGGCATATATTCTAAAAAGAGATATGATTATTCAGGTTAAAGTTTAAACAATTTATCTACTGAAACATATATACACAAGATAGTTTATTGTTTTCTACTAAAGCTGTCCTAACACTTCAACAGAAGGAGGTGGAGAATACAGAGATGCTGAGCCTATGAGTGAGGATGGGAATAAGGGGGGGACACAGAAGGGTGGGGGTTGGAAAGATTTAATACTGTCATCCGACTTTTGGTCCTCCTTACATCAAATTGTAATAACAAATGGAAATTTCTTCCCATCAAGATAAGGAGAGGGAAAGTCAGTGCATTCCGTTTATGCTTTGATCTGCTTTAAACAGTGTCAAGAAACTAATGCAAAAAAAGAGGTTTAAACATCCCAGGGTACTGTTCGCTAAGTAGAAGATTATTTTCCTAAGTGAGACATTTCAAAGTGCTGCTTTTTATGGCTTCTCCTAATAGCAGAAGTAACCACTGTGCTTGGAGAAGAAAGAACTGAAATCTGCCAAACCTCTGAAGTCACGATGGCATCTAGGTCTGAGGGACGATTTATCCCTCAGTTACCTGCCTACTTCCTACTCACACTTAGAGTCCGGGAATAAAGTTTGCTGAGTATTTTCCAGAGAGCATTTTTCACTTCTTTGTTCCTAAGACTGTAGATCAAGGGGTTCAGCATGGGAATCACCACCGAGTAAAACACAGAAGTGATTTTGTCTGTGTCCATGGACTGGGGGGAGCTGGGCTTTAAGTACATGAAGATGATTGTCCCATAGAAGGTAGAGACGGCAGTGAGGTGGGACCCACAGGTGGAGAAGGCTTTCTTCCTTCCTTCTGCAGAGCGCATCCGTTGAATGGCAACAAATATGAAGAGGTAAGAGACGAGGACGACCAGGAAGGTGAAAAAGACGTTGAATCCCACGACGTAGAAGACCACCAGCTCGTTGGTGCTTGTGTTGGAGCACGAGAGAGCCAGAAGTGGTGGTAAGTCGCAGAAAAAGTCATTAATCTCATTCGAACCACAGAAGGAGAGGCTGAAGGTTTGTGCTGTGTGGATGGAAGCATTGAGGAAGCCACAGACGTAGGAGCCGGCAGTCAGGAGGGCACACACACCTGCTGTCATGGTGCTGGTGTAATGAAGGGGCCTACACACAGCTGCGTGGCGGTCATAGGCCATGGAGGCCAGGAGGTAGCACTCGACGGTGGCAAAACCCACAAAGAAGAAGAACTGAGCAGCACATCCATTGTAGGAGATGATTCTGTCCCCTGACTGCAGCGCAGCCAATATCTTGGGAGCCACGGCTGATGAGTAACCCAGGTCTACAAGGGAGAGGTTACTGAGGAAGAAGTACATTGGAGTGTGGAGGTGGGAGTCTGAGTGGGTGATTGCTATCATCCCCCCATTCCCCACCAGAGTGATCAGGTAGATGGACAAAAATACCAGGAGGATGGGGACCTGAAGGGTGGGGTCATCTGTTAATCCTAAGAGGATGAACTCTGTTACTTCTGTGCTATTCTCCATCAATGCTAACTTAAATTTGGCCTGGCGATTAAAAAGGGCATCGATGGAAAAGTTGTTCAGTCTCTGAAGACCTCATATTTCAAAGAGTAAAAAAGATTTCCTGAGGCTATGATGTAAGTTTAAAGGCAGGTCAGCTGCTGTTGCAGTTTGTTTCAGAGCCTAAGTGAGTGGTACCCAACTGATAGGAGAGGGCTGGGATCAGCCAGAAGCTGGCATTTAAATAGACTTGGGGTCCTCTGGAGGGAAGTTCTCTACGGTCTCAATTGCAATTTAGGGCTCAGTGACATGAAAACAAGCAATCAAAACACTACTTTCCTGAGGGAATGAAACATTATTGTGATGCAGAAGAAGCTTAAAGGCCCTGGGGGAGCCCCAGACCTTGATGCAAAGGCTAAAATGATCAATGATTCAGTTCCATCAAAAATGCCTTCAAAAAAGTCCTCATCCTACACGGCTGGTGGGGATGTGAACTGGTGCAGCCACTATGGAGAACAATATGGAAGTTCCTTAAAAAGCTAAATATAGACTTACTATTTGATCCAATAATCCCACTCCTGGGCATATATCCAGAGAAAACTCTAATTTGAAAAGACATATGCATCCCAATGTTCACAGTGGCATTAGTTACAATAACCAACCTAAATGTCCATCAACAGATGACTAGATAAAGAAGTATTGGGGTGTGTGTGTGTGTGTGTGTGTGTATACACACATATACATATATGTATGATGGAATATTACTCAGCCATAAAAAAGAATGAAATAGTGCCATTTGCAGCAACATGGATGGACCTAAAGATTATCATCTTAAGTAAAAAGTAAGTTAGAGAAAGACAAGTATCATATGCTATTGCTTATATGTGGAATCTAAAGAAAAAGATACAAATTTTATTTACAAAGCAGAAATAGACTCATGGACAGAAAACAAACTGTGGTTAGCAGGGAGGAAAGAGGGAAGGGAAGGATAGATTAGAAGTTTGGGATTAACAGATACACACTACTATATATAAAATAGATAAACAACAAGGACATACTGTATAGCAGAGGGAACTATATTCAGTTTCTTGTAATGAGCTGTAATGGAAAAGAATCTGAAAAAATATACATGTATATATATAACAGAATTGCTTTGCTGTACACCTGATATTAACACTGTAAATTGACTACACTTCAATAAAAAATAAGAATTAAAAAAAGCTAGCTTTAAAGTATTGTCAAAAAAATAAATGAACATTAATACAAAAAAAAAAAAATGCCTTCAAAGAAGCTACAGGGTCCAACCATCCCCACAACCCATGGAAGACTTTCTGTGAATATGGGGACTTGACTCTTTCTCTAAGACTAACTGGGGAAAACTTTAAATTTTATCAGGCCAAATACAGATGATAAACTTCATCAGAATTTCCGTGTTGCCTAAATTCAACTCTGACTAAAGAATCTCAAGCTACAAGGACTTTTAGGGATCAAAACAGTTTCATGAAAATTTTTCTCCCAATCAGCTTGATTTGAAATGAGCTTTAGCATGGAGTTTACAGGAAGCAAAGACGTCTATTTCAGCCCCTACCGAATTATTACACGTTGGGTTCTCCCTACACTTCAGGTCCTTGTTAAGTACTATGTGTTTTTCACTTAATGTTCATCCTACTCTGCAAGAAATGTATCACCCCTCCAGTTTTACAATTGTGAAAGCTCACCGTGTATGCAGCACCCAGATCTTGGTTTCTAATAATCATCTCTAATAAAAGGAACATGGTTCCTTGGAGAAACGATTGATTCCAGGACTAGAGCAAGGAATACACATGGCAAACCTGGGGCATCTTGTCACACCAGGGAGTAAGGAGATGCTCAAGTCGTTCTAACTCAAAGTCTACATACGTTTACACTGTGCTTGACGCTCCTTTTGCGAATCAATGCTCTTAGAATCTAGAAAAGGTCCTGTTTCCCACAGAGACTCACAAATGCATGTTCCAGTAAAGCTAGCTACAAAAGTGAAGCTTATTTACCTTTTTTCCTTTGGTGAAACTATTTTCTTTTATAAAACTTTCTGTTAGAATAAATTCAATTTTTTGATAAAATGAGGAATAAGAAGTAGGTGGTGAGCTGGGTGCTACCGGGCTAAAGATGTTTTTGCATCACTCTTGGAATTTTGTAGGATCTAATCTTGTGACCCACACATCCAACTCTGAAGACTAGACCTTCCTCATTGTTATTTTATTTGATCAATACAACAACCAAGGGGAAAATGGAGAGAGAACGAGGGAGAGGAAGAAGGGGAGAGATTAAAAAAAGAAAAGAGAGAAGTCTAAGAAGAAGGAGGAAGAGGAGGAAGGAAGGAGAAAGGGAACGGGAAGAAAAACAAGAAGGAAAAGAAGGAAATGGGAAGAGAATGAGGAGGGGCAGCCGGGAGAAGGGAAGGAGACAATTTCACCTCGTGGGTCCAGCACCCTCACAATGGAGACGTTTCAGCCAGAACATCTAGCTCTATAAAATAATTTAGTACTCTCCTTTATCAGTGTTTAAGATTCTAAACAAACAAACAAACAAACAGGTTGAAATGAAGAATATTCACATGGTAAAATGGAATAGCCCTGAGTTTTGGCGAGTAAGAGACCTAGAATTTGCGGCTTACTGAACTGAATCACTCATCAGTTCCTCGTGGTTCTGATTTCTCTTCTTTCTTCTCCCCCCAAAGAGGCTCTGAGCTCCTATGGGGATACCTCTACTTGGACTTCTGTGGCTCTTTCATTGTTGAGCTCCTCACAAGATCAAGTCGTGGCTTCATTTTCTGGTAGGTATACGTACCTTGAGGTTTCGGGAAAATAAAGGGTAAGAAAGGGTCCAGTTCTGACTTTTGGGTTAGTGCAAAGCCAGGTATCACTGAGTGAATGCTGCCACCTCGCGGTCATTTCCAGCCTTTCCTGTGATGAGCTGTTCCCCATGGTGCTGCCTGGGAGCGTGAGAACTTGTCTTCCTCGGCACACTGACCGGTAGGTCATAGAGGGAAAATGGACTTACAAGAAGAATCGAGAAGCCACTAGTCGGTCTAAAACATAATAATAATAATTAAAAAAAATAATAAAAAAGTTAATTTCATGGACACATCGGATGTCAGCGCCTTTTAAGACTTAAGAGATTCCTAGGTGCTAAGACACCATGGCCCAGAGGTGACAAGGACAGTCCCTAGAGCCAGATGCATGGGTTCAAGTCCCAGCCTCTTCTCCTCCACCCCTTCAGTGTTTCAAGTCACTTAGCCTCTCCATTCCTCTCTTTCTCATCATGTGGTTGTTGTGAGAATTAACAGAGTAAAGTACTTAGAATACTGAACACTGCATATTATTATTAATATAATTATTATATATGAATGCTAGTCTATATTTTATACAGAATTATTAATATAATTAATATAATATTAATATTATATGTTATTCTGTAACACTGTATGTGTTATTTTTGTATCTAATTATATCAAGGAGTAAGCAGTTTCATAGAGATGAAGTGATTCGCCTAAAGCCATGCCACTGATGCGCAGCCTAGTTGAAACTCCATGGCTCTAAGACACCTGACTTCTTTCCATCCATCAATTTCTCCAGAATTTCCTGAGCTTCTCTTGACTCTACAGCCCCACTGAGGCATCTGCACCCTCTGTGGATGGCATCCTCATCTTCTTCACCAAGACTGGGCTACCCAATATTTATGCCACCGCCATCACTTGTCTGAATTCACCCTGCTTTCTTCTGCCTTCCTGGATCAGAACTTGCCCTCGTCTTTTCCCACCCCCTCCTTCTATACTGTTGATCCAATCTCTATGCACTTTGTGAGGTTTTTCCTTAGTGATTAGTCCCATCCTTCACACCGTCTGTAAGAGGTATGCTCTTACCCCATTTGTCCACAAACATGCTTAAGTTACCCATCCTTCCCCCAAAACTCTCAGAAAGCTTTCTCCTTCCTTCACAGACCCGTGTGCTCACCAGTATCCCTCCCTCTACCATTAAAATGATCGTCTGCATCATGTCCCATCCTAGCCTCCACCCACCACACTGTAACTTCAACTATTCCCACCCCCATTCCACTGAAACAGTATTCTTCACTCCACAGCCTGCTTCACAGACACGCACGTAGTGTAGTCGCCCAAGGCCCCATGCTCAGGAGGGTCTCTACTCGGGGTTTAATGCTCTGCAGTGGTCATCTTCAAATGTGTGCTGTGTAGGTAAAATCTGATACGACGACAGAGCCTGCATGGGAGGCTTGGCACTTCAGCTCTCTCGTGGTCGCACCTCCCACTGCCTCCCATTCTCTCTTCAATCCACTGTGTTCAAAATGGTGATGACCTGCTTGTGGCTTCCAGGATAACGTGCAGCCTCTCCAGCCCGACATTCGAAGCAAGCGCCCCAACCAACCCTTTTTATTTCTCTTTATAACCACCAAGCATCCTGCTTTATCCACACACACCCAAGGACATCCTCAAAAAAGGAGCTCCTTTCTCCACCTACCACGCTGGGCACGTTTTCCCCCTTTGCCTGCCTTCACGCTTTTCCCTCCGGGTTGGAATGTCCCAGTTTCGTCTTACTGCTTTCACTTGAAGGCTCAGATTAAAGCCATCTCCACCACGGAAGTTGTTCTCTGGGGTTATGAAAAACATGTGTGTCCTTCTGTCTATAAAGACATTTTTCCAAATTGCCTTGCAGTATTTAGAGCTGTTCACTAACTTCCTCATTTTGTTTCCTTTCCCAGCACCTAATCCTTCACCTTTCCCACCCCCATGCTCTGTGGCTTTCACTACCCTGACCTCTGCTGCCGGGGAAGAAACCATCAGGCACGGACAAGCTCATGTTAGGACTGAATGTACGGCTATTGCTAGACTGTGACCTCTTTAAAGACAGAGACTACGTCTTACTTGTCTTCGATTTTCTCCTGGAACCTAGAACAGTGCCTGTAAACAGAAGGAACCTACAGAATTATGCAACTCCTATCTGACTCTCTACTTAATAAATCAGGCTAGGAACAGAGATGTCATTTGAAGGGAAATTTATTTGTCCTTCACTCACCAAACTGGCATTCAGATCCTCAGATGTGGTCATCCTAAAAGGCACTGTATGCTTCTCATTAGGAACAAAAATGGAAAATTATCTATTTGTAGATTTGCAAACCCTGAAGGCCTATTTGTTAGTGAAAATTAAAAAGGAACTGTTTAAACTGGTGCTTTGAAATGCATCTCCCTTTTGCCTTCAAAAAGGAAACCACAACCATCAGCTGTATCACAGGACATCTGCATATGTAAACACAGAGAAGAGGGACCATCCTTATTCCTTAGAATAACAGCCTCCTCTGGGCTCTAGCCTCCGTCTCGTCTGTCTCCTTTAGTATTGAGCTGGATCATCTTAAATCTTCTTCATCTTAAGACTCCAACATCTCCATCCCTATGACCTTCTTCCTCTCAGCACACAAACATCCAAAAAATACTTCTCAACTCACCATCCTTAGAGCTGCCCTTCTAATGCATCTTTTGTTTACACATGAACATCTCTTCCGAGATGTTCTGTGTTCATGTTCATGTTCCCTGAGTGAATGAACAAATAGACAAATGATCAAGAATCAAACGATACTGCACAAGGTAACAGAACTAGTCAGCCGTAGAGCTGAACGGAAGCCCACTCCTGAAATTAAGACCCACATCATAAAGGCTTCCCCGTCTTTCAACTACAGTTCAACATCCTCAGTCCCAAATGAGCCTTAAACCCATGCCTGAGTGTGTTTACTCAAAGGAAGTGGGTTTACGCCTCAACAAGCAGAAATCATGGCGTCTGCATCAGTCAGGATCATGGAGGCCAACGCAGATCCCATCTGCAAAGACGCGGTCACCAAGATGCAAGAGATCACTCTTCTGCAGATTATAATGTCTCAAGTTCCTAACGTGGAAAAGGGTATGATTATTTTGGAGAACAGTGAATGTTCATCCCTCAAAGCAGAAAATGAGGAAATAAAACTTGAACTACATCAATTAAAACAACAAGCTATCGATGAAGTGATAAAACCCCAACAGATATAAGATTAGACTTTAATGTAGAAAAGAGCAGAATAAAAGAATTGCACTCATTGAACAAAATAAAGCTGCTGGAAATGAGGGCCAGAGACAGTGACATGATCCCAGCAAGATCGGGCCCCTAACTTAGACAGACAGAAAGAGAGACACTGAGGCTGATGGCCTCAAAACCAAGCTCAAGTTGCTCAAGCTTGATAATATTAAATATTTAGCAGAGTCTGTGTTTACGTGCCTAATGGTAAGTCTGGGATTTTATTGCCTGTGTATATAACAAAGTGTCTGTTTTTTTTTTTAAAAAAGATCAAAATATGCCTGTTGGTGAGTTTGGGATTAAGCTGAGTGACACCACCTAGTTTACGGTCAGAACACATGTGGAACCGTATCTTCGCCACTGTGTAATACTACGGACTGACTTCTGTCCCAACAAAATCCATGTGTTGAAGCCCTAATTCTCAACGCATCTGTGTTTGGAGATAGCACCTTTAAAGGGGCAATTAAGGTTAAATGAGGTCACAAAGGTGGGGCCCTAATCCAGTAGGATTAGTGTCCTTATAAGAAGAGGAGGAGACAGCAGGGAGGCACATGCACAGAGAAAAGGTCATGTGTGGACACAGAAAGTGGTGGTGGTGGGGGCTCTATAAGCCAAAGAGATAAGCCAGTCAGAACCTGTCGACACCTTGATCTTGGACTTCAAACCCCCAGAACGGGGAGGAAATAAATTTCTGCTGTTGCAGCCACCCAGTCTGCGGCATTTTGTGATAGCAGCCCTGGCAAAACGAATGCAAGTAACCATGACGACAAGGATCTCCCTGGGACTTTCCCTGGAATTACGGTTACGCCGTTGACGGGCAGCCAGCATCGTGGCACTGGAAGGTGCCTGAACTCCTCCCTTGGCTCTGCTTCTTTAACCTGGGGTCTCTGCTTTCTATCTAAGGGAAGCAGCCGACTGACGGATTTCCTGCACCATGGAAATCATTCCGTCTTGAGCAGACTTTGTCAATATGTTGCTGCAAAGGAAGATTATGAGCTCAAACTCGAGCTCTTCCCCTAATCTCCTCCCAGAATTTTCAATTCCATCAGCTTTCACCCTGAGCCTCAAAAAAAAGATTTCTAAAATCATACTAAAACAACGAAAAGCCTGCTATGGTTTCACAGTCTCCATGGAAATGCTAGAGAGGGAAGATGTCCTGACTCCTTCACAAATCTCTTGGACTATTCTGTTGATGCCTTTTATGTATGGTTCTTGGTGGCTTACAAAGCTCTTTCTCACTTATTATCTTAGTTAATCCTCCCAGCAAAACCCACGTGGGAGGTGTTGTTACCCACATTTAGCATATTATGAAACTGAAGTTTGGAGAAGATAAATAGCTTAACTGAGGTTTACACAATTTGTTTTTTCTTTTTTTTTTTTAAGTGAAAGTAGATTTATTCAGGAATATACACACTCCATAGACAGAGTGCAGACTGTCTTGGAAAGCAAGAGAGGTGGCCCCAGAACATGGGGCCAGCTAGGAAAGAGAAAGTGGCCGTGAGGTGTGGGAGTGGTTAGATTTTATGGGCTGGGTAATTCTATATGCTAATGAGTAGGAGGATTATTCCAACTATTTTGGAGAAGGGATGGAGATTTCCAGGAATTGGGCACCCCCTGCCCACTCTTTGGCCTCTTATGGTCAGCTGGGAACTGTCATGGCTCCTGTAGGTGTCATTTAGCACATAATAATTGCTAATGTTTACATAGTTGGTAAATGATAGAATGAACCTTTGAACTTTGGTTTGTCTGGAGCCAAGGCTACGGTTCTTACCACTATACCCCAAACAACGTAGGTTACAGCAGTGGGTCACCTTTCCTGCCCTAGTGCCCTCACTCGCCCCTGGAAAATCCACCTCATGGGCCATATTTCTGAGAGGTACTTCACACTGTCGAAGGGAAGTGTTCCAGGCAAGGAACACCAACACACGTTGCCTGGTTCTAGTGCCATCGCTAACATGGGATGATCTTGGCCTATTCATGTAACTGATCATTTTTCCATAGGTGAAATGGAAATGATAATCGTTGCCCCTCTCTCCTTCCTAAATCCCCTCCAACAGTACTACGCTAGAGGAAATGCTTTCGGCTTTCTAGAACTGGGAGCGTTTTACAGCTTTGCAAACAAATGACTTACGACACATCCCAAGTGTGAACACCAGTGAGTTGAAGATCTTCCCAATGAACTTTTTCTTATGTGCCTACCTTTTCATAACTTTCCCCAATAGATGCTCCAAGTTCCCACCCTACCTGTTGGCACTCAGTGCTAAGTGCACCCTGAGTTTCCTACTGAAAGCACCGGTGACTCAGACTAAGGGCTTTCTTTGTTCAGAAGCACATCCAGCTTGCGTAGAGGGCAGGCTAGAGGAGGCAGAAGAGGTGTGGGGGGATTGCTTGACCTCCTGTGTGTCTACAATAAATCCCAGAGGTCATCAAGTGTCCTGCACCTTCCCACAGCAATAACCTGTTCATTAAATGCACACTGCATTGGCCTGCCTCGGTTCCCCACTCTCTTACTGGTACCTCCAGCAACCCCCTCCTAAAATAGACATTTGCACACAAACCCTAGTCTCAGGGTCCACTTCTAGGAAAACCTACACTAAGAGACACTCCAGGATGAGTGGTAGCTTCGCCAGGAAGTTTGTAAAGTGAACTCAGTGACAGACCCTCCCCACCCTCAACCACCACTGTCTTTATTTTCCTCGTAGAAGGTGTTCTGTGTCACCCTTGTGGCTTCTCCATGTTTCTTTCTTTACTGGAAGCTCTGGAAATTTCACCTTGCCCAACTCACAAGTTCTCTTATCTAGCCTGTAAATTTCTCCCCTCCTTCTTTCCCTCTCTTTCAAAACTTTCAGATGCTCTCAGGAAAATCTCTCTCCCTCTAAGCGCCTCATTTTATTTTTGAGCCTCCGATATTTCTTAACTTGCGTCTGAAAATGCAAGCACACCTGGAGAGGGAAAGTCATAAATCCCAAGTGTCGTTGGACCTAATGAAAGTCATCACCCTCGACCCCCAAAGCACTAAAAAGTGTCCCTACCATCTCCTCTCAGCATCACTATAAATGTCTCCTTTCTCTTCCTCAGTCTCTTATAAACCTAATTTTCTTCAAGTACCAACTCTCAGGATAAAAGTAAACACAATTCTCTTATAATTTTCCAAGTTTTCTTTCTTTTCTCTTTGCAAGTAAGACATCGTTTTTATAAAATTATTTTTCACTACAAATACACAGCATTACGTAACATTAAAAATTTAATCATCTTCCATGGAGGGGCACTAGACAACGTTATGTAACAACTTCAACACATTTCCGTATCTTAGAAAAATGACAGTATCTTCCCTTCATTTTTCTTTTTTTTTTTTTTTTTGCCCCTTTGGTAATATTGATACACATTACTCTGCTTTGCTAACCAATTGGACCGGAGCAAGAAGTTTGTTTTCTAAATATCTGAGCTGTCCTTAGGATGCCTCAGACTTAAAACACAAAGTTCTTCACTCAATTATCCAAAATCCATGACCTGTAAAAAAGTCCTGGGGAGTGAACAGATATTATTTTGGTCTTTTTGTTTTTCATGGTGACATGCAATGCACAATCTGTGCCACTGTAGATTTTGTTTGTTCATTCATCTATTCATTCTTTCACGATACTTTAAGTTTGTAAAAGAGAGAATATATCTGCTCTGCTTACTCAATTAGCCAGAATCCTAACTCATACCAGCTTAAGCAAAAAAAAGTTACAACTTCCCAGTCTGAAGCTGAGATGCTGATACAGTAGGACTGAGAGGCTCAAAAAAAGAAGACATTGCTTCTTCATTATTTAGCTCTGCTTTCCTCTGTGTGGGCTTCATTCTCAGGCTCCTCAAGTGATGATAAAAATATTTCTCAGCAGCAATGGGGTTTATTAACCCTAGAGCCAGAATCCCAAAAAAAGGCCAGTTCCTCTTTCCCAAAAAATCCAGCAAAGTTCCTAGGGAGCAATCTGATTGACTTTGCTAGGGTCCCATGTTTACCCATGACCCAGTCACTTTGATCCAGAAGAACAAAGCACGTTTACTGGTCAGGCCTGAGACTGGAGTCTATTCCGGGAGCTGAGGGTAAAGTCAGCCGCACCCAAGAACAGGAACCAAAAATGGGAGCCAAGCAGTGCCTTGTGCAGAAACTAGACTGGAAAAAAATAACACTGAAAAATGTACTCACATTCTATTTTGTGTCCCCAGTTCGTCCAGTCATACAATTCAACATAGCATATCCAAGTCCAAAGACACTAAAATCCAAAATCAAATTGTCTCACAACTCTGAGTTACAGTTCCGAGGAAGTGAAGACCTCTTTGATTTCTTGATTTGCTCATTCTCTGCTTCAGGAGTGGTCCCGTTAGCACCTGTGATCTGAGGTGTCTCTCGCTGGAATTAGGGTAGTCCTCCAGTGAAAAATGCTACTCTCAGAATACAGTATTTGTTGAGATCTGATGATATCTAACACAGGGAGGGAAGATGGATTCTCTCAGCAGGATGCCAGAAAGTCTACTCAATTATCCAAAATCCATGACCTGTGAACCTAAATGTGGTTATGAGATATCTTTTCACAGGGCATTAATTCAAACACTATGCATTTACCATAACTGGGGAGGAGGAACTCCCATACAAATGGTATCATTTCTTGCTGAACAGACTTGAGACATCGCTGCCTCCGGGCAAAGGTACACACTTGCAACAAGCACAGCTCAGGCACCAGCACTGGTCTAAGACGTCTTTCTTTGTCATCCAGTGGACCCCAGTAGACTTCCATTTCTCCTTTGAGCTCTGGGTTCTCAGCTTACATGCTGCCCTGATGGGGAGTTTTATCTAGTAGCCTCCACGGCTTTTTAAGGATAAACAGTCATTTTTTCAGTCTTGTATTTTAGTGGCTGCTACCTCTGCCTTTATTTAAGGACCTGTCATGCCTAAGACACTTAGTTCTGGGGACAGTGGTGACCCCTTCTCAACTTCATTTCAGCTGGAAGATCTCCCTTTCTTGGGTTCTCAAACTGAAGCTGCTTTTGATGTTTCTTAATGCTGTGTCCCCCTAAGGCCTAAGGAAGACCACTGTCTCTGTTATGTGTTCCTCATAACACCATCATTGCCGGCTCTCCTCTGCTTCTGAGTTCTGTTAAGTTCTCCGACATGTTCCCTCGGGGCACTGGAAATATCTCCTTGTTTACCTCCTGTATTACCTTAAAACTTAGACACACTTTAATATTTTCACTTTTGAACATATAGGCTTGTGAATTCAAGATTCGTGATCCTCTTACCAGTACCCCAATTTTTTTTTTTTTTTTTAAGTATTCACATCTCCTCCAGAGAGCCCTTGTGTTTTTAGAAGCTTAGTCCTGCTCCTGACTCTGGGAATGACCCAGCTTGGTTGAAGGCAAGCTGCATAGTCCTCTCTCCCAGCAAACATCACTGGTGGGTGAGTGAACTAAGCTAGTCCAGTTAGGATGAACCTTGGGATTTTTGCTTGCAAAGCTAGAGAAAAGCACTCTTTCTCCCCCTACTGGTCACAAGCAGAGAGCGTGTGGCCAGCAACCATCCTACAAGGGCAGAAGTAGGTGCTAGAACTTGTATGAAAAAAAAAAATGATTGTTGTCTTTCTCTGTGTATCACCTTGGAGGACTCTATTCTTATTCCAAAGACTAATTGGCCAAACTAATTTAAGGATTCCTCTTTGAGAACAGAGTTCCCAATCTATGGCATATTCTTTTATAAAAATAGATATCCTCACGTGTGGAAAAACCCTGTCTTTTGAGGGTAGGTTTTATGTTTTAAAAGCTAGAAATTACTCAGAAGCAAGAGTAAACAGGCATACATCAGTATGAGAATAGTATTCGGTTTTTTTTTTTTTTTTTTTTAACAAGAGAACTTTTGTAAGTGGCTTCCTTGCTGTTAAAACACCGGTCCTGAGGGCAGCATCTTCTTTGGAGCAAATGTATAACCACTTACTTTCACTGTGAGAAGAAAAAGCCGTCACTTCTTAATTGCACTTTAGTAAACTCTGGTTT
Source organism: Camelus ferus (assembly GCF_009834535.1). Taxonomy (NCBI): domain Eukaryota; kingdom Metazoa; phylum Chordata; class Mammalia; order Artiodactyla; family Camelidae; genus Camelus; species Camelus ferus. Next base: position 33,914,033 of record NC_045705.1, read on the forward strand.
TTCTCTGGCATTTTAAAATATGTAGATTCTACTGAAATCTCAAAATAGCTAATTCTTAAAAAGAAAAAAAAAAAAGTCAGCACCTGAACATTCTTTCTTGAGGGCTAAAACCCCAAATTTACTTTGTCAAGTTACCAAAGAACCATGAACACGGCCATATTCACACCTGCAAATGACATCAGAGAGTCTTGTGCAGTGATGCGCATGCTTAGAAATTGAACGTATATTTTGCTTAGTCTGGGAGTCTCAGCCAGCCAAACAGGAGGAGAAGCCAGATGGCTCCCTATCTGGGTGGCCTCCCACATAGCTTGGATGCATTTGGAGTTCCTATTTTGTAAAATTAACTGTTACCACTTCCTTTTAACTCTCAATACCCCCTTGTTATCTATGCCAATAAATGAGACCAGTATGATAAACTTAGCAAGAATCATTTAATCTATTTCAGTTCTGTTCCCACATCAATATAAAGACACCCAATTCAGCTCTATTTAAAAAAAAAAAAAACTTCCAGTAAACTTCTCGTGGAGTTTTCCTTAGTAATTTAAACTAATTTTGTAATTTTGTAATTTTTTTTGTAACTTTGATAAATCATCATACAATTATTTTTAAGACCATGGTAAGAGAGAGATGGTACAGATCTTACTAATATTTCCTTTGAGGAAGCATGACTCCTTCAGAAGCTTACTTGAGACAGGACATGAGAAAGTCACATTCTTTAAAAGCCTGACAGGCTTTTCTACAAATTTGCTTCTACGATTTTTCAGAGGAACAAATAATTAAGTGGAGATTTTAGGGGGTGGGGTGGGGGGGGGGTTCCTAATCCAAATGGGAAAATGGTTAAATTAGGTTTCTTAGCACTTTTCTTCAGAGATGCTCTAAGAACAGCCATCTTGTTTGTCTTCATGAGACAACTGTGAATTTGAGAAAGATGCCCATTTCATTTTTCAAACAACTTTATTGAGACATAATTGATATACAAGAAAATGGCATATATGTAATATACACAACTTCATGAGTTTGGAGACGTGCATACATATGCAAATACGAATTTGCAAGTGCCTAGTGGAAATTGCTTTTCTCCGTAGGTAAACAAAGTGATTAAAACAATTTTAAGAAGCTTTGTCGTCTTTCAATCAATCATGTAAATGCAAAAATGAAATATAATGAATGTTACGGGCCCAAATTAAGAGAAAAGTTAGTGACTAGGAATCCCTCCTTTTAATTTCTTTTGATTTAAACAAAAGTGCCTATTGTATGGGAGTAAACAAGAGGTATGACACAAATTTAATTGCACGTTGTATCCAGTAAATACCATGGGAAGCAGAAAGTTTATTTACCAAACTAATGTAACACTGAGTCACTAAAACCACAAACTATTTATCAACGATGTCAGTACTCAAAGCTGTCCAGTTCATCTACTTTCTCTTGAAAAAAAGAAATACACTGATGGGAGATGCCAGGAGCTTAAAAGGGGTATCACGATTCCTCAAGAATAAAGCCCACAGCAGTGATTGTGGGAAAATGAGTCGCAGGAAAATGGCCAGTTTTGAGGGCCAAAAAAAGAGAAGATAAGCTTAGGGTGATCATAGGGGTGAAAATGGAGAAATCTAAGTAAGCCAGTGGTGGAATGAATGTGTGTATGTGGAAAATACATCTATAGAGACACTAGACAGCAGATGCTTTACCTAAATTCAAGTACATGATTTAAAAAAAAATACTAAGACTAAAAATCAAAATTTAAGACTACAAGCCTGGTCATGTAACATCTAGAAGTTTATCACCTTGGCTTTCTCTATAAGCCTATTGAGCAGAAGGTCAGTAACTTCAAACACACCCTTTCCTCTCTGGGTTTCCACGTTATAGTAAATCTGAAGAGGGCGTGGGTTCAGGTGAGACTACAGTGGGAAGAGCTTATTGAAGCAGGGCTGACAATAGGTCTTGTCATTCTGCTCCCTGAAGATTCCCTTGGACAGCTGTGTCAGGCAGAAAGCACACACGAAGTGTTCGGGGTGGAACTTGTAGCCCATGGCGCTGATGCAGCGGCCGGTGATGGGCTGCCCACAGCCATGGCAGAGGGTTCCCCGGCGCTGGTGGTAATGGAGCTCGCAGAAGGGACGTCCGTCCAGTTCAAAGAAGGAGCCAGTAGAAAAACTGCTGAAGCAGTCCTGGGTGGTGGGGAGGAGAAGACCAAGAAGAGAAATGCCAACGTCAAGAAGGAAAACAGCAGCAAAGGTAAATTTTCAGCCTTGAAATCCCTGCCAGTCACCTGCCAGATGGAGGAACTCATTCGGGCTCTTGACAAACAGAGGCTAAACTATTGCCCATTTGTAGAACAGATGAGCAAATGCCCACATTAGATGCTGTGTTTTGGGTCTCCTTTTAAGAAGCCCCCATCAATTCCTTATCCTAATTGTGAGCCCTCTTACCAGTTGCCTCTCCGAGGAGGAGAACACTGACTTTCCCTAAATCTGAAAGGTAAATGAGCATACAGACCCCACAAACAAAGCACTCCGGGTGCCAGACAGTATCCATGGCTGAAAGGTAGTTTTCCAACACCGGGCGGTTGCAGCCACCACACTTGGGTGAGAACATGGCTAAGAAATCCTTTCGGCAATATGGCTTCTGGTCCTTCTCATGAAAGCCTGGAGAGATAAAAGCAGAGACTCACTCTTGCAGTTTGAGACCTTAAGCCACGTTGGAGACTAAGAAGGGGCCAATGGTCTCCCAAATTTAGTGTCCCCTTATTCAGAATGGTGCTAAATAGATACCTACCTCAAAGGGTGGTTATAAGAAACATACGAGGCAATCAATACAGGTAACGTGGTTCATAGTAAGCATTTAACATAAGCGTTAAAGTCTATTCCTCCTCAGTGCCTTTGTACTAAGTGTTCCATTGGCCTGTGTGGTTCTGCCCCAGGCCTTGACATGGCTAGCCTCATCTGGGATTCAGAAATCAGCTCAAACATCATTGTATCAGAGGGACATCTCTTCAGCCTGTATCTATCACTTCATCTCTTTTTAATCACCTTTATAGCATCTACCATTATATGAAATCACCTTTATATAGCATCTACCATTATATGAGACCACTCTGTGGTCTGTCCTCCATCACTGGAACATCTGCTCTGAAAGAAACTAGATATTGTTGGTCTTGTCACATTATATCCCCAGTATCTAAAATAGCATCTGGGAAAAAAGTCCCTAATATTTAAAAATAAAGTACTATTAAATAATAATTTCCAAATGGATGCAAGATCTAAATGTAATAATTCAAATCATGCAATTACTTGAATTAAAAATGGATGGGTTCCTCTTTGATCAGGGAATAAGAAAAGTGTCACAAAAATGGCTCAAAGTTCAAAAACAAGTTAAAGTTAATACATTTAGCTACACTAAAAGTATATATGAATGATTTATGCATGATCAAAAAGCAGCCTAAGCAAAGACAAAGGACAAACTGAGGAAAATGTTTGTTAATTATGTCTCAGAAAAGTATTAACTAATATAAGGAATTCCTAAATGTATGTATGATTTCAATTATTGTTTTATAAAATTTTTAAAAATAGAAAAAAATCAATCTCTAAAAAATTAAATCAAGTTTAAACAAATAACTGTATATCATATTGATGATATGACCAAAGGAAGGCAATAATTCACTTAAGTGGCTTTAAAACAGCATTTTGACTTGCAGTCCTATGGATGTATTCTAAAGACAGAAAACAGCTATAAAGAATTCATAAACTTTTTTCAATAATCTTGTTTTTGCAATATTTATATTGATTTTTTAAATTAATATGGGTTGATTTATAATAAAGCAAATAATTACGGTAACAGGGTAATGCCTTTGGTAAGCAAGGTTTTCAGTCTAAAAAAAGGTAAAAGTATAATGTTAAACGAATTAAGTAAAGGAAAAAAATCTTACAAGTCTTACAAATATCAGTAAGAATTCATGATTTATATTTAGCTTTATTTTTTAAAAAATGGATTCTAAGTTCTGTCCACTGAAAAACCTAGAAGCAATGATATCCCAAAAGCAAAGAACACTCCTAGCACCCAGAGTGTGGTCCCTGAATAAAATTTCCCACTGAAACTAACCAGCCCTCTCCGAGGAATGACTGGTTCCAGGTTTGGGGCGTGGTTGACAAGACAAGCCTGCCGTATCTTGATGTGCCAAGGAAACAGGAAGATATCGTGGGTTATTGGGATCATGTTAAAAGGATACAGTAATCGGTTTGAGAGGGGCTACTACCAGCCTCCAATAAAACAATTTGAGCATTAAAAAAAAAAAGACTACTGCGTTTGATCAAATCACATCAAATATACATAACTCTATGATTTAACAATAATATGAAGAAAGTAAAAACTCAGTCTCCACTAAGTATTATTAATGAACCTACTTACTACTCTTAAAATTATTCTTACAAAGAGAAAGGGTAAAACATTTATCCAATTTTCCTATATGAGATATATTTCAAGATAACCAAATAGTTGATGATGAAAAGTTACTTTTTATCTAATCCCAGCTAACAAATGGAAAAAAAATGATAGAAAATTTACGGTCTTGCAACCAAGATCATTAGACGTTGGCAAGGATCATCAACAGAGAACTTTAAAATGGAAGGATCAGGTTGACACTGCTTGAAACCAGTCAATCTTGGCATCAGTAAAAGTAGGTCAGCCAGTTATTATACACCTTTTCAATTTTTTATCTTAGGGGGAGGTAATTAGGTATATTTATTTTTAATGGAAGTACTGGGGATTGAACCCAGGACCTCATGCAAGATAAGCAGGTGCTCTATCGCTGAGCTATACCCACCCCCTTACACCTCGTGATATGATTAAACAAGAAGTACCCAAAAGCCTCTATCTGTAACCCATTCTTGGCACTCATCCCTGGAAATACTGAACCTAAACCTAATCAAATCTCTAGGTCTAAATTTACAGAAAATACAGGAGAAGGCAGGATAAGAGGAGGATAAAGCAAATAAGTTAAACATTGTGAGGAGGCAGCCAGTCAAATCAAGAATACAGAACATTTTACAGGACATAGGTTCCAGTTTCTTAAATCAATGGTATAAAAAAGTAAAGAAGAGAGGATTATTGCAGAATTTAAAAATTTTGAGGGATAAAATGTCAAATGCAGTAAACAGATCTTGCTTGGATCCTGATTCAAACAAAGCAAGTAAATAACACTATTTAGAAATTTGAGAAATTTGGACATAGATTTAAAGTGATAATTAGAAATTTTTAATTTTGTTAAGGGTGAAGGAAGCTATGTTTAAAAAAAGCTACTTATCAGTTAAAGATGATGCGTGATGAAGTATTTAATGGCGAGATGACACGATTTCTAGAATTCGCTTTTAAACGTTCCATCAAGATAAAAGGATGGGTGGGTAACAGTTAGAGGAAATTCATTTGGCAAAATGTTGGCACCTATTGAAGCCAGCTAGGTAAGGAAGCACTTTTGTGTTTTAAAAATTTCATAATAAAAAGTTTAGGAATAACTTTGTTGAGGTGTAAGTGCTTTCTCTTTATTACGTGAAATGTTCACTGTCAGGTGCGTATGAGAAAACCCATGGCTTGATTTTTACAGATCCTGTGTCCAGATCACAGAGGATGAGAAATGAATGGTGATTACTTTTTTTTAAAACTCTTTTAAAGGGTGGGTATGGCTCAAGCATGCAGGAGATTCTGGGTTCAATCCCCAGTACCTCCTCTAAAAATAAGTGAATGAATAAATCTAATACCTCCTCCCTCAAAAAAATTTTTTAAACCCTTTTAAATAAGGCTGCTTCACAAATAGACGATTAGCCCAAGAAGAAATACTTTAAGAGGTAATAATGTTCAGCATTATGAGTAGGCCATGAAACTCAAAAGAAAATGATGAAGTTCTAAGTTTTGCTAATTAATAGTTTAATTTCTAATTTTAGCTAAGTAGTAAAAACAGTCAAATAAATATATGGAGGTATTCATGTATTTCTATATTTCTAGTGATAAAGTTAAATGTTATTGTTTTGAAAAGTCTTTTGATAATGTGTATCAATCCTGGAAACTAATCCATACAAATAATTCAATAGAAGAAAATGCTATGTTTAAAGACAGTCATTACATTATATTACTAAGACACCAGAAGTAATCTAAATATACTATTATGCACAAATTCTGTTGCTTCCAATGTTTGGAACTATGGATAATGCTTTGGTGAACACCCTCAGGCATATAACCTTACATAATTTGTTTGCATAAAGCCCTAATAGAATAATTAATATTATTAAAATTATTATTATAAAATTATGAAATAATATGGATAAATGCTTAAGTGAAAAAAGAAATTCAGGTACACTATAATTTTTATATGCATAAACATTAATAAATGAGAAGAAATACTGGAAAATGTTTTATGTTGCATGAGGTTAACAGGGTAATAGATTATAAGTGAAAATTTATGCCAGGTCTTTTTATTGCCTTCACATTAAAAAAAAGAAAAATGCAATAAACTAATTCATCTTCAAGCCATATTCAAGTGATACATTCCCTCTGCTTTGAAAATCGCTTCTCTTCTGATGGTTTGGTTCTTCCCTTAACTCGGGGGACTGCCTAAGAGGACAGCTGACCAGACCACCCTATTTCAAATAGCACCTTGTTACTCTCCACGTGCCCCCCAACCTACAGAGTTAGTCAGTTAGTTAGTTGGCTAGTGTGATTACTGTCTGTCTTTGTCACTAGAATCCATGCACCATGAAGGCAGGAACGTTGTCTTTTGTCATTGTCTCCCTAGCACCTAGAATAGTAGCTGATGCACACATAGCAAGTGCTCAATAAATATTCACTGGATGAGCAGACACGTGAACAACATGACAACAGCAAAACTGAGACCATCAGCTCTGGGTTCACCAGAACCTGTATCAACAGGGGAACTTCTCTGAAAGGAACTCTCCTTAGCATCCACAAGGAGCGCCTGCCAGAAGCGAGGATGACTATTAACAACCCCATTTCTGCAGCACCTACTTTGTCCTGATCCCAGCTGAGGGCTCTACCTCCAGAGCCCTTCATTTCTAAACTGAAATTAGACTCTTCACAGAAGTCCTCCCAGTTTACAAGTGAGAAAAGGGAAGCTCAGAGAAATTTCATAGAACCAACTAGTCCGTGGAGGAACTCAGATTCAAATCTAGGCCTCACTTTAAAGCCTAAGTTGGAGGTCACACCTTTGACTTAAATGCACTCTGACCTTAACTTCTCTGTGGGAACTGAGAGTACCAGCTGAGCCCAAGTATCATAACCCAATAATTCTGTAAATATGAGAGCTCTAACTATGCCCCAGTAAAGTGGCTTGTAAGCAAAATGCACAGAAGATTGGAATGCAACCCATCCAAGGAGCATCATTTCCGGAAATACTCTTTGCTAGTAGCAGTCAGACCGAAAAAAGGCAACAGAGGAGCCAGGGGGTGGGACCCAAACCATGTAGCTGCAGTTGCCCATTATCCACAGTCACTTTTGGATATGCCTTGTCTTGTTCACTGTGCTTTCTTTGAAAAACAGACAGTTTGATAGATTTCTGGGGCCTCTGGATCTAAGAATGCAAACCAGTGATTGTATAAGCTGTCCTGTGTTCTTATTCTATACCTCTGAGATACAGAAGAGCTCACCCTACTTTTTTCACCTTATCAGAGACTATCTAGTGTTGATCCGGTACCTCTGGAAGCAGGAAGGCCTGCTTACTATTTAAGAAAAACAAACCCACACCCATAACCACCTTTCTTGCTTTTGTGTGGCACCCAAACTTCAGCCTGCACCCATCACCTGGAGAGGTTGTCAGCGTGCCAACTGCTGGCCCCCACCCCACCCAGAGATTCTGATGCAGTAGGTCTGGGATGGGGCTCGAGAATCTGCATTTCTGACGAGTCCCCAGGTGACGCTGATGCTTCATGAAGCACATGGCACAAAACTGAGTGTGCCTGTAAGTAGGTGTTACTTGAGAAAATTATAAGACATGCCAACGACCCAGGAAAGACCCTCATCTAGGCATTTACGGGGGAGCTGTTCTCAAGAATGAGACAGCAGGAAGGTAACAGCCTCTGTTTCAACTCAGGTGAGTCCCAGGAGAAGAATGAAAAGCAATCAGCCAGACTTGCTGCGATACCCCTGCAGTTAGTAACCCAACAAACTGAGAAAGTTTCAGCACTTAACTTTCCGGGGGGGGGGGGGTCCTCTCTGGGGCCAATTACCTCCAGAGGATGGATGAGAAACACTGACAATTAAAAGTGCCTTAGAGAGAGGGAAGGTGTTTCTATGCCCGGGAGGCTCTTAGACATAGTGGAAATTAGGGAGCACCTGCATGGCCTGGATAACGAACAATTAAAAAGAAAGAGGTAGGCACTGAGGACCTAGTCCCTCTGGGAGGATGCGAAGGCCTGATGTGCTTAGAAGCTTGAGCCTCAGAGAGGAATTCTCTGAAGGGAAACAAAAATGCAGATGAATTTAATTTCCCAGGAGACTCCGTGGTTAAGCCATCATCATAGAAACTTCAGAAACTTTGTGTGTGACTATGTGACTCGGGGCAAGACAGGATGCCACCTAATTAATGCACTGGTCACATGGTAGGAGACTCATTTACAGAAAAAAAAGTATAAAAACAAAAACACAACCCAAGAAGAGCTTCTGATTCATAAATGACATTTTTGGTCCGTTGTCTCAATGAATGTTTTAAACAGGTGTGGCTTCGTATTTGCTTTGTAAAGTCAGGAATAACCCAATCAGCCTTGTCTGTTTAGAAGGACCCCAAGTCAAAAACAATGAGAACTAGCTAACTTCATGGCACTTCTGGTCATCCTGTGAATAGGATATTTTTCTTTCATATCTTACTTATAGGTCTTGAAATATGTCTGTATCCTGTTATTCTGCGCTCAGGCAACTTCCACATCACACTCATCCACGGGTGATATTCACTTGCTGACTGTCTAATCAGCTAACCCTCAGACTTCCATGGCTACCAGTGCAATATAAATTTACCATGAACTAGATTAAATCTCAATGAAAAACGCAGCTTAACTGAAGTGCGATCTAAAAATGAAAGATCTAATGATTTGTGAAAAGCATTGAACAAGCTTCAGTGAACAAGCAAATTACTACAAAGCACTCTGCTAGTGGATTTTATCAGTGCTGCTCTATCTAGATCTGTCTTCAAATAAAGCGTATGGTCTCATCTGTTTCACCCCTGTCTCAACCCTGGAGGGGTCAGCTATCAAGATTAGTAACAGGAGTGAGAGGGTATAGCTGTGGTAGATCACGTGCTTAGCATGCATGAAGTCCTGGGTTCAATCCCCAGTACCTCCGTTAAAAATTAATAAATAGAAACCTAATTACCTCCCCCCAACACACACACAAAAACAAACAAAAAGATTCGTGATAGGTATGAGGGTGGTGGATGCCAAAGGCGGGAAAGGACCAAAGAAAGGCCATAACCCCCTTCCCTGGCCTCCTGCAGCTTAAAGACCCCACTGGGGGAAAGGGTAGCTGTCACTTAAAATAAATTAGAAGCTTTAACTATTACACAGACTGAATTACCAAAGGACTTAGTCTTGTGTTTTTGTCATAATTTTCTATTTAGAAGAGTTTATTGAGTATTATCAAAAAAGACATGGGATTGCCCACATTTTTATTGAGAAGAAAACTCCCCACTGAGTTAACTCTAAATGGACAGGAAAAGAAAAGGAAAAAAAAATAAAGAAGCTTTCTGATTTCATGCATCAGTCATATTTGTTCAAAACAAACATAAAAAGAAGTCAGAAAAAAAATCAAGACAATTCAGAAAGCAGAAGGGAAAAAAAAGTTTGCAAAAAAGGGAAAAACAGGTCATGTAGAAAGGATCAGGAATGAGAACAATATCGTAATAAAAAAAACTTCTCAACCATGAACACTGATGACACTGAAGCAGTGTCCTCAGAATGATGAGGGTACATAGTTTCCACCTAGTTTCTATGCCCAGGCAACTTCAGATAGGCAAATATTTTCAGATGTTCAAGACTTCAGAACTTTCACCTCCTGTTCATTCTTTCTCAGGAGCTACTATAGGGTGTGCTCCACCAAAATAAAGGCAGTAGTATGTATTAAAAGCCACAGGATCCAGGAAACAGAGGATCCAAAGAGGAAAACAGCCAAAGGATCTCCCAAGATAATGGCCCAGAATAACTGCCTCTCAGCAGGCCTGAGGAGAACCCACTTCTGGCTGGAGCGGGACGAAGGAAGTCTTCTGGATGGCTGTCTCCAAGAAAAAGCAAATGGAACTGACATAGTACCAGGTGCGGTTGACCAGTTTGAGAAGGATTTCGCAGCTCTGCCAGATAAATTAATGATACATACACTGAAATTTAAGCAAATGAAAAAGGGATCTAAATATTAACTTCAGAAAAAAGCAAATTTATACAAAAAGGACACCGTGATCATCATCATCATCATTACTATCTCCATGTGCCAGGCACTATTTTAAACACTATGCTGGTAATGTCTCTCAAAATCCTCAAGGGGGAGGTATAGCTCAAGGGGTAGAGTGCATGCTTAGCATGCATGAAGTCCTGGGTTCAATCCCCACTACCTTCTCTAAAGATAAGTAAAAAAATAAACCTAATCCCCTCCCCCCCAAAATTATTAAAAACCTTTTTAAAATAAAATCCTCATAGTGACCTATAAGGCAAACATTATTATTAGGCCTATTTTACTCATGAGGGAAGTGAGTACAGACAGGATTAACGACTTGACTAACAAGGTATAGCGAATAATACCACAGCCTAGATTTGAACCAGTCTGACTCCAAAATCCATGCTCTACCATATCACAGTTTGTTATGTGGCTCAACTGGGAGCAATACTTACGTGACTGTCAACATGTACACACTGAATACTGATCTGACCCATAATTATGACCTAATTATAACTGAAAGAATGGGGGAGGGGGATTATGTTGGGGGTGGGTGGGGTAGTAACACCATTTCTAAATACTTATCTTCCCTGGTAGGAAGTTCATACACAGTATTTAAAATTGGGGGGAGGAAATCAATGTATAGTAATATATTATGTAAAACACACAAGGAAATAACAGAAGAAGCTAAAAAAGTTTGGAAAGGAAAACTGGATTTGGGAATAGAGAAAGGAAAAGTAAGAGATTGTTCTTTTTAAATATTACCCTTGAAGAAATATTTGCATTTTAAACAATGTATTTGTATTTCTTTGATTAAGAGAGTTGATTTAAACAAAATTTATAAATGTTGGAAAAGGGTAGGGAGGGATGGCATTTGGTACTGAAATGGGCACCTGGATGGCAACGGCAGGAACCAGGGCCACCAGAGCAGGTCAAGGAAGAGCTCTGCTCGTCTTCCTGTAACTACCCCAGGTCGTACCTTCCGCACCGAACACCTCTCCACAGTGAGCGCAGAAGAAGTGCTCTGGGTGCCAGGTTTGGTTCATGGCCGTCAGCACTTTCTGGAAAAGAAACACACAGAGAAGGTTAGAATGCTGCAGGGCCGTAAGACGTGGCCCCGGCTCTAAGCCACGGGAAAGCAGGGTGCAGGGGGCTTTGCTTACCTCCAGGATGGGAGCGGCACAGTAAGCACACCGTGGAGAGAAAAGGTGGTGGTAATCCTTGGGGCAGTAGGCCAAGCCACTGCGCTCAAAGAAGGGACTGGAGCCAACCTCCTGTCTGCAGTGAGCACAGACGAAATGCTCCGGATGCCACGCTTGCCCCAGAGCATGGATCACCTGGAGAATGAAGCAAAGCCTGGCGTGGGGGCCCCGTCAGTGCTCAGGGGTCCACAGGCTGCAGGGTGCTCTCAAACAGTATTCCATGCAAATGCCACCCCCCGGGAGGCATTGACACCCAACACGGAGGCCTCCACCAAGGTTCCACAGTGAAGTCTGTTGTCCGTGCTTTATGGATAATAAAACGGTGCCCACTTGCCTGACTGATCACACTGATAAAGCCTATAAATGCTAGATAAACAACAAGGTCCTGGGAGGGGAGGGGAGAGCTCAGTGGTAGCGTGTGTGCTTAGCATGCACGAGGTCTTCGGTTCAATCCCCAGTATCTCCATTAAAAATAAATAAATAAACTTAACAACCCACCCCCCAAATAAAAATAATAATAGTAAAGTAAAAAATTTTAAAAAATCCACAAACAACAAGATCCTACTGTAGAGCACAGGGAACTACATTCAATAGCTTGTAATAACCTATAATGAAAAATATGAAAAAGAATATATATATAACTGAATCATTTATATATATAACTGAATTATATATGTATAATTATATATATAATACATTATATATGTATAACTGAATCACTATGTTGTATACCAGAAACATACTGTTAATCAACTATATTTCAATAAAAACATACAGTTTATAAATGCTCATTTCCAATATACTGCCCCAGAGAGTGGGAGGAACAACATAGAGCACAGAAGTGATGGACAAGAGATAACTGCAGCCTTGGCTTGCAATGGATGTCTGGAAGAGGAAAAGGCCAATGACAGTCTTTACTCCTCTGATCTACATCTCACAGCCCAGGCAAAGTCAGGTCTCAAAACCCACTATTACAGGAGGTGGGTATAGCTCAGTGGTAGAGCACGTGCGCGTACGTGAGGTCCTGGGTTCAATTCCCAGCAACTCTACTAAACTAAAAAAAAAAAACTTTTATTATGGTTTTAGCGAAAGATGATGCCAGAGCAGGAGTTTGTGGCCATGATTTGGAGCTAAAGTGCAGCTAAAAATCATAATCGATCAATTTACACTGGAAATGTTTGAGCAGAGGGAGGGGCGAGAAGGTTCCTCTAGGTAAAGGCAGTACAGAAAAGTGGTTAAGAGCTCAAACTTGGGAGCCAGACTCTCCTGGGCTTGGATCTTACCTCTACCTCTTACTAGACCTTGGACATGTTGGTTATCGCCCTCGAGCCCTCAGTTTCTTCATCTTTACAAAGGGCTTGTAACCACTGAAGGGCTCATGTGACCATTAAATAAGGGAATACTTGTACAGCACTTAGCTCAGCGCCTGGAGCGCTGTAAGGGATTGGTAATTGTCAACGATTACTAAAATGTCTTAGAAGATAAGAAGAAAGATGAGTCCTGATGGCACGGAGACAGACGTGCACACAGACACAGATAGCTGTAGAATCAACATCTTGGCCCGTCCCACCTTTCCAGCAATGGGTTTCTGGCAGGAAGCACAATGACCCTTGGACACTGTGGCAATTCCAAGGTCCTGCAATTCCTGCTCCAAACCTCCCAGCATGGAGTCCAGGGAGGCCTTCTGATCCTGCTGATGCGGTAAGTGTTTCTTGCTGGCATCTGCTTTCACTGTAACCTGATACCAAAGAGAGAACCATGAAGAGAATCAGCCTCATGTACCTTTGATCCCTTAGTCTTCCCACAACCCGCCTCCAAGACATTGAAAGAATCTAACATTGTAACCCAGTAAAAATGCTTTCATCTCCCTTTCATTTCATTTCATTTCCCTTTCTAAGTTCCTCAGGCCCAATGAGATCTGACTTGTCTTCCTCTGTTTGTAAATCTTTTCTGGCGATGGGAAATTGACTGTATGATGATGATACCTTTTCTGATTCTTATGACGACCACAGGTCAGCAACTAGTCCTATCTTCTTCTTCATCTATTTTGCAACATTTATTGAGCACCTGATTTGTGCCAATCACTGCTCTAGGCTCTTGGTATAGAGCAATGTACATGACCAAGCACGTATCTGCCCTCATGGAGTTTACATTCTCTGGGTGATAAGACAATAAGCAATTAAACAAATAATTGTACAACGTAGTGTCAGGTAAAGATAAAATATACATTATATATCAAGACAAATGACAGAGGGTGGGGTGGTGAGGAAGATTTGATTAAGATGAGGGTGACCAGAGAAGGCCCTCAAAGGAGGTGATATTTGAGCAGATATTTCAGAGATGAACGGACCCAGAAATATAGATACCTGTGGGGAAAGCATTCCAGAAGGAAGGAAAGCCCAGAGGAAGGAGCCGGACTTTAAAAGAAAAGTTAAAAAGGTCAGTAGGGCTGGAGCAGAGGGAGTGAGAATAAGGGAGGCAGGAGAAAATGATGGAGAAAAAGGCAAATATCACTTAGGACCCTCATGGTAAAAAGCTTCAGTTTTATTCCAAGGGTGATGGAACCATCAGAGGGTTTCAAGCATGAGAGTGAATGAATCTGATTTACAAGATCCCTGTGGTAGCTGAGTGAGGAATCCGGTGTAGAAAAGCAAGAATGGAATTAGAGGCACTGGTTAGGCAGGAGACTACTGTAACAGCTCAACCCAGAAATGACTTGGACCAGGGTTAGTGGAGAAGGTTGTGAGAAGTTGTCTGATAACTTGCTGATGGATTGGCTTTATGAAAGCAAATCTCCCAGTCAAGATAAAACTTTCAAAAGAAAAACCTCAAATTACAAAAAAGTTGCCCAACTTCTCCTTTGTCAACCCATGTCCTGATCCCGCCTCTCTCAACTCCTTTCTAACTGGGCTACTGAGACCATCTACCTAATACCTCCTGATCAGAGAAAGCCAATGACTCTCCATTGCCTCCAACATCAAATCACAGCATCAGACGGACATTCAACGTCCCCCATCCACAGCCCTCAATTTACTTTTCCAATCTCATCTTTTATTACTCAGTAAAAAGCCCCCATTGTGTAAAGCCAGCCAGGCTCCCTGCAGTCTCCTGGATGTGTGTTACTGTCTTCAGGCCCCTACTTATCCTCTTTTTACTGCCTGGGATAACCTCACATTATCTCACTAATCCAAAATGCTCACTTCCTGTCGAGAGACTTTTATCACATGGCAGATTTCCTTCTTCCTCTGTTACATAATGTTAGTGAATGTTGGCGAGATTAGCGTTCCAAAAGCTAACATCCAAAAGGCCTGAGAGGGTACCAATGTTAAGTAGGCCAAGTGACTAAGTAAAAGCACAAGAAATGTATATGTATCTACATCTACATCTACATCTATTTGCTGGTATATTCCAGAATACTTTTGGAAAAGATATGCAAGCAACAGGAGATACTGACTACCTCCAGGGGGCAGAGCTGGACGGCTGGGAACAGTTTGTACTGCAAGCTTTGGTACTTCTGATTTTTGTACAGTGTAAAGATACGGCTTATTCAAAAAATAAACAGATACTTTTCTAATGTAAATAAACCAAGACACACACTAAATTAATTTAAAAGCTCCACACAATTAAAACTCCTAATGCAGATATTCTTCCTAGTATTTTCAGATATACAGAGCAACGAGGAATGCACGTAGCTTTATCGTAGACATTAAAGGAAACTTGTTTCTGATGTCCATTCATTTGTCCCTCTAATAATTATGTATTAATCACGATGTATCAGGAGCTGTGCTGGGCCTTGGGAGCCCAAAGGTGAGTGGCAAAGATAAGCTCTCTGTCCTCCCACACATTGTCACACACCGCTTTGAAATGATTTCAGTCACTTCATGTGTGCATATCAGATCCCCCAACCAATTCAGAATGGTTGAATTCTCTTCCTTAGCAGTTCTAGACGGTAACTCCCTTAATAAACTCCTAAGTCCGTGTGTGTGATTTCCATTCCCTGCCAGGCCAGTGAGCTTGACACCCCTGCTCCGGAGACTAGAACAAGGGGGCAGATTTTATCTCAGGATGAGCTGAAGACTCGTCACCCTTCCTGCTTCCAAAGCCACACGTTGCTCTCCCTTGCCCTGCCCCAGCTTGCCCACGGGGCTCCTCTGTCCCGCTCAGGGAGATCTCTGTAACAGCCCTTGCACCCTTCATCCAGCTAAGGTGGCAAACAAGTCTTGTATTTTATAAATTTCATACAGTCTTATGCCTTATTTTACAAAGCACACTCCAAGCCCCTTGAGATCAGAGCCTGTATCACAGTACCTTTTAAGTCCAAATAATACATTGTGCACAGGTGAGTTCATCCACTGAATTACATTTAGTATGGGAAAATGAATGACAGCTTAGAAGAGTTCCTAAAGGGGGAATGCAGAGCTGAGTTCCACAGAGATAAACTCTGAAGGCTGTGTCACAGACACTGCGCTCACCTTGGTCTGCATGTCACACAGGCGGGCCATGAGCTCATCCAACTGAGCGGCTGCTGAGGTTTTAGGAGGTGGTGGTGATTCCTTGGGGTTTTGGACCTCACTATAGGGAGAAAACAAAAAATCATACGAACACATCGAAACTCAAAGACATGTTAGGATGCACATAAAATACCAGAAAATGTAGTTTTAACTAGTGACCCCTTAGATATGACTAAAACTAGAGATAGAGAGTATCTTTTAAAAAAATAGGTACTAGACTAAAAACCTCAACAAAGTTCCCCTACTTTTGTCTCCATGTCTCCCTCTGGTTACCTCATTGTTCTCATGAATTTAAACAATGGGCATGCAGCTGGCTGGTCATTCTTCCCCAACAATTAGGAGCAAAGCAGCCTCTGAAAAGAGCTTTACTGCCATGGCTCAGTTATTTTATTTTTTTTTATTTTAATAGCATTCTTTTCTAAATTACAAAGTATTATATCTTCTCTCAGTTATTATCAGGTGAGAGACAAAATAATAAATAAGAATTTGGAGCAGGCCTCAGCAAACTAAGGTCCATGGGCCAAACATGGCCCATGCTCACTCATTTACACACTGTCTATACCTGCTTTCCTACAGAGATGGATAGTTGTGACAAAGACTTTATAGTTCACAAAGCCTAAAATATTTACTATTTACCTTTTATGGAAGAATTTTGCAGACCCCTGATAGAGTTTAGGTAATGAATATGATATTGGTTTCATATCTATATAAATATGAATAAATTATTGATAAATAAAATTTTGGACCCAAGAAATAGCATTTATCCATATTTCAAATGCATGTATCTTTGGATTCAGCAATTTCACTTCCAAAACGGTCCTACAGAAAAATTGGACATATCTATAAAAACTAAACTAAATGGAGACACAGACAAACAAATTCTGGTCCATCCACGCTATAGAATTCCCTGTAGCTGCTAAAAAGAATGCAGACCGAGGGTGGGGAGG
The DNA here is from genome assembly GCF_009834535.1 of Camelus ferus. Lineage (NCBI taxonomy): Eukaryota > Metazoa > Chordata > Mammalia > Artiodactyla > Camelidae > Camelus > Camelus ferus. The sequence continues at coordinate 33,931,106 of NC_045705.1, forward strand.
GTAGAGCTCAGTGGTAGAGTGCATGCTTATCATATGCAAGGTCTGGGGTTCAATTCTCAGTATCTCTATTAAAAATAAACAAATTAAAAAACCTAATTACCCACCCTCAAAAAATATTGTTTAAAAAAAGAAACCAAATTTAAAAAAAAAAGAATGCAGACATAGATTTATATGAATTATAGAAGATTTCTAAGATCTGTTGTTAATTTTAAAAAGCAAAGCCCAGAACAATATGAAAAATGTGTCCACTTACATAATCTTATAAGCATATATACCTAAGTGTGAATGTGCATCCATAAAGACCTCTAAGAAGACATCATGGCAGCAATAATCCATGGAGATGGTACCTAGGTTGCGGGACGACTCAAACTGGAGGTGGTCTCAGTTTTCACCGTGTGTATTTCTGACTTCCTTGACTTTTTTTAAGACTATTTTTTAGAGCAGTTTTAGGTTCACAGCAATATTAAGCAGAGGGGTATGTCTGACTCTTCATACACACGAGTTTATAAAAATAATCATCCACATTAAGCTAGATTTTCAAAACAAAGGTCATCTATACTGGAAAAGAGCTACTGATGACCAAGAGATGAGGTGATAGGGGTGGCAGTTGGGGCATCTGTAGTGCAACTCTCACGTTTATCTTAGTTACACACACACGAACGTGTTCATAAACAACAATTCCACAAACAACCTTCAGTATACTACATTACTATAGTCACAGTGTTGTGATTCCTATTAAAATTATTTTTAAATATAAAATTAATACATTAAATGTAGAAAATGTTAAAACTGCAGAGGAATATAAAGAAAAAAATTAAACCACACATAATCCTCCTTTTGAGAGGCAATTAATACTCTAGACATGCTGGCTCAAATTTTTACTCTCTTTCATGATTGTGTATAATTTTAGAAAATCAGAATTGAGACAGGACAGGAGGAGGCAGGGCACAGCCATTAGAAGAATGACACAGCAGTGGAGGATGGTACATACACTACTTAAAACCCTACTAGACCCAAGAAAAGTGGAAGAATCAACCCCCAGTAGACCTTAGGCCCAAGATGGCAGAAGACTTGACTTCCAGTAGTTCCTTGGGCCTCATCTTACGGTCACTGTAATACATTAGCACGCTAAAAGGCACACCCACAGGTGCCATGACAGGTCCTGGGCTGACCATAAAAGGTCAAAATGTGGGCAGTAGCCCAATGTCTGGGAATCCCCACCCCTGCCCCTAAGTAGTTGGAATAATTCTCCCACTTGTTAGCATATGAAGTTACCAAGCCCATAAAAACTAACAACCCCGCACCTCGTGGTCTCTCTCTCCTGCCTTCTGAGATGATCCCCACTCTGTCTATGGAGTGTGTATCTACCTTTACTTTAAACTACCTCCCCACCCCATGCCTCACGGCTTCTCTGGCCTCCTGAGATGGCCTCTGTCCATGATGTGTGCATCTCTCTGAATAAATCTATTTTCACTCTACTATGGCTAGCTCTGTATTCTTTCCTGTGCAAAGCAAGGGACCCTCACTTGGCGGGGTGCATCCCAGGGACCCACCCGAGACCTGGGACACGACCACCCTCACGCACCCCATTTTCCTGTAACAGAATGACACTATTTTACGCATGTTTTAAAGTTAACATTTTTCCATATCCTTATGTACCATATCCTTATCTGTCCTGTGGAACCATAATAGTTAACATTTATTAAGTGTGTAGACTACGTCAGGCCCGCTGTAAAGGGTTTTACACATGTTCTCTTTAAATCCTCATAAAAACCTTAAGAGCTAGGTATTATCATCCCCAGATGAAAAAAACTGGGGCCCAGGGAAATTGAAAACGTTGCTCTACACAATGCAGATGGGGAACAACAGAGTTTGGGTCTGCAGCCTGTGAAGCTTGTGTTCTCTATCATTAAACCGTTTTCTAAAATGATGTACACAAACCATATAGTTTTCGGGGGGGGGAAGGCATAGCTCAGTGGTAGAGCGCAAGCTTAGCATGCACAAGGTCCTGGGTTCAATCCCAAGCACCGCCATTAAAAAAGAGTCTTAAAAAAAAAAATCCAAAATCATAGTTTTCAAGTGTATAACGTACCATAATTTATTAAACCAATTATTTATTGTTAGACACCACGATAGCTTCTGATTTTCACTGCTGTAATCAATACTGCTAAATAAACATCTGATATTTATTTCCATAGAGTACATTTTGAGAAGTGGAAACACTGGGTTATACAGGTAACTGACTCTGGAGTAATGTTTGTAATCAACATTAATCAAGAAGCTTAGATAACAACCCACTAAACTGTGTGTTTCCCTCTCTCTCTCTCTCTCTCTCTCTCTCTCTCTCTCACACACACACACACACACACACAAAGCCATAAATAAAACCAAATACTCCAAGTCTTTCACTAAATATATTTTCAAAAATGACAACAAAAGCTTACTACTTTACTTATTTTTATGTATTTATCAGCTAGGGAAAAAGTAGAAAGAGGATGGATATCTTTCCTAAGAAAAAAAGACTGTCTCTTGCATATAACATGTCCTGCAACTGACTCACTCATGTTTGAGGATTTAATAAGGAAAACGTAGGAGGAAAGAAGGAAGTTGCCTTTTAAGTACAACATGGCCTCCTGCCAGATGTAAGTTTTTTGGTTTTTTGGTTGTTGTTTTTTGTTTTTATAACCTGAGAACAGGAATGGTCAGGTATGCAAGGGATTGATTTAGTCCTTGGAGGTTTCCACCAAGTGTAAAGGAGCTCTCTCTCACAAGTCTTTTTTTTTTTTTTTTAATTTTTAAAAAAACTTAATTGTGGTATAATTTCTGTACAGTTAACTACCCATATTTCAGGTGTACAATTTGATGGATTTTGATAGATGTACACACCTATGAAACCACCACCACAATCAAGATACCTAACATTTCCATCACTCCCCCATCACAACTCTTTTCAGTCATAATCCCTTAGTAATTGCTGCCACAGACGTGTGTCTTAGAAATACGAAAGGCACCCAGACTCTGAACATACTCCTCTGCCCTGTGCCCCAGTGTAGAATAAATGTAGTTTCTTATAGGGGTCTGTATAATCCTAAAAGCCTGTCCATCTCATAATTGGGGCAAACTTGTGCTTTTTTAAAGAACTCTTACTGATTTCTAACTGGACTCCTAGTGCAAGTGTATAAAGGGCAATCAATCACTGTCATAATACCCTAAGAGTAATTCATTTGACAATAAAAAAAAATTCTAAATAAAAAATGAGAGGCTCTGAAGAGTTGATGATTACATCACTATAGGAAATGTTCCTGAAAAGAGAGAAACCTCAAATCAGAGCTCCTCTGATCTGTCCCCTGACCTCTGGAAGACGGTAAAGGTGCCTAGGGGTGTCATCAGCAACAACTTCATTACTCAGAGGTTTTAATGATACAAATACAAGAGATGCGTTTGAAAGAATCCAGACTGCTCAAGTGAGGGGCTTCATTTTTAACTCGTTCATTCTTCTGCAAAATTTTTATGAAGTGTTTCTCCCTGTTCTTCCCCAAATTATTTTTATTCACGTAAAAGATACATTTCTAAATATTATCATGTTGTTATAGTCACAACGGGTATTGAATATACTTTCAAGGTGGAAAGGGATGTCTGGTGAATTCAAGCAAACCAGACGAAATGGTGGAAACTGGAAGCAGGCATCTTGCTTCTGAGTCTCATGCTCTGTCTGTGCATAGGAGCCTTGTTGGTTCTGAATTATATCAACCTCAGATTTGTATCAGTCCATTACATGCTCACTAGGTCACCTGGATTTCCTGTCACTCTCCCACACAGATCTACGTGGTAAGTATCATTCAGTAATGGGAAGTATATCCGTCGAGGTCCACTCAGGAAAACACAAACACTGGGAAGGAATTTAATCCAGAAACATGATTACCTAGGTGATGAGAGAGCTAAGAAGCAAGCAGAAAACACTGAGGGAACCCGGAGATTAGTGACAGCAGGAAGCCATTAGGCCAAAGGGACAAAGCATAGAGGCAGTTACCAGGGCCCAGGAGCCCAGGTTCACAGGCATAAACTGGAATCACACCAGACCTGTTTTTCTCCAGCTGAAGCCATAAAAGGAGATACAACTGCTGACAGAGACGCTGTGGAGAGACAGAGACTGGGGCAGTGAATGCCTCACATTTCTCTGCCTTTCACTCTCCAGTCTCTCTAGAGTCCCTCCTGTTGTTGAAACCACTGAGAGCCAACAGACCCTGGAGCCTGGGAGCCCCAATCTACAGGGGTCAGCTCCCCTGGAATACAGAGCAGAACAAGAGAAGAAGGAGAAGCAGGTCTGCTGTGAAATAGACCAGAGATTCATACTACAGAAGAGGGGGTGTGAGGAAGTCAGTACGGGCCTGCCATCAGCTGACCACAGTGCCAGGTACACAGGGAAATCGCTGTTGGCTGGGTTGATTTTCATATTATGTTCCTGCATTTATTAGAATTTCCAGTAAAATCATGGTTTCCTCAATTTAAAAACATTTACTGAGAGCCTACTGTGTAACTGGGGTTGTTCTGCTGTGTTGTTTTGTTTTGTTTCATTTTTTTATGAAAGGGGGAGACAGGAAGGTCTAGGAAGCATGCCCACCAAGCAGCTTCCTAGGACTGGAACACACTGACAGTGTGTATTGATAAATTGGCTTTACTCCCATCAAAGTAGAAAGTGCCCTGAAGTGGGGGGTTATAAAAAGACTTCCTGATAGCACACATCCTTCTTTTATTTTTGAGCCATGTTTGTGCACTATTGGCTGCAATTCGGAAACAGGTAGGATGGGGTGTAGGACTGTTTCCCAAGCATGAACCTTCACTATCTACATTTTAAACCCTTTAATCTGTTTCCCAGAATGTTGTCTAACTTTTAAAACTGCAAGCTATAACTGAAGAGAGAACAGGAAAGACGGTCTTGTAGTTTTTGTAGACTGTCAATCCTGCATTGGCCAGTGGGAATGATTTAGTAAGTGGGTCTGTTTCAAAATGAAACTTTTATTAAAAGGAAATCCCTCCACCACTAAATGAATTTTGAGCAAATATGGGAAGAAGTGTATGTTCATTATATACTCCCTGCCATGGAGACCCACTGTCTTAGTTCAGCCCTGATCTCATCACTGATTCTGTTGGCATCTTGCTGCAATTTCCACAGGTGTTTTCTCTTTTGTAAACTGGAGCATGCTATCTAGAATAGCCGGGCCAAAACATCTGTGGTAACTTGGACTATTGACACTTGTTTGGGTGGTAAAAGAAATAGCAGAGTCCACCAGCCCGGACAACCTGTCTGGAAGCCAGGCTCCTTGAGAAGCTGCCAAGTCAGCTGGGCAGAATTCCACCTCTGCTCGCAGACTATGGGATGAGGAGGAGGGTAGCGGGAATTCTAATAATAAACACTTGCAAATTATGATCCAAACACAGATGGATAACAATTATCTAATAACCTTAATTCTTTAAGCATTTAATTTAAAAAAAAAGTACCTGTAGACATTGGGCTCCTGGATCTTGGTGGTATACACGAGCTGCACCTGAGACACACAAGTGACAGAGAAGAGCAAAGAATGAGTTTCTGTATTTAGAATGCTGGTGCTTGTCTACACCCTGAGTTAGAGGATGTTTTAGCTTCTAAAGGGGACTGATAGCTAGCGTGTCTCTGAAATCTCCTTGCACAAGGCAGAGGAATACCAGCCATCCCATAGAGAAAGGCCAAATTCTAAGCACAGCAGCTGGCAGGTGAACAAATACGGTACCCCCTCTCCGCCCTAAAAGCACTGAAAGAGAGAAGTCATCATACTCAGAAAGGAACCGCAAAACAAACTGAGTCGTAGCAAAGCCCCTTTAACTAGACAGGATGGTGTCTAGGGGAAGACTAGAACACGATTAGATGTAACATACCGAAAGAAATAATGAGTGACTCTAAACAGTAGTTGGCCAGTAGTTCACCTACCTTGTGAACAAATATTTACTGAGCGCCTGCCATGTGCCAGGGCTGGGGATGTAGCATTCAAAAAACAAAACAAAACAAAGGAACAAAAATTGCTCCTGAGCCTTACATTATGGTGGGGAGAAACAGATAATAAACAAATTAACATGTAAAAAAATAATTAATAAAAATTAATGAGGGATGGGAGATAGGAAATGGGGAGGGATGGCATTTATAAATATATCGGTCAGGGAAGGACTCACTGAGAAAGGGGCACTTGAGCGAGGACTAAAAGGAGGCGAGGAAAGTATACAGATTTCAGGGGTGACATGGTCCAGGTAGAAAGTACCCTGGAACATCTGTGGAACAGAAAGGAGGCCAGTGTAGCCTGAACAGAGTAAACCAATGAGACAGAGGCAAAGAGTATAAGGGTAAAATCATGCAGATCGGGTGACCATATAACTTATTATTCAAACTGGACACCTCTGAGAGTGAACAAGGGTACTAAAATAATTAACATTACATTAATTTTTGAAATATGTATTTCTTGACCAAAATTTTTATCTTATTATATTGGTGGACCTATAAAATAATTCTACTCAAAATAAAATTTTCTAGAATATTTTTAAATGACACATAGCAATGAACATTAAAGCAAAGGATTTTTTAAAAACCTTTTATATTGATTGTTTGAACACTTTAAAATAGCACAAGTAAATAACTATTCTTGAGATATATATACACATACTTTAATTGGCTGCTTAGCCATTATTGTCTTCAACATTATGATGTGGAAATTTTTCTGCAAAAAATGTCTTTTTCCAATGTGACCTTTTTTATTTTCTTTTTTGTTTTATAAAATTGCAATCTGCTGCAAAGCTGCATTTTTATGGTTAACATATTTGAAATTGTTGACACTTTTCATTGATGCTTCTCTGTAGACCATATTTTTAATTGAGAAAATACTGCCTCTCTCGATGCAGATGAACCTGTAAGTTCAGGGCAGATTCTGCTAAATGGAGGCTATCCTCAATTCTATGTTTATATTAACTATTTCAGCCCCAATATTTTCACAGGTGCTGTATTTCTGTCTCCAGTCACACTTTTCTTCAATAATATTTTTATAAGACGGAGCTCTTAAATTGTCTCTATTTGAGATGCCGTTTACCATTTCAGCAAATGTAGATACTGCAAAAGTCACAGGCCTTCACAATTTCATCCCATTCTGGTGGAGAATATAAACTTAGCCAGTTAAGATCTGGAGGTCCATCAGAGTCAAGATTCCCAAAGCACAATTTTCAAAGTAGGTAATTAAAGCATTTGATCTCTCATCCTTTGATTTGTTCAGTTCCTCCCCAGCTTTTGTAGGGAGAAATTTGAGCTTTTTCCTTTTTGAAAGCTTTGTTTCACATAATTGCAACTTGTTAAAAACTTCAAAGGCTACATTTTCATGCTACATTCATTGAATAATTTGATTAAATATTTCCAACTGATTTTGCACATAATGTGGCCCAAATTTAGGTTGTTTTACAAAGTGGTTTTCCAAAGGCTCAGGCATTTCTGAAACCCAGTTGATGACAGGCAATGCAGAGAGAATATACACATGGCCATGCCGATGTCTTTCTGGACTCAGCATCAGCTTCTGTCACAAAAGTTTTGTAGATGAGCTGTATATATACTCTGACTGTGTGTGTGTGTATATACATAGTTTATAAATTTCAACAATTGAAGTTTCTATTTTGATGGGTAGAATACTACAGCTTGTTTGGATGCATTAATGAATTTTGTGCACATCACAACCAGTCCCAAGGACATTTCTGCTCCACAGGCTTTTAAATATGCAAGAACATTGATTTTACCACAATGCGGTGCTCCACCAGAATTTGTGTTAATATCATCACCCCCCACAAAAACATTTTATCTCCACTCTTGGACTTTTCAACTAAATTTACAATGGCATTAACAATGTCAGATGTTTCATTTTAGACAGAAAAATGAATTTCCAAATATTTTGATCTTTTGAATGGGATGAAAACATTAAACCATCTTGAATTAACAGATTTTCTAACTGAGGCCTCTGATGGTACTGATATAAATCTGATGTTACTTGATGGCTTGCAAAGGGGATCAATTCATTCATCACCACCAGCTCAATTTACTTAAAAGCACAAGAATACTTGGAATTGAAAACGAGCAAAATTAATTTAGAAGAGTCATTGGATTCCAATGGAAAGGTGTGCTTCACAATGACATGTAAAAACACACCTCCTGCAGCTTCACATGTTGAACTGCTATCTTCTGGCATTTTCTTCTTGAATTAAATATTAACTTCGGAAGTAGATTCTGATGGTTCTTTACCATATTGGTGTCTTCTGTTTTTTCAAAGGAACAGTGATATTTCTACTTCCCCCATGGTGGATGGTAAATGTTGACAAATACTTTGTACAAATTACACACCTATCATCAACTTTCTTGAGACAATTAAACGTGTAGTTTTGGTTTGAGCCAAATGCTGCTAAAAATTTTTGTTGCAAGATTTAAAAACATTACTAAATAATAAAGCAGACGTTATAGCTTTAAGATACAAATAATGACAAAAGTGCTCTAACAAGAACATTTAGATTACACTCTATGGCAGGAATGCTTAGGCTGTATTTCTTAAACATGATTTGTATGGTATTTGTATGATATTAAGCCACAATTTCCCATATTCTTTCTCTCTGAGAAGGCTTCCTGCAACTCAGAGACAACTACATGGACCACAGCAGGGCATGAGTGGTGATATACCAAATGGCCAGCAGGGGGAAAAAGAAACCTCAAAACTTTTCCTGCCACCATATAAGACCAGAGGTGTTTGCCCCTAAGTGCTGTGCTTGAGCTCGTAGCTTTAACAGCCAGCATTCTGCATATTGTCCTTGAAAGGATTCTGTCAGTTAGGCTTTTGTCTTAACAAAATCAGGAAAAGAGTGACAAGTTATTTTGGGGGGACACGTGGAGGGCTGGTGTCGCAGGTGGTAAAAGAATTCACCAAAGGCAAGGAGAAGTTTAAGAACAAAGAGAAGCTTAATAGGTTTGCTGCTACAGGTAACAGCGGGCCGCACAGACGAGAGGTGCCTGTGTGAGCGCAGGGATGAACGTGCAGGTTCTTTTATTGGGGAAGGGGCTGTGCACACCAAGGATGGGAACAGCCTTCTGATTGGCTATCAGTGAGGTAAGGGACTGTGGTACACAGGAGGCTAGCGGATTTATGACTCCAGTAAGATGGAGACATGAGCTGACATAAGCAAGGTAGGGGAATTTATGACTCCGATAAGGGGAAAACATGGGCTGTGATAAGAGGGCCTGAGTCATCATGAGGCTAGCCACCTCCCAGGGCTGTGAATTCTGCTAAGGCAAACACCCGTAAGGACGTCAGGAAGTCGGGGGGCCCGCGGGGGCCAGTTGGCACTGCCATTGTCATTAGTCATCTTTTGGATCTAGCTATAATAAAATAAGCACTCTGTTCACTGCCCGTGTGTTTTATATGCTCCTAGAGGAGACTGAGAGAAGACAGAAGAACCAGGTGGAGATCTCTGAACCCATGCTGGTTTACTTTAATGCCAATACTAATTTTAAAACTTCACAAAAAAAAAAATGGAAAAATCTAGAGTAAAAATTAAGTCAATAATAGGGTGTCAAAAAAATAAGCATAAACTCAGGGCTCTTCCATGCGAACCAAGACATATATGGTCACCTCCAGAAGGTCTGTGGAAAGATTGTGACTTTTAGTCCAAATGAGATGAGAATTCATTGCTGGGTTCTGAGTAGGAGAATGAGATGATCTGATTTACGTTTTACAGGATCATCTGAGCTGCTATCTGGAGAATAAATTGCAAAGGGGATCAGGGAAGGGGACCAGTCAGGAGTCTATGGCTATAATGTCATAGTGAGAACAAAGACAGTGGCTCCCTAGGAGAGAGATAAATGTGCATCCTTACAACTGTATGTGGGTAGCTGGAAGGAAGAACAGTGAAAGTGGAAACCTTCCCACAGGCTCAGATTTCAAGTCTGTGCTCCTGGTGATTTCATACAGTGCACACGGATGAATCGGAATATCATAGTTCAAAACCACCAGATACGAAGAACATCTACTTAATTCCTCTTACACTAATTCATTCTGATTAAGCAACCTTCTAATTATAAAGCAGAGGCATGCAGACCTACTCATAAGAAGGGAATACATATGCCAGCAAATATTAGTATGTGTTCTACTTGATAATTTAAACTCTAACCAGAGAGTAATAAATTGGATTTCTGGAGTTTTTTTTTTTTTTAATGTGATCTTTTATAAATTTAGTTTGTTTGTGTTGGTTCCCTAGAGCTTCACTGTCTCTAGATATACAAATAATTAAATTTCCCAATATATTCAGGAGAAAATAAGACCTGGAAAGTGGTAACCCTAAAAAGTCACCCTGAGAAGATTTGCCTGAGCTGGCCTTGCCCAGGTGATCTCTGGCCTTACCGAGTACCATTCCAGTCAAACTGCAACATGCATCTTGGATACCCACACGGTACTATCAGAGTCTCCCAAGTGAACTAGGGGATACTCTGCCTGTTAACAGGCACTCATTAGAAAAAAAGAAATAGTTTTCAAAGACTTATTCTCCCATGATGATTTTCTCAGTTCTCCTCCTCTTTCCAAAAACAACGACCTTTAATCTATCATTGAGGATTTTTGTTTTCTCACTCTTTCTTGGATATATGATTCTCCTTTCACATCGTTATATGTAAGATACAGTTAATTTTCAGAAATGCACTCAAATATCTATATTCAAGATACTCTAATAAAGGAAAATTTACCGGGAAGGAACTTGTGTCGTCTTGAATTGAAATGTCAGCAAGGCTCTTCTCCTTTCTGGAATGCTGATCTGGGGAAGGAGAAGCTGTGTTGAAGTATTCATCACTCTCCTGGAGGGTGGAGTGTTCCAGTTCCTCCAATAAGGCATCTACATCAAAAGATACAAGGGAATCATAATATAGAACATGTAAGTCTTCTGGAATAATTATCCTCTTAAATATCCCCACTGTGCTGCCATTTATCTCCCTCTTCTCTTGGGTTAAGGCTATTTTCAAACAGCTTCCCTTACTCCTTATTTGACTTCGAGAATGTGGTCTATTCTACCAGGAGATATTTAATGCCCTCCACATAGTGTAGCCTGTTTCTTATTCCCAACAGCTGCAATCAATTTCATAGTCTTATTCTTCAGTATGACTTTTTATATTGCAGGGTATTCATTTTTATCATTCACTTAGAGTGGATCACCCACAAAGATTCCCCAATTAGAAAAATGTAAATCCTGCATATTTTGCCTATCAGAAAAATGTAAGCAATTATATTACAGTTTTTCACAACAAACCAGGACTGTAAAACTTATTCTTAACCCTGATGATTTTTTTTTTCTTATATTCCCACCACATAACAAAATTCTCAAAGCAAAGTAAAAATATTTTGTCTTTTAGGGTGTAGGGGAAAAAAAGGACTGGGGAGAAAACAGATATTGCAAAACCAAGCAAGACGTTGCAATCCAAATATTTGAGATTTGTATCTCTTGTAGTTTTCTTGGGAAAAACCAATGGACTTTATTGTGTGAGTATTACACTATTACCTTTCTGCTTTGATGAAATTAATACGAATAATTAATAAAATTAACACATGACAGGCATTATGCCCAGTTTATATTATATATGTCTTACATATTTAATTATATATTTATATAATCATCCTAATGCTTTCAGGCTAGTGATATTATTGTCCTTATTTTGTAGATCAACAAAGAGACAAATAATTTGTTTAAAGTCACATTGCTACTGAGTGCAGAACCTGGCTTATTCTGGGGTATCTGAACCCTGGCCCCTGCAAGCCAGAAATTCCAGTCCCTATTCCCACTGTGGATTCTTTGGGTCATCCTGGCATGACACATTCTTCTCTGAAGCTAGTTCTTCATCTACATAATGAAACAATTGTATCACAACAGTATTTTTTAAATTGTGGATTGAGACCCACTGGTGGTTCTCTAGTGGATTGTTTACTACAGATTATAGTTTTTTAAATTTTGCAAAACACTGGATTATATTATTTCTAAGGATCTGCCTAGCTCTAAAATCTTCAAATGAGGAAAATGAACTTTACAGGTTATTAAAAATTTTTTTTTAATTTATTTCAGATGTTGGGGGATGGGTACTTCTTTTTAACGGCATAGGAAAAGATCTAATCATTTCTCACAAACGCAATCGTCTACAGATCTTTCTCAAGCATCTATCTCACAAAAATAGTGAATTCTATGCACCATTTTAGAGATAAGCAAACTGAGCTAAACTCTTCAGGGCAAATGACTCTTAAACAAATAAACTATAATGGAAAAAAGGAGATAGAGTGGGAATCAACAGATTAAAAGAGACTTAAGAGGCGTGTGACTGATTTCAATGTATGAATCTTAAATAAACAAGCAAAAATGTTGCAAAAAAGAAACAATTAGGAATATTGAACCCTGATTGAAAATTCAATAAGAAGTAAATATGGTTAATTTATTTTAGGTATGATAAGCATGTTTGATAATATTAAGTAACTTCTGTTAAAATCCAGGTATGATAATGGTATTTCACAATATTAAGGAATTACAACTAAGGATTTTGTGGATGTATTGGTGTTATGGTTATCTGTGTAAGTGTATATATACCTTTATGCTGAAATAGTTACAGATGAAATGATACAATGCCTGAAAGTGCTATAAAATAATCTAGGACTAGAAGGAATGGGTGGGTCCTTAAATGAAGTAAGACTGGCCAAAAGTTGAGGATTGTTTAAAGTAGTAGTTTTCAATAAACCATTTACTTTTAGTAAATTTTAAAATTCTCTGTAATAAAAGTTTTTTCAAAAGAAGAGAAAAGAAAAGAAAAAGAAAACTAAGGTAGAAAGAGAAAGTAAAACTTTTTCTCTCTAGACTTTACTAGCCAGGCAGCCAAATTTCTGAGTTCCAGATTTTCATTCTGTAGCTCTCTACAAAGATATAGCTTCTTTCTTTTCTATTTTCTAAGCTTTGCTCCAACCAGAAGTCATGGAGACTCTTGGATTCAAAATAAAAAGTCACTTACAATAAAGATTAGGGGAGAGGGAAGATCCTCTAGAAGAAAAGCAAACCATACCACTAAGAGTAGAAGGTTACCCTTAGAAGCACCAACATACCAGAGCTACTAAAACACTTCTTTCTGGGCCATGAGTTAACAGGCCTTTCTCTTCCTGTTTCCTATGAGTGTACATACCACCAGCACCCCGAGATTATCTTGCCTTTTGCCAGATGCTATAATTTCAAGATGACTAATTTCAGTATGACAAATAAGGGATTACTGGTGGGGAGGTTGGGTATTAGACTGAAAACTCTACAGTCCTTTTCCATAGTTTTTTATCTATGGAAGTCAAACGTCAACATTCACTTTCAGGAAAGGAATTAAGTAAGATCTCTTGTGGGTCTCACTAGACTGTAGTGATTTCATTCAGAGCCAGTGTCTACTCCCAGCTCCCCTTTATCTAGCATCCCCCTTGTAGTGAGGGTTTAAGTAAGACCTTCTGGGTGGATACAAACTACCAACCTTGGGGGGAATACTGCAGAGAGGAAATATTGGCCTGCCCACCTGGATAATACACATGAATGTTACATTGCAGGCTGCTTGGTACTTTCTACATTTCTGGATTAAATTTCTCCACCCATCCATCCTGCTGAAGAAGTACAAAACTCTGAAAATCTGTTATTCTTTAATTTTTTAAATTATCTAGTTTATTCTATTGGCTGAAACCCCTGAGCCAACACACTTCTAAACTGGGAAACATCTTGTATCTTAATCAATTTTGGTGTCAGAGGCTTCTGAGGGTGACACTGAACAAGTTATTTTGCTTTTCTTAGCTTGTTCAACTGAAAAAAAGTGCATAATATCTATTTCACAAGGTTGCTTGGAACACTAAAATGATTAGTACATGTAAAAACATCTAGTTTTAGCTTAAGTCACTGCATAACTATTAGTTCCTTTTCCAACTAAGTGCATGAAAGCCATTCGGTGTCCCTAAAATAAAAAAGCAGAGCTGGACTCTGGTGTAACTCAGGCAAAAGTGTGAATTTCCCCAACCCTCACACAGGAGAAGAATTTGCATTCCACCCCACGTCCAAAACATATTCTACTCCAAGTATCAAAATAGGCTTTACTTTCAAAACAGTTCAATACTTATTAAACATTAAATACTCCTCTACTTTTCAGTAATATCTCTCTTCCCTCCTATAATTTGCCTTTCTTCCTTTTTCTACTCCTCCAGCTCTTAAATTACAGTTTTTGGGTTTTTTATCTTTTAATGGAGGTACTGGGGATTGAACCTAGGACCTTGTGCACACTAAGCATGCACTCTACCACTGAGCTATACCCACCCCCTTCCAATTACAGTTTTTAAAAAAAGGCAATATACAAGACATGTTTTCTATTGTTATTGTTTGCATTTTTAACACACTGAAACATACAAAACCCCAGGACATTGCAGAATCACACAGCTTGGACACTGGGCAACGGTTAGTGACTCAGTGTTAGTAAGGATGACAGCAACAAAAGTTGGCAAAGGATATGGAATGAGTCCCAAGAATGACAAACCTTATATTACTCCAAAAGTTTAAAATCAAGGATCTCTCTGAACAATGTGGCCAATAGATTCAGAGTTGGTTTTAATTGCTTTGGAGTGGAAGGAGGTATCATATTTGCAAGCCATAGTAATCTGTTCCTCCAGAATTGCTCTCAATACAAAATTTAGCAATGAAAAGAACTGGATTTTTTATAGCGCTGTGCCTTCTTGATTTAATACTAAACCACAGAACAAATGAAATCACTCTGATCTTTCTCCAACCTTTGCAGACCCCTCATTCTCGTACTTCTACTTCATTTCTTCTCCTCCTAACACTCTTTAACCCCGCTCCCTTTTCTTTCTTTTTCTCCCCAAATCACATCTCTGAGGTTGCCAACTGTGTGGCCACCCTATGATTTCCAGCAGCCCCCAAGGAGCAAAATGCTCATAACAAAATGACAACTTAAATCACAATTCAGTCCAAAAGGGTTTGTGCGGAGTTTACTCTGTGGTTAGCACCAAATGCTCTGCCTATTGTGCCCCTGAAAACAGTGAACCCATAGTTCCCCAAAATAACATAGTTCCTCACGCTTCACTCTTGGTTGGCCTGTCGTCAGGAGAGAAGTGAAAATAAAATCTTCTAGCACTACCCTTCATCTGGCTAGAAGTATTCCCCACCCCACATGGAGATGGCAGCTAAATCTTCATTCCCTCAGAGTTTCTCCTCCAAGAAGCTCCTCACTCACCCAACTCTTCCATTGTCACACACCCAAGATGCTCTGGTACCACAGGTTGTGAAGAACTGCTTTGGTATGTGCTGAAGAAGAGGACCACAAAGGAACTGAATGAGCCAGCGTGAAGCAGCCTCTATAACCCTTTTTTGGTTCCTGTATTTGCTTAGCACTTCCTTTCTTTTGATTTGGTGATTTTTTTTTTCTTTTTTGTAGGTCAGGGTTTTAAAAATGAGACTGACATAGAAAGGTGGGTCGTTGGATTTGAGTTCCGATTGTGCACTGGCCAGGGTGATAAAAGATTCAAAGTAAATTCTGAAAAATTTGAACACCTACTATGCGCCAGGCTTCATCTTGAATTCATGGGAATGACAGATTTGCCCTTGTGCCTTTTTCCCCCAGTGTTGTGGGTATCCCACTGTGACTGTGCTTCAGGGAATCTGCTTTTTTTTTTTCCTTCTGTGAAGCTGAGGACCATAAAAGCATAATCTTCATAAAATTTCCGTTGGAATTAACCAGCACTCAGTTCATTTTGCTGTCTTTATTTACTTAACTATCCAGAAATTATGCTCACCTGCTTTCCTGAATAGATCCTAAACCCCATTAAAGGCAGAACAGGATTCTCAAGGCCAGGTTCCCATTTGGATTCTCAGGGCCAGGGTTATTTCAGTGGTCCAAAATGCAAACAATTATACAAGTCATGAAGAATGAACCTGGAAAATTTAAGACACCAGGTACTAAGCCGCACATGTCTCAATTAAGCACAATTCCTGCCTAGTTATGTTGCCTTATAGTGGTTTCTCTGAAAGTGACACTGAGGTTAACTTTCACTTTAACTACTGTGATTTTATTCACCATGAATAAAATAAAACATTTACGAAATGCCTACTATGAGAATGCAGTACTTAAAGAACTAAGATCATGGCCCCATGAAACAGATACTATCCCCATTTCTACCAGTGGTGAAATAGATTCAAGGCATAGTAACTTGTTAAAGATAGTAGAATTAGCAGGTAGCTTTGCTACTTACTATAATACATATTTAACTTCAAAGCCTGTAATCTTTCGTCTACAACACGATGGGCTTTTGTTTCTGTTTTTGTTTTTTTAGGTTAATCTAAAGGAATTCTCCATTCTCCATTCCACTGTGATCTTAAAACTTCTATTTTTCTTTTTTTTTTCTTTTAAATGTAAAGGAGATCCCACCTCTGCATTACTTTGAGCAGTCATTTGAGTATCAGTGCCATTCCAAATCTGCACACTGCAAACAAGGGTTTGAAAGAATTCCCATCCACAATATGCCAAATAGTTTTTACAATTGAAATGCAATTAGCCCCATGAAAGCGCAAAACACTCAACAGGGAATATGAACATTTGCCTAATCTGAGTGGTAACTGAGCCAAAATACTGGAAGGAAAAATGCTCTTCAGCACTTGGCTTGCAAATTTTGAACTCCAACTGCAGTTTAACTGAATGATTAATGTGAACTTTAGAACTGGATTCCCAGATCTTGTTTCCATTCACTTACTTTGGGGACTTCTAGCTCCAGATGCTTTATTTTCCAAGGTTAAGAATCGTTCCTGCAAATCGCTCCTTGATTATAATGGATGCAAGGGAATAAAGGAAGGAACGCAAGAGGCTCATTGCCTTCACCAAATGCAACTTGCAGATAAACAAATGTGGAAACTCCCGTTTGACGCATTAGGGCAATTTAGTTGCACACGAGTGGAGAGTGGAGAGAAAAGTAATTTCTGACAAAGCTGCTATTCTGACCATGCTTCCTGTGCAGCAGAAACATTTAAAAACCGCAGAAGCAGATGGCTTCGGGGCGGGGAGTCTGAAAGAGGACTTCAGTTTTCTAGTGGATCACCGGAGTCACGCTAACAACCTTTCACCCTTCCCCTCCAGCCCAGGGACCACAGCCAAATTAAGTAGCCGGTGCCAGTTCCTTGGTCCCCAAAACGTCTAGTTAAAAAGCAATTCTACGGTTCTTTCCGCAAACTTTTATTAAGAATCAGATGAGAGTTGAGAATTGTGTTAGGCCCCCTAGGACCCGGCGGAATCAGATTCAAACCCTGACCTCCAGAGGCTCCCAGGTTAGTGGGTCAGACACAGAAGAATATTGAAGCTATGAACGCTAGCTGGTCCCAGATGAGGCGCCGTCTAACGAAACAAAGCTAAGGACTATTACGTGGCCATCCTAGAACTGCTTCGCCAACACCAAGAAAAAAAAAGTAGGGGAAGCCTTGCCAGGGAGACCCGACCAAAAAAATAGCTGGCCCAACATTCGTGCCCGAATCTGCGCAGGCGTTGCGGCCTAACCCGGAAACAGAGTCGGCCCGGCCGAGAAAACGCGGAATGCGGAAAAAATGAACTACCTTTCCCATCTGGCATCGGTCAAAAACGCCCAGCATCCCCTTTGCCTCAGGTTTCCTATCTATTATCCTAAGGCGTAGGATAAGTAGAACTTCATTTCCCAGGATGCCTTTGGGCAAGCTAACCATGCTCATGCGCCAAAAGGCGGGTCCTCCTTGCCCTCACGACCCCGCCTCTGTTCTACCGCCGCCATTTTTTCAGGCACTTTCATCCGGCAGCCGACGGGGCTTTTTTTCTTAAAGGAGAAGCGACAGCTCAAAAAAATTCCCCCCTTCTCCCCGCAAGACCTGGCGACGCTGGGGACAGAAAGGCCACAGGCAGGAAAGTGGGATCGGGGTGGAGGCAGAAGAACGCCAAGGCTATTTCCGCGGCTTAAGGAAGAACGATAGAAAGAGCCCTTGTGGCATTAGCGGCTCCTTAGGGAGGCAGGTGCGCGCGCAGCCAGTCCAGGGTGCGCGCGAGGCGTGGAAAGAGGTGCGTTTTCTTCCCACCAACGTCCTCGCGAGACCTGCCCCTCCCATTGCCCCTAGCGTTCGCTGAGCTCCGGAGGTGGGGAAAAAAGGTCACTTTGGGATTGTCGCGAGACGCAGCCGTTTAACGGTGAGAACGGGTGCGCGGGGAAGGAAACCTCGCGCGCTCCCTTGGAGCCGTTTCCTGATTGGTTGAAGGAAGGGGTGGGGGAGGGAACCCGGTACGCCGCTGCGTGAGGGACCGCGAGGGGCGGGGCGAAGAAGCGGTTACTCCTCTCCGATTGGTCAGCTGAGCGTCTGTGGCGGGCGCGCGCGCGGCGCCAGCGGTAGCCGGCCTTGAGTGGCAGGGGGCGGGGGGGGCGCCCTCGGAGCCGGGCGGAGGGGAGGGGGGAAAGAGGAGCGCTGAGTGAGAGTGAGCCGGACGCTCCGGGGGGCGGGGGGGAGCAGCGCCGCGGCCGCCGCCGCCTCCGCCTCCGCCGCCTGGGACTAGGGGGTGGGGGACGGACGCGTCCCGATGCCGGGGGAGACGGAAGAGCCGAGACCCCCGGAGCAGCAGGACCAGGAAGGGGGAGAGGCGGCGGCGGCCAAGGCGGCTCCCGAGGAGCCCCAGCAGCAGCCCCCTGAGGCGGCGGCGGCGGCGCCTGCGGGGACTACGAGCAGCCGCGTGTTGAGGGGAGGTCGGGACCGGGGCCGGGCCGCTGCGGCCGCCGCCGCCGCCGCTGTGTCCCGCCGGAGGAAGGCCGAGTATCCCCGCCGGCGGAGGAGCAGCCCCAGCGCCAGGCCTCCCGACGCCCCAGGGCAGCAGTCCCAGGCCGCGAAGCCCCCGTCTCCAGCTCAGGGCAAGAAGAGTCCGCGACTCCTGTGAGTAACGCAGCCTTTCTGGCGGTGGGAAAGACCCCCCTCTACCCGCACGCAACCCTCTCGGCTCCCGTAGCGACCACTCCACGTGACGTGCTGCTCGCTCTGCCCCCTGCCGGCTCGCATGCCAGATGTCACACCGCTTCCCTGTTAGCCGCTGTCTTATCGCTGCTCTCTGGCTTCCCCGCCCCCTCGCCTGTGGTCGGGCCACTGCCCCGCTCCCTGAGGTCCTTTGTAGGATGCACCTCTTCGTCTCCCCTGGGACCCACCTCTTCCCTGCCGCCTCGGGCTTCTCCCGCACTCTGGCATCTGCACGCCCTTTGTCAGCCCGTCCTTTCCCTCTTACGGCGGCTCTCCAGTATTACATCACATCCCCCGTAGGAAAATCAACAGCACGATCTTAGATATGCCTTCAAAAGTGTGTCGCCCCCACCTTCCTATTAATTAGCTCAAGAGCCAGTTGTACTGGTATCATTTTGGAGCTTTTTTTCACGCTACTAAATTTTCACATTTTCCACTCGTTTTAAAAACCTGGTACTAATAGGGTAAAAACGTGGCTCTGCCAATTTTCAGCGTAGTCTTTCATATAACAAGGTTAGGTAGATTTCTTTTTTTTGTTTGTTTTTTGACAGGTTTAACGAGATTGGGTTTTCTTTAATTTTTTTTTGACAGGTAGCATATGTTTTTGTTTGCTTGAATTTTGCATGTCTTAATGTAGAAATTTCGTCTTTAGAATAATCTGAAAGGAGTTTTTTTATTACCTAGGGATCATAGAGGGACCAAGAACAGATAACCAGAAATATAAATATTTTATATGCTTTTTAAAACGTTTCTGTGTTCAGAATACTGAAGCACACGTGTTTGTAAATTCTAGAAATTAAGCACAGCCGTTGAATTCGCTTCTGAAAACATTTGTATCTTGACTTTCGAGTAAAAAAAAATTAGTAAAAAGCAGGGAAAATTGAAGATGAGGGGATAAATCAGTTTTAAATGATTTCCCCCCACTCTACCTCCCCCATAGAGACCGTGGCAACATTTGGCTTATAGGGACCTAATAGATTGAAAACTTGAAACACACCTGTTCCAAAAATAAGAGTGAAGTCTGTGACCTTGGCATGCTTGTCTTGGAAGACTGTCAGAAAGAGAAATAAAATTCAAAAGAATATTGTGGTATTAGATGTGCTTTCAAATTATTCAGTGCTAGTTAAGTTAACATAATTTAGACAATTGTGTAAATTTTGTTTCTGTGGACAACAAAAATCTGTCCTTACAAATCATTCAGCTGCAAATGGGATTCTGATTACTGCAAATGAATTTTATGGTCACAAAAATTCTAAGCTCCTGTATTTAATCTGATAAATTTGAAGATATATCATTAGCCTTATTTGGGTATAAACTCTTTGGACAAATTTCTTAAACTGCATGTGTCTCAGTTTTATTATCAATATGAGATAAATCTCTCTGAGTTTGTGAGAATTAAGTACAGCATGTGAAACATAGAACAAAAGCCTGGTACATAGTAAATATTAGAAGTTATTGTTTTGAGCAGTGTTGTGGAGGTATAACTGATTTGTAGTGTTTTTCATGTAAATTCTGGCAAAGTGAATTTTTAATTCTTTTCTATTAACATACATAGGAAGATTAAAATTTATTTATTATTTTTAAAATTCTCTTCTATTTTCACCTATTTATTTGAAAGTTAACTATACCTATATCTCCTTGCTACATTTCCCTCCTACTGAGCCACCAGTTTTACTTAGAGCAGCGGGCTCCTAAGATAATTATACCTAGAGTGGTAGCTGTCATGGTTTATTTTTTATCTTAACTCTTGGCAAAAGAATACCACTGAGTCTTTTTTTATGTCCACAATATAAATGTTAAACCAATTGAGCTTGGATGAAGATGACTTAATTAAACCCCTTCAGTTTTTTTCTTCACAGTATTCCTTATGGGGAGGAAAGAATAGTCTTAATTCTTAATGTCCTTCTCTCTCTCATCCAATGTCATAAAAGTTAGTAGTGTTCTTTTACCTTAGCCTTAGAACTGTCCCTTGATTATATATTTTAAATTACGCAGTTTTGATTGAATTGTTGTAATAAATTTTCATTTTAATATTTTTCTTTTTTGTTACACATTTTCAATATACTGGATGCCCTGGAAATCAAAGGACTCTTAAAGCATTTCAGCTCATTAAATCTTGATTGAGCAGTAACTGGCTCTGATACTGTGCTGAGCCAGAGTTTATAGAGAAAAATGAGGCATGTACTTCATCTTCAAGGACTTTGCAATTAAAAGGGAAGATGCATTGATTAGTGGAGGTTTGTCAAATGTGTGAACAGTTTATAGGTTTTCATAGTGATCAAATAAATTTTAAAACTAGTAAAGTAAGAAACTTAATCCTTTGAGACATTTCAAGAAGTTTTGTGTATCAGTTTACCGAACTCCGGTCAAGTGCCTTCTGACCTTGATTCAGCTCTATTTTCCAAATAACATTCACCCCAATAAATTCCCAGTAATCAGCTGTTTAATCTACATTTGTTTCTCTTGACTGAAGAGGCAGCAAAGTGTACAATAGCTTAAAAGGTCAGTTATTACAGAGACTTGGATTGATTGAAACCTCTTTTCCTATTGCAAGGCTGAATAACAGAGAAAAAGCATTGGACTTCAGTCAGTTTCAGGTCCCAGCTTGCTGCTGCTTACTAAATGACCTTGGGCAAGTCACTTAACCTCTTTAAATATGCTTCTTCATCTTTAGCTGACAACTTACAGTTTGTGAAGTGAGCTTTATAGTTAGATGACAATTAGGTTATAGCTTTTGTAAACTTTTCTAAGCTTATAACAATTTTCTGTTTGCATTGGAATGTTCAGAAGTTAATAAAAAGAGCAGGAAATCTTTGTGAAGGGAAATAAAGAATTTTTCAGTGAATGTGCTCAAGAGAAAGGCATAAAGTTAAATTTATGATCGTTATAAATTAAAACTTAAAGACTAATAGTAAGGAAAGATAAACCAAATTTGAAGAAAAGTTATATATCAATGCTAAGAATCAATACTCTTCATTTGCTCTATTTTAGCCAATAAATTCCAGAGTTAAGATCCTTATATCTATATGTATGTACACACATACACACACACTTCAGCTTTTTTCTGATTCCTAAGTTAAAACATTTATGCTTTCTACTAATAAGGACACAATATAATTGTTAAAATAAGACTAGGTTAAATGCAAGAAGCTTATTTTGCTTCTACCATGATAATAAGTCCTCTGGTTATGTAATACATTTCAGAATTTAAAACTTAAATACTTTTTTTAACTTCTGATTTACCTATTGAGGAAAGCTGTTTCCTCACCACAAGGAATATAGGCTAATAAAACTGAGTATTCTTAGAGGTAAACCTGCAGGTGTCAGATGGGTTACAAATGAAGGAAACAAATACTGCTCAGTTTTCCCAAATACGAAACTCCATTTGGAGTTTATTTTCTTGCATGACACCTTCTTACTACTTTTGTAAGGAAAAGGTGAGGGTCTTAGATAGTGAGAATGAAAAAGCAGTAATATTCTGAATTGAAAAAAACTTTTAAGGCTCTTTGGAGAAGGTTTCAGTCGTACAAGCCTGAAATCCTGTTTTTCTCTTATGGTGATCAATATGGTAAAGGAAACATTGAACAATTCCGAAAGATTTTTGAAAAGTTTACTGTCTAGTGTTTCAAGATCTAGCAACTATTTCTGTACTTTTTATTTGTAAAGATGATTAGCACTTATATTAGTTGTTAATTGGGACATTAGTAATTTAAAATTATAATACCAAGCTTTTTAAAACAATATGGGATGAGAAAATGATAGCTAGTCTTTCTAAATAAGACAGCTTCTTTATCCTGTGGCTTGTGTATTTGCTTGGATATTCTGTTACAACATAAGGATCTTCATTTGTATTAGGTTTACTTTTGAAAAAAAAGAAAACTTTGTATTGCTCGGAGGTGCTGTTTGGCATCTTCATGTTAAAGATCCAAGACATGTCAGCTTTTAATTTGGATAATGGCTATGGGGAGATTCATAAAAACTATACTCAACAGTTATGTATGATGGAAGTTTTCCTGAGTTAAAAACATGAGAAAAACATTTTTTTGTATCAGTAGTTTATAACATACTAGATTCTTTACTGTTCCTGTCTAATTTGTAAAACGCAGTTTATACTTATTTCTGAGGTCCAATCTGTTGCCTTTTTAGAAATAGATTTTGACTTGGGTTTAACAGGTGAATAATTTTAGGGTTTTTGTTTAGGCTTGTTAAATTTTTGTTCTGGAAGTTGTCCAGTATACTCAAAGTAAAGAAAATAGTATAATGAAACCTCAGTATTTATCACCTAGTTATAACAATTTTTGAGATTTTGTCATACTTGTTACCTCTATCTCCTCCCCCTCTCTTTTTCTTTTGGCAGAAGTATTTTAGAGGAATTCTCAAACCTTGTTTCATATCACCCCTAGTTACTGTATTTTTGTAAAATAAGGACATTTTTCTTTTATAACCATTTAATATAACAAAATCAGCAATATTTTCTTTGTATTAATATTTTTATAGTTAAAAACAACTGTTTTGAATGATTTTCTATCTGTGTGTTGTCAAGTATGATAGCTACTTATGACTGTAAATTTACTTTAACCAAACCTAAAACTTCCATTCCTCAGTCCTGTAGCTATTTCAAGTACTCACCAGCCACGTGGAGACTGCCATGCTGGTAGATCGGTGGGTGTGGAATATTTGCATCGCTGCAGAAAGCTCTATTGGACAGTACTGCTCTAGATGTTTTTCTACATCACTCTGGAGATGAACCTGAAAGAGATAAATATTTGTATTTTAAGACAATGTGCAATATTTTTCATTTAATATTTGGTTCTCTTTTCTTTCAGATGCATAGAAAAAGTATCGACTGACAAAGGTAAGACTGGGTCATTCTTACATCTCATGTACTTTACGTGACTATTCTGTAATCTGACAAAATAAAATAAGCTTCAGTCTGATAATTCAAATTGTTCCCATTTAAAGTGACTTTTATTAAGTAAATAATTATTGGGATAGACTGAACCTATTTAAGTAGCAGCAGGTTTGGGCAAGTGGAATATTCTTGCATTACTTAGAAACCTGGTAATGGGAAATCAGGTTATCTGATATCACTGTATTGCAATTTTTAAAGCTATTTGGGTTTTTAATAAAGTAACAGAGGAATGATACACAATAGGTGAAATAAAGTGTAGACAAAATCAAGATGCTTGTAGAGACTCACATTATAAATGTAGATTAAAGAATGTGGAAAGAAAAATGTTCTAAGATTTCAGCCTGATGAATAATTAAATGGGGTCATTAGGTCATTTTCAAATAGCAAACTAAATGTATGTATTAAGTGTAGTCTTCTGCTTCTCTGGATTGAGAGGGGAAGCTAATGTTCACTTTTTTCTTTTTAAATGCTCTTTTAAGAAGACTGTTCTGGCTTTGCAGATTGGGTTATTAAAATTGCCCTTGTCATTGTGAGCCAGTTGCTCAGTTAATTTATTATGTATATATGTAACATAAATTTATATTATTCTTAATGTAGATTTTTCTCTTCATGAAGAATACTTTGAGAATACGTATAAGGCAAGTTGAAAACCTGGATTTATGTCATTGAGAAAAATGACAGTCTGGTTAGGGACCAGTAACTTGAATTTGTGGCTACTTTGTCAATAATCAGATGACAGTAATCAGGATTCTTTTTTCTTTGAATTTTAAAATCTGAGGCTAATATTTCATAGTATGCCATGCAGAAGTATTTTGTACTAGGCAAATTTTTTCTTTAGAAAGCTCTGCATGACTTTGTTTAGCAAGTTTTGGGTTTTGTTGCTTTTGATACTTGGAAAATTGGAGAATTGTCTGTCAAGATTGGAAGGTCTTGTGTTCCTTACTCAGAGATCATTTTGGAAATTTTAGCTCTGACTAAAGAAATTATTTTGAGTTGCCTTGAGGAGACTTCAGAATGTGGTGGAAATCTTGAACCCTTGTTGGAGATAAATTAATTGCTCTTTGTGTTGATTTCTTAAGCCAGAAGTTGCAATGTTACATAGTTTTGCAGTTGAGGGGAGATTAAATCTACATTATGGGTAATTCAATCTCAGTCAGTCCCACTTTAATCCACTAGTTAGTTAAATGCTTGATCTAGAGTTAGAGCTTAAGGTTTCATTTCAAGTTCTGCCTTTTATTGCAAATGAACTCCACACAGTAACTATTAAAACTGAATGACTAATTCAGCAAGGTAACAGGATACAGGATTACCATACAGATACCTGTTGCATTTCTTTATACTAACAATGAAATAACAGAAAAAGTTTAAAAAAAATTTTTTTAATTGCCTCTAAAAAAAAAATCTTAAGAATAAACCTGATCAAGGAGGTGAAAGACACTGAGAATTATATAAAACATTGATTAAGGAAATTAAAGATGATTTAAAGAAATGGAAAGATATCCCATGCTCTTGGATTGGAAGAATTAATACTGTTAAAATGGCCTTACTACCCAAAGCCATCTACAGATTTAATGGGATCCCTGTCAAATTACCCAGGACATTTTTCACAGAACTAGAACAAATAATCCTAAAATTTATATGGAACCACAAAAGACCTAGAATTGCTGAAGCAATCCTGAGGAAAGAGAACAAAGCTAGAGGTATAACCCTCTCAGACTCCAGACAATACTACAAAGCTACAACAATCAAAACAGAGTGGTAGTGGCACAAAACCCCGCATGGATCAGTGGAACAGAATAGAGAGCTCAGAAATAAACCCACATACCTATGGTCAGTTCATCTTCAGCAAAGGAGGCAAGACATACAGTGGAGAAAAGACAATCTCTTCAGCAAGTGGTGTGGGGAAGCTGGACAGCCACCTGTAAATCAGTGAAGTTAGAATACTCCCTCATGCCACACACAAAAATAAACTCAAAATGACTTAAAGACTTAAACATAACATAGGACACCGTAAATCTCCTAGAAGAAAACATGGGCAAAACATTCTCTGACATAAAATCGTAGCCATGTTTCCTAAGGCCAGTCAGTGCAGAAGAAATCAAAGCAAAAATAAACAAATGGGACCTAATCAAACTTAAAAGCTTTGCACAGCAAAGGAAACCATAAACAAAACAAAAAGACAACATACAGAATGGGAAAAAGTATTTGCAAATGATGCAACCAATGAGGGCTTAATTTTCAAAACATGTAAACAAACAGCTCATACAGCTCAATATCAAAAAAGCAAACAACCCAATCAGAAAATGGACAGAAGACTTAAATAGAGATTTTTCCAAAGAAGATACACAGATAGCCAACAGGCACATGAAAAAAACGCTCAACACCACTAACTGGAGAAATGGAGATCAAAACTACAATGACGTATCACCTCACACTAGTCAGAATAGCCATCATCAGAAAGTCTACAAATACTAAATGCTGGGAAGAGTGTGGAGAAAGGGGAACCCTTCTACACTTTTGGTGGGAATGTAAATTGGTGCAGCCACTATGGAGAACAGTATGGAGGCTCCTTTAACAACTGAAAATAGAGTTACCATATGATCCAGCAGTCCCACTCCTGGGCATATATCAGGAGAAGACAAAAACTCTAACTAAAGATACATGTACCCCAATGTTCATAGCAGCGCTATTTTTAGTAGCCAAGACATGGAAGCGACCTAAATGTCCACCGGCAGATGAATGGATAAAGAAGTTGTGGTATATGTACACAAGGGACTATTACTCAGCCATAAAAAGAATAAAATAATGCCATTTGTAGCAACATGGATGAACGTAGAGATTATCCTACTAAGTGAAATAAAGTCGGAAAGACAAATATCACATAATATCACATATATATATGTATAGTCTAAAAAGATGATACCAATAAACTTATTTACAAAACAGAAACAGACTCAGAGACAGAAGACAAACTTATGGTTACCCAAAGGGAAAAGGAGGGGGATAAATTAGGAATTTGGGATTAACAAATACACACTAGTATGTATAAAATAGATAAACAACAAGGACCTTCTGGATAGCACAAAGAACTATGTTCAATATCTTACAATAATGTGTAATGGAAAAGAATCTGGAAAAGAATATATGTATATATCTGAATCACTTTGCTATACACCTGAAACTAACACAACTTTGTAAATCAACCATACTTCAATTTAAAAAAAAAAAAGAAAGGGAAAAAAGCTGCATTATGGGTAATTCAGTCTCAGTCTCTCACTTTAATCCACTAGTTAAATGCTCTGGATCTAGAGTTACAGCTCAGGATTTGAATTCAAGTTCTGCCGTTTATTGCAAATAGTGCAGTACACTGAATATGGTAAGGACGCAATAAAAGTTAGCTGTTGTTAAGTTTGTAAAATTTTGAAGAAGTAGATCCTCTCCCCCTCCCATCTCAATCTCTGCATTAATTTACCTGTTAGAGTAGCTGTTCAACTCTGAACAGTATGTATAGCTACATAAGTATATCTTACATTTATATAAAAGATGTTTTCAGGATTGTTTTTACTCTTATTTACTCCAAACGACTTGAAATTGTGTGCTTATCTTCAGTGAAAGTTTAAAAACTTTGGACATGTTTGAATAAATGATACTGCACACACAGAGAAAGCAACTTACTGGTATTTTTAAATTATTAAATTGCAAAGTGACATGTTCATTTTTCAAGCTGATATAATAGTAAAGAAATGACTGCCATTGGTCCCTGTTCCTGCTGTGTTTATTTAACCCTGGTGGGTATATGTAAAACAAATGGAAAGTTGCTTTGCAAATGGTATTTATTCATTCAGTAAGTAATTTTTGAGCATTCACTGTGTGTCCAGCACTCTCCTTAGGTACTGGATTGTGCTGGTAATCAAATAAGTGCGATGAAGAAATCTTAACAATGTAGTAGTGTTTGATGAAGCTGGGAAAGGGAAGGCTAAGTTTAGATGAGATGGCAAGGGAAGACTTTGAGAAGATGACATTAGAGCTGAGACCTTGCAGATAACTCGATGAAGCATTCCACAAAGACACAAAAAGAGAAAAGCTTAAAGCATGAAATCTTATTTTACCACTGCCAAAGGATTGTCTTCATCACTGGGGAGCTTTCAGGAGTTTTAGCAGAAAATTTGAGGGATCAAGCCTGGCTAATTCCTTTTTAACTTGGCTTTATGTTTTCATTCTGGTCTCTATTTTGAACCAGTGTTCTACTTAAAGCATTGAAGTAAAGGAATGGTTTGCCTAAATGTAATTACTAGTAATCCCAGTATTAACTTTATCCAGTAATTGTAACTTCTTTCACTTTCAGACCTGTCTAAAATTGCCCAAGATAGTAATAAAAAAGACTGTAATATCTTAATCTTTATTAAAGTGAGTTTCAGGTGTTTCATGGAATAATAACAAATATTACAGAGTCAAATGTAGGCAGTGCTTGAGTCATCAAAGTTTATTATTATTACAGGACTTCTCAGAGATTGAGATTTTGGGTACTATACAATGTAAATACCAAAATACGTAGCAGTTACCTGTAAGACACTCCTCCCCCCGTTTTTTCCTTAAAGAATATCTCATAAAATTAGGGCTTATGGGAAACACAAAGGTGCTTGAAAATTGATTGTATTAAACTTTGGGTCTCATCTTTATTCCAAGTCGCTTTACTGTTTTCCGTTACTATCCATGTTACGGAGTAGATGTTTGGAGAAGATTGCCTGGACAGAGTCACCAAATGAGTTAAAAAACAGGTCTAGAAATGTACTCAGGTTGTTTAGAACTTTGACTGTTTGCTTTATCTGGCTAATAGTTTTCATAGCTTTAATTTCATCAGAGTGTTTCTGTTTTCCTGTGTTGGAATACCTTTGATTATTTCTTGGTCCTCTCATTTCTAATACTGAATACTCTTAAACAGTATTTGTGTCATCCTTAAAATATATACAATGGGAATTCTCACCTTTTTTTCCACTCCAATGAGAAAAATCTAACTTTTTAATTTTTACCATTTGAGCATCTGTACAAAGGATGTATAGAACATTGTCTTCACAATTCTTTCTTGAAAGATTGAGTCTCTTTGTGGATAACCTGGTTTCCTAGTTAAAATTTTGTAAGTTTTGAATAGAAAAGAACTCTGAAAGAAAAATCTCTTAAGTTAAAAAAAAAAAAGAGGCATATATAATTCTAATCTTAACCCTCAGATATGCTGTCAATTTTAGCTTAAAGACTCCCCTTCACAAATTGAATGATACTTTTCTGAAGTTGGCTTAAATATGTTTTTTAACAAAGGACTCACTTTTCTTGATTTCTTTTAACATTGTTGAGATAGGCTAATATTTCAAAATGGACTTTACTAATTATTTATGGAAAACAAAGTAGAGCTAATTATAGAAATACACGGAGTAGTACGATCATGTTTCAGACACTCAAGTTCTGACTGTTATAATAATGCTTATGTCTCAAGTGCTAACAGTACATTAGACAGGCGTTTTAGCTATCCTGTTTCCTTCCTAGCCCTTTTTCTTAAGGTACCAGGAGCTGTATTATTTCTCCCAATATGAGGATAATCTGCTCAACATCTTGTTCCTTGTTGGAAATGCCCCATATCCTTTAACCGTTTTTCTAGTTCAGACACCCAAACCTCCTGTGGATCTTGCTCTCTGTTCCAGTTTCCTACAAGTGCAGACATACCTCATTTACGATAAATGTGGATTGAGACATAGGCTTAGAAAGCCTTGATTATCAGCTCAGTTCAGTTATGGGATGTTTTATCAATCAGGTAAATGAGTCTGTCCCTTACATATATAAAAAAAACTTTATAACAATTTCAGCTGCTGATTCAACTTTCGTAAGAACCATCTCAACAGAGTAATAGGTTTATTCTGTTATATACAGTAGTTTTATATTGAGATCCCTTTTCCTGCCAGAACCGGTTGAGGGCTGCAGCAGAATGCCCAGGTAGGAGAAAACTCAAGCAGAGAAAGCCTAAGGTCCTGAGCGGGCAAACCGACATTCATCCTTGACTCTGAAACCCTGAGAGACGCTCATCTCTCCATATGGGCCTGATGTTATCCTCACACTGAGATCATGAGTAAACAAGAACCTCTGACAAAGAGGAATTAGCTCTGATCTAATGCCCCCTAAACTTTTAAGTCTGAGAAGGACTGAGCTCCTCTGAAGTAAAACTAGCCAGGTTGATCTAACTGCATCCAGGCAAATATCCCTTTGGCCCCTTAGAGGTAGCCATGGGTCTGTCCTTTGTCTGCTTGCTTCCTTAAATGTGTCTAATTTTGTCCTAAACTCCCTACTTGTATCCTACTGATTTTGTTTGCAACTTTACCTCTTTGAGAATTTCTCAACCCCAGTTTCTTTACTGTGACTCTAAACTCTGTCAGTTATCTATTGTTGTACAGCAAACTATTCAAAAACTTAGTGGTTTAAAATATAACAGTTTGTTGTTTCTCATTTGGGCCATTCCCTCTCCGCAGTGGCCTTTCAATTCAGACGTTTTCACTTCACGGTGGTCTCAGGGCAGTGGTCCAGAAGGCCAAAGGCAAAAGCTGCAGGGCCTCTGGAAGTCACTCCATAGAACACAAGATCAACATACAAAAATCAATTGTATTTCTGTGTATTAGCAGCCAAAATTTGAAATTACAAAATTAGAAAAATAATGCAATTTACGGTAGTATCAAAAATATAAAGTACTTAGGGATGAATCTGATAAGAAATGTGAAGTATACTTAGACACTGGAAAGTATAAAACAAGTGGAGTGATGTGCCTTGTTCATGAGTTTGAAGACTCAATATTGTCAAGATGTTATTTCTCCTCATATTGACCTATAAATGCTGTATAATCCAAATTCAAATCCCAACAGGTTTTTTGTTTTTTTGTAAAGAGTTTTGACCTTGAAAACTTCTTCAAAGGATATTGGGGACCCCTAGGAGTTTACAAACTATTCTTTCAAAACCATTAGCTTACACTTAGTAATCCCACCAACATGGTGGGATTGATTCTTTAAGGAAAGAGGAAGAAATTAATAGATACTTACCTGGTGGGCATCTAACCATGGCTACTACACATGTGTTTTCTACATTTATTTAACCATGTCTTGATTGAAGGACATTTGGTATATCTCAGTTCTTTTTTTCTGGGATTACAGATGATTTTTTTTAAAAGAAACTATTAAGATATATTATACATATACAAAAGTACACTTATTATTAAGTGTACAGCTTCGTGAGTATTCATAAGGCAAGTCCAGTCATGTGACTGTCACCCAGCTCAAGAAACAGAACATGGTCAACCACCCTAAGTGTAATCACCATTCTGACTTTGACTAGCACAGGTTGGTTTTGCCAGTTTTTGAATTTCATATAAATGGAGTAATGCATTACTTTTCTGTGTAGGCCATCTTGTGCTCACCATTAGGTGACATTCCTCTGTTGTATTTGTCACAGATTATTTTCGTTGCCATAAAGTGTTCCATTGTGGGAATGTATCACAATTTGTCCATTTTACTATTGATGGGCATTTGGGTAGTTTTCAGTTATTGGCCCTTAACGACTAGTGCTGCAATACATATTTTATTAATAAATTTTATTGAGGCATAATTTACAAACCTTAAAATTAGCCCAGTTTTAAGTGTGAGATTCTGTATATGTAAATTTGCCTTTTCTGACTTACTATATGTGGACTTGTACATACAATATGTGGGGTTTTTTGTTTTATTGTGAGTCTGGCTATTTTCACTTAGCATAAAATTTTTGAGGTTGATCCACGTAGCACGTACAAATATTTTCATCCCTCTGTATAATATTCCTTTGTATGGAAATACTCCATTTGATCTATCTATTCATCAGTCGACATTTTAGCTACCATGGAAAAAGATGCTCTGGATGTTCCAGATGTGCAATTTTAGATTAAAAACTCACTTTCTTGAAATAATTCTTCTTGTGATCTTTTAGGTCAGCCTCTTTCATAAATGAGCTTTTCTCTTGGCACTTGAACCTAAGGCTGATTGGAAATGAACCAAATCTGAATTAAGCTTTGGATTGGTACTTTCCCATTCCTCTTTTGTATGATTAGGTGTGGTATAGTAGAAAGGATACAGAATTCGGACTTAGATGTACCAAATCAAATCTCAGCTGGGTTCAGATCTCAGCTCCACAATTTAGTACGTGAGCTTAGGAAAGTTAGCTACTTGGTTTCCTCATCTATGAAGATAACGATAGTATTAATAACTTGGCAGGATTATGAGGACTAAATTTAGAAAAGGCAAAAACATACTAGGCACATAACAAGTATTAAAGATTTGTTAGTTTCCCAGAAGAAATGTAAATATTTAAATTACAGAGATGAGAAGACTTTTACTCTAGTTCCTTCCCAGCCTATCGGCCAACCACACTCCCTGTTTGCCCAAAATCAGTCTTAGGTTTATAATCTTGAATAAGTCATTTAATTTCTCTAAACCTCAGTTAGAAACGTGAGGCAGTCTAGAGAGGACCAGCTCATATTAAGATAAACCTTCTAACTTGAAGTATTTTACCGTAATGAAATGGCTATCACCTTTTGGAACTTGATAGGTTATTTTGAAAGGATTTTCTGTTGTTCTAGGATTTAGAAAATTCGCTTCGTTTCACCTTTTGATATCAGGAGAAACATTCCTGCCAGTAGTACCAGTATCTTTTGTCTCAGTTCATAGCATCACCATTCTTACTTTGTCCCTTCCTCTTTCCAGAATGTGGCTGTTTTCTCTGTGCCTGCAGTCGTTTTCCTGGTGTCTTCCTTCACCCAGGCTACTGTGGCAAAATTTCTTTCTTTTTACTTATGTACCCAGGAGCCTCCTCAAAGTCAGCTGCTATAATGAGAAACAACTAGAAATTGTCTTTGAACTACCACACAGACAAAACTCAGTTCTTTTCAATCTGGTCGTGATTATCCTCATGTTTGGGTTATCCTTCTGTTAATTTCTCCTCTGGGAAAGTGACAGGTGCTCTTTTTTCCCCCTTTGTATTTTTTTAAAGTTGAAATTCACATAACAGAATTAACCATTTTAGAGCATGCAATTCAGTGACATTTAGTACATTTACAGTGTCCTGCAACCATCACCTCTATCTTTACCAAAGAAGACCCCATACCCTTTAAAGTTGTAGTCATTTTCCATTCCCCCCTCTTTCCAGCCTCTAACAAACATTGATTTGCTTTTACCTTAATTACCTGAAAACAATCTGAATTTACCCTACCCCTATTCTGAATATTTCTTATAAATGGGATTATACAATGTGTGACCTTTTTTGAGGGGATTTTGATAGGGATTATATTCAATCTGTAAATCTCTTTGGGGAGTATTGCCATTTTAGCAATATTTAAGTGTTTTATTTTTAATTGAATTGTAAGTGGAATCCTTTTCTTAATTCCCTTTTTGGATTGCTCATTGCTGGTTCAGTGAAAACAATCACTTTTTGTCTGATGATCTTGTATTCTGTAACTTTGCTAAATTTGTGTGTTACCTTTAATAGTTTTTTTTTTTTTTTTTGTAGATTCCTTAGAAATAAGATCATTTCATTTGCAAAAAGAGTTTCCGATTTGTGGGCCTTTTTTTTTCCCTTGCCTAATTGCTCTGGCTACAACTTCCAGCACAGTGTTAAATAGAAGTGGAGGAAAAGGGCATCCTTATTTTATCTCTGATCTTAGGAAGAGAGCTTTCAGTCTTCTGCCACTGAGTATGGTAGCTTTGAGGTTTTGATAAATGCCCTCTATCAGGTTGGGAACGTTCCATTCTATTCCTAGTTTATTGTGTGTTATCATAAAAGTGTTGATTTTGTCAAATGTTTTTTCTACATCAATTGAGATGATGATGTGGGGTTTTTTTCCCCTTCATTCTATTAATGTGGTATATTGCATCAATTGACTTTTGTATGTTGAACCACCCTCATAATCCTGGGATACATCCCACTTGGTCATAGTTTTAATGTGCTGCATAGTCGTAGTATGCTGCTGGATTTGGTTTGCAGGAATTTTGGTCTCTAGGTTTCTTGTGGTGTCTTTGTCTAGCTGTGGGATCAGAGTAATCCTGGCCTTACAGAATGAGTTGGGAAGTGGTCCCCTCCTCCTGGGCTTTTTTTCATTGGAAGGTTTTTGATTACTAATCAGGTGCTTTCACTTGTTATACTTGTGTTCAGATTTTGGGGTAATTTGAGCCTCTTCTTTTTTTTTCCTTCAGTCTAGTTAAAGGTTTGTCAATTTTGTTGATCTTTTCAAAGAACTAACTTTTTGGTTTCATTAATGTTCCTCTGTTGGTCTCCTGTTTTTCTTATTTCATTTATCTGTGCCCTACTCTTCATTTCCTTCGTTCTGCTAGCTTGGATTTGGTTTGCTTCGTCTTTCCCCCCTTTTTCTTTAAGGTGTAGATTATTGATGAGACATGTGACTTTTTTTTCTGTTTTAATGTAGCTGTTTATGTCTATAAATTTCCCTCAGCACTGCTTTCGCTGCAGCCCATCTTTTATGATATGTTGTGTTTTAATTTTCAGCTATCTCTAAGTACTTTCTAATTTCCCTTGTGATTTCTTCTTTAATAACCCTCTGGTTGTTTAAGAGTATGCTGTTTAACTTATGCATATTTGTGAATTTTCTAGTTTTCCTTCTGATGTAAATTTCTTGAGTGGCCTAACATACGGTCTCCTCTGGAGAATCTTCTGTGTGCACTTCAGATTGTGTATTCTATTGTTAGGTTTAATTTTTTTTTTTTAATGTATAGTGTTACTCAGCTCCTCTATTTCCTAACTGAATTTCTGAGTGGTTATTTTATCCATTACTAAGTAAGTTATTGAAATTTCAACTTACTTTAGAAATACTGACTTCTCTTTTAAATTCTGTCAATTTTTACTCCATAGATTAGGTTTATTTAGGTTTATAATTCTGACATCTTCTTGACTGGTTGACTTTTTATTAATATACAGTGTCCCTCTTTGTCTTTTATAACTGTTTTTGACTTGAAGTGTATTTCGTGAAGTCTATAACGATACTGCTATCAGTGGAATCCCCCCCCCCGAGATGTTGAGTACCTGTGAATGTCACAGTATTTAAAAGTGGGGTTGTTGAGCTTCTTGTTTGTGTAGATTTATGTCCTTTTTTTTTTGATTTGGGGCATTTTTGTCTTTTATATTTCCAAATACTCATTCTGCTCCATTCTCTTCTCTCCTTCTGGGACCCTCTGTTGATTTGCTTAATGGTTCTCCACAGGTCTCTTAGGCTCTGTTTATTTTTCTTAATTTTTTCTTTCTATTCTTTGGTCTAGATACTCTCAGTCAAACTTTAAGGTAAGTTTGCTGATTTGTCTTTCTCAAATCTGCTGTTGAATGAATCCCATAGTGAATTTTTCACTTCAGATATTAAACTTTTCAGCCCCAGAATTTCTCTTTGGTTCCTTTTTATTACTGTCTCTATGTTGACATTTTTCTGTTTGTCGAGACACCATTCTCCTTTCCTTTAGTTCTTTGTCATCGGTTTCCTTTAGCTCTTTGAGCATGTTTTTAGAAACCATATTCTTTGTGTGATCTCTCTAAAGGCTCTATTCTCTTAAGCTGGTGCTTGTGATTTGACAGAGATTTCCTTACATGTCTTGTGTAACTCACTTTTTTCTTGATTCAGTGTTCACTAGGTTGCTGTAAACCTTGACTATTTTCCAGAGTTCTTACAAAGTTGATTCCAGCGGTTTGCGGGGGAGGGTGTGGTGTGTGTGTGTGTGTGTGTGTGTGTGTGTGTGTTCGGGCTGGGTCGGGCTCCTGTTGGGGGACATTTTGGCTGATGGCACTTTCTGACGGGGATGGGTATGCTATTCAGTAAGATGGGGTATTGCACTTTATTTATAAGAATAAGCAGTTCTCATCAAATTGCCATTATTTATCCAGTGGATAATATCCACAGTATGAGATGTCCTTTCATCATGAAGAAGAAACTGGCTTCATTGAGTATAGGAGGTTATGGAGTGGATTTAAAGTCCAAATTAGTGTAACTGGGTTGAGTAAAAGAATTTTCTCTTCATCATTTAATGTTGCAGTACTTTATGGAAAGTGTTGAATTGCTTCCTTTGAAGAAATTTTCTTAAAAGCAGCCATGACCTAGGTGTAAAAGTCCTTGGTTACTAGTCTCAAGGCAGGATTTTTAGATCTAGGTCTGCTCAGATAACTTTGTGGTCTTGAACAGGCTTGTCTTCATTGGCATTCCATTCCATTGGATTGTACTTAGCCTAGATAGTTTTTAAGATATTTTCAACTCTAACTTTATTTTTATTATTATTATTATTATTATTATTATTATTATTTTGTTACTTGAAGTAGCTCAGATAGGAGAAAGGTAAGAAAGGCAGTTATGGTGAAAAGAAAACGAAGAAAACATGTATCTGATTTAATAATTATGTTGGGTTTTTTAAAGTTCCCACTGCTATTCATCTCTACATTTCAAACAAATTTTATTTCATTATCGTAATATGTTCTCATAGAAGTTTCAGACAATGTAGTTAAAGCTCAAATTGCCCTCAGTCATCACCTTGTTCCACAATGGAGAATATTATGTTTTTCAGGTCTTTTTTAAAAAGTTAAGCAAAAATGTTACCAAACCATATGTATGTGTGTATATAGTCTTATTGTTTCTGTTTAACAGTATTTTTGCCAGTAATTCCATATCATTCTTTACAGAGACTTCATGTAATAGTCTATCTTGATAATATACCTTGATTTATTGAAACAGTTTTTCCTTGATACGGAGAGTTAGATTCCTTGATAAGGAGAGTTAGATTCTTTCCATTTTTAGCTATTATAAATGTGCTATAGTGAACCTCCATGTTCCAGTTAATTTTCCTAGGGTAGATACTTTGAGGTAGAATTCCTGGAAGTATTTTTGGATCTTACCTGATAGGTGACTAGTATTTATCAATTTCTTGTAATCTGTCCAGAGTTGTTACTACGTTAATATATTAACATATATTGTAAATTTATTTATACCATGTATATATACATATATACAATATTTGGACATTTTATGGATATGGGTTTTTTTGGCATAATAAAGTGTCATGGAATTGATTTCATGCTATTGTGCATTGACTACATGTATCATAATTCATACTACTGGTCCCCTCCTGAAATTTAGTTTTCTACTTTTACTACTAAAAAACAGTGCCATGACTATATATGTCACTTTATAAATGTGATTATAGTTTTGGAGGATAAATTCCTAGTAGTTGAAATTAACTTAAAAAGGTGTAAGTACTTACAATTTTGATAGATATTGCCAAATTGTCCTTAGGGGGTTTTGCTGTTATCTCTGTTAAGAGTTCCTGTTTTTCCTACAGCCTTGCCCACACAGTATTTTGTCAGACGTTTGGATCATTGCCAGTATAACAGGGGAACAATACTGTGGCACAGTCATTTTCATTTGAGTTTCTCTTGTTATGGGTGGATTGAATTTTTTATCATTATTTTTGTTTGTTCATATGTTTGAAAACCATGTTTTTACTGAGTTGCCATTTTTCTGTTGGGCTCTTAGACTTTGCTTATAGTGGAATTTGCCATGCAGAGAGCTTTTTATGTTTATGTAGTCAGATGTATCAATCTTAAGACCTGAGATTCCGTGCTATTCTTAGAAAGAACTTTTCCATTCTGAGATTAAAAGGTTCTTGCATAGTCAAAATAGTCTCACTTTTAATATACTAAGTGAAGTTACTGAGTAGAATCAAGGGAAGGCATTCCTCTTTAGCACTTACATGCAGCAGTATTTGTTATATCATCTAGACCTATGATTCTTTTCGTTTTTGTGCCTCTGGTAGATCTGGTCATCTTTGGGGGCCTCCTACTCAATCTGGTTATTTCTGTCTTAGATCTAAAGGTTAAAATATAGAATAAAAGGTTAGATCTTAGCTGTATTTCTCTTAGCATTTCATTTTCTAGTAGATAAGACAATACAAAATTACCACTTTGCAACATACGCAGTTTTTTCTTCAGCGTGATGACAGTAAGGATAGGCTTTATTACATTTTCCTCTCATCTTGTTGCTTCTATTATATCAGTAAAATTCTAAGAATTTTTTTTCCTGAAAAAAAATTTATCTTTTCATTGGCTATATTTATAACAATGTATATACAAGAAATGGTTATTGGTTAACTGTAAACTTAAAAAGAATGGTATATCTTTTCATCTAGATCCCAAGGAAGAGAAAGAGGAAGAAGATCCTGCCCTCCCTCAGGAAGTTTCCCTCGCTGCAGCTAGGCCGAGCCGGGGCTGGCGCAGCAGCAGCAGGACGTCTGTCTCTCGGCACCGTGACACAGAGAACACCCGAAGCTCTAGATCCAAGACTGGTTCCTTGCAGCTCATCTGCAAGTCCGAACCAAATACAGATCAGCTTGATTATGGTACAGTGCAAGTAGAGTGTGGTTCTTCCATAACCAGTTGCCTGTTGGTTTTAAATATAATGTTGAATGTTTACCAGAACAGCTTAACTTTCAGGGGCAGGTGTGGGGGTATAGGAAGGGTTCCTTTTTGACATTTTGTGGATAATTCTCCTTTTGTATAATTACCCTAGGCAGTAATTTGATTTGAGTCTCTTGGCTACAGAGAGAAAATATCTGTACCCACACAGATAAGTTTTGTTTGGACTTTATTTTTCCAGATGTTGCTGAAGAGCATCAGTCTCCGGGTGGCATTAGGTAAGAAACTTTTAATGTTTTATATTCAAATCTTTGGGTACGTAGAGCACAATCACATCAAATGATGTGGTTGTTTTCTGCTTGAAATAATTGAGTCAACTGTTTTTTAGCTCTTAGTGTCACTGAGCCATCATTGCCTTGCTTTTATTTAATGAAGGGATTATTTCACTTCGTATTTAATGAAGTAATGAAGTTATGTCTAGGACTTGAGTATTTTTAGTTCCAGTTATTCTTTACGATTAAGCAACTAGATGGCAGTCCAGCCAGACCACAAGAATGAAAATCCTAGATAACTTACTGTGAATCTTTTGGCTCCCTCTAAATAAATGACCAGATATAATTCTTACAACTTGAATTTGTAATCTCTATTTGCTGCTTTTTAGCAGTGATGAGGAGGAGGAAGAAGAAGAAGAGATGTTGATCAGTGAAGAGGAAATTCCCTTCAAAGATGACCCAAGAGATGAGACCTACAAACCCCACTTAGAAAGGCATGTCTCGAATTTGTTGGTGAAAAATAAGTTAGAAAAGCCTTATTGTATGCTTTTATTTCACCTTGTTGCCCAACTAATGGGTATGGACTTAATTTTAAATGAGTAATTATGCACTTGTTTTGCGACTTTAACGTTATCTTATTAACCCCTCATACAGCCATCTCTTCCATTTATAGAACTTTGTTTTGATCATATCCAAATTATTATGATGTCTGCATGTTTTATCTTAAGATATCATGATTGCCTGAATACTTAAGATTTCGTTCTTTTGTCTTGTTTCTCTTTACAACTATAGTGAGGTTTGATTCTAAGGCATTGTTAGCCTGGGAGTCAGCTCATAGGCTTTTAAATATAATTGTGTGATTACTGTGCATATGAGAAGGAATGGTTGGCTGGAAACCACATTTCATAGGCGGGGATTATAATTTCACAAGAAATCAGTGATAACTTCAGACTTTACCCCGTTGTCACAGTTGTCCTTGAAAAGGTCCTTTGCTGGATACCAATGTTGAAATGTATTTATAATTTCAGGGAAACCCCAAAACCACGGAGAAAATCAGGCAAGGTGAAAGAAGAGAAAGAGAAGAAAGAAATAAAAGTGGAAGTAGAGGTAGAAGTGAAAGAAGAAGAGAATGAAATTAGGGAAGATGAGGAGCCTCCTAGGAAGTGAGTAGGCAGTTACTTTTAAAAATGGGAACTTAACAGATTTTCAAGCCACTAGTGGAAAAAAGGGTGGGCGTGTGAGGAACGATATTGCCATACACGTATTGCTGTCTCAGGCAACTGACAGTTTCTTTGGAGAGACTCTTCTCAAAAGTTGCAAGAGTTTAATTCAAAGCAGTACTTAAAGACATTCAAATGAGTGGGTAAGACAGTAGCTATAGGATGCAGAGTGGGTGGAGACAGCAAGAAGTCTGGCAAATGTAGGTCCTCTAAAGAGGCCAAATAAGGCAAATGGCGTGATAACCTTGACCAGGTGTATACTCTGTGCCTAGCAGTTATTTCTGGTCGTATAAGTAGCTTTTTTTCAGTATGTAGGCGTTTGTCTCTGCTGCCAGGAGAGTATAGTTTATATTCTGAGAGTTTTTAGATGATAGCTTCTTACTATACTTTTTAAATTTATAAAATTTAAGTGGTGGACTTTTTACTGAAACAACTCTTTTAAGTAGTAACCTTGAGGTTTATGTAATCTTCCATAAGAATGCACAGTTTATGAAAGGTACAGTATTTTAGCTTGTGGTGCGGATGTACTTGTAAGTGAAATCACT
Source organism: Camelus ferus (assembly GCF_009834535.1). Taxonomy (NCBI): domain Eukaryota; kingdom Metazoa; phylum Chordata; class Mammalia; order Artiodactyla; family Camelidae; genus Camelus; species Camelus ferus. Next base: position 33,971,598 of record NC_045705.1, read on the forward strand.
TCACGGTGAAATCTTTGGTCGGCCAGATATGTCTTTGGCTCTATGTATCCTGGGTTATCCTTTGTCTCTTCCACCTGCTCCTTGGTCTTAAGTATGTGTCCTCAGCTATCCTCCACTACAAGCTTCAGTCTGGAATATGTGGGCAGTTACACTGTTCTTTAATTATAGGAGAGGAAGAAGGCGAAAAGATGACAAAAGTCCACGATTACCCAAAAGGAGGTGAGTAATTTATACTCCTGCCATGTTGTGTCTTCTTTCTGGTGGTGGGCCCTTCACTCATGTGTTCAGCCCTCATAATTATCCTGCAGGAGTGGCTAGTTAAAAATTTCACAAAAACTTCAAAACTTCATGAATGTCCTTGATGCAGAGTTACTGTGTTTTTATTTCCATTGTAGGATCTTAAAGTTCCTAAAAATTTTAACACTTCTTTTCCTTTTGGGGGTGTGCTAGTTTACTTTGTACTCTGTTTTAAAAGCTGTATTAAATAATTTCTGGTTACTTCTAACGTCAATTCTGTGCAAGCTATAAACTAGTAAAGAGACTTTAATTCTTAGTACTATAAGGTAGCTATTCCCTATACTGCAGTTTGAGTTAAAGACCACTGTGTGTACTGCCTCTTTACTGTTGCTCACTTTTCTCCTACATGTTGATAATAGAAAAAAGCCTCCAATCCAGTATGTCCGTTGTGAGATGGAAGGATGTGGAACTGTTCTTGCTCATCCCCGCTACTTGCAGGTCAGTGGACTTGTTCAGTAAGGCAGCCTTTCTACTAGTTCTCATATTTTATGAGACTTTACAATTTGTGAACTTGTGTAGCCTTTATCATCATTATATAATGTCAAGAAAAATATTTTTTAAACATAAAATTACTTCAGTTGTGGGGTTTTTTGTTTGTTTTTTTTGTTTGTTTGTTCAAGTGACTAAGAACCTAAGCTTAAATATTTCCTTGGAATCTTGGAATATTCCAGTGTTTCTCATTATGGTGCAAGTACTCCTGATGTAAGAGATGATTGTGTAACCACATACCAAGGCGCAGATGAACAGATTTTATTTTAATGTATAATTTTAAAGAATAAAATTAGCAACTGAAACCCATGGTTTCTTGAATACTATTTAGAATAAATTGAAAATTTTTTAGTTTTTAGGGGTTTTTTTAAGTGAGTTTTTTTTTTTTTTTTGAGCTTGTATTTAGGCCTGGCAGAAAACACGAAAGTGAAAAGTTGATTACTAAAGCTGAAGACGTGCCTGTTTGATCTTTAGCAGCAAGTCTAACGTAAGACGCAGGCCTTTCTGTGTCAGTCTGGTTCTGCTGTAATGATTACATCTGCTATTCTTTTGTCGCGTGTTGTCTGCGGCACGAGCACCGTCCGATACACGATCCCTGCACTCTCACGACAGCACTCTGAGACAGTTGTCATCACCTCCATGTTACAGATGAGAACTGGAGCTCACAGTGTTGGAGCTCGTCTTCTGAGATTGCACTGCCCGTGAATGGCAGATCCTGATTGGAATCCAGGTCTCTTTCCGTAGCCTGTGTTCTTAACTGTTTTATTAAACTGCTCCCTATTCATTTGGTTTTCCTTCAACACTTTTGACTTAGCAAAGAAACGAGATGAGCTTTCAGGAAGCCTTAATTTTTATCCCCGTTCACTTTCTTTTACTGTTTTAGCACCACATTAAATATCAGCATTTGCTGAAGAAGAAATACGTGTGTCCCCATCCCTCCTGTGGGCGACTCTTCAGGCTTCAGAAGCAACTTCTGCGACATGCCAAACATCATACAGGTGCTTGCGTAAATAAAATGTTTTACCAAATAGCTAAATGCACCGTGCTTGTAAGTGCTCAGATTGGTAATATTTTTTTCTGATCTATCCATCCATTCAACACCACCAAGTTCACTTGTAGTAGCCTTGATTTACAGCTAAGAAACTGGAGGCTGGGCAGCATTAGTTAACTAGCCGATGGTCACACGGCTAATTTTTAGCAGAACCGTGGTTTCTAATGCTCCTTGGGCAGATGGGTACTTGTAGTGTCTGCCTGGACTGAAGATGAGGAGTGTGTGGGGAGAAAGCCTAAGTGGTAAGGAGGCCTGCTTACAGTTCGTGTTGAGCCAGGGCGCTCCCGGGACGGCTGCCGCCGCCGCAGTCAGAAGGCCTAGCTGCTGCGTTCACATGTGCCCTCCTGTGGGCGCTGTTGGCTCGGAAGGAGAAACTGAGTCTCTGTGTTGAGTGGATTCAAACATCATTCATTTATAACCACTTTAGTAATCATTTACTAAATGATTACTAAATGTGTGACTTAGGAAAGTTAATTTCTTCTCTTCTCACTTTTCCTCATTTATAAAATAAGGCATAAAAATGAAATAACATATAAAGTGCTGTTCAAATGTTTATATTTGGTTAATACAATTTTATGATGTCAGTGTTAGACTTTTCCAATTTAGTGTATACTGGCTGCCTTTGAAAATATGATTTATTTAAACAAATAGATGCCCCTCACTCGTTTGCCATGCTGCTGTGGGGCTGGAAAAGTGGGCAAGACCTGGGGGATCAGATACCAGGAGCAGTCCCTGGGTTAGAAGTGTGCATTTTTAGGCTCAGTTATTACTCAGTGATGTAGAACAGAGATCAGTAAGCGTTGGCATCACTTGAGCTATGTGAGTGGCAGAGATCCCAGACCTGCTGAATCTCACCTGCGTCTGCTGGGTCCCCAGGTGATTCCTCAGTACATTCAGGTTTGAGAAAAACGTGACTTTAAATGAAAAGCATAGAAAATGTGTAATGGCCACTTATTCAACAAATATATATTGAGCATCTGTCCACTTTCTCCCCAACCAAATTTGTATTTAATTACTTCTTATTCAAGTAAAGAAGTAATTAAATACAATGCTTCTTTGCCCCGTAGATTCCACATCATGTTACCAAATTCATCAAAAATCCCGAGAAATTTGGGGGGTTGTGAAATGACAGAGGGAGGTGGTTGAAATGTGTGGAAGATGAGGGGTAAGAGAATGAGGGAAAGAAATACAGGTACTGTTTGCATATATTTGGTAGCAGTAGCTTGACTCTTTTGAAAGAAGTTTAAGTTGTTTATCTTGGGAAACATTTTTTTAAACCTGAAATGGAACATGAAAGTACCAGGTTAGATGTGGATCACTTTTCTTCAGGGAGTACCAAATTTTTGTGATGGCAGTGGTGGTGGATGAATGCCAGATTCTTTATATGTAGATATTCAACTTTCACAGTGTGTGAAAACAGTTGTTTTAAGAATAAAATATATGAAAATTTTGTAGTTGTTCACTTGCTAAGCAGTTTATCCAAGACATAGATTACTGGTAAACTTGAGATTAGGATTTCAGGTCTCATATTACTATCTAGGTGTGGTTTTTTTGTTTTTTGTTTTTAATAGATTCTAATGCTACTGAATAAATGGACCAAAAAGTGATGAAAACAATATTATTTGCTTTTAAGTTTTGTTTATCCAAAGTGCTTGTACATTGAAAGCAATTGCTTTTCCTCTAAAGTCACCTGCCTGATCATCTGCGTACTTGTTGAAAGCAAGGTTAATATACTGAAGAGGGATACTAAGTGGAACACTAACCACGTTATTTTTTTTTTCTTAGATCAAAGAGATTATATCTGTGAATATTGTGCTCGAGCCTTCAAAAGTTCCCACAACCTGGCCGTGCACCGGATGATTCACACTGGCGAGAAGCCACTGCAGTGAGTACTTACGGTGAACGTCGGGGTGAGAAGCGCATATCCCCCACTTAGGGGTTAGCCCCTTTACAGGCGTTTCAGCTGCCACTGCTGTTTACTTTTATTAAATAGTGGGTATTTAAAGTTAAAGAGCGGGTATTAATTAGGAGAGCTACTTAGTGACCTTTTTCTTCTGTTTCCTCTTAAAGAAGGGGGGAAAAATCAGATTAATTTTCTATCTAGTAACTTTTTCTAATCTTTCACAAGAAGTATATACATGACTGACTGTTGCTTATATACATGACCTCTAAGTTCTCATCCTGGCTTTAAGTAGGAGGCCTCTTCTTTGCTCTATTTGATCAGCCATTCATTTTCCACTTTCTTTAGATGCGAGATCTGTGGATTTACCTGTCGGCAAAAGGCATCCCTTAATTGGCACATGAAGAAGCATGATGCAGATTCCTTCTACCAGTTTTCTTGCAATATCTGTGGCAAAAAATTTGAGAAGAAGGACAGTGTAGTGGCACACAAAGCAAAAAGCCACCCTGAGGTGCTGATTGCTGAAGCTCTGGCTGCCAATGCAGGCGCCCTCATCACCAGCACAGATATCTTGGGCACTAATCCTGAGTCCCTGACACAACCTGCAGATGGTCAAGGTCTTCCTCTTCTTCCTGAGCCCTTGGGAAATTCCACCTCTGGAGAGTGCCTCCTGCTAGAAGCTGAAGGGATGTCAAAGTCATACTGTAGTGGGACGGAACGGGTGAGCCTGATGGCTGATGGGAAGATCTTTGTGGGAAGTGGCAGCAGTGGGGGCGCTGAAGGGCTGGTCATGAACTCGGATATACTCGGTGCTACCACAGAGGTTCTGATTGAAGATTCAGACTCTACTGGACCTTAGTGGAAGGGAAGACTTTGGGCGCTGGGACAGCTAAGACTTTGTATTTAAAAGATAAAAAGGACAAAAAAAAAATTTAAAGCATTTAAAATCTAGTAAAATAACTGAAGGGCCTGCTCTTTCCATTGTGGATCACAGCACACACACACACACACACACACACACACACACACACACACATCTCCCCTTCTCCCTCTATTCTCCTCCTCATAAAATTGATGTTGCCTTTACCAGAAAGCTAGACAAAGAAGCAGCTCTTAAAGTGAGGGTTACTCTTACCTTCAGTTCCAGCCAGGCAGACTTCCTGGTCATCAGCAGATCCCCCTTTACTCTGATGTGCTCTGGATCAGCTTTTAATTCTCAATGATATATTAATATCCTCTAAACCCCTTCTCCTCCTTTACTGCTGCCCTGTGGTTCTGGCTTCTACCCCCTGCAGCACATTTATCTTCAGAATACCTTATAATTCTAATCTCTGGAGGCTGGCAGCTTGACTTGGCACTTTAAGGCCCCTTAGCAGGGTGAGCTGTTAAAACAGCACACATCTCTCACCCCCTTTTCTTCCATTCCCCCTGGGTTTAGGAAAGGAAGGATCCATGGGGACCACCTCCCACCTCTTCACCTTCACCACCTTCCTCAGTCCCCCTCCTGACACCTCCGTAAGGTTCTCAGTGGTGCTCCCTTGCTTGGAAGCAGGCCCCCAGCAGGGAGGGGGCTGCCCTCTGCGTGGTCTCTCTGACCACAAGACAGGGCTCTGCATCAGTGAGGCAGTGAGAAGAGTCCCAGGCTAAAGGCAGAGATTTGCACTTTGAACATGTGTGTCTTTGTGTTGTGAAACCTGAGAGTCCTTATTTATTAATGGAAAGTCTGATTTTTTTTTTTTTTTTGTCTTTGTTGCTGTGTTTTGTGGGGCTGGGAGAGAGTAGATTATTCTGATGTGGGGTCCTTTGCGTAAGAGGTACTTGTAGAAGGTGAGATGTAGGGTTGAAGAAGCACCGCCAGCCCCTAAAATCATAGCTTTCTCCAGTGGCCTTTAAAGAAAGCTGGTCCTCCACACTAACACAGTCACTACAGTAGCCCCGTGCTTTGTCAGAAGCCTTTTTGGGGAAAGACGTTAGGTTTGTGGTAATTAGCGCTCTTTGAGTCTTTAGAACATTGAGATTTAGGAATTTTGAGGGGATGAGGAAAACTGTTCAGAGTCTAAATTAGAGATAAAAGGTTTTCTCTTATGAACTTGTTCGTTTTCTTTTTTTGTCCCCATCATTTCTTTGTACACGCCTCCTGTTAGCCCAGCTCGGGCCCCTGCTGCGCTTTTGCTTTGCTTTGTCGTTGGTGCGTTCCAGCTCCCTGTTGGTGAAGGACACTGCCATCAGGGAAGGAATGGTCCGCATCATGCAGTTTGAAGTCAAAGAAAGTTGATGTATTTTGTTTCGCTTTTAGTAACCCTTCCGAAACAGAAAGGTTTCCACGAAGTTAGTCATCCATATAATGCTTTGCTTTCACCCGAAATTCTGGGGATCACCCCTTCCCTTGAGACAGGGGTTTTCGTGGGGTGGAACACTTACTTACTACTGTCCATGGGAGAAACTGTGTTTTTGTACAACTCCATAACTCCCAGAAGACTAAAAACCTATTTTGGCTCATTTTTGGAGAATTAGAAGGGCAGTTTCTCTCCTCCGTACCTCAGAAGCTGGAATTAAAGGCTTGCCCTATTCATTGTTTGTCAGAAATGTATGATGGTTGTTGGAAAGAATGAAGTTTGCTGAGAATGAAATAAGGAGCAGCTTGTTTTTCACGAACACTAAAACTACAAAGTTTATCAATTTTCTCTGATTTTTTTCCATAAAGAAGGGTAACAAAATGTCATCTCTGAAAGAGGCTGGCTTTACACCCACTAGTGTCAGCGGTTGGGATGCTGGAGAATAGGGGGTGAGACACCTACAGTGAGCAGTCCTAAATGCACTATTGTTTCTTTTCAGTGTCGCAGACTTGCCATCCCTCCAGTGTTGGGGTGAGCAGTGGAATAAGGCTAGAAGGGACGTAGAATGCTTTCCTGCCCACAGTGAGGACATGGAGTTGACTTTGGTATGTTGAGTAGATTTGAAAACACAAGATTGATCAGATGGGTCGACGACAAAGTTGCTCCGCTCCTGGACGAGTCCATTTGGTAGTGTTTCACTAGCTAGCTTCTACACCCCACACTTAACCTTTGTCCCGTCACACTTACCTTATCCTTTGTCTCCTCCATGAGTTGCATTTGCAGTGGTTAGTCTTCAGATATTTTAGCCACCCACACAAAAGCAAACTGCATTAAAAAACAACAACAAAACCTTGATGAGATAGAGGGAAAATACGTTCTTCCCTGAATCACACTCCTCCCCACTGAAAGCAACCAGTTAGTTCTGATAATTAGAAGTTTCTGTTCTTTGTCCCCTGTTTTAGTCCTCTTCATGGCTACCATTTGCCTGCAGTTTGCTTCAGTAAATTATTGTAGCAGTTTGCGATACATTTTAAAATACTTCCATGGACTTGGTTTTTTTTCCTTTTGAGAAAGGGATGTTAGCAAAGTAATGAGTTGGTTTGAGTGAACTGTCTTGTACTAGGTTCTCTTCCCTTTTCCTTTCTGTTCCTCATGCTGTTTACTTCATTGTCCTTCTGAGGAACTCTTTTAATCTTAAAATTCTGCATTTCCTCATCTTACTCAGATTCTGTTACCTTTTTGATAACTCTTCCCACTGCATATTCTCAGTCTTGAACTAGCAATTCTGAATTCTGAAAATGTAATTGAGCTACAAGTATTCTTTCTGCAAGACGTGCTTCCCCCTTGTTTGTGGTTGCCCAGGATAATTTTGCATAACTGAGACTTAATATGCTTCAGAGAGTTTCGATAAACACTGGCCAAGATTACTGGGAGTAAAACATAGATATATTAAGGTAAGGAAAAGCATCCACACAGAGCACTTGAACCTCCTTTGTACCTGTTTGGAGAAAAAAATACAAAGAGTGTACTAAACTAAGGTTATTGCAGTCTGGTTGTTTGAAGTACCATTTTCCCCTCCTGTCTTTTTCCCACTTTTCAATGTACTCAAGAAAATTGAAAAATTGTAATGAATCAATTTAAAATACTTTATTTCCTAAAAGCCTTTTTGCCTATTGTAATATGCAGGACCCTTCTCCTTTGATGGGAGAGACAGGTAGTTACCTGAATCTAGGTTGAAAAGGTTATGTAAAAAGAAATTATAATAAAAGGGATACTCTGCTTTTCAAGTCCTTGTTTTCTCTTAATCTAGGTAAGGCATATCCAAAATAAGTATGTAAAGAAGAAAAATAAAAGTTGTCTTCATGGAAGCAACTGGTCTTCCTTGGTTGTACTGAGTTAAGTCATCCTGGGGTAAAGTAGTGGATGCTGCTAAATGAGAAAACCAAGTGCCCTCAGAACAGGTTTTCTGTAGCCGATGCTGTGGTTTGCGCTTGTTGAGAATTGGTTAGTTCCTGATTTCTCATACTGAGGTGCCGTATGATTCTGTGGTCACCTGGTGGACTTGGAACTCCTTTCCATGTTTCGGCGGTCTGGGAAAGATGTGAGAAGAGCCTTAAGTAAGCTGTGAGGTTAATTTCACTCTGATAATGACAAGGCCCTGATAGCGTTTAATATCAGTGCTTTTCACAAAACTCATTGTCCTTGTGAGTACAAAGTTGTTAAAAAAAAAAAAAAAGGAAAGGAAAAAGAATCCTCCCTTCTTAAAAGGCCTGCTGTGACAGCCACTCAGGCCTCATCTCTTTATCCTTTACGTCCCTTGATTATCGTTTATGTGTGGAAATTTGAGAAGGCTTGTTTCAATTTAGAGGCAATGCCCATGATAGGAAATAGTGAAACTAATGGATTGACTTGAGGATGAAACTTGTAACTCTCACCCAGTTGGCGTCATCCTCCAGCCTACCGAGTTAAATGCACTAGAACAACAACTCTCCAAGCGCTTTTCGGCTCTATGCCTTCATTTCGAAGTCCAGCTCATTCTCTGACTTTGTTAAGAAGCAATGTAGTATGACTTGGGATAAGGAAGAAAAAGAAAAGCATGTTGTCACTTGAGTGAGACTGCCTTAGAGACGTTACCAAGTCAGGGCTGGGTGTTCCCTGTCCTTTGGAAGAGAACAGGCCTAAACAGTACCTTCCTCCTCCTGTAGCTACAAGGAAGGCACCATGATTGAGATCAGAGATGCTTCCTTACGTGATTTTCAATCAAGTGTACATTTAAACACATAGCAAAAGCATGGGAGTAAAAAGACACTATATTTTTACAGGATCTACTTCATGTATAGTTTGTGTCTTGAACATAATATGAACTACCTAAAGAATGATACTGAAAAGTCAGTGGGAGAAACAGTTTTGGATCAAAGAATCAAGGGTCTGTATTTAAATTTGAATCTAGTTACTGGATTTTGTGCACAGTTCTTTAAGCCTCGATTTCTTATGTGGGATGAGGAAAATGTTTATCTTGTAGAATTATTCTAAAGATCAAATAAAGGCTTTAAAGCAACTAGCAGTGTCTGGCCCAGGGTAGATGCGTAATGAATGGCAACTGTTATCAGTAATAATAACAAGTTCATACTGAATATGTTACCTGACCAAAAAAGAAAGAAAAGGACATGGGAAACACAGGGAGGGCGATAGTAAAATAAACTGAATATGTGTGTATGAAATAGATTGCATTAGGCAGGGGTGTCATGAGGGATTATTATGATAGTGACCTTGTTGCTAAGTGCAAAAGCAAAACAATGACATAAAAACAAGTACACTAGGCACTGAGTGGAGGAGAGACATGGAGGCAGACGCTGCAGAAAAAAAAAAAAAAAAAACAACAACAAAAAGCTGATTAAAAAGGGGCCTTTGATTCCACAGGCACAAAAATCCACAGCCAGGAATTTGCTGCCACCTCTGAGTCAGGCAGGGGGGTGGGGGTGCACAATTCCATTAGTAGAGAAATGCCCAGTGGATTTAGTCTGAGAGTCACATTTCTTATTTGGACCAGTATAGACAGAAGCAAAGTCAGCTCACTGGTTTCCTGGGACAGTTGAGTTAGGGGATGGCTTTCGCAGAGCATTCACCGCTGACCCCTCACCGCCGGGACCTCTGTAGCCGTTCTATCTGGCTAGCAAGGAAGATTCGTTCAGACCTGACGGCGCTTATGGAATCTTATGTAAGTTGCCTATTTTGCTGTTGTCTATTTTTGCTTCATCTCTTCTGATCCAGCCCCTTGCCATCATGCTCCAGCCTCGTTATCAGTTACAAAAGCCCTAATCATACAGCCATTATATGTTGGACACCTATCATTTAACATGGCCCCTTCCCTTGAGGAAACTCGTGTGACCTTATTTTCTTTATCTAGGCTATTTAAGAGACATGTTGCTCCTTGAATAAGATAACATAACGTGGGGTTCTAGGTAGGATTGGTGTGTATGTTGGAGACTATTCCTAAGTTGATTGCCTACAGTCTGAATTCTCCCGGAACAGACTAGCCACAAGCCCTCTAAGTTTGGGTTCTTCGTGAACATTGTTCTAATTTTTTGAGCTATGTAAATGAAAGAGTGAAGTTTATAGGATTGGGAGAACAGTATAAATACCCAACCAATTTCTCCTGTACAGTATTAGCAGCCCACTGATTAGTTACATACAGTCCAAAGTGTCTACATAGAAGGCCCACCTACACTCCAAAAATCTGCTAGAAGAGTCAGTGAGGACTTGGGGGAGCATCAGATTCTTAAGGAGATAACCATGGAGTTCATCTTCATAGAGCCAAGCCCCACCCGTCAGAAATGAGACTCTTTGAAATACCAATTTTTAAAAAAGGCACAAAAAATAAAAATACCAATTAGAAAAAAAAAAAACTTCCACTGAATTGTCTAAAGGATTATCCTCACCATTGAGAGTGAACAATGGAGGAGAGAGGACTGTTAGAAAAATTCTACGATGGCTATATTGTAGGGCTTCCTCACTGTGACCGGTGTCTTCAAGCAAGTATATTTAAAATACTTAAACTCCAGTGCAGTTAAAATACTTCAGTTTCCTGGGGGGAGTTTGAAGTGGGAAGGAAAAGTTAATTCTGGACCAGTCAGTGATTTGCAACCTTTGCTCAGAACCCAGTGAAAGCTGCAAGTTCTCCCAAGAAAGATGAACAGGTAGTCAGAGCAGTATGTGTGATTTCAGGGAGAACAGGGTCTGCCTAAAGTCAGCCATGGATCCCCAGTGAGTATGAGATTTAAGGAGTAAGTGAGAATGGTGGAGTCATTACAGAGGATGAGATGTTTTTCTATGTCCTTGGCCAGGTGAAGCATCAGGGTCTGAACGAGAGCATAAACCTGGACTCTGTGGATGGTGTGCCAATGGCAAGCACTGATCGATGGAGCGAGCTGACTGAGGCGGAGCGACTCCAGGAGAACCTCCGAGCTTATCGCGCCTTCCACGTCATGTTGGCCAGGCTGTTAGAGGACCAACGGGTCCATTTCACTCCGGCTGAAGGTGACTTCCATCAAGCAATACATACCGTTCTCCTTCAAGTTGCTGCCTTTGCTTACCAGCTCGAGGAATTAATGGCACTCCTGGAACACAAGATCCCCCCCAGTGAGGCCGATGGGATGCCCCTTACTGTTGGAGATGGGGGTCTCTTTGAGAAGAAGCTGTGGGGCCTGAAGGTGCTGCGGGAGCTTTTACAGTGGACAGTGAGGTCCATCCATGACCTTCGAGTTGTTTCTTCTCATCAGACTGGGACCCCAGCCCATGGGAGTCATCATATTGCTAATGACAAGAAAATGTAGCAGTCACCCCTCTCCCGCTCGCTTTCTCTTCTAATGGAATATACGTAGTTCTCTGAGGCCTCCCTCACTTTCCCATTCACTCTCCCATTTTTGAAAACCTTCAAGACCACAGGTGTTTTCATTAGCTGGGCTTGCGCACATGGACAGATGGGCATACAAGCTTAGTCTGCGGGGGTGTGTGTGTGTGGAGGCCGTAAGGGAGCTGGGGCACGGACAGCATCCTCCCAGCTCAGTGCTCTCATCTTTCCCACCCACTAACTAATAGCCTTCACAGGCATGGAACAGCTTCATGGGATAAAAATATTTTTAACTCTAGTCCTGGGTGACTCTTCTGAGAAGACTGAAATAGTGAATTAAAAATCATGGACTCTAGCCATCTCGAACTCTTGGATAATAAAAATAGTAACTAACATTTTTGAGCATCTATTCTGTGGAAGCAGCGTGCCAGGGGCTTTGTGTGTATCACGATTTTCACAACCCTGCTGTGGGAGGTGGTGTCCGTCCCACTTGGCAGATGAGTAAACAGGCTCACAGAAATTGATAACTTGTTCAGGGTTACCCCCCTAGCAGATAGCACCCTGAATTTGAACCCGGATCATTCTTAATCCAAAGTCTGTGTGCCCTTCACTTTAGAGGCCTGGTTATAAACCTCTGTCACCTCTGCTGCAGGGCTGGGAAATGTATCCATGTATCCATCTATCCCCAGCCCTGAAAAAACCACCCCCAACCGTGTCCTGGCGTTGTAAAAGGCAGTATTGGTTGCCCATGCTTGGCAAACGAGAGCACTGGAGATCTTAAGTTTAGTCCTAGATCAGAAGAGGTGGGCGTGCTCAGGGTGGCATGGCCGTAGACTGGGAGTGTGCAGTATACATCTTGCTTTAAAGTATGGCCTTTAGGTCTGGGGTTGGGCACAGTTTACACCCAGTTACCTCTCATTTAGTGTGATCAGCAGTGAGCGATACAGGCAGGGTGACCCAGGCATTCACGGACAATGGGTAGGATACTGCTCAGAACTTCACGCCACATTCTCTGGGCTTAGTCATGAGGAGAGGGTGAGGCCCACGCTGTTCCCAGCGGGAATGCCAGCTCTCCTGAAACAACACACAGCAAGGCCTCCATGCTTCAAGTAAAGGGCGCAGCTCTGCGTTTAATGTCGTTCTCCAGAGAGACAGCATGAAAGGCCCCAGCCGGTCAACGTGGGCATTAACACAAAAGGCTGCTTGCAGTCAGGCCTACGAGCTGGCTGTGCAGTGGGGATCCTGAAGATCTCACGTGTACCACTGATTCCAGTTAAACGCAAAAGTCTTGGACTGGGGGCCCAGGTTACTTCAGTTTCTTTGCTTGAGGCTTGTGTGTTCTTGTAACTGTGAGTCAGAGAGGGCTGGCTGCCACTGGTCGCATCCTTTCCCACCTGGGTTTATGTCCCAAACTCCACGGAGTCAATATGCGAGGACTCCGGGCGAGGTGCTGTGGCAGCGGTGCAGGGGAGGTAAGGCCCTGCTCTCCAGGCTGCCTGTGTGGAAAGCCAGCTGCAGGCATGTAAGAGACCAGCGCTGGACCGGACTTGTAAGATGGGTTTAAGTGGTACGGAGTTAAAGGAAGGAGGCCAGTGAGGGCCAGAAAATGCTTCCCAGAGGAAGGAGTCTCAGATGTAGAGAAGTAGGGAGGAGCTGGCTGGTTAGAAGAAAATGAGGCAGTGATAAACATTTGAGTCCTGCCACCACCAGAGGTTTATTTCGTTCCATCTGTAGTGTTGGTGTAGGTAGACAATTTTGCAGTGAATGTATAGAGGCTTATTTCATTCAAGCTTTTCCTTGTGTCAATTGTTTCTTCTACTTAAGAGCAGTACTTTGATTGCTAAAACATGTGCTTATTAATGTAAAGAGCTTAGATTTATCTGTATAGCATTTTAGGCTCTTTGTTTAATGAAGAAGGGGATGACTAAAACGTCTTAACGGGGGTAACTGATCACAAACTCGCTGCATCAGACAGGAGTGACGCCCCCTCCAAGTGTCTTGTTTTCATACCGGGCACGCGAGGCTGGGCAGACATCTGCAGACGTTTCAGACAGCGGCGGAGCGTGGCTGAAGTTCTGCTGAGTCACATAGGAAGGAATTTGCATGGATTAGAGGCGGGTTGGAAGTGGCAGAGGTTCCAGAAAAGGTGTGAGTACCAACTGCTGAATGGGAGGAAGTGGGAAGATGAGGTCACAAAAGTAGAAGCCTACTGAGTGCATCCCCAGCGCTGTGCTCAGAGCCGTGTGTCAGTTTCTCCTTCAGGACACTTGCAATATGCCTGGAGAGACTTGGGCAAACTTCTTAGGAAAAGATAAAGCACCGGGGAAAGGAGCACTTAGTCACAGTAACAAGGACAGAAACGTGTGGATCTGAGTGTAGACGTTGCATCATGCTTATCTGAAGTAGATGAAACACTGAGTACGGGACCGACAGTGGGCCAGCCAGGTGTGTGTCCTGCACTACAGAGGGTGAGGATGACGACACTGGAAGTGTGCACAGCCCGACAGAGTTTTGATCTTTAGATTTCAGTCTCCTTGTTTCTTAGATCTAGCTATGGATGAGGTCTCTGGGGAACCACAGTTTTATATACATGTAAACTATTATAACTACATAGACAGTTTGTATATAACTCTTAAAAGGCACAACTTTAGTTCCCAGTCCCTAACTCTTACTTTGTAAAGAGGATTCCTTCCATCCCACTGCCTCCAGGAAAGTCCTCTCCGTGGGAAGAGATTCAGTTTTCCCGAATCTGTCAAGGAACTGCATGTATGAGAGCTGATCAATTCTTCATGCATTGATTTAAGAGTGTAATCTGGAAAAGACTTGCAAATTAGCACAAAGTCCACACGTGGAATAAAACTGGCTTTAAAACAATCAGGTTGGAGGGAAGTGAGAGTTTCAATAAAAGTGGAAAGTGTAAGGTCAGAGCCCTGGAATCGCTGTTGTTTCCGGCTGCTGTGGCATAAAGCCCAACGGATGACTCACTGCTGTGACCACCGGTCAAACAGGGAGAGGACGAGTGGGTATTTCAGGGAGACCTATCTGAGAAGTTGTCAGAGTGGCTTGTTGTTTGTGACTCCTCAGCTCCTCATGAGGCAGCGGAGCACCTTCTTCTATTCTGTAAAACAGAAATGCAGAAGGTGGAGTGGGCCTCCGGCAGGCTGAGAAGGAAAATTTTGAAGATATCACTTCAATTGGTTTATCTGTGTGTATGTGTGTGTGTGTGACCGTTTAGGTCAGGGCATTTAAAAAGAATGGTTTGGCCTCCTGCCTCATCCTACCTCAGCGTCAAGCATCAGACTCAATAAATGAACCGTCTGAATGCTGGTACATTCAAAAAGCGAAAGCGATAAAAAATGTTGTCATTTCGTTCGAAACCTTCTATAGAGCTCTAAGATCTACAGATAAAGACAGAGTGAAAATATAATTTGATCTTTTGATGCAATATGTCTGGGGTGTGAGGTAAGAAAGTCCTCATGCATGTGACTCTTAAAATATGTGACTTTGACCCATCTATTTTTGGCAGATAGATGCAAGAGTGAAAGAATAAGAGATTCAGTAATGGCTAACCAGAAAGATTTTTGCCTCAGCAAGACCGTGAGTTGCTTCTTTTATTTCTGTATCTGGATGAACAAGGGGAATTTCAAGTGATTTCAACACTGGATGAAATGTAATCCTCCCAGCCCGGGCCGGGCTCCTTCAAGCGCGCGGGGTAAACCTCCGTGGTGCCCGGCCACTGGGGAGAACTCCCATGGTACCCTGGTGACCCAGCTAGAAAGTAGCATTAGAGCCACAGCTTAGTTCAGGGCACCCCCACCGCGCCTCCCTGCTTCTCCATCTTCTCAGGAAGCATCTGGTATCACTGTTTACATCCTTCCACTCTCCTGCATCCAGTGCTGCCTGGTACCCTTCCTTTCGCTAAGCCTTCGGAAGCTCTGGAAACAGCAAATTATAACCCGGACTTCTATGGCCACCCCAACCCCCACCTTTACTATAATTTGGTGGTCCTGTAACCCATGCCTCCCCTAGCATCACAGGACAAGTGGGACACATTCTGAGGTCATGGTTAAATACGTGATTCCCTTCAGGTAGGTGCCATTTGAACAAGGGACCCAGGGAAGCTTTGCGAAAATAAAGTTCTAGGGCAGGTTTCTTATCTTTAGGTCAGACCAACCCTTAGGCTACATCACTTGGGAAAGCTTAGGACTACTTTCTCTTGTCTTACTTAGCGATCCCCGGTTCCTATCTTGCAAGCTGGAGTGGAGGGAGGCTTGAGAGTGACATAAACAACTTAACAGGCCAATAAAAATTCCCAGCATGGTTCTAAGCCCTGAACTTCAGACGTGTCCAGCCTGTCTCCAGCCGAATTCAACAGCGATGAGCATTGACACCTCACTCGGGCCAGCACTAAGGATACAGAAATGAATATTAATGATGGCAGCAAACATTGCATGGTGTTTGCTCTGCTGGTCATTGATCTAATCACTATACGTGCATTAATGCATTTACTCCCCACAAGAGCCCTGTGAGGTAGGTACAAAGATTCTCATGTTACAATGGCAGAAACAGGCCCAGAAAGCTAGCTCGTGGCTCCCTGCCCTGGGAACACTCAGGATCTCCTAAGAGAGACACCAGGTACATAATTGTGACAGAAATCAGGGTGTGGTTAGTAATACCACACGTGTAACGAAGGGCTCTGGAGCCCAGAGGAAGGAAAGGTTGGAGAGAACCTCCCAAAAGAGGCACTTTGGGAATTGGGTTTTGAAAAATGACTAGGATTTTGCCCTCAGGGATAAAAAAAGAGCCCTCAGGGTGGGTTCCCCTTCTACAGTTAGTTGCTCATCTATAGTTAGTGAAGCAGAGCAAAACTGCTTCGCTGAATCCTTCACCAGACTAACCCAGGTCCATTGCCTGTAACAAAGCCCTCCTAATTCTTCCTTGTTGAGCTGCCCAAAGTCCCCTGAGAAACTCAAGCTGCTACGTGCAAATGGGTTTATGGAAGCAAGACTAGAAGCAAAAAACAAACAAACAAAAACAAAAACAAAACCCTCTAGATGTTGGAAAACCTGAATTAAAGCGACAATGGGAATGGAGCAAAGAGGACACCTCTGAAAATCATGACAGAGGGTGTGGAGCGGGGGAATGACATTCCCCTCCCAACTAGGAGGATAGTGGATAAATTGGGCAAGAATCACGGAAAGGGGAACAGATACTGGGAGTAACATAGGGGATCGCAAGCCTCGTTTCTAAGTATGTTGGGTTGAATGTGGGAGCACAGGAAGCACAGCGGGGTGGGGAGGGTGAGTGTCTGAGGATGCAACTGGATGGGAATGTTGGGCTCAACCATAAGGGTCTTGAATACGACGCTAAGGCGTCTTGATTCATTCAATAGGCAGTGAGGAACCATTCAAGATACAAGATCTGTGACTGTCTTAAAAGTCAGTCTTAAAATGACATGACAAGAAGGGAGGAAAGGAAAAAAAAAATCACCAGGGGTCAGATCAGTTCCTCTGCCTTAATCCTAAAGGGAACTGAAAGTGTCCCCTTGTCCAAATTCAAGTCCAGATTGCCCACTGATTCTGCCGGTCACCAGAGCTTTAGCAGACTTGAGGCATGTCAGGAACTTACCCCATCCTTCATCTCTCATCTTGGACAAGTTTGCATCTCATTCCATGCATTTTATTCCTGTCTGTGTCCCTATTTCTGTCTCCACATGACTAACGTCTGTTCTTTCTTCAAGCTCTAAGTCTTACATCATTTTAAAACATCCTTGATCAATATACCTCCCCCACTGTCCTCTCTTCTTTGCTGTGACTAGCACTTCATGTACATCGTCTGCTGTCACCATTGTTTCTTGCTGACTACTATCATGACCACTGCTGCGGATACAATAATATTGAGCTGTGACACTGAGCTAGATGCTCTGCATAAAGCAGCTCATTGAATCCTCATGAAAACCCATCACACCCGAGGTAATCATTTCCACTTTACAGATGAGAGAACTGAAGTTCAGAAAGGTTAAATGACTCACCCGAAGTTGCAGGGCTGGGAACTGGCAGAGCTGGGATTCATGCTGAGGTATTGGATATACAAGCCACATTTTTTCTTCACACGACCGTTCTATGACTGATTCCACTGCGCATTAGTTATTTGCGTGTATGCCTCCCTTCTGCTGGAGCACGGGCCCCTTGAAGGCAGGGGCTGTGTCTTCTCTGGCATGATGGAGATGCTCATCAAATGTTATCTGAACAAGAGGAGGGAGACAGGTAGAGACAGTGATGGAAGGCAGTTTGTAGTGGGAGAATGATTACTATTTGTACTCACATTTTCCAGCTTTTTTCACAGAAATGATAATGGCTTTATGACATGCTGGGCTAAACTGGAGGGGATCTGGATTCTAGAAGAAAGCTGCTCTAGGCTGGAGCACACTGGACCATGATAAGGACTGTATGCCTGGCAACCTCAGTCCCCAGTTGGTTACTGTGGTATTGAAGGGACCAGTCCATCTCAGCATCCATTGGACAGTCTGTACTTTACATGAAGGGTCAAGAGAAAATAGATATTTCAGGCTTTGTACTATGAGGTCTCTGTTGCAACTAGCCCCCTTTGCCATTGCAACATGGAGGCTGTTGTAGACAACGCAGAAACAAATGGGTGTGGCTGTGGTCCAACAAAACGCCACTTACAAAAGCAGGCGCCCAGACAGGGGGCCATGTTTGGTGACCCCCGATTTATACAAACATTATGCTTCAGAGCTTTGGGTCCTTCTCCTCTCAGCCCGGTTTTTAATTTTGATGAAGTTGAAGGGGAGCCTCAGAACTTTACCTCTACCTGTCTGAGATTTTCAGCTGGGACTCTTTTAATGAAAAGACAGAGAAAGATACACAGTTGATTGAAGCGCACAGTGCACACCACTCAGGAGAAACCTGAAGCAAAAGAAACCCAAAACGGCAGCTGGAATTCCAGTTTACGCAGCATCGTCAACAAGAATAATACATCCGTAGAGAAACGACAGGGCAAAGGGAAGCTTGGGCTTTCAAGGGCGCCAACTGTGGGAAGGAAAATACATGGGCGAAAAAGTAAGAGTAAGGTTTGTTTGCAGATTCGTCTGGTGCCTTCCCTGGGCTAAGAAGAGTCTAAATAAAAGTAGAATTTATATGGTGCCTCTAGGCAGAGAAAGGTGAGCTTTTTCTGAGTTTGCTGCTGCTTAAGTGCCTTTAGTTCAAAATAATTTTTATGCAGGGTGGGAAGGGATAGACTGGGATTTCAAAATTGTAGAATAGATAAACAAGATTACACTGTATAGCACAGGAAAATATACACAAAATGTTATGATAACTCACAGAGAAAAAAATGTGACAATGAGTGTGTATATGTCCATGAATGACTGAAAAATTGTGCTGAACACTGGAATTTGACACAACATTGTAAAATGATTATAAATCAATAAAAAATGTAAACAAAAAATTTTTGTGCCAGAGAGAATATTTTGGGATGACATTCTGGTTTCCTTCAAAATCCAATTTATTAATTTATTGTTTTATGGGTAGTGTTTTTGGTGACATATCTAAAAACCTTGGCCTAACTCAAGTCACAGAGATTTACTTTCCTATATTTTTCTCCTTCAGTTTTTTGTTTGTTATTTAATCGTCCCACTTAATAAAGGGTCATCCTCCTTAGGAGCCCCTTGAGAATGAATGAATGTATTTTATAAAGAATACGGTATACTATTTTTTTTAATTTGTCATATTTATTTTTAAATGCATGAAATAGAATTTACCTTGATATTTTAAATACTGGATGAGATTTTTTTTTTTTTGCACAATTCAAATAAAATCTAACATGCTAATTTAAAAAGAAAAGCGTGAATGAATGAATGACTTAAATGAAATAAAGGAAAACCCTTCTCCCAATGCTCCTTACCTCCTCCTCTCCCTACCCTGGACGCCCCAAACCATGACGCTCAGCAGAGATTCCTCAAGCCCCAGTCTGATTTTTGAGCCCCTAACCTTGCTGATTTGTTTGCCTATAATTTAGTGATTCCCAGCCTTTCAATGATGAAACACATTCTTTTTACAACAATACACACATTCCACTTTTCTTTGCACCCCCAACCTGCATTAAAAAACTACAACAACATAGTTTTAAAATTGAATTTAAAATTAGTTTTCGTTCTCAATGGTTCAGAAACTCCTTGAGAAAACCGGAGACTTTCTGGCTTACAACAGTCCCTTTCTATGAAGTACAGAGAACAGTTTCTAGACAGGATGGATTTGGACCAAGCCTAAGGTTAGAGGTAGTGAGATTGCAGCTGGGCTGAGGAGTGGGCTTGGAAGGAGGGGCTCAGGGGCTTACCAGACCCACTGTCGTAAATCTCCCTCCACAGTTGCTCAGCTCTATTACCCATTTTTTTAATTAAAAAAAATGGTGTTTTATGTAAATAAATATCATAAAAATTTGAAAATGAATTAATCAAGAGGCAATATAAGTGCAGAGATGTCAAAACAAAGATTGAGTTTAGCAACAAGAACGTTGTACAAGGGGCCAAAATTTGGGTCTAAGCTCTCTAGAAGTCAAAACAGGGAGAAAGACCTCTTTGCTTTACATGACTTACAGAGTCCGTGAGATCTCAACAACCCAGCTGTCCAAGAGAAGCCTGTTGCAGAAGACTCTGTGTAATGTCCAGCGTAAGAGGGTGTCTTACCCACTCAACTGTGGGCTCCCTGATGGCGGGCCAGCCGTCGGCATTCCCATCAGTGGGGAGGGAAGGTCAGCAGTGCCTCCCCCCGTCACTCAGAGTTCTAACAGGAAACTGGAGACACCGCGGTTACACCATGCTAGCGTCTCCCCTTTCCCGCCCTTTTTAGTTTTACTTTTTGTCTACTTGCATAGAATATTTTGATACAATGAAAACTGAGCTTTACTAATCTTTGTATTTATTGAGCACTTATAGTAGGCAAAATGAGGCTTAAAACTGGCTTATTAATGAAACAATATATTTAAGAATCCAAGAAGGGGTCGGTGACTTAAAAGCTGATAGCTAAGTCTCATCACCTGGGGCCTCACAAGATCTCCTCTGGTTTTCTTTCATTCAGCAAACTTGTAGAGCACCTACTAGGTGCTCTCTCTGATGCTGAGCTCTGGAAAGAACTATGTAACCATGATGCGCACAACACGTTGCCCCCCCCTCCCCCGCCGCCACCATTCAAAGAGCTCGTGATCAGGTTGGATGAAGAACTCATGCAAAGTGACAGGCTCCTAGTTACACGCTGCTGAAGAGGTTAGGAGGAGTAAGAGACAAATCTTCCTGAGAGTCTGAAGGAAGGAGAGTGTGAGGGAAGGAGGATGACTTCTCAATCTTGATTGATGGGCAAGATTTCAGCAGGCCATGGCACAGCCTGGAACTGACCTGATGTGGGCATCCGGGTGTGAGCACAGTAAATGTGGGTCATGGGGAGAGGTTAGCCGGAGATCAGGGTGACAAGGTGAGCCTGGGGCCAGTCACCTACAGGCAAACAGTCACTGATAAAAGTGGACCAACATATATGCCAATTAACATGTCCTAGATAACTATTTACAGTGCTTCCTTTTGGTCTCAACAGGGGTCCAGATTTGGATGATCAGTTACATGGCCACCCTACTTATGCGGTGGTCCACTTTGCACCTCTTCTTTTTTTATTCTGCACCAAAACCTTCCATTATGCGCTGATCCTCACCTTTCTCCTATCAGGTAGGGAGCCCGGGTTTTGAAGCCTGAGAGGCTATTCCAGGAAAAGAATTGAGACCATCAGGAAGGGGCATTCAGTTGCTGTTGAAAGGATCCTTCCAAGCAAACAGAACTGAACGCACTTGAAAAATGTGCCTGGCTGGGACAGGAGTCCTGTCCCGTCCCAGAAACCTTACCAGCACTCTCCCAGTTAGAGTTTGTGTAACCTCATTCATTTTCCCATAATGTTCTGTTTGAGGTTCTGTGACATTTTCACAGTGAGTAATTTATATTTTGGGGGTGTCTTACCCACTCAGCTGTGAGCCCCAATCATCCATCTGTGTACCCATTGCTCCACTGCTCACCTCTATGCATCACCATCGGGATGAGCCCCACATCGTGACAGCTCACCGTGGTGTGCCAGGCGCCGTACCAAGGGATATCCTAGTTTTATCTCATTTAATCCTTGTAACAGTTTTTGACTTTGGTTTCGGGGTTATCCCCATTTTATAGATGAGATTAGTTCTCAGAAAGGTGAGACCATTTGCTCATGGTCAGAGAGCTGATAGACAGCTGTGCTGGTTCTTGAGTACAGGCTTGTCTGATTTGGCTCTGGAATCCCACGCTTAAAGCAGTGGCAAAGCAGAACCCGTAGCATTAGTGTCATCGATTTCAAATTTAGAAAGGCCAGGCTGTTCTAAAGTGCTTTACATCCATCAGCTCATTTAATCTTCTCAAGTAACCTAGGAATTTAACAGGATAACCCCAATTTTTTTTTTTGGTGGGGGGGTGAGTATTAGGTTTGTTTGTTTGTTTGTTTGTTTGTTTATAATGAAGGTCCTGGGGCTTGAACCCAGGACCGTGTGCATGCTAAGCAAGCACTCTACCACTGAGCCATATCCTTACCCCAACTCCATTTTATAGAGACACGAGAAACTTCCAGAGGCCAATATTTGCCCTGGACCAAGCCTACAGCTTTACTGCTATGCTCAGCAAAGAACTAAATGAAATAATCTATTCAAAGGGCAAATTCTACTCAGTAGGTACTAGCCATTATTATTAATATTTAAGTCATGTAACTTTGGGCAAGTCAACCTCTCTGAGCTTCTTAAAGACGTTTCCCCATCTTGAGCATGAGAACTATTTTCCTACCTTAAGATTTATGAAGATGAAGCAAGATGCTATTACAAAGGCGTTTTTCACGTAGAGAAAGCCCCTATAGACAGTAGTGACCGGAACTCTGGAGAAGGCTCAGGAGAGTCGCCAGTCAGTCAGTCCTTAGCTGACAGTTGGCTCCAATGTGCCCACGTTAGACCAGTAGGAAAAATGGTCTCAAACATCCCAGAATTATTAGGATTTCAATTGTCCCTTCCTCTCAGGACTCACAGTTTGTACCAATACTACTTCATCAGTATCCTGATACATTCCAGTCTGTAGCTAGAGTAGTTGAAACACCAAGAAGTAAAATAACTCACTTAGGTCATGGAAATGACCCTGTCAACCCTGTGAGGCCACACTTCCCCGCTATGTAGGGTCTCTCCGCGGGCTGTCAGAGCTGGCTCTAATATTCACACTTTGAAGAGCCCATTTGGATAAGAGCCTACATGCCCTGTGGTTCTAAGATTAGGGTTTAACGGGACACCTCAGGTTGTCTTTGTTACAACTACAGACCCAGAGTCTGGGTTTAAATTGTGATGAGGCCTGTGTTCCAACAACGTTACAAAACTGAAATCTGTCCTCATGGGAGTGCTGTTTGGAGTTAAAGAATGAAAATCTACTCTTGGGGGAAGGGTGTAGCTCAGTGGCAGAGTGTGTGCTTAGCATGCACGAGGTCCTGGGTTCAATCCCCAGTACCGCCACTAAAAAATAAATAAATAAACCCAGTTAAAGGATGAAAATTTACTCTGGTGTACTTGAGAGAAACAGGCCCTCCAAAGGGAAGACTCTTCCACCGGGGGTGACATAGAGGGCTGAGGACTCAGTTTTCCAAAGCTAAGCTTCATGGAACATGGAATAAAATAGAGGTTTTCCCTTGGTTTTTGAATGTTTTGACTGTGATCAAACTTTATATCATACTTTACATTGTGACCCAGTATATTGATATATATATATAATGTATATATAATACATATATTAAACCATACAAAACTGCCACTTTTTGTGAGTCAAAAACAATTGGATATGGAAAACTTTATATGATTATCTTATCTCACAAAATAATTTTG
Organism: Camelus ferus; assembly: GCF_009834535.1. NCBI lineage: Eukaryota > Metazoa > Chordata > Mammalia > Artiodactyla > Camelidae > Camelus > Camelus ferus. The sequence goes on from NC_045705.1 coordinate 33,994,952, forward strand.
TGTAGTTATTTCATGCAATGCACTGTATTTTCTGTCTTTAAAAAAATTGCTGATTAGAACCTAATGTCTTTCATCCTCCACAAATAGGTCAGACCCCATGTGAATTAAAAAAACCTCTGACTTAGACCCAGGCTGAAAGAGAACTTTTTGAGTTCAAGGCAATGATTCTGGGAAAACAAATTGATAGAATGAATTTTATAACAATTACCAAAAAAAAAAAAAAAAAAACAAACTTCCAACTCCAAAGCTACATAATATGTCCTGGGGTCAATGCTGAGTTTGTCTTCTCTGTTGATTCCACACCCCTCCTCCAACCCCCTACTCCATCCCTGCCAAAGAACACCAGGAATACACCTGTTTTTGAAAAAAATCTGGGTTTATTGGTTCCTTACAACAAGGGAGGCGCCCAACATGGGTGGGGCCTCTTGGCAAGAGGGTGTTAGGGAAAGAGATTCTTACAGGCCTTAAGCTTGTATTAGGCGATTGGGAGAAGGGCTTGAGGAAGCGCAGTTCAGTCCAGGTACCTTCAGGAAGTGGGACCAATTCTATGGTTAGGTAGCTTACATCTTTTTATCTAGGCAGTAGAAGAAACAGAATGGGCCAAAGCTCTTACTAGTAGTGATTAAGCAGGACTGTTTGGTTAGTTTAAAGTCTAGACGGAATCCTTGCCATTTTCTTTGCAGAAGACCGAGCCGGGCCCTGTAGGGGTTTCTGTGGCCCCATAGGCCTTCTGTTCCTCTGCCCCGATGTCCTTCTGTGATCTCTTGAAACCCCCTTTCTTGTAGTACCTGAAGGCATAGTTTGCCCCCAAAGCAAGAACCACCACAGCCACAATGGCACCCATCCAGGAGCCAATAGTGGCGGAAACACTGCGTCCAGAGTCAGCCTGGCTCAAGAGTTTGACCAGCAGGGATGGATCATTGATACTGGCTGGCTGCCAGCGGTCAGAGCCTTTCTGCTTCACCCAGAACAGCTGACGGCTGGAGTCAATCAGGACAGAGAGCCTTTGGGCTCTGCTGTTGTTGAGCCAGGGCGGGCGGGGAATGAATGGGGGTAAGCGGACACCTGCCATCTGCTGGTCCAGCAAGATCCCAGCCTTGAGGCAGTAGAGGACTTGGCAGCCATCGCTGAGGTAAGCCTGGTGTTGACTGTACCCTTCTGGGCATTTCATGGGATATTTCGTGGAGCTGTCCTGATAGAACACCTCCTTCAGGATCCCAGGGCTCTGGCCCTTGGTGAAGCCAGCTAAGGGGTTGCCAGCCTGGCAGCTAAAGAAACCCCCGAACGGGACTGCCTGGGCTGAACCCAGCTCTGAGTCAGTACTGACACATACCTTGAGGTCGCCAAAGAGTGTCTGCGGGTAGAAGTGGGAAGGGCAGATCTGCGACCCGGTGAATGGGTTTGGGTTGCCTGGGCTGTAGAGGCCTCCGAAGAGGAAGCCGGCAGTGTTGAGCCGGAGGACCCGCGAGGGTGCGCACCAGGAGGCGGTCAGGCGCACGGTGTGGCGATGCTCGCGGTTGGCGCACACAGTGGGGCAGCACTTGAAGAAGAACCAGCAAGTGTGGCACTGCGGCCGGCACTCGGGACCGACCTGGCTCCACGTCTTCAGCTTGGTGCTCAGGTAGCTGACGGTGTAGTTTGCCGGGCAGGAGGTTTTGCCGGTCAGCGGGTTCGGGATGTGATAGGTCTCGCAGAGGCTTTTGGCACCCGGTTCGGACACAGGCTGACATTCCTGGAAGACGCCCCCGAAGGTGAAGTTGGCGTGGTTGCGGTTGCTGCACGAGCCGTCGTCCACATTGGCCCCGGGGTCGAAGTCGGGCGAGTCGAGCCTCATGCATCCCGGATGCGTGTTGATGGCGTAGTAGCGGTGGATGGCGCTGTTCACGGCGGCTGCCAAGCGTCGCACGGCGGGCGCGGGGAGCTCGGGCAGTGCCTCCGGCTGGATCAGCGCCGGCAGGGGCAGGCCCGACTTGCCGATGGCCACCAGCCGGTTGCTGATGCCTTTCTGCCACTTCTCCAAGGTGATGCCCGGGTAGAAGGGCACGCCGCCGTGGCTGCGCGTCTCGGAGGCCACCGTGTGGCGCAGGTAGTTGTCAAGGAGCTGGTTCTCCGCCTGCCAGGATACCCCGGTTCCCACTTTAACCTTTTTAAAGAACAAGGCCGAGGCGGCGAACGTGATGTTGATCCTATCTTGGGTGTTACTGCCCACCAGCTCCCGCTTCAGCTGGTCCTCCTGCACCAAGGTAGCCCCGGCCTCCACCTTGGTGAGGACGTGTGTGCCATACCTAACCACAAGCATCTCCGCCAGGTACTCGGCCTCGCGGGTCTGATTGTTCTCCAGGTGGTCGCTGATGGTCAGGAGATGCTGCCGAAAGATGGGCTGGAATTCGGTGTTCTCAGAGGCCTTCACAGAGTAGATGTTGTGGCGGACCTCCACCCTGCTTGTTAACGTCTTGTGCTCCAGGTTGTACTTCTTGACCTTCCGGCAGCTGAAGGAGAACTTACCGTTGAGGACGGAGAGGAAGGAGACCTCACTGTTGATGGAGGCCGCCCAGGAGTCTGTGTAGTTGACCCAGTGGTCAATGAGCTCGGCGCGGGTCTCCACGATGCTCTCCCGCCGCGGCATCACCTGCGTGTGGTCTGGGATGAGGTACTCGCCGTCCTCGGTGGTGAGGCACTGAGAATAGTCTCGCTTCAGCACCAGCTCCAGCTCGACGTTGCGCAGGTTGTCCCAGCCAGAGCCCGGCAACGCCCCCAGCACCGACACGTTTAATTTCTGCTTGCATTCTTGGAAGTCGGCCATCCCCTGTTCCCCCAGGACACCGCGCCCGGCCAAGAGCAGGACTAGCAGGGGCGCGAGGCGCTGCGCCATGGCAGGAGGAGAGCTTTGCCTGGGCAACCTGCCGCCCCTCAGCTCCTGCATGGCTTGGGGTCCTGGAGGGGAAGTCTGGGCAGGGGACTGAAATATTCAGAGCAGCAGAGCAGTAACTCAGCTCAACTCAGGCCCCTCCCCAATGAACAGTCCCCTCCCAGGTGCCTCGCTTTGAAGTCTTTACGGGAAAGGATAATAAGCAGGTCTCTTATCAGAAGCACCAAGGGGAGTGAAACTGATTTCAGGTTTGGGGCCAGGGATGGGTAGATTAGACTGGTAGAAAGTTCCATGCCCAAAGGCCATCTTCAATTCATTTCGATAAAGAAGAGCAAACCTTATCCACTGAATACATGGTATTTTGGTCTCTCACCCACTCCCAGCCACTGGACACAGGTAGGGTCCTGTTTTTGATTGCAAGTATCAAGCTCAGCCTGGGTGAAGAATTAGCCCAGGAGAACTGGGTCTTCCTCCGGGTGGCTAGCCAGCCTGTGGGCACTGTGGCTGGGAGGTCACACTCACTCCAGGATGATTTCCTTGTGGGCCTTCAGCAGACAGTCCAGACAAGGGCCCCTTTCCAGACTGGGGCAGGCTCAGGGCAGCTGTAAAGAATCAGGGATGGCTGTGCCAATGCTCCAGAGCCCTGGCCTATGGGCAGGACAGAGCGTCTCAGGAGGGCTTAGCGCACTCCACAGACAGTCCAGGGCCCAAGAATCTTTCTCAGCCTATCCCATCTGCTTGGAGCTCTCTGGAGCCCTCCTCCTGATTTAAGCAGCTGTTCTAAATGACACTTTGGGCTAGTGGTTTATAATCCTATTTTAACCTCTCATCAGTCTCTCTTTCTCTCTTTTTTAATAACTATTTTTTTCTTGGCAGGGGAGGTAATTAGGTTTATTTATGTATTTATGTATTTATTTATTTTCATGGAGGTCCTGAGGATTGAGCCCAGGACCTCATTCCTGCTTAGCAGGTACTCTACCACTGAGCTCTACCCTCCCCGCTCACCAGCCCCTTTTTACACATTAGGAGACAGGCCTAGAGAAGTCAAGTGACATCACCAGTACGCAATGCAGCCAGCGTTTGAATCCAGGTTCATCTGATGCCAGAGAACCGTTTCCACCCACTGATCTGTGCTCAGGGCCTCTTCTTGCTATTCAGTGTCAGAGCCTTCTTGACTTCTGTCCCTCCCAGGGCTCTTGCAGTTCAAGAAGGCTCCTGGAAAGGGCATATGAGATCACTTAACCCAGCGGTCTCGCTTCTGGTTACGTCTGATGGTGGTGGTGTGATTGGAGCAGATGTCTTCTCTCTCCATCATGTACGGGAGAGGTGGCAGTGTCCAGAGGAATGCGGGCTGGCCTTGACTTCTCAAGATCTGGGCTCGGTCATTCATCAGCTGAGCCCTCCCACTAGCGTGGGTTTCTTCCCTGAGTCCCACCGCCCTCATCTGTTAAATGATGGAAAAAATACAAGGTTCTTCAGGCTTGAGCTATTGGATATAAATCACCCAGCAGACTGCCTGGCACAAAATAGGGTGTTCTTTCAGTAAGATGGGTTAAGTGACTTGTTCAAGGTCTGAATCTGCACCCAAGCTGGTCTGAATCCAAAGCCTAGTGCTCTTCTACCACTACATGCTTTTCTCCGATCTCTATTTTTGCTTTCTTTGGTTAAAAGGTGTCATTCATTTCTCAAAAGGTACTTTGGGATGGATGATTTGCTAGATAGAAGATTGTTCTCTGGGGAAACAAGGATTTTCCCCTCTCTTGGTGGATCTTCCTGTGACGGGGACAAGGAATCATATGGCTTTCCCACATTCTGGGCTTGTGGCTTAGGAACACCTTATGTCATAAACTCAGAGGAGGCTGGAAATTCATCATGTTTGGTGACTGGTCTTCCCCAGGACCTGGGGCAGGTTTGCAGGCATTTTAAGAGCAGTGGATCCAAGAGAAGATACACACGCTTTGGTTGAATTGTGGCTAAGTGTTTGCTGATGTGGCTCAGATGCCAGCGGGAGGAGGGCAAGGAGCACAGTGAGGATGTTTGGTTACCACTCCTGGGCAGCATCGGCTGAGACCCGGGGATTAAGAGGGTCAAACAGTGCCCAGCACTCATATCCCCCAACTGTTCAGAGGCAGCCTAAGGAACACACAGGCAGGGGTAGCCTTGAGTCAGATACCAAGGCCCCGTGGGACCTCGGATAAGTGTGACTAACTGCAAAACAGGAACATATAGGACTTTTCTAGATATTAACTTTCAAAAATCACGACAAATGATTGTTATGGAAAAAGAAGAATCAAGAGATTAGATGAAGTGAAAAAGACCTCCACCCAGTTCTGCTCCCCGCTGACCCTTCCATGCTTGTTTCCTTGGGTGAACCCATGCATGTATATACACACTGTTTTCTTTTACAAAAGTGGTGCCAGGCCATGTGCTGATTTTACTAGGGAGAAACCAAGCTGCACAAGGTCACGCAATGGCAGATTGCAGCAGGAACAGATCTGAGTCCCTGCCTCCTGACCCCCAGGCTCAGTCCACCCCTCACCATGCCTCACAGCCTCCTTGGATGGTGCGAATTTCAATCGAGAGCTCCAGGGGACACAGATGCAGTTATCCTAGTGGATGAGCAGAGGAAAGGGTCCAAATTCCCTGCACATTGCAGGTGAAGCCAGTCAGAACTGCCACTGGCTGCCAGTGGCCTTCCTGAGGTTACTGGCTAAATATTGGCCCTGCCTGTAAGGGTCTCATTGTCGAACCCAAGTTCATGTGCCTCATGCACAGTGAGGCCAAGCAAATGTCAGAGTTTGGAGCAGAGAGAGGTTTATTGCAGGGCACCAAGCAAGAAGAATGGGCAGCTCATGCTCAAAAGACCCCAAAATCCCCCACAGATCTTGAGGAAGAGATTTCTACAGGCAAACTGTGGGGTGAGGGCGGCAGAGTGTATGACTTTCTTCCGGTTGGTTGGTGGGGAGGTAACAATCATGCTTCGTGAATCTCAGCCTCTGGTTCCAACTAGTCTGGGGTCTGTGTGCTTGTGGTCAGCAGGTGTTCACCATCCTTCACCTGGGTGGGGGTGGGGTCTTAGGTTCAGAGATGTGTAGGCGATGGTCATCTATGTCCTTTCAGGAGAAACTAGGAGTCTCGTGTCTCTATTAGCCTATTAACTGATCAAGCCTGCTCTTTGAAATTGGGGAAGGCCAAGAAGACTGAAACCTTTTTTTTTTTCTCTTTTTTCCTACAAACAAGAAACAGGGGACATGGTGGAGCTTTTGTACCTGGAAGGCCCTGCAGGGTCTTGTTTGATTTCAGTCTTATTTCATACCCTACATATGATGCTTAGCTGAGGAGGGAATACATGAATAAGTGATTGAGGATGCAAAGTGGTTCCTGAAATATCACCATAAAGGAAGATACTCCTTTCAATAGAATCACATTATTAATTGTGTTGTCTATCTATATGTATTTTAATTTTATTTTTTGAAGTCTATTTGATTTACAATGTTCTGTTAGTTCCTGGTGTATGGCATAGTGATTCCGTTATATATATTCTTTTTCTTTTTTTTAATTGTTGAGAAACAGTGAAAACAATTTTTTATTCTTATTTTTTATTGACGTGTTGTTAATTTACAATGTTGGTTTCAGGTGTACAGCAGAGTGATTCAGTTATACATACAACATACATACATACGTATGTATTTTTTCAGTTTCTTTTCCGTTATGGCTCATTACAAGAAATTGAATATAGTTCCCTGTGTTATACAGTAGGTCCTTGTTGTTTCTCTATTTTATATATAGTAATGTATATCTGTTAATCCCAAACTCCTAATCTATCCCTCCCCTCCTTTCCCCTCTGGTAACCACAGTTTGTTTTCTATATCCCTGAGTCTGTTTCTGGCTTCTAAATAAAATTTATATCCTTTTTTTTTTTTTTTTAGATCCCACAAATAAGCAACATTAGGGGCAGGGTACAGCTCAGTGACACAGCACGAGCTTAGCATGCACAGTCCTGGATTCAATCCCCAGTACCTCCTCTAAAAAAAAAACAAATAAATAAACCTAATTACCTCTTCCAATAAATAAATAAATAAGCAACATCATATGATATTTGTCTTTGACTTACTTCACTTAGTATGACAATCTCCAGGTCCATCTATGTTGCTGCAAATGGCATTATTTTATTCTTTTTAATGGCTGAGTAGTATTCCATTGTACATATATACCACATCTTCTTTATCCTGTCATCTGCTGATGGACATTTAGGTTGCTTCTCTCTCTATTCTTAAAATAAGACAGGGGCCAAGTAATCAATACTGCTTGAAAACAATCGTGCTGCTTGTCAAAGAGAAAGAGGCCATAATGAAGAGGAAAAGAAGCAGAGATGGGGGAGTTAGCTGGAGTTTGGCAGAACTGGATTTGGGGTAGACCTTGGCATTTAGTGGCTGCGTGATCTTAGACAAGGGATTTAATCTCCTTGAACTTCTTTTCTGTGAACATCTGAGAATGTGAGGGGGAGGAGAACAGGAGTGATTTAATCAAGACGACAAGGGTCAGACAGGCTGAAAGATCTGGGGGACTTTTAGTCTGGTGGGTTTAATGGTTCAATATCAGGGGCAGCCCAGGGATGCTGAGCTGCAGTCTTAATGCCTTCCTCACCCTGAAGTCAAGCTGATGGATTCTGGGTTAAACTTCTCAGTAACTCCTATTCTCTTTGGGTGCGTCCCACCCTGACCCTGCCACCCACACCCAAGAATCATCTGATCAAGGGATGCGTAAGGTCAAAGAAACTTCCAGGTCCCGCTCCTCCCTTCCTTCTGAAGGCACCTGGCAATCCCTGCTTCCTGCACTGTCCCTGCCTTTCCTGTGATAACTTTTCTTTAGGATTTTTCCTGGGTTTGCCTCACCTGGCAATGGAAACATGTGTTCTCTGCAACTTTGCTTGGAGAAGACTCAGACTCCTTAAAGAGATGAGGAAAACCGGCAGGGGATACAGAATCTAGAAGAACCCCGATCAGCATCACTGAATTAACCTGTGTCTCTTAACCTGCAGTGGTTCAGTGCTTTGTGGAGGAGGAAAAATAATCTTCTCTCCACCATTCTGAATCCTTGACTAAGACCCCTTGTAATAATAGACAGATTAACAACAACAGCAACAAAAAACCAAGTTTATAAAATATATACCTCATGTAGACATGGGAGATACCCAGGGAAAAATGAATAACTCAAAGAGGTTGGCTTTACAATTTAGGCTTAAATATCAATAGGAAAAGAGGAGTCAGGGCACACAGGCCTCTCAGAGGAGAGTCAATGATTTTGAGGAAAGATGAACGGGCCCTTAGCAGAGAGATGGGAAGTGTGATTATTTGTGGTAAAGTTCATTTGGTTGTGGTGTTGACCTGTGGTCCCCCCTCTCCTATGTTAAGCACCAATCTTCCCTGGTTGCTGAGCTCCTGGGGAAGGGGTTAATGGCCACTGAGTTCCTTCTGGAGGATCTGTCTTTAGGCAGACAAGGAAAGTTCAGAAAATGCCTCTTTTTACATTTGCTGTTTCTCAGATGCCTTTTGCATCAGAATAAGCAGGATACCAAAGCAGCATATTTTGGGGTGGCCTGCTCTGTTACATGTCAGCTTATCTATTACACTGATTCCCAACAAAGCCGGTTAACAATACACGTCCTTGGGTTCCACGGAATAAGAACTGCTGAAGATGAGTTCTGAGAACCTGTATTTTGACAAAGTTCTGAGACCCAAGTGACCTACCTTCTACAGAGCTTACCTTCTACGTTAACCTACTAGTCCATTGTCTTCACCAGCGTGGCGACTATTACAGGAGATTCTTGCCAAGACGAGTGGCTTGACTTCTCATCACAGAAAGTTTCCGAAATGTCCATCAACTCCTCAAGGACAGCAGCAAGTCGGTGCCCTAAGATTACATGACGTCTTACCTTGCTGTCGCTGCCCGCCTCAGACCGTTGTGCCGTGATGTCCACCCAGTTCTAATCCTGACATCCCCCACTCCATGGAAGGATTTGCCTTAATGAAACTTCCACTTCTCAACCAGTTCTAACCATGCCTTTCCCCCTCTGAGACGATGCCAAATCTCCACGGAGATGGAGCTGTCCCTGTCTCGTCAGCAGGTTGTATTATGATATTTGGGGCGCTGGCATGCCCCGGGCCCCAAGAGATTGGAGGCACAGATTTGAGAACTACTGGACAAAATCAAGTCCAGATTTCTCAGCCTAACCTACAAGGTCCCCAGTGGTCTGACCATTGCCTCACTTTCAACCCAGTTGTCTGTTTACCCTCCTTTTAAAAACCATACACTTGAACCATATACTTGAACATTCTCTTGTATTTTTTGGAACTTTGTGCTTTTATATCAGGCTTTTCTCCCTGCTCCTCCTTCTTATCTCTCAGCGTCTTTTTCCTCACCTATTGTTGTAACCAGTCACCAGTGATGGTCCCCAGTTAACTACCCCTCCCAGGATTCGTGCCCCTGTGAGGTCCCATCTTACGGTGAATCTGGGCTGGCCCTGTGACTCATTTTAGCCAATTCAATGTGGCAGACGTGAAGCGGTGCCATCAGGTTAGGGCCTAAATCTAAGATGGCCTGGACTCCTGCACTTCTGATGATGTGGGAAAATGGGGCTCCAGAGGGTGGTCGTGTGCCAGGTCTTGGGCTTGTGTCCTGCCAAGTGAGGGTCCCTGGGATGTGCCCTGCCAAGTGAGGGTCCTCGGCTTTGCACAGGAAAGAATTCAAGAACTCATAGTCAAGGAAAAGTAAGTTTATTCAGAGAGATGCAGGCTTCATGGACAGAGTGTAGGCTATGTCAGGAGGCCAGAGAGGCCACAAGGCTTGGGGACAGGGGGTGGGAGTTGTTTAGAGTAAAACTAGATACACATTCCATAGACAGAGTCAGGCCATCTCAGGAGGCAGGAGCGAGAGACCATGAGGTGCGGGGTGGTTAGTTTTTATGGGCTTGGTAACTTCATATGCTCACAAGTGGGAGGATTATGCCAACTACTCTGGGGAAGGGGTGGGGATTCCCAGGAACTGGGCCACTTCCCACTTTTTGGCCTTTTATAGTCAGCCTGGGAACTGTCATGGCACCTGTGGGAGTGCCATTTAGCATGCTAATGTATTTCAGTGAACGTTTAATGAAGCTTGAGGTCTCCTGGGAGTCAGATTTCCCGCCATCTTGGGCCTAAGGTCTACTGGGAGTCAAATCTTCAGTCGCTGTGTCATTCTTTTGAAGGTTGTGCCCTGCCTCCTTCCCTCCTGTCTCACTGAGAGCCCTGAGCTGTCCCCTTGTTCTACTGGAGAAGCCACACAGAGAGACACCGTGTGACTATCTGGAGAGGTGGGGAGCCCGGCTCTGCCAGCGTCCTGTTCGTAGAGGATATGTAGGTGGGCTCCCAGCCAACATCCCCCGGAAGGAACAAGTGCCCAGTTCAGCCCAGTCAAACCACAGACGAATGAGTGACAAAGCATAGTTGCTTGAAGCCACTAAATTTTGTGGTGGTTTGTTATAGAGCAGTAAACAACCAAATATCCACTTTGAAGATGTACCTCAAAAGCCACTCCTTTACGGAGCTGTGTGTTTTTTCTCACTCAGCTACCTTCCCATTTCCATAGCAGGAGCTAGAAATCACCCAGCTCCCTGCTGAAGTCAAACAGAAGACAGTCAGCTTGCTAAATGGAAGCGTCCGTCTTTTTCTGGCCTCTTCCTGAAGAGTGTTCCATGAATGCCACCTGTTCTATGGCCAATGGGGCTTTTTAGTTGAGACTAGCAATTGAGGAAAATCTCCACAGAGGGTCAGAAAAATGTGTGGCATGCGCTGCCCGCGGTAGATCAGATGTGCCGGCTTCCACAGATGAAATCACTGTCCTGAGAGGAAATCATGGCTTTAAATCTTTAAAGGTTTAAAGTGTATCTAGGTTGTGGTGTATCTGGTCAAGGCTGGGGTAATTTTTGAGGGGATGTAGAGAGATAAACCACAGGGGCAAGTGTAAGGATAAAAAGTGGAGGATAGGGGTGAATTCCAACTTTTCGGGTTTATAATGCAGGCTTTGACTAAGTTTATATATACCCTGTGAGTATCCTTTCTGCGTGTTTAAAAAGCCCAGTGACAGTAAAATAAAAGGCTCCCCTGGTGGCGAGCAGGTGGTTTTATTCTGGAAGCCGGCACGCTCCCTCCTGCGCGGTGAGCATCACTGACCAGCAGAGGGCAGAGCAGACAGCAAGAGACACCTTGGCTGGCTGTTCCGTGAGCCAGAATGAATTTTTTTTTCCTTCCCCATCTGTGATTAGAAAACACATAACATAAAACTTACCATCCAACCTTTCTAATTGTCTAGTTCAGTAGTGTTAAGTATGTTGACAAGGCTGTGCAATCTCCAGAACTTCTCCTTTCGCAAAATGGAAACTCTGTACTCATTAAACTAACCATTTCCCGCCCCCTCAGTCACCGGAAACCACCTTTCTCGTTTCTGTCTCTATGAATTTGATGACTTCAGACACCTCGGAGAAGCGGAGTCGTACAGTGGTTGTCTTTTTTTGACTGGCTTATCTCACCTAGCTTAAGGCCTTCCAGATTCATTCCTGCTGTAGCACGTATCAGAACTTCCTTCCTTTTCGGAACAACTATTTTTTAGCATGTCTCCTCTTTCTGGATTCAACACTTCATAGTATGTCATGTATTTGTAAGTGGGGGCATCAGTGTGTCCTTTCAATTCCTGCCTGTGCTGGCGACATACACGTGCTTCTTGTTCAGCCTGGTGCTTGGTACGTGGGGTCGTGGGGTCGCTGAAGAATGGAGCATGAAAATTAACACACTCATTCCCTGGGCAATCCCTGCCAAGGGCATTCTGGCTGTCGGTGTAAGAACCAGGACATTGTTCATCTTCCTCCTTTAGTTCAGTGTCTCCATGTCTGAGAATCTATTTAAGAGAAATGATTCAAGAAGGAAAATGGGATTCACCATTAAAACATTTAGAGTGGTCCATGTGAACAAGAATAGTGGTGCACTGCTCACATCTCCCTGCAAGGCAGTGCCTGCTGGGAGGACTGCCGGGAGCTGGCAGCCTCCACCTGCTGCCCGTTTGGGATCTGCTGCAGCATTTGCCCCAACTCCGTACTCTTCTAGGGGATTGGAACAGGCTTCTTTTAGCAAGTGGGCTTTAACTAAAGCTTGAAGGATGAATAGGACCTACTCAGACAAAGAGTGGATAGAAGAGGAGCGGAAAAAAGACTGTAGTAGAAGGTGTGTTTTTCATTATTTTATTTTATCTTTTTGGTGGAGGTACTGGGGATTGAACCCAGGACCTGGTACATGTTAAGCACACACTCTACCACTGAACTACACCCTCCCCTTAGCAGAAGGGTTATTGGTAAGCCAACTGAGTAGTAGAATTTCACTTCTCCATTTTGGTTACCGAAGATTGTCCTCTCAATGGACCCATCTCTTTCCCACAAATGGCCCCAAACATGTCCTTTCCTTGAATCTACTAATGTTGCTTCCAGCTGAAAATTCCTGGTCAACCAAGGACCTCTTTTAAATTCTCTGGATCTTTAGAATAGACTCGGTAAGTGTTGGTCTAGTAATCGAGATTATCTGTCGTCTCCCGGATGGGCTAGGAAACGAAAGGATAAGAAGGGACTTTGGAACCCCGGGGGATCTATGCAAACGGGAAGCTTGCTCATTTCAGCTCTGGCGTAAGTATGCCCGAGGAATGAGCTCAGGTTTCAATAAAAAAAACCAGATACTCCTACCTGCTCTTGTGGCTGGACAATGACTGGGTTAACATTAGGCCACCTGCCCACCAGCACCTGAGGCTGGAATGGGTACCTCTAGTTTATATGGAAGATGGTACCATAAACCTGTAGCGGCCCAAAGGCTAGGGAGACTCAAGGCATTGGGAGAGGGCAGCAGAGCATCCCCTGGCTGTGGACAAGTCTTGAACTAGATCCATAGACTTTCAGGGCTGCTGGGGTTGGGGTCTGTGTGCAGCATCTTCCCAAGTGGTGTCTGCTTGAACAGCTTGACTAACAGGGAGCTCACTACCTTCACAGGCAGCCCAGTCTGTCCGTGGTCAGCTCTGACCGTTAGATTTGCTTTTTGCTTTGTAGAAGTTGGTCTCCTTGATGACTGCACATTTCAATCTCAGTTCTGGAGCCATCGTGAAAAACTGGAGCTTCTGTTTTCACCTGATAGAGCTTCAAGTGGTTGAGGAATATTCAGCCACAATAATTAATAATAAAAATAAAATAAAATAATAATAATAATAATAATTTAACCAGGCCCTATTATATATCAAATACTATGCTAGACACTTAACACATTATCCTATTTAATCTTTTCTTTCTTATTAATTTATTTTTAAAATTCTATTATTTTTAGTGGAGGTCCTGAGGATTGAACCTAGGACCTCGTGCACGCTAAGCATGTGCTCTACCACTGAGCTGTACCCCCCATTTAATCTTTATAACCACCTGGTCATGCAGGGGCTGTTATCCCCACTTCAGAGTTGATGAAACTGAGACTTAGAGACAACAAGTAACTTGCTAGTAAGTAACGGAGTTGGGGTTCTGTATTAGTTAATGTTCTCCAGAGAAATGGAACCAATACAGTGTGTATTTATGAATACACATATTATTTTTTTATGACAAGACATTACAGGGAATTATATGGAACCGTTGGATTATTTTATAGTGGAGCAAATACACTTAAAGAGAAGAAGCTTTCATCTGAGTACGATTCTCGAAGAACACTATACATGATTTTTAGGAGTTGGGGATCATATAAAAATGTCTTGACAAATGTGCCAATACATGAAATTTGATGGGACACGTTTTGGAGACTTTTTTTCACTTGGGAAAAGCTGGCAGAGTGTCTTGGGAGTTCAGCTTCTGATGTGTACTTGTCCCCCAACCTTCCCGGACTGGAGGTTCTTGGATGACTCATCGTTAAGTAGACTGTAACGTGCAGTGCGGGACGGCTACTTTCAGAGACAGCGCGCTGTAAGGAGTTTCTCTCTCTTTTTCAAACGTTTCTATAATGTGAACTCTCTGCTTTTTGCACTTCCTTACACTCATATTCTGCCAACCTCTGCAGAGACCAAAGACAAAGAAGGCTAGAAAGAACCAATAATCAAGAAAATACAAGAGAATTGGGGGGAGGGTACAGCTCAGTGGTAGAGCGCATGCTTAGCATGCACAAGGTCCTGGGTTCAATCCCTAGTGCCTCCACTAAAGAAAAAAAATTTTTTAATATATAAATAAAGCTAATGACCTCCCCCCAACAAAACAGACAAACAAAAACACAAGAATATAGTTATGCATATTAGGGTGGGCTTAAAACTGGAAATTCATATAAATAGAGAAGAATAAATTAAACAGATGATATTAAAATAGAAGTTTTTAGCATTCAAAAACGGGAGGAGAAGAAAATTTTTACAAGAGCGAAGTTTAAATAAAATTCATCAATAATAAGGACTGTATGAAAAAAAGTGAAATCAGGAAAATAAAAAATAATTACATAACAGTAATTATAATTAGCCCAAAATGTTAGAGTAGTTATATGTGAGATGCTGCCTTAGCCCTTCACAGGAATCACACACTCCTCACAGGACGGGGAGAGTGGAGGCAGTTAATATTCCTATTGAATGGGTAATTAACTGGAGGCCTGACAGATAAGGCAACTTTTTCAAGGCCAGCTGGTGAGGGGCAGAGATGGGACTCCAACCCAGAACACTAAACCGTCCACTCAAAATTGGATAAAAAGCTTGAGCTGTTTTTATTCACATCACTTCTGACATCAAACGAGAGGTGTGTGCGCACATGTGTGTGTTTTCCTCCTGACACCAGCTACTTTGTGTGTGTTTTCCAACACCACGTCTCCAACTCCCTGACACCAACTGGACACCCAACAGTTCAGTTCACTTCTGAGACTCCCTGGAGTCAGTGCCACCCCCACCGGTGATGCTGTCTCCCCTTCAGACGCCAATTTCAAGTCCTGGGCCATGTGAACTTCTGACAGATCAGTTCCCATGACCCTCCTCCTCAGTCTGGATGATTTGCTGGAATGGCTCCCAGAATTCAAGAAGGCACATTACTTATGTTTACCAGTTTCTTATAAAGGATACAGGGAGCATCCAGATGGAGACATACATAGGGTGAGGTCCAATAGCTCCTTGAGTGCGGGGGCTTCTGGCCTTGGGGTCATACCACCTTCTAGCATGTGCGTGTTTACCAACCAGGAAGTTCCCCAAATCCTGTCCCTTAGCAGTTTTTAGGGAGGTTCCATTGTGCAGGCATGATGGGTCACGTCACTGGCCATTGGTAACTGAACTCAGTCTCCCGCTCCTCTCCGCTCCCCAGAGGTTGGAGGGAGAGGCTGAAAGTTCCAACCTGCGAATCACCTGATTGGTTCCTCTGGCAAGAAGCCTCCATCTCGAAGCCATCCATGGGTCCCCCTCAAGGGTCACTTTATTAGCATAAACTCAGGTAGTGGCTGAAAGGGGCTTGTTATGAATAACAAGAGCTACTTCCGTTACCCTATCTCTCAGGAAATTTCAAGAGTTTTAGGAGCTCTGTGCCAGGAACTGGAGACAGAGACCAAATAAATATGTTTCTTTTTATGTTGCAAAGCTGAACCAAATTGTGTCAGGGATTCCCCAAGACCACTCTCGGGTTCAATGATTTGCTCAGAACTCAGAAAAGCTGCTTTGTTGACAGTGACGGTTCATTACAATGAAAGGACACAGATTAAAATCAGCGAGGGAGAAAGGCACGTGGCCTGGAGCCCAGGTGAGGAGGTGTGAGCTTCCAGGGAGGTGGTCTACCCAGGGCTCTGCTTCCCAATGAAGTGTCGACATGGACAAGCTACTGCCAACCCTGGATGCCCACCTGAGCCTCAGCGTCCAGAGTTTTTACTGGGGGTCAGTCCTGTAGGCATGAAATGCCCACATGACAACTTTAGCTGCCCAGTCACCAGCCCCAATCCTCACTCCCAGAGGTTGAACTGACACAGTGTCGCCCAAGGCCCCAGGTGAGTGAACACAGGGCTCAGTGTCCGTCACGTTGCTGGTATAAACTCTGTTATGGATTGAGATCACAGATATACGAAGTTATTCATTCTCATGGGGTTGGATATTCTGAGGGCTCAGAGGTTATCTGCTGAGAGCTTCTGGCCAAGGGCTAGTCTTGTTTCTGGAATGTGCAGGGTTTGAACAGGCCAGTCCTGGTGAGCTAGTCCTTTATTGCCCAGGTACATTTAAGATAAAAGCGATAGAAATGTAAAAAAAGGCAACAGTGTAAAGCAATGAAAGATTAAAATCACCTAAAAATGGTTAAAAAAAAAAAAAAAGAAAATGAAATCAGTTATTAGTCAGACTTGAGGTCTGTAAGAAGTTTTCTGAGAAAGTCCCCGGAAAAGGGTTTTCTGCTGAGGCCACAGGCTGTCTCTTCCTGCAGTGGGCATGGCAGGCAGCCACGAACTGCCCTACTGCTTGACAGGTTCCTCCTCTTGTGCTCAGATCATGCTTCCTTTTCTGTAGGTTGGGCAAGGAGGATGCGGGGGATGGAACCCCAAACAGCTACAGCTTGTCGCAGCTGCATCAACAGAGCAGGCCCCCGCCACTGCACTGGAGGGCGGCCCCAGCATTCACAGCACGAGGATCTGCAGCATTTCGCAACCACACCACTGCAGAGGGGGTGGGCCCCTGCAGAGTCAGCCACGTGGGAACGTGACTCCCAACCATTGTCAGAGGCAGATGCACTATGAGCGAGTTAGGACCTTCCCAGGTCCTTGACTGGGCAAAGTTTGAGAGCAGAGTCCAGTCCTCAGACAAGGTGTAGATGACACTCAGCAGACGTGGATGCCAGGGGGTCAGATTCTAACCAGGGGAGAGAGGTTGGTTACCTTGGTTCTCCTCCACCCTTGGTCTGGCGTTTAATCAGATCATTCATCAGACGCTTAGATCCATCTAAATGACATCTAGTTGTCACCTAGGGAGATGGACAAAGAGTGATGTCATCTCTATTAATCACCTTTGCTTAATTTGAGATTGAATTTTGTTTTGTTTTTTTAAAAACAGACTGAGATTTATGTCTGAAGGTGATACTGTGTGTGAAGCATAAAGAAACATTATAAATCAGGAATATGGTGAGATTAACAGACACACATCACTATATAGATAAGCAACAAGGATTTACTCTATAGCACAGGGAATTACAGTCATTATCTTGTAATAACCTATAATGGAAAAGAATCTGAAAAAATATATCTGAGTCACTATGCTGTACATCTGAAACTAACACAATATTGTAAATCAACTCTACTTCAATAAAAAAAAGACAATAAAGAAACATTAAGATTTTGTGGACAGTGAGTAGAGACTTAATTTAAGAATCACTGAGGCTTTGGAAGAAGACTGACAGAAGAAAGACACAAGTGTGCAGACAGAGAGGTCCCTCCGGCATCAGGCAAAATTAACTCGAGTGACTGACATCTATTTATTTCCTACTGAACATTTTGAGTTTCATGCATAAAACTGCCCTCGTATTGTTCAGGCAGATCATGAGCTGCAAAAGGGCAAAAGCATCAGGCATCCTTCGACATCTAAACACAATAGCATGCATTTGAAGTGAAGGAAGCTGTTTCCAAATTTTGAGGGCAAGGGATGTGACCAGCAAATATTGCAACCAGCTAAGCTGCTGTTTATGGGTAGTGTCTGCAGAGGGAGCTTCTCAGGTATGTATACATTCAAGAAATGCATCACTCAGGCACCGTAACTGGACAGTTGAGTGAAGTCATGCTTTGCTTAAATGAGAAACGAATCACAATAAGGAAGGCAACAACTGGTAACCAGTAGTAAAGAGATGAGTCCTGACACCAGTAAAAGACAGAATTGAGCCTCATGAGGTGTTTTGAATAGAGCCATAAACTAGAATGGGAATGTGAAAAGGTAACTCTTGACTAAGAAGATACGCGATATAAAAATAAAATTACACTGAGAATCTGAGTCCAAAATCGCACACTTCAGTTTTGGAAAAAAAGGAGGGACATTAAATTGACATAAATTGGGCTGCCTGTCTCATTTTCCACGTGGGAGTGTCCGCTTTTTTATTTTTCACTTCGATAATTAGAAAAATACAGCCTTAAGTATATTGTTTTAAAAAAGTAGCAGTGAGTACTCGTAAAATTTAAAGCAGAATCTGCAAATACCAAATTGCTTTAAAAACAAAAATGATCTAGGGAGAGATACACCAGGACATTTTTCCTTCACCTCCTGCTATTGCTAAGGTTTTTTTTTTTTTTTTTTCCTTTCTGAGACTTTCTTTCCATCATTAAAGGGTAGTCATTGGTAGCCCACTGAGTCCTTCTTTGTCTAAAGCAGAACTTTAAAACACTTCAGTGCAGTGAACCCTTTGTTACTCTGGTAAAGCCAGTGGACACCTCCCCTAGATCATGAATTATTAAGTGAATAAAATAAAACACAAGGATCATGAAGGAAACAAAATTATATTCAAATAGAATTGTTCAAATGTGCTTTACATGTTGATTAGTTCATTAAATAATGCAATCTACCAGTAAGTATAATGAATATATTCATTATATAATTATGAATTTCAGAATGACTTTCAATATGATAAGAGGAAATATTTCAAATTATCTTCAGCACCTGCAATCAGATACGAAATATCTGATTATGATTCATGACAAAGTCAGAGGTAATATATATCTACTGTAGTTTGGTGCATACATTCACGATGAAAGGAAGTGCTAAATTATGGCTGGCAGTTAATAAAAAATGAAGATGTGAATTTTTTTCTCGTCAAGTTCAGTGATTCTCTGATTTTTAACAAAACCTCTGGGAGATCTGTGGGCCCAGGACAAAAGTACCTGATCTAGAAAGCTTTGTTTCTCTTCAGCAGAATTTCTCTCCATCAAAACATGGCTTCTAAAACCACCCTCCCAAAGCTGCTCAAATGTACATTTCCACCAGCAACACAGGGAGAGGACCCGTTTCTCTGCAGCTTCCTCAGTAGCAGGAACTGTCAAATGCACACACACTTAACCAGTCCAAAAAAAGTGGGGAAAAGATGGTAATTCCACTGTCCTTTTATTTGCTTTTCCATCCTTGTCACTTAGATGCCTTTGTTTCTAACTTGTTTCATCACAGAAACTCTTCATTACAATGGGCATACTGTGGAAAATTCTCCTGTTGCACAGATAACTTGTGTTAACAGAGTTGTGTGTGCCTAATACAATTTTGACACAAAAAGTAACAACATGAAGCTAAAAGTATTCTCTCCTGTCTTTAAAAAAAATTTATTTTGACTCATTCATTTCTTCATTTATTTAATAAATATTTATCAATTCCTTACCATGGACCAGAAATCTTAGTAGGCGCAAGAGGGGGGCATAATTTTCAGGCATTTCCAGTTAAATGTTCTGCAATGCCATTCCCTTTCCATTCCCCAGCTGAGTGTCAAAAAACCCACATTGTTATTCCCTGTGCCCCTGCAGCCCTTGGGTAGAGATGTCCGTGGCACAGGACAGTCACCTTTAAGGGATGGCACTGTCATGTGCTGCAGGTTCTGCTCGGATCTCTTCCTTGCTCAGACGGTAACCTCCCAAGTGTCTTTTAGTGGCAAGTGTTCGGGCCACGATGCGCTGAGGTCGTGGTGTTCCCAGAAGCTGGGTCATCATAAAAGCTGGGCAACGTCTCTTAGATACTGTGCAGTAGGCTCAAGTCTCCTGTCACCACAACAGTTTGCACTGATGGGCTCCAGCTTCTTTCAGTAGGGATATTCATTCTGAAACCGGGGTCCTAATTCCGCCGGCCTTGGGCACCTCTGCTGCCCTCTGCTGGCAGAGTGGCCCGGCGACGCCGTCTGGAGCATCACAAAGGGCTGCTGCCTATGAGGCCATCCAGGTAATGCAGGTGCGACTTACCCAGCTATGCGCGGTACGCATAGACAGACGGGGACCTGGGGGTGTTACTCATGCATGCACGCGTTCAGGCATCGTCAACCCTCTAGTTTCCTAGATCGAAGATCTTGTTCGGAAATTACTTTCTCTTACTTAGCTCTGAGACTTCTGATCAGGGTTAGATGTGCAACAGAATTACTGGGGGCACACCCGGAGACAAAACAGGAGGCATCGAGGCGGGGGTGGGGGCTAGGAGAGCTGTTACTCTGAAACCCAGATCTGAGTCCTCTTAAGGCGATAAGAGGAGATTGAGAGAGACACCCCATCAGAGGAGTCCCGGTCTTCCTGCTGTGGGAGGGCAGGGGCAGCCTCGGAAAGCATCACTTTGGGGGAGGGTATAGTTCAGCGGTAAAGCGCGAGCTTAGCATGCGCGAGGTCCTGTGTTCAATCCCCAGTCCCTCCATAAAAAAAAATAAAATAAAAAAAATAAAAAAGAAGTGTGAAAAGTATGGCCTCAGGGCAAAGAGAGAGCTGCTGGGATGAATCACGCCTGCAGTGGGAGATCTGAGGGGTGCCTCTTCATGGCCCTTGCACCTTACGTCCAGTCAGGTAGCACATGCTTTTGGCTCTGCCTTTACAGCATCCGCCGTGACCACCCCGGTTCAGCCCTCTATCTCCTGCTTGCTTCTAACTTCACCTTCCTACATTTTCATCTAAACACAGCCCCTCCTTAGGCATATCTGTTAGTCCTTTGGTCAAAACCCCACAAAGGCTTTCCAGCTTGGGGCAGAAGCCGCAGATTTTACCATGGACTGCAAGACTCTGCACAGGCTGGCCCTGCCTGGCACTGCCCTGATTTTACCTCCTGCAACTCTTCTTTTTACCACGTTGGCCTCTTTGCCTCTTGCTCTGCTTCCAAAACTGCAGACAGGCTCCCTCCCGCCTTAGGGTCTTTGCGGTCAGTCGTTTCTTCTGCCTGGCAAACTTTTCCCCCGAATGGCCACGTGGCAGTCTCCTTACAGACTCTCCTCCCATGGCATCTTTTTAGTGAGACCTCCCTTCCTATAGTTCTCTCCCTGGCACGTCTTTTGGCTCTCCCTGTCCTATGTTTCTCTGCAGCACTTGTAAGCATCAGATGTACTGTGTGACTTACCCAAACTAAATCTGTTTCCCTGCTAATAGTAGGAGTGTATTAGTCAGGGTGGGCTAGGCTACGCCCAGGTAACAAATCATTCCCCAGGTCTCAGTGGCTTAACAGAAATAAGGTTTATTTTTCTTTCATGGCACTGTGAGATGCTGATCAAGGAGTTGTCTTGATGGACCTCTTCCAACAGTGAGTCAGAGACCTGGGATTCTTCCATCTCAAAACTCTTGTTATCTCAGAGTTCTTTTGCTTTCAGTCATGTGGGTGGAGACAGGGTGCAGAAAACATCACATCCAGTCTAAACTGTTTTGGATCTGAAGTGACATGCCACGCATGCTCACATTCCCATTGGCAAGTTCGTAATTACATGGTCTTTAACTATGTGAGTTACTGGGAAATGTAATATTTCCCTGTTCTAAAAAGAGAAAATGATTTTTGCCACAATAAAAAAGAGAAGATTATATGCTCAGAGAACAATGTCTCTGTCATAACTGACCATTTTTGGTTACTGAGCCATTTTAGTTTTCTTCCCACTCATAGAACACACCCTTTTCTTCCCAGAAGAGGCAACTCAAAGTTCCTTCCATCCACTACTTTTTGATCAAAGTCGAAGCCTCCCGGGAATACACAGTAGTCTATCAGGCCCCGAGTGGGTCTAGTGCTCAGGTTACACCTGCAGGGATATTTTTATCTCATCTTGGCATAAGTACAGAGCACACACCATCTTGTTCCCAAGATGTTATTTGTCCAAGGAAATCAACATATTCCTGGCTTTTTTTTTTTTTTTACAATGAATCTAAGCTATTTAGAGGTTTCTTAAATTACTTTATGCAAATACTTCTTTTAATGAAATAAGATTTTTGCTTTTTATTAAAGAAGATGTATTGAAAAACTATGTGCAGAACACTAGACTAGGCACTCCAGAAACATAAGTAGGCAAGAAGCTTTAGGGCCTTCTATTATTCACTTCTATACCCATCCATTAAGTTGCAGTCCCAGGTCCTTGTTTGATATCATTTATTTTCCTGGAGCAACTTTCAAGGGCACATACTTTCACAGGCACCACCACATGACACAGCAGTCTATTACAGGATTTGGCAGACCTTTTGTGTAACTGGGATGTGTCCACATGGGGATACATGGGAAAGTTCTGTTTATTCAGACCCTGGATCTGATCACAGGAGACATAGGATAAGGCTCTGTCCTCGGTACTCAGGCGGGATGCCTGCAATTCACAGGTCCCAGTTTGGTCCTGGTCTCAGGATTCCCGCCAGGTCCTGGGAGGAAGAAGTTGGAGAAGGTCTAGATACTTTGCTTAATAAATCTCAGGCTCCTCTCATTCCCACCAAAACACCAAAATTAATTCACTAAGGCAGCATGAGTGACATCCAGGGATGAAAGTTTAAATATCTCCTTGTTGCTGTTGAGGTCAAGGGAGGAGCAAGGTCTTTTATCTGGCACTGGGGCATTTTCCAAGGGCTGTCGCTGGTGACCTTATTTGATCCTTGCAGAAACTCTGAGGACTGGGCAGCATGGGGAATTGTTATTACCATTTTGAGATGAAGAAACTAAACCCTAAAAAAGAACGCTTTGGCCCCAAATCCATAATTAGTAAGTGGCAAGATCAGTCCTTAAAAGATAGAATTATGGAATGTTAGTCCTGGAAGAGGTTGCAAATCATCTGACCCACATACTTCATAATATACAGAAACAGAAGCCCAGAGAAAGGGAGAAACGTGCTTGTGGTCTCAGATTTAGTTTTAGAATTCCAACTGTGCCACCAAGTAGCAGTGGAATTGTGGATGAGCACCAGAGATCCAGGTGCAGGCAGATCTCATTTTATTGTGTTTCACTTTAACGTACTTCACCGATATTGCATTTTTCATAAATTAAAGGTTTGTGGAAACCCTGTGTTGTCAGATGATGTTTAGCATTTTTAAGCAATAAGATTTTTTTTTTTCAAATTTTATACTATTTCCTTAATTCTTAAAATTTTAAAAAGTTTTTGTGGGCAGAAGAACTGAATAGATATTTTTCCAAAAGAGGGAATGCAGATGGCCAACAGGAACATGAAAAGTTGCCCAACATCACCAGTATCAGGGAACTGCAGATCAAAATCACAGTGAGACACCATCTCACACCGATCAGAATGGCCATCATCAAAAAGAACACAAGTAACAAAAGTCAGCAAGGATGTGGAGAAAAGGGAACCCTTGTACACCACTGGTGAGACTGTAAATTGGCTCAGCCACCGTGGAAAACAACATGGAGGCTTCTCAAAAACCTAAAACTAGACGCACCATACGACCCAGCAATTCCACTTCTGGGTACACATCTGAGAAAAACAAAAACATTAATTCGAGAGAATACATGCACCCTGCTATTAATAGCAGCATTATTTACAATCACCGAGATACAGAAACATCCAAGGTGCACATCGACAGATGAATGGATAAAGAAGTTGTAGCATACATACCCAATGGAATACAGCTCACCCATATAAAAGAAGGATGTTTTGCCATTTGTGGCCCTTCATTTACTTTTATTTTTGCACTTCGAAAGCCAGAATTTTATAACTGGCATAAACATTTCCACTGCATCAAAAACAACAAAATACCTAGAAATAAACTTAACCAAGGCAGTTACCTATATTCTGAAAACTGTAAAATACCAATGAAGGAAATTGAAGATGGCACAAAGAAATGGAAAGATATCTTGTGCTCTTGGATTAGAAGAAGCAATGTTATTAAAATGGCCATACCACCCAAAGCAATCTACAGGTTCAATGTAACTCTTGTCAAAATATTCATGACAATTTTCACAGACTAGAATGAATAATTCTAAAATCTATATGGAATCATGAAAGACCCCAAATTGCCAATGCAATCTTTTATAGGTCTTTTTTTCCCCCTCTTTCTTCTTTTTGTTCTCTTTTCTTATTTTTTGATGATCAGAGAATTTCCTTTAACGTTTGTTGTAAAGCTGATTTGGTGGAAACAATAAGATATTTTTAATTAAGGCATATGCATTGTTTTTTAGACATGACGCTATTACAACTTAATAGACTACAGTCTAGCATAAGCATATCAGTTCTATGCACTGGGAAACCAAAAAATTCATGTGACTCATTTATTGTGATGTTGGCTTTGTTGCGGGGGTCTGGAACTGACCCTGCAGTGTCTCCAAGGTGTGCCTATACCTGAAATACCTCAGTCCCTGGAACCAGCCTCCCTGCCCCGCTTCCCTGTGATGCTCCGTGACTCCATCGTGCAGCCCACTTCTCCCTGTTCCCCTCCCTTCCCCAGCTGTTTCATGAAGCCACCTGGAACGCTTGCTCCCTTGTAAACAAGCTACACCATCAACTCTCGAAATTTTGCCTTCACTTCCTGTTCTTAACTGAAATCTGCCTTCTCTTTAAGGAATGGGAATTGAGTTTTACTTTCAGTCTCTTGTCTCTACATCTAGTCATTCATCAAGCCGCCAAGCTGAGCCTCCAGTTCTCTCTTGAGTCCAGTCACTTCTCTACATCCCTACTGTCATCACCATGGTCCCTGCTCCTGCGACCTCTTGCCCAGACAGTGGCCTCAAGCTCTTGGTTTGACTTCCTAGCTCCAGTCTTACTTTTCCTCAATACATTCTTCACTATGTGACCAGAAGGATGCTTAAACATGAACAAGTGATCATGCCACGCTATTCAAATAAACACCATGTCAGCATATTCTCCTTAATGTTTGAGAGAGTAGTCAAAGTGAACTTTGGACACAAATTTGAACATTTGTGCGATCTCGAGGAGAGAACCCATAAAAATTGCTTCTGAGATGTAGTCTTATCTAGGAAAGAGTGGAGTGTTTCAGAGTCAGGTAAATGTGAGTCAGGTAAATTCCAGCTTGACCATTTGCCAGTCTTCGCTCATCCTTTCTAGGTCTCAGTCCCCTATCCATACCCTTTGGATATTGGTATCTCCTTCCAGGGATTTTCCGAGGCTCGAATGAAAGGGCATGACTTATGGAATACTGGGAACTTTCTGCCTGTATTACAGTAGAGGCTGAGTTTCACACTCCCCCCTTAGGAAGTCCTGTCTTCACTTTCTTGAACTCGGATTTTTTTCCCTCAGGGATTTCTCCAATGTCCTTGGCATCTGGATACTGTCTAAAGCAAGCATTTTGGCTGAAACATTAGTCTAGATAAAGAACCAAG
Source organism: Camelus ferus (assembly GCF_009834535.1). Lineage (NCBI taxonomy): Eukaryota > Metazoa > Chordata > Mammalia > Artiodactyla > Camelidae > Camelus > Camelus ferus. Next base: position 34,020,090 of record NC_045705.1, read on the forward strand.
AAACATTAAGAAAATGAGAAGAGCTAGGAGAAGGGAGACTCTAAGTCATTCTGTGTAATGAATGGTCCAGGCTTCCAGCCACATCACTGAGTTCTCTGGGACCATTCAGTATGTCTCCAAATCTGCAGTGGGAATTAGCTGGTGAGTGACAGTGTTTTCTTCTTGAAGTTTTCCATTTCTTTTGGTAAATTCTCTGCCCTAATTTCCACTAACTAGACATGCACTTGAAAGGGTAGAATCTTCTTTCTACCGTACTCCCCCTAATAATCTCCAAATAAGCTCTTCTGAGGGGCTGTGACTCTTCTGGGGAGGAATTTGTGACTTTGCATGTGTTTAGCAGGCTGGGCATCATAAGGACCCTGAGATCCTTGAGAGAGAAGCATAAAGAGAGGAGGAGGAGAGAGATGGGATGGGAAGAGGGAGGGACTAAGTATAAATTTTGCACAGTTCTGAATTATGATTGCAACACCATGAGTCTGACCTATGCAAGGATTCACAGCATCACAGCCTCTGTAGAGATTCTATCCACAGCCTCCCGCACCCCACTTCTCCTAAAAACCTCAGGTTACCACACCCGAAGACTCCCTTTTCTTCTGGCCAAGTATAATTTGGATAAACCGCATTAGGCACACGCGTCCAGCTTTCCAGGCTTTGTAGTTATTTTCCAAGTAAAAGACATTTTGTTGGTGCCCATTTAGTCTGCAGAATCTGATGACCTGGGCCTTGTTTGGCACTGATTCAGAATAAATAAAAAATGCTTTACCATGAGATCTGATTTTTGCAACCTGTTTTCTGGACATTGGACCACAAACTCCATAGGGCTGGATGGGGCTAATTGCTCCAGATAAGAATTGCAGTCTTTATGCTGTCACTGGAGTTGACCTGGCACGTCACTAGTGTGAAAAGGTGTTAAGGAGACCTAACCCAAAATCGGAGTTGGGAAGCCGCGAAGGGAGGGCTTCCACGCATGTGTCACTCATCGCAGCTTGCATTGTTCAGCAGGAGGAAGGACGATTCCCTCTTACCGGCAACAGAAGCTGCAGGCGCCCAGCAGCGGCGCGCTTCCCTTGTCTGCAGCCGATAAGAACCGCCGCTTCGAACTCTCACTTTCCTCCAAGGAATTGTTGCTCAAAGCAACCCCTTCTAGCTTTCTTCTTTCCTCTATAAAACAGTGCTCTCCTCCTTTATTCTCTGGATGTGCCTGTGGTCTACCATAGTTTGCTTGCCCTGAATGGCAATTCCTCTGCTGTTCCCAAATAAATTTATTTATTTATCTTTAATGGAGGTACTGGGGACTGAATGTGAACAGACTAACCACCACAGCAACATTTTCCTTTTCTCCCCTCTCCTGTACCCTATGAACCCTTTATGGATATACATTATTAGCACTCCTCTCAGATAACTTCACTTGAAGTCAGCTAACTGATAAACTCAAAACCAGCCTATCTCACCCCAGCTGCATATCAAGAGGTAGTCATCCTCCCCAACCTGAGGGTCATGGTGTTTAGTGCCCTCCTCCCGCCCCCACCAGTAGCATGAGATCTTTTTCTCTAAGGAGTGTTCTGTGGTCTCCTCTCCCTTGGTCAGTGTCACAAAGCCTCTTCCCTTGCTGACTTCGGGGCATTTCTGGGGGTGGTGCTTTAGCTGGTCCTCAAATGTGAACGCACAGCTGTTAGAAACAGACTCACAGACATAGAGAACAAACTTATATAGTTACCAGGGGGTAAAGGGGATGGGAAGGGATAAATTAGGAGTTTGAAATTTGCATATACTAAATACTATATATAAAATAGATATACAACAAGTTTATACTGTATCACACAGGGAACTATATTCAATATCTTGTAATAACCTATAAGGAAAAACAGTATGAAAATAAGTATGTATAAAAAAGAGCAGAGATGTTATCTTCATGCGTTAAGGAGTTGGGCTGTGGTAGTCCCGGGCCTCAAACCAGTGTCTTTTTCTTTTCTCCTTCAAGTAGGCACTATTTCTCCAGCAGTGCTGGGACAGTCTTTCTAGGGTGACTCAGAGATGACTTCTCTGGTGGCCTCCTTCACCAACAAGGCTCCCACAAGACCCAGAGTCACAACACAGAGGGTCCAGATACCTTGAAGTAATGTGCTGCCGCCAAGCGAGATCCCAGTCTCCATCCTGCACAAAGCCTCCAGCAGCCTCTGCCCCTGATAATAGACCTTCACCTCTCCAGGGCTGAATGCCTCCACCTCCTCCTCTCCCCAGACTCATCTCCCTTCATGGACCATGTAGATTAAGCTTCCACAACCAACCAAGGAATCTCTTTATTACATGGGGACTGGTGGCAGGGGATTAAGGAAACTCAGCTTTTAGAAATGCTAACTAAAGAATGTTGCTAGCCGTCTGGTTCTACGAGGAGGATCGGGTCATTAACCACTGCAGTCACTGACCTTCAACATACCCTGAAAGGAACTCGGTGGGGAGCTCAGGAATGAGAAACTCATGCTCTGGGAAAACTGGCAGAATAGGGCTTCAGATGGTTAGATATTTGCAGGAGAAAATTTTATGAACTCCAATTCTTGCATGCTTAGAAAAGCCCTAAAATCATTCATGGAGATCTCTGCTCCTCGTGGTTAACAGGAACATACTAAGATGTGTGCCTGACTGCACATACCGTTTCTCTAAAATCACGTGTATGCTGACCTCCCATCTGACCTCTTTGGAGGAGTTCCTCTGAGAGGCTGTCTCCCAGGCTAGCCCTCAGTAAGCCCCCAAATAAATCTGAAATTCACAGCTCTCACCTGGTGCATTTTTATTTTAATCAACAGAAACAACGTTAGTACCTCTTTCCTGGGGTAGGAGTTGCAAAATAAGATATTAACAACAGTCAGTCTTTTTCTTCTAATTCTCTCTGAGATTATCTATCTATCTATCTATCTATCTATCTATCTATCTATCTATCTATCTATCTATCTATCTATCTATCTTAGATATAGTGTGTGCATGTGTATAATATAGCTCATGTGATTATAATACAAAGCTTAAGAAGTGACCTGGGAAGGGAGGATCTTGTAAAGACCTACTCAGAAGACAACTCACTCTCCAATCAATTTTTCAAAAAGCTATAGAAAGCCAGAGGGAAAAATGGTAGAATGCACAAAATATTACAACCCTTCTGGCAAATTGGAAAGGGTCAGTGAGCTAGGGGTTCCAGGAAGAACAATGTAGAAGAGCATGCAGCTAATTATAAAGCACGACAAGGGGCATGGAGCACCTGGAGGTGTGGGAGCTACACCAGCCAGACAGCAGGAGAGCCTGGTCTGTTTCAAACTGAGGAAGCTAAGGGGATGGAGAGGTATCCGAGAACACAGACTGAGGTTGTCCTGTTTACCACCCATCACTACTTCCTCAGACCTCGGACCACTTCATTATCACTGATTCCAGTTTATTCTTTCTCTCCATCCACTCATCTGCTCCTCCAGCCACATGCCCCGTCCAACCCACACTGTCTCGGGTTCGGGGTTGCTTCACAGAGGCACAAAGTTCCACTGGTTCCAGTCACAAGGCATACGGATAGCCTGTAGGTTGAAGCACACTTTTTGCACGATGTAATTGGCTCTATCTACATGGGAATACAGAGGGAAGCCAAGTTTGTCCAGACCCTGGAGATGAGCACAGCTGACATAGGTGATGAGGCCCTGGCCCCGGTACTCAGGCAAGGTGCCCGCCATCCTCATCTCTCCTGTCTGGTCCATCAGGACCCAGGACACAGGGGTCCCCTGGGGCCCCAGCAGGCAGAAGCTGGGGAAGGTCTGGATACAGTGCTCGATGAATCGCTGGCTCCTCTCATTGCCACCAAAAGACCAGAATTTATTCACCCAGACAGCGTGGGTAGGATCCAGGGATGAGGGTTTCAGCATCTTTTGATGGCTGTTGGGAACAAAAGGAAAGAATAGCCTGTAACATCACACATATTATGGCGTATTTTATTTGTTCCCCTCCACCGCCCCCCACCAAACTGTCCTCAGAGGTGAGCAGGAGCGTGTTTAAGGGTACGTGCTCTGTATTTAGGCTGCCTGGGTTCCTAATCTGGCTCCTTGTGTGATTACTGATTTCCCACCTGATTACTTCATTTCTCACCTCCTCTGTTTCCTCATCTGATAAATAAGGATGGTAATCACACCTTCCTTGTAGAATCATTGTGAGACTTAAATGAGCCAATGGATGTAGGTGCTTAGAACCAGTACCTAAGTACTTCACAGATACTAGCTACAATTATTTCATTTGGCCTGGACTGCAGTCTTCCAACCTAGATAAGACAAATATTCTTAACCTCATTTTATATAGAAGAAAAAAGTTGCAGAGTAAATAAATGCGTGCCCAAAAGCACACTCTAGCAAGCATTGAAGTCAGAGCCTAGAATGTTGATGTCCAAAGGCCCTTGGCTACCATTCAGAACAAGTTGCTGAAGTCTAGAAAGGGGCAGTTACATGGAGTGCAGGCGACCCCCGAGCTACAGAACACTGAAGTCTGAAGGCTCCTACAGGCTGCAGAGGGGCCTCGGGGGTGTCCTGGGAAGAGCCCGCAATGTGGGACTGGATCTAGACTCAGGCCCCATTTATGCCCTTAACCATCCGCGTGAACAAGCTATTTCACCCCCTGAGCCTGTTTTCTGTCCAGAAAGTGGAGGTAGTATCTCCCAACTTGTCTTCCTCATGGGGTGGATAAGAGAGTCAAATGATATTATAGATGTCGAGGTGTTTGTTAGGTGTAATGTGTGATGTAATTTTTTTCCTGTAATTATATTTTTATTGAAGTGTAGTCAGTTTATAATGTTGTGTCAATTTCTGGTGTACAGCGTAATGCCTCAGTCATACACGTACATACATATATTCATTTTCATACTCTTTTTCACCATAAGTTACTACAAGATATTGAATATAGTTCCCTGTGTTATATGGTATGAACTTGTTGTTTATTTATTTTATATGTATTAGTTAGTATCTGCAAATCTCCAACTCCCAATTTATCCCTTCCCATCCCCTTCTCTCCCTGGTAACTAAGTTTGTTTTCTGTCTGTGAGTCTGTTTCTGTTTTGTAAATAAGTTTGTCCTTTTTTTTTTTTTTTTTAAGATTTCACATATAAGTGATAACATATGGTATTTTTCTTTCTTTTTCTGGCTTACTTCATTTAGAATGACAGTCTCTAGATCCATCCATGTTGCTGCAAATGGCATTATTTTATTATTTTTTAATGGCTGAGTAGTATTCTGTTGTATAATTATATCACAACTTCTTTATCCAGCCATCTGTTGATGGACATTTATGTTGTTTCCATATCTTGACTATTGTAAACAGTGCTGCTATGAAAATTGATGTGCATATGTCTCTTTGAATTAAGGTTCCCTTTGGATATATGTCCAGGAGTGGGATTGCTGGATCATATGATAAGTCTATTTTTAGTTTTTTGAGGAACCTCCATACTGTTTTCCATAATGGCTGCACCAAACTACACTCTCACCAACAATATAGGAGGGTTCTCTTTTCTCCACACCCTCTCCACTATTCATTCTTTGTGGACTTTTTAATGATGGCCGTTCTGACTGGTGTGAGGTGATACCTCATTGTAGTTTTGATTTGCATTTCTCTGATAATTAGTGATATTGAGCATTTTCTCATGTGCTTATTGGCCATTTGTATGTCTTCATTGGAAAATTGCTTATTTAGGTCTTCTGCCCATTTTTGGATTGGGTTGCTTGTTTTTTATCATGAAGTTGTATGAGCTGTTTATATATTGTGGAAATTAAGCCCTTGTCAGTCTCATCTTATGGAAATATTTTCTCCCATTCTGTAGGTTGTCATTTTGTTTTGCTTATGGTTTCCTTTGCTGTGCAAAAGCTTATAAGTTTAATTAGGTCCCATTTGTTTATTTTTGCTTTTATTCCTATTGCTTGGGTAGACTGCCCTAGGAGAACATTGCTGAGATTTATGTTGGATAATGTATTCCCTGTGTTATCTTCTAAGAGGTTTATACTGTCTTATCTTATGTTTAAGTCTTTAAGCCACTTTGAGTTTATTTTTGTGTATGGTGTGAGGGAATATTCTAACTTCATTGATTTACATGCAGCTGTCCAGTTTTCCCAATACAATTTGCTGAAGAGACCGTCTTTACTCCATTGTATGGTCTTGCCTCCTTTGTCAAAGATTAATTGATCAAAAGTTTCTGAGTTTATTTCTGGGCTCTCTATCCTGTTCCATTGATCCATATGTCTGTTTTGATTACTGCAGCTCTGTAGTATTATCTGAAGTCTGGGAGGGTGATTCCTCCAGCTTCATTATTTTTCTTCAGTATTGCTTTTGCAATTCTGTTTTTTTTTTTTTTTTTGTGATTCCATATACATTTTAGGATTATTTGTTCTAGTTCTGTGAAAAATGTCCTGGGTAATTTAATAGGCATCACATTAAATGTGTAGATTGCTTTGGGTAGTATGGGCATTTTACCAATATTAATTCTTCCAATCCAAGAAAAGAACATGGGATATCTTTCCATTTCTTTAGGTCATATTTAATTTTCTTAGTCAATGTTTTACAGTTCTCAACATATACATTTTTCACTTCTGTGGTCAGATTTTCTCCTAAGTATTTTATTTTTTTGGATGCAATTTGAAAAGGGATTGTTTCTTTACTTTCCTTTTCTGATATTTCATTGTTAGTGTAAGAAATGCCATTGATTTCTGTATGTTAATCTTGTATCCTACTACCTTGCCGGGTTCTTTTATCAGCTCTAGTAGTTTTTGTGTGGAGCCTTTAGGGTTTTCTATACATAGTATCATGTCATCTGCATATAATCACAATTTTACCTCTTCTCTTCCAATTTTGATCTCTTTTACTTCTTTTTCTTGTCTAATTGCCATGGCTAGGACTTCCAATAGTATATTGAACAGAAGTGTTGAAAGTGGGCATCCTTGTCTTGTTCCAGATTTTAGGGGGAAAGCTTTCAGCTTCTCACCATTGAGTATTATGCTGGCTGTAGGTTTGTCATAAATAGCTTTTATTATGTTGAGATATGTTCCCTCTATATCCACTTTGGTTAGAATTTGTATCATAAATCGGTGTTGAATTTTATCAAATGCTTTTTCTGCGTCTGTTGAGGTGATCTTGTGATTTTTGTCCTTTAGTGGATGCAGTGTATCATGTTGATTGATTTCCATATGTTGAACCATCCTTGTGTCCCTGGGATGAATCTAACTTGATTATAGTGTATAATCTTTTTTATATGTTGTTGGATTCCGTTTTCTAATATTTTGTTGAGGATTTTTGCATCTATGTTCATCAAAGATATTATCCTAAAGTTTTCTTTTTGGTAGTGTCTTTGCCTGGCTTTGGTATCAGGGTGATGGTGGCTTCATAGAATGAGTTTGGGAGTATTCCCTCCTCTTCAATCTTTTGGAAGAGTTTGAGAAGGATCAGTATGAACTCTTCTTTGTCTGTTTGATAGAATTCCCCAGTGACGTCATCTGGTCCTGGACTTTTGTTTGCAGGGAGGTTTTTTATTGCTGATTCTATTCCATTTCTAGTGATTGGTCTGTTCAAATGATCTATTTCTTCTGGATTCAGTTTTGGTGGACTTCATATTTCTAGAAACTTTTTCCATTTCTTCTAAGTTGTCCAATCTATTGCCATACAGTTGTTCATAGTATTCTCTTATGATTTTTTGTACTTCTGTGGTGTTGGTTGTAATTTCTCTATCTTCATTTCTTATTTTGTTTATTTGTGTCCTCTCTCTTTTCTTCTTGGTGAGCCTGGCAAGGTTTGTCAATTTTGTTTATTCGTTCACAAAACCAGCTCTTGGTTTGATTGATTTTTTCTATTTTTTAAATTTCTATTTATTTATTTCCTCCCTGATCTTTATTTCTTTCCTTCTGCTGATTTTAGGTTTTGTTTGTGCTTCTTTTTCTAATTCTTTTGGTGGATTAGGTTGTTTATTTGTGATTTTTTTTTCTTTGAGGAAGGCCTGTATCACTATGAACTTCCCTCTTAGGTCTGCTTTTGCTGCATCCCATAGATTTTGTGTGTTTTTGTTTTCATTGTCATTTGCCTTAAAGTGTTTTTTTTTTTTACTTCTTTTGATTTCATCATTGACCCATTGGTTTTAAGTAGCATGTTGTTTAGTCTCTATGCTATTGTTTTCTTCTGTTTTTGTTTTTCTGTTTTTGATTTCTAGTTTCATGCCATTGTGGTCAGAGAAGATGCTTGAAATAATTTCTATCCTCTTAAATTTATTTTGTGCCTGAGTATGTAGTTTATCTTAGAGAATGTTCCATGAGCACCTGAAAAGAATGTACATTCTGTTTTGGGGGATGTAATGTCCTAAAAGCATCAACCAAGTCAACTGTTCTATTGTGTAATTTAGTATCTCCAGTGCCTTATTGATTTTCTGTCTGGAAGATCTGTCCAATGATGTTAGTGGGGTGTTAAAGTCTCCTACTATTATTGTATTTCCATCAATTTCTCCCTTTATGTCTGTTAGTATTTGTTTTATATATTTAAGTGCTCCTATATTGGATGCATATTTGTTAACGAGTGTAATATCTTCATCTTGTATTGCTCCTTTGATCATTATATAGTGTCCTTCTTTATCTTTCTTTATGGCCTTTGTTTTAAAGTGTATTTTGTCTGATATGAGTATTGCAGCTCCCACTTTCTTGTCATTTCCATTTGCATGAAATATCTTTTTCCATCCTCTTACTTTGAATCTATGTGTGTCCTTCACTCTAAAGTGAGTCCCTTGTAGGCAGCATATTGTAGGCTTTTGTTTTATTACCCAATCTGGCACTCTATGTCTTTTGATTGGAGCATTTAGTCTATTGACTTTTATGTTAATTATTGATAGATGTGTGTTTATTGCCATTTTGAACTTAGATTTCCAGTTGATTTGGTATTTCTTCTTTGTTCCTTTCTTTTCCTTTTTGTTATTCTTTCTGTGGTTTGACACATATGTATTAGCTTGGTTTCTTTTTGGTTTTTGTGACTCTCTTGTATGCTTTTGGTTTGTAGTTATCCTATTTTTCAAATATGTTAATCTATTACTATATCTGTTTGCTTTAGACTGGTAATCATGTAGGCTCAAACAAATCTTAAAAAGAACGAAGAAAAAAAGAGAGAGAGAAAAAGAAGACAGAGAAAGAAATCTATATTTTCTTGCTCTCTTCTCCTATCTTTTATGATTTTGATGTCCCTTTGTAACATCATGTTTATTGTTTTGCAACTCATTATGGTTATCACATTTCCAATTATGATTTTCTCATTTCTGTAGCTTCCTGCTTCTTTTCTATTTAGAGTAGATCTTTCAATATTTCTTTTAGGATAGGTTTAATATTGTTGAATTCTTTTAGTTTTTGCTTGTCTGTGAAATTCCTTAGCTCTCCTTCTACTCCAAAGGACAGACTTGCTGGATAGAGTATTCTAGGTTGCAGCTTTTTCTTATTCAGGACTTTGAATATATCTTGGCACTCCCTCTGGCCAGCAGTGTTTATGTAGAGAAATCAGCTGAAAGTTTTATGGAGATTCCTCAAAAAACTAAAAATAAACTTACCATATGATCCTGCAATCCCACTCCTGGGCACATATGCAGAGAAAACTGTAATTCAGAAAAACATGCACCCCAATGTTCATAGCAGCACTATTTACAGTGGTCAAGACATGGAAGCAACCTAAATGCCCATCAATAGATGACTGGATAAAGATGTGATGCATATATACAATGGAATACTACTCAGCCATTAAAACAAGAATGAAACAATGCCATTTGCAGCAACATAGATGGACCTAGAGATTATCATATTAGGTACAGTAAGTCAGTGAATGACAAATGTCACATGATATCACTTATATGTGAAATCTAAAAAAAAAGGGAAAAATTTTATTTACAAGCCAGAAACAGACTCATGCACATAGAAAACAAACTATGGTAATCAAAGGGGAAAGGAGGGGAGAGGGCTAAATTAGAAGTTTGGGATTAACAGATACACACTACTATGTATAAAATAGATAAACAACAAGGGCCTACTGTGTAGCACAGGGAACTATATTCAATTTCTTTTGATAAGCTGTAGTGGAAAAGAATGAAAAAAAATGTATGTATCTGTATAACTGAGTCACTTTGCTGTACACCTGAAACTACCATAGCAAATCAACTACACTTCAATAAAAAATAAAATTAAGAGAATAAAAATAAAATAAAATCAAGGTAACTTAAAAAAAAATTAAAAAGAAATACCCTTCAGCAGCAACAACAATAACAAAATGAGCCTGAGCTTGCAATGAGTGATAGCAGGAGGAATACCAGTGCTGTTGGGAGGAGTAAACAAGAGACAAGATGAGGTCTAGAAAGTAGATGAGTGTTAGCTCTTACAGGGCAATGAAGGAGTTCAGAATTATTTCCAAGTGAGATGAGAAGTACTGGAGTCTTTTAAGCAGGGAAGGAATATGATCTAATGTACATTTTTGAAAAGAAGATGACTCTGCTTTGCAGAAAATAGATTGCAAGGAGGCCAGAGCAAAAGCTAGAAGAGAAGATGGGAACTCTAGCAGGTTAGATGGTGCATCCACTCAAGAGGCATGTCCCCTGGAATCTTAAAACATTTCAGACCTTATTTAGAAAAAGAGTCCTTGCAGATACAACTACATCAAGGATCTCAACATGAAATCATGCTGGATTATCTAGTGGGTCTTTAATCCAATGACGACAAACATCTTTATAATAAGACATACAGACAGAGAAGGCCATGTGACGGCAATGTCAGCGATCTGAGTGATGAAGCCCCAAGCTGCTGAATGCCTAAAGCCACCAGAAGCTGGAAGAGGCAAGGAAAAATTCTCTCCTAGAAGGTTTGATGGGAACACGGACCTGCCAACCCTTTGACTTGAGACTTTTAGCCTCCTCACTAAATTTCTGTTGTTTTAAGCCACCCCAGTTGATTGTGATTTTTTTCATGGCTGCCCTAGAAAATTAACACATGGGCTACTTCAGTGGTGACAGACATGAGCAGTGTAGAACAGCTTCTATCAAACTTACATGAGCTTGTATTTGTCACCATTGGAGGATAAACTCTTTCCATCCATCACAGAAGAAGCCAATTTCTTTGTTGTCTCAGAGACTACATAGAGATTGCATTGTGTTAGCTTCACCTTGCTGAGTTGAACAGCTGCAAGATTTTTTATCACATAATCCAGGCTGGACTGTGTACCTGGATGGGGGAAATGAGAAATCAGATGAGATGTCACTGTTCATTTAAATGTTAGGAAAAAGCTGTTCAGTGGCTAGAAAGTGGTGGGTTTAGAATTATCCAAACTCATGTTCAATCATGAGAAAAATGGGATAATGGCAAATCACTCCCACATTTTAAAAATTCAAAATTGGGATAACAGTATAATTCCTGAGCATATCACAATGCAGCTATGATCATCAAAGGAGATGAACTATAAACATACCATCAAAGAGATGAAGTATAAACATAATAACCAAATTTATTGAACAGAAGCAAACTAAATGTCCATTGACAGATGATTGGATAAAGATGTGGTACACATGCGCAATGGAATGTTACCCAGCCACAGAAAAGAATGAAATAATATCATTTGCAGCAACATGGACGGATCTGGAAATTATCGTATTAGGTGGAGCAAGTCAGGCAAAGAAAGGTAAATATCATATGGTATTACTTATATGTGGAATCTAAAAAAATAATACAAATGAACTTATTTACAAACTGGAAATAGACACAGGAAACAAACTATGCTTACCAAAGGGGAAAGGAGTTGTGGGGAAGAGATAAATTAGGCATTTGGGATTAACACATACACACTACTATATATAAAATAGGTAAACCATAAGGTCCTACTGTATAGCACAGGGAACTATATTCAATACCTTGTAACAATCTACAATGGGAAAGGATCTGAAAAAGAATATATATGTATATGTATAACTGAATCACTTTGCCATACACCTGAAACTAACACAACATTGTAAATAAACTATACTTCAATAAAAATAAATTAAAATAATTTATCAGACAATTCTATGCACTCAGTGCAGGAGATTGTTGTTGCAATGGTGCCAGCTTGTTCCTCTTCACTCTTTAGATTTTTCTGTCCTGAACTGACTCTGGGATTGACCATGAAGCTTGCTTTGGCCAATGGAGCAATAGCAAATGTGAATCAGTAGGAAGCTTGAAAACTTACTAATCAGTAAGAGGCTTGCCTTCTCTTTCTGCCCTAGAGAACGCTGTGACTTCTTTACATTATCCAGTCCATGTCCATCTGCACAGACAAAGCTAGCATCAGCAGACAGACTTGGAATTGCGGCTAACCTAGCGCAGCCGGCTCATAGACAACCCCCAGCTCACTGCAGCCACATGTACGAATCTAGGAGAGGCCAGCGGAGGAATCACCTAGCTGAATCTAGTCCACATTGCTGACCCACAAAGTTGTGAACTAATAAATGATTGCTGTTTTAAGTCAGTATTTTGGGATGGTTTGAAAACCTAATTGATAAAACCAGGCATAGTGCTAAGCATATCACATTCAAGATCTCATTCAATCTTTAAATAGCTCTATGTTTTGGATACTATTATAAGCCTCATTTTTATACATAAGGAAACTGATCCACAGAGAGGTTATTACTTGCCTTAGATCACACAACTACTAACAGGCCCAACAAGGTCACGATTTTAGGTCATCTGACTCCAGAGAGCACATTCTTAACTACTAAATTCCTCCTTTGTAAGTACAACATAATGATAAAACAGAGATGAAATAGAAGGGAAGCCCTGCTCCGATATTCAAGCTCCTTAATAGATCCTAGGCTAAATCATGAATCCTTAGCTATTAAGAAATCATATTTCCCATGTAAACCCCATGCACTGCAGTCTTCAAGTTCTAATTCATTGTTATTGGAGGAGGCCATCAGAACGCTGTGGCTGCCAGTTGACGTGTGAGTTGGACTTGGGCAGCTGGAGGCTCCCCATCCTCTCTCCTGTCCTTGGAATGTGCGTTCCACTTGCCTTTCCAGTTCTCAGAAGCTGCTCCAAGGACACAGCCTTAAGATAGAAATGCAGTGTTGAAACCATCTGGACTGGGTACATGACTGAACCCCATTAAGGTCACTATGCACATTTTTAAGATTTTGGTAGGCAGGTGCAGTGGTCTACTCATCTTGCAGCCCCCCAAGACAAGCCTGGAAGTAAGTTCCCTTGCTTATGAAGCCTACCACCAATCTGGAGTGATCTGCTTCTTTCCTGGGTCTCTCCCTGCCATACACGTGTACGGGGGGCTGGTTTCAGATTTCACCTGGAAAGGTCCACAGGAGGTTTGTGAACTACACACTGTGGAGGTGGTGGCAGCTGAGAGAAAGAATGGACAGCAGGCTGAGGGTCTGGGACTTGGAGTAAAGACATAGAGGATATGGCGGTGTCACTCATAATGAAAAGCAACCCTACAGATGTAGACATAGGAGATCCCAGTAGCCAGCACAGACTCAGGTCCCCTTACTTTGAATCTGCAAATGTTGCTTCCAGTTGATGACTTCTGGTGAGCCAAGGAATTCCTGACATTTCTTGGGGTCTTTGGCGTAGACTTGGTAAGTGTTGGTGTAGTGATCAAGGTCATCTTTCATCTCCTGTTTCGGTTGGGAAATCAAACAAAATGCTTGTGTTTAGTAATTGCCATATTAGTTATCAGTGTTCCATTATATTATGATATTTTTAAACACTAGCATTTTTGTTGCATTAATTTTATTTAAGGATTATTTACATTATGAGATCAAGTCAGACTCCCTTATTCAAGTAATAATGAAAAATGTCCCAAACAAAACTATTCCTAACTCAGCTATTACTTTTAAATTTTCAAACTAAACAAAAATAATCCACTTAAAATTATTTTTCTGTATCTCCATGAAACTCAATAAGAAGCTTGAAAAGTGACTCTGCACTGAGTCTTGCCGTCTCTTTCTGCACTTGAGAACCCCGTGACTTGTATATGTGTCCAATCTACTTCCATCAGCATGGTCAAAAGCCAGCAAAAACCAAGTTGGCATCCACAGTCAGACTTGGGATTGTCACTAATCTAGTCCTACCGGCTCATGCAAAATGACAATTGAGAAGCAAAATCTTTGGCCAAAAGAATAAATCTTGCTCTTGTGCAAAGATTTGTAGAATATGTCTGTATTAAAACTGATGCAGATAACAGGTTAGATGATTCTTCTATAAACTATGAAACTTAGAAAAAATGATGAAATAGATTTGTTTCCTTTAAAAAAATCATACCATTGTTAAACAAACAACAGTTCCATCAGACAAGTAAACATACTCATTTAAATATATCTATCAAAATAATTAAACCTTACATGAGGTTATTTGAGGGTGAAGGAACAGATAGGAAAAAAATTACTTCAGCCAGTGCAGAATCAGAAAGCTTTTTTCCCCCTATAATATCTGGAAAACATGAAACAAATATAAACTTTCTATTCAGTAAGGATACTCCTGATCAAATTTTATTCTTAAGAGTGATGTCACCAAAATGTCAATGTAGGAGACCCTGGGCTCTGTCCTCCCACAAAGATCCACAATTAGACAGCTACCCATGAGCAAAAACAGCTCTGGGAGCTTGACAGCCCACTCAAGGAACTTCAGCGACACAGCAGAACAAAAAACCTGAGACTAACTGCAAGAAAAAAGAAGAAAGGCAACTTCATTTTATCTGTATCATCCCATCCACCCAGCCTGCAATCCTCAGTGCCAAAAGGTAACTCCCCAGCTAGAAAGAGTTCCCCCTCACCAAGAAAGGAAGAGCAGGGTGACCAACCAGCTTCCTCAGGCTTTGGGGACACCACACAAAGATCCCATCTCTGTTTCATACCACTCAGACTGACAAAACTGAGATGTATAGAGATGGCTAGGAACAAAGAGGAGAAATAGGGGCTACCAGTAGCAGCCATGTAGTGGGAGTGATTCGTGGTTCACCTTGGCCTGCCCTGCAGAAAAACCTAGCAGCTTCTGCCCCTGAAGAAACCAGCAGTCAGTACAGCCATCATGGACCCCCCGCAGATTTCACCAACTTACGCTCTGCAGGTGTTTACATTCTCTGATGCCAGTCCCCCCAGCCCCTCCTCACTTCCTTCCCCACAGGCTTGTGCTAGAGCCAGGGAACTGCACCAGCAGTCAGCGGCCAGCTGTCAGCTCTGCAGCTTCATGCGTGCCAGACACCAGCTTGGACCCATGCAGCTGACACCTACCCCACCTACCACACATTTTGGACTAGCCCCTCCAGCTGAGTACATGCATGCCACTGGCCCAACTGTCACTGGCCTCCACTGCCATTTGCACTCCATGCACACACAGAAGGTCACGTCAATAGCCAGGGCCCCCACAGCTGTTTGCAGGCCTGGCTCAGGCCCCATCTTCTGTCACTGGCCTGCACCACTGCAATAACCTGCAGCTGGCCCCTCCAGCTGTCCACTTGAATGCCCACAGCCCAACCCCCATTACCAGTCTCTACTGCTGTGCACTTGTGGCAAGACTCAGGATGCATGTAGTGCATTCCAACAGCCTGCTGCTCCCACAGTTGGTCCTGGCCCTTGCTGCCTGCCCTGGTCCCACCATTATGTGTATGTTTCCATATAGCCCCTACCACCATACAGGCGCCTGAAGCTGACCCCCACAGCTGTGCATGTACACACAAATGGCTTCAGTCACTACCACTGCCCTGGCCCATAGCCACTGGACTTGGAGACGCCACTGAGGACCCTAACAGTGTTACAGCCACTGTGGGCTCCCTGCAATGCTCACTAAGCATAGTCAATGATGTGGCCTGAGTAGAAGAGGTATTGCACACCCCCCAAATCAGTGCCTCCACGTGCCCCTGCACCCGATACCTGCATCACTAAACTTGGGGTCACAGCACATTCCAGAGTGCCCCTACCCACAGGTAAAATTTTTCCTTACCAAAGTTAGCCCATAATGTATGGAAGAGGTGCAGACACCCACACAAGGCTACAAGGATCATGCAGAACCAGGGACGCATGAGATCACCAAAAAACACAGTAAACCACCAGCAACCAGCCCCAAAGAAATGGATTTCCAGGAATTTCTTAACAAAGAATTCAAAGTAATTTTTCAAAAGATGCTGAGGGACCTATAAAAGAATACAGACAAACAACTGAACAATATCAGGACAACAATACCAGAACAAAATGAGAAGTTTGGAGATGGAAAACATAAAAAAGAGCCAAACAAAAATTTTGGACGTAAAGAATACAATGACTTCACTAAAGAATTCAACAGAGAACTTCAAAAGTAAACCAAGCCAAACATAAGAAAGAATGTGAGCTCAAAGTCAGACCAATTGAAATTATCTAATCAACAGAGAAAAAAGAGTAAGAATAAAAAACTGTGAGGAGAGCCTACAAGGTTTATGGGGTACTATCAAAATAACTAATTTGTAAACTATTAAAGTTCCAGAAGTATAAGAGAGGGAAGAGGGGCAAAAAGTTTAAAGTGGTTGAGAATCCCCCAAATTTGGGGAGAAACTGGATATCTAAGTTTATGAAGCTTATAGGTTTCCAAGCAAAATTGACTTAAAGAGAACCTCTTTTAGGCACATTGTAATAAAACCATTAAAAATCAAAGGCAAAGAGAGAATCTTAAAAGCATCCAGAGAAACCAAGCTTGTAACTTACAAGGAATCCCCAAAAGGCTATCAACAGATTTCTCAGAGACCTTGCAAGCCAGGAGAAAATGGGGCTATATATTCAAAGTGCTGAAAGAAACATACTGCCGACCAAAAATACTTCATCCTGCAAAGTTGTTCTTCAGAAATGATGGCAAGATAAAGACTTTCACTAACAACAACAACAAAAACTGAAGGAGTTCGTCACCAACAGACCTGCCTTATAAGACATTCTGAAATTCTGAAAGGGATTCTTTAAGCTGAAATGAAAGGATCATAATTGGTAACATGAAAACATATAGCTCACTGGTAAAAGTAAGCAAATAGTCAGATTCAGAATACTCTAATACTGTAATATGGTGGTAGGTTAACCAGTTAACACCAGTATAAAGATTAAAGGACAAAAGGATTAAAATATCTATAGCTACAATAATTTGTCAGTGCATACCCAATATAAAATATAAATTGTGACATCAAAAACATAAAACAGAGAGAGCAAAAGGATAGAGGTTTTGTATGTAATTGAACTTTAATTGTTATCAGAGTGAAATAGACTTATACCATAATATTTTTTATATAAGACTCATGGTACCACAAAGCAAAAACCTACAGTAGATTGACAAAAGATAAAAGAAGGGAGTCAACTAATGCTTACCACTACAGAAAACCATCAATTTACAAAGGAAGGCTGTGAAAGGAAGAAAGGAACAACAGAATAACAAAACAGTAGAAAACAACAAGGAGGCATTAATAAGTTCTTATCTATCAATAAGTACTTTAAATATTAATGGATTAACTTCTCCAATAAAAATATACAGAGTGGCTAACTGTATAACAAAATAAGATTGACTGTTGCCTACAAGAGACTCGCTTCAGCTTTAAGGAAACATATAGGCTGAAAGTGAAAGGATGAATAAAGTATACCTTGCAAATGGAAATCAAAAGCGAGCAAGAAGATCTGTACTGATACCAGATAAAATAGACTTTAAGCCAGGAATGGTAAATAACAAGGGGAAAAGAAGGCCATTATATACTGGTAAAGGGATCAATTCATCAACAAGATGTAACAATTATAAAAAAATGCAGTGAACAATAGAGTACCTAAATATATTAAGTAAACACAAACAGATCTGAAGGGATAAATAGAAAATAACCCAATAATAGTTGGAGAGTTCAATACCCCACTTTTAAAGGTGGATATTTTATCCAGACAGAAAATCAACAACCAAACATTCAACTTGAATCATTCTTTAGACCAAATAGACCTAACAGACATATACTGAATAAAAGAATGTCCATCTTTGCCACTTTTATTCAATGTAATATTGGAAGCCCTAGCTAGAATAAGCAGGCAAAAAAAAAAAAAAAAAAAAAAAAGAATTGAAAGGCACTCAAATCAGAAAGGAAGACATGAAATTGTCTTTGCAGGTAATGATCTTATATGTGGAAGATCCAAAGGATCCCACCAAACACTGAGAGCTAATCAGTGAACTTGGTAAAAACACAAAATCAATTTACAGAAATCAGTGGTGTTTGTATGCACTAACTGTAAAGAAATTATATAACTAACTGAAAAAGAAATTTTAATAATCCTATTCACAGTAGCATCAAAACAATAAAATACTTAGGAATCAATTTAACTAAGGTAGTGAGAGATATGTACACTGGAAACTACAGCACTGCTGAAAGAACTAAAGAAGAGACAAACAAATGGAAAGATATACCATTGAATTCATGGTTCATGGATTGGTTTATGGTTCATGGATTGAAAGAATTAATACTGTTAAAATATTCATACTACCTGAATCTGTAGATTTAATCAAAATTCCAAAAGCTTTTTTTTTTTTTGCAGAAATAGAAAAAAGAATCCTAAAATTTATATAGAACCACAAAAGACTTTGAATAGATAAAGCAATCCTGAGAAACAAAAACAAATCTGGAGGCTTCATACTTTCTGATTTCAAACTATGCTACAAAGCTATAGTAATCAAAGCAATATAGTACTGGCATAAAAATAGACACATAGACCAATGAAACAGAATTGAGATTATAAATAAACTCTCGCATATACAATCAACTAATATTTGACAAGGGAGCCAAGAACATGCAATGGAGAAAAGATAGTCTTTTCAATAAATGACATTGGGAAAGCCGGATAACCACATGCAGAAGAATAAAACTGGATCTCAAACTTACACCACTCATAAAATTAACACAAAGTGGACTAAAGACTTAAACATAAGTACTGAAACTATAAAAACCTACAAGAAAATATAGGGATAAAATTCATTGACATTGGCAGTGATATTTTGGATATGACACCAAAAGTACAAAGTAAGCAAAAAACAATGATTGGGATTACGTCAAACTAAAGAACTTTTGCACAGCAAAAGAAACAATCAACAAAATTAAGAGGCACCTATCAAATGGGAGAAATTATTTTCAAATTGTATATTAGATAAAGGGTTAATATCCAAAACACAATTTAAAAGCCCAAATAATTCCATTTAAAATGGACAGAGGAACTGAATAGACAGTTTCTAAAAGAAGACATGCAAATGGCCAACAGATACATGTAAAAGTGCTTATCATTACTAATAATCAAGGAAATGCAAAACAAAACCACTCATGTCAGAATGGTTATCATCAAAAAGACAAGAGACAGCAAGAAATGGTGGAGTTGTGGAGAAAAGGGCACCCTGTGCACTGCTGGTAAATTGGTAAAGCCACTATGGAAACAGTATGGAAGTTCCTCAAAAAATTAAAAATAGAATTGCCACATGAATCAGGAATTCCATTCTGGGTATATATCAAAAGGAAATAAAAACAAGATCTTGAAGAAATGTCTACACTTCAGCATAATTCACAATAGCCAAGATATGGAAACAATGAATGAATGGATAAAGAAAATATGGTACATCTATACAATGGAATATCAGCCAGCTATGAGAAAGAAGTAAATCCTGCTATTTGTGACAACACGGATAGACCTTGCAGGAATTATGCTACGTGAAATAAGTCAAACAGAGGAAGATAAATACTGTATGATCTCTTTTATATGGGGAATCTAAAAAAGCTGAATCATAGAAACAGAGTTGAACAGTGGTTACCAGAAGCTGGGGTGGTGGAGGGCAGGTGAAATGGGGAAATATTGGTCAGAGAATATAAACTTCTAGTTATAGGTTGAGTAAGTTCTGGGGATCTAATGTACAGCATGGAGATTATAGTTAATAATATTGTATTATATGCAGTTGACCCTTGAACAACATGGAGGGTAGGAGCACCAACTCTCCCCTCAGTCAAAAAATCCATGTACAACTTTATAGTCAGCCCTCTGTGACTTCAGTACCACATCCGTGGATTCCACCAGCCTCAGATGGTATGGTACTATAGCATGTAATTATGGAGAAAAATCCGCATATTTGTGGACCTGTGCAGTTCAAACCCATGTTGCTCAAGGGTCAACTGTATTTGAAGGTTGCTAAGAGAGTAGATCTTAAATGATTTTCCCACATATAAAAAAAAAAAATGGTAATCGTGTGGCATGATGGAGGTGTTAAAGCTACAGGGAAAATCATTTTACAATCTATGTGTATCAAATCTACATGTTGTACATTTTATATTTACACAATCTTATATGTCAATTACTGCTCATAAAGCTGGACAAAACTTATTTTTGAAACTACTTTTGAGAGTAACTCAAATAATATTATTTCTCATTCAGGTTTCTAACAATAATTAAAAGTACTCATTTTCAAATTATTAATTTGATTAATTGAATAATATTTTTTTACCACTTTCACTTGTATGTAAGTTATATTAAAATGGCAATATATTTAATATTTTATACCAAAAATTTGGATTTTTACTTGATATTTCAAAATATAATTACACATTTTAATTTTGAGATTTTTAACTACTTAATTTCACTAATTCAAAAGTTTACAGAAACTATTAGAAATAATGGAAGAATTCAGCAAGGTAGCAGGTTACAAGATTAACGTTCAAAAATCAGTTGCATTTCTTTACACTAATGATGAATCAACAGAAAAAGAAAGTAAAGAAACAATCCCCTTTAAAATAGCACCCACAGTAATAAAATACCTAAAAATAAATATAACGAAGGAGGTGAAAGAACTATACACAGAAAACTATAAACCATTGATGAAGGAAATTAAAGAAGACTTAAGAAAATGGAAAGATATCCTATGCTCTTGGATTGGAAGAATCAATATTGTTAAAATGGTCACACTGCCCAAGGCAATCTACAGATTTAATGCAATCCTTATCAAATTACCCAGGACATATTTCACAGAACTAGAACAAATCATAATAAAATTTATATGGAACCATCAAAGACCTAGAATTGCCAAAGTATTGCTGAAGAAAAAGAAAGAGGCTGGAAGAATAACTCTCCCAGACTTCAGACAATACTAAAGAACTACAGCCATCAAGACAGCATGGTATTGGTACAAAAACAGACACATAGACCAATGGAACAGAATAGAGAGCCCAGAAATGAACCCACAAACTTTTGGTCAACTCATCTTCGACAAAGGAGGCAAGAATATACAATGGAATAAAGATAGTCTCTTCAGCAAATGGTGTTGGGAAAACTGGAGAGCAGCATGTAAATCAATGAAGCTAGAACACTTCCTTAAACCATATACAAAAATCAACTCAAAATGGATCAAAGACTTAAACATAAGACAAGATTCAATAAAACTCCTAGAAGAAAATATAGGCAAAACATTATCTGACATACATCTCAAAAATGTTCCCCTAGAACAGTCCACCCAAGCAATAGAAATAAAAGCAAGAATAAACAAATGGAACCTAATGAAACTTACAAGCTTCTGCACAGCAAAGGAAACCATAAGTAAAACAAAAAGACAACCTATGGAATGGGAGAAACTTTTTGTAAATGAAACCGACAAAGGCTTGATCTCCAGAATATATAAGCAGCTCATACGACTTAATAAGAAAAAAACAAACAACCCAATCCAAAAATGGGCAAAAGACCTAAACAAGCAATTCTCCAAGGAAGAAATGCAAATGATCAATAGGCACATGAAAAAATGTTCAGTATCACTAATTATCAGAGAAATGCAAATCAAAACTACAATGAGATATCACCTCACACCAGTCATAATGGCCATCATTCAAAAGTCCACAAATGACAAATGCTGGAGAGGCTGTGGAGAAAGGGGAACCCTCCTACACTGCTGGTGGGAATGCAGTTTGGTGCAGCCACTGTGGAAAACAGTATGGAGATTCCTCAAAAGACTAGGAATAGACTTACCATATGACCCAGGAATCCCGCTCCTGGGCATATATCCAGAAGGAATCCTACTTCAAAATGACACCTGCACCCCAATGTTCATAGCAGCACTATTTACAATAGCCAAAACATGGAAACAGCCTAAATGTCCATCAACAGATGACTGGATAAAGAAGATGTGGTATATTTACACAATAGAATACTATTCATCCATAAAAACCGACAACATAATGCCATTTGCAGCAACGTGGATGCTCCTGGAGAATGTCATTCTAAGTGAAGTAAACCAGAAAGAGAAAGAAAAATACCAAATGAGATCGCTCATATGCGGAATCTAAAAAAATAAATACAAAACAGAAACAGATTCATAGACATAGATAAAAACCTGTGGTTGCCAGGGGGACAGAGGGTGGGAAGGGACTGGGATTTCAAAATGTAGAATAGATAAACAAGATTGTACTGTGTAGCACAGGGAACTATATACAGGATCTTGTGGAGGCTCACAGCAAAGGAGAATGTGACAATGAATGTATGTATGTTCATGTATAATTGAAAAATTGTTCTCTACACTGGAATTTGACACAACATTGTAAAATGACTATAACTCAATAAAAAATGTTTAAAAAATAAATAAAAAGATTACAGAATATGTAATCAATAATTCTAACCATGTCATTTTGCTCCTTAATTTTCCTTAATCCATTCTGTTTCAGACCTTATGCTTTGCAATTGTTACTTTCTCTACTTTGAATGCAATCCTGCCCTGCCACCATGTAAAATGTTTATTTTCAACATCCAATTTTGGTGAAATTTCTACTAAGAAGCATTTCTGATCCTCTCCCTGCAATTCTATCACACATAGTTTTTTTCCTGCTTTATTTTATTTGCTTTATTGATGACAGTAGGTTATAATACAGAGCAGCATGTCAATGTGAAGACAATATCACAATGAGAAGTTTTGAGTCAGCATGAATGACTTGATATGGTTTCAAAATTGGTGTTTTTAAAAGGTAGGAAATATTTTTTCCCTTAGGTTAAGAGTTTAAAATGGAACTAGGGTCTGATTGATTATAATGTAGGAATCTAGCCTGGGAAATGCTCCTGTAACATCTCTAACAAAAGATCAGGCTCTTGTCTATGCCATAAACATAATCTTAAATTAGCATAACATTACACTGATTGCCTTTATTCCCCAAAACTGGATGCAAGAAATAACAAAGTGTGGTTGGTCTTAAGCATCAGCAGGATGCTCTTTGTGCTCTGATTGTGCACATTTCACACCATGCTGTAATTTATCTGTGGATTTTCCTATAGTCTCCACCAGGCTTTGGACTTTTGAGGCCAAGGGCTTGCTAACCATCATCTTGATTCATTTCTATAGACCTAGGGTCTACCACATTGACAAGTGCATGGTAAGCACATAGTAAACATGAACATAGATGAATATTCATTCTACATTTGGCCCCTTACCTGTTCCTGAGGGCGGATAACCACTGTATTAAAATCAGGCCACTTGTCCACGAGGGCCTTTAGCCTGAACGGGTTTCCCTGGTTCATATGGAAGACGGTCCCATAAACCTGCAGTGTCCCAAGAAGGTGAGAAGGTTGGCTTATTAGGAAGAGATGGAAAAAGGCATTGTTTGATCAAGACAAAGTTTATTTCTATGAAATAATGGAATTGTTTGATTGGAAGTCACCTAATGAAAATTTCTGCAGACCATTTTTTTAGGTTCTACTTTTTTGCCCCCAAAAATATAGCTTTAAAAGATATTCATATAGAAAATATTCAGACCGACCAAATTTATGAATAAAATGAAATCCCTCATTGTATATATAATAAGATCCTTAATAGATTTCCTTTTATTCATGTATACACAGAACAAATTTCACAAAAATGAAAAATACTGGATATGCTCCACCCTATGTGTTTCCAACTTTTCAATGTGAAAAATGACTCTTCAAAGAATATCTTTTTGCAGAAATCTTTGCAAGTGTACCTGATATTTGCTCAGGGAAGGTCTTTAGAAGGGAGATTGCTGTGTCTAAAGTTATCTTCAAGTTTAAGGCTTTTTAACATATGTTTTTAAATTATCTTCCATTAAACGTAAATGATTTCTCACCAATGAGTGGAGGCTATAGTAATTAAACATCAGTGACAGTTATCTCTTTGGTCCTTTTATAGTAAACAAAAATAAACAGATCGTCTACCTGTAGAAGAATGCTTACCTTTCTCTCACCCAGAGTGAAAGGATGGTTTACAAATGGTTAAGATTGAGGAAGGTGAATATATTCATCTCACCTCAAAAACATGCCAAGTCTTTAAAGTATTAGCCTCAAATAAGAGAAACAGATGTATCCATGATTCACTCCATTGTAAATTTATGGTCTGATCTATAATAACAGTGGGTAATATTTGCATAGATTCTCTGTGTGCAAGGCACTGTTCCACCTGTTCAACATAACTTCCTCTCATCCTGACAATAACCCCAAGAGGCTGAAGTGCTCATTACTTCCACTTTGTATGAGAAAACTGAGGCATATAAAAGTTAAGTGATGCAGCATGGATATACAGCTTGTTGGTGGGAAAGGCAGTCACAGATCCAGGCGGCTGTTGCTGAGTCTGCTCTTTTAACCACAGAACCAGTGAGATGTCACTATCATCAACCTAACTCCCAAGGTAGGGTTAAGGTGCATGTTCTGGACAAAAATGAATAATAGCAATTGAAATATGTAATTTTTATTGATCAAGGTCCAGGGAATTGTGCCAAGTGCATAAGCATAATGGTTAGTCCTTGGCTTTGAGTATTAACTTGCCTAGAGTAAAATCCTGGCAACTTACTGTGCGAACTTGGTAAAGAACAGAGACCTGTGCCTGTGCAATACCACAGCCAGGATATTGACACTGACACTCTCAGGATGCAGAACATCTTCATCACCCCAAGGATCCCTCCTGTTGCTCTTTTATAGTCATATCCATTACCTTCCCACTTCCTACCTCCTTAACTTGTGGTTACTGTCAATCTGTTCTCCATTTCTGTAATCTTGTTACTTCAAGAATTTTATATAAATGGAGTCATATGGCATGTAACCTTTTGAGATTTTTTTTTTCATCCAGCATACTTTTTTGGAGATTCTTCTAAGCTGTTGAAAGCATTAATAGTTCACTCTTTTTTATCACCCAGTAGTATTTCATTGTATGGATGTACCGCAGTTTATTTAACCATTCACCTACTGAGGGACATCTGGGTTGTTTCCAGTTTTTGACTATTCTAGATAAGGTTATTATAGACACTTGTGGATATAATTTAGTGCAAACATAAGCTTGCATTTCTCTGGGACAAATGCTCAGGATTGAAATTGCTGGTTGTGTGTTGGTTGCATTGTTAGTTTTTAAAGGAACTTTTCCACCTCTGTTATCAGGAAGATGCAAACCTCTGGTACCCTAAGAATGTCTCAAGCTCACCTTTAAGGACTCTGGGAGGCTCTTCCTCAGGGATTTTTCTAGCATCAGCAGCTTCTGTGGACCCTGCAAGTAGAGCATCTTGGCAGGTACTTTAGCCTAGAGAGAGGAACAAGAAGCAATCAGGAATGAGGAGTTGCTGAACCAATAGGACCTAGAGCCACACATCTGTCCCTGAACCTTAGAAGGTAACAGGTGAGATTCATTTGCCTAAAATAATTGCTTTGGGAGAGGGAGAGAAAGTACAATCACCCTAGATTTCTAGCCTTATTATGAAGGACAGGAGTTTGGAGGAGCATCGTGAAAGTCCTGAAGGGACCAGGTCATAGAAGACAGCAAGAAATAAGAGTCACAGGCTCTATGCTTATGCTTAAGCCCAAGACCCTCTTCAGTGCTCTTCATTAGTGTCACTGTCACATTTTGAAACCCTTACCAGCTGCAAGGAAGGGTGAGAATTTCAGAAAGCAAAGTTCTCCTACTAGTAATTTCCTCTTCATTTTCTTACACTACTCCGAATTTCCGTCACTAAAGATACATTTATTCTAACAAACATATTCTTAAATATGCAAGTGCATCCTTTGGGATTAAGTTGCCATCAGTGATTATCCCAACGTCACCACTAACAAGCTATATAATCTTCCAAAATTTGCTTAACTTCTTCATTCCTCTGAAAACAGAGTCTATCCCAGAAAATTGTTGTGAGAATTAAACGAATTAATACATATTAAGTGTGTGGAAGAGTTTCTAGCATATATTAACTCAAAGCATTATTATTTTTACTATTGTTATTATTAGTATTGTCAGTGACAGTTAACTACACAGTAATTCAAATCAGTCCAATGGATTGTTCTTCTGTATTGAAGGAATGGGATGTAACTTCAACAATGCTTTGGGCTGTTGGTCTTTTTAACTTTAGCTAATCTATGGATGTGAAGCATTACCTCGCTGTGGTTTTCATTTGCATTTTCATCATGACCAAAAATGCTGAGCCTCTTTTCATGTGTTTATTGGTTATTTCTGTGTCTCGTGTATGCGTGCGCCTCCAGTGCCTGCTCAAACTTTAGCCCATTTTTAATTGGGTTGTTTGTCTTCTTATTAATGAATTGAAAGAATTCTTTATTTATTCTGTATACAAGTCCTTCATCATATATATTGAATATTTTCTTCTTGTCTGTGGCCTGCCTTTTTGTTTCTTGAACAGTGTATTTCAAAGATGAAAAGATTAAAGACGTTAAATAGGATAAAGTCTAATTTATCCATTTTTCTTTTAAGCTTTATGCTTTTTCATTCTATATATGAAATTTTTGCCTATCCTTTGATCACACAAATATCCTCTTATATCTTCCTTCAGAAGTCTTATAGTTTTGCTCTTATCTTTGGGTCAATGATAACTTTCAAGTTAACTTTTTGTGTGTGGTGTAAGAGTTGATAGTCACTTTTTCCCCAGTGTAGATACCAGTTGTTTAGTTACCAGCTATTGAAACGATTCTACTTTCTCTGTTGAATTGTCTTAGTGTTACCGTTGAAAAGCAGTTGAGCTTATATGCATGAGTGTATTTCTCTGATGGGTATATCTATTCTTATGATAATGCCTCTGTTTTGAGTTCTGTGGCTTTTACAGTAAGCCTTGAGATCTGGTAGTGTGAGTCTACCAAATTTTTAGATCTTTTTGCTTAGGTGTTTGCATTTCCATATACATTTTGGAATGAGCTTGTGAATTTTTAGTAAAAGTTTCTGAAATTTATACTGAGGTTACAGTAAATTTATATCTCAGTTAAGTGAGAAGTAACATCTGAACAATGTTGCATAGTCTAATCTGTGAATGTGATGTATCTCTACGTGTTTTTTTAGGTCTTCTTTAATTTTTTAGCAATGTATTTTAGCTTTTGGCTCATTGGACTTGAATAACTTTTGTTAAACTTATCCCCATTTATTTCCTTCTTTGGATGCTGTTATAAATAAATATATAACTGCAAATTATGTTATATTTTGAAGTTTAAAAATTGTTACTTGTTTATAGAAATACTATCAATTTTTCTATGTTGGCCTTATGTACTGTGACCTTATTGAATTATTATTACCTCTGGTAATTGTGTATTGGTCTTTTTTTTTTTGCAATTACTTAAAATTGTCTATGTATGTGATCAAGTATTTTGTTGCAAATAAAAATAATTTTTGTTTCTTCCATCTGTATGTATTTTGTTTCCTTCTCTTGTCTTTCTGTACTGCCTAGAACTTCTAGGAAAATATTGTATAGAAGGAACTAAGTGAGCATCCTTGCTTTGTTTTTGATATTAGGGAAAAACATTTGTTTTCTCACTTAAGCATGACAATAAGAAATATTACTTTATTTTTGCACCTGTCTTTATGAATGATATTGATTTATATTTTTCTTTTCTGCTAAGTTCTAATCTGTTTTGGTTTAGTAATATTTATGGTCATAAAATATTAACTGGGAAAGTGTTTCCTCCTCTATTTTCTTAAGAAATTTGTTCATTATTGGCATTATTTCTTCCTCAAATATTTGTTGATTTCAACATTGAAGCCATCTGGGACTAGTAAATATTTTTACTTGCAATTAAATTTCTCTGTGGAAATGTTTTAAGTAACAATTCAATATTTTTAGTAAATACATGCCTTTTCAGATTTTTTTTTTTTTTGGTAACTTCTGGTTATTTAGGTCTTTAGAAGGATTTGTCCATTTCATCTAAGCTGTCAAATGTATTGCACAAAGTTGTCACATATTCTTATCCTTTTAATGTCTGTGGGATCTATAGTAGTGTCCCCTCCCTCATTCCTGGTACACGTTCTTGAGTTTTATTTTTTGATCAGTTAAGAGCAGGGTTCCTTAAATTCAGCACTATTTATATTTCAGCCCAGATAATTCTTTGTTGCAGGAGGCAGTTCTGTGTGTTGTAGAACATAAAGTAACAACCCTGGCCTCCACCCACTAGCCATCAGGAGTAACACCCCCACTCTGTGTCATGAAAAACATAAGTGTCTCCAGCCTGTTGCTCCAGCTCCTTGAGTGTCTCGGGACTGTGGGAATCTAACACTCCTGGAGGCAAGTGTGACCTTTCATCCAGCAGCTTCTTTTAAGAGGCAAAATGAGGCAGAAGAGGCAAAATGAGTTTGAGGCCGAATTTCTAGGGTTGTAACATTATTATAACAGTGCAAAGCACACAGTGTGAGACAGCTCTACATGTAGACATGCTCACGTGCACACACTGAGAAATAACAACAGCAACAGCAAACAGAATAAGGCCCATTTAACAGGGGAGGATGGGACCCAAAGACGCTATGGAACTGTGCACTCAGTGCGAGCCTTTAGCTGTGGTAAAGGGCAAAGTCCACAAAGTAGGCACTTCAGACCCAGCCTTCCCCTTACTGGAAATGTTTCCAAAATGTTGAACAAAACAAGATCTAAGAAACAGTTTTTATAAAACAACATTAACAAATAGGAAGAAACAAGACACAGTCTTGATGTCTGGCCCTAGGATAAGGTTACATAAATTGTGATCTCTTAGTATGATGCAACTTTAGGAGCCATGAACACAACAACTATGACACACACAAGGCAGAATATTAAAATCAAAGGAGAAGGTGTAGAATATAAATCCTTGATTAGAATATGTGAATCTTTGCATAAAACATGGTCAACATGCAACATAGAATTATAAGGATGTAGAAAGATTAATTTAGAAGGGAAAACAAAAAATTAAAAACCCTTTTATGGCCATAGCGTTATTGATAAAATCTTAGCTCACTTTTTTTTCATGTGATTTGAATTAACAGTCAATCTGGCCTGCGTTCTAGTCTCTATTTCTCCGCATATTTTCTCTCAGTGTTTGAACAGAGTACTTCACTTTCCTGATTAAACTTTATCTAAGGAACACACTACCTCTGT
Source organism: Camelus ferus (assembly GCF_009834535.1). Classification (NCBI taxonomy): domain Eukaryota; kingdom Metazoa; phylum Chordata; class Mammalia; order Artiodactyla; family Camelidae; genus Camelus; species Camelus ferus. Next base: position 34,049,442 of record NC_045705.1, read on the forward strand.
TACAATGTCTCCTAAAGGAGCAAATAGAATAATGTCTGCATAGTACTTCAGTACAACAGGGGGCTGGATAAATGGTAATTAGATGAGCATACCTCTTTGCAAACGTTATTACCTCCCTACGCACCCACCAGCTTCCCATATCCCTCCATATCATTTATCTGCTCAGGATGGAAACCTGGCTAAGTCCTTCCCAGAATTATTCCCCGCGTGCAGCTGCTGTATACACAGTACATACGATGGATCATTTCTAATTGAATAGACTCCCTTTCCTTTGACATAAGAGTCCATAAATAAGCTGAGCCTTTCCTATCTAAAACCAACAAGAGCATTTGATTTTCCCCACCTTGTTGTGGGGGAAAAAGGAGGCGAGTGTCACAAAGCAGTGATTGTCTCCAGCGAGAAGTGTCCTCACCTGCAAAGCTGTCTCCACGGAGTAAGATTCCCAGGAACAAATGAGAAGGAGCAGACTTTTCAGAATATGAAATTGCCTTTATCCTGTCATGTACAAGCAGGGACTGCAAAGGGTGTTTTAGTAACTTTTCTACAGAAATAGCTAAATTGAAGCTGTTATTGTAGACTTTGCCTCTTTGAAAACAGAGGGGAGAAGCTTTGGTTGGCCGGTGTGGAGTCCGGCGGCACACAGTCCCTCCCTCTGGGTCACACGTTCTGCTACTTCTGCACATTTGGGAGTCTGGTTGGGCACAGCATTTGGCTTCTGATCCTACCACTTACCAGTCGTGTGTCTTTGGCCAAGTTATCAGATCTCTCTGTGCCTCTGTTCTGCCTCTATAGATGAGGTGACTAATATTGCCTGCTATTACTAGGTTTTTGTTTTTTTAAGTTAAATGGGCTGACATTTGTGACATGCTTAGGTGAGTGCCTGACAAATATAAAATGTATATTAATGTTTCTTAAATGAAACAAAGCAAAACAAAATCACCCCAACGTAAGGTAAGCTGCATATAGAAATGTGTCTCTCAAAATATTGAGTGAAATACCTTTTCCCTGAGGTTAAAGATCCAGCCCCTTTTGATCTGATCATTCTAATGGGACATAATGAAGAGAAGAATGTCCAAAAGAGATGACATGTTGTCGTGGTACACAGTCCTACACGGTCCAGAAAACTGTGTGAGCTTTTCCTACAAACATCCTCACCTAATTCTTTTATATTGACTCAAAGTGGCCATTCCTAACTAGCTCCTTGTACATAAGTGATTCTGCTCAAGCCACAATGTTAGATAAAGTTTTGCCTTAATTTGGAATTCCTGGTATTCAAGAAAAACAAATTCATGTTAAAACATTATCTAAAGGTAGTCAGATGGATTTCTTTTCCAGAATCACCCGCTTGTAGTTCACGTAAGGACGGATCTTGCAACTGATGAGGAAAGGCAACCTGCTCCTATTAAAGACAGCACAGAATTTACTAAGCTGGTCTTTTTCAGTCTTTCTCTAGGTCAGATTGTAAAATATTGGGATTTAGTATTGATGGAACTATTTCTTGTGAGATGGGTCTGCCAGTGAGCAGATCATACCCTTATAGGATGGGACATAATGGGATAACAAAATGAATAAATTTTATTTTACATTCCTGCCAGCAAATCATGCAAACTCAGCAATAACTTGAGTGAAACTCTGACACATGCAACAACATGGATACGCCTCACAGGCATTTGGTGAATGGAAATTCCAGGCATAAAAGAATACTTGATATATGACACTAATTTTGTGAAGTTTAAGAACCTGAAAAGTTAATCCCTGAAGAGATCTCACCTGTGGTCACCTCTGGTAGGGCTATAGATTGGTAAGAGGCATAAAAAAAAATTTCAGAGGTGACAGAATTGTTCCATTTTTTGAAAGGGATTCAGGTTTCGTGAGTGCAAGCTTGTTTCAATTTCACAGAACTGTAATTTAAGATCTGAGTGTTTGTTAATTATACCTCATTTTAAAAGAGAGAGAATCTCTGTGTATGATAAAAATTTTTCTTTAATTTATCCTTTTAACTGAGTACTGTTCTGCTTATCTTTCTGATTACAGGTTTAAGACCTTCCCTGAGAACTTTGATGATATCACGTCTCTGTTTGCTAAGTATCTGGGACTGTTAATGAGAATTCTGAAGTCAGCATGATTCTTATTTTTCTGAACACAACCAGTCAACCCCTTCTTTCTGGAGCCTTGTAAGATCTTGTCTTTATCTTTGGTGCTCTGAAGATTCATAGTGATATACCTAATGAGTTCTTTTCACACTCAGTCTTCAGTGAGTTATTTCCATCTTAAGTCTTTCCTCACTTTTGGAAAATCTGCTGTGTCTTCTGCTGTTTCTACCACCTTTCTTTTTCCTCCTTTTACACTGTTTCCATCACTCCATTTGCTCTATTCTCTTTTTTTTTTTGAAATGCCATTTAGATGAATATGCAAACTTGTTAATGTCGTCCAGTTCTCTTACATTTTCTTTCGTGTTTTCCACCCCGTTTTCATTCTGTGTGACATTCTGGGAGTCTACCTTCTGCCAGAACTTCTTAGCTTTAAAATCGTCTGTCAACTCTGTCCACTTTGCTGCTCGGTCCAACTGAGAGAGGTGATTAGGCAGACAGGCTTACTGACCGTGACTGGCTTCCAGCAGGGAGAGAAAGTGCCAGATTGATGAAAGGCAGGACATTTGTCTTATCCCACAGCTGGCTTCTTAATTCCAAGGACGTAGTCCTGCAACAGGAAGATTTATGTCCCGCAGTTGCTGCATTAATTCAAGGACACACCCCAGTATCTCTTTCTTTGTTCTCTTTCTCCCACTGAAGCTTCTGATTCAGGGCTGAGCTTCACAGGAGGAAAGAGCCAGTAATAGAGCGTGACTGACACCACTGAAGTGAAGATAATGAAGGCAGAGCCTTCCAGTAAAAGACCCTGCAGCCTGCTCAGAGGCTGGAGCTGCCTCTACCGGCTACCTCGCTGACGGCTCACCACTCGAGTGTTTTCCTTTTCTCTCTGCACAATTAAAGCAGCCTCCCCCCACCCCAACTTTGTCTCTCTGCCTCTACTGAAAATTCTTTCTCAGTCGGCAGGCAAGGACCCACACATTTGGGGGAGGTTTGCCCACATGTCCGTGGGCTTTCCAGTTTGGGGGTCCCTCTATCTGCTAACATATCTACCGAGATTTTTATTCAAAATTCCAATATTTAATTTCTAGTTGATTCTTCTATATGAATGCAACTTAAAATATCACAATTTGCTTTTTCTAACCTAACTGCTCTATTTCTTTCAGCAGGTGTGAATTCATCCCCCAGTTAAGTCTGATGCCTCTTTCCCTGTCAGTTCTTTGATTGTTCCTGGTTTTCTCTTTATCTTTGAGATTTCCTCTTCAGAACTGAAAAAAAAGTTACTCTTCCATGCCCCTGGTATTTTGGAGGTGGGGACTTGAATGTTACAAGTTGTGGCAAAAGTTTGCTGTCTTTGTGTGAGACCCTCCACTCTTCCAAGAGTCAAAAGCTCTCAGCTGCTTCCCCTCCCCAATGCCCAACCCCCAACTGCCTTATGCTCTAGTAACATTCACCCTTACAAAATGCTTAGCAAAAATCAGGACAGAAGCAAAGGTCAACCAGCCAAGCTTGCATAATCCAGCTCTGACAAGTAACAGGCCTGAGCTGGGTTTACTCCAGCTTGTCTGTCTGATGACTCTGGACTCATTCTGCCCTGCATGCTCTTCTAGCAGACATTGCACTCTTGTGTTATAGGTGGTCATTTCCTGAACTCATATCTCTCCAGAGTCTTGGTCCTTTTCATTCTCCAGCTCAGAGGAATTCCTCAACACATCTGGGGCATTAACAAATTCTTTTCTCTCTTTCCTGGCTCTTATTAATGATAACTTAGTCATTTAATGAGGCCTAGGCAAATGATAATGAGACAGGAAGAAAGAGGGCAGGGCACAGCCATTCAAGGAATGACAGCAATTAACACCAAGATGGCGGGAGATTCAACTCCCAGTAGACTTTGCGCTTCATTATATGCTAATTGTAATATATTAGCATGGTGAGTGGCACTCCCACAGGTGCCATGACAGCTTCGAGGTTGACTGTAAAAGGTCAAATAGTGGGCAGTGGCCCAATTCCTCCCACTTGTTAACGTGTGAAGCCACTGAGCCCATAGAAACTAACAACCCCCACACCTCACGGCCACTCTCCCTTCTGAGTGAGAGGGACCGCAATCTGCCTATGGAGTGTGTGACTACTTGTACTTTAAACTAAACACCCGCCCCCAAGCCTTCTGGCATCTCGCTCCCTGGCCTTCTGAGACGTCCCACACTCTGTCTGTGGAGTGTGTATCCACTTTTACTTTAAACTGAGTACCTAAACCCCACACTACATGGCCTTTCTCTTACCTTCTGAAACAGCCTGCACTCTGTCAGTGGAGTATGTGTCTCTCTGAATAAAATTACCTTTACTCAACTGTGGCTCACTCCTGAATTCCTTCCTGTGCAAAGTCAAGGACCCACACTTGGCGGGGCACGCCCCAGAGACTCAGTGGAGAACTGAGATGTGGTCATCCTCTCACCCCACATTGTTTCCTGTATCAATACCCAAGCTCCACCTGCAATTTTGAGCAATCCTTTTTGTGTCCATTTTCAGTGTGTGTTTTTAATCTGCATTCTGACAATGGGAAACCAAAATCTACAGTGTCGATGCGATATCCCCAGTATCACCCACCAGTGGCTGAACCACACTTGTAATTCAGACACACTCCTGACCCCCACCCCCGTGTTTTTACATTACCCAGGGTCCTAGATTTAGGTGTATTAAAACAATATTTGTAATTTTACAACATGTAGCGGTTATAAAGCACTTTCACATGCATTGTGTTATCTTTTCTCACAAAAGCCCTTGATATAGTGTAGGCCCCCGCCTGAAGGCCCTAGAGAATAAGCCATGGGCTGAACTGATAAACAAGCTGTGAGAAATGTCACGTAGCCAGCTGGATAAGAGATGGCCTATTTAATGTATTCAGTATGGACGGCTGGATAGCCAGTGACAGGTAAGGTCCTCAGAGGAGGACAACCTAAGACAGGCAGAGCTGGCTGGATAAGAGACAGCCTACTTAATGAAGTTTTGTGACGAACTTTCAAACAATCTGTCCTTGATCATGTAACATCCTGTGCTTACAGCAGGAGCCTGGGAACCTAAATAACTTAAGATTATTAACATTGTTATAACTTAGATGGTATGTGAAGCATCATGCATGTTATATATAAGCCCTTATACAAGAATCAATAGACAGAGAACTGCTTTGCCTCTCTCCGCATGGTGTTCGTGTGTACATGATATCGCGCCACCGACATATAGCATTATTATTTCCTCTAATCCAGAAACCTAGCAATTAAAACAAATAAAATTGTTGGAGGGAAATTACAAAAATGAATGTCTCGGATGAATGGCCTGAGCCTTTTCTAAAGCAACTAAATTAAGCACAGAACAATGAATTCTCTGCCAATTCTGGGAGAAGAATTGGAATAATCAGAGAATCCATTTCATATTTTTTTCTATTTTGGTAATAATAACAATGATAGATAACATTTGTTGAATATTTATTGTGGGCCAGACCCTATACATTGTACTTTATATGAATTCTCTCTTTTAATCGTTGTAGCAATTCAATGTAGTAGGTAGTCTATTCTTCTCACTCCACATATGAGAATCTTAAGGCAGATATCCTGACTTCTAAGACTAAATTTTTTTTTCAGTAAAAGTAACTGTGGGGGTCCACATTCATCTGACAGGTTCCTACTCCTACATGATTCCTCTGTTCTAAGGCCCCTCAGGCTCCTGACTGCTGCCTTTTAAAGATAACAAAACTTTCCTTTTCTAATATATACCTGTCTTAGCTGAACTAATTACCCTAGATAATAACCAGCTATACAATGCCTGGAAGCTTGATCACTAGGACTGGTCACAACCTCCTACCAAAAATCATGAGCCCTACCAAAAATCATGACCTCTGTCTTCAAATCCCTAGCCCTGCCCTTAACAACCCACTTTGTGCCCAATGTCACATAAGCACAAAACGTTCAAGGTTGCCCTCCCTTATAAAAGACCTCAGTAACTGACCCCTGTGAGCACATAGACACTGCTTGTCTGTGTGGCCTGCTGCTGCCCGTAGCATGTACCTAATAAATTCCTTCCTTATGTTCATCCTTTGTCTTTGGTAAATTCTTTTACTCACGCACCAGCCTGCCGAATCCCACAACAGTTACAACAGTAACCAAGACCTCTTGAAGAAATTATTGATTCTGTGTTTCCTGCAGAGAGCCATAAAGTACATTTGAGCCATTTTATGTGTCAGAAAGCAAGAAAGCATTCTAGCATTAATGAGGTCATATCCTAAGAATTCAAGGGCCAACAGAATAGAGGGGCTCTACTGGTCAAAGTTGTAGTAATGGAGAGTTACAAATGCATTTGAAATACATTGAATCTATGAAGAGACATGAGTCCATAAATGACATATAGAAAGATACTCAGAGAAAATGAACATAAAGTCCAGATAGGCAATGTGGTATTATTGATTTATGTACTGGATTTTTGAAAAATGTGAAAATTAATGATGTCTGCCACAGAAAGCAATTTTTTTTCTATTTAGCCTTTATTTTGTAAAAATTACAAGCCTACACAAAACTGCAACAATACTACATTAAACACATACATGCTTTTTACCTATATCCACCAATTAGAATTTTCCACATTTGTTTTATACATACATTTAAATTCTTTTATAGGTTGCAGATGTTACGATCATTTGCCCCAATTATTTTAGCAAACGTCATGGAAGTACAAAAAACATTCTCTTACATCACAATACAATGATCAAATTCAGAAAATTTAACTTTCCTCTACTGCTGGTAACTAATATACAGGCCATATACAAATTTTGCCAGTTATAACAATAATATTCTTTAAAGTACTTTTTTTCCCCTAATCCAGCATTTAATCTAGAACCTCAAATTGCTTTTCGCTGTCATATTGTTTAGATTGGTTTTATCTGGAACAACTCTTCAACATTTCTTATTCTTTCATGACATTTAGAATTTTTACTTGTACACATCCATTGTACTGTAGACTGTCTCTCCATTTTGGTTTGCTTTATTCTTTTCTGAAGGATTGGTTTACATCCTTTCCTAGTGACTAGATTCAGGTTATCCATATTGTGTAGTAATTTTACATTAAAGATGGTGTTTTTCCTTCAGCGCATCACTTTCAGAAACACATGATGTGCCCCATTATTGGTGGTGTTAATTTTGATCACCCGGCTAAGGAGGCGTTTTCTTGAACTCATAGATTGTATTTGAAAGCCCCAAAGCCATATAAAGACCCCAAATTTCAATTGGATGCCATTTAAAATATCCTTAGGAGTTACAGTGTCTCCAGGATATAAAAGAATAGAAGTGTCTCTTACTTATCAAAGTCTTAGACCCCGTCAAGCCCAGAGATCTCTAGATTTCAGTTTTGCATCTGAAAACTCTAAAGGTTAGTTAGTAGATCAACCAGGATGGAAGCTATAGACTTCTACGCTAGATAGGAAAATGAAGACACGAATGTAACTCTAACTCAGGGAAGTGGGTTAAATGGTTCCTCCCCCTTTGAAGTTATGAAGTTATTGACATAACATTAAAAATAGCAAATGGCCAATAGGCACATGAAAAAATGCTCAGTATTGCTAATTATCAGAGAAATGCAAATCAAAACTATAATGAGGTATCACCTCACACCAGTCAGAATGTCCATAATTCAAAAGTCCACAAATGATAAATGCTGGAGAGGCTGTGAAGAAGAGGAATTCTCCTACCCTCCTGGTGGGAATGCAGTTTGGTGCAGCCGTTACAGAAAACAATGTGGAGAGTCCTCAAAAGACTAAAGACAGACATACTATATGATCCAGCAATTCCACTCCTGGACATATATCCAAAGGGAACCTTAATTCAAAAAGACACATGCACCCCAATGTTCATAGCAGCACTATTTAATAGCCAAGACATGGAAACAACCTGAATGTCCATAGACAGATGACTGCATAAAGAAGTTGTGGTACATTTATACAATGGAATACTACTCAGTGATAAAAATAATAATACCATTTGCGGCAACATGGATGGACCTAGAGTTTGTCATTCTAAATGAAGAAAGTCAGAAAGAGAAAGAAAAATACCATATGATATGACTTACATGTGGAATACTAAAAAAAAAAAAAAAAAGACAAACGAACTTACAAAACAGAAACAGACTCACAAACAGAAAACAAACTTGTGGTTGCTGCGGGAGAATGGGGTGGGAAGGGATAAATTGGGAGTTTGAGATTTGCAGATATCATCTTCTATATATAAAATAGATAAACAAGAATTTTATACTGTCTAGCACAGGGAACTATATTCAATATCTTGTAGTGACTTATGGTGAAAAAGAATATGAAAAAGAATGGATGTATGTTCATGTATGACTGAAGCATTATGTTGTACACCAGAAATTGACACAACACTGTAAACTGACTATACTTCAATAAATAAATATAAATATATATATATATATATATATATATATATATATATACACACAAAAAAAATTAATAAATAATAGCTTTCAATAGGTTCTATCAGTTTCCTGAAGGAAAATATACTCAGCCTAAATCCTTTTTCTGGTAGGAAATAACTTCACTTGCCAAAAGTGGTACACACCTTTTTCAAGTAGGTAAGCATCTTTCAGTATCTGGAAGAAACAGAATTGAATATACAAATGTTTACAGCCCTGATCAATCTTGGCACCAGGTACCATACCTTGGTATGGAGATTTGGAGGCAGATAATTCTTTGTTTTGAGGGGCTGTCCTGTGCACTGTAGGATGTTTAGCTGCATCCTTCTACCCACCGGATGCCAGGAGCACCACCTCCCCAAACTGTAACAACTGAAATGTCTCCAGATATTTCCAAATGTCCTCTGGAATTTAAAACTCCCCTGGCTGAGAGTTTTGGGTGAATCAGACTCATTGAGCAAGTATTTTTGAATCAAGGAGGAAATTATGCCAGTTTAGTTTTTTCACATACTTACAATATGTGAAAGAATTTGCTTGTTAGAGTAATAAACTTTAAATACAAATTCAAAGGTATAATTGAATAATTGATTTAGATTTGTAATTTTTTTAAAGTTGAAATCTTCTTAAGCTTCTGCTTCAATATTAGAAGAGCCAATAAAAGTTTCAATTTAACATATGTATAATTTTTAAAGGTCAGTTTATTGGAACTATAAGAATTACTTAGCATTAAAAAAAAAAAAAAAAAAAAAGAACAGTTCATTTGTTGCCAGAAGTTGAAGCCCTTAAAAGAGAAATTAGATTTAAAGATGCAGACACAGTGGCTGCCACTGTGGAAAACAGTATGGAGATTCCTCAAAAGACTAGGAATAGACTTACCATATGACCCAGGAATCCCGCTCCTGGGCATATATCCAGAAGGAAGCCTACTTCAAAATGACACCTGTGTAGGCCCCTGTCTGAAGGCTCTAGAGAATAAGCCATGGGCTAAACTGATAAACAAGCTGTGAGGAATGTCACGTATCCAGGCTGGATAAGAAATGGCCTACTTAATGTATCCAGTATGGACAGCTGGATAGACAGTGACGGAGGAGGAGGACAACCTAAGACAGGTGCAGCCAGCTAGATGAGAGATGGCCTACTTAATGAAGTTTTGTGATGAACTTTCAAACGATCTGTCCTTGATCGTGTAGCATCCTGTGCTTACCGCAGGAGCTTGGGGACCTTAATAGCCTAAGATTATTAACATTGTTATAACTTAGATGATATGCGAGGCATCGTGCATGTCCTATACAAACCCTTTTCTAAGAATCAATAAACAGAGAACTGCTTCGCTTCTCTCTGCGCGGTGTTTGTGTGTACATGATACTGCGCCACCAACAGATGGTGACCCCGAAGTGATATGAGACTCGGCAACACATAAGTGGAACTAGGGAAATTTTCGGGGATTTTTCAGCCTAACAGACATGCCAATAATATTCATGGGGCAACAGCTTACTAAGCAGCAGCATGATATCAGTGCGGCGACTACATGTAAGTAAGGGAACAAATTTATATCGGGGATTTTCAGCCTATTAGGCACTCCGCAATGTAACCATGGGACAGCAGCTGGCAGTACAGCAAAAGATTTATTTCCATATTCTGCAGCAATTGTTAAAGGCTATTTCAAAGCATGGCACCCTCCCAGGTGCCCCTCAAAAACAAATGAAGAAAATCAATGTCAGCCAAATTCCCATGTCACCATTTCTGACCTCATCACAGCTTCCCCTGGGAGCACAAGTTTAGATCTAATGACTATTGAGTAAATAAATGACAGTTATAAAACCTACTTAATCTCTACTGGAGTTTGGGGACTTTTACCTTCTGGGTATTTTGGATTGCTAATAGGGAGATCATCTATGGGCTTAAAAGGGTTAACAGTTTTACCTGGTGTTATTGATAATGATTATACTGGAAAAATTAAAATTATGGTTCATGCCTCTTCTTATTACATTATTCCGAAGCAATCTCAAATTGCTCAAATTATTTTAAAACCTTATTTATTTGCTCAAAAATTTGCCAAAAATAATAGAGGAGACAAGGGCTTCAGACACACAGGACAGCAAGCTTTTTGGACACATTCATTAACCGATAACAGATCTGTTTTAACAGTTTCAATACAAGGAAAGCAATTTACAGGGTTATTACACACAGGAGCAGACAAAACTGTTACAATTTTACAAACAAAGGGCCTTTTTGTTGCTCAAGATAAAGTAACTATTAACACATAAACTATTAGGCCACACAATATAAAATTAAATATCAAGCCTTATATGACGTTAGTTCAATTGCAACAGTTGCTAAAACATATTAACTGGATCAGACTTTTTTTAGGAATACCTACAGTCCAATTACCTCATTTATTTCAATTGTTAAAAGGAAATAAGAAACCTGCCTCATTACTTACATTAACCACTAGAGCTATCAAAAAATTTATAAAGGCTAAACAATTTCATGCCTTACACCACTGCAATGTCCAGGCCTTAAGAGCTATTTATTTATTTATTTATTTTTTAAACATTTTTTATTGATTTATAATCATTTTACAATGTTGTGTCAAATTCCAGTGTTCAGCACAATTTTTCAGTTATTCATGGACATATACACACTCATTGTCACATTTTTTTCTCTGTGAGTTATCATAACATTTTGTGTATATTTCCCTGTGCTATACAGTGTAGTCTATTCTACAATTTTGAAATCCCAGTCTATCCCTTCCCACCCTCCACCCCCCTGGTAACCACAAGTCTGTATTCTCTGTGAGTTTATTTCTGTCCTTTATTTACGCTTTGTTTTTGTTTGTTTGTTTGTTTTTGTTTTTGTTTTTTAGATTCCACATATGAGCGATCTCATATGGTATTTTTCTTTCTCTTTCTGGCTTACTTCACTTAGAATGACATTCTCCAGGAGCATCCATGTTGCTGCAAATGGCATTATGTTGTCAGTTTTTATGGCTCAGTAGTATTCCATTGTATAATTATACCACCTCTTCTTTATCCAGTCACCTGTTGATGGACATTTAGGCTGTTTCCATGTTTTGGCTATTGTAAATAGTGCTGCTATGAACATTGGGGTGCAGGTGTCATCCTGAAGTAGGGTTCCTTCTGGATACAAGCCCAGGAGTGGGATTCCTGGGTCATATGGTAAGTCTATTCCTAGTCTTTTGAGGAATCTCCACACTGTTTTCCATAGTGGCTGCACCAAACTGCATTCCCACCAGCAGTGTAGGAGGGTTCCCCTTTCTCCACAGCCTCTCCAGCATTTGTCACTTGTGGATTTTTGAATGACGGCCATTCTGACTGGTGTGAGGTGATACCTCATTGTAGTTTTGATTTGCATTTCTCTGATAATTAGTGATATTGAGCATTTTTTCATGTGCTTTTTGATCATTTGTATGTCTTCCTTGGAGAATTGCTTGTTTAGGTCTTCTGCCCATTTTTGGATTGGGTTGTTTATTTTTTCCTTATTGAGTCATATGAGCTGCTTATATATTCTGGAGATCAAGGCTTTGTCGGTTTCACTTGCAAAAATTTTCTCCCATTCCGTAGGTTTTCTTCTTGTTTAATTTCTGGTTTCCTTTGCTGTGCAGAAGCTTGTAAGTTTCATTAGGTTCCATTTGTTTATTCTTGCTTTTATTTCTACTAGGAGAAAATTTTTTAAATGTATGTCAGATAATGTTTTGTCTATGTTTTCCTCTAGGAGTTTTATTGTATCTTGTCTTATGATTAAGTCTTTGATCCATTTTGAGTTGATTTTTGTATATGGTGTAAGGGAGTGTTCTAGCTTCATTGCTTTACATGCTGCTCTCCAGTTTTCCCAACACCATTTGCTGAAGAGACTGTCTTTATTCCAATGTATATTCTTGCCTCCTTTGTCAAAGATGAGTTGACCAAAAGTTTGTGGGTTCATTTCTGGGCTCTCTATTCTGTTCCATTGGTCTATATGTCTGTTTTTGTACCAATACCATGCTGTCTTGATGACTGTAGCTCTCTAGTATTGTCTGAAGTCTGGGAGAGTTATTCCTCCAGCCTCTTTCTTTCTCTTCAGTAATGCTTTGGCAATTCTAGGTCTTTGATGGTTCCATATGAATTTTATTATGATTTGTTCTAGTTCTGTGAAATATGTCCTGGGTAATTGGATAGGGATTGCATTAAATCTGTAGATTGCCTTGGGCAGTGTGACCATTTTAACAATATTGATTCTTCCAATCCAAGAGCATGGGATATCTTTCCGTTTTTTGAAGTCTTCTTTAATTTCGTTCATCAATGGTTTATAGTTTTCTGTGTATAATTCTTTCACCTCCTTGGTTAGATTTATTCCCAGATATTTTATTACTTTGGGTGCTATTTTAAAGGGGATTGTTTCTTTACTTTCTTCTTCTGTTGATTTATCGTTAGTGTAAAGAAATGCAACTGATTTTTGAACGTTAATTTTGTAACCTGCTACCTTGCTGAATTCTTCAATCAGCTCTAGTAGCTTTTGTGTGGACCTTTTAGGGTTTTCTATATATAGTAACATGTCATCAGCATATAATGACACTTTTACCTCTTCTTTTCGAATTTGGATCCCTTTTATTTCTTTCTCTTGCCTGACTGCTGTGGCTAGGACTTCCAGGACTATGTTGAATAGGAGTGGTGATAGTGGGCATCCTTGTCTTGTCCCAGATTTTAGTGGGAAGCTTTTGAGTTTTTCACCATCGAGTACTATGCTGGCTGTAGGTTTGTCATATATAGCTTTTATTATGTTGAGATATGTTCCCTCTATACCCACTTTGGCGAGAGTTTTTATCATAAATGGGTGTTGAATTTTATCAAATGCTTTTTCTGCATCGATTGAGAGGATCATGTGGTTTTTGTCCTTTCTCTTGTTGATGTGATGTATTACACTGATTGATTTGCGTATGTTGAACCAGCCTTGTGTCCCTGGGATGAACCCCACTTGGTCATGATGTATTATCTTTTTTATGTGTTGTTGGATTCTATTTGCTAAAATTTTGGTGAGGATTTTGGCGTCTATGTTCATCAGTGATATTGGCCTATAATTCTCTTTTTTTGTAGTGTCTTTGCCTGGTTTTGGTATCAGGGTGATGGTGGCTTCATAGAATGAGTTTGGGAGTATTCCCTCCTTTTCAATCATCTGGAAGAGTTTGAGAAGGACTGGTATGAGTTCTTCTTTGTATGTTTGGTAGAATTCCCCGGTGAAGCCGTCCGGTCCTGGACTTTTATTTGTAGGGAGGCTTTTAATTGCTATTTCTATTTCCTTTCTAGTGATCGGATTGTTCAAGTGTTCAGATTCTTCTTGATTCAGTTTTGGTGGACAGTATGTTTCCGGAAACTTGTCCATCTCCTCTAGGTCATCCAGTTTGGTTCCATATAGTTTTTCATAATATTCTCGTATGATTTTCTGTATTTCTATTTTGTTTGTTGTAATTTCTCCATTTTCCTTTCTTATTTTGCTAATTTGTGCTCTCTCTTTTTTCTTCTTTGTGAGTTTGGCCAGAGGTTTGTCGATTTTATTTACTTTTTCAAAAAACCAGCTTTTGGTTTGGTTGATTTTTTCTATGGTCTTGTTAATCTCCATTGTATTTAATTCCTCTCTGATCTTTATTATTTCCTTCCTTCTGCTGCTTTTTGGGGCTTTTTGTTCTTCTTTTTCTAATTCATTCAGGTGGTGGGTTAAATTGTTTATTTGAGATTGTTCTTCTTTTTTGAGGGAGGCCTGTATCGCTATAAACTTCCCTCTTGGCACTGCCTTTGCTGTGTCCCATAGGTTTTTAGTGGTTGTGCTTTCATTATCATTTGTCTCAAGGTATTTTTTAATTTCAGCTTTGATTTCCTCATTGATCCATTGTTTTTTCAATAACATATTGTTTAATCTCCATGCTTTCCGTTTTTTCTCCTTTGTTTCTCTGTTGTTGATTTCCAGTTTCATGGCATTGTGGTCAGTAAAGATGCTTGAGATAATTTCTATCTTCTTAAAGTTGCTGAGGTTTCTTTTGTGCCCAAGTACATGATCGATCCTGGAAAATGTTCCATGTGCACTTGAAAAGAATGTATATCCTATTTTTGGGGGGTGTAATGTTCTGAAAATATCCACCAAATCTAGTTTTTCTATTGTAGTATTTAATTTCTCTGTTGCCTTGTTTATTTTCTGTCTGGAAGATCTGTCTAGTGATGTTAATGCAGTGTCAAAATCTCCAACTATGATTGTATTCCCATCAATATCCCCCTTTATCTCTGTTAGTAATTCTTGTATGTACTTAGGTGCTCCTATATTGGGTGCATATATATTAACGAGTGTAATATCCTCATCTTGTATCACTCCTTTAATCATTATAAAATGTCCTTCTTTATCTTTCTTTATGGCCTTTGTTTTAAAGTCTATTTTGTCTGAAATCAGTACTGCAACACCTGCTTTTTTGGCTTTTCCATTTGCATGGAATATCCTTTTCCATCCTTTCACTCTCAATCTATATGTGTCCTTCTCCCTAAAGTGGGTCTCTTGTATGCAGCATATTGAAGGTTCTTGCTTTATTATCCAGTCTGCTACTCTGTGTCTTTTGACTGGAGCATTTAGTCCATTAACATTTACAGTAATTAATGATAGATGTGTGTTTATTGCCATTTTGAACTTATGTTTGCAGTTGAATTGGTATATCCTCTTTGTTCCTTTCTTCTTCCTTTTGTGGTTTGGTAATTTTCCTTTGTATTATCATGGATTTTATTTAATTTTTGTGACTCCTTTGTAAATTTTTGGCTTGTGGTTACCCTTTTTTGTAAATCTATCAACCCATTACTATAACTGTTTTTATTAAACTGATAGTAACATGATCTCAAACCCATCCTACTGTTAAAAAAATTTAAAAAAGAAAGAAAAAAATATTCTATATTTCCCTGCCTCCCTCTCCCACTCTCAGTGATTTGTATGTCTTCTTTTATAATTTCATGTTTACTTTATTTGTAATTCATGAGTTATCACCTTTCCAGTTGTGTGTTTCTCATTTCTGTAGCATCCTGCTGCTTTTCTATTTAGAATAGCCCTTTCAATATTTCTTTTAGCATGGGTTTAGTGTTGCTAAACTCCTGCAGCTTTTTTTGTCTGTGAAACTCTTTATTTCTCCTTGTATCCTCAAGGATAGCCTTGCTGGATAAAGGATCCTAGGCTGCATCTTTTTTTCATTCAGGGCTTTGAATATATCTTGCCACTCCCTTCTGGCCTGTAGTGTTTGTGTAGAGAAATCAGCTGAGAGCCTTATGGGGGTTCCCTTGTAACTTACTCTTTGCTTTTCTCTTGCTGCCTTTAGAATCATTTCTTTATCCTTGACTCTGGTCATCTTGATTATGATATGTCTTGGTGTGGGTCTATTTGGGTTCTTCCTGTTTGGGACCCTCTGAGCTTCCTGTACTTGGATATCTGATTCCTTCTTTAAGTTTGGGAAGTTTTCAGTCATGATTTCTTCAAAAACCTTTTCAATCCCCTTTGATCTTTCTTCTCCTTCTGGGACCCCTATTATGTGAAGATTGGGACGCTTTATATTATCCCATCGGTCCCTTATGCTATTTTCATTATTTTTTATTTGCTTCTCTTGTAGTTCTTCTGAATGGGTGCTTTCTATTGCTCTGTCTTCTAGATCACTAATTCGTTCCTCTGCATTATCTAGTCGGCTTTGCACAGCTATTAGATCATGCCTCATCTCTGTCAATGAGTTTACCCATTCTACTTGGCTCTTCTTTATAGCTTCAATTTCATTTTTGACATATTTTATATCTCTAAACACTATCTCTTTTAATTCCTTCAGCAATTCGATCACTCCTTTTTTGAAATCTTGATCTAGTAGGCTATCGATGTCTATTTTGTTGATCTTTCTTTCAGGGGATTTCTCTTGTTCTTTTAATTGGGAAAGGTTTTTCTGCTTCTTCATCTTGCTCATACCTCTTTGGCACTGTGGTTTATGGAGTATCAGTTGTTTATTTTGGCCCTTAAGGATTTTATCTATCTAATGCCTATTTAGGAATAGAACTTAGGAAAAAAAGAAAAAAAAATAAGAGAGAGAGAGAAAGAATTTTAAAAGAAGGGAGAAAGAAGGTTTGAAAACAGTGTATAATGAATAATAGAAGAGTGAGTTGAAGCAGAGTATTAATCGGGTTGAGACGTCCTTTTAAAACCTTTACAAAAAAAGGGGGGGGGAGATGAATAGATGTATTTGAATCCTGTGTCTAATCAATAGCAGGACATCAAAACCCAAGAGAAATAGAAATGAATTAATAAGTAAAAATTAAGAGAGTAATAGAAAATAGAACAGGTAAAAACAGATTTTAAAAAAAAGGGGGGGGGGTTTGTCGGTGTTCTCCTGGAGTCTGTGTGTTTTTAATGTGAAGTCTTTCTGTCTTTCTCCTGTTTTGGAAGCTCAGCTTGCTGTTTTCTGAGGCCCTCCGTTGGCGCCCTCTTCTGTGCTGCTCCCAGCACCTGTCGGCAAGCAGATCGCGCCTCCTCCTAATACTGGGTCAGGTGCAGCTCTCTGCTGTGGGTGGGTGGGTCGCTGCCCCTCCGGATGCCGCAGTCAGATGTTGCAGACTGGCCAGGTAGGAGGGCGGGTCGTGCCCCCTCCCAGCACCTCGGTCAGGGGCTGTGTTCCTGCCCGAAAGGCGGGGGGGCCGCTCTCCCTCTACCTGCGCTGCAGGTAGCTCCGCTGCTCTGTGCGGCTGCGCACTCCGCCCTGGTCGGCGCTCCGCGGGTGGGCTCGGGGAAGACCGAGGGACAGCCCTGTCCCTGCTCCGAGCCAAAACCCAGCTCCTTGTTTGTCTTTGTGGAGCAAGTTCTCTGAGGGACCAAGAAGGAAGGATCCTATCTGCCCCGGGCTGCAGGCCAGTCTCAGTCTGGCCTTTGAGGCTGCTAAGCCCTTCGGTGCGGATGCAGGTTTCGCCCCCGCCCCCGCCTGTGTTCAGCGCCGGAGGATATGGCGGCTGTGCCTGAGCCCCGCCTCTCTTCCCCCAAAAACTTTCCGCGGGTTTTCAGAGATGGGGGTGTGCACCCTTCCCCCGAGAGCACATCAACCTTGCTGTTTTATGGAGGGCCCAGGTTGTTCTGCCCTGTGCACCCACAGCCACGGCGCGCAGCCCCTTGCGTTCCCCCGGGGCTGCCTCCGTGCAGCCACTTCCGTCCTCTGCCCGGCTTGTGCAGCCTGGCCCTGCCTGCCGCTGCCGGCCCGCGTCTCAGGCTGGGTGTCGGGGGGACGCTCTGTGCCAGTTTAACTTAGTTCTGTCAGTCAAGGGCTGCTCTGTACAGATCCGAGCCTCGGAGGCTCCCCCTCCGTCCCGCTGGCCTCTCAGTTGGAGAGGGGAGACCCAGCGAGCGAGCGCCAGTCCTCCTTTGCCGCTCCCTCCCCGCGGGAACCGTCCCGCTGCTTTGCCTTTTGTTCTTTCTTTTTTCCTTTTCTCCTACCAGATTTTTGGCGTCTTTATCTTTTGAAGAGGGCGATGTTCTGTTGGAGTTCCGCAGGTGCTCTGGTTGGCTGAGTGGGTCTGTAGATGTGGGTCTTGGTGTATTTGTGGGAGAGGGTGACCTGCGAGCGTCCTTCTACTCCGCCATCTTCTCCGTCTCCCCAAGAGCTATTTATGATATAACTAAAAGACAAGCAAAACAAATCATACAGGCATACTCACAATGTAATCAATTTACAATTGCTAAACCAAATTATAATTTAGAGGACATTAATCCAAGAGGCATTCAGAGTATTCAAATTTGGCAAACAGACACCACCTTGTTTCCCTCCTTCGGCCATTTGCTATATATCATAATTTCTGTGGACATTTTTTCTAATTTTATATATGCCACGTTGCATACTAAATGTAATGCCCACAACATCATTAGACATTGGTTATCTGCTTTTAGTGTTTTAGGTAAACCCCACAAAATTAAAACTGACAATGGTCCTGAGTTTTCTGCAAAGATTATTTCACAATTTTGTCAAGATTGGGAAATTGACCATACTACTGGTATTCCTTATAATTCCACTAGTCAAGCTATTGTTAAACGACGTCATCAAACACGAATATCTTATTTACATAAATTAAAAGGGGCGAATAATTACAGAATACAAGAAAGCCATAATATATTACATCATGCACTTTTTACACTTAATTTTTTAAATCAAGGACTAAATAGATTTACACCAGCTGAAAAGTTTATAAACCCACCTTTAGACGTGAAAGGAGTTAAGGTATAAGTAAGAAAACCATTTACTGATATTTCGGAAGGGGATCTTTATGTATTGATACAGGTACTAGATTAAAGCGGGTACCCCAGAAGAGTCTTAAGAAGTTCATTGAAAAGGACAGCTGAAGATGGGTAAAGTATGGTTCTGTACTCTTATACTTATACTTACTTACAAAACAAAGCAGACTCATAGGCATAGAATACAAACTTATGTTTGCCAAGGGGGCTGGGGGTGGGAAGGGATAGACTGGGATTTCAAAATGTAGAATAGAGAAACAAGGTTATACTGTATAGCACAGGGAAATATATACAAGATCTTGTGGTAGCTCACAGAGAAAAAAATGTGACAATGAATAGATATATGTTCATGTGTAACTGAACAATTGTGCTCTACACTGGAGTTTGGCACAACATTGTAAAATGATTATAAATCAATAAAAATGTTTAAAAAATTAAATAAAAGTAAAACTGAAAAAAAAATTAAATAAAGGTGTGGACACAGACTGTCACCTGCCATTTCAGAAAACAAAGAATGTTGCTTGCCATTTAAAAGCATCATCCACTACATCCAAGCCCCCCAACCCCAGCCATAGTGCACCCCGGGGGGTACTCAGAACACTGGCCCTAGAGAGTTAATACGCACATCAAAGGAATACTTTCAATAATCCCAAACCCTTGCATCTTCCCATACGCAGAAATGCCCTAAAATCATTAACTTGAGATGTCTTTGTAATTAGCAGTTATCTTTCGATGTTCAACTATGTTTTTTCCCTCCCAGCAAAAACTCCTGTACATACTGGCTTCTCCCTTACACTCTATCAAAGAGGCTATTTCCAGGCTATATCCCTCAATTATGCCTCAAATAAAACATAATTAAGTTTTGAAGTTGTGCGTTTTTTTCCAGCTGACCTAGGTATAGCTTAAAGTGTTTAATTCATTTTATTTATAATATAAATGGGAACAAACATGATTTAAAGTCTTCTTAAAGAATTTTTTTTTAATTGCAGACTTTAAATGATTTATACATAAAACAGTTGAATTCACCAGCTGAATTTAAAGCATGGATGTAATCCACTGTTTTTCACCATCCAGTCTCAGTTATGTCCCAGAGCAGAAGTCATTACCCTGCATCGTCCACAGAAGACGAAAAGAAGTCCTCAGAGAGTCCTTGAAGACTGCACGGGTGTGTGGAATCAGTAACCTCTGGATTTGTGCTGGGATAATGTCGGTGGCCAGACCCTCCTCCTCTCCACCGCTCCCCTGGTGTACCACCCTCACAGGTCCCCTGCAGGAGGGGTAAACAAGATCATCCCAGGAAGCATATTAAGAGCTTAATGGATCAGAAATTGGTATAAATGTAGAGATCATGTTTCCACAGAGGAGGAATTTTATGAGTCAGTCACCTGATCATAAAATACTACCATGTGTCAGAGGATAGACAAAGGAACAGCTTTTTCAACAAACTGCATGCATAGCAAATGCTTAGCACTTCATTCTCCTTCAAATGCCTATGTAATAGGTGCCCCTTTCAAATTGGGTTTCATTTTTTGGTTTTTTTTTTTTTTATTTATTTCACTTCTGTTTTTATTTGGATCTCTCAGTTTATTCAACAGAACACTTACTGGCTGGTTATTGCAGACATATTCCACTGGATGCTGTTGATAATATAAAGATGATGCCATCAGCAGTTTTTTCTTTTCACTGAAGCATAGTTGATTCACAATATTGCATTAGTTTCAGATATACAGCATAGAGATTCAGTTTTTCTGGCAGATTGCATTTCATTTTAGGTTATTACACAATACTGAATATAATTCCCTGTGTTATACAGTAAAGCCTTGTTGCTTATCTATTTTACGTATAGTCGTTTGTATCTGTTAACCCCATACTCCTAATTTGTCCCTCCCTTCTTCTTTCTCCCCTTTGGGAACTGTAAGTTTATCTTCTCTGTCTGTGAGTCCATTTCTGTTTTCTGTATAGATTCATTTGTATTGTTTTTATATTCTACATACAAGTGATATCAAACAGTATTTGTCTTTCTCTGTCTGGCTTACTTCACTAAGCACAATTCTGTCCAGGTCCATCCACGTAGCTGTGTCCGCTGACTTCTGCAGACAAAGTCCACGCCCCTTCACCTCATGTGTTCCACAGGGCCAACTTTTGGTTTCAGGAATGTCGTGAGATCTTGGCTCTTGTGCCGATGTTTTCTTTTACCCAAGCCTGAGGTCCTTCTCCCTGTTTCAGTGCCACAAAACCTATTTTCCTTTGCTGACTCCAGGGAATTCTTGGAGAAGAGTCTCAGCTTGTACTCATGCAGAAATGAAAGTGGCATGGGCTACAGATTTTCATCTATAGTTCCAGGGGATAAAATATGTCCTACACCAGTGGTTCTCAAGGTGTGGTCCCTGGACTTCCAGCAGCAGGATCACCTGGAGACTTGTTAAAAATGTAAATTCTGGAACTCTACCCAAGATCTACTAAACCAGAAAATCTGGGGGTGCGGCCCTGCAATCTGTTTTAACTAGGTGATTTTTTTTAATTTATTGAAGTATAGTTGATTTACAATGTTAGTTTCATGTTAATTTCAGGTGTGCAGAAAAGTGATTCAGTTATACGCATACGTACATATATATTTTTTTTCTTTTCAGATTCTTTTCCATTCTATTTAACTAAGTGATCCTGATGCATGATCAGCTTTGAGAACTACTTATCTAAATTCCAGCCAGAGGTGACTTAGCCTCTAGGGAACATTTACTAATATCTGGAGGCATTTTTTGGCATAATTGGCATGAAGGATGCTATTGACATCTGGTGGGTAGAGGCCAGGGGTCCTGCTAAACATCCTACAAATGCACAGGACAGCCTTATAGCAAGAATTGTCCAGTCTAAAATGTCCTTTCTGTCAAAGTCAAGAAATCTGCTCCACACTAAGCCTCCACTCTCTTGACTGGCCAAGAAATTAAACCTTAGTCCTCTGTGTGTCTGTGTGTGCCTTCATCCTCAATTCTGCAGCTTAATTGCAGGTTTAGGTGGACCAGAGGGAACAGGTTCTTAATCCAGGTGATCACCTTCATTCCAGTGCTCTGTTCACTGCTGAGTACTGGTATTTAATGCTGTTTCTCTCGAAAGGTTGGGGCAAGAAACTCTCCCACCTAACCTGTCCCAACCAGGAAGGTTATCCCTCCACACCATCAACCAGACTCTCCCATGAGACAGTGGCCTGAACTGCATAGAATTCTGGCATCCTAAAGTAATGTGCCAAGGTCAAGCAGAACTTAGGTATCCATGGTGTACCACCCTCCCCTTCAACTTCCATTTCTTCTCAATGAATACTCACCTTCCTGTGTCTGTCTGGGTACCCCCACTTTCCTCTTTCCATGAACTCACTGTGGGGGCCAGCTGGCATCTTTCAAAGTCCAGGAACCCCCACTCCTGGGTTCCCAGATGCCTGCTTGCAATCCCTCAGAAGGTAACATGTATTCTTTTCTGGCATGTGTTTGCCCTAACAGAACTAATCACCCTAGGTAATGTCTAATCTCACGGTAGCTCAGGCTGGTTTGTTTCAACCTATGTTTCCTTCTTATCAGAGTCATAAATCCCATTGCCTCTTCACAGACCCTAACTTTTTTACCTTACCTACAGCCAATCAGAAACTTGTGCAAGAGCTGATCCTGCAGCCCCCTCTGCTCATCAACCCCTTCCCACAAAAGACCCTAAGCTTTCACCCTTGATGCACACACAGGCACCTCTTGTCTGTGTGACCTGCTGCTGTCCATGGCAGCCTACCCCTAATAAACTTTTTCTTTCACTTTGCTTTGTCTCTGGTAAATTTTTTTTACCATCTTTGGCACTGGCCTGCTTTGTCCCACGACACTCACTCCATCCTCTTTCCATCCAGAACCACTTAGGTTCAACTTGTGCAATCAAATACAAATCTCTTTATTGTTTGAGGGTTTTGGGTAAGTTTAGGAAGCTCAGCTCTTAGACACAATGTTGAGTCATTTTCCCTGGAGTGGAGGCAGAGAGAGGACAGGCTAACATAGGTTAGTCTTTTTCTTAATAACTCTTCCTGCTATATCATGTGTATTTTGTTTAGCACAATATCTCATATATTTTTGTATATAATATATTTAATATGCTTATAAAGCAGCAATCAGAGGAGAGGATAATCTCTATAGAGCTAACAAGTGGAGTCCACCTGCTCTTCACTAAGGGAAAGGCCAGAGAAAGAGAGGAATAAGTCATAATGTCCAGAAAATAATACCCCCCCCTGGAAAAACCAGCAAGGCCCCATCACCCTGTGCACTAAGTGTTCTAGGAGGAGGCACCTGGGGCCACATGTAGCTGGTGAAGAAGCAGGGCAGAGATCCCAGAAGCGTGGGGGACTCAACTATGTGAAATCACTGCAGGAGAGCTGCTGCTGCTTATACTGAGATACTGGGGGAAGCCCACTGGCAGTTTGAGTGCAGGGGTAGCAGTGGTCCTGTTGACCAGTCACACAGCTTCCCCAGAGCCCAAACAGCAGCCACTCCTTTACTGATGATTACGATTACAATTTATTCTTTCCCTCTGTCCACCCATCTGCTCCTTCAGCCATGCCCTCATGCCCATCCCACACTGTCTTGGGTTCAGGGTGGCTTCACAGAGGCACACAGTTCCACTGGTTCCAGTCACAGGGCATGAGGATGTGATTCAGACTGTGACTCATCTTCTGCATAATTTTGTTCTTCCTGTCTACGTGAGAATACACAGGGAAGCCGAATTTGAGCAGAGCCTGGGTGTGGGTATAGATGAGGTAGGTAATGAGGCCCTGGGCCCGGTACTCAGGCGTGGTGCCTGCCATCCGCAGCTCTCCTGTATGGTCCATCAGGGACCAAGATACAGGGGTCCCCTCGGGCCCCAGCAGGCAGAAGTTGGGTAAGGTCCGGATACAGCGCTCAATGAATCTCTGGCTCCTCTCATTGCCACCAAAAGACCAGAATTTATTCACCAAGGCAGCATAGATAGGATCCATGGATGAGAGTTTCAATGTCTTTTGGTCACTGTGGAGATTCCAGGAGAAAAGCAAAGTCCATGAGTTTTGAGGTTTATATTTATTCTTACTTCTATTATCTTGAGAGACAGAGTAGGCAGAGGAAATAGCACATGCAAAGTCCTGGAGTATGGGTGAGCTTGCAATGACAGAGGAACAGAAAGAAGGCCAATGTCATTGGAATGGGCAGACTGGAAGGACAAGACAGGTCAAGGGAAACTGACCCAGGCCTGGTATCTTCCAGATGAGAAAGGAAATGGTGGAGTGTTTTAAACAAGGGAGAAAGATGTTTTGAATTACATTAAAAAAAAAAAAAAGATTATTCTGGCTGCTTTGAAGAAAATTGATTGCGTGGAGCCAGAGTGACAGCAGGGAGAGAAGCTGGGAGGTTTTTTGGGTAGTGAGGGGTCTGAGCCCTGCAGGGTAGCTTTTATCAAACTCACATGGCCTTGGGCTTGCCATCGCTCAGTGACAAGTTCTTCACATCCAGCAGGGAAGGAGCCAGTTCCTTTGTTGTCTCACTTGTCATATAGAGAAGGTTTTGTGTTACCTTGACTTTGAAGGATTTTGTGGCTGCAAGATTTTGTATTACTTCGTTCAGGCTGTTCTGTGAACCTGGATGTTATAAGAAGAAATGCAATGATTTAAGTCTATTCTAGGAAGAAACTCTCCAGCGGAACAGGAAGTATGTGAGGATTTTGAGAATTTTGGTCATGAGCTTGGTGCTGCTGCTGTGTGACTGGGGTCATATGGTCAGGAGTTGTGCAATTTTTTATGTTTTACATAAGTGAAAATGTGCCTAGAAGTTCATTCAGCCATGGTCATGCCATTGGTGGCAAAATGATTAGAAATACACATAATCATGTAGTTTTGATGATAAAAGAAGATGAGTTATAAAAATCATATTTTTTACAGCACTTATTGGGTTCTCGATGTGATAGACCATTGCAGTAATGGCTCACAATTTGGCCACATCTCCTTGTATCCATTCCCTGGAATGTTCCCCTCCTGCACCACATCTTACTTTGGCCATATGATTTGCTTTCACCAATGGGAGGGACAATTTGATGCAGGGAGAGGTTCAAAAGTGTTTGCCCATTGGGGATTGCCATAACTCCTGGTTACCTTGGGATCAACTGAACCATATGAACTGGCCTAGGTTAGCCTGCTGAGGACATGTGCTCCTATCATGGTATCACTGTGGCCAATAAGCCAGCACTGACAGCCAGAACAAACATTCAGACATATAAGTGAGGCCATGCTAAAGCAAGCAGCCCATAGTCTACCCATCAGCTAACTGCATCTGCATAGGTAAACCCAGAGGAGACCAGCAGATTGTTGATTCACAGAATTATGAGGTTTGCTACGTAGTGAAAGTTAACTGAAGCATCCAGGTATCATACTAGGCAATTCCTATACAAGATTTCACTTAATCTTGTCAACACTCATGTTTTAGGTACCATTATTATCCCTATTTTTATGTAGGAAAATCATGATCTCAGAGAAGATAAGGTAATTGGCTAGGATCACATAGCAAGTGACAGGCAAACACCATCTTAGGTGGTCTGTCTCTGGAGGGCAAAAGCTTAGGCACACAGGTGTTCTTTGTGACCTGGGAGGTGTTCTGTGGCACAAGTTGTCATTCCTGGAATGTCCCTAGGGGAAAAGTCCCTAGAGGAAGCTCGGCTCTGACACCCAATCACCCTAAGGGATCCTGGACATGTCTGCAAAATATGCTATAAATCCTTGGCTTTCAGGGAATTATGCTATGGTTCTTTATATGAAGCCCAGCCTGTGAAGCTTTGAGAGTGTTTTTCCCCCGTTACAAATATAGTTGCAGCTGAGTAAAAAAACTGACAGCAGGCTCTGGAGCTTGGAGAAAAGAGGTATGTGTCATAGGAGAAATTGTTCAGGATGGAGATGTGAGTCAGCATGTATCCCATGCCTTTTACTGACTTTGGATCTGCAAATGCTGTTTCCAGTTGATCACTTCTGGTAAGCCAAGGAATTCCTGACAGTTCTTGAGGTCCTTGGAGTAGATATGGTAAGTATTGGTGTAGTGATCAAGGTCATCTTTCATCTCCTGTTACCATTGAGAAAAGGGGAATAAAACACATTTCTTATATTTCATGATTATAATACTTGCTTCTAAATTCCACTACACTGTGATATTTTTAAGTACCAAAATATTGGTATTTGTATTAACGCATTACAGTTTTTGCTGAGTCCTTCAAATCACGAGATCAAGATGAGAGATTCATGTATTCAAATTATGATAGAAAATTACACAAAAATACCCATTTCAACTCGAATAAAGACACAACTATTTAGAAAGCACTCTTCAATACGTTCATTCTCCTCAACAGGAAGAAGAGAAAAGCAATTGACAAGGAAAAGCTTCTACTATAAGAATAAATTTTACTGCATTTGAAATACTTGTAGAATACACAAACTATGAAGAGGGCTGTATTAAATTTCGTTATGGATAACTCTGGATTGAAATCTCCATCTATACTTAATGAAGCCAAAGAGGATGAAAACCAACTAGAAATGCTTTCTTAAAATAATACAATAGTTGAACAAATTGTAGTTACAGAAAAACAAAGAAACCACTTATTTAGAAAGATCACCTCAAATTATTAAATAAGAGATTAGATTTTTTGAAAGAAGAGGGTACAGGAAAATATTACCACAATGAGTACAGAATTAGAAACCTTTTTTAAACAATTAGAATATGTTGCACAAAAATATACTCACAAGTCAGCAATGATACCACTAACATATTTTGTTCCTTAGGATAACATTTATGATAAAAGATCAAACAATTTTATTTCAGTTCAGCTTTTATTATTAATATACATTTCTTTATTTTTATATTGTTTGATTTAGTGGTTTTTAAATAACTTTATTTGTATGATAGGTATATTTGTATTTTTATAATTTATTTTTTAACATTTTTTATTGATTTATAATCATTTTACAATGTTGTGTCAAATTCCAGTGTAGAGCACAATTTTTCAGTTCTACATGAACATATATATATTCATTGTCACATTTTTTCTCTGTGAGCTACCATAAGATCTTGTATATATCTCCCTGTGCTATACAGTATAATCTTGTTTATCTATTCTACAATTTTGAAATCCCAGTCTATCTTTTCCCACCCCCTGCCCCCTTGGCAACCACAAGTTTGTATTCTATGTCTGTGAGTCTATTTCTGTTTTGTATTTATGCTTTGTTTGTTTGTTTGTTTTTAGGTTCCATGTATGAGTGATCTCATATGGTATTTTTCTTTCTCTTTTTGGCTTAATTCACTTAGAATGACATTCTCCAGGAGCATCCATGTTGCGGCAAATGGCATTATGTTGTCCGTTTTTATGGCTGAGTATTATTCCATTGTATAAATATATCACAATTTATAATTTTACTGGATATTTTAAAATAAGTTTAGGATTTTTTGTCTTTTAAAGATATTAACTATTTAGTTTCACTAATTTTTAAGTGTTTCCCCAAAATGCATACGGAAGTTCTAGTATTATAAATTTGCTTTTTATAATCACCCTAACTCACCAACCTATTTTATACCTTCCTATCTTTGCCTTTCCTACTTTCTCTGGTTAGAATGTCCTCCTTTCCTTGTCAGCCTAACAAAGATACATTTATCTACAAAATCCAGTTCCAGTGAAACATCAACTAAGAAATATCTCTAACCTATTCCTGTACCCTCCATCTCCAACCTCCATAGTTTACTCAGCTTTCATCTGTGCTGTCTCTGTATGTGCAACATCTTCTGTTCTTGTATACTTTACACTAAGTTGTAATTTATTTACTCATCTATATTCTCCATCAGGCTGTGAGGTTCTTTAGGACAGGGACTTGTTCACCATCACTACAATTCATTTCTGTGTCCCTAGGGTCTACCACATTGCCAGATGCCTGGTAGGCACATAGCAAATATTAACATAGATGCACATTCACTCTACACATTCATTCATCTGGTACCTTACCTGTTCCTGAGGGCGGATAACCACCGTATTAAAATCAGGCCACTTGTCCACCAGGGCCTTTAGGTTGAACGGGTTTCCCTGGTTCATGTGGAAGACGGTCCCATAAACCTGCAGTGTCCCAAGAAGGTGAGAAGATCGGCTTATTAGGAAGGGATGACAATGGGCATTGTTTGATCAAGATAAGGTTTATTTCTATGAAATCAAAAAATATTACAGTGGGAAAGGGCCAAATAAGGCATCTCATTCAAGCTTTTTCTTCCCATTTAAGACAAATTATAGATGCATATAGTAAAATATTTGTACAAATAAAGCTAATGATCTTAGGAACACCACTCTTTATTGTAGGGTTTAATATTATCTTTTCCCAGACACTCTTCTATTCATATACATAGAGACACACAATTTTACAAGGTGTTTTTCCCCACTGAATACACTGTGGGTATATTTCTATGTTCATAAAACACAAAACTTTTCAATTATGTTCTAATGGCTGCATTGGATTCCATTATATGGATGGATCACAGTTCATTTATTCATTTGCCTATCGATGGTCATTTCAGTTGTTTCCAAATTTTCACTTTAACAAAGAATTCCTCATAGAGTATGCTTGCACAGAAATCATTGCATGAGCACCTGATATTTTCTTAGATTATCCAGAAGGGTAATTTCTGGTTCAAAGGTTAAGGACATGTTTAAAACTCTTTAACATATATGTCCACATTACCCTCTGGAAAGTTTAAATGAGCTCCCACCAATAAGCAGAGGCTACAGCCTAGCTCTCAAGAGAATCAGCTGTGGAGTCCCATAGCCTCAATCCAGTCTTGGATCTGCAACCCCACCATGTTGCACAGGATGTTGAGAAAGAGAGAAGAGTGGGGAGACAATGAATGAGATCTCTATGGACAAAGTGTCCTAGTGGTTTGGGGGCTGGATGGAGATCAGCATGAGTCTCATGACAATTGTGAACATGAAGCCTCTGCAGATACCAGCATAGAAACATGCCAGAGATCAAAG
Organism: Camelus ferus; assembly: GCF_009834535.1. Taxonomy (NCBI): domain Eukaryota; kingdom Metazoa; phylum Chordata; class Mammalia; order Artiodactyla; family Camelidae; genus Camelus; species Camelus ferus. The sequence goes on from NC_045705.1 coordinate 34,078,304, forward strand.
GTCAAATACACACACACACACACACACACATGCCAGTGACCAGAGGTCAAGTGTATATATATGGTTTCTACCATGGGTAGATCGTGACCAAGCACTGTACCAACTTCCTTCCCTCCAACCACCCTCCACCCCACATGAACTCTTGATGTTAAATCATAGAGAAAGAGAAGAGAAAAAAGATTTAAGTTGACTGAGCTTATCCAAATGTCTCCTGTTTTCAGCCATGAATGGAGGATTAATACAGAAATTCAGTATTGTTTGGCAAAATGTAGACATTTTCTTTTTACACATTTGTGTTTGGGGGTCTGTAAAATTGTGTTGCACTAATTACTATCCATTGCAAGATTTGACAATATGTGGAACTGCTATTTTTTCTTATTCCTCTGACCTAATTAGTTAAAACTTGTCTTTTTTTCTGCTGAACTCAGAACATAATGAGCCAGGCAGCTACTCTAAATTGACTCAAGTGGAGTTGACACATGCAATAAAATGCATTTAACACCTAACACTTAGCAGAATGGATGGATATTTTCTCAACTGAGACTCAGGCAAGCATTGAGTTCTGGGTTATACCTCCATTGAAAGAAGCTGCAGACATTTATTCCAGATTTCAACTAGGGTAAAATGTATGTTTTTAATATACTACCAATGCTATCTCTTCATGAAAGTTGAGGAGTCAAGAGGGCCCCTTTATCTTATGACAGAGATGCTCCAAGTAAGGACACTTGGGAACCACCAAGAGTTTTCTCAAAATGATTGAGGCCCACTCAAAATGAGGAGTAAAGAGAAATCTGAATCACAAAATTCTACACTCTAGAGCGTGGAAGAAAGACTTTTAGCAGGAAGAACTTTCAAAATAGCTACTCACCATAAAAATATCTTAGGCAAGTGTTATAAAGTGTGTAACTTGTGTAATCTCCAAGAATAATTGACTGTCTCTCTGAGAGATTGCCTGGATCTTAAGGATTATTAAGCAAAAGCAGTTAAATATTAGGTAAGAGGGATGAATGTTAGTGGGATGTACCAAAGAAGGTGGGTGACTTTAGTTTCAGATCAGTTAATTTGAAGTCTCTTTTTTGGGGGGCAGTAAATAAAGAATTAAGGTGAGTTGTTTCATTGTGTATTTCTAATAAATGAAAATGAAGCCATACGATCTACAATGCTAATGTTTTCTCTTTTATACTGAAAAAAGGGAGTAACAAATCCATTAGGGAGGTGAGGAGGTGAATGCATTTATCTTATCTAAAATGTATGTATCTGATAGGAGTATCTTTCTTATAAAACAGTGGATATTTAGTTTCTATTTCTACACAAAAAAATTTTAGAGGAAAACAATTGTCCTCCAAATACACAGACACACACAAAGAGACACAGACACACACGGCTGTGCTTAAATTCCACTGGAATAGATCCCATCCCTTTGGTTGCTAAAGAAAAACTCAAGTGAGGACCTCAGCCTATCATTAGAGTTTCTCTTGAATGGTTCTGGATGTAGGCATTTATGTGTATGTTTTATTTAACCCTGAGATTTCCAATCAACTGTACTAGGTTAACAGAGATACTGGGAATCAGCCACAAAATGGCCTGACATGCAACAAGTTCAGAGCAATTGGAAAATTTAAGTCAAATAGAAATTGACTTATTAATTTCAAAGAAGGTTCATGATGGTTAACCTCCCACCTGGCAAGTGTTCCTTTAGGGAGAACAAATTAAAAATTAACATGTAGTGTCTCAGCTAACTTTGTAGGAGGAAAGTGCTATTATAGAATGTCTCCCGGAAAGGAGCAAGGGAATACTTTTTGAATCAGCTTGGAGCAAAAGGCAGTGTGAGGTCTCAGGCATTCTTATGTTTATACCATAGCATTGCAAGTCACTACTTGTGGAGAATCACTTAACTGAACCTCCATCTTCTCATCAGTGACACGGACATAGCAGCAAATATCTTGTAGAGAGGTTATGCAAATTCAATGAAAGAAAACAAGCAATAGTGCCTGGCACAGAATAGGTGCTCAGCAAATATTAGTCTCTCTTCCTCTTCATTCACATGAGGTTTCTATTCCTTGCTCTCCTCAGAATTTTCCATTGTCACCTTTAAGGATGTAGGAAGGCTGTTCCTCAAGGATCTCTCCAGCATCTGCAGCATCTGGGCACCTTGCAATGGGAACATCGTGGAAGACAATTCAGTAGCCTAGAGAAACAATCAACAAACAGCCAGGAATGAGAAGAGCTGGAGGAAATTCAGAAACAAGAATAGCAAGTTCTGTGCCAATTGCTGGAGACCTCTTCAATGTCTCGTTATTGGTGTCCTCTTCACTAAAGTCCTCACCAATTCCAAAGAAGAATGAGACTGTTAGAAACTGCAGGACCTGTTTCTGAATTTCTATCACTAATTCTTCTGACTCTACCAGTAATAAGCTGTGTAACCTTGGGAAAGTTACCTAGCCTCTCTGTGCCTTGGTTTTCTCAAAGTAGATGGCATAATAGCACTATCTAACTCTTAGAATTCTTGTGACGATTAAATGAGCTAATACATCAAAAGAGTAAATAAGTGCCTGGAAAAGTATCTGTCATATATAAACACCTATTTTATTACTACTCCCATTCCTCTTCCTCTCCTTCCTCTTCCTTCCCATTCCTCCTTCTTCCCACTTGATTTAAAGTGCATTATATTGCCTGATATTTTGATGCAGACTTTCTAATATAGGGCACTTTGACATGATTTAAAATATTAACAATTAACCTTATTGTTTGTTTGTTTAATTGCCAAGTCATATTTCAAGCTGGTACTCTCACCTTAGCACTGAGCCTCCCCCTAGTTTTGAGTCTTATGCCATCTCTAAGCCTCACTCTTGGATCTGTGATACCTGTTGCACAATTACCAGGCAGCATAAACATAGTATTTTTACATATTTGACTCACTGCATCAAATTGGGATTACTAAAATATCCCGTAAAATCCTATCTACATGAAAAACGAAGAAAAAAGGTTGCGTCACAGTGTCTTGGTTTGGAACTTTGATCTTGGGAGGAGCAGAAAGTTACTTTTTCAAGACAACACTGAAGAGGTTTTCTGAGAAGATACGTATTAAAACAGGCCATGCACGAGATGCCACACTCCAAGGGAGAACTGGGTAGGTAACTTTGTGATTTTAGAACAGCAAGGTACTTTCCTTTCTGGCCAAAGATAGAGTCATAGCATCTGGATTATTAACCTTCCCACCTGAAACAATGACGAAATTAAACAAAGTAAATAAAACAACAGTTTTCATAGGCTGGACATCAGGCAACATAGTAATATGATCCCTAAGAAAAGAGAAACAGAAAATGTGAGCCTTGGCATTGAATCAACTTATTTGAAGGCTGCAGTTCAGAGAAATGAAACTGATCAGAGCACAGGGTCTCACTGACTTGTGCCTGCAGAGACTAGAGTCTGGGGAGGCCAGAGTGGAGAATCAGAGACAGAGAGAAAAGAGAGAGAGAGAGAAAGCCAGCTGGAGAATTCTTGGGGAAGAGCAATCTCCTAGATGCTTTGGCTCAGTGCTGATCTGTGTAAGGGAAAACTACCTTAGATTTTAGCCTAGGGAAAGAATCACTGGAAAGGCATAGGTGGGAAATCCTCTACAGCTCACACAAGGCTAGGAAGAATTTGTGTTCTCATCGACTGTAATGGAAGGATCTCATAACATAAGCGCATTGGGTAAGATCCTCAGGCTTAGCAGGGGGTTAAATTCAGCCTCGTCTCTTCTAGATTCACCCTAACACTGGTTAAAAGCAAGTCTTGAAATGATCCAACTGATCCCAATAATTTAATTGTGCACCAGAACAAAAGACAATACTAGAAATAAGTACAACAAAGTCTAATTTGAATTGTCTACCATTCAGTAAAATGCTAAGAATATAAAGAAACAGGAAAATACAAAAACACACATCAGTAAAATTAGACCCAGGGGAGACACTTGCAAAGCCATACTGAAAAATATATTTATGATCGCAATAGTGCTATCCCCTCTAATGTAATAATCCCTGCAAATAAGGGTTCTCTTTACCTAAAAAAAATTAAAGTAGGTAAATGCAGAGATGTTGGAATCTGCAGACAAGAATGCTGAATAGTTGCAATCCTGCTCCTCATTTTTAAGAAGGTAAAGGAACACATGATCGTGATAGGGAGAAAAATGGAAGACATAAAGATGAATACGGAGTTTATAGAAATGAAAAAAATACAGTATCTTAAATGAAAACTACCCGGGATATGATTAACTATAGAAAAGACACTGCAAAAGAAAAGGAAAGCGGAAGACATAGCAATTCAAACTCTCCATAATGATGCATGGAAAGGAAAAAAAGAATTAGAAGACTCATTATTGCTAATATGTCACAATTTTTTCCCCCAAGTTGATCTATAGGTTCAAACTAGTCGTAAAACACCCAAGTTTCACTTGTAGAACATCACAAGCTGATTCTAAAATGTATGTGATTTCAAAGCTTGCTAGCAAGATCGAGTAATCATGGCAGGATAGTCTTGGCATAAGGACAGACAAATAGGTAAATGAAATAGAGAAGAGAGCTTAGAAATATATGGACATTTGTGGTCAACTGATTTTCTACAAAGAGGTTTCAACAATTACATGGAGATAGGACAGCCTTTTCAACCAATGGTGCTGATTTTTAAATTTTTAAACAGTCAAGAAGACTCCCTGATGGACTCAAGTGGTTGTAAAGTTCTGAATGTAGATGTTCGAAGAAAGTCATGGTCTTCTATACTTACTTGCTTCCGCTACTTTCTGCTCCCTGGGTGGTTTATCTAAAATAGCTCCCCATTCCATTTTGGGAGTGTTTTATGAATTTGAGAAAGAAAGAAAAAAAAAGCAGCCCTAAAACATAACACTTTCAGAAAACAGCAACATGAGGCAAGGTCATTCTGTGGCCGTAATGAAGTGAGACAAAAACAAGCCCATTTCACAATGATGTTCAAGAACACGGATAAAAGCAAGAGGCCAGTCTCTTCTGCCGATATGGCCAAATACTCCTCTCCCCAGTCAACAAGTACCTGCTACTTCTTTACCTCTGCTTTTTGCCTTCTGCCTCATGGATTACAGTTTAACAGAATTGCAACACTGCCTGGCAGTACCCAAGCGAGAGCAAACCCATGCTTCCTGGGACCCTTCCCCACATCACCTACCTGTTCAGTCCCTACTGATGTATTCTCACCGAGATTTGCCTCAATTCCCCACAGTGTGCTGTCTGTCTCGTTGCAACAGACAATAAGCCTGTTTTTGTTGGACACTAGAGTGTTCCACGTGGTCTTTGACTAGAAGTTATTGGCAAAATGAATTGTTAAGCTCTGGGGCATCAGCACCAACTGGCTAGTTCTCTGTTTACTTTGACTTCCCAGAGCCTCTTCTTTCCAGCTTAACTCCTCAGGACTACTGGTTCTTCAGGACGGTTGCGAAAGGTTTGGATCTGCAGAAATGGAACAAATATTAGTTTGTTTCTAGGGAAAAATACATATCTAGGTTACAAGTATTTCACTATATTTTTGGCTTCTGCAGCTTTAACGTGTTAGGTAATGTGTGACTGGGGAATGTTCCAGATTTTCCCATGTGTGTGTCCCCTGTCTCCTTCCTAGATCCTTGCTAATCATTTGAATAGAATAACAGATGCATAATTTCTCTTTGCATCTCCTTCATGATATGAGAAGAGGAGAGACTTAGCCAGACCCTGAAGGCTCTGGTTTACATTGACCATAGCTGCTGACCTCCTTAAGATTCACTTAGGGAGTGTAGATGGGATCTTCTTTACCATCTGGCTCTGGTCTATCTTCCTAGACTCTTCTGTGGTTACTCCTCATCACCTAAGACCACCGGACATTTCTTCAATGCAGTGTCTTCTTTAGCACCTCTGTCCTTTCTGCATTTTGTTTCCTGTTTGGAAATCCCTGATTCTACTATTCTGAATTCACCTTCCATTCATTCTTCAAAGTCTAGCTTAAGGCCCTGTCATCCCTAGTGACTCCCTCTCTTGTTTCTTACTCCCTTTTCTCTGCTCTCATAAGTGCTTACACACATCTGCATTACAGAACTTGTTACATTCGGCTAGAGTCTACTTTTCAAGACGGTGAACTCCTCTGGGGCAGAAAACGCATCTTATTTATTGCCGTATCCACTGTATTTATCACAGTATCTGGCACATAGTATGCCTTCAATAAATGTGTTGTGAATGAGGTAATGAACAAAAATGCTTGTGTTCACCTCTCTGTCTAGTCACGGTCAGGGACACAGATTGATTGATTGATTGATGAATCCAATCAATGTATATGCACTGAGTGCATAAATAAATATATGCTGGATGTGGGAAATGTTTTCTGCTACTTTGTACTAGGGTATGTCTTGAATAAAAGTCCAGACCAAGGTAGAGGCACCCTTGTCTTGTCTTGGAGGGTCTTAAAACTGTAAAAAGTATAGCATTCCTGAAGGCCAATCTTATCTTTTATCTAGAGGCGACTCTCAAGCAAGATACATGAGTATGAGATGCAATGTAGAGACGGATGTCAAGTCTGCGGGGTGTAATATTACTGTATTTCCTGAAAAATATAGATTTGGAACCACCCTTCAAGGATGCACACACAAGCCAATAAACAAGAATGGTGCCTCATAAATAAGACAGACTGAAAGCAACTGAGAGTGAGCTTCTCCAGGAAACTGGATACACCCAGTTGAGCTGGCACAATTGGGCAACATGCAGGAGTGAAATTCAGGACCTTTGACTTAGTCATTCCCAGAGGGAGAAATTAGCCCAAAGAAAGCAATTCAAAATTGATAAAGCCACACAAATGTAAGCAAGGACTGAACAAAATCTCAATGCCCAGCAATAGGGAAAGAAATAAAAAAATCTGATGCAACTCCATCACGACGTAAATGTAATTCCTATACATGGGACACATGGGACACATGGGAAAGTGTGAAAATAAAATGAGATAGCGTAGGACATAAAACAGTTCATATACCACATATATAAGCATAAATTTTAAAAAGAACACAGGCAAATAAAAACCTGGATTGTGGTAAGAGCAGTACAGGTGAAATCTTTAAAGTAAATTTGTTTATTATATGATTTAAATAAACAAAGAATCTGGCCTGTATTCTTGTCATTAATCATCTGCTCTTTTCCTTGTTGATGTTAAGTACAACAATCTTCTTGTTCAGGCAAAACACCGCCTACCTGAAAATATAACCAGAAGTACTACATATGGTAATGTTTGCAGTGTCTTCACATATTAAGTGCTCCATTCACCCACCCACTTCCAGAAAGTGTCCAAATCTTTCCTCATTCATTTATTAGTTCAGATTAGAAACCTGCAAGAATTTTTCATAGTACCTAACAAGTTGCCTCTTACGGACTAGGTGACAAATACATGGCTTTTTTTTTTCAGTTGAAGTTATTCCTTTTCCTGAGTTATATTTGTCAGCATCTCCTGAGCAGAACATAATATGAGCATTTTGATTTGTCTCCCGTAAGTGGAGAGGATGTCATGAGGCAATGATGAGCTCTTTTTTCTTTTCTTTTAGCATGAATTCTCACCTGGAAAGCTGTCTTCACACCAAGCTCTGCAGGAACGAATGAAGAAGAGCAACGTCTATATCATGAAATTTCCCTCTAATGCAGTTGGTTCAACAGCGTCTGGTAGAGTACATTGTATTTAGGAATGTTTTCTTCAGATTTGGCCAAGCTGAGGATTGTCATGTGGACCTTTGCACTAGGCATAAAAAAAAAAAGTGGGGGTATCAGCTCTCTACAATCCAGCCCTTCCTCCCAGGATCTCATGTTGATGGGACTGGCTCTGCCAGGCTGGGAGGCTGCCAAGGTGCCATCTGAGCTTCTCTTTTCAAAACACCAGGCTGCTCTTTGCCTCCCAGGCCCTGCCATTACTCTGAAAACCAAGCAGTATGAAACTAACAGGCCAGATACTGGAAGAAGTGTCACTCTTTATAGGCAATACCTTCTTCCTTCCCCTTCCCATTCTCAAGTATTTGCAATAAGACTAAGGTAATGGGAGAGATATGATTCAAGTCTGATTTACAGAATCTGATCTCTCTTCTTACACATACGCAGAACGGAAAATTATTTGCATGGAGTGACTCAAGCTGTTAGGATCCTGCTTTTTTTTTTTTTTTTCAGGATAAGCTGTGTCCTCTCCCTGTCCATTCTGAGGCTACAGTTAAACATCCCCACAGTGACTCAGCATGGGTACTTTTTAGTCTCACATTTATAGAGAAGGAAACCGAGGCTCAATGTGGCTGAATTAGATAGAATTCAAACATAGATACTTTCACTCTCAAATGTCCAAAACCCCACATTAAACTTACTCTATACCATCCTCAGAAAAGAAAAGAGGGTTCATAGAAACGATAGTCTGAGTCCCAACTCCACTGTGTGAAACAACCGGGGTGGGATGTTTGACACTACCTGGGTCCTTGTCCTCACCACTCGTGTCCCCATCAACCAGGTGAGTGGATAGTTTCTTTGTGGATGGAAGGAGTCACTCTGATCAGAGGAGCAGGGACAGGGCTGACTGGTGTCTAGAGAGAAAGCTGAAAAAGCATGTGTGATTCTTCAGTCCACGGAGCAGCCCAGCACAAGTTTATACATATTTATCTCCCACTAGGAGTCTTGTCCCTCCTGGAATATTAATCCTCAATCTTGTCTCCTGGAGTTGAAGTCATTATAATCACTCATTACTCTTTCTCCAAGGCTAAAGGCCATTGAAACTGTTCTGTCACTATCAGCGGAGTTGACCCCTTGGTCCCAGTAGCGTCCATATCTCACAAAGACTGTCTACAACACAAGAGAGGGGTCCTCCTGGGCCCCACCCAAAACCAGATTCCTGGTCCTCTGTCTCCTTCAGTCCTTACACTCACTCAGTCAGAAAGTTCAAGGGTGTCTACCACCCTTTACCTTAAACTAGTCTCTTAATCTTTCTGGATTGTTTCCCTAGCTGGAATGGGTGTTGTCATGCCACATAACCAAGCATTTTCTCTGCTCTTCTGTTACCAACCCTCTCCAGTAGCTCCCCAACAAGGGTTCCACTGCCTGGCATTGCTTGCACCAGTAAAACAAGACTGAGTTTGGTTTAGAAGCAAAGGAAGGCTTTATTTTTTGATCAAAGAATGCAGAGGCATGAGCTCACACTCTACAACATGTGCTCTCCCGACAGACAACAGGTGGGGCTACTTTGTGGGGTTCTCGGTGGTGGGAGGGGGCACAGCTCTCTTAGGTTGAGCACAGGCTCACTGCTCTGGGCTCCGACCACAGTGCCCAGCGCAGGGTCTCTGCACACGGCCCTTGGCTGCCATCTTGAATCACAGTGTCCTGCCTGGTGCTTCTGCACAAGGCTCAGGAGCTGGCACCTCAGCTCAGCCATTTCATTTTGCACAAGGAACCCTAATGGAAGCACCAGGTGCAAGGCCTCTGCATGTGGCCCCCCTGTGAGCAAGTGAAACAAGAGGAAGCACAAAGGAAAAGAAAAAGGTTAGACTTTATTACACAGATTCTATTTCTATTCCCCAGGTATTACTCATGGGCTTTGCCAGTGACACTTCCTTGACTCTGTGATTATTATCCTTGCTGTGTTATGAGATAACGGGCATAAATCTCATGCACTTCGGGATCAGATACAGGGGGCAAGGTTCAGGACCACTGGCATCAGTCTTCATTAAAGTATTTCTTTGGGTGCTGGGTTAGGGCTGCAGGTACCAACAGGGGCAGCATAGCAGAGGGTGTCAGACCAAGGATGGCGGGGCTGAACGAACAGGGTTCAGATCCCGACTGCACCTCTTACCAGTTGTGTGACCTTGGACAAGTTATTTCATCTTTCCATGCCTCTGTATCTAGAAAGAGGAGTAAATAATAGTACTCGATAGATTTTGTTGAGTTTTGAGGAAAATTCAGTTCTTTCTGTCACAGGTGAGACAGTCCGTGTATCCTTTCTTATCTAAGGAGGGCCCGTCCTTAACTGGAATTCAGGCTAGTGGAGTTCCCTTGCCCACAGATCCCTCATGAGTTCCAGAGGATGCATGATTCTGTAGTTGTTCCAGCTTTTTCTCATTAGTGTGGGCTCAACGCTTTCTCCAGCTTTCTAAATCCTAGGTAGAAGCAGAAATTAGATCATATCTTTTCTTAATTTAGATCTGCACAGTTACAATTGTGTAGACAGTAATTGCTTAGATAAGTCCCTGGTACATGGAAAGCATATATAAATGTTATATTAAATAAATGAAGAATCATCTAATACAATGCATTATGCATGTGCAAATGTGCATACAAATATTTATCGGAAATAATTCTTTCCCTGGGGTACTTGGTCCAGTCTACTCTGAGGCCAGTGGAATTCATGAATGTCTGATAATATAGCTAATTCTAGTTCTAATATTCTAAAATTCTGAATAAAATAAGAATAGATTTCTAGTAATGCATGAGATTATATCACATTATCTAACATATGTATAGTTGGAGTCCCTAGAGAAGAACAAGAAAGATAGGAACAAGATATTTTTAATGGCCTCAAAATTGCAAATTTGATTTAAAATATTAATCTACAGATCCAAGGATCTCAACAAAGCCTAAGTATGATAAACAAATAGTAAAGCAAATCTAGAAATAAGCTAATTTAATTTCTGAAAACCAAAGATAAAAGGAAAATCATAAAAGCAGTCAGAATCAGTAAAATGGCATAAGAGGAAACCCTACATTCTCCATACCCTGGACCCATCAACTCAAAAATAATACGCAGCTCAGTTCCCCTTGTGATAAGTCCAGACACCAGCTGAGAGGCTCCTGCACACCATGTGAGCATCATACTACCAGTATTGAAGCCAGGAGGAAAATATGTGTCACCTTCTTGCCATATTCCCTTCTCCCAGCACAGCACCTCACAATTGAGAGGAAAACCTCAACTCGTAGCTTGTCCCTGGGGAGAAAAAGAGAGGACTGGACCATACATTAAAGGGTCTCATTTTCAGGAGCAGCCTGAGGGACTTATTTTATGTCTTGCCTGAGTCTGAGTACGCAGAGGGAAGAGCCCCACGTTGGGAACCACTGAGAACAAAGGTGATGGTCTGAACTAGTGCACACTCACTGGAAATAGCCCTCCCCATAGCTTAATGCAGAGCGAGCAAGGCAAAACCCCTCAAATCCCAGCTTTTCCCAAAAACAAAAACTAAAAAGTGTTGGCAAGGATGTAGACAAATTCGACCACTTGTGCACTGTTGGTAGGAATGGAAAATGGTGCAGACACTATGAAAAACAGTATAACATTTTCTCAAAAAATTAAAACTGGATCTACCACATGATCCAGCAATTCCACTTCTGTGTATGTAGACAAAGGATTTGACATTAGGATCTCGATAGCTATCTGCACTCACATATTCACTGCAGAACTATTTACAATAGCCAAGATGTGGAAGCAACTAAATGTCCATGGACAGATCAATGGATAAAGAAAATGTGGTATTATCTCACTCCTGGGCATATATCCAGAAGGAACCCTAATTCAAAAAGACACCTGCACCCCAATGTTCATAGTGGCACTATTTACAATAGCCAAGACGTGGAAAGAACCTAAATGTCCATAGACAGATGACTGGATAAAGAAGCTGTCATATATTTATACAATGGAATACCATTCAGCCATAAAAATGACAACATAATGCCATTTGCAGCAACATGGATGTCCCTGGAGAATGTCATTCTAAGTGAAGTTAGCCAGAAAGAGAAAGGAAAATACCATATGCTGTCACTCATATGTGGAATCTGGAAAAAAAACCAGAAGACTAATGAACTTAAATATAAAACAGAAACAGACTCGAGACATAGAATACAAACTTGTGGGAGGTGGGTAGGGACCGACTGGGAGTTTGAGATTTGTAGATACTGACAGGTATATATAGAATAGATAAACAAGTTTATACTGTATAGCACAGGGAAATATAGTTAAGATCTTGTAGTAGTTCATGGTGAAAAAGAATATGAAAACAAGTATATGTATATTCATGTATGAATGAAAAACTGTGCATGTACACCAGAAATGGACACAACATTGTAAACTGACTATAACTCAATTAAAAAAAAGAAAATGTGGTATATACATACGATAGGATATTATTCAGCCTTAAGAAAGAAGGAAATCCTGCAATATATGACAACATGGATGAAACTTGAGGACATTATGCAAAGCAAAATAAGCTAGCCGCAGAAGGACAAATAGTGCATAATACTACTACTTATATGAGATATCTAAAATAATGATACTCATGCCTTAAATTTAAACTATCTTTGCCATATAGATTTTAACATTTATTGTTAAATAATTTTCTTTTTGTACGTGTATCAGTTCTGGGTATCAAGAGGTTAAATTGCCTACTCATGTAATATGATAAGCTATTAAATTCTCTCTGCGTCCCATGAACACACTCTAAGTAGAGATAAATATGATGGTGCTGGAAAGAAGAGTAATGGCACTACTAGAATAGTGGGTTGCATTTATTCTTTATTGATTATGGATACTTTCCTTAACAGTCATGTGCATTAAAGGAAAATTGTGAGCCAGTAAAATAAACCAGACAGAGAAACAGAAATACTGTGTGATATCCCTCAAGTGCGGAATCTTAAAAAAAAAAAAAAAAAAAAGGTTGAACTCATAGAAACACAGTAGAATGGTGGCTTCCAGGGTTGGAATACGCAGGAAATAGTAGGTCTGGCCATGCCCGGTCTGCTGGACCCACAGGGAAGTTCATGAGGGGTTTGTGAAGAGGGATTCCAGTGGTTTTGTTGACATTCACAGTGCTTCCCCAGAGCCCAAACAACACACACTGATTTACTACTGATTACAATTTATTCTTTCTTTCTGTCCCTCTGCATCTCTTGCCATGTGACCAACCCACACAAAACTGTCTTGGGTTCAGGGCTACTTCACAGAGGCACACAATTCCATTGGTTCCAGTCACAGGGCATGGGGGTATTATGTAGATTGTGACTAATTTTCTGTACGATTTTATTGGCTTTGTCTGTATGGTTATACACAGGGAAGCCAAGTTTGTCCAGAGCCTGGGTATGGACAAACAGCATATGGGAGATCAGACCCTGGCCCCGGTACTCAGGCAAGGTGGCCCCCATCCGAATCTCTCCTGTCTGGTCCAGCAGGGACCAGGTCACAGGGGTCCCCTCAGGTCCCAGAAGGCAGACGCTGGGGAAGGTCTGGATACAGCGCTTGATGAATCTCTGGCTCCTCTCATTGCCACCGAAAGACCAGAATTTATTCACTAAGGCGGCGTGGGTAGGATCCAAGGATGAGAGTTTAAACATCTCTTGATTACTATTGAGCAGAAGGGAAAAGAACAGCCCATAAATCACACATTGTGGAGTATTACATTTGTTTGCCCCCAAATTGTCTTCAGACAATTACCAATGCAAATGAGAACACAGACAAAAGTATAGCTTCTGCAGCCAGTCTAACTGGATTCACAATCTAGCTAGCTGTGTGATCTGGAGCAGGCAACATAATGTCTCTCTGCCTCCATTTCTTCTTTATAGAGTGAGGCTATTGATCGTCCCTTCCTCAAAAATGGATATGAATATTATAAGAGTGATTGCATCATAAGTACATAGGACTTGTACCCACAAACAATAAGACATACATAAAAATTAAGTATTGTTCTTTTCAGCAATGCAGTGACTCTCCAGTTAATATGGAGGGTTGATATTATCCCCATTTTACAGATAAGAAAAATAGGTCAACAGAAAATAGAGTGCCCAAAAGCACATGCTAGCAAGCTGTATGTAAAGCCAGAACTTAGAATCATGGAATCTTAGAATGTTGGTGTCAGAGGCTTCTTGGCCACAGTGGGAAGCTAAAGTCCAGACAGGGGCAATAGTGGGGAGTGCAGGCAGCCCCCGAGTTAAACACTGAAGTCTGAAGGCTACTACAGGCCATGAAGGTTCTACAGAAGGTGTCCTGGAAAGAGCCCATGATGTGAAACTGGGAGGTCTAGACTCAAGTTCGTTATGCCCTCAACCACCCATGTGACCAACAAGTCATTTCATCATCTGAGCTTGTGTTCTGTCAGGAAAATGGGGATAATATCTGGTTGGCTTTTCAGCAGGTGAATCGGCATAATCCACATTGCATACCAAAGGCATCACCGTAGAAGTGGATAGTAGAGAGGCAAGGGTGAATGTAGGGAGACAATTTGGGAGGCTACTTCATTGGTGAAAGATGTGGGTAGTGCAGAGCATCTTTTTTCAAACTCACATGGCCTTGGGGCTGCTGGATCTAAGAGGTAAGTTCTTTGTCTCCGGTAAGGAAGGAAGCAATTTCCTTACCGATACAGGCATCATATAGAGAATGCACTGTGTTTGCTTGACCTTCACGAATTTAGTGCTTGCAAGATTCCGTATCAACTCATCCAGGCTGGACTGTGAACCTATAGAGGTAAAGTTAGGAGAGAAGTAATTGCCCATTTGTATGCTACAAGAAGCTTCCCAACAGAAGTGTATACAGGAGTTAAAGGCAGGCAGTGCTGCTTCTGGTGCTGCCAATGACCATGTGACAATGGCCACGTCACTCCCTGAGCATGTTTTCTCCTTTGCAGTGCAGGTATAACTGGAAATCCTGACAATATCACTGTGAAATTAAAGGAGAAGAAGTATTTTAAAAAATAGTAGCCAACCTGGCATGCACACATATCACGTGCCCGGGTATTTGTCTAATATCACATTTAATCCTTACATTGACCCTGTTTTAGGTACTTTTATTATTTTCATTTTTTATATGTGAGGGAACTGAATACTAGATAAGTCACATTACTTGCTCAAGATCACAAAACAAATACCAGGCAGAGCACAGATGCCACCCTAAGGAATCTGACTCAAGCGACAGCTGTTCTTGTGACCAGGGAGGTGCTCTGTGGTACAAGGAACTGTCATTCTAATTCTAGGAATGGAAGACCAGAAGGGGAGCTCTGCTCTCACACCAAATCCCCTTAAGGGATCCTGAATATGTCTGCAAATTATAGCATGAATCCTCAGCTAACAAGAACATACATTACTCACAGTTTCATGTAAGAACCCCATGGTTTGCAATGTTTGAATTCAACTCCACCGAAGAGGTGGTGGCAGCTGATGCAAGAAATGAACATCAAGCTGAGTGTCTGGGGTTTGGTAAAAGGAAATAAAGGTTGAAGGGGAATGTACTGAGGATAAAAAGTGACCCTACAGATGTAGACATGAGCAGCCCCAACAGCCAACACAGATCCCAGATCCCATACGTACTTTGGATCTGCAAATGTTGTTTCCAGTTGATGACATCTGATGCGCTAAGGGATTCTTGACAGTTCTTGAGATCCTTAGTATAGACTTGGTAAGTGTTGGTGTAGTGGTCAAAGTCATCTGTCATCTCCTTTTGGGTTGGGTAATGTGAATAAATCAAATTAATTATACCCAGTGATTGGAATGTTTGTGCTTGTTATTACACAATATGCCGTTTTACAGCCTTAAACATTGATATTTTTCTTGATGTACTATCGTCATTTCTGAATCACTTACATCACGAGACTAAGTCAGGGACTTAATGAATTATTCCACTGGTGAGTAAGAAAAACTTGCTGAACTAGGTATTTGTATGTTGCATTACAATTCCCAATCTACCAAACATGCACCAGTTTAGAAAGCATTCTTCAATAATTCTATAATCCTCAGGCGAAGGAACGAATTTTTGTCAAAGACAAGCTTCCATTGCAAGAGTAAATACTACTCTGTTTCAAAGAGTCTCAGAACAAAAGGATTATGAACACAATATTGAAATTAACACAAGTAATCTTGTATTAGAATTCTCATTCATATGTGATAAAGCTATACAGAATGGAGACACATGACGCACTATTGTTAAAATAAAATTTACATTCCCAACAAAATTGAAACACAAAATTTGCTCAAAAAGATCTCCTCAAAATGAGCAAATAAAAGATGAGATTATTTGAAGATGAAATCAGGAGTCAGAGAGCAGTGACCCAACAAGGGTAGAATAGCTGGAAAGTGTTGCACAGGAATGCACTCATATCAATGAACTTGGTGTTGATAACACTGACAAATGTACTTTAAAGATCACATAAAAGAGCAAATGTTATTCCATTTTTAGATTTTAATAATTAATTTAATTATCTTTATTTTTGTATTCTGTTTAATTTGGTATTTTTTTAAAACTACTATGCTTTTAAATTTTACATGTAAATAATTTATGTCAAAATGATACTATACAGTTACCTATTTTTGCATGCAAGAACTTTTACTTCATATTTTTCAATATGCTTATAACACATTTATATTTGAAATGTATTAGCCACTTAGTTTGAGTGTTTTTAAAAAATCTGGTACTGAATATACATATCCAAATATAAGCATTGTAATTTTTCTTTATATTTCACTAACATTATTCATATTTACCTTTACATATTTTAGGTGTCATTTTCTCTGCTTGGAATGCACATTCTGTTCTTGTTAACCTGTCAAAAAGCTATTAATCTTCAAAATTCAGTGTTGGTGAAATATCTGATATGAAGGCTCTTGGATCCATCCCTGCATCCCCTGACATCTGTAGTTTTAATCATCTCTTGGCCAATGCTACTTCTGTATCTTGTATGTTTTTGTACATCTTCAAACCATGTTGTAATTGATTTGCTCGTCTGATTTCCCTTGAGGCTGTGAAGTTCTTGAAGACAAGGGCTTGTCCACCATCACTGAGATTCATTTTATCATCCCTAGGGTCTACCACATTGCCAGGTGCATGGTAGGCAAGTAGCAAATATCAACACAAATGCACATTCACTCTACACATTCATTCATCTGGTACCTTACCTGCTCCTGAGGGCGGATAACCACTGTATTAAAATCAGGCCACTTGTCCACCAGGGCCTTTAGGTTGAACGGGTTTCCCTGGTTCATGTGGAAGACGGTCCCATAAACCTGGAATATTCCAACAAAGTGAGAGGGTTGGCTTATTAAGAAGTGCCTTGTGTTTGATCAGGACAAAGTTTATTTCTGTGAAATCAGGATAAGTGTCTGATGGGGCATATGTTTCAGTCTTCAGATCCTATTTTATTACTCCAAATGGAAATAGATTTTTGGATCAAACCATGAGAATATTATATGAATATATTTTAAAACATGGATACATTGAATGAATTAAAAATCATCCACTATCACATTTGTAGAATTTAGTGTTATATCTTTCCATTCTATTTCATTTATTTACATACACACATACACTTTTTAAACAATGAAGTTAACTAATACACATTAGTTTAATGTCTATTCTCCCTACATTTACACAAAGCAATGAGCATATTTCTACGTTAATAAACACAAATCTACATAATCTTTTATTTTTTATTGAGTTATAGTCAGTTTACAATGTAGTGTCAATTTCTGGTGTACAGCAAAATTTGTCAGCATTATGTAATCATTTTTAATGACTGTGTAATATCCATTAAAGGGAAGGACTCTAATTCAATTTTACTATCTCTTATTGCTGGTCATTTCAGTGTTTTCTAATTTTTAAGTTTAATAGCTTATTCTTCAATGAACTTTTTTTCATACATCTCTGAAAATATGCCCGTTATTATAAATCCTAGGAGAATTTCTAGGTCAAACATCAACTACTGTTTAAAGATTTTTTTTCTTACACGTCTCCAAAGTACCTTCCAGAAAGGTAAAATGAACTCCTGCCTAGTTAATGAGTAGAGACAGAGCATAAAGTCCAAGGACATCACATATTGCGCAACCTGTTTAACCTTTACAACAAACACCTGTTCAAACATCGATGCCCTCAAAACACTGAAGAGGCTGAGAAAGAGAAATTCTCCAAACTAGAATGGGCATTGTGGTTGTGGGGAGAGGAAAAACAGCAGTGCATACGGGGGTGGACCTCAGGACCTAAGGGCAGCTGGAAACATGATGTCTCAGCAGATGCTATGGAATGATACCAAAGACTGGAGACCAATGGACTGGTGAACATTTCATTGACAATGGGCCACACTAACCCTGTGTCTCTCTACCTTCGCATGAAATGTTTTTGTCAGACTAAGGAAAAAGAGGAGGAGGCAAACTTTGACTTTACTGAGTTTTTATAAAATTATTAAATTTCTGCCATCAACAGGGGCCCAAAACAGAAATTAAATGCAGTTTCAGGGAAAATAAAAAGATTACTTTTTAACTGAAGTTTAGTTGATTTGCAATGTTGTGTTAGTTTCAGGTATAGAGCAAAGTGATTCAGATATAAATAACATATATATATATATACTTTTTCAGATTCTTTTCCATTGTAGGTTATTACAAGATATTGAATATAGTCCCCTGAGCTATATAGTAGGTTAAAAGGTTACTTTTTTTCAAACATTGGAGTTTGGAAACAGTGACATCCATTTACACATTTCTGTGTACACAGCAGCATCACTAAGCCAGGACATAGTGATCCAGGCAGTCACTACAAATGGAATGAATTGGAGTTAGCATGTGAGATAAACCTATTTAGTATCCACTATTTGGAGAGATAGATGGGCAGTCTTTTAGGCCATGATACACAGTTTTTCCTCTTACCTGAGATGTTAGTGAGTATTGAATGACAAGGAGTTTTAGATCACACCTTTGTAACAAGAACTCTTCCTACAAATATTCCAGATTTCTGCTTAAGGGGAAAAACTAAGTCATCAAAGAGTCAAATGAGTAGAGAGGAAAAGAATCATTTACTCATCAAAATTGAGGCTCTCATATTGAGGGTTACTTTGCCTTGCAAGGGTAGTGCCAAGAGTTTTCTCAAATAGGTTGGGATCCACTTAACACAAGAAGTAGAGAACAATTCATACGCCAGAGATCTGCCCTATAGAGCATCTTATAGAACATGGGAGAAAACAATTTAACTGGGAAAAATTCAAAGCAGCCACTCAAGATAAAAATAACACAGTCCACAAAGCATCTAACTGATTTAGTACTTCCACCTCTTTTTTTTTTAACATTTTTTATTGATTTATAATCATTTTACAATGTTGTGTCAAATTCCAGTGTTCAGCACAATTTTTCAGTTATTCATGGACATATACACACTCATTGTCACATTTTTTTCTCTGTGAGTTATCATAACATTTTGTGTATATTTCCCTGTGCTATACAGTGTAGTCTATTCTACAATTTTGAAATCCCAGTCTATCCCTTCCCACCCTCCACCCCCCTGGTAACCACAAGTCTGTATTCTCTGTGAGTTTATTTCTGTCCTTTATTTACGCTTTGTTTTTGTTTGTTTGTTTGTTTTTGTTTTTGTTTTTTAGATTCCACATATGAGCGATCTCATATGGTATTTTTCTTTCTCTTTCTGGCTTACTTCACTTAGAATGACATTCTCCAGGAGCATCCATGTTGCTGCAAATGGCATTATGTTGTTGGTTTTTATGGCTGAGTAGTATTCCATTGTATAAATATACCACCTCTTCTTTATCCAGTCACCTGTTGATGGACATTTAGGCTGTTTCCATGTTTTGGCTATTGTAAATAGTGCTGCTATGAACATTGGGGTGCAGGTGTCATCCTGAAGTAGGGTTCCTTCTGGATACAAGCCCAGGAGTGGGATTCCTGGGTCATATGGTAAGTCTATTCCTAGTCTTTTGAGGAATCTCCACACTGTTTTCCATAGTGGCTGCACCAAACTGCATTCCCACCAGCAGTGTAGGAGGGTTCCCCTTTCTCCACAGCCTCTCCAGCATTTGTCACTTGTGGATTTTTGAATGACGGCCATTCTGACTGGTGTGAGGTGATACCTCATTGTAGTTTTGATTTGCATTTCTCTGATAATTAGTGATATTGAGCATTTTTTCATGTGCTTTTTGATCATTTGTATGTCTTCCTTGGAGAATTGCTTGTTTAGGTCTTCTGCCCATTTTTGGATTGGGTTGTTTATTTTTTTTCTTATTGAGTTGTATGAGCTGCTTATATATTCTGGAGATCAAGGCTTTGTCGGTTTCATTTGCAAAAATTTTCTCTCATTCCATAGGTTGTCTTCTTGTTTTACTTATGGTTTCCTTTGCTGTGCAGAAGCTTGTAAGTTTCATTAGGTTCCATTTGTTTATTCTTGCTTTTATTTCTACTAGGAGAAAATTTTTTAAATGTATGTCAGATAATGTTTTGTCTATGTTTTCCTCTAGGAGTTTTATTGTATCTTGTCTTATGATTAAGTCTTTGATCCATTTTGAGTTGATTTTTGTATATGGTGTAAGGGAGTGTTCTAGCTTCATTGCTTTACATGCTGCTCTCCAGTTTTCCCAACACCATTTGCTGAAGAGACTGTCTTTTTTCCATTGTATATTCTTGCCTTCTTTGTTGAAGGTTAGTTGACCAAAAGTTTGTGGGTTCATTTCTGGGCTCTCTATTTTGTTCCATTGGTCTATATGTCTGTTTTTGTACCAATACCATGCTGTCTTGATGACTGTAGCTCTCTAGTATTGTCTGAAGTCTGGGAGAGTTATTCCTCCAGCCTCTTTCTTTCTCTTCAGTAATGCTTTGGCAATTCTAGGTCTTTGATGGTTCCATATAAATTTTATTATGATTTGTTCTAGTTCTGTGAAATATGTCCTGGGTAATTGGATAGGGATTGCATTAAATCTGTAGATTGCCTTGGGCAGTGTGACCATTTTAACAATATTGATTCTTCCAATCCAAGAGCATGGGATATCTTTCCGTTTTTTGAAGTCTTCTTTAATTTCGTTCATCAATGGTTTATAGTTTTCTGTGTATAATTCTTTCACTTCCTTGGTTAGATTTATTCCCAGATATTTTATTACTTTGGGTGCTATTTTAAAGGGGATTGTTTCTTTACTTTCTTTTTCTGTTGATTCATCGTTAGTGTAAAGAAATGCAACTCCACCTCTTAAAAAAAAAAGAAACTTAAAAAAATAGACGTATAGTTGATTTACAATGTTGTGTTAGTTTCAGGTGTACAGTAAAGTGATTCAATTATACATACATACACACACACACATATATATTATTTTTCACTTTTTCCCATTATAGGTTATTATAAGATATTGAACATATTTCTCTCTGCTAGACAGTAGTCCTTGTTGTTAATTTTATGTATAATAGTGTGTATATATTAATAACAAACTCCTAATTTATCCCTCCCCCTCGCCCCTTCCCCTTTAGTAACCATAGTTTGTTTTTTAGGTCTGTAAGACTATTTCTGGCTTGTAAATAAGTTCGTTGGTATCAATGTTTTTTAGAGTCCACATATAGGTGATACCATATGATATTTGTCTTTCTATGTCTGACATGCTTAATTTAATATGATCATCTCTAGGTCCATCCATGTTGCTGCAAATGGCATTATTTCATTCTTTTTTATGGCTGAGTAGTATTCCATTACTTCTTTATTCATTTATCTGTTGATTGACATTTAGGTTGCTTCCATGTCTTGGCTATTATAAACAGTGCTACTATGAACACTAGGATACACATATCTTTTTGAGTTATAGTTTTACCTGAATATATGCCCAGAAGTTAGATTCCTGGATTATTTGGTGGCTCTATTTTTAGATTTTTAGGGAACCCCTATACTGTTCTCCATAGTGAGTACACCAATTTCTATTCCATTAATGAATTGTAATGTATTGTTGGAGTTGGTTTGCTAGTATTTAGTTGAGGATTTTTGCATCTATGTTCGTAAGTGATATTGAACTATAATTTTCTTTTCTTGTGGTTTTGGTATCAAGATAATAGTGGTATCATAGAATGAATTTGGAAGTGTTCCTTCCTCTGCAATGTTTTAGGAATAATTTCAAAAGGATAGGCATTAACTCTTCTCTAAATGTTTGGTACAATTCATCTGTGAAGCCATCTGGTCCTGGACTTTCATTTGTTGGGAGTTTTTTAAGTGCTGATTCAATTTTAGTGTTGATAATTGGTGTGTTCATATTTTCTATTTCTTCTTGGTTCAGTTTTGGGAGACTGTGCCTTTCTAAGAATTTATCCGTTTCTTCTTGATTGTCCATTTTATTGGTGTACAGTTGCCCATAGTAGCCTCTTATGATACCTTATATTTCTGGGGGGTCGGTTGTAACTTCTTTTTCATTTCTGATTTTATTGATTTGGGCCCTCTCCCTTTTTTTCCCTTGATGGGTCTGCTAAAGGTTTATCAATTATGTTTCTCTTTTCAAAGAACCAGCTTTTAGTTTCATTGATCTTCTCTGTTGTTTTTTAGTCTCTATTTCATTTATTTCTGTTCTGATCTTTATGATTTCTTCTATTAACTTTGGATTTTGTTTGTTCTTCTTTCTCTAGTTGCTTTAGGTGTGAGGTTAGATTATTTATTTAAGATTTTCCCTGTTTCCTGAAGTAAGCTAAAATTTGCCTCTTAGGACTGCTTTTGCTGTGTCCCATAGGTTTGGGATCATCATGTCTTCATTTTGATTTGTCTCCAGGTATTTTTTGATTTCCTCTTTAATTTTTTCAGTGATCCATTGGTTGTTCAGTAACATATTTTTTGCCTCCATGTGTTTGTGCTTTTTGCAGTTTTTCTTTGTAGCTGATTTCTAATCTCATAGTGTTGTAGTCAGAAAAAATGCTTGATGTGATATCAATTTTCTTAAATTTACCGAGTCTTGCTTTGTGGTTCAGCATATGATCTACCCTAGAGGATGTTCCATGTGCACTTGAAAAGAATGTTTTCTGATGCTTTCAGATGGAATGCTCTATAGATATAAATTAAGTCCATCTGGTCTAATGTGTCATTTAAGGCCTCTGTTCCCTTATTGATTTTCTGTCTGGATGATCTGTCCATGGATGTGAATGGAGTGTTAAAGTCCCCCACTAATACCATGTTATTGTCAGTTTCTCCCTTTATGTCTGTTAACATTTGTCTTCTATATTGAGGTGCTCCTATGTTGGGTACATCTATATTTACAGTTGTTAAATTTTTTTCTTGGATTGATCCCTTGATTATTATTTAGGGTCCTACTTTGTCTCTTGTAACAGTCTTCATTTTAAAGTCTATTTTGTCTTGCAAAAGTATTGCTACTCCAGCTTTCTTTTGATTTCCAATTGTGCAGAATATCTTTTTCCATCCCTCACTTTCAGTCTGTATGTGTCTCTAGATCTGATGTGAGTCTATTGTAGGCAGCAAATGTAGGGGTCTTATTTTTGTATCCATTCAGCCAGTTTGTGTCTTTTGGTTGGAGCATTTAGTCTGTTTACATTTAAGGCAGTTATCAATATGTATGTTTTTATTGCCATTTTGTTAATTGTCTTGGATTTGTTTATGTAGATCATTTTCCCCTTTTCTTCTTTTGTTCTCCTCTCTTGTAATTTGATGACTATCTTTAGCATTATGTTTGGATTCCCTTTTCTTTTTTGTGTCTTTATCTATTATAGGTTTTTCATTTGCAGTTATCTTGAGGTTTTGGTATAGCAGTCTATATATATATATATATATATATATATATATATATATATATATATATATATAAATGATTAGTTTAGGTTGCTGATTTGTTAATTTCAAACACATTTATTTGTTTATTTGTTTGTTTGTTTAGTTTCAAATACATTTTAAATACCCTGCATTTGTACTTTCTCCCCCTCATGATTACTGTTTTTAGTATCATATTTTACATTTAATCATTTTGCATATCCCTTACCTGTTTATTGTGGATACAGATGATTTTACTCCTTTTGACTTTTAATTTTCCTCCTAGTTTGTGTGTGGATGGTTTCCTACCTTTACTGTATGTTTGCTTTTACCAGTGAGCTGTTCCACTTCATAGTTTTCTTATTTCTAGTTGTGGCCTTTTCTCTTCTGCCTAGAAATTTCCTTTAGCATTTGTTATAAAGCTGGTTTGGTGGTGCTGAATTCTTTTAGCTTTAGCTCATCTGTAAAATTTTTTATTTCTCCATCAAATTTGAACAAGAATTGAACTTCACCCTTGCTAGGTAAAGTATTCTTGGTTGTAGGTTTTTCCTTTTCATCACTTTAAATATATTATGCCACTCCCTTCTGGCCTGCAAAATTTCTGCTGAAAAAATCAGGCGATAGTCTAATGGGAGTTCTTACAGGAGTTTTATGTTATTTGTTGCTTTTCCCTTGTTGCTTTTAAATTTCTCTCTTTATCTTTAATTTTTATCATTTATGATAAAATCATGATATGTCTAGGTGTGCTCCTCTTAGGGTTAATCATGTATGGGACTCTGTGCTTCCTGGACTTGGGTGACTGTTTACTCTCCCAAGTTAGGGAAGTTTTCAGCTATTATCTCTTCAAATATTTTCTCAGGCCCTTTTTCTCTCTCTTCTTTTGGGACTCCTATAATGTGAAATATTAGTGTGCTTGATGTTATTCCAGAGGTCTCTTAAACTGTCCTCATTTCTTCTCATTCTTTTTTTTTCTTTTTCCTGTTCTGTGGTAGTGATTTACACTACTCTGTCTTCTAGCTCACTAATCTGTGTTTCTCCCTCATTTAGTCTACTATTGATTTCTTCTAGTATATTACTCATTTTAGTTATTGTATTCTTTAACTCTGGTTGTCCTTTATATTTTCTAAATCTTTATGAAAAACTTCTGATTTCACACCCTGTGCATCCATTCTCCTCCCTAGTTCTCTGATCATCTTTACAACCATTACTCTGAACTCTTTCTCAGGTAGATTGCCTGTCTCCATATCACTTAGTTCTTCTTCTGGGATTTTATCTTGGTCCTTTTTCTGAAACATATTCCTTTATTGCTTTATTTTGTCTAAATTTCAAATTTGTATTTTTATGTATGTGATAGGTTAGTCACATTTCTCTACTTTGGAGAAGTGGCCTGCTGTAGGAACCATCTTACACACTCTATCAGTGCACTCCCCTCTCATCACCCAAGGGCCAGGGGCTAGCTGGTCCCAGGGTTGAGTCTAGCATATGTTTGTGGACTCATTTCACAG
The DNA here is from genome assembly GCF_009834535.1 of Camelus ferus. Lineage (NCBI taxonomy): Eukaryota > Metazoa > Chordata > Mammalia > Artiodactyla > Camelidae > Camelus > Camelus ferus. The sequence continues at coordinate 34,103,302 of NC_045705.1, forward strand.
GCAGCAGGATCATAGTTTTGCTGTTTCTGGTATTTGTCTCCTTGTGGGGGAAGCTGGTCTAGAGGCTTGTGCAGGCTTTCTGGTGGGAGGTGGTGGTATTTGCCCACTGGTGGGCAGGGCTATGTCTAGGTGAATGTCTAGAGGTGGCTGTGGGCTCAGGAAGTCTTTAGGCAAATTGTCTGATGATGGGAGGGAATGTGTCCCCACCCAATTAGTTTTTTGGCCTTGAGAGTCCCAGACAGAACTGGATTGTACAGAATATTGTGTGGGCCAGGTCCTTGTGCTAATGACCCAAGAAAGATGTCTGCCTCCAAGAAGGAGAGTTCATGCAGATGAATACTCCCTGATCTGTCTGCTAACATGTCTGTGTCCCCAGTGTGAGCCACAGCTACCCTCTGTCTCCCCAGAAGACCCTCCAAGAACAACAGGTAGGTCTGGCTCAGGCTCCTATGAAATTGCTGCTTTTGCCCTTGAATCTGGTTCTTGTACCATGTTGAATAGGAGTGGTGAGAATTAATATACTTGCCTTGTTACTGATTTTAGGAAGAACATTCAGTCTTCTACTATTAAATATGATGTTAGGTGTAGATTTTCTAGTATGTTTTTATCAGGTTGAAGAAATTACCTTCTATTTCTAGTTTGCTGGGAGTTTTATTTTTTTTTTATCAGAAATACTACATTTTGTCAAATATTTTTTTCTGCATCTATTGAGAGAAGATCATATGACTTTTCTTCTTTAGTCTGTTGATATGGTCAATCACATTAATTGAGTTTTGAATGTTGAACCTGCCTTGCACTTTCAAGATAAATTGTCCTTGGTTATGATGTATTATCTTTTTGATATATTGATGGATTTGACTTGATAGTACTATGTTGAGGATAATCTCTGTTTACGAGGGATACTGTTGTGTAGTTTCTTTTCTTACAATATCCACTTCTGGTTTTGGTATCAGGGTAATTCTTGACTCATAAAATGAGTTGGAAAATGTTTTCTCCTCTGCTCTATTCTTCAGGAGTTTACATAGAAGTCATATTATTTCTTCCTTACATGTGTAGTAGAAATTGCCACTGACATCATCTGGGCATGGAATTTTCTCTGTTGGAAGGTTTTAAATTACAAAGTCAATTTCTCCAATAGATACAGAACAGTTTAGGTTGTATATCTCTTCTTCAATGATCTTTGGTAATCTGTGCTTTTCACAGAATATAAATTGTGAAATTTATGGGTACAGTGTTGATAATAGTCTATACTCACTATCCTTATAATGTCTACTGTGCTTGTAGTAATGTTCCCTGTTTAATTCCTGATGTTGGTAATTTGTGTCTTCTCTCTTTATTTCTTTGTCAGTTTGGTTAGAAGTTTATCGACATTATTTTTTTTTCGAAGAACCAGATTATAGATTTATTAATTTTCTTGTTTTTCTCCTCTCAAATTTATTGATTTCTGCTCTTATCATTCACATTTTTTCTAACTGTGTTTGCTTTAAGGTTAACTTACCCTTTTTTTCTAGTTTCTTAAGTGGAAACTTAAAGCATTTCTTTAAGACTATTATTTTTTTTTTTAGTATAAGAACTTAATACTATATATTTCCAGTTACCATTGCTTTAGTTGCATCCCAGAATTTTTCATATGTTGCATTTTAGTCTTAATTCAACTAAAATATTTTCTAATTTTTGGTGACTTTTAAGCATGATTTATTTAGAAGTGTATTGTAAAATTTCTAGAAATTTGGGTATTTTCCAGTTACCTTCCAGGTTTTGTTTTTTTTTAAATTTTGAGTTTAATTCTGTACTGTTCAAGGACATACTTGGCATAAGTTCAATTCTTCTAAAATTCTTTAAAATATGGCCTGTTTCAGTAAATGTTTCACATGTACTTGAAAATAATATGCATTCTGTTGTTGTGGGAAGTATTCTATAAACGTCAATGAGTTCAAGTTGGTTCATAGTATTTTATATGTAAGTTCATATATGTTTATAGGTTTTCTGCCTACTTTACAAGTTACTGAGAGAAAAGTGTTGAAGTCTTTATACCGATGTGTTTACCTATTCCTTATTTCAATTCTGTCAGTTTTTCATGTGTTTTGAGCCTCTGTTGTTAGGTATATACATTTCAGCCTTTCTTGTGTCTTCTGGGTGAATTGATACCTTTATCACAGCGCAATGGCACTCTTTATCCCTAGTAACATTCTAGTCCCTTTGCAACACATATTATTGTAAGAGAAAACACTTCTCTATGGTTCAAGACCATTGATCCATTTCTTAAACATGATTTCTATCTCACTCTAAGTTAAACATAATCCTTTGGGGTTTGAAAAAGCAGATGCTGACCAATTATTAATTACAAAGAAGAATCATAATGGTTAACACTTTATCAGGCACTTGATAGTTTAGGAAGAATAAGCTAAACATTAACTTTGCCAGTTCTGGAAAAATTTTCAGTGTTATATAACATAAGGTTTAGAAGGGCATGGGGGAATGTTTTTGGGTCATCACATAGCAAAGATCATAATGAATTCAAATCATAGCATTGCCACTCATTATTGGTGTGATCTTGGTCAAGTCATATAACTGAGTGTCTGATTCTTGTTTGGTTCCACAGACATATTTGCGTTGCATAGAGGTGATGTAAAATAAATGAGATGCAAGATGAGTGCATGCCTGGCAGAGAACAGGTACTCAGTGAATGTTTGTCCTCTTTCCCACCTTTTTCATAGGCTGTTGCTAGTCCTTTTCTCCAAAAGAATGTTTCACTCTCACCTTTAAGGACTCAGGGAGGCTCTTCCTCAAGGATTTCTCTAACATCTGCAGCACTTGTGGACCCTGTAAGTGGAACATCTTGGCAGGTACCTTAATCTAAAGGGAAGATAAAAAAAATCAAGGAATGAGAAGTGCTGGAAAACAAAGACATGAAACAGACACAATAAGTAGTTCTAGCCAATGACCTGGCCTTTATCTCTGCCATTTTATTAGTGCTACATTTACTAAACTCTTACTAAACTCCAAGGAAGAATATCACTGGCAGAAAGCACAGGTGCTTGTTTCTGAAATTATTTAAATTTAAATTTTATTTTAATCTTTATTTCCCAAATTTGTATTTTAATTTTTTTATATCACCCAGAATTCCACTAATTAAGGATGCACTAGGATTAACACATATATTATCTAAGCATGCATGAGCATCCTCTGAGGTTGTTTCCATTCATGACAAGCCTAACTGCCACTTAGAAGCAGTGTGACATTGGGCAAATTACTTAGCTCCTCTGTGCCTTGGTTTCTGCCTCTATAATTGGCAATGACTTTCCCATTGAGCAGCTGTGACAGTTAAACCAGTAAATGTACTTGTACATGTACAAGGTACTTGGAACACTGTGTGGGCATAGTAAGCACTCAATTAATGATTATGATTATTGTTGCTCTTTTGATTATTGTCATTAGCAGAAGCAACAGTTAACCCACACTTTGAACCAAAAAAGTCCATTGAATGACTTGTCTTTTGCACAACAATTTGCTGTGAGGATTAAATGGGGTTGTCCATGTAATCTGGGACATAGTAAATGAGGTAATAAATTTTAAATCTTTAGCAGAGTACCTAGGAGAGTAGTACTCAATATGTATCAGCCATTGAAAGTATTTCTATAATTATAACTTAAAGCATATCTTTTCTTGCTTCTAGAGCTACCCCCTACTCCCCCCCCAAAAAAATAGAAAGAAAATTCTTTTCCTATGAGTCCTCATATAGGGGACAAATACATGATGTAGTGCAATATTTTCCAAACTTGACTATGTGTTAGAAAAATATGAAAAATTTTAAGGTTATTTAATCCTCCTTTTGCTATTTTTTATTTAAAAGATCTTACAGGAGTAGGAGATCTAGTAATCTGTATTTTAAAAAAGCTCCCCAGACTATTTTTATTATTGTTGTTCAGTTTAATTGAGGTATAATTTACATACAATAAAATTCACCAATTTTAAGTGGATACTTGGATGAGCTTTGAAAAATGTATATATTTATGTTGCCAACATCATAAAAATGATATTGACAGTTTGCCCCTAACAGTTTACTTATGTCCCTTGGCAATCTATCTCCTTCTCTTACTTCCAGCCCCCTAGCAATCACTACTCTGAATGCTGGCCTGTGGCTTTTCCTTTGACAGAATGTCAAATAAAAGGAATTATTTAGTATGTTACTTTGAGACTATCTTCTTTCACTTGCAAAATGCCTTTGATATTAGTTCAAATTGTTTCATATATCAACAGTTCACTTCTTTTTAGTGCTGAGTAGTATTCCATTGTATGGATCTACCAGGATTTTTATCCAGTCACCTGTTGAAATACATTTGAGTTGTTTCTAGTTGTTGGTGGTTGCAAATAAAGCTGATTTAAAAATGGGCAGAAGAACTGAATAGACATTTTTCCAAAGGGGAAATGCAGATGGACAACAGATTCTTGAAAAGATGCTCAACATCGCTAACCACTAGAGAAATGCAAATCAAAACCACAATGAGATATCACCTCACACTTGTCAGAATGGCCATCATCAAAAAGAACACAGATAACAGATGTTGATGAGGATGTGGAGAAAAGGGAACCCTCTTACATTGTTGGTGGGAGTGTAAACTGGTGCAGCCACTATGGAAAATAGTATGGAGGCTTCTCAAAAGACTGAAAATAGAGTTATCATATGACCCAGCAGTTTCACTCCTGGATATAAACCCAAAAACAAAACAAAACATTAATTTGAAAAGATATGTGCACCTCTATGTCCACGGCAGCATTATTTACAATTGCCAAGATATAGAAGCAACCTAAGTGTCCATCAACAAATGAATGGATAAAGAAGTTGTGATATATATATCACTATATATATGAGATATATATATATGTATATCACAATAATGGAATACTGCTCAGCCATAAAAAAGAATGGAATTTTGCCATTTGCAGTAACATGGATGGACTTGGAGGGCATTATGCTAAGAGAAATAAGTCAGACAGAGAAAGATAAGTACTGTATGATATCACTTATGTGTGCAATCTAAAAAATACAACAAACTACTGGATATAACAAGAAAGGAAGCAGAGTCACAGATACAGAGAACAAACTAGCAGTTACCAATAGGAAGGGGGAGGGGCAATATAGAGATCGGGGAGTGGAAGGGGCAAATTATTGGGTTTAAGATGGGCTCAAAGATGTATTGCATAACATGGGGAATATAGCCAATATTTTGTAATAACCGTAAGTGGAAAGTAACCTTTACACATTGTAAAAAGATTATTTTTGAAATCCCAGTCTCTGCTTCACAAGTGATTAGCTGAACTGTTAGTCTCCACTGATAAATTAGAACAAAATGATTGTTAACCAAACTTTGGTTGTTTCTTTCCTTCCCCTTGGCCCCTTCTTTACAGCCCCTACCAGAATAAGCTGCACTTGGGGTAAAACATTCTCAGCTGTATTGACCTGACCCTTTTGTCCCACTTCCTCACATTGGGTTCTTTCTAGCCCTGTTTACTCTTTCCTCATAAATGGTTAGCTTTGGTTGTTTATCCATACTGGACCATCAGAACGCTTTGTTCTGATGTCTTAATAAAGGTTATCAAACATTAATCAAGCTTCTCTCCTCCACACAGGACTCTGTACTTTGACCCACCCTCAGCCTGAGCCAACACTGGCCCACAGAAGGATCCTCCACAAATCTTGCTGACTCCTCTCTGTGAAAGAATAGCCCTCTTCTGCCAGACCTTTCAGATGCTGGTAGATCTTATGATCTGACCATTCTCCCTGTTGATATGATACCCTCTCCCTGTTAAAGCAATCCCTTACTAACCCTCTTGAAATAATCCTAACAAATAAAGTCTCTCCTTACCTAAGTCTGGTCTTGTTTTTAATTTAATGCTACTTTGGCATAGCTTCACTATAAGTAGACTATTGTGACTAGCCTGGAAACCTAAGTATTGATCTATTCATCCATACATTCCTTCGATTATTCAGTCACTCAGTAAATACTTAGGAACAACTTGCTATGTTCTCAACAAATATGGTGTCACCTCAGCTAGGCTGAACTACATTTCCTGGAATTCCCTTCCCTGCACTTTTCTAGTGAGGGTGGGCCACAGGAGGGTTCCGAGGAGGATTTGGATGGCAGAAAGGAAGCAGCGGCCATTTTGCAGCTAAACTTCACAACACAAAGCTGTGGCTGGGTGGACAGATGCTTCACTCTCTCCTGAATCTACCTTCAGCTCATCTGTCATCCGGGCCAGATGGGGCTGTTTATCTCCTGCACGAAGGAAACTGGCTTCTGTGGGACACCCATTCTACCAAGGTCAGAGCAGTAGGACTGACAAAGTTTTTCTGGCCCCTTGAGCCTCAGCTGGCGCTGTGGATTTCAGCTTGTTTCTTCTCCCTCTCATTCTCCTTTCCCAGCTACCTTCCCTGTGTACTTCAATCTTTAGTACTAAGTGGGAAGAAACAGCCTTACAGAAATTGCCACAACTGCATAAAGTTGAATCTCTGCAACAAATCTACTTCTGCTTCTTAGTTTGGACCCTGACTGATAGATACCCTTAATTCTGAGCAACTCTCTGAGCAACTCTGAGCGTAAACTATCATAGTTAGATTTCCTGTTGTCTATAATCTAATAAAGAAAGTAAAACTCGTACACAACTAGAACATGCCCCATGGAAAGAGCTAACTTATCCCATATATATGCAGTTACAATACTACAGGTATCATGACACTTTGAAGCAGCCATTTTAATGTGGGACATCTTGACATGGTCTCAACTATAAATCAGTATTCTTTTCATTTTTATTACTACATGATATTGTAAACACATTCCCTCAACCTATCCCCAATTCTCACCTCTTCCAGAGCCTTATCTTATCCCTAAACCTAAGAGTCTAATGTATATAGTGTATATTATTACACAATATAAAGCAGTGTTTCTGCATTTTGACTCATATTAAATTGGGGTTATCAGAAGGATTGGATCATACCATGCTGATTAAAAATGGTAGACAAAAGACTGTGGCAAATCAAGGGTCTCGCATAAGGCCTATGAGATTTCACAAAAGGGGTATAATTCTTCTAAGTGGAATCTTCTAGGGTTCTTAAAGGAGATTGCACTAGAACTGACCATTGAAGAGAGGAGATTGTTAGATGCCAGCTGCTGTACTTCTGGGCATGACTGGCTAACTCCTTCTGACAGAAACTATGGAAAAACTTCTTATTAAACTCAAATGGGGTTAATCTTGGGATTTGCAAAACCCTATAGATACCAGGAAAAAGTCACTGGTGTCTAAACTCATTTCTACCTACTTTCCTGACTATTCTCTGAAAGGTCATCCCTGGTCTATTTTTGGTGTCCATGAATTCAGCTCATCAATACCAGGAAACTGACTTCAGCTGGCTCCTTCTCTACTTACTTTGGCTTCCCAAGTCTCTGGTCACTGCTCAGAACCTTCACCTCTTCAGCTTTGGGAACACTGGTCCTTTGGGGTGATCAGGTAGAATCTGTACTCGGAGAAATGGTGCTAGCATTAGTTTGTTCCTACTGGTAGTCATGCTCCAGTTACCAAAATCTCATTACTTTATCATGTTGGAAAATCTTGGACAAATTAGTGGTTTTTTTTTTTATATGTATTCCCTTTTCCCTTGATTTTTGTCAGTTATTTGTGACAACAACAATTCCTTCATTTAACCAAGAGTTTCTTTCATGATTTGAGGGGAGGAAAGTCTTGACCAGAGCTGCTAAGGCAGTGGTTATCTCTCTCCTTTTTCCCCACTAGCTTTATTGAGATATAGTTGACATATAATGTGTAAATTTAAGACACACATGTGATGTTTTGATACACATATACATTGCAAAATGATTACCACAATAAGGTTAGTTATCACCACCATCACACCATACAGTTATTTCTTTTGCTTTTGTTGTGAGAACATTTAAGATCTACTCTCTTGGCAGCATGAAAGTATATAATGCGATGTTGCTAATTATAGTCACCACACTACACATTAGATCCCTAGAGTTTGTTTATCTTGTAACTGGAAGTTTGTACCCTTTGACCACTATCTTTGCATCTCCTCCAACCCCTGGCCACTGGCAACCACCATTCTACTCTGTTTCTATCAGTTTGGGGTTTTTTTAGATTCCAAATGTAAGTGAGATCCTATAGTATTTGTCTTACTCTGTCTGACTTAGTTCACTTAGCATAATGCTCTCAAGGTCCATCCATGTTGTCAGAAATAGCAGAATCTTCTTTTTCTCATGACTGAATACTGTTCCATTGTATAGATATACAACTTCTTTATCCATTCATCCATCCGTGGACATTTACGTTGTTTCTGTATCTTGGCAATCATGAATAATCCTACAATGAACATGGGGGTGCAGATATCTCTTCAAGATAGTGATTTCATTTACTTTAGATATATACCCAAAAGTGGGGTTGCTGGATCATATGGTAGTTTTATTTTTAATTTTTAAGAAATTGCCATACTTTGGTTTCCACAGTGACTGAACCAATTCATAATCCCTCCAACAGTGCATTACGGTTCCCTGTTCTCCACATCCGTGCCAACACTTATCGCTTATCTTCTTTATGACAGCCGTTAAAACAGGTATGGGCTGTTATTGTGGTTTTTGAGGATCTTTTAATGTATGTATTGACCATTTGTATCTTCCCTGGAAAAATCTCCTTTCAGGTCCTTTGCTCATTTTTAAACAGGATGATGTATGTGTATATATATATATATATATATATATATATATATATATATATATATATAAATACATAATATATTATCAATATAATTAATAAATCATTATTAATATAATGTAATATATAATATATTATATATAAATAATCAGTATAATATATAATAACTAATATCATATATCATATAATAATTAATATATAATAATATGTTATATTATAATATGTTATAATATGTTATATACATATACAGTATATATATCTTTTGCTCTTGAGCCATATGAGTTTTTTATATATTTTGGATATTAACCCTTTATCGGATATACGGTTTGCAAATATTTTTCCCATTCCATAGGTGGTTCATTTTGTTAATTGTTTATTTTGCTGTGTAGAAGCTTTTTAGTTTGATATAGTCCCATTTGTTCATTTTTTGCTTTCGTTGCTTATGCTTTTGTTGTCATATCCAAAACATTGCAAAGACCAAGGTCAAGATTTTTTTCTCCATGTCTTCGTCCAGGAGTTTTATGATTTCAGGTCTTATGTTTAAGTCTTTGATTCATTTTGAGCTAATTTTTTGAATAGTAGCATATCTTGACTAGTCTCCTCTGTTGTCTTTCTCTTCTACACAAGACCACAGAATATTTCTTTAACTCAATATCTTACTTAACAACTCTGGCCTTTCTTCATTTTATTTATGCCCTACTTTCAGAAGGCCTTCAAAATCAAGCTTTTGCTCCCGTGTCAAAGTCTTATTCAAATTTCAGTTTTCCCCCTATTGACTTCCTTTAGTCCCTCAATCCAAGCAGAACAAAATCACTCTCTTCTTTGCACTCCCCTAGGATTATGCACATATTTGAACCACAAAACTTGTTACAGTAATTACTTTCCCTTCTGGATAGTCAGTCCTCTGGGCAGAGCCTCAGATTATTCTTTTATTCTCAATGTTTATTATAACTTTGGACACACAGTAAGGACTCAGTAAATGTCTGTTTTATGATTGAATGTATGAAATACTTGTATTAACATAATCATCTATTTAGTCACTCTACTTACTAAGGACAAAGACTCATTCATTCATTCAGCAGGTACCTATTGAAGGCCTATTATGTTCTGAGCATGGGAATTTGTATCAGATGCTTCACTGAAAAAAAGCTTCAGACTAGAATGTAGGTAACTGCACCATATCTTGGAAGATGTCAAGACTGTAGAAGTATGACATTTCTAAAGATGAATCTGACAGTCGCTAGGAATATTTCACAAAAAGATTGCATGAAAATAAGAAGAAAAATTGAATCTGATGCCAGATTACTGGGGGATATAATATTAAAGTACTGACAAGTACATTTGGGAGAACTTTCTGCACATGTGTACACACACACGCATATACACACACTGAAAACACAGATATGATGTTCAATAAATGGAGTTAGCTAAAACCAAAGAGACTCATTTTGGTGGGCTGCCAGCATGGATCGAGAGCAAAGTCCTACAAAGTGCGCTTCAAAAACTTTGATCGAGCTGTTCCAATGTTGGAATTTACCCAAAGAAAAGAATTTCAAATGAATAAAAATGCTCTCTGAAAAATTTTGTAAATTAATACAATATTAAATTACAAGGAAGTATTGGACACAATCTTAGTGTCTCTCTATAAAGATAATTTACATAAATAATAATCTATCATTATTCTACTACTCAAAAACCCATTAAAATGAAAGTTATGATATGCGGGTTGCTATATGGGAGAGTCTTAAGATGAACGTAAAAAAGAAAGTGACAGGACAAAAATTTTAACTAGATATATAAAGACTTTTTTGTGCATATGTACATAAATCGCATATATAAAGATAAAAATTTAGAAGGAAACACCAAACATATTGGAGTGTTACAGCTGAGATTTAAAAATTACATTTCTTCTTTATTGTTTTAAATTAATAATTAATCTCATCTGTATTGTAGTCCTTTTCCTAGAATCTACCTTGTCTCTTTGAAACTTTAAGCAGGGTACTTAATTTCCCTGGTCATCATTTATGTAAGGGAAAAAAAAATCTGACTAACTTAGAACGTTACTAGAGGATTAAATAAGATAATGTTTGCATGGTATGTCTACAAACCGTGTTATATAAATGTCACTCAAACCAGCATATTCCTTCCCAGAAGCTGTTAAATTTCCTGTCACTCATGTACCAATGGTAAACTCCCTAATCTCTCCACATTTATTTATCAAGTCAGAACAAAAGCCTGCCTTTATCCAGTCAAGAACTTCTCACAGCATGAGGATACTGCCCTATACACACACAGTAGCTGCCTGATACAGGTTTCTTGAAGAAAAGAGCCTCCTTTTCACTTGGCATTAATTCTCAACACAGATGGGCTCAGAAATTCTTATCCACATCCAGCAGTGGCATTTTGATTCAGCCCACATCAGGGAGGAAACAGGAGATGAGGAGTCTCTGAGGAATGATTCTCCTTTATTCTCACCTGCAAAGCTGTCTTCTCAGTCAGTCTCTGCAGAGATCCCCAGCAAGGAAAACAAACAAACAAACAAACAACAACAACAACAAAAAAACACCAAGAGGCAGCAGATTAGTCCAGAAGATGAAATATACCTGCTGGGTTTAGTGGTCTTGAGAAGTGTGCTTTGATCTGTTTGCTCCAAAAACTGCTAAACTGAGATTCTTACTAGAACCGGTTCACCAGGCTGCACTTCCGGCAGCAGAACGTGAGGTGCAGTCTCTCCCTCTGCGTCCCATGTTCAGGGATGTAGCTCTGTAGTATCCAGGCAATGGCAGCGTGCCTCTGAGGCGCTTTTCTTTTCTTTCTTTTTTTTTCAGCTCAGAGGGCTGAGCTGTTTTCTGATCCCAAAGGTCCTGCCACTACTCAGCAACTCTGAGCTGAGAACTGGGAGGTAGACGGATCTCTATAAGAAATGTGGATTTTCTTCCCTTCCCTTTCACAAATACCTGCAGCAGAAGCAAGAGATAGCTATTGTTCAGATTTCAGAGCTCTTTTCTTAACCATAAGGAAAGAGATTACTTATTTGGAAAGATGAAAGTGTTTGGAATGCCTCCCTTTTATAATAAGCTCAGTGACCCTCAAACAGAATTAACAGAGAGAAAACCACATCCAGACAGATTGTACTTAAATGACTGAGAAGTCCATATAAAGAACTAACCTTAAAAGCAGCCAGAGAAAAAAGATGTATTGCACGTAAGGGAATAAAAATACAAATAATGACTGACTTTCAGAAGACATATAATAAGGTCTTGAAGATAATAGAATGACATTTTTTAAATGCTGGAAGAAAAATATCTCTTAACCTAAAATTCCGTATCAAACAAAATATCTTTTCAAAATATAAACATTTTCATATAAACAAGGTAGATATGCCCTACAAGAAAAAAAATCTGTAGACCAAAAGGAAATTAAATTCAATGATAGTTTTGGAATTGCCGTTAGGCAGGGAGACCATTGAAAATATTAAATAGTTTGAAACCTATTCTTCTTCCTTTTCTTAAATTCCTTAAAAACAACTGACTATTTTTTTCTGATTAAAAATAAAATGTTCATTATGCAGAATGAACTGTTGATAACATGTAACAATCTAGATTGATCTGAAAGGCATTAGGTTTACTGACAACAACCAATTTCAAAAGATTGCATATGTTTGATCATTTATATAACATTCTTGAAATGACCAAATTATAGAAGTAGAGAACAGATTAGTGTGTCTGGGTAGGGGGATTTGGTAGAGGAGTCCAAACATACATGGATAGCATTAGGGAGTTCCTCTGTGTTCTGTATCTTGATTGTGGTGGTGATGGTTACATGAATATATGAATCCATACATGGGATAAAATTGCATAGAATTATATGTGCATGTGTATGCACACACAAATAAATGTGTTAAAAAATGGTGGCAACAGAATGAAGCCTGTAGTCTAGTCAATAGTATTATACTAAAGTCAATTTCCTGGTTTTCATGTTGCACAGCAGTTACATAGAATGCCACTCTTAGGGGAAGCTGGGTGAAGGGCTTGAAATTCTATGCACTATTTTGTAGCTTCCTGTGAATCTATATTTCAAAATAAAAATTTTTTAAAAACTTTCATTATTACCAAAGCAGAATAAGCACATTGTAGAAAGTCAGAAATGCAGGAAACAAAAATAAACACTATATTCACATAACTCAGAGGCTACACTGTTAAACCTTACGGTATATCTTTCTAGATCTTTCTCTATGCCTTTATATATACTATATACATTTTGGGGGGCTAGTTTTAAAGATAGTTTTTTCCTTTTCAAAATCTTTTTTTATTCTTCTTTATTTATAATGTATAAGTTTCAGATGTACAGCAAAGTGATTCAGTTATACATACATATATATATATATATATATATATATATATATATATATATTCTTTTTTATATTCTTTTCCATTATAGGTTATTACAAGATATTGAATATAGTCCCCTGTGCCATACAGTAGGTACTTGTTGTTTATCTACTTTATATATAGTAACGTGTGTCTGTTCATCTCAAACTCCTAATTTGTCCCTCCACAACACCTTGCCCTTTTGGTAACCATAAGTTTGTTTTCTGTGTCTGTGAGTCTATTTCTGTTTTGTAAATAAGTTTATTTGTATCTTTTTTTAGATTCCACATACAAGTGATATCATACATTTGCCTTTCTTTGACTGACTTCACATAGTATGATAATCTCTATGTCCACTCATGTTGCTACAAATGGCATTATTTCATTCTTTTTTATGACTAATAGTCTATTTTATTTATATATACATATACATGTGTATGTATGTATGTATCTATACCACATCTTCTTTATCCATTCACCTGTCAATGAATAGTTAGCAATTGTAAATAGTGCTGCTATGAATTTTGGGATGCATGTATTTTTTTTGAATTAGAGTTTTTGTCTTCTCTGAATATATGCCCAGGAGTGGGATTGCTGGATCATATGGTAATTCTATTTTTAGTTCTTAAAAGAACCTACAAACTGTTCTCCATTGTGGCTGCACCAATTTACATTCCCATCAACAGTGTAGGAGTGTTCCTTTTTCTCCAAACCCTTTCCATTGTTTATTACTTGCAGATTTTTTGGTGATGGCCATTCTGACTGGTGTGAGGTGATACTTCATTGAGGTTTGATTTGCATTTTTCTAATAATTAGCGATGTTGAGCATCTTTTCATGTCCCTGTTGGTCATCTGTATATCTTCTAAGGAGAAATGTCTATTTAGGTCTTCTGCCCATTTTTGATAGGTTTGTTTGATTGGCTTTTTGATATTAAGCTGTGTGAGCTGTTTGTATATTTTGGAAATTAGTTCCTTGTCGGTCGTGTCACTTGCAAATGTTTTCTTTCATTCTGTATCTTGTCTTTTCACTTTACTTTTTTATGGTTTCCTTTTCTGTGCAAAACCTTTTAAGTTTAATTAAGTCCCCTTTGTTTACTTTTGCTTTTCTTTCCATTACTCTAGACAACAGATCCAAAAAAGAAAAAACATTGCTGCAATATATGTCAGAGTGTTCAGCCTATGAAAAACAATTGACTTTTTAAATTCAAACATAATAACTATATACTACAATGTCATAGCATATGTAGAAGTAAATTATTTAACAATAGAACAAGATGGGGAGCAAATCAAATCATATTCTTGTTCAGTTCTTACACTATATGTGAATTGGTGCAACATCAATTCAAGATAAAATGTGGTAAGTTAAGAACTATATTCATAATTATTAGAGAACCACTGGTTTAAGCCATCATAGCATGACATTCCCCTGGGGAGTGTAAGTCTGGTTGGAATTTTTCTCCATGACTTTCTTGTGTGTTAATTTGGCTGCCACTGTAAAGAGAACCAACTTTAGGATGAAACCAATAGTGATCAAAGAAAGAGAAAAAACCTAGTTCCTTGATGACATCATTGGGCTGTTGAGAGGCACCAAACCTCAAGCCTGATCTACATTTGGACTCTCAGTTTGGTGAGATAACAAATTTCCTTATTACTAGGGCCATTTGAACTGGGGCGTTTTTTTCTTGCTTGAAGCCAAAAACACCCAAACTAATATAGCATGTGACTACATCATGGAATCACTTAATTTATGTTTATCATAAGATTTTAATGATATGGTAAATATGTATGTCATAACAGTAATATAAAATATTGAATGTAAAATATTAATGATTTTCCTCAAAAGTTTGAGATACTGAGGGATCTAATGTTATTTCATAAACTTCTAGTGTACATTAGATACTGTGCATGTTAGGATATATCCTTTTGTACTTCATCTTCACAACTACTCCATTCATTTATTTATTATTTATTTATTCATTATTTATATTCATTCATTATTCTTACATTAAGCAGGTATTGACTGATAAGTCCCTAGCTAGAGACTAAAGTTTCAAAATGTTCTTTGACTTCATGGAATTTACTATCCAATGTTGAGGAGGTGGGGGCATGCATTTTACAAATAATTGTACCAATATTTAATTGCAATTGGGATGAGTTATATGAAGAAGAAATACAGGATCCTAAGAGAACATACATCAGGGGAAACAGATCTAGGCGAGGTATGAACGGTGGATGAGTATGGAAATTTTCCCTTTGGAAGTCATTCTTAAGTTCATATCTAATGCTACATAGGTATTTCCAGGGATGGGATAAGAGTAGGTGTAGAGAACCAGGGGAAGAACCTGAGAGAATGAGACTGCATGGTTTCCAGGTTCTGTTCAGTTCAAATATCTAATGATGTGTCTAATGACTCTAAGCTTTGACCTGCACATATTAAGTCTCGTTAACTTACTAAACCAAAGCATGGGACAGATATGATAAAATATGTATGAAAAACATTCCTTCACTCCAGCAGACCAGGATGATTTGGGATCATCAATGGGGCTAACCTGAGTAAGGGTGCATTTCCACTGATGCCAGCTGCAGGAAGCAAATTGGAAACCTGAATGTTGTTTTTTTTAATTATTTTTTAGGGTTTGTTCATTTTCCTCTGCCACATGTCCATAAAATGAAATGCCCTCCTTAATAAAGTATTTCACCACATGTCCTGCGATCTGTTCTGAGAAACATGAAGGTGGAGATAGGGTGGGTGAAAGCCATTCTCACTTCTCAGGACAGCTCCATCACACTTCAGAAGATGAGGTGTCCCTGTGGACTCAGTACAGCTGGATGTAGCACTGGACATAACTCAGACTCCATTCATTCTGACCAAACGTCCATTTACTGTTCACCAGCCCATCTTGGGAGACCGCTAGCAAAGACATTTTGAAGCCCATGTTTGCTCTGCAGAGGAAAATTCCTCACTGAGAGCCATGTGATACAGAGATGAAGAACGTTTTGATTTGGGCTCATCCTGCCATATATCCTGCATCTGTGCCCACAGGTTTTTCCTCCTATCTTAACTCAATCATCCTATATCCAAATTCAACCACAGTCCCTCAACTCTTATCCCAAACTAGCCACTCATAGGCATGACAGCCCAAACCAGTCTATTCCTAGACCTCCCTCCTCTCCAGCACAACCCAAGCAACTCCACCCTGTGGTACAACTTTAACTCCTTGGGCTACTAAGCAAGATATTTCAGTAAACAGAGGTGCCAAGGTCTACTCTCACCTCACCTCTCTTGTTCTTCATTTGGATTGGGTGCTTCAGAGGCAGTCCTAACTTGATTTTTTTTTTTTTTGAACCCCTGAGTTGGTTTGGATCTTATCCAAAAAGCAGTAGATTTCTTGCTTAGTCTACTTGTATTCACTTTGAAGCTATAGTCCTTATGATCACCCAATCCAAACTCCTCTGACAACCCTGACGCATAATAACAACAAATAATGACATGGAACACTTATAGAAGGTCATCATGTTCTAAGCACTATAAGGAACACTTTTCATGCATTATCTGTTTTAGTCATAATTATAACTCTGTAAAAAGATTTCTATTATTGCCCATTTTAAGATGAAATAACTCAGGCTTAAAGATGAACCAGGATTCTAAACAAGGGCTACCTGATTCCAAAACCTGCCTGTTACCCCTTGCTATTACAGCCCTCAAAAAGAAAAGACATTTAGCCTAGGCATTAACTCAAGACTCTTCTCTGTCCCCGACCCCACATAACCCTACAACTATTTACGGGCCAATAATTGAATTATAGCATACCTGGAAACTCTTTAAAAATAAAAGTCCAGCCCAATTCAGCCAGCTTACTATAAATGCTTACCACTACCCACCCCCTGTTCAAACACACACCTGTTTTTCCCTTGCCTTTTTCCTTGCCTTAATACTTAAAGACAATGGTAAGTATACGTATAGGTAGAAAGGTGTTCAGCACGCTGAAACAGGACTGGTATCCAGCAAAAATTCAAAATAATTTATTTTTCTTTGTTATTTACCCTTTCAATGTTATTCTCTTAATGTTGTTGAAACCCCGCCTCTGTACCCCGCTTACTGAATTAAGACTCGAGGACAGAGTTTTGGATAAGGTAGAAAAGGCAGCTTTAGTTCTTTGCCAGGCGAAGGAGGTCACGGTGGGTTAAATGCTTCCAAGACTGTGAGCCTGCTGGGGAGAGAAGACAGGGAGGTTTACAATAAAAGTTCAGGAGTTCAAGGGGTGCAGCTAGTTTCCATAGAGATCACATACAGGTAACAAATTATTGCAAAGCGGTTTTTGTTTTTGCAGATGCAGTGGTCCCCTTCCCACTGCTGGTTCACCAGCAGAAGTTCACCTCTGGCTTTGAGACTCTTCTAATGTTCTTGTGCCTACAGCAAAGGGTGCATAGGAAGGGAGTCTATGGAAGAGATCTCCAGAGAAAACCGTGTACAATTTAAAGTTGGGTTGATAAATGCTTCCTGCATTTCAGGCAGGCTGAGACCTGGGATCTCTTGCTGCAGGCTGAGACCTGCACCTCAAACAACAGAATACAGAGAAACCACAAATGGCTAAAAATAACTGCAGATGTGTGCAAGTTAAAGTGAATTATAAACAATAAAGTGCATAAAACACCCAACTGCCTTTTCTGAGGGACTGGGGGCAAAAGCAGGGCACTGGGGTCAGGAGCAGGGCACTGAGCATGATCCCCACATGCCGCACCACGAGGGGACTGGGCAGACCACCCAAGTCCCCCTCCTCTTCAGCCTAACCCTGGCTGGCAAGAGTATGAGAAAAGCCATTTAAATTACTACACAGCTAAGCAGTTACAAATGCCACGTGGTCACCAATGACAATAGGGTCTTGCTTGGTTACACTAAGTCATCTTCTGGGAAACCATCCTCTCCCTTTCTTCTGCCCGTTTCTCAGAAATATTTCCATGTCCTCTGATTATCTCATCATAGTCCACTGTGCTCATATTCCAAACATTTCCTAGTTAACTGAATCCCCCTTGGGCGCTTGAGGTTAGAGATGCAAACTAATTACATTACACTATTGTAACAGACTGATAATGCTGTTATTTGTGTCCCACTAACTGGCCCACCCACACCTTCTGTGTTCACCCACTGACACTCCTAACTATGGCTTTAAATGTTCTTTAGGGAAGATTTTGTTTTTTCATTCATTTCACTTGGCTTCAATTATTAGACAGAGAGATTGTCTGACACGATAAACTCTGGGCATCTGTCCATTTTTATTTTCTTCTGGGAGTTCCTATAATCTGTCATTTTGTGCTTTTGGATATTGGGAACACCTAGCCAGCTTGCAAAACAGAATTAGTAAAGAAGAGGGGGCAGCTAGTATGATTTCTGAGGCCTCAACATCTTCTATCTTCTAGTGCACACTTTTCTAAAGCTTGGCTCATAAATTCTTGGTCTGTGCACACTGAGATAATACTTATTATTTTTATATGAACACATTAAAATTTATGCTAAATTACCATGCAACTTATTGAACAATACACATACTTTAAAATGTGTGTCACATTGGTTGTTGCAGATTTATTTCAACATGAAGCTCCACATCGTGTCAGCCTTTACAGTCCATAGCACACAACAGTCAACTTACAATCTACACAACTTGAACAGACACCAAGACTGAGATGGGGGACTCTTTTACATCCATCTTTCACTGGTTACCTTAGATTTGGATGGCTTATTTCAGTTGTATTCTCTGAGAATCCAGGATGTCTTGGAGTTTCTAAGGTGCCCAGATGACGATGTGATAAGTGTCAACATATAAATCCAAATGATCTGTCATCTCTTGTATGGAATGAAGAAGGATTATGGGAGATAAGAAGGAATTTCTGCTTCCCTCTCACCTCTACATCTATGCATCCAAGTCTATCCCCGTCTTGGTTGGTCACAGAGCCAGGATTCCAAGCCAAATGAACATAAGGAGATTATAGAGAAAGAGCTTCTCTAAGGAGGCAGCATGTCCGTTCCTGTGTCCCCAGGTCCTAAAACACAGCCTGGCACCTAGTAGATATGCAACACATTTTTATTAAATAAACTTAAAACATTTACACTGATATCAATGACTGCCACTTATTAAGAACTTGTCAGGTACCAGGCACTGTGCTGAGCAGTTCATACACCAAACAACACCCAGGGGAACATAACTGCTTTCTCACCTCCGAGAAAACTGAGACATAGAATTGGCTTATTCAAAATGATAAAAACTAGGTCAAGGCTTGCAAATGTAGGTGACCCCCCGCTCAGTCTAATATAAAGAACTCTCCTCCACCCTGCTATCTCCACACAGGCTCTAGAAGACATTTCCATCCTTCTCTTGAAACAAATTCCTGCCACTTTTTCCCTGATAATCAGCTCTTCCCAGTTCTCTTGTGGTTCCATTTTTCTATCATATCTAGTTTTTCTTTGTCTCTCTGTCTCTACTTGCTTTTCTTCAGCTTTTAAAATCCTTGTCTTCAGCAACAACAAAAGTCTCCCCTTAACTCTGTCACCCTTTCTAGATCCTTTCAAAGCCAAAGTCCTTGGATGGTTCTGACACAGTGCCCCACAATTTGGCTTCTGACCTCATTGTTTTACTTAAACTTGTGTCTGGGATATTAATCACTAGAACTTTCCTATCAGTTCTGTGTATCATTTTATAATTTGCCAAATAATCTGAGAGACATTTGGTTAAATTCTCCTTTATAGGCCTTAAATTTACTCTCTATTTAATGATTTTCTTCCTCCTCTTTGAAAAAAAAAACACAACTCTAGTAAGTTGTCACTGTTATATACCATTTTTAAGTAAGTCAAACAAAATTATCTGTACTCCTTTCATGAAATAAACACAAAGACACACAAGCAGTTCTCCTCAAGTTTGTAGGAATTCACAGATGAAACACCATGTGATCATATTAGGAGATGGGGTCTTGAGGGTTAAGATGAGATGAGGTCATGAGAGTGGAGCACTCATGAATGGGATTTGTGCCCTTATGAGAGTCACGAGAAAATTTGCTGTTTCTCTCTGCCCTCCACCACAGAGCACACTGTGAAAACACAATGAGAAGTCAGCAGTCTACAACCTGAAAGAGGGCCCTCACCAGAACTTGACGCTGATCTTGAACTTCCAGCCCCCAAAACCGTGAGAAATAAATCTCTGTTGTTTGTCAGTTGCTCAGTCTATGGTACTGTGTTACAACAGCCCAAAAGGACTGAATTCCAGCAACAGGAAGCTGTTTATATCTCCACACAGTTTTTCAATCACCCCACTTTTCAAATTACCTGAATTTTCAAATGTAATACCCACATATACGTCTTTCAAGGGTCAGCCAAGGATTTGGAGGGAGCTTGATTATAGACTGTGATACTTCCGCCAGATGACTTCCTCCTTTTGGGACACTCTCATTCAATATGCAGTGGTTAGCAGGCATTTGGTCCTGTCCAAAACGTCCCTATGATATTTGGTCCCCGCCAAAAAGTCCTTGATATTCGGTCCTGGTCTAAAACCATTTGGCATGGACCAAATTCTTATGGGCACTTTGGACAGGATCAAATGTCCTGCAAGGGTAATGATAAGTTTCTTTGTAAGAGGGAGGAAGAGGAAGATTTGAAGACATAAGACAAGGCTATGTGAAGATGATTTAAGTTGAAGGAGAAAAGGTAGTATGTGATGCAGGGCCAGAAGCCAAGGAATGTGGAGCACTTCTGTAAGCTTCAAAGGCAACGGAATGATTCTCCCCTAGAGACTCCAGAAGGAACTGGCCTTGCCAAAACTTTGATTTTCATCCCATAAGACACATTTCAGATTTCCGACTACCACAAATATATATTTTTTTGCTTTGAGCCACTAAATTCGTGGTAATTTGTTACAGTAGGATACCAGAGGAGACAATTTTCAAAGCAGACTTTTTATTTTCAAATATGTCTTCTTCAAAGAAGAAAATATTACTTATAAAGGGTTATCTTGGCACCAATGATTGATATTGGGTAACTTTAATTCTGAGATATCTGTCACCGCAAAGGAAAAGTATGACACCGAAGGGTCAATCTTCTAATTTTCTGTAATATGGAGGAGAAGGAAGACAAAAATATTATACAAGTGTGGGCTTAAGCAATGCATAAATCCCAAATCATTGGATGGTTTTTGTGCTAATGTAAATTACTACGTTTGTCTGCAATGATGTTTGTTCACTGATAAGAAAGCCTTGAAATGGACAATGGCGCCAATCAGCAGTAATTCTTTGGGGTGCATTTCCACTGATGCCAGCCACAAGGACAAACCTTCCACCCAAAACTTCCTACTGCCTCTTGAAGTGTTTCTTTCCCTTCTGTCACATGTAAATAAAATGGCATTTTTTTCTGAGCAAGATAATTTGCATAGTGATAACCTATTTGAAACATGTTGCCCTGGCCTCGATATTTTGGCACAGTGTAACCCATTCTCAACTCACAGGACTGTTCCATCACAATCTAAGAGATTGGGTGCCCCTCTGGACCCAGCACACCTAATCCTGGAAAATTCTGGAGACAGTGCTCAATATATTTCAAACTTCTTTCATTTTTTCCAAAGTCCCAGTGCTCATTTACAAACTGTGCATGTGAGACATCCAAGAAGATGTTCGTAAAATTTCCTTCCCTGTCCAGAAAAAAAAAGTGCATTTATTCAGCCAACATTTACAAAACATCAGTATTGCAGAAAATGAATATGAAACCTTCCCTTTCCTTAAGGATCCCATAGCCTAGAGGAGGAAACAGATGCACAAACACACACAAATACATGCACATGCTACTATTTATAAGTCTGCTTCAAAATCTTCCCAAATAACTGAGAGAGAAAAAGCCCTATGTACTTTATGATCCATTTCATAGCAGAGAGTCAGCAAGATATAGTATAATATATTTCAAAAAAGTCCAACCAAATACCTTAAGAAAGGAGAAAATGAGCATATGTTCCTAAAAGAGTGAGGATTACAGGCAGAGCAACCCTCCACATGGCTGAATTTTCTTTGAAAATCCATGTATGAAACATGAGGATTTTGTAGGTGATTGAGAGGTACAAACTATGTATAAAAAAGATAGGCTATAGGGACGTATTGTACAGTACAAGGAATTATAGCCATTATTTTGAGGATCAATGAAGTATGATCTATAAAAATGTTGAATCTCCATGCTGTACACTTGAAACTAATAGGATCTTGTAAATAAACTATACTTCAATTTTTAAAATGTGGATTTTGAATTATACTCCACAAAACATACAAATATGCAAGATAATATTTCTTTCAACAGATATTTCAATCAAATGTACATCACAGGGAGATGAAAGCCATGTTGCTCTCCTGGCTTCATCTGTCCTAAAGCCCATAACCACATATCTCTACAGAAGCACAAAAATGCAGTTCTAAGAAGCACAAATATAGGAAAAAGAATATTGGGGTTTTTGGTGGTAACAATCAGGGTTTTAGTCCTGATTCACTCCTTGGACAAGTCATCTGACTGAGTTTTCTCATCTGTAGGAAGGGGTAGGAGGGGTTGGGGCAAGGGGAAGAACTCTAAGAAGTTTTACACCTCGTTGAGGAGGAAGAGTTTTCAGCAATTTGTCAACTTCAAAGTCACTCCATGTTTGCTAGTGGTGCCGTCACCGGGTGCTAAACTGTCTACACATGGGTGAGGCATTCTTTTTTCGCTCTCTTGAAAGCTTGATCCTGATCCTGGCCCGACTTCCTCAAGATCTTGAGCAACCTCACCTGCCTTCTTCCTGTAGTATAGTCAAACCCAGAGTGACAAGACACCAAGATATGCATTTGAGCTTAGAGGAAAGAAAGAATCATCTTAGGACAGACACTTCATTCCAGATTTCCAGAATTATAGTATCAAGTATTATTTAATTTCCATTTATTATTTTTCCCTGTGCATATGTTTCTCTTAAGATACTTATAGGAACACAGTTGAACCAAAGCAGGATTTGAATATTGTTGACTCTCCTGGCTAAGTCAACTGTATGTATCTGAAGTGTATTTAGATTTTTTTTCTGAAGTAGTGAAATAATTATAAAGCATAAATGGATATTAATGGGAAATAATTATTTCTTTTTTCTCTGGTCTCCTATTACACAGTTACCTTCTCTAGAGGTAGCCAGTGATGCAATATATTTACGTAACCTTCCAGAGGCATTGCATGGAATTTTTCATGTACATATACTATGATGGCATACTGTATACACTGTTCTATCCATCTTGTTGTTTCACTTAGCAATATATTTTGTAGTTCTTTATTTATCAGTTCACATAGAGCTGCTTGTTAAAGTCTTGTTAATGACTGCATATTATTCCAATGTTTGGATTGTACCATAATGAATCTATCCATGTCCCTACTGAAGGACACAGGTTTTTTCATGTTATACTATCATTCAATTATGCTTACCATTCAATTTGGTGATAAATTTCATTTAATACACATATTTTTATCCAACCATTTCCATTCTAAGAATCCATCTTTCAGTAATATACAACTTGTATAATGATCTATTTCTGAAGACATTTATCACAGAATTTTTGTTATTAGGAAGAACTGGAGATAAAACAAAAGTGTGTTAACCTGGACATACATAATTGTACATCTCCCTCTTATGGAAATCTATGCAGCTGTGAAAATAAATGAAAGATACCTGTATGAGCTTACAGTGAAAACGTATATAATATATTGCTGAGTGAAAAGAGTAAGTTGCAGTACAGTATGTGCATATGTTGTAGGAAAAATCTAACAAAACAACTCACATATACAGAGTGCTAGAAGCATACATAGCAATGTTAAGAATATTTACATGTAGACAGGAAGACTGAGGGCAATTCAAATGGGCAAACTTTCATTTTTTGCTTTGTACACTTGTATACTTTGCATAGTATGTTGTATTTTTGTGGGAAAAAAATGAACTGTTTCAGTAAAGATTTTTTCAATGCCCAGTATCTTTCCAGGAGGACTCTTGTGAGATCTAAGGGAGTTAAAATATGTCAAAGGACCTCCTTTAAAGAAGTCCCTGCCCAGGCTCAGCCAACATTAGCTAACATCATTCTTTTCCTTTACCCAACTTCATACACCATTATAATTTAGTCTCAAATCCTACATTTGCAAGTCTGGCCCTTAGGGCAATTGAGTGATTCTATCAGGAATTTAGGGAGCAAAAGGTAAAATCTCACCTTCTGTCTTCCTCCATGTTAGGCATTTTAAATAACTTCATCCAATCCAGCTTGTCATCAATTGATGTCTTGAGTTTCACTGGTTTTTCTGCCATAAAGAGCATGGTCTTCATGTAATCCACCTGCACTGATTTTGAAGCTGAAACTTTTCATATTGCCTGACCCAAGCTCTCTTGGCAACCTGGTGAGAGAAGAAAGACAGGCATTGTGTCACTCCTTTCATATCTGCTATGAATTAACCAGGATGTCTTTGCCTTTAATTCAGATCAGTTACCTTGGATGTGGAAGGCTTGTTCCCAATTGATAACCTGGGGGCATGCCAGGACTTCCTCTAACTTGTCAGGAGCTTTGTTGAAGATGTGGTAAGTGTTGGTATAATAATCCAGATCATCCTTCATCTACTGATGTAACAAATATCAATCATATTTAGATTGCACTACAATTTACAAAATGTTCTTGGACATGTCTGGAGTACCAGAGACTCATTTGTTTGATACCCTATTTTTTTTGGTGAGAGGTGCAGAAAATGTCCTTGGAGTCCCTGATAGAATATATCACTACTGACACACCAAAGGTTGTTCCTTCCTGATGGTGCACTAAAGTCAACCACCTTTGGGAGGGTGGGCCAGTAGCTCCATTGTCTGGGATGGAAGGTACACCAAATATAGTGTGTATTAAGGGTCTAAAAGAGAGGAGGCTTAATGTGTGGAGAGAATTACAGGAGACAGGGTTGGGGTCAAGACTGGATCCATAAGGAGGTGATGCCTAAGCTAACACTGACCCAGCACTCTGGCACTGGCATAGTGATTGACTCTTGGTGTGCACGTGAAAAGGGGGGACTTTTGGAAAGAGCCAGAGCTCACCACAGCTCCTGGAGTAGAGGGTTCAGTCTGCCACCACAGGCCTGTTTCCCTTCTGCTGCTGACACTCCTCTGAGGGGTGGTCACTGCCGGTGATGGGTTCTAATTCCCCAAATTACTATGTTAATGGATAAGTGGAGTGGGATGCTGTTAACATATTCCTACTCCAGGAAGTAAGGGATTCACTGCTCATATTCTGGAAGATGGAGAAGGCATTCTTATTAAATATACAGGACTTATCTATTGTTTAACAAACCTTTGACATAGTAATTTTTGTCAAACTCACTTTTTTATTGTTAAGAAAGCAGCAGTCTTCCCAAGGTCATACATCCCCAAGGTCAAACTAGTCATCTGGCAGATGTAGATCTCAAACCCAGCACTGACTCAGGTATTACTGGAGTATGTTTATTTAATCACAGGGGAAGAAAAACGCTTCCTAACCATTTCCAGCCATAGGCATCTCTGTTGAGGTGTATGCCTATGATCAGAATCTTGATGGAAAAGAACTGACCAGCTGGGATTCTAATGCTGTTTACAAATCTTGGATTACTGTCTATGTGTTCTAGCCCCATGCCGTATCTCCTAGTCTTGCCCTCTCCCTAAAGCAGCCTCCCAAGCCGCCCTTCCAAACCCTGTGTGAATTAGAGGTGTTAAGGGTCTTCTCCCCAGGCCCCCACTTCAGTTCCCGCATTCCCACACAGAGAACATCCTGGGGCATTCAGCATTCAGTAGCTAGTGCTCTCACCTCTTTCTGAGGTCGTGTAATGACTATCTGATAATCTGGCCAAGCGTCCACCAGCACCTCCATGTTGAATGGGTTTTTATTTTTAATGTTGAAAATAGCACCATATACCTACAAGAGCAACAGAACAAAACAGGGGAGGTTGAAATTTTCCTTTGAGATTGAATCTTAGACATGGCATGGAAAATAAAGCCAGGAGTTAGGAGGAATTGACAGGACAGAACAACACTTCCAGGATGGGTCACTGGACTATTCATTGGAAGACATACTGCAAAACAGCCCAGGAAGGTTACACAGAAATCCAAGCTAATAACAAATCATTAGGCATTGGCTCTCCTGACATTCATTCATTCATTTTTAAAATTCATACAATTTTCCCTATTTCCAAATTTAATACCATGCCATTTACTTAGCATCTATTATATATCATATTTGTGTCAAGTATGGAGAATTCCAAGGCAAATACGAAATGGCCACTGCCTTCCAGTTAAATGTAGACGGACAAAGAGATGCATGGTCTAATCATAGCTGGGCACATGTTCAGATAGCTGTATGCATATGGTGGTACAGGGTTCCAAAAAAGAAATGCACTACCTGCCTAGGAAGTAGTGGGAGACTTAGAGAAGAAGCAACCCTTAAAGTTGGTCTTGAAGAAGTAGTCTTTTCCTGGGGAAACAAAGAGAGGAGAACAAGTAGTTTCAAGCAGGAGAAAAAGCAGGAATGCTTGAAGGAATTGGCGGTTATAACACAGCTGCTGAACTGTGAGGGGCTCAATGATTGTAGCAGGTGTTATCTGGAAGGAGGATGTTGTGAGATAAAGAGGCATTCTGTGATAAACCTTTGTATATCCAACTAAGGAGTGCAAGATTTATGCCTTGGACATGAATTGCTATTAACATTTTAAAATGAGGGAGTGATATGATCATATTTGTGTCAGATGAATGAGGCTGGTCACCAAGCTGCAGGTGACCAACAGCCTGGAGCAGATAAGGAAATCTACTCGAGATAGCAGCAGAATTGATTCAAAAGATGTTGAAGAGCCCAAAAAAGAAGCAAGGCAGTGGGCTGGATATGGGTATTAAGATTGTCCCTGTGGAAGGAATCTGACTTCAGACT